>NC_091802.1:5935000-7185000 GCF_041296235.1 Equus asinus | reverse complement strand
TCTTAGTGCCAAGAGGACTAGCTTACTAGGAAAAAAATGGAAGAAGGTGTCCGTGAGGAAGTGGCCTTTAAGGACAAGCAAAAGCTAGCAGCACCAAAACCAGTAAAAGGGCTTGTGGGACAAGGGGCAACATGTGCAGAGTTCCCAGAGAGAGGAACGAGTTTGGCGTGTGTGAGACACACGAAGGTAGCCAGGGTGACTGGAGAATGGAGAGTGATGAGGAGAGGGCTGTGAGATGGGCTGCAGGGGCCTGAGCTCGCCCTGTCGGCCATGGTAAGGATTTGGACCTTTTCCCTAAGAATGGTGGAAAGCCAGTGTTCTAATCAGGAGCAATGTGATCAGACCCATTGGTGATTGTGTGAAGAACGGGTTAATTGGGTAGCAGCCTTGGGGGAAGTAAGGGACAGTCAGACAAATATGGGAGCAGTCTCAGTAAGGCGCGATGGGGACAGTGAAGACAGAGAAATCAGCAGATGTGGTAGGTAATGGAGGTCAAGTATCCAGGACTTGGCAATTGAATGAGGAAGGGAACGAGTTTTCAAGGTCCCTGGCTTGAGTGACTTTTGCATCCATGGGGGTTGATGAGATCACCTAGGGAGGAAATACAAAGTGAGAAGACAAATGGCCCTTCAGTCAAGAACCCCAGGAACTACAGTATTTTAAGCTCTAAGAGGAGGAAGATCTAGCAAAGAAAGCAGAGAATGGAGAATGGTGCTGTAAATCCACCCACTTGTGACATCTGAGTCCCAGACATCATCCGTTATTCTTCTGTTTCCATGCCCCCTACATCCAGTCTTTCATTAAGTCCTACTAGCTCTTCCTGCAAGGAATTTCCATTTGCTTCCACATTGCCCACCCTATTCCGTGCGACTATCATCTCTTGCCTCAACACAGTGGTTCCTAGCAGATCTTCCGCTCTCCACTCTGACCTCCACCCCCTTCTTAACCCATGCTCTACAGCAGCCTGAGTGAGTGTTTAAAATGGAAATTAGGTGATGCCACACTCCTTACATCCCACCAAAGGCTTCCCATTGTAGAATAAAATCCAAGCTCCCCACCTCGGCCCCTGGACCCTAATGATCTGTCTTCTACCTGCATCTCTGAGCTCAGGTCTCACTGCCCTCCCCTCAGTCATCACTCTCCCACTGCACTACCCTGTTATTGAACACGCCTACCTCCCACCCTTCTTGAGGTCTTTGCACTTGCTCTTCACTCTGTATGGAATATTCTTACTCAGCATTTTAGGTCAGCAACTTCTTATTGTTCAATTCTCAGCTCAAGTGTCACCTTCTCAGTGTGGCTTAAACCACCTAATACCTTTGCTCCCTCCATCCCCAAATCACATCATCCTATTTTATTTTCTTCATAGCATGTGTTATTATCTGAAATCGTCGTGATCATTCATTTGCTCATGTGTCTGTTCCTCATCACTGGTATGTGAGCTCCATCGGATTGGGGATCTTGTCTTTCCATCCTGACTATATTCTTAATGCCTAGAACACGGCTTGCCACGTGGTAGGCAATGCTAAGAATAAATTTGTGTCATGAATGGATGGTCCATGAGTGTTTTAGGCTTGGGATCTGCCTAACACATCAGTGAGCCAGACTGAATCCTTCCTATTCTGTACAGAAACAATTTAGCATGACAGTTCTGAGTTTAAGCTCTGGAATCTAATTAGCTGAGGTTGAAGCCCAGCTCTCCTGCTTCCTAATTATACCTGACCTTGGGCAAGTCAATTACCTCTAGATGCCTTGGTTTCTTCATTTGGAAAATGGTAATAACAATAATGAATTTCCACCCAATAGGATTGTTTGAGAGTTTAGTGAGGTCATGCATGTAAATGCTTAGCACAATGCTTAACATAAGTAAATATTAAAGAAATATAACCTGCTGCTGTTATTATGGCCCCACTATTAGGCTGAAACGACCATTGAGGACTGCTACTGAGCAACAAGTCTGGGCTGTGTCTTTTGTGCAGGTGAAGATGAGCCACAGAAGTATTGATTGGGCTTGGAATTATGGAATAGTAGAGAGCAGTTTTCAGAAATGGAGGATGTGGAGTGTGTGTGTATATGGGTGGGTATGTATGTCTGTGTGTGTGTCTGTGTGTCTGTGTGTTTGGGGAATACAGTGGATGTTAGCACAGACTTTTTGTCTCAGTCACCCTATAAACTGTGTTGCTTATGCCTAAGATCATTTTAGAGAGCACAGGCATCATAGACCAGTCAGACTGACTACTTCAAACCCTAGGCTGTTCTGTCTTCCCTACCCTTAATTCTTCAGGTTCTGTCAGTACACTAGAATCAGGGGAAACTTCATTTGAATAGCTTCTTTTTGACCAGGACAATCACTGGCTTCCTGGATGAGGCTTTCTAAGTAAGGTCTTCTTCCCTGGGCACCAATATTCACCTGAGTATTAGGTGACTGTCTCAGCCTGGATCCTTGTCAGCTGAGGGAACGAGCTCCAGCAGCTCTTCCAGAGCTGTGGGCAGTCATCCTTCCAAGACTCAACAGCCTTGTAGGTGAAGTGGGGTGAACAGAGTGTGGGCAGACAGCAGAGGACACCTCCGTCACATGCGAGCAGTACGTCACAGCCCCGCATCTGAGCGGGCGTCACAGGCCCGCATCTATGGAGCCCTCCATTTTTCCTTTGTCTCAGAGAATTTCTTTAGAAATAGAAATAATGTGCAGTTTGTTGTGAGTTACAGGCCACTGACTGCTTACTTTCTGCCGCCTTTGATTACAGATGGTCACTATTCCCGTTTTGACATGAAGATATACACCTTAGCCCATTTCTTCCTTCCCCTTTTTGTTTGGTGGCTTCTGTCTGATTTCTTGATTCTTAAAGCATCGAGACAAAAACTCATCGTTGATTTCCACAGAGGTTTTACTCAGTTAACCCCCCACTCCCACCCTTGGAATCCAGACACTCATGTTCTCATCTCTCCTCGAGTGAATTCTTCCTCATGAGAGTCACTCGTGCCACAAGCACAGGCCCTGGCTTGTGACAGTTGCACCCTCATTAGAGGACTTTTTAAATACATTTTGTCATCCTCATTCAATGATCTATGTAGCTATTTAAAAAAAAGAATGAGGCAGCTCTGTATGTCACAATAGGAAATGACATGGAAGATCCCTCTCTACGCGAACAGGAAAGGAAGGCATAGAGTGGGGTGTGTATATAGTGCTGACATTTGCGGGGACAGGTGTAGCCACTAAAAATGGACACACGTACATAGCTGGGTCTGCCTAGAATATTTTTGGAAGGATGCACAAAAAACTGGCCACTGTCCTGGTCTCTGATGAGACTGTGACCACTACGTGGCTCAGAGTTAAGGACCGGAAGGAGACTTTTTGACGTAAACCCTCTAGCACCTTTTGAGTTTGGTACCACATGCATATAATTCCTGCTCAAAATTAGTTCATTCATTTTGCTGTAGACAGACAGACGTGGTAGAGAAAGGTTATTGTCCATGTTAAAGTCCTAAGAATTAAAAGGCAATTGAACCAGGAATAACTTGAATTTTGTGGTACTTTGTCACTTAATGCTACCCTCTTTGCCACCTAAGAGCTTCTCAGAGTCATTACTGAGGGTGTTGAGTGACTAGAAACGACTGGAAAATAATGTTGCCTCCCTGGCTCAGGAGGAGGGCCCCTCCAGTCATACTGCTTCAAACTGGTTTTTCCAGAGTGAATTTTGGAGAACAGACACTTGGCTGTCTCCTCACCATCCTCCCTGCATAGATTCTGAACAGCCTTGTAGCCCCGAGTTGCTTTTCTTGTTCTGTTGATCTTGACCTTCACTCCTTCAGTCACCCACAGACAGTTTTCTTCTTGACTCACTGACAGAAGTAATTGGACTAATCTTCCATATTTGGAAAAGCTCCACTCACCTACTGCTAGATAAATTTCTTCAAAGGATGTCGACTCCCAGGCCGTTGGAAGTCCCTTTTAGTCTGCTACAGGCAAGATCCTCTCTGACCTTGCTTCCATGTCAAATTTTGACGAAGGACACAGAAAAGCAGCATTCCTGCCCTAAAGGTGGATCGTGATGCTCAGCACAAAACAAAATGGGTATTTTTGTGTGTTTGCTGACCAATACTAGAATTGTGCTACCTGACATTGGGGCAGAGCATCTTCACTGGTTGGTTCCTGGGATATTTTAGGAATTTGCAGATTGAAGACCATTGCTTAAGCCGTGGAGTTTGTCAGCCTTGGCACTCATGATAGTGTGGGCTGGCTAATTCATTATTGCGAGGGAGTGTCCTGTGCATTTTAGCATGTTTAGCAGCATCCCTCGCCTCTTCCCACTAGATACGAGTAGTGTTCACCACATGTGACAACCAAAACTGTCTCCAGATATTGCCAAATGCCCCTGGGGGGGACAAAATCGCCCCTGATTATGGACTAATACCTTAAGCCATGCTCTCTTTGTGAGTATACCAAAAATACTATACCTGCTCAACTCTTTCTCTTTTCTTTTCTTTTTTAACCACTTTAGACATTTTTCTAAAAGTGTGCTTTAAATAACTTTTTTAAAAAGGTGAGGTGGGAGCAGATGCTCTCCTAGATACTGTTTCCTGTGCTTTTAATTAAGTCTCTGGAAACTTTTACCTAATAGCTTTGTGGGACAACAAGAAAGTGGTATTTAAATTTGGATGTATTAACACTGACTTGCCTGATCTGGTTTTTACCAAGAAGAATGTCCCATTTTATTTGAAATGGTGGGGTAATAAGTTAATCCTTTTTTTTTTTTTTGCTCCCCAAATCTCCCCAGTACATAGTTGTATATTTTAGTTGTGGGTCCTTCTAGTTGTGGCATTTGGGATGCTGCCTCAACGTGGCCCGACGAGTTGTGCCATGTCCCCACCGAAGATCCGAACCAGCGAAACCCTGGGCTGCCGAAGCAGAGCACGCGAACTTAACCACTCGGCCATGGGGACGGCCCCGAGTTTATCCCTTGAGTGGAAGGCATCTGACTTCTGTGGAGGGGGATGTAGCAGAGATGTGTTGAAGGCTTTATCCACACAGGTCCTGGGTTCTCCCCACCTGGTTTCTCTTGGGAACCCCATGAGCTTCCATATCACTCTTGAGGGGTGACCTACCTCCATGTTCTTCCCTGGAGAGATCTGAGGGCATGCAGCTCTTCTGGGGGAATGTTCAAAGCAGATTCCTAAGTTCTAATGGATGGAGCCCTAAAAATCTGTCTCCACCTTGACCCCTCTCTCAAGTCATCTTTTGTCTGTTTCAGGATTGAGTTATTTTAATCCGATCATGCTCTTTTTAAACAAGCCCTCCAATGGTCCTGAGATGCCCTTAGAATGAAACCCCAGTGCCTGCATCTGGCTGACAAGGCCCTGCCCCATCTCACCTTTGCCCTCTTCTCCTGCCACTCTTCCTATCACTCACTGGGCTCCAGCCATGTTGCCCACCTTGGGGACCTTGAACTGGCCATATTAGTTCCCACCTCTGGGCCTTTGCACTTGCAATTCCCTCTGCCTGGAATGTTCTCTCCCAAATCTTCTTGAGGCCTGGCTGACTCTTCCTTCAGGTTGCACCTTAAATGTCACCCCTCTGAGAAGTCTTTCCTCATCACAGCTCCACACCCCACAGCTGCCCTCTCTACCAATTTTCCTGCTTTCGGTTGTCCACAGCACTTCCAACCATTTGAAATGATCTCCTCATAGTTCCCATGCTTATTATTTTTCTCCCTGCATTAGAATGTAAGTTCTGTGGGAGTGTCTAGTCTCATTCGCCACTGGTGTGGTGCCTGAGTGGGCACTTCACAAATACTGGGTTAGTAAATGAATTACAGCCGGAGCTCTCTGTGTCCTACGGTAGGAGGCTGTGAGCCAGGTGTGGTTCAGTAACTTTCCGTTTGAAGAACTATCTGTGTAGCAGTGAGGACTAGAAGACCTGGGGATATGCTGGCAGTTCTTACCTTGTTTTCAGTGTGTGCCGGATGGTTTAGGCTCAGTAAGGAGCGGCTTGTCGATACCTGGTAAGGAGGGAAAGTGGATCAAGCAACACCCCTGATCATGCTCCGGCCTTCCCAAGTTCCTCCCTGCCTTCCTCCCTTCCTCTTTTCTCTCCCTTCCTTCTTCTCTCCCTCCCCCCCTTCCCATATAACATAAAGCTAACCATTCTAACTATTTTAAAGTTACGGTTCAGTGACATTTAGTACAGTCACAATATTGTGTAACTACCACCACTATCTAGTTCCAGAACCTTTTCACCATCCCAAAGGAAACCCCATACTCATTAAGCAATCATTCCCCATTCCCCCTCCCCCTAGCCCCTGGCAACCTGTAATTTACTTTCTGTCTTCATGGATTTGTTTATTCTGGGCATTTCATATAAATAGAATCATACAATATATGCCCTGGCTTATTTCACTTAGCATGATGTTTTCAAGGTTTATCCACATTCTGTCACATATCAGGACCATTTTTATGGCTGTGTAGTATTCCATTGTATGGATATACCACATTTTGTTTATCCACTCATCCACTGATAGACATTTGAGCTGTTTGCACCTCTTGGCTATTGTGAATATTGTGAATGTGCTTTTCACATTCATGTGCATGTTTATATTTGACCACCTCTTTTCAGTTATTTTGAGTATATAGCCAAGCATGGAATTGCTGGGCCATATGGTAATTTTATTTAACTTATTGAAATACTGCTAAAGTTTTTCACAGTGCTGCACCATTTTACATTTCCACCAGCAAATCATGAGGTTCCAATTTTTATACATGCTCAGCAATACTTATTTTCTCTCTCTGTGTGTGTTTTTTAAATATATTAATATTATTTAGCCAGCCCAGTGGATGTGAGGTGGTATCATTGTGGTTTTGATTTGGATTTCCCTAATGACTAATGATGTTAAGCATCTTTTCATGTGCTTTTTGGCCATTTTATGTCTTTCTTGGAGTATGTCTTTATTTTGATGCTTAGTTTGTTTGCATTGTAATTGTATGTGAACACTTTTTCTTTCTTGACCGTAAGCTGCCTTGTTCATAAAATAAGGCTAATACACTTCACAGGAGATTTTTGGAAATTAAAGCATTGCTCAGATCTTTGTTAATGTAATTTTGAAATTTTCTCTTTTTTGCTTGCTGCCATCCCACCTTATTTTAAAATACAGCATGTAAACCTTAGGCTTATTTTCCAAATTGGCAATTTTAATTTGTTTTAATTTTCTGATTTTTGACATCTCTGATTCTAACCCATCATGGTATCCTATGCATTTTTAGGTTTTAAACATTTTAAAATCAGTTTGTTTCTTAGCTAATATAGTGTCTAGGCAAGTATTTGGCTTTTTGCTATTTGAGAGTAGCTGGGTGACGTTGGAGGTTGTTTTCATGACAACGTTTTTTTTCCTTTTCAGAAAAAATTGCCTTTGACAACACTGGCTCAGTGTTTGATGGAAGGGTCAGCTATCCTTGGAGATGACACACTTCTTGGGTAAGGTGATACCATGCATGGGTTTGGGCCAACTCTAGGTAAGTCCCCATCCGTGAAAAGGGGACTGGAGCTCCTCAGGGGAGCACTAGGACACCTGTAGTCTGGCTGGGGGCTGGGTGGAGTAGAAGAAAAGTTTACGTGAGAAATCAGAACCCCAGGCCCTGAAGTCATACTATTTTTGCAGCAAGGCGACTCCCAAGTGGAGAAATTAGCATAAAACTGTTGAAGGACAATTGAAATCCCTACGGCTCCAGCAGAAGCAAATATAAAACCTCTCCATGTCAGATGTCAGAACTTATAGGATTCCCAGAAGAACAGCCCTTGCTGATTTTGAGCTCACAATAAAAACAAGCTAAAAATAGAATCATCATGAGAGAGACTCAGCAGGCACAATCAGTAGGAGAATCAGTACCCTAAGAACTAAAAATAATAGGACAATATGAAAGAAACTATAAAAAATGATATATAAGATGAAATTTAAAAATATAATGAAGTCAAAAATTCCTTGACCCAAAGAATCAAACAATGTGATAAAAATACGCAGAATCAAAAACCAGATGGAACTTTTTAAGATTCAAATCATACTTACTATAATTTAAAAACTTAATTGAGATAAACTGGAAATTGCACATAAATAGAGAATTGGTGAACTTGAAACAGATCTGAAGTTGCCACCTAGAATGAACAGAAGGAAGTGCGGGAGAGAAGCGTCACTAGGTGGAGAGGCGTGGGTGACAGAATGCAAAGCTGCCGTGTTATGTCTAGCGGTAGTTCCTGAAGAAGAAAAGAGAGAGAAGGGAAAGTTTATGGTTGAATGTTTCTTTTCTAGGTTTGAAGAAAAACATAAGTCTTTAGATTTAAGAAGCAGAGAAAGTCCTGATTGAATCAACAAAAGGACATCCATCCCTGGACATATTGTAGTAAAACTACAGATTATTAACAAAAAAGAGAGACTTTAAAGTCAATCAGAGAAAAAGATAATTATACATAAAAGAACAGTTAGACTGTAAACAGACTATTCATTAGCCAAAGTAAATGTCAGGAAATAATGGAGGAATATCTTCAAGCATTGAGAAAAAATATGAGAAACCTAGATTCTACGATAAACTAAATCACTGTTCAAGAATAAGGCGGAAATGAAGATATTTTCAGGCAAAGATTTGGAGAAGTTACTGCTCGCGCTTTCTCACTGAGAGAACTAGTCGAGGTTATGTGAAATAGATTATGTCCAGAAGAAAGGAATGCAATGCAATTAGCAAGACAGCATAAAAAATTAGTAAATCTGGTGTAGGGGATGAAAAAATCTTATTTTTCCCTCTACTCTTCTTGGGTTTCTTATTGGGGCCCTGAACATTAAATTGACAAAAGACAGATTAACAAGAGAAAAGCATACACATTTTATTAACACGTGCGTTGCGTACACATGGGAGAACTCAGTGATGAGTCACTCGAAGGGGTGGAAAAAGTTGGGCTTATATCACGTTTTTCACAAAACAACAATTTTTAGAGAAGTGACAAGACAAAGGAAAAGAAATTTGATTGTCTAGGGTGACAAATTGTGGGAAAGCAAATATATGAGGGAACTAATGGAAGATAAGGACTACTTAGTAAGGTTTGTAATGTAGGTTCCTCTGGTGCCTTTTCTGGGCTGATAGGGGTCTACAGTTTGCTCTGGTGATTAACTTCTCTCCTTCCTAGTAGAGAGGGGAAGGGGGGACAACTTTACAAATTTATGTCCTGCTTTTAGGTACATAGGGGGAGGGCAGAGAGCTTTTTTATATCTTCTTCTAGGTTCCCTTCAGCTCAAAATCATCCTTGTGCCAAAGTGGCATATTTTGGGGTGGCAAATTCTGCTACTCTTCAGTGTAAGGAAATATAAATAAATATTGAATTAAAAAATAGCAATATAACAGTGATTAATTTGGGGGGGCATTAAAGCAAAGTGAAACTAAAATACTAGAAAATAATCACATGAAGCATTGCAAACAGAATTGGTGTTTCAAGCTCTTATATTGTTTGAAAGGAGGATAAAGATATTACATTTAAACTTAAAGGGAAGTTTGCATGTAAGAAAAGTAAGAGTAACTACAGAAAGAATGGAAATAGAATTTATAACGTCAAAACCAATAAAAGGATGGAAAGGGAAATAAATAAAATAGAAAAAACCCATAGAAGGGACTAAAAGAGAAAAAAGCAAAGAAAAGCAGGATACACGGAAAACAGAAAATAAAGGTAATAGCAATTAATGCACATATATCTATAATTATAAGAGATGTAAATGGAATAAAGTCAACTTTTTATAATATAGAGAGTCTCAGATGGATAAACGTGAAATCCTGCTGTGTGCTCTTTCTAAGAGACAGGTCTAAAACATGATGACACAGCATGGCTGAAATTAAAGGGATGGAGGACATCCAGGTAAAGAAGACAGACTGAACAAACGTGTCTGATTTCGTTCCCTTCCCAAATCCACTACAATAAAGAGCTTTTCTTTTCTTAACAGACATAAACCCATAAAGACAAGAAAAACAGGAAAGAAGACAAGCAACAACATTTTGTGTGCTGTAAAGCATTACGATTGACTGGGAACTGACTTAGCAAGTCCCAGGGAGCTGACTCCCAAGCCGGAAGGGGGATATGCAGAGAACCCACATCATTTATACCATGAAATGCTGACAAGGCTTAGGGATTGGCAGCACCAGGGAGGTCTGGAATAGTGGGTCTTTGGGGGTGGCGTGGTGATTAAAATCAAGAATGTGGGTTGAAAGCTAGTCAGGTGCCATTTAGACCACTCAGACCCAGCCCTTATCCATACCTCTGGGAGACTCTTGTCCCTTGCCTCCAACCCTAAGAGAAGTCTGGAGCTTGATGCTCCAGAGAAGGCAGAACAGAACATCCCTAGACTGGGGACACCAGGCACCGTGGAATGTAAGGGTCCTTGTCATTACAGAAGAGAATTAAATGATCTAATGCATACCAGATGCTGAGACTCTTCCCCTACTCATGCGGCTCCCAGGCCTTTACCCTCTAGGCAGGAAGTTAGAAGAACGTTCTTTGGAGAATCTGACCAGCCCAATGGGAATGAACTAAACATTCCAGGACATTGGAGGGGGCAGTGCTCTAGTGAATGGCCCAGCTAGATCATCCTGCAGACCAGCTCACAGCTGACGAGCTTCACTCACATACTCTGAGCTTTGTAGTCTCCATTCTTGAAGATAGACAGGTCACCAGACGTTGGAGGAAAGTCTCTAACCTGAAGCCTAGACGCCAAAACAATCAGGAAGAAATTGATATTGTGTGGAAAAGATTTCAGGAAAACTATCACTTAAATTTTCAAGTGATAAGAGAAGATAATGCATCTATGAAATAAAAGAACAGGATGTTAATTAAAAAATACTTATAGGAAAGAAATATTCAGAGATCAGAAACAAGCTCATAGAAATGAAGAACAGGACATTCTCAGTAGAAGGTTTGGAAGATAAAGTTGAAGAAATCATCCAGAAAAGAGAGCAAAAAGACAAAAATGTAGAAAATAGATGTTAGAAAATTAGAGGACCAACCTGGAGGTCTTAGGCCTATATAACAGGAGTTCTGAGAAATGGAGAGGAAGAAATCATAATCCTAATCATAATGAAAAAAATAATCCAAAAGAGTTTTCCAGAACTGAAGGACATAAGTTTCTATATTGAAAGGGCCCAGTGAGCTCGTAATGCAATAGAAAAATTTAACCCTGTGCGTGGGCTCACTGCCAATGAGTACTAGTGACAAAAGATTCTACAACCTTCCGGAGAAAAAAATGGTCACTTACAAAGGGTAAGAAATCTGAATGCTTCCAGACTTGCCAAAAGCAATAATGGAAGCTAGCAGATTATTGAACAATGCCTTCAAAATTCTGAAGGAATATGAAGCATGGAATTTAGTATCCTGCCTCGCTATCAATCAATGTGAGGGGGGAGGAGAATGTTGTGACATGCAAGGTCTCAGAAGTGGACTCCCCTCACACTCTTCTCAGAAAGCTAAAGCATGAGGTGTTCCGTGGTGGAGGAGTGACCAAGAAAGAAAGGAATAGGAATATAGGAAACAGGATATAGGAAACAGCATGTTCAACCCGGGACAGAGAAGGAGAGAGAGAATCCCAGGAAATGGTGGAGGAAGATCGCAGGAAGACAGCTGTGCCTAGGGATAGAAGGAAAACTCAATCTTGATTGACATGGGTCTGGGAGAGACTAGTTCAAGAAGATGAAATTCGTTCATGTCAAGTGTGGTTCAGTATCTTAAGAGGCAAACTAGAAAAGTGGCAGAGGATTTTGGGTTCAATCAGGTATACAGAAAACTAAAGCAAACCAAGACAAGGCAGTTATTAACTCCAGAGAGAACCACTAAGTGTGCAGGAAAGACCAGTGATCATAATACACTCCCCAGCTTAACTCCGAATAGCATATGGAGTCAAAATATAGTGTAAAGACTATCTACTGATACAAATAAATAGAGGGGGGGAATGTAAATATAGCTAAATTGTCATTTTCTGTAGTTAAGAGTCAATAGTGAATGCTAAAAATTTTAAAAAGAAGTAGCAGTAGAAATATGGAGTTAGAAGAATCAGATAAAAGACACCATTAAAAAGGTACAAAGATGAACGCACAACCTGGGAGTTGGCATTTGCAGCAAATATGAAAAAGAATTGGAATCATTCTATATCCACATGCATGTCTGTAAGTATATAAAGAACTCTATGAATAAATTCCAATAAATAGGTCCTGATACAAAAATAGCCAAAGACTATGAATAGGCACTTCATGGAAGAGGGATGCTGGATTGTCCAAAACGTGAAAAGATACTCAGTCTCACCGGTAGTCAAGGAATGCAAACTAAAGCCAGAATCAGATATTTTGAATCCACCAGTGTGGCAGAAATTAAAATGCCTTACCAGTACTGTGAGTTGGCAAGAGTGTAGAGCAGTGGGAACTCTCATTTGAGAGTGAAGCCAGTACTGTCACTCTGGAGAGCAATTTGGCAATATCTCGTAAGGTTAAGGGTATGCATATCTTCTCTCCTTTGCACAGAAGAATTTTCACACCTGCAGAAAGAGACAGCATATGTACTGCAGCACTGCTAGCCAAAAATTGCTGGTACGGAAAGGCTTAATAAATGGTGATATATCCATAGAATGGAATTCTGTACTGCAAAATGATCTAATTCGGCATGTGTCAAGATGGATAAGCCCCAGAGATAATGATGAATCTAAAAAGCGAATAATAGGGGCTGGCCCCGTGGCGGAGTGGTTAAGTTCATGCACTCTGCTTCGGTGGCCCAGGATTTTGGTGGTTTGGATCTTGGGCATGGACATGGCACTGCTCATCAGGTCATGTTGAGGCAGCGTCCCATATAGCACAGCCAGAGGCACTCACAACTAGAATAGACAACTATGTACCGGCGACTTTGAGGGAGAAGAAGACCAAAAAAAAAAAAGATTGGCAACAGATGTTAGCACAGGTACCAATCTTTAAAAAAGAAATAATAAATAAATCACAAATAATAGCAGGATAGGTTCAGGGCGAAACCATTGGTGTAAGTTTTTTGAACTGAGTGAAGGAGCAGGATTATATATTGTATGTGAACACATACGTATGTGGTAAAAGTGTAAAAATAGGGACAGGAAAGGTACGTACTAACTTAGAATAACAATTACCTCTTCCCATACTTTTATTGATTTGAAAACACTCTTTATGTGAGTTTCAGTTAACGTGGTACCATGCAAGGGAGAACTGCTTGTATACCATTCAGGGGAATTAACATCTTTGAAATGTTGTGATCTCTCACCTAGGAATATGGCATAACTTTCTACTCATTCAGGTCTTTTGTTTGCCCATTATTAGTAAACTTTTGGAATGGTTTTTCTGTTTCGATTTTTCAGTGGATAATTGTCTACATCCTGTGTTAAATAACTTTTCATAGCTTAGGAGAAAGAGTTTTCTTTCTGTTAGAGCGTAGTAAAGTTGAGTTTTGGTGTGTGTTTGAAGATGTTAGTTTGTTCATGCATCAATTTTAGCTGGGTTCTCCGGTGCTCTCAGGGGAGATAGAAACACTGGCTCTTTTTAGGTCTATGGATTTAGCATGCGTGAGTCTGTCCTCTCCCTCTCTCTCTCATGTTTCCCTACGTGTCCCTTTTTACCACAAGCACACAGTAGGTACTCAGCATCATTTAACAAACTGATGACTTCAGAAATGCAAGCGGATGGAGCAAGTTGGTCAATGGGACGCCATGGAAATCAACCAATTTATTAACACTGTCTCATGAAAGTTTACCCAGCCGGAGGTGATGACAGTATGATGCGGTGACATCTTGCTTTCTAGGGTATTCAGTATGTTTTCTTCCCCTTTGGTTGCAGGAAGATGCTGAAACTCTGTGGAGAAACAGAGGACAAGCTGGCTCAGGAGCTGATTCATTTTGAATTGCAGGTGGAGAGAGATGTGATCGAGCCCCTGTTTCTGCTGGCTGAGGTAGGAAGCAGGCATGAGACTAGGCCTAAGTGAGCAGGGAAGGACAGCACAGTGCGCCCTTTAGTCCATCTGCTTCCAGCCTCGTTGTTGTTTCTGTCCCTCACCCACTCCCTGACACTGTTTTTCATCGGGGATTATTACCACCCAACCACATAGTCAAGATTCCCCAATATGGCAGCCCTTTCAGCTGTTTGCCACCCGCTTCTCCCCCCACGCTCTTCTCTGTTGACATTCCAGCGGGTAAACATGCAAAGCTGGCAGCATTACTCCTTCCCCACCAGTCTCCACAGCTCTTGCCACCCCTGCCCCTCCACTCGCCTCATCTTCAATGAAATGAACAGCTGCCCCTCCTCATGAGGGACTGGGGACCCATGTCCAAGAGACTCTATAAGGCCTCTTGCAGTTTATATAAGTCGATTCTCTTTGGACTATAAAGGACGCTAAATAAAACTGTTTCATTAAAAAGGAATCTTGATGTCTATGTGACGATTTTGCTAGCTTCAACTATTATCAATAGGAAGAGAAATGGTTGTGGGACTTTATTTTCCCTGAACCTCCTCCTAGTTGCCTTCAGTTGCCATACAAAACCTAACTGGTGCTGCTAAAGACAGCAGGTGTGGGGGAAAAAGCAAAGACAAAAGCCTAATCAGCACCGTCCCTTAGAACTGCCTGTAATGATGGAAACGTTTGACCTCTGCACAATTTGGCAGCCACTAGCCACCTGTGGCTTTAGAGCTCTTGAAATGTGGTTACTGTGTCTAAGGAACTAAATTTTTAATTTTGTTTAATTTTTGTTCATTTGAATTTAAAATGACATAGCCACAGGTGGCTCCAGGCTACCATCAGACAGCATTTCCTGAGGCCATGCTTGGTTTCCTTTCTGGACCGCCCCCAGCACCTCCACATCCCCTGGTGCTATTTCTGGGACAGATGTATGCATAAATAATTACCTAAGTGCCTAAAAGTATTCAAGGAGAAAATCCTAGATATGGTGTTTTGATGTAGACCAGCTCTAGACTTCTCAGATCCATCCTCTTACAGGTCATCCCTCAGCCTAGAATATTCATGAGAGGCCCTCTGCTTTTCCTAAGGGTGATCTGGGGTCCCCGCCAAAGCTGAAAGCAAACCCAAGGGGCAGGGCTGAGCTGGGTGCTGAGAGTCGCTTGTACAAATAAGATGCCCGCGTAACTCTGCAGCTTTGCCTCTAGGCTCTGTGATGGCGCCAGGTGCCCGGAGTCTGTTACCTTCTCCTTCCCATTGGAAGTGGTTACACTCAGGACATTACTCACGCTGCTCCTGAGAGTGAGTGGAAAGCACTTCATGGAACACTGGATCTTCTTCACATTTTTGCTTTATATAAAAGCCACGGCCCGAGATGATTTTGATTCAGTTTACAGCCAATTTCCCTTTTAAATTCTCACATCCTGCCCCACTTTTGCTGGGCCTGGGACCAAAATCCTGCACTGGAATGTTCAGTTAAGTCATTTTTAGAAATAAAAATATAAAAAGAGCGTCCACATACAACCACTATGGAAGAACTCACAGCTGAGAGAAGCCATGGTGATGGTTATTCATTATTTACTTTGGAAAAAGTCTTACTTTACTTCTACAGAAATAGATCCTAATTACATTCCCCACAGCCTCAGGTCTCCTGAGACTGGTGGTCTTTTCATCCTTCTGCTGTCTGTTTTGAGTTGGGTCTGTGTGTCAGATCTGACTGCGTTCCTCCCCGCCTTTGGCCCTTACGCGGTAGAGAGAAGTGATTGAGCCTGTTTTTGCTGGTTGAGGTAAGAGCAGCCATGAGAATAGGCCTGAGTGAGCAGGGAGGTGCGAGAGCCTCTGAGACAGTCTGGGTTGATGGAGGGCCTGGCAGACGGCCAGCAAAGAAAGAGCAGACTTGAGCTCAGGAAAAGGAATCAAGAATTTCATCTGAAAAGGATTGGGAGACCTCTAGCAAACTTGTTGGGTGGCTGTCAATAGTTCTTTAAGACTTTATCTTGCACTTCCGTTTGTGCCTTTTATCTCCTGTAACCACAGGTGGAAATCCCAAATATTCAAAAACAGAGGAAACATTTAGCAAAGTTGGTGCTGGACATGGATTCTTCACGAACGAGGTATGTAGGGTTTCTTTGCTCTCCTTTTTGCTTCTTTGAAGGACTGGTGATCATATTTGGGGGGAGGGTTTGTACGTGGGTGTGTGTAAGTGTTTTCATTCATCTAGTCTTTAACGCCTGCTGTGTGCCAGGCGCTGGAGGTGAGAGTAGAGGGCTGGAGATATGGGGTCTTGCTCTCGAGGAGGCTGCAGTCTGGTTTGGGAGGTAGACACGAAGCGGGTGAACAGACACACAAGATGGTTTCAAGTGGCCATTGTCATGTAAAGAAAATAGCACAGGGCAATTGTGGCAGGGAGCGATGAGGAAAGGGGCAACAGCACAAGGTAGAGGACCACAGAGAAGGCGTTTTTGCGATGACACTTGATCTGAGACATAAACGATGAAAAGGAGGCACCAGGCAAAGAGCTGCTGCAGAACTATCTATGGCAGCAGGAACAGCACATACAAAGCCCCTGTGGTGGGAATAAGGTGGACATATCCAAGGTACAGAGTGAAGACTAGCGTGTCTGGGGTGGAGGGGACAAAGCAGGTAGGAGAGCAGAGACCAAGCAGGCAGGATGGATGATATGTCGTGTCTATCATGAGGGGAGAGTTTCAGATCCTGGGGACCCGTTCACCTTCTCCTGAAGCCAGTGGTGTAGACATCTCCTTTCTGTAGTCATTCTCTAAACCTGAGACCATGAGAGAAGTAAAGTTCCCACAGGGCCGCCCTTCTCCTGCACCCATCTCCTGGAAGACAACAGAAAATTCCTGTGACAGCAGGGTATGCCAGAGGCCCTGAGGTGGCCTTGACTGTGGCTGTGGCTGTCAAATGTCATGGTTGTGCACATATGCCTTTTTATTTTCTACAGTGGTGTGTGTGTGTGTGTTTGTGTAAGTCTGCAAGTTCAAAGAATGCAGTCTCCTGAATATTAATATGAAAGGAACATTTCACTTCTACTTTAGGTCTGTTGTAGGTCGATTTTAATAATCTCTACATCTTGTTTTAATTTCTTGAGAAAAAGAGATGGAAAGAAAGCAGAATATCCTTGGGCTGAGAGATGTAGGATAAAGCGTCCTGTCCCAGGAATCAGAGACGAAGTACCAAGAGCTCCATCACCCATTTCCTAGACCTGTGACCTCGGTCAAGTCCCTTAGCCTCCCAGAGTAGTAATTTCCTCACCTGGACACAGGTAGTAACCACATTTGTGAGTTGACCTGAGGAGGCTGTTTTGAGTGTCACGTGAGATCATGTAAAAGGAAGCTGCTACTGTACGTAGTTGGGACACTGGAATTCTGCGTCTGGACCAAGGAAAAGTATAGGGCGTTTCCCAAGACCAGAAATAAAACAGTTAGATCAGCAGAGAAACACAAGTTTCTTTAGTTAACTTCATGTTCCCCAAACTTCAGTCCACCTGAATGATTTTTGCCATCTGTGCCTGCAAATCTTGTAAAAGGTTGGCTCTCTTTTGCAAAATGAATCTATTTAAAAAGAAACTTTAGAGCACTCACATAAATTGAAAAACAGTGCCCTTTGCAACAAATATCAGGTAAACATGGATGTGAACAGGATGAAAGCAAAGCCAATGTTAATCCATTTTAGACCTTCTTGCCTGCGGAAGGCTGGAGTCCTGCAGATTGTCTCCTTTTGTTACGAAGGAAGGGGAGGAGATGCTGCACAGTTGTTCTTCTGGCCCAGATCTGGGGCTCTCTCCTTAGTGTGCTTGGAGGGATGGAGAGCACAGATTGCATGTGGAGTATTGATTTGGTGTTACTTAGTACTGCGTCCTTGTACCACAGAAAATTGCCTCCCACAACGCCAGTGTTCAAGTCCCTTGCTGGGGTAGTCATGTAAGATGATTGAAGAAATGCTAACTGTCCCACTTTTAGGATGATGGTGGACACCATGCTCCTGGGTTTGCAGAGTGATTTCCTTCTCTGAGGACCTGAGTGCTTCGCTCAGAGGTCTTTTCTCTGCTTCTGTAAGGAAAACCTGAATTTTCAGCTCAGAGCTTCTGTTCAGAGGGCCGTATGCTAGCGTCAAAGCTTATCATTACCATCTGCACTTACATATTTTTGTTTAGTCTTCTTATGAGAGGGAGAGTTACTCCTGGGTGACAGCCACGATCAACCCAGTCTTGTGTGATGTTTTTAATGGTGAAACCAAGTGGTGTGTAGATTCTGAAACCTTAGAGAAGTGTCATGAGGGACCTCTCATCCATGTTTTAACAAACTTTTTCATATTGTCAGCTTGTGTATTGGGGTCTTCTCTTCTATATTGGATTTGGTAAGGAGATATCTACTTCCCTACCCAAATTTTTATGCTTATAAACTTCATCTTAGACACTTTACAACCTTTGTTATTTCAGACAAAAAAAAATCCTTTTAGATGATCCTCGTATAAACCTGACCCTTCTCCTGGGTCATATTGTGGTTTGTCACAGCCCACTCTATTAGTCGTGAGTTTGGGGGTTGAGGGTTGCTTTGGAGGGATTGTTGGCAGTACAGCTCCTCAGAAGTGCGGTTGACTTCCCTTCAGGTCCCTGCTCTAGTGACCATGGGAGAGGATCTAACCCACAGCCTCAGTTCAGGAATCCTCATCAGTTTAGGATATAGGCTTCAGGATGAGAGGAGCTCTCTTAGCAAAGCTGTCCTCTTTCTTCCCACTTTAATCTCAGACTAGCCATTTCTAGTCTATGTTTGTCTGTCTTGTAGGACCTTACTGAAAGCCACAAGAAGAAGCCAGCCCACCCCAGTGCTCTGCCTTTCCCCTAACCCTTCACTCTTGGTCAACACGAGGACTGCATCCCAAGATACAGCCATGAGAGTAAGACCAAATGCTGTGCTAGCAAATAGCAAGGATCACCAGCTACTCTTCTGGAAGAGCTGGGTTCTCACTGCCCCCCACCTCCACCTCACACTACTTCCCCATTTAGTCAGTTTCTACATGTGAGGTTCTGTCTTCCATCTGATCACCAAAGCTTTCTTTAGTCCTCTTCTGTCTTTCATGAACTACACTATCCAGACTAAGCAGTGTACTCCAGGTGGAGACATACTCTGCCTTTTAAGAAAGGCAGGATGTTTTTATATATTGTCAGCACATCTTGATCCACAGTTCCATGACTGGATCTTTGAATTCTACCACAACTCTGGCGGATACTGTCAAATCCAACAAATCTATCCAGCATTTCATTAGGTCTAACTCCAGTGTGTACATTGGTCACTATTCAAGTAAATCTGGCTTGTCTGCTTCAAAAGCCAATTATATAAACCTTAATAACCTCAGAGAAGACTAAAGCTTAGAAGATGAATAAAAGATTACAGATGAGAAGAATGGAGGTAAACTCAAGGAAACTTTACACTGAACTAAAGATTATGAGTTGAATTGAATTGAATGTGAATGATACACAAACATCTTTTCTTTCACAGGTTTGCTTTGGCAGCGGTTAAAGAAGGAACTCCGTACCTTCCCAAAGTCTGCCTAACTTGTTTTTGGGCATGTATCTTAAAGTCAACCCTTCTGGGTCCAGGATACGTTATGTTTCTGCTGAATAATAGCTGCCTCTGGGTCCTACTGCTATGGACTGAATTGTGCCCTCTCCCCTCCCCCACCGGATTCATTGTTGAAGCCCCTACTCTCCCCCAATGTGACTAGATTTGGAGCTAGGGCCTTTAGGAAGTAATTAAGGTTAAATCAGGTCATAAGGGTAGGACCCTAATTTAATAGGCTTGGTGGCCTTATAGGAAGAGAAAGAGAGAGGGGTCTCTTTCCTGCTGCATACACTCTGAGGAAAGGCCATGTGAGGACAGAGCGAGATGGTGGCCATCTGAAAGCCAGGAGGAGAGAACTCACCAGAGCTCAAACCCTACTGGAGCCTTGATCTTAGACTTTCTAGCCTCCAGAACTATGAGAAAGTAAATTTCTGTTGTTGAAACCCCCCAGGCGATGGTATTTGTTATGGCAGCCTGAGCAGACTAAGACACCTACCTTGTTTGCAAGCAAGTGAATGAATATAAGTAAAACAGGAGAGTTTTGGGGAAGGATGCTGGAAAAAGTAGATAACTAGAAGTGGAACTCTGGAGCTGTGGCAGTTCTGAGGACCTCTGGGACTGGCAGCAGAGTCAGTGCCGTCAGGAGCTGTTCCTCATCTCCTGCCTACAGGCATCTTTTTCTTCAATCCACTGTCCTCACAGTTACTGGATATCCTTTGGGTTCGTGTCTCCCTGGTATGAGCCCTCTTCCTTTTGTTCCAATTCTGAAAGTACAAAGGAGGAGCTCCATTTGCCTGGACTTTGCTTATGTGCCCATTTCCTTGGCCTGTCCGTTGGCCAAGGTAATGAAGGGCAGGCACGGGCTTGGCTTACATTGTGGACCCTCATCTTGACCACTCACTGCCAGGGCCATGCAAAACTGGCAGCTCCTTTTGGCCCGCACTTTAGAGTGGGGGTGGAGCAGGACCCCAAACAGCAGAGGATGCCAATGGCAGAGGGAAGGAGAAAACTGAACAGATGAAATCACAAATGTCTCACTAAAGGAACTTGCCTGTTTGCCTTCCAAAAATTCTTCTGGACTTCCTTTTGCCCTGAGCTGATCTTGCATTTGCCTTCTCGACCCTTCTCCTGGTCCCTGAAATTGCATTCCCTTATTTCTGGTCCTTTTCTCTCCTCCAGCCTTCATTAAACTTAGTATTCTGTGTTCATCTCCCCCAGGTCACAGAATGGTAGCATCTTTTCCAGAGAATGATGGTGACATGTCAGCCACTTTAGTGGGAAGAAGTGTACTTTCTGCTCTTCACTTTCAAAGCTCAAACTTTTCTTGGCCAAGAGTCCCTGTTTCTTCATCTAATAGAGCAGGGCAGTTCTTTTTTTTTTTTTTTTTAAACATTGGCACCTAGGCTAACAACTGTTGCCAATCTTCCTTTTTTTTTTTTTTTTTTTTTTTTTTTTTAAGGATTGGAACCTGGGCTAACAACTGCCAATCTTTTTTTTTTTTTTTTCCCTGCTTTATTTCCCAACCCCACCCCCGCCCCGGGTACATAGTTATATATCTTAGTTGCAGGTCCTTTCTAGTTGTGGGATGTGGGACACCGCCTCAACGTGGCCTGACGAGCGGTGCCATGTCCGCGCCTAGGATCCGAACCCTGGGCCGCTGCAGTGGAGCGTGCGAACTTAACCACTCGGCCACGGAGCCGGCCCCACGCAGTTCTTGAGTTTACTTGTAAAACAGCTAGCTGAGGAGACCGCCCCCCCCACCTCAAAATTCATGATTAGTGTCTCTTTTTTCAACAGAATACTATCAATACAAATTTTTCCACATTTTCCTTGCTATTTTGTTATTTGATATCCACAATCTTATTCTGTATCTCATCACTATTTTATAATATCAAAATAGATTACTTATATATTGCAAATAAAATTCCCTATAAAGGGAGGGAAAGGTGTATGTTTTTAAACTACTAGGATATTGACTAAGGGACAGAATTGGGGGAAAAAATAGAAAGGATTAGGAAGAGAATAAAGAGGTAACTTGGGGAAATAAGTCTCCATTTTTATATATATGTTAAGTCTAAATTGGGTTTTTTAAAAAAAATCTAATCTAGATCTTCAAAGCTGTAAAAATCAGCTTAGTGTTTACAATCCCTTTATTTCTTTATTTTTGCACTTACATGTTGGTTAGTTGTTTTTTCTTTGGGTAGCAAGAGCCAGATGGTGGGTGTAGCTTGATCCCATAATCCAGCATGGAGGTATAGTCATTATCTGAGATCTAAATTACAGCCGTGGCATCTCATATTTTATTTGACAAAAAACCCCCACAACACTTTAATACTTTGTTTAAAATGGTTAAACCTGGGAGGTATTAATTAAATATATCATTTCTGAAGGGCTATAAGGAAGAATTGCCCAGGAATTCTTACTAATCTTTAGCTGTTAGTTTAGATTTTTAAACATTTTTGTGTAGAATATTTTCTTCTAATTTGCCCTGATTTCTTATCTTGGCATCAGGAATCTTCCCCAGGATGTGTCCCCATCTGTGGAACTTCAAGCCTGCTTTTAAAGTAGTTTTCCCCTGGGTGCACTTTTTAAGTGACAGGGAATCCTGTATTTGGCTACTTTTTGCTAATAGCAAAGAGAATTTTAGTTGCCCTTTCTTATAGAGCCTCACACTCTTCTGGGTTGCCTGCATATAACAAAAGAGAAGAGAAAAATTGTGTAGAGAAGACACCTAGTCATTAGTTTCTTGCCTCTCAAAGTGAAGGTGACATTGCACTCTTTGCCTCTACTTTGCATGGTCAAAAAGCCAGATTGAGCCCTCAGAGCAGTCTGGTTTGGTCTCTATGCTATTATTGGCCCGCATGCTGTTTAAAAGAGACTATTTAGTCTGTTGCCACATTTCATCAGAAGAGTTCACATGACAGTTTCCGCTTGCCAATTGAAACGTCTGGCATCCCATGACCCACGCTCCTGCTTCGGTCCCATTGGCCCCAGCTGAAGAGCAGCCGCTGCCTCTAGACAGGGCAGCACCCCCCACCCAGGTCCCCATCCTCTCGCTGTCTTTCCTGACTTCCCAAGACCGTTCTCATCCTGATTACACTGTTGCTTTTCCTTAGAGCTGAGAAATAGTTTTATATCTCATATCCCTATGACAAATAGGAAGTAAAAAAATTGAGTGGACTAGTTTTTAAGATAATGACCCATTTGACTTATTTTTCTTACTTGCTGGGCCCTGTAAGCTATTGAGTTTACAGACTCAGTAGGAAGAGGAACCATAGCTACCACCATCTATTGTAATTGGAACCTTCTTTCAGGGCTTGCTCTTGGTAATTCCCTGAGTATGACATATCAACAAGAAGCATTTGTACAAATTCCCCATAAAAGTTCCCAAGCGGCTCCCTTGGAAGGCCGGTATTCTCTGCCCAAAGAGAAATGTTTAAGAAAATATAAATGAGGCTTCTCAGTGTTGATGGGACACTGTTTTGTGGTTACCAGTGGAGATTTTGATTTTCAGTTTGTTTTCACTCTTATCCACGTGTCCTCTCACCTAGCATACGTGATTGGCGGCAGCCAAGTCGGTGAATGTCTCCAAACTCAAGTGCCCACAGGATAGACAGGGAATTTAAAGGAATGACGTAGACTGAGCTTCAGAGAAAGCAATGGTGATGTCATTGGCCTTAGTGTTCAGAGGACAGTGGGGAAAATGGTGGCAAACTGGGGAATGCTTGCTGTGCCTGAAGGAGTTTCCAGTCCTCAGCGCCAGCACTGACTACTGCCAGCTGGAAATTCGAGCCCCCTTCTCCTGGTCTGGTACTCAGTATCTGTTCATTCCCTCTGCTTTTGAGTGAGGGGCTGTCGTTTCCTGGGTAATATTTGTAACCAGCTCTTTTCTCAGTGTTCCCACCATATCCCCTGGCTCTACCTGCCTCACGCCTCTCTTCTTTTTCTCCTGTTTTCCATCAGGTGGCAGCAGACTTCCAAGTCTTCAGGTTTGTCCAGCAGTTTACAGCCTGCGGGTGCCAAAGCTGATGCCCTCAGGGAAGAAATGGAGGAGGCTGCCAACAGAGTGGAGATTTGCAGGGTACCCTCCTCTTTGCTCCTCTCTACTGGGACTGATGGGGGGGCCGTAAGGGAGTTCTTTTTGCTCACTAGGATTCTGTTAAAACCCTAATCGTGATCCTCTGTTTGAACTAACTGCCCCAGGCTTGCATCCTGGCATCTCCAAAGAGCCCAGGATGAGCCCCGAGAGTTGGGGCTTTGACCGTGACCTCGACAAGGGGCAGCGGTGGGTCATTCTTGGTGTCCTCCATGGTGGGCAGAGGGAAATGACCTTGGTTTCTGCATGAAGCTTTTAGAAGTCATCTGAGTCCCAAATAATAGATTCTAGGCCACACAAAACAATTGAGAATTTAGACAAGAGATGAGCTTTCACTCCCTGTTGATATTTAATTATCTTCTTGTTTGCCTTGTAATATTTCCTGAGTCATTTATCAGTCTTTTGTTTTCTGGGAGACACTTATCTATGACGTTGAAATGCTGGTCAATGAGATAGCCACAGAAAAGAGAACTGCCCACTTTTTAAGAGAGGAGCGCCTCGTTCTAAGAATGTGCCTCTGCGCTTGGGAATGACAGATACCCTGTACTGTTCTGTCTCAAATATTTACCATCTACTTTTCCCACAGATGTTTTACAGGGCTCAATTAGTGATACGCCACTCACGATACTCTGTGTATGTGTACATCTGTATACAGGCAGATATGTCAGTTTTGGTTTCGATCCAAGGAACAAAAATAATCATGTTTCTGAAACTATTCTGGGTACCTGTTGTCTTTTTAAAAAAATTTTATTGAGGTAACATTGGCTTATAACATTATATAAATTTCAGGTGTACATCATTATATTTCAGTTTCTGTGTAGATCACATTATGTTCACCATCCAAAGACTAATAACCATCCATCACCATACATATGTGCCCTATAGTCTTTGCCCTCCTCCCTCCCCACTTTCCCTCTAATAACTACCAATCTAATCTCTGTATCTATGTATTTGTTTGTTGTTGTTGTTGTTGTTTTGATCTTACACTTATAAGTGAAATCATACGGTATCTAACTTTCTCCATCTGACTTATTTCACTTAGCATAATACCCTCAAGATCCATCCGTATTGTCACAAATGGCAAGACTTCATCTTTTTTATGGCTGAGTAGTATTCTATTGTGTACATATACCACATCTTCTTTATCCATTCATCCATTGATGGGCATTTAGGTTGTTTCCAAGTCTTGGCTATTGTGAACAATGCTGCAGTGAACATAGGGGTTCAAATATCTTTTCAAATTAGTGTTTTTGTGTTCTTTGGGTAAATATCCAGAAGTGGAATTGCTGGATAATATGGTAGTTCTATTCTTAATTTTTTGAGGAATCTCCATACTGTTTTCCATAGTGGCTGCACCAATTTACACTCCCACCAGCAGTGTATGAGGGTTCCCCTTTCTCCACACCTTCTCCAACACTTATTTCTTGTCTTGACAAGGGTGAGGAGATGTTTCATTGTGGTTTTGATTTGCATTTCCCTAATGATTAGTGATGTTGAACATCTTTTCATGTCTCTGGCAGCCATCTGTATATCTTCTTTGGAAAAATGTCTGTTCAGATCCTTTGCCCATTTTTTAATTGGGTTGTGTGCTTTGTTGTTGTTTAGGGGTACCTGTTGTCTTAATCCTGCACAGTTTTAAAGGAGAGCAGCCACTTTGTATGCAGACATCTCTGTTCTTTGTGGCTCTCTCTAGTCTGGTTAGCTTTGCCATTGGCTTATCCTTCTGCAATCAGCCTGTGCAGGTAGCTTTGACCTTACATTCAGGTGACATTCAGAGTCAGATAGAATTTCTGTCTGAAATTAGAAACACTGAAAAATCTTTAAACAATTCATTATCTCTCAGCCTGCAGTACCATGGAACCAGGCAAAGTAAGGTACTTCCAATACTTTGGATCCGAGATTCTTCGTGAGTAAAGCCAATGTGTCATTTAAACTCCTGTGAAAACAGCGAATATCCAGCTGGTGTTCTTTGTGAAGTATAACTCTTCTCTCCTGCAGATTTCGCTTTTCCTCTGCTATTCTCTACCCATTTACCATGGATTTATGTACTTCAGTTACGAATTTTGTTTCTTATAAACAAACTTTTAAACTTCTTCGGTAGACACAGGAGGGTGGTGTTAAGAGGCGATGCTGAATGTGAGCATCTGAATACATCAGAATAAAAGTTGATAGCTCCATTTGTTCTTGGGGAGCTTCCTACATTTGCTGGTTTTACCAAAAAACATATCAAATTTCTCTTCCAAGATTACAAAAGTATTACTTGTTCACCATGACCAGTGAAAATATATCAAGAAAAACACCAATAATCTCTCTCTTCCTGCCCAGCAACCAATCCCTCTGTTTGCAAAGAAGGGACCAGTTTCCCTCCACAACGTTTATGAAGACTTGTTGTGAACAATGCACTCTGTCATGTGCCAGGTGGCCATAAAAGTCATAAGGACAAGGAAGCTAGTGTTAGAAGCTGTTATACAGCCTTCCACGCCTTTCTTTGTAATCATACAAGCACACTGTCATATATAGCATTTTTCTTGTTACTTGTGTGTGTGTGTGTTTATAAAACAGTCATGTTGCTTATATTAATCTACCATTTGCTTTTCGCAATTAACAATACGCCCTGGACATCTCTCCAGGTTAGTAGCTATAGCTCCAACTTAATCTTTTTAATAAGGTATGTAATACTCCATAGTGGAGATATATATGCCATGATTTATTTAGCTATTTTTCTAGTGATGGATGTGTGAACTACACTGTTTTGTGTTGTTTTGCCATCAAAAATGATACAGTCAGCGTCCTTGTATGTGTATTCTTACGCACTGGTAATTTTTTTCCCTTTAGGATAGATTCCTAAAGGTGATATTTTTAGGTCAAAGACTACGTATGCATTTTAAATTTTAATAGGCATTGACAATTTTCTTCTCTGAAAAGGAACCTGCAGTTCACATTCCCACCATCAATATGCAAAATTGCACATTTCTCCTCATCTTTCCCTGTAAAATATGTTGTTCCTCTTCTCAGTTTTTGCGAGTCTGGTGAGGGAAAAAAGCTCTCTCTTTGTTATTGTCATTTTAATTTCTCTGAATATTAGTAGTGATGAGTATATTTTCATGTGTTTATTGAACATTCCCAGTTTGGCAAATTGCCTATTGGTATTGGCAATTGGACCAATATTTCTATTGTTTTTTAGTATCAGTTTGTGTAAATTCTCTGTATATCAGGGATATTAAACTTTCTTCTGTTTGTTGTGCTACAGATACTTTTTCCAGTCTGCCATTTGTCCTTTGACTTTGCTTGTATTGATGTCTGCCATTATTAAAAACTTAATCATATGCCTGTATTTCCTTTGCGTGGGAGGGAGAAGGGCCCAGGTGGTCCATCAGGCGTGCTCCACATCAAGGTTAAAAATTTATTCTTTAATTTTCTTTTAATGTTCCTAATGCATTTCGTATATCTATTTAGTGCATTTTAATACACCTGAAACTTACTTTTATACATGGTGTGAGGTAGAGATTTTTTTTCACCCCAGATGGATAGCCAAGTATGCCAGCATGATTTATTAAGTAAGCCACCTCTCCCTGAAGTTTCTCATCTAATTCCTCAAATTTATTTCTGGGCTCCACGTTCTAGTAATTTGTTTGTCTATTCCTGGAATAATACTATACACTTTCTATTCTAATGACTTTGTAGCAATTATAATATTTATTAAGATACCCCTCTCTTTCATGCTTATCTGGTCCTGTCCATGACCTCTGTTTCATTATATGAATTTTGCACTGATCATATCAAGTTAATAAAACCACACATTGTGCTCTAGATGACTCTATTTGTGTGCTGAGCTGATCCTCTTGAGAACATGCACTGACGTTTTTGTTAAAGTTCTCTTCTGACTGTTCTTGTATTTCTACTTCATTGGTTGCCAGCCATTCTAAGTATCTACCGTGGTCTTCCTCCCTCCCCTTTGTGAGTTTCCCCCGTATATTTTCGTAGTTTTGTATTTCCTCAGCAGGCAAGACATATCTTTAGGATCTCCTACCTTATGGCAACCCAGCAAAATGAAAACTTGTGGGTTGCAGGAGAGTGAAGTGTCCATCTGATTCCTCTTTGTTTAGGCACAGAGAGGACCAGGCAGAGCTGCCTCAATCTGTGGGACCCAGAGAGCTCTAGCCCACCAGGAAAAACAAGTCGGGGGGGGGGGGGAGTTCCATCAGGCAGCACCTGCCGAGACCTCAGGCGTGTGGGCAGGAGCAGCATTCCTTGCTTGTGTTGCTTGGGGAGCCCATCCAGTCTCTGCTTTGCTTCCATATTTCGAAAAGAGACAAGCACCACTCTTCACAACTGGCACCTGGTTTCTCTTTCCTTCCTGAGGTTGGATAATTTTTCACTAAGAGGAGAGACAGTGAAGAAAGACCCATGAACAGTGGAGTAACAACAGAGAAGACAATGACTAGAGAAGTAAACCGCTTGATGACTGCAGTATCAGTGTCATTTTGTTTTGGTTTTTGTTCAAAGTTTAGGGCTGAAACCCTAGGGTTTTTCCCTGGAAGGGGATCCTTTCCCCCTGCACCTTTTCTCCTTGTATCCCCCTTGAGATGTATCTCCCCACATCCTATCGCTTGTATTCCTATCTTTACTCCACCATGTCACTGTCTTTCCCACTAAGCCTTGGCCTCTCGCTTTTTAAACGTGTCTCTTCTTTTCCATCTTATTCTTCTTTAATGTATCATTTTTGTTCCTTGAAAATCAAGCTTGAATCCAGGAAAGACGGCAACTGTCTAGCGAATGCACTTGTCTAGCCCGTTTTCTCCTCCTCACAAGGAGATTTAAATGAACATAGATGTCAGACCAAAGAAAACACTGAGTCTTGACCCACAGCTCCTCTTGTGAGAAAATTAGTCCGGTGTTATGGTAAGTCAGCCAATGAGATCCTGGCAGAACCCCTTACTACCCTCTAATATGGAAGGCTGTGGAATAGTTGGGGAACAATTATGTTGCTTGGATCCCTTCTGCCAAAGAATCTCCTGTATAGATCTAAGGGCAAGCGTGGCCACAACCAGTAGGAAGCCAGTGGGTGGCAGATCTTCCACTGGTGTGAACACTCCTGATATACTGCTGAGATCTCAAACATGCCAGGCAGTGTATAGATAATTTTCCTATGTTAGAAAACAATGATAAAATACTCAAAAATTAGAACACTTTTGAAAAAGATGTACTGATGGTAAAAATAAATTTTAGACAACATATCTTGGTGCTTAAATAAAACAATAGATAAAGGTGAAATAAAGTTGTTTGGTAAAATGGAAAGGGAACTGAAGGAGATTTGCAATTATTTTTTTAAAATAAAAGAAATAAATACAGGTGTAGAATTGCTGTTAGTAAAGGGCAGAATTGATACTGCAGAAAACTGAACCAATGATGTAGAGAAAAGCTTGAGTTCCTGTAAGCTCCCTGCCCCCACCCGTGCACACCTTCCCCGACTATCAACATCCCCCAGCACACTGATACATTTGTTACAGTCAGCAGCCTACACTGGGACATCGTTATCACTTGAAGTCTATAGGGGTTTTGGCAAATGTATAATGACATGTGTCTACCACTGTAGAACCACACAGAATGGTTCCACTGCCCTAACAATCCTCTGTGTCTAATCATCTCCCCCTTCCCCATACCCCTGGCAATCACTGATCGTATTTTTACCATCTCCATTGTTTCACATTTTTCAGAATGTCATATAGTTGGGCTCATAGAGTTTGTAGCCTTTTCAGATTGGCTTCTTTCATTTAGTGCTATGCATTTAATGTTCCTGGTGTCTTTTTATGGCTTGATAGCTCATTTCTTTTTTGTGCTGAGCAATATTCCATTGTCTGGATGTACCACAGTTTATTTATCCACTCACTACTGAAGGACATCTTGGTTGCTTCCAAGTTTGAGCAATTATGGATAAAGCTGCTGTAAACTTGTGTGTGCAGGTGTTTGTATATTTTCATTTCATTTGGGTAAATACCAAGAAGCACAATTGCTGGATCTTATGGTAAGAGTAGGTTTAGTTTTATAAGAAACTGTCAAACTATCTTCCAAAGTGGGTCTATGATTTTGTAGTCCACCAGCAATGAATGAAAAGTTCCTTTGTTCCACATCCTTGTCAGCATTTGGTGTTGTCAGCGTTTTGAATTTTAGCCATTCTAATAGATGTGTAATTGGTATCTCATTGTTATTTTAATTTTCACTTCCCTAATCATGTGATGTTCAACATCTTTTCATATACTTACCTGGATGTGTGTACAGGCATACCTCTGAGATATTGTGGGTTCCTTTTCCAGACCACTGCAATAAAGCAAGTATCACAATAAAGCAAATCACACAAATTTTTTCATTTCCCAGTGCATATAAGTGTTGTGTTTACACTACACTGTAGTCTATTATTGTGCAATACCATTACGTCTAAAGAAACAATGTACATACCTTAATTAAAAAAATGCTTTATTGCTAAAAAATGCTAACTATCATCTGGGCCTTCAGGGAGTTGTAATCTTTTTGCTGGTGGAGGGTCTTGTAAAAAAAAAAGAAATATCTACAAAGCACAATAAAGCAAAGCAATAAAATGAGGTATGCCTGTATATTCTTTGATGATACATCTGTTCAGGTTTTTTTGCCCATTTTTAAATTGGGTTTAGAAGTGTGTTGTTTAATCCCCAAGTATTTTGGGATTTTCCAGCTATCTTTCTGTTATTGATTTCTAGTTTAATTCTATTTGTGGTCAGAGAGCAGAAATTATATGATTTTGTTTATTTTAAATTTGTCAAGGTGTGTTTTATGGCCCAGAATGTGGTCTGTGTTGGTGGATGTTCCATGTGAGCTTGAAAAGAATGTGTATTCCTCTGTTATTGGATGAAGTAGCCTGTAGATATCAATTATATCTAGTTGATTGATTACGCTGATGAGTTCAACTATGTCCATACTGATTTTATGCCTGCTGGATCTACCCATTTCTCATAGAGAGGTGTTAACATCTCCAACTATTATAATGGACTAGTGTATTTCTCCTTGCAGTTCTATCACTTTTGCCTTATGTAGTTTGAGGCTCTGTTGTTTGGTGCATACACATCAAGGATTGTTATGCCTTCTAGTAGAATGACCCCTTTATCATTATGTGTTGCCCCTCTTTATCCCTAGTATTTTCCTTGCTCTGAAGTCTGCTCTATGTGAGATTAATATAACTACCCCCACTTTGTTTTGATTAGTGTTAGCATGGTGTCTTTCTCCATCCCTTTGCTTTGAAACTATATGTATCTTTGTATTATTATATAAATATATATTAATATTAATATATAATATATTATAATATATAATATATAATGTATAATATTAATATATAATATATATTAATATATATTTGAACTATATGTATCTTTATATTATTATATTTATATTATTAATTATAAAATATGACTAAGCTAGTTTCTTATAGGCAACATATACAGCCATGTGTTGCTTAATGATGGTGATATGTTTTGAGAAATGCATTGTTAGGCAATTTCATCATTGTGCAAACATGATGGGATGTACTTCCACAAACCTACATGGTATGACCTACTACACACCTAGGCTATATGGTACTAATCTTATGGGACCATAGCTGTATATGTGGTCTGTCGTTGAATGAAACGTCATTACGTGGCAAATGTAGTTGGGTCTTGTTTTTTGATCCACTCTGACAATCTCTTCTTCACATATAGTCTAAGTATCTTTTAGTAACAAAATATTCCTAATTTCATCCATTTCACTGATATATAAGCATACATAGCACATATGTGTGTGTGTATATATACATACATACATAGTTGCTATTATTTTGAATAAACTTATGTTAGATCAATTAAGAATAAGAAAAATAAAAGTTTTATTTTACCTTCACTTATTCCTTTTATGATGCTCTTCCTTTCTTTATGTAGATCCAAGTTTTTTATCTATATCACTTTCCTTCTCTCTGAAGAACTTGTTTTAATGTTTCTTGCAAGGCAGGTCTATTGGCAACAAATTGTTGCTTGTCTGAGAACGTCTTTAGTGCTCCTTTACTTTTGAAGGATAATTTTGCAGGGTATAGAATTGTAGGTTGGTGGGTTTTTTTCTCTCAACACTAAATATATCAGTCTTCTCTCTTCTTGCTTGCCTGGTTTCTGAGAAGTCAGACCTTTGCTCTTTGCTCTTCTATAGGTAAGATGTTTTTTCCCTGTGGCTTCTTTCAAGAGGGGTTTTTTGTTTTTTTCTTTGATTTTCTGAAGTTTGCATATGATATACCTAGGTGTAGGGTGTTTTGTTTGTTTGCTTGTCTGTTTGGGGTTTTTTTTTTTTTTTGGCATTTATCCTGCTTGATGTTCTTTGAGCTTCCTAGATCTGCGGTTTGGTGTTTGGCATCAATTTGGGGAAATTCTCAGTCATTCTTGCTTCAAATGTTGCTTCTCTTCCTTTCTCTCTTTCTTCTCCTTCTGGTGTTCCCATAACGCATATGTTATATCTTTTGAAGTTGTCCCACAATTCCTGGGTGCTCTGTTCCTTTTTTCCAGTCTTTATCGCTTCGCTTTTAAGATTCAGAATTTTTGTTGACGTATCTTCAAACTCAGAGATTCTTTCCTCAGTCATGTGCAATTTCCTGATGAGCCCATCTGAGGCATTCTTCACTTCTGTTACTCTATTCTGGATCTCCATCATTTCTTTTTTATTCTTTAGAATTTCTCTCTCTCTATTATCCATCTTTTCTTGTATGTTATCTACTTTTTCCATTAAAGCCCTCAGCATATTAATCATAGTTTTAAAAAGAACTCCTAGCCTGGTAATTCTAACATCCTTGCCATACCTGACTCTGGTCCTGATGGTTGTTTGGTTTTTCAGTCTGTGTTTTGCCTTTTAGTAAGCCTTGTAATTGTTGAGAGGTGAACGTGATGTACTGGGTGAAGGGAATTGTGGTAGACAGGCCTTTAGTAATACAGTGGTAAGGTGTGGGGGAAGGGGAAGCATTCTACAGACCTGTGACTAGGTCTCAGCTTTCTAGCTAAGTCTGTGCCCCTGGACTATGAACTTCACCAATGCTTCTAAAAGTTTTTGTTGTTTTTTGCCCAGCTTCCCAGGGGTTTTTTTGTTTGTTTTAGGTAGGATATGATGATGCGAGTTGGGTATTTCCCTTCTCCATAGCATGGAAAGCTAGAGCCTGATAGAATCAAGTATTTCCTTTGCCTCGGATCAGTAAGGCTCTGATAAAATCCCTGTAGGTTAGGCTCGGATAAAATAATTTCTCCTGAAGGTAGGTCTTGTTAAGAGGAGTACAGCGCTCAAGTGTCTTTCACAGTGGTTCCTTTCCCCTTCCCCTTGCTAAAGGCAGGAGAGGATTTTTCTCTGATATTTACTGTGAGAACTTGGTACAGCTCGTGGAGGTAAAACTCACAAAAGTGTGGCAGCCCCCCAGTGACTGGGTCCCCTTAGAGTTTTATAATTTTCAGCTGTGCCCACACTGAACCTCCAGCAATTTATCAATTACAGTTCAGGTTTTCCTACCCAGCACTGGTTTCTATGGAGGTTTCTGCTTTGGGAAGTTGTGATTCTCGTATTCACCTGTCTCTCTCTCTAGTTTGGTGGGCCGCAGTTTGCCATGTGACCTCTCTTCTTTGATGGATCTAAAGAGTTGTTGGTTTTTCTGCTCAGCTTTTTACATCTTGTTAGGACCAAGTGGTCCTAACACTTGGACTTTGAAGCTCCTTACGTACCAGATTGGAAACCAGAAACCAACAATGAAAATCAAGGTGTTACTTTCTACCAAGAAAGAGTATTCAAGAGAGCAGTGTTTACAAATATCTTGGGAATTGTTTTTTAACAATAGACATATTTAAAACCCTATAATAACATCATGTAACATAGGATAATTATAAAATATGACTGAGGAAATAAAAGAGGCTTTATAAAATTGAGAGATGTTCCTAGATGAGAATAGTCAATATTATAAAAATTTGAATTTCCCCAAATCAGTTTGATTAGAACTGCAGACAGTTGATATAATTGTAATAAATGTTTCAAAGGGTGATAAAAGTTTTCTGAAGTTAATGTGGGAGAATTATTGGAGCTTTGAATTACTCTCGTAAAATGTTTCATGAGTTACATAATTAAAATATAGTTACTATTAAAAAAAATAGGTCAGTGGGGAAAAAAACAAGACATCCCAGCCAGAAGAAAATCCAATATGTAAGTATATGAGAAGTTTCATCTGTGACATTTCCAGTCCATAAAGACAGTCTATTCTATTCGTGAACAATTCTGAGACACTTAGTTAGCTCTTTGAAAAAAACATTCTGTATCTGATACAAGTACCAAAATAAATTCCAAATTTATTAAATATTTAAATATTATATTCTCCACTGAACATATATATGGATATTTATATTGTTGTTTGAGAAGCCCTAAGCAGATTATCATAGGAAGAAATCATAAGAGAAAAATTTAATAGATACTACTACATGGAAAAAGCATAAAAAAGTACAGTACCAAAAAAAAAGAGTTGTAAATTGATACTATTTAGGCAAATGGCATATTGGGGAAAATAGTAGTAGTATCTGACAAAGCCAATAGCTAATGGTCCATCTTCAATCTAAAGAACTTTTACAAATCTTATAAATATGAAACAGATGAAGACTTCTATGGAAAATGCATACTCGAGGTCAACAAGGAATTAACAATGGATGACATAAATAGACTATAAATCTAGAAGAGGGGCTGGCCCGGTGGTATAGTGGTTGGGTTCGCATGCTCCACTTTGGCAGCCTGGAGTCCATGGGTTCAAATCCTGGGCACAGACCTGCACACCACTTGTCAAGCCATGCTGTGGTGGCATCCCACATACAAAAAAATAGAGGAAGATTGGCATGGATGTTAGCTTGGGGACAATCTTCCTCACACACACAAAAAAATTAGAAGGTTATTGTGGACAAAAAACACTTTTGTATTCTTCTTATAGTATAAATGAATTTTTTGATGATTATTTGGCAGTATTTATCAAAACCGCAAAGTCCCAACTCAGTATTATCTTTCTAATGTTTTTAAATTTTAACTATAAGAAATTATTCAACCAAAATTAACTTTAACTGCAGAATTTATCCTAAGGAAATAATCAAGAGATGGGTGCAAACCTGTATAAACAGACACTTATTCAAGTGTTATTATAATAGTAATAAATTAGAAACACAATATCCTACAATAGAAACACAGTCCATCCACATATGAAACATCATGTGACCAATAGAAAGCATGTTTATCTGGGGGTAAATGTGCTACAAAGCATCTGATTCTGCTTTTTGTAAAGCAAGCAATCATACAAAATATTTGACTGATAAAAATAGATACAAAATGAGCATTCATTGGTTACTTCTGCGTGATGGAATTACAGGTGAATTTGGTTATTTGCTTTGTATTTTTCTGATTGTGAATTAGTTGCAAAATCCGAAAAGAAATGATTTTTTAAATTACATTAAACTCTGGTGATTATTGATGAAAGTTTTTTTCTCCTTATAAAGAAAATTTGCCACTGATTTAGATAAATAGAAATTTGATTTATAGTTTCCACTTATTTCTTGCTTGCAGTGTGGCTTATCTGGAATCCATGTTGTTAACTTAATGAGACAGTAATCTCGCTGTACCTGTAGAAATCCTTTCAAGTTCTGACTTCTCTCAGATCAGCTGTTGGTCGAGCTCGAATGCCAAGTCTTTGAAGGTATATGAGATGCGGCATTTAGTCCTCCAGGGGCTCCCTTCCTTTCCTCTGTCTGCTGAGCCATTTTTATCATTCGACCCTTTGTTTTTCCCTGACTTGAAATACCTCCCTCAGGACCAGCAGGCTGGTGATGGATGTCTGCTGAGCAGTGCTGCTGCAGGGATGGCAGGCCAGGTTGATTCCCGACAACATCTCTTCCTCCTGCAGCTCTGACGGATCCGGCAGCCCTATGGAGGCATTCATTTTAGGGCTGCTCTGGTGAAGGGGAGCTGAGCTGTGTGGCCGCAGAGCCCCCTTTATTCTTAGGGGAGGTTACCACTGCTGGGCCTCCATTGCTTCGTTAGTTCTCTCAGCAAATAGTTGTTAAGCCCCTGTCAAAGGAAGCGCTTCTGAGACAGTGGGGGACAGACAGGTAAGATCCTTCAGCTCCTGGGAGGTACTCCTCTGCAATTGGAAGTTCAACACTTTCCTAAGAGTTAGATGAGAATTCCGTGTGACATTGTGTCTGGCACCTAGACTGCTCTCAGCCGGTGTTAATTCATTTCTCCCCTTTCTTCCTTCTCTGAAACTGGACTAAACGTAGCACTGACTCATCTGTGCTTAAGGCTCTCCAGAGAGCAGATTTCCCCTCAACTCTGCACCTTGCTTCTATTGCCTTGTGTGCAAGAACTCTTCCAGGATGTTCCCGGCAATGGCTTGCCTGTCAAGGATCCTGGAAAGGGAAACAGATTGCTCCTCACGTCCCAGCGCTCTCACTGAGAATTGGCTAATTGGCAGCTGGAGGGGCTGAGGGCTGTGGGTGGGGGGCAGAATGCTTGAGGTGCCGTGAAACAGGTCTTCCTGAAGTGTGTGATTCCTGCTTCAGTTCGCTCAGCATCTGGAGCGGCTTTCTCGTGCTGTTCCCATTTTCCCTCAACCCGAATATTACAGATGCTTCTCTCCTCAACTAAGCGTCTCTTTAAAGATCTCGTTGAGGCTACCAAACAGGGAGGAACTTTAGAGATCATGTGACTTGCACAAACAAATTCAGGGACATGACATGCTCAAAAATATGGTTAGTGACAGAGTCTACATCCTGCTCAAAATGTACTTTTATTGTACCTTGCTATAGATGTCGCTTTGGAACTGAAAACTGTTCTCTGAGAACATGTTTCAGATTCAAATGCGGCATTAGGTCACTGCCCCCCATCCCGTGGAGGGCTGAATGGCGAAGGACTGTTAACACTGTGAGACTGTGTGTGATGGAGGGTGAATCCAGGTTTTGCCAAGTTTTGAACCAGCAGTCCTTCCCTTGCCCACCTGTCTTATCCACCTTCCCCCAAATTGGCATGTGTCTGTCTCTTTCCCTTATGCTGTGGCCAACCAGTCAGTACTGAGAATGAAGGAGAGCCACGCAATAGATGATCAAAGGCAAGAAAGGGCAGAACGAGGAGAGAAGGAGCACAGTTTGTACTTGTAGGTCGCTTCAGAGTGGTGGCACGAACCGCAGATATGTACGGAAGTAATTTGCACATCACTCCCCCACACCAGCTTTCCTAACTCTCCATGGAGCCCATCTGTTCACATCCCTGGGGAAACTACTGGCATAGGTGTTCTTTTCACACTTACTCATTCCCTAGAGCTGTGGTTGGGAAACACGGAAATGTCCATGGGCAAAGCTTGTACTATGTCAAGTATTCTTAAAAATGAGCTTAAACAATGATTAAGGCTCTTGTCTGATATCTAGACTCCTGCATTAGCTACTCTCTATTGTTTTATGTTTTATCTTAGTTGTGTGTTTTACCTTCCACAGGACCAGCTCTCGGCTGACATGTACAGTTTTGTGGCCAAAGAAATTGACTATGCAAACTACTTTCAAACGGTAAGGGTCCAGAAAGGTGAGACTGCTTAAAGTCTGTTTGCAAGAGTATGGTGTGGACAGGAAGGAATGTGAGCATGGAACTGAGGGCCCCTTGGTTGAGCATGTCACAGAAAAGAGTGGGGCTTTGACTGTTCTACTTGTGACTAAATCTTGCCTTCTATTTCTCCTTGTATGGATTTCTCCTAAACTCTGAGAGTAAAACTTAAGCCCATTTATGAAGATTGTTGGAACTCGGTGATCTATGGCAGCAGTTCTCACCAGGGGGGCTTTGTCCCTTCTTCCAGCCAGACATTTGGCGATGTCTGGAGACATTTTTGGCTGTCACCATGGGGAGGAGGTGCTACCGGCCTCTAGTGGGTAGAGGTCAGGGATGCTGTTACACATCCCACAGTGCACAGGACAGCCCCCATAACACAGGGTCATCCAGCCCAAAATGTCAGTAGGGCCAAGGCTGAGGAACCCTGGTCTATCATAAACGAGGAGCTTGGGAAGAAGAACCAGTAGATAACCCCACCCCCAGCACATATTTGTTTTCAATCTAGATTTTTGCCAAAGATGATGACAAGTAGATAAAGGATGACTGATGTGGCCTGTCTGCCTGTGTCTCATCAATAAGAGCAGATTTAGAGAGTAGAGAAACAGGATCTGAGTTATCCATACTTAAATAATCTGGTCCGAATAATTAGGACCCTGGCTCTTTACCAGGGTAAATGCAAGGCAAGTCGAAAAAAACTTAAGAGAAAAAAAATTAAAAATACAGTTAAGCTCACCTGCTTTTAAAGTTGCCAACAAAACTCAAAACTAAAAGCTCTTCTTTGTGGTCACAGAAGTGATGGAATGATAAGGAAGGAAAGTAAAGAGAAGAAAAAGGAGGAGAAATCCTGAGAAGTTTAAAATGCTTTGATGAGTGTAATAGACTGGCTGTGGGCTGTATATTAACAGTCTTCCCACATTTTCATCAGAAGTTCAGAGGAGCGCCTTCTACCCTGAAAAAGAGCTGATATGCGTTCCTTCCAACTTGGAAGGTTTATTTTAAAATAGTAATATCTTTTAAGTGTATTCCATTGGTTTTATTTGTGGAGATAATATTTAATTTTAGGCTTTCCAAAACTAATGAAATTGTTGGCATTCCAAGCTTTATTAGAATTGCCTAATTGTCGTTTGTATACCATTCATTTCAATGTTCTGATTTTCAAAAAAAATTCTGCTTTAGTTTTACTCAGGGGAGGTAGTATCCACCCTCCACACAGACTTCTGAACAGAGTGATTCCCTTCCCTCCCCTCATACATGCCCGATTTTGGGCGGGGGGGGGGGGGGGGGGGCGGGGGCGGGGGCAGGGAGATTCAGAAAATAAATGAAGTAACCATTGTTCATGGTTTTCATCTGCTCTCATCGACATTTCAGCAGCTTTTTAGTAGTAGGACGGTCAGAAGAGAACGTCTTGAAGGAATTTGTTGTTTGGCCTGGGTCACTGTAACCAAAGCAATTTTACCTCCCAAGGTACTTGAAGAGGGTTGTGGATCCAGCCACACGTTTTCTGATCGGTTACATATTAAGCTCATTTTGCAGAAACCAAGATGCAACAGGCTAATGGCATTTAGCTCTATCTTATAGGCAAATGGATTTCTAAGTGTGTTTTCCATTTACGTTTTCCCATTGCTGTGCTTCTCTTTGTTGCCTTTTGCTTTGAGGTAGGGGTGTTCAGGAAGGGAGGGTGGCAGTGAGGGCAAGCTCTCTAAGGCAGGCTCCGGCTCTGGGGTGGTCCCCCGTTCCTCCGTGATTCTCCTGCCTCCCGAATTTCCACTTGTGGTCACTCCTTTGCTACAGAGGCTAAGGAGGAAGCATGCCCCTCGTTTTAGGTGGATTGAGGAGGGAGCAGGGGACTTCCCCTTCCTCCCCGTGAGTAAGGAAGCACTTTGTGCAGGGCGCCCCCTGTGGCCCAGCAGCCTGCGCTGCCCAGCCTCTGGCAAAGAGTAATGCCTGCCCTTGTGTTTTCTCAGCTAATAGAAGTGCAAGCTGAATACCACAGGAAGTCATTGACACTCTTGCAGGCTGTGTTGCCTCAGATAAAAGCACAACAGGGTAAGTGCAAACCTTCCTTGGGTGGGGCTTGGGGGGCCTGCTTGTCTTCCCAGATGAGACCCATCCCCTGTGCTTTGCTCCCCCTTACGCTCTCCCCAACAGGGGAACATTTAGATGAACTGCTAGAACTTCATAACCTAGTGTCTTCATCCAGTTCCAGTGATGGAAAGCGCATGCACACACACTGTCCCCACAAGGGGATGAGTCGGGGGGTGTGCAGGGCTGTGTGTGGAGGTGCATGTGAAGCCCAGCAGCTCTGGATGCAGCTGATTAGCCATCCACCTTGCCCAGTCCTCTCTGTCATCCCCTAAACCACAAGGATGGAGACTCAGCTGGGCCTCCATGTCTTTGGTAATCTTAGGGGAATCTGTGTGACCAGAGGACAGAAATAAACCAGTATGAGTGATCTTCACTAACCGCTGACTGACCCCTTTCTTTCTCTGCCCCTTCAGAGGCCTGGGTAGAGAAGCCTTCCTTCGGGAAGCCCCTGGAGGAGCATCTCATGATCAGCGGTCGGGAGATCGCCTTTCCCATTGAGGCCTGCGTGACGATGCTGCTTGAATGTGGGATGCAGGAGGAGGTAGGTCTGGGCACAGCCAAACCAGCCTGAGCAGGTCTCCTCTTCCATGAGACAGAGCCTACAGGAACTTCTCCTCTTCTGTTATCATCACCAACCCAGCCCCCAGAAACCCAAACATATTAAGATATGGTGCAGCCCTCTGTTCTGCAGAACACTGGTCCTGCTCTCTCCCATGAGTCTTCACTTTACAGGGAGAGTGGAGGATTGTGGGAGACTGGTACCACTGGCCATGAGGAACTTACAGCCATACTCCAGCCATTCTTTCTTCATAGTTAACAAGATTTGGGCATTCCTTTTCTTCTTCTTCTTCTCCTCCTCTTCCTCCTCCACCCCCATCCTCTCCCCCCCCTTTTTCCTCTTGTCTCCCTCTCCCTCCTCTTATTCTTTTTCTTCCTCTGCCCCTCCCCCCTCCCTCCTGCACCCCCCCTTCTTCCCTGATTTAAAAAATAGACCTGTAAACCTTTTTGATCATAACTCTTTTATAGAGATCCTGAAAATATGATTGATAGAGACATTAGAAAGTACTTTTTAAGAGCCACATGTGAAAAAGGTCTAGGAGAGATTGGCGACCATTGCTTTATTGCTGTGTAAATCATTTCCTGGGAGACAGACCTCATCTTTGGTTTCTTATATAGGCTATTTAAAAATCTTAACTCCATCTTCCTTTGATCCGATCAGCCAATCAATATTTATTTAGGGCGTGCTATGCATTTATTACTGAGCAAAGTATAAAAGAGTGAGATAGAGGCTTATGAGCTTGTTGTGGGAGATGAGTCTAGCCTCTCTCAAACAAACCTTATTAATCCAAAACAGTCTGTAAGTCTTTAAGTAAGCACCAGGTCACATGGGGCAAACTGTGAGGGCTGCGGGAGAGAAGGAAGCCGATGAACAGTCAAATGGATGTGGGCTGCCCCCTGTACGCCAGGCCTGTTTCATGCTGGATGTGGAAAAGGAATGGGACTAAATGTTTTCTGACCACATTTTAAGTGCCAGGCGTTTTCGTGTATGTTATCAATTAAAATATGAGAAAGTCTTTTCAGTCCCTGAGGAAGAGTTTCACGGAGGGAAGTGAACTGGGCCTTTTCTTTCCCCATCATTTTTTTTTTTTTGATTATGGAAAAACTGAAACATATGAAGATAAGATAATGATCCTCATCACCCAGCTTGCGGTCAATACTGTTTCATCTCTGCCTCCATTTCCTGCCCCCTGACCCCTGCCTTGGATGTTTTGAGGCCAATCTAAGACATTCTATCATCTCGTCTGTAATACTTCAGTATGTATCTCTGAAAGATAAGGAATGTTTTAAAATGTAACTCTATTATTATTTATAAAAAGTAAAAATAATTTGTTAGTGTCTTCAAATGTCTAATCAGCATAGATTGCTTCTTGGAGAACAGAGACTCTGATGTCTCCCGCTTGCCTTGTCTCCTGACCCTTCCCTCTGCCCCTTCTAGGCCTTTCAGCCTCTTGCCAGACCTCACTCTCTCCCTTGTGTTTTCTACTTTTCATCAGCTCCTCTCCTTTACTAACAGATCAGCTCAGGTTTCCCCTAGCCTGGAAAAAAATGCCTTCTCTCAACCCAACTGCAGCCTCGTCTTCCTTCCCTAGCTCTTTGATTTTGTTTCTCGTGCTACCCGATTCTTAATAATGCTCAGCATTGGCTGCCTCTGCGTCCTTACCACCTCTCACTTACTGCTCTTCTTCCTTCAGCGTCACTTCTGCCCCCAGCCCTGGGCTAAGCATGCCCTCAGTGACCCCCTCCAAGGACCCCCAGATGGCAAATCCCACGACTTGGTCCAGCCGCCTTGGCCACGTTGCAGCCCGTGCAGATACTATTGTGTCCATCCTTGAAACCAGCGCCTCCCTCCCCGAGCTCCCTGGCTCCCCTCCTGCCCCTGTGAGTGGCATCGGGATTGTCTTTTCAGCACCACCATCCTAGCCCTGGCCTGCACTCTCTCTGATCTTTCCTATGGTGTAGTCATCCTCTCTTAGTGCTTCGCCTCAACCTCAGTGAGGATTCAGGGTCCTCAGCCTCGTCTGGGCTCTGCTTCTGTGTTGGCTGCCATTTCTTCACCATTTCCATGCAGATTTTCCTCTAACACCCGAAAACTGGACTCACTGGCTATTTTAACAGTCCCCTCCTCCTCACGGTTTTTATACGTCACTCAATGCAGTAACCATCTCAGTTACATAATCAGAAATCTATGGGCTTCTATTTGACAATCCCACTTTCTTCTCCTTGGCGTTGTCCATCACCAACTGCTATTGCTCTTCTTCCGCAGCTGTGGCATGCTTTTTTGAGGACCTAACTCTTTTGATATGTGCTATAGCTTGTTCTCTTTGTCATAGCAGCCTTACTTATACACTCGTCCAAACGTGTGTACGGAGCTTCTTCACCTCTATGCCAGAGAGCTTGGGTCATGCATTTATCTGACACACCCTATTCTGAGAAGGGGTTGGTGATCTTAACAGGCCAGAAACTCAGTATTCCAGACCAGGAACATTTTCTTCCAAAGAAACTTGGAAATCTGAATGGCCACGAACAGTTAAAGGAGCAAGGAATGCTCTGCCAGCCTGTTTCTCAGACTGTTGGTCGCATCACAGAATGGAAGGAGCTGAGAAAGTGAAACAGAAGCAATGGATCTTAAACCCATGTCTAACTTACCCGTGACTTGGGGATTCCTTTCGAGCTCTGACCTGCATTTTTCTCCCCTTCCACACACCCCTGTCCTCCTCTTCTCTTTCTCTTCAGGGCTCACTTTTTCTCTACAAGGTACAGTGGTTCACCTGGAAGAGGTGACAGTGAGTCAAAGGTAACTCTAAGAATGGAGCACGGAGAGGCTGAAGGAGGCATCGCCCCCTCACAAGCCACCCCCAGTCTGCCCTTCCCCTGAAGAGACAGACTTTCTTTGGTTCTAAAAGTATATCCCTGTGCTTCCCAATATGCAGAGACATACAGACACCCGCACAGACACACACATACACACCCTGTATACCTTTTCACATCCAGCTTCCTAGACCCCCACGTCTGACCAGGTCTCAGTCAGATTCTTCTCCAAAATATATCTTAAATACACAGAAAGAGAAGTCAAAGTGCTCAAGATTCGTTTATCCAGCAAATACTTACTGAGCCAGAATGATGAGTCGCTCCATACCAGGTGCTGGGGACACAACCGTGGGTCAGACCCAGTTCCTCCTCTCGGGCTGCTTGTGTCCAAAGGAGGAGACGTGTAGAAAACAGGCAGCTGCAATGTTGAAAATGGTGTTGGGCAAAATGCATCTAGGGGGTTTTGGAGGAAGGGAGTGGTAGACCCTCTGTCTGTTGGCTTTGCTTCTCTGCCTTTGAGCTATAGTGCTGTCCGCTGACCCTCTCTCCTGTCGGTAGGGCCTCTTCCGAGTAGCTCCGTCTGCCTCCAAGCTGAAGAAGCTGAAAGCTGCGCTGGACTGCTGTGTGGTGGATGTGCAGGAGTACTCCGCGGACCCCCATGCAATTGCAGGTGGGTACCCACACCTCTTAGCAAGGGGCTCTCTTGTGCTCTAGAGGCTCATGGGGGAGGGGTGAGCATGGAGGGTGTGTGGCCACATTCAGGGACAATTGAACAGGTGGCTTCCCAACATGCTTCAGATGTGTCCACTCAGGGCCCAGTTTTAGGCCTGGTGGCTATGACCTCTTGAAGGAAGACTTTCCCAGCGTGCCAAGAGAAGCTGAAGTGATGGTGGCAAATAAGAGGGAGGAGGCCAATACGATTGTCAGTACAGGTCCCACTGCCATGCCAGGGCCTTGGCTCCATTCTTGTGGGAGGCCACCATTTGATGTTGTCATGTGGATGAGGGAGACCATCCCCAAAAGAACCGACATGGGAGATGCTTCCTGGTGGGACTTGTCTCTGCCATGTCATGATAGCTCACAGCCAATATTGTATTCATGCCCAGGAGCTTTGAAATCTTACCTCCGAGAGTTGCCAGAACCTCTTATGACCTTTGAACTCTATGACGAGTGGATTCAGGCTTCCAAGTGAGTACACCACGTTTTGGAGTGTCTTGTGAGTTGGAGTTTATTTGGAGGTATTTATTGAAATTATGGAAGTGTGTACCTATGATCTAGCAACTCCATTTCTTGCTATCTATCGTAGAGAAATCTTATACATGTGTCCAAAGAGGCAGATACTAGGACGTTGATGCCAGCATTATTTGGAAAAGTAAAAGCCTAAAAGTTGTTAAATGTTCATCGGTGGGAGATGTGGGGAGCAGCTAAATAAACTATGGTATATCTATACCGTGACATACTCTGCAGCTGTTAAAAAAAATAGGTAGAGCTATTCATGCTAACGTGGAAAGGTATGAAGATTTATTGTTGAGTGAAACAAAGCAAGGTAACCAGGATGCATAATGATATTCTGTGTTTGTAAAAAGAAAAAAAACACCCAATACACTCAAAACAATACAGTTTTAGGACTGGCCCTGTATATGTGTAAATGCATAAAAGAAGGTTCTGGAAGGGCTCACACAGGCTGATGGTAGTGATTCCTTCTGGGGAAAAGAATAGGACAAGGGAGGGGTCACAGGGTCTATTACACTTAGCTGTAATAATTAAAAATATTTTAACAACAACTAATTAGTAACTAACATAAAAACTTAACATCTGGGCCGTGGACACCATTCCAACCTCTTGAAAATGAGCCTGAGGGAGAGGGACTCAGCCAGGAGGCGAGAGGAGCAGGGCCCAAGACTAGTCATGTGTCGGGAAGATGGGGACTATGGAGAGCAGGGGGTCTGGTCACAGCAGGTGAGGCCACAGCCGTGTCATCTATTGTGACTCTGAAGCGTGGTTTTCTTTGGTGATCCCTGGCTTCTTTCCTTTCTTGATGCATGCATTAGGATGGTATTATATATTCTCTCTGGCCATGAGTAAGAGCTGTCTTAAGTAAATCCTATTGCTTGGAGAATCCATTTTTGCTGAATAAATGGCCTTGGCTGGTGAGGAAACACCAGAGAGAGGGGGGTAGAGACGAGGGTAGAGATGGTCCAGGAGGAAGAATAACGTTTTATGAGAGCAGGACTGGAGCAAACAGCCACCTCAGCTAGGCGCCTCTGGAAGGACATGATTCCTAGAGATGTCTAGCTGTAGATTTAATCCTAAAGAGCCAGCTAGCCAATCAGAAAGAACACTGGATTGTGTATCTGCTTCTTCAAGAACTGGGGGCTGAAAGAAGCAGCTGGCCTGGAAGTGAAACCAGGTTAGTATGTGTCGAGTTAGAGAAAGCTAGCTCCAGTCAAGTTGTATAATGCTCTTTTATTTTTCCAGAGTAGAACAGAGATTATGCGTTTAAAAGGCTGGCTGAATGTATGGTGTCCTTATATCTCAGTGTGGAGAGTGAGTGTTGAGTTCCATGACAACATTAAGAATCCTAAGTGATACCATTTGTTGAGTGTTTATTGGAGACTTGGCATGTTCTAAGCTCATGGCATGGTTTTAACTCATCTCATTTCACAACAACACTATGAAGTGGGTTGTGCTGTGTCCCCCATTTGACAGATGAGGAAGTTGGGTCGTAGAACAGGTATGTAGTGGCAGGTTACTTGCCATCTGATAATTGACAGAATGAGGACTTGAATCCAAGGAGTCTGGTTCCAGAACCCATACACTTAACAGTACCTTATGCCTCTCTAGAACACACTGTGGTCCTAGGGAGCAAGATAGGTGAGAACATGTCCTTTGATGGAAACTGTCCCTTTTATTTACTGCATATATAAGTGACCTTGATGATATAAAACTAGAGAAAGGGAAGACAGCCCTGTGCTTCAGGCTCTATCTGACAGATGCTCCTCCCACCTCGTTTGGAAAGGTGGGTCTGCATTAGGAAATTGGAATGATCCTGATGCCTCAAAGACCTCAGTGTCTTTGAAAAAGGAAAAGCAGGGACTTATTTCTGCCCCCTGGAGGATGTGCTTATTGTGCCTAAAGACCCCAGGAATGATGGTGGCTGTCATTAAGGTCACAACCTCTAAAGAAAGTAGTTTTGCCTAGAACAGCCATGTCCAACCCTCTGTATGCATCAGTCTACTGGGAAGCTTTTAAGAGATACCAATGCTTGGACTTTGTTTTTCAGGGATTCTGATTTAATTGGTCTGGGCTCTTTGTTTCAAAGCTCCCAAGGCTATTGAGTTGATAAGCACTGACCTTTGATGTAGCTGAATCTCACCAAAGAGCCACACTAACCCTAACAGGGGCTTGTGCTTCAGGCAGACTCTGCAGGACACAGCCAGGTCTGCCATGGGATGGGGCATCCAGGAGTCCGAGGTGGAGCCAGGGTAACAGCAAGGTCTAAAGTGAGGGTTTGCCAGGACAGCGCACGATGGCCTGAAACTTGAAGAGCACGTCTTTGCGAGCCACATGAATTAAATGATTCCATACTAGAGTCATGCAGGATAGAGGTTCAGAATAGGCCAGAAGCCGAAATATGCCTGCGAAGGGAGGCTGGAAGGACTGAGGCTCCAGTCAATCCTAGGACACCTTGCTCAGGATGGAAGTGCCCTCACCTTGACACTGGCTAGTCCCTCTGAGGCAACTGTTCCCCCAAACCTTTGACTGGTGGCTCCTTCTGATTATTTGGGTCCCATCTTAAAAAGAGCCTCAGAGAGACCTTCCTGACAAGCCAGAAAGGGTAAAGAGCTGGCAGTCAGGATCTGTGCCATCCCCTGTGTTCATTTTCTGCATAGAACTGATTGCTGGTTCACAGCTGTGTTCGTGTACCTGATTAGGTTGTCAGCTTTGAGAGCAATGACCTCTTTTTGCTTACCACCTCCCAGCCCTTAGGACAGTGCCCTCACACAGTGGTTGTTGATTTTTATTGAACGAAAGACCTTGGCAGCATCTCCCCTTTCACCTTAGAAAGGACTGAGAAGTGGAAGAGGGAGTGCCATAGGAGGTGCCTCGGTGGAGGTGAAAGTAGTGGCAGCAGCAACGGCCGACATTGCTTGAGAGCTTTCAAGGAACCAGATGCTCCGCTGAGCACTTGGTACAGAGTCTCCGCTCACAGTGACTCTAGGGGAAGTACTGTTACTACGCATTTTACAGATGAGGAAAGTGAGGTTCAAAGAGATTAAATAATTGGCGCAAGATCACAGGCAGGATGGAGCTGGGTCTTCATGGCCGCCCTACATAAAATCCCCCTTGTCCAACCTTTGGTCAATTTATGACCACTTAACAAATATGGTCTGTTATCTTTCCATTTCTAAATGGGACATTTGATTTTTACATCAGTTTCCTAGTGAAAGTTTGTTTTGGGGAATGCTTACTTCTTCCTCAAGGCTCCACTGAGGGAAAAGGGAATTTTTCTTGTCTTGGTCTGGGTCTGCTTTAAATAATATCTGTTGAACTAGACAATCAGCTGCCAGCATGGCGTGGAAGTGAGTTGAGCTCCCTGACTGGCATGCTGTCTCCTGATTTCTGTGCCACAGTCTCCCTCCTGACAACCCGTGGCCCTGCCTACTCCGGAGCAGGTGTCTGGCCTCTGCTCTCCTGCCCACACCTGCCACCCTGGCATGCATTCACCTGGGCCATGGGACATGCGCAGGGGAAGTTTTGTTAAAATAGCACAGGACAAGACAGACAGAGAACATAGAGGGCAAATAATAATAACCAAACATTTGAATAATTATAGCTTGCTGATATGGTCAGGCACGATCATTGGCTCCTCATTCTCAAATATTGCAATGACTCCTTACTATGATTGCCAGTGAGACTTGAGTGATTCATGCTTAATCAGTGGCTTTTCCTATTAATTTCCCAGTATCCAGGAGCAAGACAAGAGGCTTCAGGCTCTGTGGAATGCTTGTGAAAAATTGCCCAAGGCCAATCACAACAACATCCGGTAAGTGGGTACTGCGGACGCTCGGTGGGGTTGTGTAAGCCTCGGGCACACAGTTTTCTGGCTACAGGTCATGATAACTAGCATGCACCACAGTTTATGGCATCCAAAGCATTGTCAACATGCGTGGTCTGTTTTCAACCTCAGACAACTCTGTGAGGTTGTTAATTACCATTTTGCAGATGAGGAAACAGACTGACAGGAGCTGTGTGACTGTGGAGGCCATTGGCTAAGTCAGTTAAGTTCTTTGATCTGCAAGGAGCAAAGATTAATGCAAGCTGTTTTGAGATATTGGGGGCTTACTGTAAAGATAGGTGTGCATGGACACCTGGGAGAAGCTGACCAAACCTGGAGCTGGGGTTGGCAAGTGTGTCCTTGAGCTAACCTGCGGGAAGAGAGGCCAGGAGAACATTCTCCAGCACCCCGCCATTCACCAGCTATTTTCCGCATTTCTCTCTCTCACTTTTCTTGCTACCCTGAGAACTTTACTTCCCGCTGCTCTGCAGATCTTTTCTCTACCCCAGCTTCTGCTCTTCACACTTTCTGCTTCCTCATCACTTTGTCTTGCCAGCACTGCTCCTGGCCCTGCCACCTCTTCTCGGTGCTTCTTTAGATGCAGATTTTCAGCCTCAGCTCCTGCTGTCATCTGCCTGATTATTTCTGTTTTCCTGGTAAAAATCCCAAGGGTGACAGTGTGGCAGATCCTCAAAAATTAAATGTAGGATTACCATATGATCCAGCATCTCCACTTCTGGGTACATAGATGCCCAAAAGATTTGGAAGCAGGGACTTGCTACCTGCACACTAATGTTCACAGCAGCATTGTCCATAGTAGCCAAGAGGTGGAACCAGCCCAAATTTCCATCTATTTATGATAAGCAAAAGATACATACAGGGCAATATTCAGCCTTAAAAAGGGAGGAATTTCTGATTCTTGCAACAACATGAAAGAACCTTGAAGATGTTATGCTAGATGAAAGAAGCCTGATACAAAAAGACAAATACTGTATGATTCCACTTAGCTGAGGTCCCTGGAGCAGACAAATCCATAGAGTCAGAAAGGAGAAGAGTGGGTGCCAGCGGCTGTGGGGAGTGGGGCATGGAGTCGGGGGGAAGTTATTATTTAAAGGATATAGAGTTTCAGTTTGAGGTGATAAAAAAAATTCTGGAGATGGATAGTGGTGACTGTTGCATAACAATGAAAAGTGCTCAATGCTAGTGAACTGTGCACTTAAAAATGGTTAAAAGGGTAAATTTTATATTTTACCACAATTTAAAAAAAATCCAAAAAGTGACAATCAGATCAGTATAACTCATAACGAGCTGCTCACTGCAACCCGAGGCCGCTGGCCAGCTGTGGAGTGACCGTTCTCAGCTTCGGTCCCACATCCTGGTCCAGGCGTGTGGCCTCTTGGAGAGTGTGACATGGTCAGAAGAGGAGGTGGGTGGACTTGGCACAGTGACAGCTTAGGGGCCACGTGGTTGGACCCTGCGTCTGCCGGCCTTTATTCTAGGCTGACAGAAGGTGAGTAAACACTTCCTGAGGGGCAGCTTCACTGTGATCCAAGCAAAATGGGGTAAGAACCACCGCCTTTTGTAACTGAGAGTTCAGGAGAAGGCATGTGCCCCTGGAGTCCGGGGCCTCTTGTCAGAGCCTGGCAGATGTTTAGTATGGTTTGCCAGAGCTGTTTTCGTGTTTCTTTTGTGCATAGCTTCCTTGAAATATAATTCCTATACCACTGTACCCTTTTACAGTGTGCAATTTAGTGTTTTTTTTGTATATTTATAGAGTTGTGCAGATATCACTACTATTTAATTTTGGACCATTTCATCACCCCCAGAAGAAACCCTGTTTCCATTAGCAGTCACTCCCCATTTTCCCCAACCCAGCCCCTGGCGAACACTAGTCTACTTTCTGTCTCTGTCTCTATAGATTTGGCTGTGCTGGACACTTCATATAGATGCAATCATGTGACATGCGGCCTTTTGTGGCTGGCTTCTTTCACTGAGCTTGATGTTTTCAAGGTTCATCCATGTGGTAGCATGTGTCAGTACTTCATTCCTTTTTATGGCTGAAGGGTATTCCATTGTGTGGATGGACTTCTTTTAGTCCATTTATCTGTTCACCCCTTGATGGTCATTTGGGTGGTCTCCTCTTTTGGGCTGTATGAATAATGCTGCTGTGAACGTTGGTGTACCAGTGTTTGTGTGTGGACATATTTCTCTTGGGTATATCTCTAGGAGTGGAATTGCTGGGTCACCTGCTAAGCCTACATTTCGCTTTTTCTTGGCTGGCTCTCAAAGCCCCACTAAGACTAATCCCAGGGACACCACCCCTCGCATGTAGACATCCTGCCGATGACACCTAGATGCTTTACTTCTCACCTCTGCACACAGGGAGGATGGCAAGTGACAGGGGTTTGAAAAGAAGGAGGAACTTGAGGTCATTATATACTGAGTCAAAAGGAAAGATGAAGAATTGTTCTGGCCAGGGTTTATGAAGCAGATGTGGACACTAGCCAGGTGAGATCTGAGTCTGTTTCTGGAGCATTCTCCTGCCCTCCTGACACATGACACGTCTTCATTATATTGCAGGATGCATGAGTCTCGTTGTCAGGAAGATGTGCTACACGAGAGAACTTTCTCTCCAGAGCCGGGGGAACATGGCTGGTGTTGAACCCTAGTTAAACTTGGCCCTTCTAACTTCCTTGCAGATACTTGATCAAATTTTTATCCAAGCTGTCAGAATATCAAGATGTGAACAAGATGACTCCCAGTAACATGGCAATTGTGTTAGGACCCAACCTCCTATGGCCACAAGCGGAAGGGTGAGTACAGGGAGGAAGTAGCATATGGATAATGTATGGGGCCGCAGGGGCCTGGGTGGGATGACTAGGGCCCCAGATAATCACCAGCCTCATTTATTTGTCATGTTTCTCTTTTGGCCTGCTCCTTTTTTAGGCTGAGGGGGAGGCCCAGAATTCTGCAGATTTTTCTCATTGATGGTCTCAGAGCTACAGGTCTGCAGGGAGGGTCTTTCTGAGCTAACCTAGGTCAGCAACAGGTGAGGCAAGCTGGTTCAGGCCTCCTTACGCTCTGTGAAGAGCACGCATCCCAGCATCAGGACCCAGAGGGAGAGAGGGCTGTCTCGAAAGAGAGAACAGAGCTGGAAAGAGGATGAGGCTGACACTTATGAGAATCATACCTCAAGTTGAAAGGCACCTCATGCTTGGCGATTTTGTGTGTATTGCTCATTTACACGTCTCCTAGAAGGAGGACTTCTGTGGTTCTCTGCATTCTGTAGATGGAGAAAGAGAGATTCAGAAAGGTGATGTCTCCTGCCCGAGAGAAAGCCTGCTCTCAGACCTAGTTCCACAGGCTTCCAGTCCAGGGCTCCTTCCTGTGCCATGGGCCCAGGGGCGCCTCTCATCTGGCCTCGGCTGGTTACCCTACCCTGCTTCCTCCACCCTGTGCTTGCAGAAACATCACGGAGATGATGACCACGGTTTCACTGCAGATCGTTGGGATCATTGAACCCATCATCCAGCATGCAGACTGGTTCTTCCCTGGGGGTATGTGGCGCCATCCAGGTGTGGGAGTGGGGGACTGGGGAAGAGCAGGTGTGTCACTGTGAGTTCTGTACCTTTAAAACCAAGTACCGCTGCTCAGAGGTATTGGTTTGTTTTGTTTTTAATCCCCCCACACGTGCACACATGCGTGCGCGCACGCACACACACACACACACACACAAGTGCACTGTGCAGTTATGGGGTGGGAGTCATGGCAGTTTCCTACTTTCTGGCCTGAAGGTGTCCACTGCCTGCACCAACCATGTCCATGGGTTTTACTGATCTAACATCAACACCGTGGTTTCTTTAAATCTATGAATCATGAAATGCTGGAGCAGAAAGGAAAGAGGGATTCTCTGCTTTACAGATGCAAAGGGAAGCTGAGACCCAAGATGAAGGGGACTTTTATTCAGGGTTTCTGGATCACGTGGGTGCCATCCTTTTCTTATTCTAAGCTGTGTCCTTCAAGCTTTCCTCAGCCTGTAAAGGTGGGGCTCAAAGGCAGTGAGATTCTTTTTTCTACCTGGTTCAGAATTAGGCTCTAAAGTCAGCTCCTTAAGAGGGAGTTTCATCCATGCCTCTCAGTGGTGGCAGCTTTGAAGAGACAGCAGTTGTTACACTAAATTCAGCATTCCCTTAAGAAAAAGGGGTACCATCCCTTCTGTTTAGTAAACATTAGGGGTATGCTTTCATCTCTGTGAAGCAAGCCATTAACTCATGTGAGGATAAAATGTTAATAATTCTCTGCTCTGTCCAACAGAGATAATCAACTAGTGCTGATCTGACATAAAAGAAGTTTGATTGTCTTTATTTTGTTTCATGTGTTTTGACTGTGAAAGCTCTGAACTGCTAATCTCATAAGACTTCTATTGATGGCATAGAGCTGGCTGAGGGTAGGAAATGAGGATAAAGAAATAAAGGAGACAGGAGTCGAAGGTATAATTCCCTAAGTTCTGTGGAGGAGCTGACTCATTGGCATTGCAGATTAATAGGCTGTGACTAGGAAAGGAGGGGGTGAGTACCCCTGTGTATCCATCTGATGGCTATTAACCTGAGTAGCCTTAGTGAAATCTCTAGTTCTACTCCTTGTTAATTTTTTCTCTTTGGTTTTCCAGAAAGACCACATCATCATCTACAAATAATAATATGACCTCTTATTTTATTTTCTTGACTAATTTCATTGGCTCACACTTCTCCAATAGTTAAATAACAGTGGTGAGAGTGGGCCTTGCTCCTTTTCCTGATTTGATTAAGACTGTTCTGGTGTTTCCCTCTTAAATTTGAGGTTTGAGATAGATGATTTTGTCTTTTTCAGAAAGTACCCATCTGTTCCTGTTGAACTAAGTTTGTTTTTTAATCACAAATGGAAATTGCTTTATTAAATGCCCATCATATTACTATGATAGGTGAGCCCTTGTGTTCACCTATTAATATGATGAATTATATTAAGATGAAGTAATATCAGTAGATGGCCCAATGTTGAACAATGGGACAAACGCCCCTAGGGTTGCAGTGTAAACGAGAGGCCCTCTCTGCTCCTCTCTCTCCTGCCCAAGAAGGGCATGACAGACCTGTAGATTGTGTACACCCATTCTTTCTTCCCCACAGACATAGAGTTCAACATCACAGGGAATTATGGGAGTCCAGTCCATGTGAACCACAACGCCAACTACAGTTCAATGCCCTCCCCAGACATGGACCCCGCTGACCGGCGCCAGCCAGAGCAGGCCCGCCGGCCCCTCAGCGTTGCCACGGATAATATGATGCTGGAGTTTTACAAAAAGGATGGGTATGAACTAGTGTCCCTTTCTCAGTGTTGGGGATTGGAGGAGGGGGCGGTTGGGATGGGTTGACAGGAAGGCTGCCCTTGTTTAGCAGTGGTTTAAATGACTTGTAGCAGTTAAACCGTTACCTCATTCTCACTGCTTTCATCTGTGCTGTTTGGGATGAGTCTCTGGGCTGCTTCCCTTCCTTTGGGCCAGAGGTAAGTGCAGCCTTCTGAACTGACAGTTGTGATTAGTATTGATTAGATCTCATCAAAAGAAAAAAAAGTCGGGCAACAAGGGGAATTAAAAAATATATATATATATAAACACTTTATTTTGACTCAGAGTTTATAAATGTATGTTAATTCTCAAATGGGTAATGGTTTTACTTTGATGATGGGCCTGCTCATTTGCATTCCTCAGCAATATTCTTGCATTAAAAACACCTTGAATGTATAGTTTAATATTCCCAGTTTTAGTCTCCTTAAAACAGAGAGAAAACCTAAAACTTAAAGCAGTCTGAGTGTAGAATCCTTGTAAGTTTATGAGATCTTTTTCCTGTCCTTTATGATTGACACCTGCAGCAACTTGGATGCAGTTGTTAGGAGACTCATAAATGCATTCAACTTAATTTGCATAGCAGTGACCCTCTCACACTCATATTAAATTAGTTTGCATAATATGATTCCCAAAACAAGTAAAATGGGCATAAACAGGTTTTATAATGAGCACAGCTGATTCATGGTAAGCATCAGCTCAGCTATGGGAACCAAAATGTGTGGACTTTTGAGTGTTCAGCAAGCTGAAGGCATCAGCTAATATGTCTTACAGAAGGAACGGATTGCATTGCTTGGTCAAGCGAGTCAACTGAGTGAACTTTGGTTGGGAATTAAAAATTACTACTATAAAATAAAGTTTAGCAACCACTCCTTCAAAATAGATAGGAGCGGGGCCAGCCTTGTGGTGTAGTGGGTGGATTCAGCACACTCCGCTTCAGTGACTCAGGTTCTCAGGTTCAGATCCCAGGCGCTACCCTACATCACTTGTCAGCCATGCTGTGGTGGCGACCCACATACAAAATAGAGGAAGATTGGCACAGATGTTAGTTTAGGGCAAATCTTCCTCAGCAAAAACAAACAAGCAAAAAAAAAGAGCATAAAGCACCAAATGGGAATGTCAGAAATTCAGACAGAAGGAAGTAGAGTAACTACAACCTTCTGCTTCCCTGTCAGACCACTAGGCAACTAGGAAGATCTCTTTGTTTGAGAGGCATATGGCCTAAAGGGCTTCAAATGGAAGGCTGAAAACCAAGTACTGTAGAGGTGTGAGTCTTACTTTTCACCTCTTCTTTTCTGAGTGGAGTTGGCCTTGAGACATACATCTCTGTCCTGTGATGATGGAGGAGTATTCAGAAGGGCCAGCATCCCTGCTTGTTACCTTACCCACCAGAGACCCTTTATGTGTAAGGTGGGTGGGATTGTTTATCTGCTCTCTGCTGTTTGTTGTTCTCTATCAGATGGGGAAAGAAAAACTGGAAATTCTTAGATATTGAAGGGATTAGGGGAAAATTTCTTAAATCTGTTAAAAAGAGCATACCTAGATCTGATCTTTGCATCATGTGAGAGAGAGTCAGAAAGACAGAGATGGAGACAGAGAGAGACAAAGATACAGAGAGAGATAGCAAGTGCATGGCAATTTGTTTTTATTTTTTATTATTATTTTTTATTATTTTTTTATTTTTTATTTTTTTTTTAAGATTTTATTTTTTCCCTTTTTCTCCCCAAAGCCCCCCGGTACATAGTTGTGTATTCTTCGTTGTGGGTTCCTCTAGTTGTGGCATGTGGGACGCCGCCTCAGCGTGGTCCGACGAGCAGTGCCATGTCCGCGCCCAGGACTCGAACCGACGAAACACTGGGCCGCCTGCAGCGGAGCGCGCAAACTTAACCACTCGGCCACGGGGCCAGCCCCGGCAATTTGTTTTTAAAACTTTGTTTAGGAACCAGCTCCGTGGCCGAGTGGTTAAGTTTTTTTTTTTTTTTTTAAACAAATTTTTTTTTTTTTTTTTTTAGATTTTATTTTTTCCTTTTTCTCCCCAAAGCCACCCGGTACACAGTTGTATATTCTTTGTTATGGGTCTTTCTAGTTGTGGCATGTGGGACGCCTCCTCAGCGTGGTTTGATGAGCAGTGTCATATCCGCGCCCAGGATTCGAACCAACGAAACACTGGGCCGCCTGCAGCGGAGCACGTGAACTTAACCGCTCGGCCACGGGGCCAGCCCCCGGAGTGGTTAAGTTTGCGCCCTCCGCTGCAGCGGCCCAGGGTTCGGATCCTGGGCGTGGACATGGCACCGCTCGTCAGGCCATGTTGAGGCGGTGTCCCACATCCCATAAGTAGAAGGACATGCAACTAAGATATACAACTGTGTACATGGGGTTTGGGGGAGATTAGGCAGAAAAAAAAAAGATTGACAACAGTTGTTAGCCCAGGTGCCAATCTTTGAAAAAAAAAAAAACCTTTGTTTAAGCCACTCAGTTCCTTTGTGAAGTCTCTCTAGCAGAGGGAAGGCCCCAGAGGGCCTCCTTTGGTCCCAGCTGTTCCTGCAGCAGAGGCGTGTGCCTCCATCCTCCCTGCTGGACCTCATCGGACTCCTGTTACCCTCCAAAAAGCAATCCAGATGACCTCTAAGAGAGAGTGACCGCTGTGGGATCTCAGGACATTCAAAGTCCGCTGGCCCGCATAGTATTCAGGCAGATGCAGAAGCTTAAAAGATGATGTTTTAAGTAGGTGCCTCATCTCTGATCAAGTTCTCTCTCTCTCGCTCAGAACTTTGTAAATGATGTGCCCGTTCTGCATACTGTTCTTATTTAAAGCTGAAACTGCCACCATGTACTTTCAGGATACAGAAGATGCACTACATAAATAATTGTTGCCCATGAAATGAATACATGTTACGTATAACTTTGTATTAAACATTAAATTAAGTGGAGGGCTTACCGGTTTAGGGTCACCCTCGCTGAGTTGTCTGGGGCGTCAGCACATATGTTTTAAGGTACAGGGAGCTTGTCAATGATCAGTTCTTAACTGGCTTTAAGAGAAACCGAAACCTCAAGTTGTGAGTAAGTGTTTTGGGGGAGAGGAAAGGAACTTGCATCAGCTGAGTCCCTGTGTTATTTTTGCAGTATTAGGGCTATTCTCCACATTTGTCCCCATTTCTGAACATTTAAAGTCTATAAGATGCATTTCATAGTCTTCTAACCACCACTTGAAACACTGACAAATTAAAGCTCACTTTATTGAAGCTTTTTGGTCAGGTTAAAAAAGAATATCATCAATTATATGTCAATAAAGCCGTTACTTTTAAAAAAAGGAAATTGGGGGAAGAAAAATTGCATAACATTTGAAAGAAATGGTAAGTTCCCCATCCGTGCCAGTGACATTTTCCTGAGCTGAAGCCAGTCATGTCCTAGATATCATACAAAGCAGTTTACTCCCATCCCAGCTCCTGGCTTTGGTCTTGATGTGTTTCTGAGTTATGAGGACACAAGAAACTGACTTTCTTTGGCAAGTCCTGGGGTCAGATTTGGGAGCTCACATATACATTTTTCATGTCTGTGGTAGGCACGATACTGACCCCCCAAAGATATCAGGTCCTAAGCCCTGGAACCTGTAGATATCACCTTATTTGGGAAAAGGGTCTTTGCAGATGTGATTAAAATGAGGATCTTGAAATAAGGAGATTACTCTGGATTATCAGAATGGGCCCTAAATGCAATCACATGTGTCCTAAGACGGTGGCAGAGGGAGATCTGACATATACACACAGAGAAGGAGAGACATGAAGATGGAGCAGAGAGATTTGAAGATATGGCCAAGAGAGATTGGAAGATGTGGCTGCAAGCCAAGGAATGCCAACAGCCACCAGGAGCTGGAAGAGACCAGGAACAGATTCTCTCTGGAGCCTCTGGAGGGAGCGCAGCCGTGCTGACCCCTTGATCTCAGCCCAGTGAGACTGAGTTTGGACCTCTGGCCCCCAGAACTGTGGGAGAATAAATTTCTGTTGTTACAGTAGCCACCAGAAAGTAATACATCCCTCCCCGGTAGCTACACACCAGGAGCTTCATGGTAAAGGTGGCAACAGGTGCTCTGATCCTCCTCCCATTGAGGATTGAAATCTAATTGTCCTCCCTTTGACTCTGAGTTGGCCTCTGTGACTTAACGAACACAGTGTGGTGGAAGTGATGTTCTGGAACTTCTGAAGCTGGGTTAGAAAAAGCGTTATTGATTACGCCTTGGTCTCTTGGAATACTTGTTCTTGAAACTCAGCTACCTCACTGTGTGAGAGTACAAGCAGCCCCTTGGAGAGAAACTGAAGCCCCGAACCTTCATTCCCAGCCAAGCACCGAGCTGACAGCCAGCACCAACTTACCGGCTTTGTGAGGGAATCGTCTTGGAGACTTCCAGGCCAACTCAAGCCACCTCAGCTAGTGCTGTGTAGGGTAGACAGCTGTCCCTGTCTAACTCTGCCAAAACTGTGCATTTGCAACCTAGATAAATAAGCTACTAAGTTTTGAGGGGGTTTGTTATGCAAAACAAGAGAGCTAGAACAAACTTTAAAAAAAGAATACTAGTGTCCTGCACCCCCCAACCCCCACTCCTCCAGTCTGATTTAACTGGCCTGGGCTGGGATTCAGGCCCTGGTATTTTTTAAAAGTGTCTCAGATGATTCTAATGTGCATCTAGGGTTGAGAACCACTGAATCACAAAAAATTTTTGCCATTCTGAATAAAGAATTTGGCAATGATACCATTCTTAAAAATTTATCAGAACTTTCCTACTTTAGCCATTGAATGTTGGTGTGACATACAGACCGTCCTAACCCTGCCAACGCTCTGAGTGACAGTATTGAGTAGGTCACGCTAGGGCTGTCTGCACTTTCCTAAGCTCCCGCTTAGAAATTTTAGGGTGCAGGTTGGTATGTATTTTTAACATCTTGTTTGTATTGTTTTTTGTTTGTTTATTTGTTTTATAGAATAGTGATATTTGTTTCTTGGTTCATTCTTTTCAAATAATAAATTAAAGTAACCTTGCAAATCCCTTCTATTTTTTTGACATTGGCGGAAGTATTATCCCTGGTCATGTAAAATACTTTATATGAAAGACTTACTGCCTCCAAAAAAGTTGGCCAGGATGTCTATACTTTCTTGCCCATTGGTCAAGATGGATCCACAGACCCTAAGCATTTGTCAGATGTGTCCATTGGCTGCGTCCCCTGCACAATCTGAACAAACTCAGCTGGGATCGTTGAGGGGCCCATGGAAAAGCACAGAGGCAGGAACAGAAATGACATCAGCGATGAAGCCTCCTTCCTAGCTTCACTTCTCTACCCTGCTGATGGCTATCTTCTTCCCTCTTTCTACCGCTGCTTCCACTCCCTGCCCATTGCCAGCCTCAGACTTCAGACAGACCTCGCCAGTCCTGCCCCTGCCCCCACCTTACACACCGTTTCCTTGATGCCCGCTTTCCCTGCTGCCTGTTTGCTTCCATCTGCATCTGGCCCATGCTCTCTACACTTGCTGGCTGACACATCTCTCCCACTACCCTGTCTAGTTCTAGCCTAAACCCACGGGTGGCAAGGCACCACAGCATCTGCGAAGCTGCCTGCAGACTCTGGGATCCCAGTGCGATGGCAGTCTGTCCACAGAGATCCCAATGACCTTGGCTCTTTAAACTCAGAAGACCAATGTGCACTCTTCTTTCGAGTCTTGAAATCTGACATGCCTGTAACCATTTCACATGCTCCACAGAGGTCTGGTCCTCAGAGGTCCTCTACCAGAGCCAGTTAACAGCAACCAAATCTCTTTGAGGGTATTTATACCAGAGCTAGCGATCTCTCCTGGAGCTCAGTTTGATGTGTGACACATTCTCAATTTGTACTTGAGAGCTTCTCTGTGATGGGTCTTGTCCGACCCATCTGGATCTTAACCTAGAGGCTCTGTAATTTGGAATAGGCACGTTTAATTAAGAAGGTTTGAGAGCAATCTGAGTCGTGCTCTATGTAATACTATTTCCACTGATTTTTGGTTATATTGGGGTCTGGGGATGGAAATCTGGGGTCTAGTGAGTTCCTGAAACCCATGATTCAACACATTTAAGCCAATTTCTTTACCATATGACTTCTTAGGGTCTTTAACATGCGTTACGTGCCACAAATCTTCAAAACAAGGCTGTGACATGCATAATTTCCCAAATTTATTAGATCATAAAGCCTATTGTCATGAAATAATCAGAACTCGTGCTCCAAGAGATTTGTGTTTGTAATTGTAGATACTGAGGTCTTCTGTAGACCCGCAGTGGAAGGATGGTCAGCACATAAAAGACAGTAGCCCTGAAAGGAATTAAATCATGGGTAGAAGGTGTAATAATTTTATTCCAGGTAGGAGCCTGAACCTATAAGGCAGGCTTACCTAGAGAGTCATCCTGGATACCAGTGGAAAATGTGACTCATATTTTGGATTTGGATTGATTGAATGGACTCTTGAGAGGTATATTCTTGTCCCAGGTCTCACCTCAGCTTCCACATTTCCAGGATTTACACATTTATAGAGGCTCAGACCAAGTGTGTGAAATGTTGCCATTTGACTCGGCCTTTCTTTGTACTGGAGAGGTGAAGAAACTGTTATTAAGTATTTGGGAGAGGAGTCATCCCGAGAGGAGCTGGGAAACACCTGACTCTGGCCTCCCTGGCTGCGTGTAGGCAAAGCTCAGTCAGATGTCCAGCTTCCCTTCTCTCTCACATTGGCACCCACAGGCCCTGGCCTCCAAGTTCATCTTGAGCAGTCCCTGAACTTCCAAGGCTTCAGGGGATGTGTGGGGAACCACCAGGTTTGCTTGTCTCCTCTCTCTCGGCTGGCCTTTGGTAAATGTGACTGATCTCCAGGACAAAATTCGAAACCTCCTGATCTCTATAGACCTGAATACTTTAAAGCCATTTATTGTACACATCTCTGGCTAGGATTGTTCCTGACCAGGGTTCAAAAACAGCACGGCAGATGTCTGTCCTACAGGAGCAAAAAGAAAACCAGAAATCAGCTGCTAACCCCTGACGACTTATTACCTAGAATTGTCCACAGCCAGCTTCTGCTCAGTGATAAATGCGTTCTGCCTGTGGATACCAAATCTTCTTGGAGCTGGAGCTTCCAACTTTCAGATTTTGGCTTTTTCTTTTTTCTTTTCTGGGCAGGCCTTTGTCTCTTTAATTTTTTAAGGTCCTGGATCTTATGCTTTCCCTGTGTGGCCTACCAGGTTACAGACTTTAACACAATGATGCTCCTTCACTGCCTGCATCAAGGAGACATTGAAAAGTCTAACCTTTCCCACCCTGTGTGCAAAAAATAACCCTATGTGAAGTTGTCCTGTGAACGTGCCCAGTATGAACTTTGGGATCAGGCTCTCTGGGTTCGAATCCTGGCCATGTGATCTTAGGAAAATACTTAACCTCTGAATGCCTTCGTGTCTTTATGTGTGAAATAGGAAAATAATAGTAAGCACTACCCTCAGAGTTATTTCTGAGCATTAATTAAGATATTGCTTATGAAGTGTTTAGAACAATGTCTGGCGCATGGTAAATCTCAGCTGTTTTTAGTACACACACTGGATTTTTGAGTGATGTTATCATGTTTTTAAGATAGCAATGTGACTGGGTGTCCTTCTCCATTCATGGGGCACCCTGAGCAAGCCCTTTCTTTGGCACCTCAATAAACACTTCAGATGTTTTTATGTCTTCACCCTGCCATGAGCAATTGGGATAATTCTGCAAGCACAGAATATACTAAACCAAAATGGAGTAGCCAAGGATGTGAGAGGTTGCAGGAGGCTCCTCGCCACATGGAAGACCTTCTGTATTCAGGAAGGATTGTGGCCATTCCTGCCTGACTCTCCTGCACCCTATCACAGTCTGTCTTTCCAAGAACCTTTCAGCCAAGATGACCTTTCTTGTCCTTTCCTTCTTTCCTGCCCTGGTGACCTGGGCCGAGCAATAAGACTTGGGGGCATTGTGAGGATCCCTTCTTTATTTTTCTGTTCGTTAAGCCTAGGATCATCCAAGCAGGCTTTCAGTATCCTGTCCTCTGAAACACACATGGGCCCATCTAACTCACCAGATTCCCAGAAGACTAGGAACCTAGGAGAAAACAACTCTTACTTACCTCTGTTCCTTGTGTTTTGTTCCCTTCCCTACTTCTACCAGAGAAGCCACCCCAAAATATTTTAATGTTTAGGGCCAGTGTTAGGAAGGGAAGAAATCTGACGGCAGACCCTGTAAACCAGGTGACGACCCAGATGAGGTCTTTCTGATATCTCCATCTCATACTGTGCCTGATTGACTGACACAGTATCCTCCTTTCCCCCTTCAATCAGCCTGGTCTAGACCTGAGTTCACTCTCTTTTTTTCTCCCTGGGAATTTTTTTTCTTACATTGTCCACACTTGGCACCTACAAGGACAGAACATCATCATCATCAAGGCTAGTGCTTATTAATTTCTCAGTAGGTGCTACGTAATTTGTACACTCTCTTCTATTTGTTCTTTACAACTGCCCTCAGAGAGATGGGGACATTATTACTCCCATTTTACAGAGGATAATCAGAGGACTGTCACACAGTTAGTAATGGGAAAATCTGGAATTTAAATCTTAAATCCCCTTTCCAAAGCCCATACTCTTGCCCACAGGGCTGTGCTGCTCCCTAGAAGAAATAAGGTGAGCAGGACAGGGAATGGGGTCACCACATCATGGAGCTGCCACTCCAGCTGCACCACAATCTAGCTACCAGGACTTTCCCTTCTCTCCATCAGGATGTCATATGATTCTCTGCATCTCCAACTTGTCAACCCCATAAAATATCATTTACATAGCTAGACATACCTCTTACCAGGCACTCTTGTGTTTCCCATCTCTCACACACCACCACAACCCCGTTGCATGACCGCTTGGCTTCCACTCCTAAGTAACAGTCCAAGGGTGTGCTAAATATATCTTAACACTCAATCATTGATAAATTACCTTCATGGAAATGTTGGAAGTGGGATGGAAGGTATTAGCCTCATTCTGTAGATGAGGAGAGAGCTCTACTGAGTCAATGAATGGTTTAACTAGGTCTGGAGGACTGAATCCTTCTAGAACCTATTCCATGATAGAGTCTCTCAAGAAAAATACAAAGTATGGCTGAGGATAAGTTACTTATAAATATAAGGTCCTGGTAGACTGGGAAGAGTTTAACAGGGCAGATTGTACTTCACTGGGGCTACCTTGCCAAGCTGAGGATTTGTCACCTGGCCTACCCAACATGAATCCCCTGGTGAGTGGGTGAGAACTCTGGATTCCCCACCCCTAGCCTCCTTACCCTAAAAGAGAGGAGTGGGAGGCACGTGTTAGGGTCAGCTCCCAGCTGTTGCAGGACATCCTCTCCTGCCACCTTGCTCCCTCTTCTCAGGAGGCAGGGAAAGCCAGAAGAGAGGCTTTGCCTGAGGTCACCTCCTTGACTCTGCTATGTATTCCTGCCTTCCGCAGATGGATTTCCAAACCCTTTGCTTCTTCCTGGCCTCTGGCTTCTTGCTTCCTCCTTGATTCAACTGTAAAGAGATTGAAAACCAAGTTCTTCTTGGTTTTCACCAGAAGTAGTGGGCCATGAGAAATACTTTACATCCAGACTGGCCTTAGGTGTCTATGTAGTGACTTCTAATGGAGTCCATTGTTCTTGATTAATTGCACTTCCATGTCACTCCTTTCTTGGCAAACACAAGCAGTTTCTTGATTCTGGCTAGTGTTGCTTCTTTATGCGATAGAACAATGAACACAAACTCATGAACTGCTGATAGAACCTTCTAGTTGTATTCTTCCATCTTTGAATAGCTTCCCCTCCTCGCAGCGTGCCAAGCAATTTTACCAGTTTTGTCGTCAGGGTGAGTTCTATCTAGACTTTCAAACATTTAAATATAAATATAGAGTTATCTGTACCAATTCGCTTCTGAAAGTAAATATGCTTTTAGGGCTCCAACAGTATTGCTATTGCCTTTGTGATTGATTCCCTCTGGGAAAATTGTATTACTTTTTGAAAATATCAGTGAACATTTGATGTATGTTCACTGTGACCACGTGATGCTGCCTCCCACAAGGAAGTAATTTCAGCTGGGAAGGTGGTGATTACAGATGGCACAACAGTCTCTTTGTAAAAGCAGAAGTGTATGGTCAGCCCTTATTTCTTGATTGCTGACGTTTTGCCCCTGACATTTCGTAGGTCTCCTTGGTCCACACCCCATACCCCAGCTGGCTCCTTCCCTTGTAAACCAGGAGAAGATCACCGGGTAGCCTGGTGTCTGAGGTTGCTGATGCTGGAAGATGCCGCTGGAAGTAGAAAGCATCCCCCACCCACCCTGATCCTGAAGTTCATGCCTTCTCCCACCCCCACCAATGGCACAGGTCTTCCTAAGTGAAAGAGAACAGCGTAAGGAAGAGGAGACAGGATGAGGCTTACATCCCTTAGGGCTCCTTCTCCTGATCACCATGGGAAACATCTTGCACACCTGCCATCTTCTCTGACCATTGCAACCAAGTGGTATCAGTTCTCTTTCCCTAGGGGAATATTAAACTTTTTGCTCTTTTCATCCTGATAAATTCTGAAGCCCAAAGAGCATAGTTTGATACTCCCTCATGGCCCACTTTAAATATCGGGATGCAACTGGATCCTGTGCCAGAGTTTTGAGTGGCCTCCAAGAGTGATTCTGGATCTCTATAGAAGGTCCTTGTTTATTAGTGGAGGGTCCTCAGACCCGAGATGGCTTGAAAGCTAATGGGTCCAGGAAAGAGACAATCCCTTCCCCCAAGGTACCTCCTCAGAGCCATCCAAGGGAGATGAGAAGGATGAGCAATGATCCTACACATGCAAAGGTCTCTGGGGATCCTACAGAGGAGAGAGCGTCAGGAAGCTGTCCATATCCACGTCTCCACTGTGCACCTCACTGCAGATTCCATCCCTAAGCATATTCCCTTAAAGGACCCAAATCCCACCTGCTACAACCAATCTGAAAACTTGAACCTTGTTTTTTAATCTTGCTGCACCTCTGCAAGGTAACTGTGACCTTAGGTGGACAGGATTTCATGGTGTCATAGCTCTGTGCTTCTGACCAGTGTGGGTGAGAGTAAGCACTCAGTAACCTCATACCCCACTGTGCATTCACGTGGTAGAGACTGGTGCTGGCGAGGAGACCTGTGTTCTCCCTGCGTGAATATCTGTGTCTCCCTTAATGCTAGAAATATTAGCTCTTGTCTTAGTCACTGAAGGCCTTGACTGTGTATTACAGGACCAGTCACCTCTTGGACTGGGAAGTGACCACCTCCTAAGTCACGTAGCTTAGAAGCGAGCAGATGGCTACTTCCACTGATTCTTTTTCTCCATTATGACACCCTCCCCTCACCTGTGCCCCTCTAGGCACTGATAGCAACTCTTCAGCTGCTCTTTATTCTGCTGTGTGCTTGATAGGATATGATGTCCATCCATACAAATAGAAGAGTCACTTTAAATTGAAAGAATTTCATGGCACAATAAAAGCCCCACGCTTAGCCCCTGAGCCACAAGAGATGACCTGTATGTCCATAGGAAGGCGTAGTTTCTTTGACACTAATATCTGTATGTTTCTGTCCCTGCAGCCTTAGGAAAATCCAAAGGTACGGTATCCTCGGGTAGCCTCGAGGCCACGTTCGGTCTCGGAAAGCCCAGCAAGCTGTGCCTTAGTGAGCGCTGCCAGAGGGTGAATGTGCCGTGTTTGGTTGCTTGGCCGACTTACTTGAAGCTGACTGTGTTCCCATCATTAAAATTAAATCAAAGCCCCTGGTGACCATAGGCATGGTCAGCCCCTTCCCTGCTGTGTAGATAAGTGGGTGTGGCCAGCAGAGGTGGTATCTTGGCCAGGGTCCTGGGCTTGAGCACGAATCCCGAGTGGGTCCTGTGCTCTAGACCTCCAAGTGACAGAAGAAGAAGGATGGATATTTAGATGTCTCCTGCTGGTCAGTGCGAGTTCCAGTCTGACGCCGGCCGGGTCCCTATCCTGCCCACCTCCATCTCCCGCTTGGGAGGAGTGAGTGCCCCGCAGAGAGGCCGCATTCTGCTCTGAGGGAAGCTTGGATTCCACGCCCAGATCCTAAGGCCAGCTGGCTTTGGCAGAGGGTGGAAGCCAGCTGGCAGCTGTGCCAGGGCCGCTGGTGTGTGGCCCGGCCTGGAGCAGCCAGGGTGCTCCGAGCGTCGCCTGCCCGGCCGTCCGCGGAGCACGGTAGATGCCTCGCTTCCCTGGGCCCAGGAGGGTGCTAAGGCTGTGCTGCTGTTCTCCTAACGCGGACGTGCTTGAATGTGTCCGCTTCGTGGGGGAGGGAGCCTGTCGCCTGTCACTCGTGGGTAAGCAGGTGTCTTTGTGTCCTTCGTCAGCATGGGCGTGAGGGTCATGGACACATCCTGGGTGGCTCGAAGAGGCTCCTCGGCCGGCCGGAAAGCATCGTGCGCCCCGCCCCCGATGCAGCCCCCCGCCCCGCCCGCCGAGCCGGCAGCGCCCCTGCCATCGCCAGTGCCCGAGCAGCCCCCGGACGGCCCGGCCTCAGCGGCGCCTTCGCTCTCTCCATCTGGCCTGGGCCTGCAGCCCAGCGCCGCCGAGCGGACCAGGTAAGCGGCCCCGCAGCGGGGGCGGGCGGCGCGATGCGCCGAGGGTGGCCGGCTCTGCTGCACCGCTCCGGGCCTCTTGGACTCTGTCATCTCCCGAGTTCGCGTTCGCGTTCGGCTTTCTCCGTCGTGCTGGCACCCAGTAAGTCATTCACAGCTCCCTGGATTATCAGATAAAGCTCAGGCTTCCCAAGAATAGCATCCCCAAGAAACCGTGAAAGGCTGCAGCTTGCTCAAGAGAGCGAGGACTCTGAGTTCCCACCTCTGCGTTTCCACCTTCCTATGCCTGTAGTGTCCTTCTTTGGAAATGTAGAATGCCAGTGTTTCTGCCTCCCTCTCCTCTACCTTTAGATTCCTAGGAGCCATTTTTACTGCAAAGGAGAGACGGAGTGGAGGTCACCTGGTCATGCTGGGTCTGGTGACCTTTGCAGCAGGGTTGTATTTCCATTCTTCTAGGGAAAGAAAAAAAGAGTGAGCACAAGCTCCTTCCATCACTAGTTCAGTGAACATTTATGGAGGACCCTGCTGTCCAAAGATGAAAGATTAGCTCTGTGCCCTTAAGGCACACGCGCCCCAGAGAGCAAATACACTCTGACAGATAATTACAGCACATGGTCATAGCCAGGGTGGCGGGGAACCAGGCCATATCTGGTCTTTCCTGAAAAGGGGCGTGGTCAGAGGAGAGTCTAGAAGTGGGAATGGCACGAGGATACTGCTGTTTGTTTGTTTCTGTCTGTTCTAAAACAATTCAGGGAAGTAGGAAAGCTGTGTCAGATCAGACACTCCTGGGCATTCTGTTAGGGGACACAGCATTCCTCCACGGCCCCTGCTGGAAAATGCTAGAGACTTTGGGAAGCTGAACCTTTTAACCCAATCTTTACACACACAAATACTAACGCCCTAAATGAAGGGATCGCAGGGTTTTCCTTTTCCTTTAATGAGTAGAAGGGATCTTCCCTGTGAAATGGGGAAATGACAAAGGTAAAGGGGGACAATCGCAGAGTTCGGGAGGGGGAACCGACACTGCACGTGCTTGGGTTGTTGCTGCTGCTCCAACTCAGAGAGGACAAGGCACCCAGCCTTGGCTGTGTACTCACCCGGGCGCCAGGTCCACTTGAGAAATGCGGATGGGGGAGAAGCGAGTTCAGTGGAGAAGCAGAGGCCAATGGCTGTGGGTCAGAGAGGCTGATGAGGAGGAGATGACAAATAGACTGATTTGCTAGGACACTTCCCTTTTTGGACACTCGTCGGCTTCATCCTGATTTCCCATCTTATAACTGAGACTTGGTGCCAAAAGATATTTGACATATAAATGATATTTCTAGAAAATGCCTGTCAAAGATGGATTTCCCCAGGCCCTGAAGGTGTTCCCAGAATGTTACGGATGGTTGACCTTGCAGAGTCACTCCCAGGCAGGAAACGTCGCCCACTGGTTCAGGTTATTTAAAAGGTCAGTCCAATTGCCCTGCAGTCATACGCCCCTTTTTCCCAGGGTAACCAGTTCTTTAGCTTTCCTCTGGGTGTCAATATCCTTATGTGTCTTGTACCACTCTTTTTTTCCCCACGTGGATTCCGTCCAATACAAATGGGTGTTCCATTGTTTTTTTGTTTTCTTTTTTTTTCTGTTTTCTGGACATTTGCAGCCCAGATGATGTTTCCTCCAGTTGCCGGATTCCTGTTACGGCTCCCCCTACCCTGAGGATGGCAGGCCCTTCCCTCCCTCTGGCTTGCTCCCACCTTCCCATTCCCTACCCAGGTCTGTCCCCTCCAGGCCTGGCGGCTCTCTCTAGCCAGGCTCAGCCACCTCCCACTCATCTGCTTGGCATTAACTATAAACCCAAACTCTGCTTCTTGCCCCTTCGCACCCCAGCTCACTGAGTCATGCGTCCCAAGAACTAACCAGCCCTTGAGCGTGCCGTAACCATGGCTCCTTCATCTAGCACTCTTAATAACCACCTTACACCCTACCTCTCCCCACTGGGTCAGCTGCACCCATGCTGCAGAGAGAGGAACAAGGCTACGTAGGTAAATACTTGTTTCTGTGATGCGGGAAAGTGTATCAGGAGGGAGGGAAAAGGACAAGTTTCTTGGTCCCTAGATTTCTTGGACAGATGTCTTGTTCATCCAGAGGAAGGAAGGAAAGTCTGTTATCCCACAAGAAGCAATTTTTTTGTTTGCTTGTTTTGTATTTTGTTTTGTTTTGTTTTGTTTTACCTTCCTCTGATGGTGGTAGAGATGGATGGAAGGGCAGAGAGATATTTGGCATTAATGCCTGGCTGCCTGGTGACCTTGGGCCTGAAGAAGAAAAAAAGACCAGCTCGTGCCCAACCTGAGAGAGGCAAGGGTTTTCTGGTTTTTTTGTTGTTTGTAGTTGCTTTTTGTTGACAGAATAGAGAATAGAATTGCTGCTCTTCTGGTCCCTGTGGATGAAATGTCTTTTTCCTTGGGGAAGTACCTAGGTGTGGTATAAAACTCATCCCAAGAAGGAGAGAATGTGGTCTTCCCTCCGTCCCTTCAGGTGACAAATACTAGTTGTATTTGAGTGTTTGCTGTTCCAGCCCAGGTCCTTGCCTCCCAGACTTTCTCACCATACCCCAGTGGAATGAGAAGTATATGCCTAGCTCTGTAATATTTGGAGTCTCTAAATAAATTTAGAGACAAAATGGGCTGTAGCTCCTTTTGTGGGAAGAAATAGCTGTTGCAAAGGATTTAGTTTCCCAAACTGCCTATGCCCTACCTGAGCGGGTCAGAATCCAGGTGGGTTCTAGCAAGGATGACAGGATTGCTCCCAACTCCAAGGTCACCTTCCTCGATTTGCTAGGAGTTGCCTGGAACATTATGTTGAAACGAGTGAGAACCATGTGGGGAAAAGATGGAGATTGATTAGTAATGTCTGCCATGGATGGCGTATGGGGGATGTTGAGGAGTGAGGAGTCAGCCATATATTTGCTGCCCCTGGTCTATGGAGTGCTGGTCTATGGAGTGGAGTTGAGCAGGGTGTCTTTTAACATGTACTTCATCCTTAGGAGAATGCCTGAGAAAGAGTTAGCAGTGAAGGATGAATCCTCTTTGGGACCTGGTGACCCAGGGTGTTCTTTTATCAATTCATGGGACTCCAGAGGTCCTCGCTGCCATTGACCCTCACCCCCCTCTAAGCCTGCAGGACTGGGACTTGAACTGGCCCATGTTCAGGAGTATAGCCAGAGTCTGTGTCAGCCCTACCATCTGCTGGGATCTGTTACTGAGTTTGAGGGTGGGTCCCAGAATTCCTCCCCTGTTTGGGGCTGTGGTGGAGGCTCAGGGAAAGCAGCTGGAGAGCTGGAGAACCGTGGCCATAAGGCTTGGCAGAGTGAGCCCAAGTCATCAGCCCCCATTCAGCACACTGACCCTAAGAAGTCCTCTCGCTCTGGTATGCTGTGGATACAGAAGGGACAAGAGCACTTAACTGTACCAGTTTCAGAATGTGTGAGAATCCCATGTTGATCACAGGATATAGTGGGGATGCTCAAGGGCCCTGCCTCCCACTGCTTGTGGCCTCCTTGTGGAGAGAAGGCAGAGCTCCATAGAAGGAGCTGGCAGTGAGTGCCACACGGAGATGGGGATGGAACCCACGCTGGAAGAGCCCTAAGAAGGGACAGTCACCTCCGGGGGCATCTTTGAAGGCTTTAAGAAGGGCCGGAGACAGACCAGAGCTGGGACAGACTTGAGCTGAGCCCGGGAGCACGTATTGCGATCCACAGTGCTGGTGCTGAAGTTGCCTGAGTTTAGTTCTTTTTTGTCCTGTGTGCTTGTGTTTCAGCACTTCTAAAAGCAAGGAACTTTCTCCAGGATCTGGGCAGAAAGGAAGTCCAGGCTCCAGCCAGGGGCCACCCTGTGCAGGGACGCAACCAGGGGTGCAGCCAAGCGCCAGCCCCAGCCAGCCACCTGCAGACCAGAGCCCTCACACCCTGCGGAAAGGTACGTCACCACCACCCTCCACACTGGTCTAAGGGCAGAGAAAGCTGTTACACTGCTGAAAAACTCATTTCCATGAATTAGCATGGATATTTGGAAACCGTGGGGCTTAGTGAAAACTTCCTGATCTGGGCATTAGAGCTTTTGGAAGTTAACCAGCTCCAAGAGGGATGATTCCATCGTTATTCCTTGGTTTATTCATTTGAACAGCAGGCTCGTTAGGGGCACGTATAGGGCATTGCCTCCCGTACACCAAGACCTCTGTGCAAGAATCATTGCTCAGGATGTCTTGTGTCTTCCATGGACCATGCCAGGCTCTCCCGCCATCATTTAAAACTGTGTGGAGTCTTCTGCGGGAGCTGCCTGTCCCCCACCCAGGGCCTGGTATAGCCTCCTACCCCTGGGATTGTCTGCAGAAGCTGACAGAGGAGAGGACCGGGATTGTTCCTGTTGGAGTCCTGCCCTTTGACGTTCTGTTTTGGAAGGCCTGAGGATTTCTACACTGCCCCAGGAGCCACCCACCCCAGAATCTGCCACTGGAACACAGTAAAAGTCCCCATTATTCCCTCTGAAATGACTCCCAGAAGGCAAAGACATGCTCTGTGGTGACACTTCATGAATGGGGAGCTGCACGGAACGTGTACTTATCCAGACCTTTTTGGTTTTCACCTTGTGTCAGCTCTTAGCGAAGTCTTTAACTTGTTTAAAATAGCGTGTTGTTTAATTTGTTCTCACTTCAGGCCTTTCCAGCATCTAGATGTGGCTTTAGCTCCAGGATTTATGGAAGAGGGCTGGTTCTCCTTATCCACACTGACCTTCATGGCAGGTCCCTTTCCAGCCTCACTTGCCCCATTATCTAAGTCAGCCCTCACCCGGCCCCTCCCTCTTGTCCATTCCCCACTCAGTCCTCCTGCCTCCTACAGACTTCTGTGGAGCCCTACTGTGTGCAGAGCAGCAGACAGCCTCTCCAGAAAGGCAAACATGGAAGTGCAATGCAAGGGTGGTGTGTTCAGGATGTGCTGAGGACCCCTCCAGATGCAGGAGTTTGGTCAAAGTGGCGGCGGTGGGATTCAGGATGCCAGGGCTTTTCTCCAGCACCAACAGGTTTTCCTTGCTGTCTAGATAGAGTTCTCTCACTGTCTTTGTTTACAAGGCCTTTGACCCTCCCAGCCGTGTAAGGCAGGGTGATGGCCAAGCCATTGTTCTGTCCAGAGGGGTCGGGGCTCCTGTTCCAGGCCAGTCAGCTTCCCAGGGCCAGTGGCAGGTTGTCCCTTTCAGTTTTCACAGCACATTAGACCTATGTAGCGAATGTGACCTGGAATGACTCAGGTCCCTTACCCAGGTGACACATTCAGTAGCTCAGAGCCAGCACTGGACAAGTACAACTTTCTTCTCCACCCTCCATCATGCCCACTCATGGCACACTGAGCTTTTTTTTTTTTTTTTACCCCCAAAGTCTTTTGACAGTGTACCTACAGTTTTACATCATGGCCTAGTCCTGTCGCTACCCAGATTAGTAAAAGCCGTCACAGACATCTTGGTGACGTCACTGCACCCTCCCTCTCCCAGCTCACTTAGGGGAAGACATGCCAAGCTTCCACCCTGGGGGCCTCCACTCTCGGTTCATCCAGTGGAGTGATTCCTGCATCAGCCAAGAGACCTGAAAAGAGGCTTTATTACAAGACGTGATTACAGTGTGTGTGCTTTATGCACAGGATCCCATTTAATTATCGCAGTGCTGTGGAGAAAATATTATTCTTCCCCTTGTATAGAAGAGGCTTAAACAAATTGCCCCAGGGCAGACAGTGGGTAAGACAGGACAGGAATTTGAACCCAAGTTAGTGGGTCTCTGAAGAGCACGTTCTTGTCCACACTGCACACGAAGGAGCCAGGGCAGTCCATACATGAGGCATGATGAGAAGAGATTTTGTTCCATGGAAGGGTGGGGGTGGGGTGGGGGAAGAGTCCCTGATGCCTCCTTGAGGGCTTAAAAGACAGTTTCTTCTAGATGAGTGCTAACCATAGCCAGCCCTTACTTAGTTCTGACAGATTAGTGATTGCTCTTTCAAGGCGTTTGTGCATCAATGGGATCTTCCAAATGTTTAAGTTTGTCATTCTTACCAGTTCATCTTCAATTAAAGGTGTAATATGTCTTTGTTACCCCTTAGCATGATTAAGTAAATAAAAAGAGGAAAATGAAGACAATGCAGGGGAGTTGGAGCAATGATATGTTTAGAAAAATGCAGTAGATTTGGACATATTTATATCCAGAGGGCATGATTCTGGAAAGAAAAGCACCCCACAGGCAAGTGCACAGGATTGAGGGGAAGGACCGGCATGGGCAGATGAAACGATGGAGGCACTGGGCTTCTGTGGCCAGAGGACTTGGTCATATGTCCCCATTATGATTTCCCAGAGATTGGGCAGATTCAGCCAAAAGTCAGTTTCCTATCCTGAGGACAGTGGCCCAGTCCAGGGTCCAGTGGCGCAAGTTGAACTCTAATCATGGTCTGTTGGACCTGCATCACTGACTCCCTTTTCCTCACTGGACCACTGACACCTTTCACCACTACAAAGTGATGAGAGGACGCTGGGAAACCAGCCACGGCCTGCGGATGGGAAATTTGTTCTGTAGTTTGGCTTGGCAGGGGGTGGGTGTAGATCATGGCAGGAATCCAGAGAAGAGGAGGAGAAATTAGTGAACAGATGGGGAGATGTGAAAACTTGCAGTTCTAGGTGAATTTTTAAAACATGTATTGGCTGCTCTCAGGGTGGGAAGAGCCAGGGGTAGGGATGAGGGGCTGGCGAGGGGTAGGAGGTGATGAAGGGTGTGTTCACAGGCCGCACGGACGACGGGTTTCATTTAACAGCCTTGTGTGTTGTTGTTGTGTTTTCTCTCTCAGTTTCCAAGAAGCTGGCACCAATCCCACCCAAGGTCCCCTTTGGCCAGCCCGGGACCATGACTGACCAGCCCACCGGCCAGCCGTCCCCACTCAGCCTGTCTCCCACCCCACCGAGCACCCCATCACCCTACGGACTGAGTTACCCTCCAGGGTACTCTCTGGCCTCGGGCCAGCTCTCCCCGGCTGCCGCAGCTCCTCCCCTGGCCTCTCCTTCCGGCTTCACGAGCACTTTAACCAAGTCGCGGCCCACCCCTAAGCCCCGACAGAGACCCACTCTGCCGCCGCCTCAGCCTCCCACAGTGAATCTCTCGGCCTCTAGTCCGCAGTCCACGGAGCACCCCGTGCTAGATGGCATGTCTCCTGGGGAAAGCATGTCTACAGGTAACCAAGATTCTCATTTTTCCATGAACATCAGCAAAATGTCCCGAGTGGAGGGATAGCTCATGCCAGTGCCAGTTAACAATTCCCTGTGTGCCACGGGATGGCTGTGCTGGTGCCATGCATCGCTTCCAAGATGACCTCCTTAGAAGCGCTCCGTAAGGCAGTGGAAAGCAACCCTGGGATCCAGGTTGTCCTGCACAGGCTTCTTAGGGGGGTTCTCCTAATTGAGTGCCCGCCAGCCCAGGGTTCTGATCCTGCTCTGAACTGGGGGGCTGCGTGCCCTGAGTTCTTTGCAGGGGTGCTTCAGGAGAGGCTGGAAGCTGGATTCTGATTGCAGAATGGCTGGCATCACAGCCAGTGGAGGTACCGGAGGCTTTCCTTGGGTTGAGCCCGGGCCTGGAAACAGGTACCAAGCTGTGTCTTGAGAACACAGGCTAGAACTGAAGACACTGTTTCCTGTTAACTAAGCCTTATTAGAAAAACATATTTCTAGCAATATATATTTAGAAAGGGTCAGTTTCAGAACAGATGTATGTCCCTCTGGTTCTTTGAGGACCTCACTGGACAAGCCCATAACTGCTAAATTTAGTTTTGCTTTAAATTTAAAATCAAAGACAGAGCTATCTTCCCCCAGAAAAATGTGTAACCATGAAATCACAAACACACACCACATTTGGCAAAAATCATTTGTTGGTTGGAAGAAGAGGACATTTTTAAAATTTCTCCTCAGATGCTTTGACCGCATGAGATTAGAAAGTCAGGGTGTATTTGTGGTGGCCACTAAAGTCACTATAGCACTTTCCTTGGAATAGAGCCGGCCTGCCATGTCACCAGGGCAGACAGCCTAAACATAGCCATTTAGTGTTGTCCCAAGTGGCAGAAGGCGAGGCAGCTTGGGATGGATCACACACACACCCCCGCCCAGATGCACGCACACACACGCACACACATACACCACACACAGGGACACATATGAACACCACACAGATATACACACATGCACACACACACACACCACACACCATACTACGCAGACACACAAATACGCACACAAACCACACGCAGACACAAAGAGCAGTGCTAGGTCCCAGTGCACTGAGACTTCTCATCGGACTGTGCCTTTGTCCCCACCTCCTTCTCTGAGGGTGACGGGTTTTCCCTTGATTCGATGGACGGCTGGCCTGTCGAGCTCAGCTCCTTGCTGCCTATGAAAAGGCGAGTCAAGTGGAATGTCTGGGATGGGTCAAGAGATTCAAACATCGTGGGAGCAGCCGTCTGGTGATTTGGCTTCTTTAGTTTTGGACGTGATTAATGTTGTGTGGAAGGGACCACTGCTGTCAGCTACCCTGAGGCTTATAAAACATGAAGGAAATTCATCCTTGAAAAACGACAGTGAGCCCCACTCTCGGCTTCCCACTGGTAGTTCTTGGGGGTGACGCATGCTTCCTGAGGGAGCCCAGATGGCGGGAGCACAGGCCTGCTGCCCTCGGGGCTTGTGGGCGCACCCAGGAGCTCATGGTCACCCCCAGGGGGCTCGAGGGGCCACTCCCACCAACACATCAATCTGCCAACTGCACCAGCCACGCCAAGGAGGGGACACAGGGTAGTGCCCATACTGGAAGCAACAGAATGAGCGGAGGACATCACTCCGGACAAACAGAAAGATAACAGGATGAGAGGAGAAATCTGGGGGCAAAAAGTGGGCAACAGAAGGCATTGAGGGGCAGTACCCCCATGGCTGCGTGAGAAACGTAACATTTAAGGACTGCTGACCTTTAGAATTAATACTGCCCGCCCCCGACCCCCGCACACCGTTTTGTTGTAACGTTTGGCGGCAGACTGTTCCGTCCCGTGTGTGCAGGTCTCAGCCCGTGTGGAATCCGTAATGACTGGTGTGCTCCACCTCACTGTGATACTTGGCAGAGTTGTTTGTTACGTTCTTGCTTCCTTGTGTTTATACCTTTCTCCGAATCCTATCATTGTGTTCTTGCAGCTGTGTGACATGAGTGACGCAGTTTTGGATACGTGTGAGGGGGATTTTCAGGGTAAGCGGCCCCAGCCTCGCCCCCTCCGCCCTCGCCCAGCCGGGCCACAGCTCTCCGCTCTGCTCTCTGCATGTGGCCCAGACCACGCATGGCAGCTTCACTCTTGGTGCCTCCCCAGCCGCTGCAGGAACGACCGGTCCACAAGCTCATTGGGCTTTTGAAGACCACTTTCTTTCTTTTCGTTAGGAGAGGGGGGAGAAAGCCAGCAAGCAGGCTGAGCCCCTCTTCTCCCCGACCTTCTCTTTCCTGTCACCTAATCTCAGTCCCTCCCTCCCTTTCCATTTGGTTGAGAATTGAAGTGGTGCCAGACCTGTTCTTCACATGACGTGGCTTTGTGTCACTGGATTGCTCGCTGAAGACTTTGCACCCAGTGTCCGGGGAAGATGCCCCATGCGCACCAGTTTAGGGAAGTGCCCCGACCGGAGGGCCCGTGGTGCAGTGGGCACCCCCTCCCCAACAGGGCCCCGCAGCTTGTTCTTGGCGGCCGCGGTGGGCGCTAGCGGGCTCCACTTTCAGACATAAATTCTATCTTGTCTTCCTCTGGGCTGAGACAGCTGGCAGATCCTGAAGAATCCATAGCATAGGAATTCATCCTGAGCTCATTTTTTCCTAGTATATGGCCAGCTAGATCCTTTCTAACTCAATATTTTGGAAGCGTTTATACCAGTTTCTGCCTGGTCTCCTATAAAGAGCAGATAATCAAAAGTAAACCGAGGCAAGACCATGAAAGCAGCTAAAAGGCATCAGGTGTTTTTGCTACAGTAAGAAGGGGCGGCCAGAGCAAACCAGGGAGGGCCCTCCAGTGCCCCCTGAAAGCCCTCAGCCCGTGGTCCCGTGGAAACCAGTCTCCTCACAGACACTTCTGGAGCTGCCTCTAAACCCAGAAACAAGCTTCCCTTTGCCCAGAAGTGTCAGTGCAGCTTCTCTCCCTAATCTGCTCCCTGACTCCTGGAACTGCCTTCCCCCTCAGGGGTCTGTGTAAGGGAGCAGCCTGAAGGGGAACAGCTGAGCCGCTCACCTCCAGTGTCTGTCCTGGGCCGGGCCTCTTTACTGCTCTAGCTGCCTGTCACGTTTAAACCCATCACCACCCTTTGTTCCCATTTGGCTTCTGAGGCACAGGGAAGGTAAGAAACTGGTCCAAGGTCACACTCCCCATCTGTAACAGGGATGGGATCTTGACTCCAAGCCACAGGGCTTGTGCCTTCCCTGCCAGTGACCACTGCCTGGCGGGCGGGCCCAGGCCAGCAGTGATGGCAGGGCGCTCACAGTCCTGTGAGGCAGGAGGGGAGCAAGTGGCACTGGCCATGCCCAGCCTCAGACTGTCTCTGCTCCATCAGGCAGCCGCAAAAGACAAGCTGGAATGACATTTTGAGGACTGTTGGAGATGGGTGAGAGAGAAGGACCTTTGTCCCAGAGCTTCCATGTCTGTTAACGTCTTTCACAATGGTGTCCAAATGTCTGTCCGTCCACTTGGTCTGGTATTCCTGGGGCTGAATGTTTGTTTACAAAAAACAAAGAAGGAAAACCCCACCGGCCCAGGACTGCTCTCCTCCTAGGCGTACTTCCTGTCACCCCGAGTGCTGCTCCGGGCTCAGACTGACAGCAAGGCTAAGTGGAGGGCAGAAACAACACAGGCCGAGGGGAGGAGGTGCACGACTGTGAGTGAGGGCTGCCAGGGCCCATGGGTCTTGGCTCCCTTGTACCCCAGTGAGCCTCCCGCAGCCCCGAGGAAGCAGCAAGCTCAGGCTGCCCCGAGTCCCTGGGGAGCGGCTGCGGCTCCAGGCCCCAAGCACGGTGGCCTTGCCTATACCGAGGTGCTAGCTCAGGACTTATCTTTGCCAACTCACAGATGTCCCGAATCCCACAGGCACTGAGCCCTGTGACCTCAGGTACATTCTTCCTGGTCATCTCCCAGGAAGAATGACCTTTTAATGGTCCCAATAAGGATGGAACTTCAGGGGAGCAGGTTCCCTACTGCTGAGACGCAGGGTTTTCCCACAGCCCGGGAGCACAGTTTGCTCCAGGTAGTCCTGGGGTCCTGAGGGAGATGCTCCATCCTGCCTCCACCAGCCTTCCAGAATGTGCCGCATATGGCCCTAGAGGGAGGCACCGGCTCAGGATCGCCCCATTCGCTCACGGGCTGGGAGAATGGGTTTTTCCCCTGTCTTGTACCCTGTCCCTGCAGACTTTAGAGAACTAAATGCAGCCCTGAAATCCCCAAAAAGGTGTCATTTAGACCTGCCCAAAAAGCATCCTTTATATGGAGAATTGCGCTCGAGGGTGGAGGTGTGCGTGGCCAGGCTTGGGGAGCTGTTCTGTCCTCACTGAACCCCCTGGGGCTGAATCTAGATGCATAGGTCCTACAGGCTGGTGGGGCGGAAGCACAGCAGCCAGACTCCAACCTGATCCTGCGATAAACTGCAGGTTTACCGACCCCTAGATGAGCTAGGCCCTCAGTGAGCAAATTGCTGCCGCATCCTGATGCCGGGCGTCCGCCACTGTCAGCGTCGCTTGGGCGGGAGCCCCTTTTCAGCCGCCTTTCTCTCTGCCAACCTCCAGATCTCGTCCACTTCGATATCCCCTCCATCCACGTAGAGCTCGGGCCGACGCTCCGCCTGAGTCCCCTGGAGCACATGCGGCGACACTCGGTGACTGAGAAGAGGGACTCGGAGGAGGAGTCTGAGAGCACCGCGCTCTGACCGCACCCGCCCGCCCCACGTGTGCACACGTGGGCCCGACACACCCCCGCAAGCCGCCTGGCTGGCCACGTGTTCTCCGTTGGCTCTTTGCTGTCACTGCCAACTCGCGGTTGGAGTCTTGCAGAAAACTGTCATCTCCAGCCCAAGTGGCAAATGTCAGTGGTGCCGATTTTGTTTGTTCCCTTCAGGTGGTGACTCTGGCCTTTTGTTTGATCTTTGCCTTTTGACTTTGTGCCTATTTTGATCCACTTTCAGCCTCCATGCCCATAACAGCCCTCTCTCCACCTGAGGGCTTGCTGTCAGAAATGTCCTTTGCAGGTAGGGGTGTGAGGGGGGGTCAAGTTGGCCGGTAGACCTGGGGGCTGCCTGCCACCTCTACTCTGACAGCTGATGTCAAGTCCTATGGTGTCAGCTTAATGGCTCCAGAAGGGAAGTGGGATATGGGGGGGGCCCTTTCACTCACATGGGACGAGTTCTGGAATCCTAGAAGTGCTGGGGCACTGACTTGCCTGCTACACAGGGGAGGGCTGGCTGGTGGAAACCTTTAGGGCTGCCCTTAACCCATGAGCACTAAAGTAAATGGCTAAAAATGAAATTCATTTCACTTCCTAGCAGTTTCATTTTTCCACACTATATGACTGAAAGCCCCGTTTACTACCTTATCGTTTTATACTTGTGAATTTAAAAAATGATCTTGAGGGTGTCTGGAGAGCCCAAAGATAGCTCCTCACGCCCCCCAAAACACATAGATGTCTGACAGTAAGTGCACCCCTCCAGGATCCCGGGGGCGCCCACCTCACTAAGTACGTGGGGTCCAGGAGCTGCCTCTTCTTTCTGGAGGTCACCAGTGAATAGCAATAATTCTGTTACCCAAAGCACGTAAAGGAAAGTGAGACCAGCCCGCGGAGACACCTGGCCAGCACCACGGGCCCGCGGTGTGGCGCGCTTCGCTCACCAGCATCCGTTGCTCATCCCTTCTCATGCAGTCCCATCCATTCTCTGGGAGGTGGGCCGGAGGGCACGGGGAGCCTGGTCACACTTGGGATTAAGGGAGTGAGAAAGAGATTCGGGTCATGCATGCAAAGTCAAACCTTACAATTTTATCCTTTTAAAATAGATATGATATACCTATACATGATATAATATTTGTATATATGAAATCTCTCTATATTTGTTTAATTTGAGCCATTCAATCTAAACCAATGTACAGGTGTACAATGAGAAATTTAAATGCTTAGTTATTTTTCCCAACACAGTGTAAAATAACCCTTCTCTGACAGTGGGATTTGCAAACTTTTGATGTTAACAGCTTTGCTCACTTCCTGGCAAGGGCAGTTCAGTACCCAATTTGTAATGGAGCCCAGGGGTTGAAAGTTACCTTTAAATACATGTACAAATAGTTGTCCAAAGTAATGTTATTAAAATAGATTTATTATCCGTGAGCGTGGCCTTCTCGTTTTAGTAATAAGCTGGTGGGAGCACGGGACTCCATCTTAGATGCTGCCTCAGGAGAAAACCTGAGGTCCCAGCTAGGCAAGGCCAAGTCTTTGGTCTGTCTCTGTCTTGTCACCTGAGTTTTTAAAGCTTTTTCTATGTTCTCCTGGATAGGGAGAATACACAAAAAAACTCTAGATTTAGCTTTGAAAATTCTCTCAATTTTCAGGCACTACCTCAGTGTTGTAAAATCCCAAAAGGAGGGTGAGGAGCCAGCCTGACGTGGCATTTCTCAATGCTTTGAGGGGCAGTGGGTGGCTCTCATTCTCATCACAGGGCAAGGAAGAGCAAATCTCCTGTCTCCGTTTTCACCCAGAACAATGAGCAGGCCTGCATTCCCCTGAGCCACTGTGCAGGCCCAGCCTGGCTCTTCTAGTGCGTGAAACCACGCCACTGTGAGCAGGCACGACTTGGCTCTGTCAAAAAACTAGGCTACTGAGGGTGGTGACTCCCTGGGAACAGACTCCAACGGTCCTCAGGAGATAAGAGCCAGCTTTCAGGGCACGCTGGGCACCTGGGCACAACACCACACAGGGCGACTCCTGCTCAGAGGGGGCACCAGCACGAAGCAAAGCACTCGGGTTCCAAGTGGAATCTTTATTGTGTTCTGTGTCTTTGGAAAGACTATTCCTTGAGTCTTGGATGCTCAGACTTCATGTCCACAATCCAGCGCTCCCCGTGACGTGGCTTACGCCTAGCGCGCAGAGGGAATAACTGGGCTGGAGCAGGTGTGGGTGCACCCTCTTTTTCCATGTGACTTTAAAACTTGACTGGCACTAAATTCCAGTTGTCCCTGCGTTCTTCCTTTCGGCAGCCTCCTGTCTCGAGGCTTTGCCAGCACAGGTCGTGGGAGGCGTCGAGCAGGCCACTCCTTACCAGGGCCCAAGCCCAGGCTCAGCTTCTCACCACCTATTCCGTGGCCTCGCTGTGAGCCATGCCCTCGGGCTCCCACCAGGCAAGGAGGGCACACAGTGCCAGTGCGCAGGTCAGAGGACGTGAGCCTTCGAGGTCAGGGTCACTGCCCGTCCTTCAGTTTGCCCTGACCTTCTTGCTCTGTGGGTTCTGAGGCTCCTCCGCGTGGGCCCGTTTCTGCTGGGGCTTCCTGTCTGCAGGGCCACCCGCCGGCTCCCTGGACAGGAGGGCCGCCCGCACCAGCCGCAGCTCCCGCTTCTCCCTGCGCTCCTCCATCTCCTCGATGTCGCCGGCAAACAGGGCTTTCAGCGGGGCAGTCAGCTTGGGCACTGTTGGGAAGTCTCTGAAGCAGACCTAGAAGGCAAAACGGAGGACAAGGACACACCTCAGAGGGGCTGGGTTGGAGGCAGGAGCTGCAGTGAGGAAATCATGTGCTCACATAGCAGGCACCAGCTCCTCTTTACGAACCCTCATCAACTGACCATGGCTGGGAGAAAACAGAAAAGGAAGAAGACGCCATGGAGAGAGGAGACACTCTCTAAAGAGAGGGGCGTAGATTCCCCACTCCTGGCTAAGGGGCCTCAGGAAAGGCAAGGCAGCCAGACTGAGAATCAAGCTCCTCAAAAAAAAACCCTGGGCCCCGCCCCGCCCCGCCCCTTCATTCTGGAAAGCCAGAGGGGCAAGGTCTGGTTCTACCACTCACGAGAGGAGTGTCTGTCTCCCAGGCCTGGGGGGAGGCTCAAATGACGTGCCCATGAACGAACCAGGCCTCAGAGAGGCTCTCGGTGACGTCCAGAGAGCTGACACTGAGGTCTGTCAAGAAGGCCCATGGAAGGTCTGTCTCTCCATCAAAGCCAGTGCTGGTCATGATGGGTGATGGCTAGATACCCTCCCCCCCGGGGTGGCCTGAGCCCGACCATCCTGCACATGGATGGAGTGCGTCTCTCTGCCCCAGCCCCACCCTACACAGCCCACGCCCTACACAGACCTTCATGTGGTCAAAGGCAATTCCAACTTTGTCGTTGAAGTCAGGGCTGAAAAGGGGGATCTTGGCATACCGCTGACTGAAGTGGTTCAGCATGATGAACTCTGCGTTCATCCGCATCCCCACGCTGATCGCTTGGGAGGTCGTGCTGCAAATAAAGGAGGGAAATAAGGCTGAAGCCCACCCAAAGTGCAGGCCTCGAAGGAGAGCGCTGGCCCAGACCCCACCCAGTCTGGCCCCCAGTCCCCACCCAGGCACCCAGGGAAGGCAGGAAGGTTGCTCAATCATTGGCTTCTCTTTAGCCAACACACTCTCTCTCGAGGCCAGACTCTTCACACATTCCCCTAAATGAAGCCCAGGCTCTGTGCTGGCTGTCAAACCTCCCACCAGTGAGGGCGTCTGAGAAAAAGCAGGGGCTTCTCACCTGGGGCAACACTCTTTCCCCTTAAAGTAGCCCAGGAGCCAGCGCCCCTGCCCCCAGGTTCCCCTGACGTGGCTAGAGTTTATTTCAGTGATTTCCATTTCTTTCAAAAACCCCCCGCAGAGCCTTGCCTAGAGAACTTGCAGAGATAAAGGCAGAGGGCACAGAAGAGAGCTGGCCCAGGTCAAAGTGCCCACAGGCCTTTGTGGGAAGCAGGCTGCCTGCTGCCACTGGAGGACAATGCGAGCCCGCTCAGAGTGTCACTTCTGGCGGGGTGGGAGTGGGTGACAAGGGCTCAGAGGTCTCTGCTACCTGTGTGTCTTTTCCACAGCTTCCTCTTCCAGACCATCCTCCAGCGTGGCCTCGTGTATCAGGAGGGTGGCGTCCTTCCCTAGAGGGGAAGTACGGGCGCTGAGCAGAGCCTTCCCCCTGGGAAGCTGGCCCTGGGCCCACACAGCTGTCTCCAGGCCCAAACACTTGTTCCCCTGGCCCTGCGGCATGTCCACATATTAGGAGAACAACCAGAGGTTGTCAGGTGGGCCCCATGCCGGCTGCCTCTACTCACCCATCTGCACCAGAGCCTCACAGGGCATGGTGTCCCCCGAATAGACCACCTTCCAGCCGGACGTGTGGACCAGTGCACAGCCGAAGGCATGCTTGCAGTGCCGGACCAGGCAGGTCTGAAACTGGAGAAGCAGGCGCTCGGAGCCGTGCCCCCACCTTGCCCTCCCACGCCTGGCCCGCCCCCTTACCTCCTCCAAATCACAGGCTCCCAGCAGCGTACTAATCAAGCGTTCAACTTCGGGGCTGCAGACCTCAGCTCCTTTCTGAAGGCATTTGGCAGGAATCATACTGTGAGTAGATAAACATTTAAAAAACAAATGTTAAAAAACAAAAACAAAAACATTTAACTTAAAGTTCAAATCTCTGCCTGAGAGCCCCCAAGTCCTTATTATAAAGAAACACAATTTAAATCAGTCACTAAGGCAGGGAAAGAGCAGTCAATTACAAAGAGCCAAACCAAAAGCCATAGGCCACCGCCAGAAACCTAACAGGTGCCCGCTGCCCACAGCTCAGGCATCGAGGGCCCTCCCCGCGCAGGCCCTGCAGGCTCAGGCCCATGGGCTCCTTCCCCTGACATCAGGAGGGGCCAGCTCCCACCATTCGTCCACCCGGTGTGGACGGTCTCTGTGCCAGCCACTATCGGGCCCTGTGTCCTGGAACTGTTTCATGGGGAAGTATTGGCAAAAATCTAGAAACCAACAGAACTGAAAACAGACCTGAGAAGAGACGTGTCAAAGAGAACAAACGTTTAAGTGGAGACCATCTAAGCGTTTCTACCCTTGAGCCAAAGCATCTCTCCCTGCTTCCACCGTCTGGGGCCAAGCTGCCAGGAGGTCTCATTAACTGCCCACAGCAGCCCCGAGCCTGTGACGTAGGCGGCAGATGACGACAGCCCGGGGGTCAGGGCGCCCAGACGCTCACCTGACGTGATGCAGAATCTGCTGGCACTGGTTGTGGTACTTCTGGAGCCAGGCCCTCAGCTGGGTGGGGGCGACCACCAGCAAAGGGTGAAAGGGCTTGCCCAGAGATGCCTGAAACAGGAAATCAGGGTGCCGCGTCAATGACAGAACGTCTCAGTGAAAACGGTCTAGAGGGGCAGGAGGTAAGGCTGTTGATGTGTAATCCAACACTCAGAAACAGCAGGAACATCAAGGGTCGCACTCACCAAAGCCCGTTCTCTCTGCAGCAGGATGTTTAACAAGCCCTGCGGAGGAAGAAGGGGGCACGGATCAGCCATGGCCAAACTCGGCTTTGTTCCCCGTGTGTGGGTCTGGAGTCCTCGTCCGGCTAGCTCTCTATCAGCCCCCATCCTCCAACACTGCCCTGAAACGTCACAGGCGATGTGAGCAGAAAAGAGAGGGCAGTGGCCTGGGGACCCAGCAGCCCCAGGAGACCAGGTTTCCCAGCTCTGGCTGAAGTTCCCTGAGCAGGCCGTGGAGAAGGCAGGACTCAGGACAAGCTGGGTGAAGGCAAACCCCGATGCTGCATGACCACGAGGCAAAGAGAAAGACGAGACGTTTTAGTGAGCAGAAGGACTGTGCCTGCACCGCGGCAGTCAAGGCCAGGACCCAGCGAGAGAGGAGAAACCACAGCCCCGGACAAGTGCGGGACGAGGAGGGAGGAGAGCAGCAGGGAAGTGGGGAGCCACTGAGGCAGCGCCTGCTCCAGGACACTCACCGTGTGGTGATCCGCGTGCAGGTGGGACACGAACACGGCGGCGAGGGTGCCCAGGACCCTGTCCACGTCATCGCCGTAGTGACGGCACAGCTGCCCAAACGTGCCTTCGCCACAGTCCAGCAGCAGGGACTTGTCAGAGCTGCAGAGAGGGGCGAGACTCAGCACCGACAGGAAAGGCCTCTGGCGGCTGAGACGGTTTGTCCTTCAGAGAGAAGAGCAGGTGGCAGTGGCGGCACTTTCTATGTCCTTCCATAGCCTCTCATGCTATCCTCTGAGGAGCTCATGTAAACATGACGGCAATCTTAGACGTCCATCCTCAGAGACAAAAGAATTTTTCTATAAAATGGAACCCAAAACCCTTTAAAATATAAAGAAAGTACACAGGGCTACACAAATGCTGGGCATCCAAAAAAAAGTCTATGTGGAATGGGAGAGAAAAATACTGGCTCCTGACAATGACACCCTGCCGATTTAGGCTGAATTCCGTCACACCCACTGTTGACACGGCCTGAGGCGGGCATGCTGCTGCCATCTGGGTGGGAGGTCTGGTTGCCGGTGGATGTTTTCCCCCCGTTCAGGCAGTTCTGGTTTTCTAGCCCGTGTCCTCAGAGCCCGCCGGTGCAGGACAGGCTGCACCGCTCCCTGGGAGATAGCTGATGTGGACTCCGGCTCCAGTCTGGGCTTCAGATTCAGCCAGCCTCACACAGAGCTCAGGGAGCTTTGATTCCACCGCTGGCCCGTTTCAGAACCTCTGCTCCAAGGGGTGAGAATCTTCGCTCCTTAGGCCTTCGAATTCCTTCTCTGGGCGGAGCAGTGAGCAGTGAGCCAGGCGGGCTACACTCATTTCCAGAGAGGACCCTCAGAGCACAGAGACTTTACCTTTGGGGGATAAACTGAGCAGGGAAGGCAAGCCAGTAACAGCACCTTCCGATTAGCTGCAGCTGCCTTGAGGGGCCCCCGTAGGGTTCCAGGAGAAGCCCCCTCACGGGGCACCTCCATCCCCAGGGAAAGGCTGGCCCTCGCCGAGCCCCTTTACTGCACTTCCCCGGTCATATGAAAATATGTTCCCGATTCATATATTTTTGATACCAGGGGGCATCTCACAATTGCTGTGTACATTTAATACATTATTTGGTTGTTTATCATCCACCACTAGCATCTAAGATGACGAAGCAAAATTTATAAACAAACCTGGTACTTCATAGTCTCATTTCCTTCATGTAGACACCTGCAGAAGTGCCAGGAACGTCCACAATGCCCTTGAGTAATCTCTCTGCCCACAAATGACACCAGGCAAACCCAAGAGATCATCTAAAACCATTCAGTCAGGGCGCTGAACACCAAACAAATGCACACTCAGAAGCTGGCTCACCGTCACCAGTAACTCGTTGGTAGCAATGAAGACACCAACTCACATTTTGGACCTGCCACTTACCAGCTGTGGCTACCAGAGCCAAGTAACCTCTCTGAGCATCAGTTTACTGATCAATAAAAGGGGGAGTTAGTCACTACTTCATAGGATTAATGTGAAAATTAAGTCAGATAATTTCTCAGCAAGGTGCACGGCATACAGTAAAATTAGCTATTTTTACCAAAAGACATAATGAGTGACGAAGTTCGGTGATTCCCAGAAGCTTAAGTTAGCTACTGAGGCTATAAAATGCGTTAACACCCACTACTCCTCTTATGGGGCATTCTAGCCAAGATGACAAGCTTGCAGAGCTTTATACGATTGCATTTTCCCATCAGCCCGGTGGGTGGAGCAGGACTTGTGTTGAGAAATGAGCATGCTCCTGGATGGCGGGACGTTTCCTGAGACAGCAGTAATACCTTATGTTGACAAGCGTGGAGCTGACGTTTCGAATCTTCATCGGGATGGCAGACCCTGTTCCGAGGAAGATGATTTCTGGATGCTGGCTTCTTGTCTCTATGGAAAAATACACGTAACAGTCCACTTCCTTGGGTCCAAAGTGAGCCAGCATTCAGCCAGCAGATGAGTAAGTCCAGCTTCCCAGGCGGGGCTGGTGGTCTGAGCTGGCACCGTCCTTAAGTAAGGCCCCTCCTCTGAGAGGTGCCCAGGCTATTTGTGGGTAAAGGACTGTTGGGAGGGAGCGCAAATTCTACAGCCTTTCTTCAAGAGAGTTGCTCTAAGTCTTTAAATAACAAAGGGGACTCCTTTGTGCTATGAACTGTCACTGACCTCAAGGGGTGGGTCAGTGCTCAGGCTCGGGGGTCAGCTCTCCAGAGGGAGGAAGAGGCAGAGCCAGGACTCAAATCCAGGGAGAGCTGATGATTCCGAAGCTGTGCCCCTTCCACAGCCTCACCCAGCCTGGAGGCCCCATGTGCACGTTTACACCTGACTCAATCCATCTTTCACATACATACCAGAAATCCAATCACAAACCCGAAGGTCACTAAGGCCAGGGAAGTCAGTCTTCCCCCGACACGCACGGCAAGGCAAGTTCAAGAGGAGGTGAGATTCACACTTGCCTGAGGCTGACTACGCTAAGCTCCCAACGCCACCCTCTATTCCAGCATTCTCTATTTCTCATTAGTTGAAAACAATACTGGAAAAACCAACTACTGGAGGAGAGGTCACAAAGTCCCCCTAACTACTTTTCCTGATGAGGCAATGAAAACCCAACAAGGTGAGGGACGGGGGCAAATCTTCTGTGGATCCTTATTAGCAAGGCCAGGACTAGATCCCAAGTTGGCCGAGTTTCCAGAACAGCTGCACTCGGCGTGTGCCGTGTAAAGAAGGCCTGGGCATCATCACTGCACAGCCCCTTCGGTCTGGGGGCAGGGCAGGCACTAGTGGTTTTAAATAGAGGATAGAGAAGGACTGATCACAGCAGTCCAGACAGGCTGTGGCAGGCTGACACTCCACTTAGTGCTATGATCACACGTGCAGGAGGCAGAGGCTGGGAGAGAGGCTGGTCCTTGGTCTTCCTCACCTGCCGGGGCTGGGCCCTCCTGCACAGTCTTCCTGTATTCCTGCACGCTCTCCTGGAAATTGGGGAGCTCCAGAGCCTCGGCTATGAATTCATCAGGATTGCAAGTAACAATGGCGTCCCTGTAGGGAGAAAAGCATCTCAGCAACGGAGTGTGCGGCCACAAGAAAACACCAATTTGGAAATCCAGAATCAATTCACGGAGACATTCTGCAGAAAGCTCTTCAAATCGAGACTGAAGACTAATGACTAAGACGTTGGGCAGTTCTGTTCTCCTGCCTTGTGGACCCTTTCTCGGCAACATGGGGTCTCAGAGCGAGTTCTAAATAGCTTTAGCTCCTCAGAACATCTCTCAGCTCAAAGCCTGGCAAAACTGACATTGGCCGTTGGGCCGCGGGGCGGGGTCCTGTGCACCATCCCTGACCTCTACTCTAGCATCTAGCATCCCCCTGGGGGCCGGGGAGCAAGGGTGGGGAGGAGGGTAAAATCGTGTCAGCTGACAAGCACAGCCCGAGAGCAGTGGCTCTCAAACTAACGTGCACACGACCCATCGCCTGGGAGCCTTGTCGAGATGCAGGGCCTGATTCGGAGGCTCTGGGCTGGAGCTGAGACAGCATTTCCAGCAAGATCCCACGTGATGTGATATTGCTGGTCCTGACCTCTGTGAGCAGCAAGCCTTGGATCAGTGGCTCTCCAACTGACTGAGCACTGTAGTCACCTGGGAGCTTAGGAAGTGAGTCCCAGGCCTAACTCTCAAGATTCTAACTCAGCAGGTCTGGGAATTGTATTTTTCACAGGTATAAGGTGAATCTGGAAAGGGCTAGGTTTGTTAATCACGGCTTTGTGAACTGCCTGTGCAGATGCTGACAAAGGGACAACAGGCTCTCCAAGCCCTAGGCATCGTCATGCCCAGTCATGCGACCACGTAGTCTGTGAAAGAGCCTCAACTGCTCAGAACAGCACACAGCATCCAGTGAAACCTGGAACACGGCCAATTCCAGCACAGACACTAAGGAGCAGACAGGAAGCTTCAAACTAGACAAGATCCAGACCTTAACGATTAAAGATGTGGGGCAGTAAGCACGTCTCACATTACTGGTTGGAGTTGCCTTTCTGGATGGCAACTACGTTTATCAAGTCCCTTAAGAAGTGTCACACTGACCTAGTAATCCCACATGTAAGAATTACCCTGGGGGAACAGAGTTCCACTCAAAGATCTATGTATCAGACATTTACTGTTTCAGTAGAACAACAAAATTGGAAATGTTTCAAATGAATAAACATCCCTATCTGGAATACCAATAAAAATTTTGCTACTGAAGACTATATAATGATACAGGAAAGGACTGACAACACTTTCAGGCCAGCAACCCACATATACGTTTTTTTGATACATGCCCATATACTTAAAACACACAGAATGTTAACAATCATTATCTCGGGATGACAGAATTATGGGTGATTGATTTTGTTCACCACACACTTCTTATTTTCTATTTTGTAAAACAACAAACACGTATCACTGTTACTATTAGAGAAACAATTTAGAAAAGGACAATCACTGGCTTCAATTTTCCACTCAACCCAGACCAGAGTCGGCTGTTGTAGTAAATGAATTTGCATTGGAACACAGCCATATCCACTCATAGTCGTATTTCTATGGCTCTTTCTTGCTACAACAGCAGAGTTGAGTAGTTATAACAGAGACATGGCCTGCAAGGCCTGAAATATTTACTGCTGGGCCCTTTACCAAAAAGTCTTGCCAACCCCTGACCTCGAGCATTCCATCAGCTCGGAACCCCACAGACCTCTGCCACTCCCTCCGGGGACGGAGCTGATACTTGAGGAGGCATTCACCCCGGACAGTGGGCACACTGAAGGTGGCGCCTTCTTCCTGAAAGAGACAAAACCCACTCTGTGGAGAGAAAGAAAGGGGTGGGGCCGGGCCCAGGGACCGTTCTGTGACCCTACCTTACAGGGGACACCGGCAAGCGGGGGGAAGATGTCGGGGTGGATGAGGTTGAGCTGCGTCTGAATCTTGTGGCTGCGGAGGTTGTGAACTGACACACTCTTCTCATTCAGGATCAGGTGCTGGGTGTCAGGCCCAAATCTAGGATGAAACAGACTGGACATTCATGGTGTCCTTTAGGGAACATTTCCATCTGAGGGGCAGCTCTGGAGATTTGGAGCCATGATGATGATGGAAATATTCAAGGAGAGTAAGTGACTTGTCCACAAAGATTGCTACTGAATGGCCAAACATAATCACACTCCTTCTGTCTTCAAATCCCGTGTTCTGTCCAAACTCAACTGCCTTTGGGGTGTGTTGGAAAGAGTACTAAAAGAAATGAGAAAAGTTAAGGTCTTTGGAGCCTACAGCTAGGAACGTGGAGTTCAGGGTGGAAGAAGAAAAGGCGAAATAAGAGGAAAACAGAAAACATATGTTAAGACTCAAAAAGCCTAAAAGAACTGAGTAAGACACTGCAGGGACTAATGAGGAAAGAGGTGAAGGGAGACCCTGGGAGGAAACAGGAGGGGAGGCCGAAATGCTGCCCAAAATTACATGTGCTTGGGTTCAACTCAAATCATTCCTTCCAGCTGATGCTGCTGCTGGCCAACAAAGCCTAGAGGAAAAAGTAAAGTGACCTCTTCTTCCGGTTACTACATTTTGGTAGAACACCTGCCTCATGTGGTTGTTGGGAAGACTAAAGAACTGAATGAAATGCAGGGTGTTTAACATGCTGCCTGTTGCGTTGTGGGGCCTCAATAAACCGAAGCTCTTAGTGTATACTCACAGGTCTCTTCTGTAGGAGACACGGTGGGATCATCAACAAAAAGGCAGTGTTTGTTCACGCACTGGGTGTGGAGGGTGTAAACTGTGGGACACTGCGCCACCTAGCGGTGGTATTTCTTCACTAGAGCTACACTGGATGCTTCCAGAATTCAGGGACCACAGGAATCCCAGAGAAGGTTTAGGCAAGTGTAGAAGGGTAGGGAGCACTTGAAAGAGTGAAGGGGAGGGTAGAGAGAAATGTGTCACACCTAGCAGAGTGGCCCCGCATGTCCTGCTGGGCTCCATACCTCTCCATCCACTGCTGGTATCTGCTGTCCATAAGCACACACTCTGGGGCCATGTGAACCACCAGCGCCACAGGGGCATCGGCCTTTCCTTGGTACCTGGGCGGAAGGAAGAGTGGGGCTTCGCTTTGTTAAGTGACACAAACGCAGAACATGAACAATCAGGGAGTGTGCAGCCAGGGAGGGGCGCCGTTCGGCTCTCTCTCAGGGGCTGCCGAGAGCCCACAGCCTGCAAAACCAGGCCAAACTGTCCCTGGCTGCTCGCAGAGGTGCCTGAGCATGGCGCAGCCCCAGCGCTGACCCGGGACAGCAGAGCCCCAGCACTGACCCGGGACTCCTCTATTTGGCAGGCAGTGGGGTTTGCCATTGGCCTGCCTGAGCCTTTGTCAGGGCTGTGCTGCAGAACCAGGCTCTTCCTGTCCCCTCCTTTCTCAGGGGTCGGACCTGCACAGCAGAACAAAAGCTCTCCCTGCCGCCTCCTGCTCCCTCACGCCTTTATCTTTCACAGGCATTTCCTCCATTAAATCTCCTGCACCTCCAATTCCACCTTGGCGCCTGCCTTCTAGAAGACCCGAGTCACAGGGATGGAAAATTAAAATCGTTTGTTATTCCCCCATCTAGAGAAAGAGTCACTAACATGTCAATGTGTTTCCTTCCAGTTCCCTTAAAAAATACATATAGTAGCTGTTTTTACCTACCCTCCCACACACATGCACAAACACACACACACAGGAGTCCACAGGCCATGTATTTAAACTGGACAGCAACACATCCATGCGATAGCTCCCAGCTGACAGCTGGTCAGAGTGACTTGAAGTAGCTTTGCTGCCCACAACTTAATTACAACACAAAGCCTGTGTCACCAGGGTACCCAAATTCACCCAAAGACAATAAACTGGACCCCGGAAGAACTTCTAACACTAACTTAACAACAAATATGGATGCCCTAAAAGATCTGTTGTACTAAGTAGAATAAAACAGTTAGTGAAAAAATAAAAATAAAAATTAACGACAGGAAAAATACAGATAGAATATACCATTAAGAATGGGAGAAAAATTAAAACAGACATGTGGGTCAAAGAGTCTACCCAGGATTAAAGCTGAACTGCAAAACAGGTCAACTTGTTTGGAGGACAGAGGAGAATGGTACTCAGGCCATCAGAACAAAGATGTTCCCAGGCTGAGACTCTGTCCCTTAACACAGACCCTTGACCAAGACTGTCTCAAACACTTCAGACCTAGACCAAGACCTACCGCATTAGATTCAATACAGCTAAGTGAAGAAAATTCATTTAGGTACAAGTAATCCAAATAATGATTTGGGATATTAACTAGAACTCAAGAAAGTTCTAGAATTTGTCCTAGACTTAGAACTCTAAGTGGACTGATTTTCTAGTCCACAGCCGTCTCTGGTTTTCAGTCAGTCTTTCCTAATTTCCCTGCAAGGCTGTGTACACCACAAAGCCCACCAACTACCAGTAGCTTTGTATATCCTGCCAGGAGGATCGAGCCCAAGGTAGGAGTCGGGTTTCGGCATTTCAAATGCAGACAGTGAGCTCTCCCAGAGACACAGCTCCAGGCCAGGAGCAACCACGGGTCAAGCCAGACACCCTGTCGACACCAGCCGGGCTCCACGAGCAGAGGGTCGGCTCTCACTTCGCCCACCCTGGAGACCCCTCATTACCTCTTGAAGGTGGCATTCTCACAGATGGGCTGAATGAATCCTTCGTCTGGACATTCTACCACAAAAAAAGCAAGGCCAGGATCTGGAGGAGTACAGATCTCTTCAGGCAGAATCTGCAAAATCATTGGGGTCATGATGCTCTCCCAGAGCAGAGTCACAGCTCGGCAAACATCGAATGGCCTTCCAGTCAACTGCTAACATTACATAATCCCTCCTGAGCAAGCAGAAACCAAGGTAAGGACCACCACCTGTACCTTTCCTACTCTCTGCTTACTCTTAGGCAGCCAGCTTGCAGAGGACATTTACACCTAGAGTGACCAGGAAGCCAGGCACGACGTTCTAGCTTCTCTCAGGTCTGTGACCCATGGTCCTAGCATCCTCAGATGCCAGACAAAACATGTTGGTGAAGAACATGGTGGCATCCTTTGGGCCATGCACCCAAAGTCCATCCTTATGCGAGCTGTTGTTGGACACTGCCTCAAGCTCAAGTACGAGGGAAAGCGCCCATCCCATTAGGAGGAGGACCCCAGATCCAAAACAGACAATCTATGGAAATACCCAAAGGCAGCCAGTGTTGATATGCAGGACGTCTAGATAAGACACCCCATTTTATCGTTTAGCTGAGCGATGGAAATCTAAGCTGTTCCACTTCCCTCAAAAGTGCTATGTGTAGGACCTGAACCAGACAGCAACTCTGCCCAGTGTTCCAGATGTTTCATGAAACATCATGCAAATGGGGCGTCTCACCTCTCTGCCCTCATATGTGACACTTTTCCCGTCCTTGACAGCAGCTATGATGGGAGCAATGGCAGCGGTCCCGCTGAAATGAAGAGGCAAGCCCGCTGTGAGACAGCAGCTTTAGGAACAAAGACACACCCATGGGGCCCCAGTAGCCGCGTCCCCGACACTCACACGGGGAGGCCCAGCTCCTTTGCTTTGAGCACCAAGAAGTTTCCTTTCTTCAAGTGAAGCTGCAACACAGAGAACGTAAATGTAATTTCAGCGACTAACAAAGAAACTGAGTTTTAATCAATTTTCATAAAAGTGCATCTTTCTGGTTTTACTTTTTAAATTAATTTTACTTTCATACAATTTATACAAATACAGGTTAGGTTAGTGCTTTCAGATAAAGTATACTACATTCTGAAGAAGTCATTTATTTTGAAACGCTTCAGTACTAAAAGCTGAATGATTTAAAACATAGTGCTTCACTTCCCAACATCAACTTGTTATAAATTTAATAAAATGTAACCCATTTCCACATCAAATAAAAAGCATCCTTCAAGGATCCTTGTGGAGAAACACTCTTCTGTTCTATCATCCTGCTCTCACCCGTCAATAGCTAAGGGAACATCGCTAGAACCTTGTCCAACAGGAGTGATCATGTAGGTCACCGTATAACACAGTATTCCAACGACAGTGATGGGACTAAAAGTACGGATGACTTTTCTCCTCTACTTTTCACATATTTGGCAATATAGTGCTGCCACTTTTATACTGGAGAAAAGTTCTAATAAAAACTTCCCAATATGCTCTTGTTATGTTAGAAGGGCAAACAACAATCCTATCACAAAACCTCATAATCATTCATTCTGTACTTAAAAACTTCCAGACAAGCATTTTTGGGATCTACATATTTCATATATAATAACAGAAAAAAGTCAGGAATGGCATGAGATGTTAATAAGTCATTGAGTGTTGAATTATATTTGATTTTCATTTTCTTCCTTAGATCTTTATAAGGAAATTATTCTTAAGGCAAAGTCTCCAACTAAGATCCTAAAGTCTTATTAGGATTCTAGAATTTTCTGTCTGGGGAAAACACTATCCTGGAGGAAGGATCACAGCTCAGGTGTATGCACATAACATAAAGATGACAGAGCTTAGATGACATCTTTAGACAATGACAGTAACAAGCACTGTTGGGACCCAACACTCCCTCCACAGACCCGAATGAATGCGAGGATGGAAACTAAATGCTTCTCATGTTCAACAGGAACTTGCAGACCTAAGGCAAGCAAAACCCATCCCTCCACGACAAGCTGAATTCAACCCATGGGGAAACTTGTTCCCAGCTGGGGAATGCACAGTATTTGGAAGACAGGTAAGACCAGAGTGCCAGCCTACAAGACCTGGAGCAAGCACGCAGCTGTGGGAAGCCCATGCTCTCCCCTCAGATTAGAGGTGCTCAGGTCCTCACACGCCAGCCTATTTTCTCCCACCTCCCAGAACTTGAACTAACTTGGCTTTACTGCCTTCCAAACCCTTAGCCGAGAAGCGGCAATGAGAAGAGGGAAAAGGGGCTCCAGGCTGACCCAGTGAGAGGCGTTCTCAGAAGTAGCTGCAGACAGCAAAGGAGACAGAAAAGCCAGGCAGCAGCCCCAGCTCCCGGCAACAGTGGCCTGGGAACAGCACAACTGGCAGAGTTTATAAGGGTCGCGCCCGTGTCAGGCAGAACACATTTCACCAAGCTCCATGTAATCTACCTAGGAAGGCAGGAAGGATCTAATACAAGTGAAAGATTGATACCATATAAACTACTTTAAGAAATTTTGCCGCCTAAAAACACAGAAATACAGAAGTAATAAGCATATCGACAATAGTACTTAACTTTTATAAAAATTACTATTATTTAAACAAATTGAGGAAAGTGATACTGACAGTGATCTTACAATTAATAATTAATATTACTACTGCCTTTCATAATTGTTTTCACTCGTTAGTGTTAGAATTTGGATGAAAATTACAAATATATTTTAAAACCAACATTCCTTCTTTAAAAAAAATCCAAACCCACAAAAAAAACAATGTACAGCCTTACCAACAATTAGACAAAAGTGTATTGCACATTATAATAAAATCTTAAAGTCCTATTAAAATTAAGCCATTACTCAGATCTTAAAAATACCTTATTGTAATAAAATTTTCATAAAATCTTACCAACTTCAGATTTGCAGATTTAGGCCTTTGTGAATGCCAACCAATGTTAAAATTAGTCCAATGTTAGCAGTTTAACAACTACAGTGAGATGATATAGACTATGATAGAGCTGAAGGAGTCTGAATAAAGGCTTGATTCATTTGAAGAAAAACAAACAAAGCTGCCTTTATTTCTAAAGTGTAAGAGGACCGATCACAGCCAGATATAAACGAATATACAGGTGGACCAACTCTCGCTGGAAGAGAATTTGGAAGTACATAAGAGTACAGGGGGTGTACTGAGAAACAGGGTGTCTGTGCTTCTTGGCACAGGTGACTGAGGAGCTGCTACCTTCAAATGACTGGAAAAGTGAAGAGGTCACCAGGCACACGCTCACTTGAAGCCCAAAGAAGGGCACTTACCTTACAGACAAAAGCCACCACCAAGGAGGGGTCCCTGCCATCCAGCGTCCGGCTGATGCCTGAGGAAAAACGAATCTGATTACAGCAAGGTAAATGTGAAGGTTGACAGGCCTTTCAGATCGAGGATCATCTGCAAGCCACCTAATGTGACTGCACACAAAGTTAAATGGTCATAACTGTTCCAATAAAAGGTCGAAGAAAACTCTGGTATCCTTTCTCCAGCAGACCTTTGCTTATTCCTACTCCTGTTGAGATTTGAGTAAACGAAAAGTGCAAAACAGCAACCAGAAAAACTTTAGAATGGCAAGTGAAATGTTTAAAAGATGAAAGTTTACCTAGAAGTGGAGAAGAGAGAAAAACTAAGTTGCAATGTGCTTTATGAACAAGTATAAGAATAGGTGAAATAACACAGAAGCTAAAAGGCCCGCAGAACAAATGTGTCAGCATTCACCCATGCCATCCAAAAAAGGACGGCTTACAGGGTGGGCCTCTTCTCGTCATCAGACAGACACAACCTCGGGGCAGAAAGAGGAACTTCTTGAACCTTGTCCAACACTGGACAACATTCTCCTTACACAGCCCAATTCCTCTGATACATCTAATCTCAGAATTTTAATTCCGTTTCCCAGTAGGTTGTTGTTATGGAAGAAAAGGTGCAGATCCCTCACTGACATGACTGTTTTGTCAGCTTAGCAGTTATAGCTCCTGCATTCATGAAAAATTAACTTGCATTAATGCTTGCAGTAACGAAAAACACAAAGTCCTCTGTATGAATCAATTTGCCAGGCCCTGCTCTCCTCTGGGTAAGCTGAACACAAAGCGTGGGGCCGACCCAGGACTGCAGGTTGGCCCCTACAGCTCTGTACTGCCCCATTATGACAACCCTGCTCCCTCTCCCCACAGGCCAAGTCCTAACATGCCAAGGAAAAAGTATCTGTTTTACACACAACTTTCTTATGATAATGATTCAAATTTACAGCATCAACGGGCAATGGATTACAAAAAAGGAATCCTCTTGACAGTGTACTGTTTTGTTCAAATACCATTGCCATCTGGAAGGGGAGGCTCGTTTTCAGTTGACCTGGAGTCTGAAGACCGCTCTGGACTGAGTCGTCCTGGACTCTGTGATGGGTGGTGCTCTCCACACCTCTGCTCACCTGGTCAGTAGGGGAAACAAGCAAATTACACATCACGCAAGGCGAGCTCACAGCCAGCACCCAGATGTTCAGGAGTGGGAATGCCGAATGCCCACCACATCAACACATCTTCTACTACAGGATAAATGAGCCCTCCCCAGCTGGTCCCCAGGCTGCATTTAGGGCTCACTCATCTTTACATGTCTGCTCAGCTCACAGCTCTGACTACAGTCGAAGCTCAACAGTGTTTGTTGACTAGATAGCATGCAGGGAGTAGGCGGGTTTATTCATTATCATCAGTCTCAGTAAAGAGATTTTGGCCCGAAGGTTACCCATTTCCATGGAAGGAGCATAATTTTGCAGTCAGTTAAGTTTCAAGGTCAAGAAAAAAAAATCACTGCTCTAAGACGCTGACGCACAGCTGCCGGTCTCCTGTAAGGCTGGCTGCTCCTCGTGTGAGCCTGTTCCTCCAGTGCTGACCGGGCACCGGGAACGCACAGCCAGCACGTTGTGCAGGTTCAGCACTCATCACACAACACATACACAAGTAAACTGCCACGTGCTGGGGAGGGAGGAACACAAACCAGGCTGGTGCTGGCGGTGGGGGTCAGAGAAGCCATCTGACCAGGAGGGAGCCAGGCAAGGAGTGTTCTAACCAGACCAGCCTTCTCCATGGCCTCTGGCATTGTGCCTCTGCTCGAGCCACAGTGCTCGGCTCCCTCCCTTCTTCCACCCGCGGGTCAGGTCCTGGACTTCTCTGGCCTTGGCTGGGGGCTCTCATCTCTACCCTTTCAGCACTCAGCAAGTGTCAGGCTAGTTAGCACTGCCAAGCAAATGTCCTAACAGCTCCACAATCTTCTCACAGGAGGTCAAACCTGACACAGAGTGTGCTGAGTCAGACTCGAGGACAATACTGACATGGCAGGACTGATGTGCAGACAGTCCGTCTCTAAGTCAAAACCACATCATCTGGCCCTAGGACCTGACGACACTTCTATGAGCCTGCTGTATTAAAAGAATGTCTATCTGTGCACATCTCTCCAAAATCCTCTCATCAAAGGAGGGTCCTCACATCTGTGGCAAATAAACCCCAAGCAGTGAGCGCAGAAATCTGAGAGCAGTGCTTGATGACGCAGTATTCCAAAGCACAGTCCTGGGCATTATCTGAGTTAAACATGTCTGTCCATGAAGGGCTGGGTCCAGCTCTTATTCCCACAGCTAAATTTCCAAATCGTGCTCAGAACACAAATCCGGGTACCCGGAGCCCATATTCAAGCGGTGTCTGTCTTCACCCACCCCTTCCTCACCTAGGACCTACATCTTCCTCTTCCTCCTGGGAAACGTGGCTTCCATACTCACTGTATATGGGGACCTGGAAAACCGTCATGGTCTCATCCTTGTATTCTGGGGCAGAGTGGGGCCGCACAGCTACATGAAAAGATGACAGAAAAGTGGCTGCGTTAGCAAACATGCGTGAAAATTAACCTCCCAGATCACCAACCACAAGCAACTAAACTGCTTTGGAATTTTGGTAGGAATCTGCACTAAAACCCGAATTTCTGAGTAAATTAAAGTTTTTAGGAAAGAAGCAAAAATATACTTTCATCACTCATTAATATTTACTACAGCTGAATGAGAAGACATATTATGATCAATGTGACTACTCATTAAAAAAAAAGAAACCAACACTCAAATTTAAAAGACACAAGTTAACACACAGCATTGTGAGGCCAGAGAATCTATCACCTCAACTCTAAGAGCCAGTATACATTTTAAAATAAAATATTAGTGTTTCTGTGAAAGAGGAGCTTTAACAAGTCAGAGATGCACACCACCTCCAGGTCAAGCACTGCCACCATCCTCTGTTAGGCCTTTTTCCCTCGAGAGGCCATCATGTGTCTCCCAGCCCAGCCTGAGCTGCTCACACCCTCTTCCTACTACAAGGAATTCAGGCCAATTCAACCATGAGAACCACCTCGAGGCCCAGGGGAGGAGACTCAGTGCCTAGATGGAGACCACTTCCTGCATACAGGCAGGCACATTGCAGTTTTAAATCACTCCTGCCTGTCGGGTCTATATTTGGGGCCATGAAGTGGGGGCAGAGAAAACGCAACAGGCAATATTTTAAAAATTCACCTCATGCTGATGAAGCACTTGATTTTAAGGTTTAATTTAGGTCAGTTTTCATGGATTCTAATTTGAGAGTCTGGGGCCTATGGGAAAGAAATGGCAGATAGTGAGTCATAATCAAGGCCATACCCAGGTCTATTCCTTTCAAGGGACCAGAAAATATTTTGATAGCTTCTAGGTATTGTTCCTAAAAAAAAAAAATAAAGAAGTGAGCAGTTATGGTTGCACAAATGCGGAACACAGCAATGTATTCAAGTACACAAGAGGTATCAATAGGTATCAACATACAACTAAGTTCAGAAAGTATTCTGAACTTCCCTTATACAAATATTTACTGAGTGTCCACTCTATGTTAGATGCCAAGGATGTGGCAGTGAGAAGGAGATGGGGTCCCTGCCCTCCTGAAACTGAGAATGAAGTGGAGGAGACAAAAATGCAACAAATGGTAACACAAAGGACAGCTTAGCGGTAGTGGTGCTAAGCGCTCTGTGAGGAAAACGAAAAATGCAGGGAGCTGGGATACGGCTTGTCTGGAGAGTCAGGACACTGCTGAGTAAATGACCCTTTAGCTGAGCCCTGATGGTTCAGAAGGATCTAGGCAGGGATGAGAGGAGGTGGAGGGGACCAGTGTATGGACGAAGCACTGAGACGAGAAGGGGCTTCAGTGAAGAGCTGAGAGTGGACCCGCGTAGCTCCGGCTTGGTGACTGGGATCCAGATGCAAGCGTGGACAAGGGCCACGGCCCACAGGACCTGGAGGCCAGATTAAGCGTCTGGACTGAACTGCAACGGAGAACCCCCTTGAAGGGTTTTAGGATGGAAGTGACGCGCCTGCAGCTATGCCTTAAAGAGGCCCTTCTTGCTGCTGCGTGTGGACTGCTTACAGGGAAGCAAGGACAGATACGGGAAACTATCACTGTAGACGGGTGTAGGGGACAGAGATGAAGGCCTTAATGAGATGGAGACAAACGGACGGAGCCATGGCATTATCCTGGAGACAGAATTAACAGGACTTGACGTTGGGCTGCCTTTCATCTTAAGAACTGGGAAATGAAGTGTTACGTTCAATAGTTTTGACAATGTGCACACAACCTCTCACCAGTGTAATAAGCTGGTTTGGAAGGTATGAAGAGGTCTGAAATTTAGTAAATAAGTAAGAATAAAAGCTAACATTTATTGTGTGCCCACTTGGTACGAAACATCTCATACAGCGATTTAGGGTTTTATATGTATTACTTCATTTAATCCTTAACAGTTGTGGCTATGAAACATTATAGCCATTTTACAGAAGAAGAAACTGAGGCTCCAGGAGATAAAGTAACTTTTTCAAGGTGTCACGGTTAATACGGTTTTAGACTCAGTTCTCTTTAACTTGAAAGGTGAAGTGTTATCTCTGGAGGGCAGAAGACTGATTTGTAAAAATGGGAATTCCTGTTACTAACCTTAAAAAAGGAGGGGTTAGCGTGGAAAGCCGAGGCAGGAGAGACTCACCAGTTGTGGAGGTCCAGAAAGTACACACTTTGGAAGCCCGGTTTCCTTTAAAGTAAGAATCATTCCTAAAAAGGGTGAATAAAATCAGATCTCTTGTCACCTTGACCTGCAGCGGCAGCCAGGAGGAGCGCTCCTTACTTAACTAGCTCTCAAGCTACTCGTCCTCATTCCAGCCTTTAAGCAGTTATCCGGGAACACATACAGGGCAGAAGTGTTGCTAGCGAGAAGTACAGGGGGCACCAAATATCCCTAAAACGCCTCTAGAAGGGCAGGGCTGATACCAGGCTGAGGCAGTGGGGCAGCTAGGATGCAAGTACAGAGATGGCCTTAAATTCCGCACTCTAGGCGCTCCACCTGCCTCACCCTAGTCTCAGCTCTGAGAACGGGACCGGTTCGCCACCCTACTCCCACCTAGCCACGTCACAAAGCTTAGAGAATTTGGCAGCAACACAATCTTGACCTTCCTATTGGTGGCCGTGAATAATGGGGTAATCTGCATAGTAGGGATCTGTGTGTAGCTGCAAACGGTCTTGATGGTAAATATATTTACTATCATCACCACCACTGCACTCTCCAGGTTACTGTCACATATCCCCAGTTCAGTGACTCAATTGGAGCGGATGGTAAACACTTGGAGGCAGTATCCGTGTTAAAATCTGCTCTTCTGAGTCACAGCTTTTCATGCTCTGTGCTGCAGCTGACTGGGCTGGCATAAAAAGATTTCCAGCTTCCCTGGACTCGGAAGATGGGCAAAAAAAGGCAATGCAGGTTAAAATTCCAGAGACTTCCTTCCAGCCTCTGACCCCAGAAAGAATATACTTACCACACAACCCCCCCACATTACACCAGTGCATCCGAGTGAGGAATATGTTGTCCAAACGAGCCACCTTCAGCCTAAGAAAGAGAAACATTTAAGCAGGAGGAGCCCTCTCTTCTGCTATAAAAAACACTCCTCCCTCTCATCTCAGCTTTCAAGCTCCTTAATCATCTCCACCCCACAAGAAAATGATTGACTCACTTGTGCTCCTGCATGAGTCGCTGGACGCCTTCTCCACAGTTGAAGAGATACCTACGGGATAAACATTACACAAGCTAGACAGAAGACTCTCATCTGTGAAATCTTTCACACTGTTTAGATGCTTGACTGTACACTTTGGGGGGAAAACCTAACGACCCATGTTGGACTACAGGGCCACATTTCTGTGATCGGGATGCTGGGTTGGGGACTGGGGCCTGTGTAGGTTGGTCTGGGGTGAGACGGATTCTTTCCTCATCACATCCTCACCAGACCTGTCTACCCCACACACCAACTGTGAGGCCCGGCCTTCGGGCGCACGGAAGCGGGTGCGGCTCAGTGCCAAGAGCCAACTCGGGGGCGAAGGGCCGGGAAGAGGACACTTATACCCCGGGAGGTGCTTCAGGGACTCCCGGAAACTATACGGACATAGGACGTAAGGAATCTAGGATCTCCCTCCCACCAAAAGACTAAGATGGGCTGCAGGAGTGAACTCCCACATGTGTGAAGAAAGGGTAAGGGAAGCCCAAGGAGGTGCTGGGATGCTCCCGGGGGCGCAGCACGAGGACGGGGAGGGAGGAGGCTCGGTAAGGGGACTGGGCGCGGCGCACTGACCGGTTGTACTCAGAGAAGACATAGAGCGCGGCGCCCGCATCCCGGCCGCCGGCCGCCACCACCTGCAGGTACACGGTGTTCGGGCCCCCCGGTTCCCACGACGGGCCGCGCTTCTCCCGCGTGCGCAGGTGCCGCAGCGGGTCCTTGGGCGGCCGCTGGCGGCGGGCGGGTCCCTGCGACATGGCGCGCCCAGCCGCGGCCCGCAGCAGCAGCGAGCGAAGAGCCCACATGCGCCAGCCTCCACCTGTCTGGGAAAGCAGCCGGTCACCCGCGTCCGCATGCCCCACGCACCGCCCCTTCGCCCCGCATGGCAAGCCCAGCCAATCAGCGAGCCGCAGGCCGAGCTGCCCGCCTACGCGAAGCTGCGCTTCCAATAGAGAGGAGCCTCGCCGCTCCGGACTTGTCAATTGGCGGAAGCCATAGAGTGGAGGAATGCTAGAGCGCCCGGAACGGCCCGGTCCCATGACTCTTTCCGGTTTCCCTTGAAGGCAATTCTATCCGGAAACCGTCTTTCTCCTGGGGCGGGACTTCCGGGATCGAGGGCTATAAAAGGTGCTGCTGGCGGAAGAGCGAGGTTTTGGAGTTTTCAGTGCTGCTGAGGGTGAGGTTTCGATTTCCGCCAGTACTGCCCTGTCCCTTCTGATGTGTCAACCCCGTGGGGCTTTGATTTGCTCCTGCCTGTAGCGGTTGTTAGGATTAAATGTGAGCAGATAAATTAAATACAGCTTTAGTGTGGCGGCTTTCACTAATTTTATTTCCATCGTACATGTTTCAAATGATTGTTTTTACTGGCTTTTGGAAAGAAAAGAATAATGACGGGTTAAGAGAACAAGCTCTGGGACAGGAGAGTCTTGGGTCATTGATTAGCTGAGTGCTCTTGACCTCTCTGAGCCTCAGCTTTCTTATCTGTAAAGTGGGGATGGTAACAGTATCTACTTCATAAGGTTTCTAGAATTAAATCGCCTAGTCATATGTTGACAGTGCTTTGAGTGGGGCTGGCACAGAAGAGGCACTCGGTAAATGGTAGCACCGTTGAAAAGGAAATAAAATGTTTCCACCCACATAAAATAGATTTAAACAAACTACGATGGCTGGAGAAATGCTTACCAGGGACATCACAGCGGTAGATGTCACCATACAAGCCCTTTGAAAAGCAAAAATAGGCCTATTGTCCCCTTACATAGCTAATGAGGATTTCCCCCTGAGCCAGATCTCAGTTAAAGCCAGGAGAAATACAAGGAGCTTTCTTAAATGGGGAAGATTATTTACCTGGAATCTCCACTCACTTACAGCCTAGTTCTATGTGTCGATGAAAATAACCAATCTATAAATGAAAATTTGGGTGAGTTTATTCTGAGCTGAAATCTGAGGACCATGGCCTGGGAGAGTCTTTCCACAAAGGAACAGAGCACTCCAAAGAAGTGGGGGTACACAAGGTGGTTATATACCCTCAAAGAGGGTGTTTCACATATGATTGAAATGTCCCTCCCACAATAGTCACAAGATTGCCCTTGATGGACACAGCAGGTAGTGGTCTGCTATCTCAGAGGGTGTAGCAGGAGGCAAGTCTATTGTCTCAAGCTGGGCGGTCACAGGCAGCCTCCACAAGCAATCAGTTCCTAGCCTAAGGAAAGATGCTTAATCCTTAAAGAAATGCCAACGTTGGGAGGGGGAGAGAAGTTGCACCTTTATCTCAAGGGCCTTTGTTCTTGCCATAGGGGATGTCTAAAGCAGATATACAATGTGTGCTCAACGGCCACGGTCAGGCCCTTTTGGAAAGACAAGGTCAGGCCGCATTAGGTTTACACAAAATGGCTTCCTCATATACTCCAATATATCCTATTTCTTGCCATTTTTATTTGTCATATGGAAGATGACCACCAACTGCGAGGAAACCTATCTGGAACTTGAGGTGACCTTCCCGGTGAGGGTCAGGAAAACTGCTGATCTGCCACTCTACACCTTTAGAGGGCTTAAGCACTGGAAAGATTATGACACTAACATCCTGACAGGTATTCAAAATAAGAACAATCTCAATCAAAAGGAAAAGGCAACCTAAGGAATGGGAAAAAATATTCACAAGTCATATATGTGATAAGGGGTTACTATCCAAAATTTATAAAGAACTTAGACAACTCAATCACAAAACAACAAATAATATCAATCTAAAAATGCCCAGAGGACCTGAATAGACATTTTTCCAAAGAAGTTATACAAATGGCCAACAAGTACATGAAAAGATCCTCAATATCACTCAGCATCACTTTGAAATGCAATTCAAAACCTCAAAGAGATGTCACCTCACACCTGTTAGAATGGCTTTATCAGAAAGACAAGAGATAACAAGTGATGGCAAGGATGTGGAGAAAAGGGAACCCTTGTGCACTGTTGGTAGAAATGTAAATTGGTATTTGTCGTTAGTGCCATCGAGTAGATTCAGACGCCTAGCAATCCTGTGTGCAGCACAGTGGAACCCTGCCCCATCTTCTGCGCCATCCTCTCATCTTCCCTCACTATATCACACAATGCTCCCTTGTTATTCACAGGGTTTTCATGCCCAATTTTTTCGGAAGTGGGTGGCCAGGTCCTTCTTCCTAGTCTGTCTTGGTCTGGAACCTCCGCTGAAACCTATCCACCATGGTGACGCTGCTGGTGTTTGTAACACCCATAGCACAGCTTTTAGTAACACACAGCCACCACACTATGACAACCAACAGACAGATGGGTGGCATGGTTCCCTGACTGGGCAATGAACCCAGGCTGCAGCAGCGAGAGCGCTGAATCTTAACTGCTAGACCACGAGGGCTGGCTGTTTGGTATAGCCACCGGGGAAGCAGTATGCAGGTTCCTCAAAAAAAATTAAAAATAGAACTACTGATGATGCAGCAATCTCCTTTCTGGGTATACATCTGAAGGAAATGAAATTACTATCTTGAAGAGATATCTGCATCCCCATATTAATTGCAGCGTTATTGACAATAGGCAAGACATCCAAACAACCTAAGTGTCTGTCACTGGATGAATGGATAAAGAAAATGTGCTGAAGATCATGCAGTATTGCTCAGTCATAACGAATAAGGATTTGCCATATCATGAATGAACCTTGAGGGTATTATGCTAAATGAAATAAGTCAGAGAAAGACAAATAATGCTCAATCTCACTCATATATGGAATCTAAAGAAAACTAAATTCATAGAAACAGAGTAAATTGATGGTTACCAGGGGCTGGAGGGGGGCAGGAAACAAGTGAAGCTGGTCAAAGGGTAAAAACTCCCAGTTATGAGATGAACAAGTTCTGGGATCTGACGTACAGCAGGGTGACTAGAGTTAACAATACTCTATTGTATACTTGAAAGTTACTAAGGTTCTGCCCACAAAAAAAAAAGGCAAGTGTGTGGTGATGGATGTATTAACTAACCATATGGTGGTAAACATTTCACAATATATACTTAGATCAAATCATTAAATTATACACCTTAAACTTAACACAATGTTATATGTCAATTATATCAATAAAGCTGGGGGAGAATAAAAACAATAATAAACTTAAAAAATGTTAGGAAGTGCAATAAAATACTGATTTTTCCCTTGATGACTGCTTTGATCTTTTTTAATATTAAATTCCACACTAAAAAATTAATTTTGGTTCCTCTATTTGACTGGTTCCCTAGGCTTATCTCTGTCAGGTCCCCCCAAACTCCTTATAGCTTTAAAATAGAGGAAGCATGCCTTTTGTCTTTTGGTCGTCTGCTCATATAAGGTTCTGAGAGCTGGGTGAAGAGGTTAGGGAAGGCTGGGGAGGTCATCAGGTTGTCTTCAGCATGCAGCATGGCAAACCACACTGATGCTCTGGGTCATAGTTTCATGCCTGGTATGTGAAGACGAAAGCTAGGACGTCCCCGATCTGAGGTTATACTGGAATGTAAATTCCATGAGAACAGGGCTTTGTCCGTCTGGCTTTCTGCTGTATCATTAGCTCCTAGGACAGGGCCTGGCTTATGACAGGCAATTAATATTAGCAAATTAGGAGAACCCACTAGCTTAATTGGGACAGGGCCCAAAATTCAATCAAGACAATAACAAATGTGTATCAGAAGAGAGGATGGTCTGATGGGTAGGATACTCCAGAAGCGTAGGTCAGAGAGTCAGAGATGTTCAAGTATCCCCAGACTTCTTGGGGTACAGGGAGCCTGACGTCAGGGAAAGTGGAGGTGGAGGCAGGAGGCTTTCAGAACTCAGTGATACCAGCCACTAACAGAATCCAAACCCTTCCTCTCGCTTTGAGTCTCTTTTATAGTTGTCCATTGCTGTGTACAAACTACCCCAAACCCAGGGGCTTGAAGACCACTTTCAATCATTTTATTGCTCCTGGTTTTGCTGAGTGGGGCTGGCTTATCTCTGTTTCTTACAGCGGCTTCTAGGATGGCTCACGGGTGGGTGGAGTACCCAGCATGGCCTCACTCACAGGTCTGGGGCCTTGGTGCTGGCTGTAGCCTGGGGTCCCTTGTTCACCTCCACATAGCCTCTCCCTCCCTGGAGACTGTTCTCATTCAGTAGTCAAGCTGAGCTTCTGTACGTGGCCAGCTTCCAAGAAATGAAGTGAAACCTCAGTGCTTCTGCAGGATTAGGCTCAGAAGTCAAAGCGAGAAGTCGCAGTCAACACCCACCTGGATTCAAGGGGAGGGGAAATAGATTCTGTCTCTTGAGGGGAGAAGTATCAAAGTCACACTGCAAAAGGACCCTTGGAATGGGAGCATCCATGCTTTCCCAGAGCCTGCTGATTACCCCACGAGCGCCTGTGAAGATGTGGCTATCAGGCAGAAGCAGCTGGCTAATGAACACGGGTGCAGGCATATTTCCATAAGTGGACAATTATAAATATATAATTTATACCTCGGCCTTCTGGTATGAACACTTGTAAGTATGGTTGCCATGAGTTGGTCCCCCACCCCGGCCACCTCTTGGTGTACTCTCAAATCATATTTCTGCATCCACAAAGCTGAGGGAGACCCTGGGCTCCTCAGGTTCTTGTGATCTGACCAAGGGAAACCTAGTCAGGGGCCCTAGTCTGGGACACCCGCTGGCCTTCCCCACACATGTATTCATTCAAGTATTCATTCAGTCAACACACACATATGGAGCTCATATTAGGTTCTAGATACTGTGCTAAGACATTGGTGTACGGATATGAACGAGACTGACATCATCTTGCCATCCAAAAGCTGAGAATGCTGGTGTCTTGGGGGCTGGGATGGGGTGTGGCCCCAAGGCACACAAAGAAAGTGTAATGAGGGAATGGAGACAGCGATGCTCTTGTCTTCATTGGGTCGAACTCTGAGGTCTTCCTCGTTTAGACCCCTGGAAACCACACGACTCCAAATTTGCTGGCCACAATGCATCTGAGGGAGATTTATTTTTTAAGGCAAGAGTTATTTTGAAACAAATCACGCAGTCTGTCAAAGACAAATTACATTGCCCTCAAGTCCCTCAGAAGGTTCTCAAACTGTCTCTTCTTTGTTACTAAGAACTTTGAAACCATCCAAGCAGGAATGTCTCAGCTTAGTGCAGCAGCTAGACTCAAAGGACTGTCACGCTGCTCCTCTCTCCTTTCCTGCAGGAGGAGCCCCCTGCCAGAGCCACCTGGCTCACTGAGCTCACCTTCCTGTGCGTTACCTCATTCAACATGCTTAGGAGCACTGCAGGGATGGATTTGTCATCCCCATCTCACAGGAGAGGACGCTAAGGCTCAGAGGCTTAACAACTCGCCTATAGTCTACACAACTGTCTGACTTCAAAGCCTGTGAGCTTAACCAACTCTCCAGACTTATCACTGGGTGGGGATAGTATTCAGATCTTCTGGCCTAGGCTTCCCTTCAGGAAGGGCCTCAAATTTAAACATCGATAGTATTTCTAATTGAGGTTATACAGTTGACACATTGACAGGTTTGAATGAAGATGCTTTTTATACAACTTTCAACTTGTATATCCTTCCTGGATGGTAGTGTCTATACCATAGGTCAGCAAGCTAAGGCCAGGGGCCACATCCAGCCCACCATCTGTTTTTGTAAATAAAGTTTTACTGGAGCATATCTATGCCCCTTGTTTGCGTATTGGCAGCAGCTTCTTTGACGCTAGGACACAGAGCGGAGTAGTTGTGACAAACTGTTTGGCCCACAAAGCCGGAACTATTTATTACCGGGCCCTTTACAGAGTAAACTTTTAAAACAAATCTTGTAATTATCTTGGGCATAGCAACATTTTGTTGCATTACTGTTAGTGTTAAAAGTAGCTTTGTGTTTTCAAGAATATAACAGTTTTTAAAGCTCTGGTATTTTTTTTAATATACTAGGAGTCCCCCCAAAAAAGTGGCTCAGCCTGCGCCAGGCTCTGAGGGGCTGCAGCTCGGCCGTAGTGGATGCCTCCCTGGCCTTGCTCATCATCAGGTCCTCAGGTCAGGTGCAGGGCCCCGGGCACTCAGCGGGGGCTCAGGCAATGTTTTGCTGGCTGCACAGAGGGTCTGCCAGGTATCACTCCTCTCAGGCTGCCATAACATAACACCACCCATCCGGGCCTTAAACAACAGGAACGTATTTTCCCACGGTCCTGGAGGTTGAGATCAAGGTGTGGCCGGGTTGGCTTCTTCTGAGGCCCCAATCCTTGGCTTGCAGACAGCTGCTCTCTCCCTACCCTTCTGTGTCCTCATGTGTGTTGTCCTCTGTGAAAACCCTGGTGTCTCTCCGTGTCCAGATGTCTTCTTAGAAGGACACCACTCAGACTGCATTAGGGTTCACCCAAGGGCCTCATTTTAACCTAATCACCTGGGTAAAGGCCCTTGCTCCAAATACAGACCCCTTCTGAGGTCCTGGGGGTTAGGGTTTCAGCATATGAATTTTGAGGAGACACAGTTCGCCCCACAACAGCCCACTCCCCGCTCTGGTCCCCCAGCCGCCCTCGGCTTTCCCCGTGTGTGCAGCCCCAGCCCTTGGAAGGGCGGACGCTGGGGTCCTTCTTCTAGTTCCTCCCAGCTGGTGGCTCTGAACCAGAGTCGGAAAGCAGAGGTTTCAGTCCCTCACACACTCAGAGGCCCAGATCGCCTGTGCGAGAACTCCCTCTCTTCCTGATTGGAATATTCTGGGGTGAAGGGGAGCCTGCGCCTTCACTCCTCTAGGGGGTGTGCTCAACTGGCCCTAGGCAGGGGCAGCCACGTCTTCTAGATTCTCAGCACGCTTCTGCATCCGTCCCCCTTCTCGACGTGGCCTCGTCTGGGTGGCCCCTGCCATGCACCCGCCCCGCGCGTCCCGGCCTCGGGTGGCTCCGGTCCGTCTGCGGGCCCGGCGACAGGGCCGTCGGCGCTACCGGGCTGAGCGGCGCGGCCGGCGGGAGCCGAGCCTCCCGGGCCACCACTCTCGGCGTCCAGCCGGGTTCAACTCACTCAGCGCTCCCGGCGTCTCGGGCAGCAAGGAGGGGGAGGAGGGGCGCCCTGCGGACCATGGGACAGACGTCCTGGCCGACGGAGGGAGGGAGGGAGGGCGGGGGCTGCGGCGGGACCCGAGCGGGCTGCCGGCCCCGCGGCCACCGCTGAGCACCGGAGGGGCCCCCGCTTGCCTTCATAGCGTGTCGGCTTCCTCTGCACCCCATGTTAGGCACAGAATCGCGTTCCCCCCAAATTTATATGTTGAAGCCCTACGGTGACTGCCTTTGGAGACGGGGCCTTTAAATAGGTAGTTCAGTTAAAATGGGGCCATCAGGGTGGGCGCGGTGTCCTCATGAGAAGAGATTAGGACAGAGAGACGTTGGGATGCTGTCACACGGAGGAAAGGCAGGGTGAGCGCACAGTGAGATGTCGGGGAGGGGGCCCGCGGAAGAAACCAAGCCTTGATCTCTGACTTCCGGGCTCCAGAACTGGGAGAAAATAAACGTCTGTTGTTTAAGACAGTCTGTGGCATCGTGTTATGGCCGCCCTAACAGACTCATACATCCCACCCCTGACATGGCCCCCGGAGACCCCGGTGTCTCTGAAAGGCTGAGATCTCAATTTTCTGCCAACCCAGCACAGTGGCTCAAAATAGAAATAAGTGAAGGTATAAGAAATACGTTATTTTTTGCACACCTGATTATTTTGTTGAGAGTCATATCCGATACCCAAACAACTGGTCCGAGTGTGTGTGTTGCTCATGGGGTGCTCTGGGTACAGAAGAATGGTGTCAGGAAAGGCTCTCACAGAATGTATGGCGTTTTTGGGATTTTGAAAAATTAATAGGCGGCTTCTAGAGTGGCCAGGTGAGGAAGGTTATTCCAGCCAGAGGGAACAGCACGGAGCTGTGGAAGATGGGAGTGGGTCCAAAGAGCGACGCATAGCAGTTCACTGAGCGCTGGGCACCGGGTAGGCATCCAGGAATTTAAATGTAGCAACCATCTAATGCTCACAGGGAGCCTGCCAAGTAGATCCTCTCATTATCCCCATTTCGCAGGGGAGAAAGCTGAGGCAGAAAGGGACTAACTTGCCCAAGGTTGAACAGCCAGTGAGAATGCAGACCCAGGCACCAGGTTCCCCAGTCCCCATTGGCCTCGCTTCCCTACTGTGCCCTCAAACGGTGGCTGCTACTGGAGGATAAACTCAGGGGGAAGCAGGACTCCTGCATGGGCGGGCCGGGAGGGGTGCCTGGAGGCCAGCAAGGATCAGACCAGGAGGGCCTGGGTGTTTCCATTTTATCCCGCGAGACAGGATCATTCAGGCCGGAGTTCGCAGATCCCCGAGAGTTTGTTGATTTACTCTTGGGGATCTGAGAATTCCAGAAGAATTCAGTTTAGCACTTTGCATTTGAAGGTATTCTAAAATAATTGATACTGTCACCACCGGCCTGAGGAATGGCCGCCCACTTCGGTGCCACAGTCGCATTTCTAGGTATGGTCCTCCTGGGGCCAGATTATCTCCAACGGGACCTCCCAAAGGCTTTGCTGTTTAATTCTTCACTCCTACTGGAGTTACGGACACAGCCTCAGGGATTCACCAGATACGTCTTCATTCAACAGGGCTCCTCATGTTACTAAAATTTGAGATACGCCACTGCAGGATCCTTAGAAGGGGGGACGACGACAATGATGACACAGGATGTTGGATGCTGCCATCCCCAAGGGGAGCCCAGGGGTGTTCTGTATGGGGGCTGATGGCCCAGGCTGTCAGGAGCGGGCAGGAAGGAGGGGTGCCCGTGAGGCAGCCAGCACCCATGGAGGCGGCGTGCCGCGGTCAGGGGCTTTGGGGTCTTGTGCCTGGCCAGGGCCAGCCAGGCAACCTGGGGACAGTCTCTTAGCTACTCTGAGCCCAGCTCGTCAGGACTGTGGTAGGAATCAAAGGAAGTGGTGGAGGTGGAGGCTTGGAAACAGAGCAAGCACCCCATCCATGGTGGTCTCTCCCCGTGCCTCCCTCTCTTCCTCCCTTCCTCCCTCTGTGACTCCCCCCATGTCCTTCTCTCCCTCTCTCTGTCTTTTCTTCTCCCTCTCAATCTTTTCTTCTCTCTCTCCCTCTTCCTCCCACTCTCTCATCCTCTGCAGGTTGAGAGTTGAGAATGTCACCCCCTTTCTCTTCCTGGCAGTGGCCGCACTGAATTGTCACCCTGTGCTTGTTTCCCTTTCGACTGTGCCTTCCTTAAGGTCAAAGGGGAAGGAGTTTGTATCTCATTCTAACGACATGGGAAGCCAGCCGAGTCCTCCGCCTGGAATGATGGGATTTTCATTTTAAGAGGATCTTTGGCAGCTGTTGGCTGTGTGTGGAGAGGAGACTGGGCGGGAGTGAGCGGCACTGGGAGGGTGGCTGGGACTAGGGTGGGGTTGGTGCAGACAGAGAGAGAGAAGACAACAGGGCAGGACATGGTTTGCAGTGGTGTCTTCAGAATCTGCCGACGGGTCCACGGTGGAGTGGGGATAAAGGAAATTCAGGAATCAAGGATAACACCAAGGTGCTGACCTGGGCAAGTGGGCGGAGGGTGTTGCCTTTCACAGGGATAGTAAAAGACAGAGGGAGCAGATTTAGGATGAAAAGCCAGAGTTCTGTTTCATCATGTTATGTTGGGATTGCCAGTGGGAGGTGGTGTAGCAAGCAGTCAGTCGCATGATGACTCTGGAGTTCTAGAAGAGTTCAGGACTCGAGATATGAAATCGGGAGTCGCTGACATTCGGATAGTGAGGAAAATGTGACCCAGGCCCAACCCAGAGACACAGCAACATTCTGAACACTTAAAATTCGGGCAGAGGAGTTAGAGCCAGGAAATTTGAGGCTGAGAAGGAGCCGCCAGTGAGTCAGAGCGAAACCACCAGAATGTGGAATCTGAAATGAAGAAAAAAGAGCTTAAGCAATGAAGACAAACACAATCTGGCAGATGTGCTGAGAGGTCACAGTCGATAAGAACAGAGCAGAGGCCACAAGTGGCCACACTGCCCCCTCCACATGCTCCTCGGCTCATCACGGCACACTGTCCCTCTGGCCACAGAAGCCACCTCGGCATCCTTCTCAACACTGATTCTGGAGACCACCACTCACAGATTAAAGACGGCATGTAAACTATCTAAACCTATCTGCCATTCCTGATATAATCTAATGTCCTAGTATTGAAGATGAAGAAACTGAGTCCCAGAGAGATTTACTCTCCCAGCATTTCACATCCAGTGTGAGACATCCAGTATGTTGCCTTCCAGTCTAGCAGTGGAGTGGGAGGGCTGTGAGGAAAAACATGTTGATGTGGATTCCAGAATAATTTCGTGGAATCACTGTATATTAGTTAGGGTTCTCCAGAGAACCAACAGGGGTTATGTGTGCGTGTGCATGTGTATGTATGTGTCTACAGTACAGAGAGAGACTGATTTTAAGGAATTGGCTCGTGTGATAAAGGAAGCTGCCAAATCCAAACTCTGCAGGGTAGGCCAGCGGGCTGGAGACTTGGGGAAGAGTTGCAGTGGAGTCCAAAGGGCAGGCCGTCTGCTTGCAGAATACCTTCTTTCTCTGGGAAGATCAATCTTCTTTCTATCCAGGCCTTCAACTGATTGGATGAGGCCCACCCACACTATGGAGGGTAATCTGCCTTACTCAAAGTCTACTGATTTAAATGTTAATCTCATCTAAAAAAATACCCTCACATCAACATCTAGAATAATGTTTGACCAAATAGCTGGGTACCACAGCATAGCCAAGTTGACACCTAAAATTAACCATCACATACTGGTTAAGATTGGCTCATCTTAAGAAACTGAGTTAAAAGTGGTCTTGTCAGATGTCAGAAGGAAGGATAGAAAGGGGAGAGGGACCTCTGCTGGCTGTCCCTTGATGAGGAATTGTCTCTCCATCTACCACTGGGAACTTGGCTTTGGTGATTATAAAGGCATATGAAACGTGAGCACGCGAATGAATGAAAGCAGCGACAGCTGCAATTTACTGAGCACTTACTGTGTACCAGGCACCCTGCTGAGTGCGCCCCACACATGAGTCATTTGGAATCACTCTGGCCCCAGCTGGCCAGACCCAGCATGCAGCCATGGCCTGCCTGGGGTTTATCACCTCCCCAGGACTCTTACCCAGGAAGAGCCACACAGCCTCTTTCTCTAGGGCTCCCCAGTAATTCTGCTCCCTGCTCCACAGATGGGGGGATGTTTTCCAGAGGGATTGTGGAGCAGGAATTCCTCCTCTCCTGCAGGAGCCCAAAACCACTGCCCAGAAGGCTGCTGTGTTCTCTGCTCTCTGCTAGGCCTTATCCCTCGCACAAGCGGCCCTCGCTGTTTGGATGGGAGTAGGGCAATGGGGAGGGGGCCTGGGAGGAAAAGTCTGTTAATATTTTAAAGACATTCTCCCACCTTGTTTGGGACAGTCCATGGTGCCATCTTCTCTTGGCCACATATTTTACTTTCCTCTCCTCTCCATCTGCATCTCCTCCACCTTCATAACGTTATAAAGGAGAGGACGATGGGTTCCCAGGATTGCAGATACCTGGCCACTATTGCCTTGAGACAACACTACATGCTCCCGTTTTATAAGAGAGAGAGGAAAAAAAACAACTTAGAAAAGCTCTTCTTGACTGCAGCTCTGGGTTCATGCTCATTTTCCTTCTCTCTCTCTGTAACTAAACAGAGCTGGTAGCAACTGCTCTGCTTTGCAGCTCAGCTGGTAAAATGCCTGGAGAGCAGCCAGTGGCCTGGGTTCAATCTACTGATAAGTCATCAATTTCTTTCTCACCCAGAACATCTGGTTTAGGATCCTGAGTTATGAGCTAATATTAAATATAAAAGTTTATAGCATCCCATATATAATACTGTTGATTAGAAACATCAAGAAAAGTAATTGACTGGAGGGGACTCGGTGTGACCAGCTGGCTGAACATCTGGATGGGATCCAAGGGGCCTGACTGAATTCCCAATTCTTCATTCTTTCTTGGTCAGCAGTATCTGGTCCTGGATCCTTAAAGATTTAACTCCGCTCCTTGCGTACGACTTTTTCCCAGTGTTTTCTATGGAATAAAGTGAATGTGTTTCAGTTCACTGGGAAAGACTAGGATAAAATAATTATAGTTTTTATCCTCTCTTGCATCCACTCATGAGACAACTGGTTTTGTTTCCTTAGCCACGGCGCGTTACCAGTCGCGGCCACGCGGGGGCAGTGTGCACTCACGTTTTCCCCGAGGGCTGGGGTCTGCGAGGGAGAAGGCGGCGCGAGCTCCTGCGTCTGGTTCTTGCCCAGGAGGGGGAAGAGCTCCTACCAGTCCGGGGCTTTGTTCTCCGCGGGCTTCACTTGACACACATTACTTAGTTCTCCGCAAAATTCCTTTGCCAATTGCATCCCTGTGACCAATAACCTGACGTTAACCAAGCCTTTTGGTAACACTCTGTGTCCTGTTTGCCCAATAGTTGCTTCTTACCAGAACACCATGGACTTCTCCATCTCCCCTGATATGTTGGGGTCCAGGATTTAGGAAGAGTAGTGGTTTCTTTACTGGAATCTCTTCTCAAGTAGCTTCTTCCTTGAGTATCAGGCAGAAGGTGGTTTGTATCTCCTGTGCCAACTCACATTGGTTGACAGCAGCTGCTCCGAGTGTTGTGTTAAGAAGGACTCTGAGGCCTCACCATCCAGGCTTGGAGGCCAAGAATGCTATGCTTGATTAGCAATGTCTGCTAGGGATCTGCCACCCTTTTACTCCACAGTGTGATTTGGGGAGGGCAGGGGGAGATGCCTGAAATCATCCTCATATGATCTGTGTCATCAAAAAACATTTTATATCTGCCCCCCCCCCCCCCCGGCCTTTTTTCATACTTTTTCTGTCCAGGAAGTTGTTGCTTGGGGAAGAAGGGCAGTGAGCTTCCTCATGACACACAGAAGCCCTCTCCTCCGCCTTTGGGCCTAAGCTTCAGGTGAGAGCAGATCACTGTAGCTGCCTTTTTCCTCCAGGACATTGCAGGCAGCACCAGCAGCAAAAGGCATTTGTTTACGTGTCACGTGACCACTACTTATTGAGTGCCTGTTAAATCCTAAAAGAAAAAGAGATGAGGGGCCAGCCTGGTGGTGTAGGGGTTAAGTTCCTGCGCTCTGCTTCAGTGGCCTGGACTTCACGGGTTCAGATCCTGGGCATGGACCTACACATTGTTCACCAGGCCATGCTGTGGCGGCATCCCACATACAAAATAGAGGAGGATTGACACAGATGTCAGCTCAGTGACAATCTTCCTCAAGCAAAAAGAAGATTGGCAACAGATGTTAGCTCAAGGCTCATATTCCTCACCAAAAAAAAAAAAAAAGAGAGAGAGAGAGAGGAGAGAATTATTGAAAATCTGGACACTATTTATAGAAGCTGGTGGAAAAACATTCACCAAGAACAGAGATTCTCAAAATGTGGATCCTGGGCCAACAGCATCAGCATCACCCAAGAACTTATTAGAAATGCAGCCTGTCAGGCCCAACCCCAGACCCACAAATCAGAAACTCTGGGCTGGGGCGTAGCTGTCCGTGCTGGAAGGAGTCCCCCAGCGGGTTCTGATGCCCACTCAGGCTTGAGAATCACTGTGTTTGAGCAAACCCTCCCCCTCTTTCTTCCCTTCCTTGTTTACTGAATTCCTGTGATGAGCCGGGCTGCAGATTTTCTTAGTCCCCGCCTCCTAGAATTCACACCCTATCGGGAGAGACGGTAAGAATCTGGCGTGTGGTAGCACGGTAAGCCCGGTGGCGGGGAACCCATGCTGTGCCGTGTGAGAGGCACCTCGGGCAGCCTTGGGCGTGAGAAGTGAAATGAGGATGCAGACAGCAAAACCAGTCAAGAGTAAAATGCTGGAAGACGGAAACACGTGTGCAGGCCGTTCTCGACTTTCATTTTGCTGCTGAGTCAGTAATTGAAAACCACCTGTATGCCTCGCCCAACACCCTCTTGGGTGTTTTGGGCTATTGGGGTGGCAAACGCTACGGCCTACAGGGGCCAGGCAGGTGACGCGGAAGAGTGACCGGTAGGCCGAGGAGAGGGTCCGGCCACCCGCAGCCGCGTGCTCCCGGCTGAAGGGGCCGTTCTGCTCAGAGCCCGCGATTGTTCTCCTGAGAGATGCTGGCCACGTTAGTGCCACACCTTCGGACTGTTTTGCAAGGAGTGTGGAAATCTAGATTTTTATGTGAAATTTCCCGAAAATATTTATAAACAGTTCGTGGGCCAGAAAGGACATGCATGGAAGCCAAATTCGGGCCCTACAAACACTTGTTTCCATGACCGCCATCTAGTGGCGAAAAGGGGTTGCTGCACCCCCTTGGTTTTCTATGGAGCGGGGGCAACCGGCTTCTTCCTTCTTCTCTTCTTAAACGTGGCTTTCGATTTCCAAAAAAAATTGTTGTGAACAGTTTAGAGTGCCACCCTGATGGCAATTCCGTTTCTTCCTCTTCTGGAAATCAGTTAAACTGAAGGTGGGGGCGGTGTTGAGAGGGCGCCATTGAGGTCCCGAGGGGGTGTGTGATGACAGCCAGGCTTGAGGACTTGCTTTGCTGCCGGGAACTTTGCAGGGTGATTCCAGTCGACAGAAAGAAATATGACTAACACGTTGACCTGTCTGGAGTCCGGATCCAAAGATCCTGAATGAACAGTAAGGATATATGGTTCTATAAGCAGAGTGGGCCTTCTCCCCCTCCCCGGGTCCAGGATGCTTAGGGCTTTTCTTGAATGAGCTTCATGGTGGTCTTTGAATCCCGCCCCCCCCCCTCGAAATTGTCCGCAAAAGTTTTGCTTGGGTATTTTTCTTGGGGGGAGCTGCTGGCCTGACTCAGATTCTCAAAGGCGCCTGTAACTCCAGAAGGGGGAAGACAAGTCTGTCGCACGGGTTCTCCAGCCTGAGTGGCACTCAAATCCTGGGAAGACTAGTTAGAAGGTAGACAGCTGGCCTGCCCCCAGAGTTTCTGATTCCCTGGGTGTGGAGTGAGGCCCGAGAAACTGCCTTTTTCACAAGTTCCCGGGTGATGCTGAACATGCTGGTCCTGGACCACACAGGCACTTTGGGAACAGGTCTCAGGCTTTCTACTCTGATTTGGAACTCATGGTTGGGTGTCTCGCTTTCGTGTATAAACTCCACCACCTGCCCCCTCAAAAAACCACTGTGTTTCATGATGCCAGTATTTCTTAACTCCATCCTTTTCTATGAGAAACAGTTTAAAGGTTAGGGACAGCAGCTCTTTGTTTTGGATACTTGACAATGGTTTTCTGCTTAGAAGCCAAAAGACAATGAGCTGGCATCCGAGTGGGTGGCCAGGGAGCTGGAGGTTTCGTAACAAAGACAAGTGGGATCTAGGGGCAATATCATGTGCTTTCCACCTGTTTCACTCTACACTTCTGTCTCCGTACTAGAATTTGCTCAGAAGAGCGCCTTAGTGGCGGCCACATGATTGGTGCTCAGGGCCATACTCGATCTCCTCCTTTGTGCCCCTTTCTGATGCACCTGAAGTTGGACTAAGGAATAGCTAAGACTTCTTTCAATTCCAAGAATGTTTGAAACCTGTGAATAAGATGCATTGGCATCCTCAAATTTTATTAACAGATCATCTTTGTCCACCTGCCACTTTTGGTCTCCAGGAGAAAGCTACTCACTTGACACAGCAAAACATCATCCTCCAAAGCAATTGCGCCCTCACAGAATGCTGGATGCATGGCTGGGGCACTAACCGTGTTTACAGGGGTCATGTGCTCTGTGAAGCCTCACGTGCACAGTGTGGGGTCCAGCCACCCCCCCATGCCTCCTCCTCATAGATGCTTCCAGCACAGCATTCTGGGGGGGCTCCAGCTTCCTGTGAACCTGTGCAGAGTAGAGATTGGCTTTCAGAGGCTGGGCCTGGGGGTGTCTTCTGCCTCCTGACCTTTTCAGTTTTGACCTTTCCCCGTCTACCTGCAAAATGAAGAGATGGATCTTTGCATTCTCTGCTTCTTGAGGATGTTGTTGGAGGAAGTGGAATAATAAACATGAAAGGGCTTTGAGTTCTCTGCCAAGCAGGCCCTGCAGAGTAGGAGATGCTGGGTGGAATTTTCCAGAGGGCAGAGAAAATTGTCCCGAGACATGGGGCAGGCATTGCTTCATTCTCCAAGAGGTCGGGACTCTCTGGCAGGACTGGTGGCCAAATTCACATAGTGACGCACACGGTGGGACCCCTTTGCAGCCGGGAATGGGGTCAGTGGGTAAAGGGTAAGGCACTGAGGGGTGGGGTGAGGTGGGAGGGCAGGCACCTCCTTGACTTAGGAAAATGGAATTTCCTGAGGGGAAACCAGTTTCATCTTTGTAACTGCTGTGCCCTCCACTGGGTGCTCGGCAGTGGGGGGAGAAGGAAGAGGCTGGCTGGATCCTTATTCCCCTTGGAAATAGGAGAGCGGGGTGTCTCAGCACTCGGGGAGTCTCAGCACTCGGGGAGAGAACACGTGAGCCAGGGAGGTCCTGGGTTTGCGGAAATGCAGGCAGCACAGCACTGCGGGGATGTGATTACCCTGCCCTTTCCTGGGTGTCACAGCATTAGATGAAAAAGAGAGGCAGAGTCAGATGGGGCAAGAGCCCTGGGTGGGCAGCAAAATCCTCCTCAGCTCTTGTCCCTCTGCAGGCAGAGCCGGGTGTGACCCTGGGGCAAGGCCTTTCACCTCTCGGAGCCTCTGTTTCCCCACCTGTGAAGTGTGGCCATTGGTCAGAGTCCAGCGCTCCGGCCATTCTTCTTAGGAGGGAGAATTAGAGAGTCTGAGAAACCCGAGAGACTTTTCTTTTTGGAAACGTTTGCTTTTAAGTTGCTGGAGGTATAGTTTCCGACAGAAATGCGCCCACTTTGTCCACTTGGAGCGCAGTTTGATGTTTTCACAGAGGCCCGCCCCTGAGTGAGCGCTGCAGGCGGGACAGAGAACAATCTTATCTCCGGGTGGGTGGTCCTTGGTGCCCCTTCAGGGGCACATCTCCTCTTGGCCCCAGGCACCTCTGGCACTTGTGTCTTAAACCTCATTTCTCCGTTCGCTGGCTGTATCAACTTCCTATTGCTGCTGTGGCCAACTGCCACAAACTTAGTGGCTTAAAACAACACAGTTGTTCTCTTACAGTTCCAGAGGTCAGAAGTCTAACATGGGTTGGCAGGGCTGTGTTCTTTCTGGAGGTTCTAGAGGGAAATCCACTTCCTTGCCTTTTCCATCTTAGAGATGCTGTGCGCATGCCTTGGCTCGTGTCCTCGAGTCATTCTGACCCCTGCTTCCATCCTCACATCTCCTTCTCTGACGGACTCTCCTGCCTCCCTCTTAGAAGGACCCTGGTGCTTACAAGGGCCCACTTGGATGACCCAGGCTAATCTCTCCATCTCATGGTCTTCAGCTTAACCACATCTGCAAAATCCCTTTTGCCATGCAAGGTGACATATTCACAGGTTCTGGGGAGTAGGACGTGGACATCTTAGGGGAGCCATTATCCAGCCGACCACCTTCACACGACCCAGGAGGGACTTCCAAGGCTGCAGCCGAGCTTTCCAGATCATCATGGGGCCCATGTTCACGCACTCGGCCATACCTGCTTTTCCACTTCTGCTACACAAGCCAAAGAGGTTTTCTCCCCACTCAAATAAAAATATTACCACCTTACGTTAATTCCACATTTACTATGTGCCAGGCACTTTCCTAAATATTCTATATATCCTTACCTCACTGAATCCTCACAGCAGTCGTATGAGGCAAATGCCATTTTTATTCCTGTCTTGCATCCGAGAAAACTGAGACACAAAAAGCAAAGGGAACTGTCACAGGTCACACAGCTGGGTGGCAGAGCAGGGGTTAACTCGAGGAAGGGCACGCAGACGAGGAGAGCATGCCTCCTGCCAATGGCTGCGTATACTCCCATGCCTCAACCCTGCCCTAGGGACCAGGTTCCTCTTGCTTGTGAAGGGGATCAGAACATGTTGCCCCAAAATATGCCACGTTGGCATATTGATTATTTTGAGCTGAGGGCAACTGAGAATCAGCACCTTTAGGAAGGGCTCACTGACCCCTCCATTTCTACCTAAAAGCAGGTCATAAATTTCCCGTGAGAAAGTATGATTCTGGCACCAGCTGAGTGTGAGAGAATTTGACTCAGTTCTGACACTGTCTACCTGGAGATGGCCTCAGATCCCACAGGTTAAAGGCTCAGTCTTATGAGGCTTCCTCCTCCTGCCCACTTCAGACGCCGATTACGATTCCAAGTTATTACTGTGCTTCTGACCGACTGGCTATAGCTCAGAGGTTCCAGCAACTCGCCCTTGGGTTGGGTTCATTTGCTAGAGCAGCTCACAGAACTCGGAAAACCAGTTTACTTACTGGATCACCAGTTTATTACAAAAGATATTAGACAATATGAATGGTCAGCCAGATGAAGAGATACATAGGACGAGGTCCTGAATGCAGGAGCTTCTGTCCCCGTGGAGCTTAGGGCCCAGCATGGTGGCTGGTGGGAGAGTTCTGGCCCACCCACCTGGTGTATCTCTTTTGCGGGAGGCTTTGTTGTGTGTCCCTTTTGGAGGTTGTGTATCTCTCCTTCTTACTGCTTTGAATTCTGTGCACTTACAGCAAAGAGTCACATGGCTCTATTTAGTCTAGCTTTGGCAAAATGTGTTCTGTAGCCCATATGTGTTCCAAGCCAGCTTGCCAGGAAGCCACATTCAGATTTGAAGCCAGACCCCGTTAGGAATATAGAGCCATGTCAACCTGAACATGGAGCTGTGTTAGATCCTGGGGCACAGCACCCAGATGCCCTTTGTACCCATCTCCTAGCTCCTGGGAATATTGTTCATAGGTATGATGGCTCATAGCCATGTCCCTCACTGAGAATTGCCCACGGCTGCACTATAGGCACCTAGCTTCAAGATTACACACCCTCCCAACATTCAGCCCGCAATCAATGGCTGGCGAAAACGAGGTTGGCCACCCTAAATGCAGAGTTCCCCACTGGACTGGCTGAGGCCTCAGTTGTTGCCACGTCGTGGGTCAACTTTATCTCCCTGGCTATTGCTGCATCCCCCCTTCCTGAAGGTGCCTCTCCATGAGCTCTTCCCGATAAACCTTTGGCACACAACTGCTGTCTCAGAGTCCATCTACAGAGAACCCAATCTAAGACACCTGGTTCCTAATCCTTATGGTCAGTAGACTTATTGACCCCAAAGAAATGAGTATCACTTTGTAAAGGCTTTGATATTGAGGAGCAGGCTTTCTTTTGTCCTGGTCCAATCTCAGTCTTAGATGGGCCCTTGGTGCTTGGGCCTTGGGGACATCTTCCTGGGACAATTTCACCTGCAATGAAACACCAAGGCAAGCATACAGCTAAATCAACTGATTTCGTATTAGTTTGGCCAATATTTGGCTGGATTTTCATGTGATAAATGAAGAATGGATATTCAGCGTTGAAATTAAGTGATCTCCTTAAGAAATAGCAAAGAGAAAAGCAGATTTGTTGTTCAGGCTGAGAGCTCTTGTCTGGTGACAGAGATTCTCTCCTTGACCAAACTCTACTCAGGCTGCTTTGAACCTTGACTTTTGAACTTCCGTGTTCACCTCTGCATTGTCCAATTTTAGCAAGAATCCTGCTAAGTCAGTTTAGCCAGAATCCCCCATCCTCCAAATCTGTTTACTCTCCATATCTGACCAAGTGTGTCATCCTCCGGGTGACGTCAGTCCCCGCCGGCCTGCCTTCAGAGAGAACCCTCTCAGGTCAGCTTACCAGGATCTCCTTTTATCCCTGATGTTTCCTCTTAGTAATTTTCCGTCTGCTGACCCCACCCTGCTCCTTGGCCGTAAGTTCATACTCTTCCTTGCTGTCTTTGGCGTTGAGCCCATTCTTTCTCCCTGACTGCACAACCCCATGGCAGCGGTCCTAAACCCACTGGGATAGAGCCCCTCGAATAAAGTCTTCCTTACCATCTTTAACAAGCATCATGAAGAATTTTGTCTTTAACATGGGTAGGTGCCTGCTCCTGATTCAAGATCTAGTTCAATGTTACTTCTTCTAAGAAGCCTTTTCTGCCTGTTAACGTCACTTCTTGTTTGGGCTTTCATTGTATGTTTTACATATTTTGGTAGAACGCCTAGACATGGACACAAATCACTGTAAATACTGTAGAATGTTCCTTCTAGTGTAGTGTTTTTCAAACTTTAAAAAAAACTTATGGAATACAGGATTCATTATAGGAATCAGACCCTACACATTGTAGGAGGAACTGGGGAAGTAAAGGTCTAGAAAGGGGAGTCGAAGGGTCAGAGAAATTTCCACCATGAGCCCCCCAAAGCCTGGCACGGTGGGCAAGTTGGGGTTTACGAGGCCATCCGGGAGGCCGGTGTGTCTAAGTGCTAGAAGTGTTCAGTCTTTTTCACCACAATCCCTAGTAAGAAATACCTTTTATATCAAGATCCAGTAGAAGGACACACACATACAGGTATATGACCAACTGAGAATAAAGCTTCCACAAAAACCACTAATGTCTACTATTGGTAACTGTGATACATGACAAGTTTATCTGGTCTTTGTCTGGTTCCTGGCACAGAGCTCCTAAAACTCTGGGGGTTACCTTGGGATAGGAGTGATGGGAACGACTTTTGTTATTTATAACAAGCCCCTTTCAACCAGACCGGAGTTAAAGCTAATGAGGTGACTTTTGGTCACCTCAAGATGGCTTCAGGATGGGGGATGGTGGCCAGAGGAGCCAACCGTGTGGTGAAGGTTAGAACTTTCAACCCCGCTCTGACCTCCGGGGAGGAGAGCGGGGTTAGAAATAGAGTTAATCACCAATGGCCAATGATTTAATCAATCATGCCTACATCATGGAACCTTGATAAAATACTCAGAATGATGAGGTTCAAGGAGTTTCTGGGTTGGTGAACACATTCGTGTGCCAGGAGGGTGGTGCAACCCAGGTCCATGGGGATGGAGCCTCCTGTACTTGGGACCCTTTCTAGACCTCACCCTATGTACCTCTTCATCTGGCTGTTCTTCTATATCCTAGATGATAAACTGTGATACTAAGCATAACACATTTCTCAGTTCTGTGAGTCATTCTAGCAAATTATCAAAGCCAAGAGATGGCATGGGAACCCCCAGATTTGTAGCTGTCTAGGCAGAAGTGTGGGTGCCTGGGGACCCTATTTGTGGTTGGTATCTAAGAGGAGGATAGTCTTGTTGGGACTGAGCCCTTAGCTTGTGGCATCTGTGCTAACTAGAGGTAGTTAGTGTTAGAATTAAGCTGAATTGTTGGACACTCAGTTGGTGTCAGAGAATTGGAGAACTGGTTGTCGTGCAAAAATGAAAAACAGCAACATACACTAATAGTTTCTATTCTACTCATTTTTTCCTTCTATTATGTTCATTTTTTAAAAAAAAAATGCTGTTTGTAACCAACTAAATTGATTTTATAACTTTCTACTTGATCACAACCCATAGCTTTAAAAACACTCTGTAATATGTTGGAAGCTTCTTAGAACAGGAAGGTTGAAATTTACTCTGGCATCCTCTATGCCTAACACAACATCCAGTATAGAGATATCACTATTATAAATTCATGGGACATATGAGTGAATGACTTTTAGTTTGATCCTCCCTGGCTCAGGTCTCAGTTTTGTGAATCTACCCAGGGACATTCAGACATAATTGGTGTAAATTTGTTCCTTGCATTCAGGCAAGTCTCACCTACTGGAATGTTAATTTATTAGTTCATCATATGGACCATTTTGGGTGGGGTAACTGGTGTCTGTCAGAGGGGATAATTTGCTTGCTGGGTACAGAATTAATCAAAGGACATGGGTTGTTCCTAGGCATTATTTCCCTCAAGATGGGGTAACTACAGTAATTGCGCTTCTCAATTTTGAGATGTTTCTCTCAGGATACCATCTGCCAGGTCATGGCTAGGCAGCCCCTCCCTTCTGTCCTGAGCGCTTCACAATAATAGCCGCCTTATAGTCCTTCAAGTTGGCTCTTCTTGCACAGTATGAAGACCTTGCGGGTCTCCATTCTAGGTGAAGATTTAGGGAACACCCCAATCTCATCTGCAACACATTGCCAAGAGGCGGTTTACTCCTGCAGATGGCTAATTGCTTCAATTTCATGTTACTTCTTGTTAGCTTCAGTTTGAGAAGGTGACGTTTCCTGACCTTGAGCTAAAGTTCTGGGGCTGAACTCTGTCTAAAGCCCGTTGACTCTTCTGCACTGAAAACATTCAACAATAAATAGTTGCTGAGTGATCAAACTGATTTATCAACTAAAGTTTTGATTTGTGGCTGATCCAGTCTGACCTGCAACATCCTGGTCCCCAAGGCTGTTAGGATGGCCAGGGGGGTCATTTTTATCTAAGATTGGTGAAGACCTCTTCCTGCTAGGTATGAACCTCCAGCCAATTCCAACTTCACATAATGCTCAATACAGATTTCCTGAAACATACGACTAATGCATGCAACATACCCCTATTCATTTTCCATGTGGAGCCTATAAAAATGTATTTTCCTCCCTCTTGCAAAGACTCTCTCACCCATCTGGTTTAAATTTGTGTGAATTGCTGCCTGCCGAGAAAAGGGTTAATGACAACTGGGAGGGAGAGTTCTGTTTACTTGGCTGGGCTTTGCAGGAGCCTAGTTTCTCCCAGAAGTTGAGTTCAATCAAATGCAATCCAGGGGGCTGAGGAGGACTTCCTGTTAACCCTGATAGGACTCTTTATTAGCAGGACAAATGTGGCACCGAGATCTGGAAATTTTGGCTATAGCAACAGCAGCGACAAGCATGCTGCTGGAAGGAACATCTGTGGAGAGCATGCCTAACAACAACTAGCACTTTAATGACATAATGAAAATCACATTTCTGTAATTGTATAATACACAGGCTCAGGACTGTAACATCACTTGTCTAAATGTGAAACAAATTGGACGCAGAAGCTTGGGCCCTTTGGCAATTGCTTATTCAGGGCTGATTATTTGCATAGAGACCTCACTTTTGACCGGACTTCAGTTTCATGAAGCTGGGATGCTTTTCACATGGCCAGTTCCAAAAATTAACACCTTCAAGTTCTCCTTTCTGGTCCTCCTGAAGGTTTCCAAGAATGTGACATCGTCTCGCAAGCCAAGAGCAACACTTGGATGTACTGGCTGGGACGCTCTCGGTAATTATTTCCTTAAGGGCCGACATTAGAAAGGAATTCACAGGAGGCCGGAGTGAGCCATTTTTCAGAAGGGCCGCTCTCCAGAGGCGTTTCAGCTGGAAAGACGGCCAAGCTTGGATTAAGCAGATTGTGTAAATCTCACTGTTACGATATTAAGAAAATGATCCAGAATGTTTGATCACTTCGTGTATTACGTGAATGCTGTTATGGTAATACAACGTCTTCTTTGGCTGTAAGAGCCATTATTATCCTATAAGAAGGATAATAAAATGTGGTAGTGTATTAAAATGCAATTTAGGACAGAACCTGCTGTGTATGACAGTGACAATGTTTGTAGCTGTCTGTGTACAAAGGTTATTTTGCATCCCATATTTACTAATACTCCACTGAGCCCAAAGGGGGTTGTCAATACGTTATCATTTGAAATTTCCCATATTTTATCTAGTTCAATCTTCAAAGCAGCCGTGTTAGGTTAAGAATGACAGTTATTATTTCTTCCCATTTTTCAAATGGTTAGGTGGCATGCTCAATGCCCACTGCTGATGCGAAAAGGTTGACATTCACACCATGCCTTCTGATTCCAAGGCCAGCACAAGTCTCTACCCTACCATACTGGGTGTCGTTTCGCATAATTCCCTTTGCTATCAGTATAATTGAGAAATGCCACAAAGCGGCATCCGTTCCCTAAGTTTAACATGATAACAGGCAGCTACAGCACAAATAAAACCAATTTGCATTAAACCATCACTAAGCTGAGATTCATACATTTAACTCCCCCCCACCAACACTCCCAACCCACCCCCCCACCCCCGCATGCCCCAGCGGTTGACCCAGAATAACAGTGCATTTCTGAGCTGGTTTCAATACATTTCCTGTGACTCTCTACAATGTGTTATTCAAAGTGTGGTCTGCAGACCAGCAGCATCAGCATCACCTGAGAGCTTACTGGAACGGCAGAAGCTCAGTCCCCATCCCAGACGCCCTGAATCAGAATCTGTGTTTTAACAAGAGCCCCAAGCGATTCGTGTGCTTGTCAGGGTGCGGGAAGCGCTGCATCTATAACTCATGCTTTTGCTTAGCCCTGCCTATTTTCTCTAGTGGGCCGTGCAGTCTATATGTAAGGAGAGGAGAGGAGACCAGGCAGAACGTACCTACCTGCGTGCTTCCTTTTCACAAGGACTGAAGGAGGAGTTAGACTGGAGATGGGGGACAGCTGTGGAGGGAAGAACCGGGGAAAGAGTTTGGAAACACGGAGGAACTTGCCAGTAGCCTCCTGTAGACATCTGGTTTGTGGTATCAAGGAAACAGACAGTGATAGTGATTTTCTGAAATGACAGGTGCTCCAAATGTGTCTTGCTCATGAGCACTTTGGGAAATAGTGTTTGAGAAACCCTGGTATGCTCCTGAAGGGGACACAATCAGGCTCACCATTCCTATAAGCAGTGACCTGCTGAATGGGCCGTGGGCTGCAGAAAACTGAGATTCCTTGTTTCTTCCATTCATCTCCAGCCTCCTCCCCTCTCAGTTTCTTCAGTCCCAGCTCCAGGTGTAAGACTTATGGCCCCCTGGTGCGCTGTCAGGACCTCCCGTCTAAGGCTGTGCCAACTTGGCCCCCTCTGGAAGCTCAGAATTTATGCCGCCAAAGCCCTGATTCCTTCTCGTCTGGGTCTGAACAGCCCCCTCTTCCGCCCTGCTCATCCTGGCCGCATCTTTGCTTTTTGCAGGAGCTGCCAGATGTCAAATTGCTCCATATTCTGTGGCTTCGGGATCCAGGCAAATGTCCATAAAGGAGAGGATTGTAACCACCGAAACACAGCATGAATACAGGGCCCTGGATTCTGTTGTGGGCAAGTACGTTGAGCGATTTGAAATGACTTGCCTGGGAGTTGGTTGTCAAATTTTTGGTGTGTTCAGGAAATGTGTGCCACATTTTACATCAGCATTTTCAAACTGCAAGTGAGTGAAGTGTTGAATTGTAACAACGAGTGAGTGCAATGAATGGATTGCAGTGCCCATGGCGAACTAGCTCAGGTAATAGCAGTAACTCGTTCTTTGATTAAAACAATTCTTCGGTGTGGTACAACTGTTTCTGGTGCTGCATAGAGTAGAAATCCTATCCTGATGTCACGTGAAGGCACAGTATATGGAAGACTTTATATGTAGATTATGGGTGGAAAGAATTGGATACTTTTTGGTTATCTGCCATCACTCGTATTTCAAGGTCCAGAAGGGTCAAATCAATCCAAATGTAGTTAAATATGCTTCTAATTGCTCCCTTGCTCAATATCCCAGGGTTTTTACCGAAGGGTTCAAAGCATTTACCGTCCTATCACTATGACTCCCAGCGGCTTAGTATCCTGCTCAGATTTAACTTCCTCCCGGAGGCCTCCGTCCCAGCTGGGATTAGCGTCTCCTTCTATTTTCCGCTCTATCTTGCCTGGCTGGCTAAGGCAAGTGCGGGCCAACGACAAGGTCCCTCTTTCCTAAATGCTGACTGCTCAGTTACGTACATTCTCTCCCTTAATTCTCCCATCGTGTTTACAAAGGAAGAAATGGGAGTTCAGCTACATCACACAACTTGCTCAAGGTCACACAGCTATGAAGGGATGGACCAGGGTTTTGTGCTCCCAGAACCTGTTCCATACCAATGGTTCTCAAAGTGTGGTCCCTGGAGCAGCAGCAGAATCTGAGGTTATGCACAAGTTTGACAACCACTCTTCTCTTCTAAGCTTAGTGTCCTGTGACGTGTGTGATTTCAGCCACTGGACTGTAAGCTCCCTGAAGGCAGGACTTCTGCCTTCTCCATCTCTGAGCAAGGTACTGTACGAAGTGCTGCTGTGGAAATCTAATAGTAACAGCTAATGTTACTCAGCTCTAGCTGTATGCTGGGTCACGTGCTAAACTTCTGTGGGATCTGTCTCATTTAATCCTCAGAATAACCCCCCAAGGCGGGTACTGTTATTATCTGCCTTTCACAGATGAGGAACTGAGGAACAGAGAGATGAAGCACCTTGCTCAAAATCCACTGTGTTGCCCGGGGAAGCTGGGATGCAAACCCCAGGGGTCTGACCCAGAGCCCAAGCACTTCCCCAGCAGGCCATCCTGCTCAGCGCGTGGTTAGTGAATTGACTCTAATCATCTGGACCCTCCCATGTACCATGTGGAAGAAAAGTCTAAAATGTAAAAGAGGGATGAGTCAACATATAGAGCAGCTTAGGGGGACAGGCACAGCTTGGGTTTCTTGCCAAAAGCAAGGCTTACTTTGCTTAGGGAAGCAAACACGAATTCTCAAGTTCCTTAATTTCATTCCTCATGGATCTAGTTATCTTGATCTCTGATACAGGGATGGTGGCAAACCTACTCAGTACTGTTTGTTCCAAAGGTTCCTGAACGTCTTGAATTCCTGCCTCAGAAGGTGCACCCTTCTGAGGAGTCCGGGGAGGGGATTAGTGAGGTGAAGGGAGGGGTGTCTACAGGTTGGGCTCCGGTAGAGATTCTTGAATTCAAACCACTTGGTCCAGATCATGATTGTGCTGCTGAGCATCTGTGTAACATTAGCCACAAGCCACTTACCCTCTCTGGCCTCAGTTCCTTCATCTGTAAAGTGGGAGTGATGATAATAGCTGTTTTATTTGTATGCAGCTCAGATGAGATGGTGGCTACGAGATGGAGGCTAGGAGTGTGCTGTATAAACAAAAAGTGATAACTGAGAAGTTCAACCTTCTTTGCTGTGTCCACTGGTGAGTTGCAATGTTGGAAGGGCATTGAAGAGGTGCCCACCAGTCTTGATTTCCAACATGAGATTCTTTTCTGCTTGAACGTCCTTCCCTAGGACATGTGTGATTTCTCAGGACTTCTGCAGTGTGCGGGCCTGCTCCTCTGAGGCTAGAATGAGTTCTCGGTCCTTTGGTAACAGGAACTCTTTAAAGACAAAGGGCTCCAAGGCCCCCAAAGACCAGTAGCAGGGACTCCCTCAAGGATGCGATGCTATTTTGCATCCCTACCCTCAAAACAATGGTGTTTCTCAGCCTGGATTTGTAGAATCCTGTTTATATATCTGAATTTTCCCCACTGAACTGTCAGCGCCCCCACTCCTCCCTCTCCAGGCACCAAAGCCCTTGTAAAACATCTCCACCCTTCATGGGACACCAGCGCTCCAATGCCCCATTCCAAATAAATGAGAAAGAAACCCCTTTCTGCCAGGTTTTGCTTGTGCCCTGGCCACCCGAAGGCAGGATAAAATTTTGAGGCAGGGAGCATGTGTGTAATTGCTTCCTGGGAGGAAGACCATGAGAGCCTGTTGCAGATGAGGTGTTAATGATGAGCGCCACAGGATTTGTTACTGTAGCAAGGTCCCATCTGGATTGACTACATTAACTTGCTTTTTATATGGATGTGGCCTTTAATAGAATCCCTTCCCTCTTTGTTAGGGAGCATCCCACAATAGGAAAAATAAACAAAGCAAAAGGAATAAAGCAAACCCACCCCCTAGCTCTGCTGGATAACTGTGGTCTTGCTGGTTTACCCAATGTCTTGAAGATCTCCTTACCTTATCTAGGGAGGGGTTTCCTTGTAGGGAAAGAACTTGGAGACTTTGTTAGTAAATGCATTGCTTCAAGCATCAATGATCGAGCACTTGATGAGGAATGAGGATATCCCGGTGTTTAGTCTGAAATCTGAGGTTTAGAGGAGACTGAGTAACTTCAACAAAGTTCCAGAAGATCTGTGAGTAGTAGGATTTTTATTTGTAAATTAGGTTTAATAATACTGTTCCTATCTCATTTTAACCTTACACCAACTCTCTAAGATGATATCTTAGATCCAAAGAACGACAGCATTAAAAGGAACTGGAGTTAGAGTTTAGGTCCCACTACCTCGTTTTATTAACAAGGAGATGGAAGTTCAGAGAGGAAAAACATCTTGTCCAAGGACACAAACTTGCTCAGTGGTTGAATGAGGACTGGACCCCTGGTCTTCCAATTCTGAGAGGGGTTGGTTCTTGGTTCCAATTTTGTCTAAAATAGACCTTTGCTAATTTCCATTTCTCCCCCTTGCAAATGACTCCAGTTTCAACTTTCTAAGCAGCAAAGTGATTCGGCTGGGGCTGGTCCAGAGTGTGGCTGGGACCCTGGAAATCTCTACTGACTCAAACATTTGCCGCACCTCTCTTCTAGTTATCCCGTGCCCAGCCAACAAGCTGTCCTGTTGAGTACAGACATAGCCGAGGGGATCCCAGCCTGCTAGAGAAAGCGTCTTTGTCCCCCTCTGCTAGAAAACCAGTACCTGGAATGCAGTAGTCGTAGGTCGACCCAGCTGAATCAAGGTGAATTTCTAAATTTTCTCAATCATGACATCTAATCTTTCCTTTATGAAGATAGGACAACTAGCTAGATATAAAAATGGAAATACTTAGAGCTTTCTTGTGGAGTAGAGACATGTTGGGGTGTCTGTGATACTGTCAGAGAAGTGACAGTTTTGATGAATTAGCTCCCCCAAAATGTCATATTACTGGTTCAAATTTGGAATTCATTTCAGCCAGCTGACTGCCCAAATAAAGAAAAGAATTTTCTTTATCTCATAAAAAGGCAAAAAGATTTCTAGAATATTTACTGGATGGGGCAAATGAGAGATATTAATGTTTTCTAAATGCTCTCCAGAAAGGCCCGATGTTCACTGGTGTTCATCTACATTCCAAGAAGAGATTTGGCTGTGGAACATTGTGGGGAACACAACTGGGGATGTTTCAGTAAGACAGCACCTCGTCTTTTAATTAACTTCTTGTTCCTGTCTTTGGTGAAATATTAATTATTTTTTAATCATCACTGGGATGCACTTTAAGGAGAGGCAGCTGGAATCATCCAACCTTAGTTTCATTATACAGATAGGTGTTATAATAATTAACTTAATTAGCTTGTCACTGCTTGCATAAAATATGACTGTATTTGGAGAACAGATATTGCTTTGCTGATCCAAGGTTAATTAAAAAATAGAGTGTGCAAGAGGTCAGGTTAAATGGAGTTGGCGGCACCCTGATATCTGGGCAGCATAACGAAGAATGTTTCCGCAGGGGGCGGGGACTGGAAACGAGCCGTGGCAGAGCTCTGAAGCCATCCGTGGGGAGAGTCAGCGTCATCCAATCCAGCAGACTGCAGCTCATCTGTGGTGTCCTCCTCTCTCTCTACGTCAGGGTTCTTGTTCTGGGGTCCATGAACCTCCACAGGATAGAGAGGGACATCAATGAGACACGTTAAGTGGAAGACGGTTCTTTGTGATCTCTTGAGATCTCAATATACCTGAGTGCAAGGTGATAGAATCAGGAACAAGTGTTCTGTGCAGTCTACGGCTAACATTTACCCAACACTTCCATGCGCCAGGTACCAAGCTGAGAGGTTTACATTAATAATTCAATTTCCGCCACAATCCTAGGAGGCAAATAGTATTATCCCTATTGTGGAGTTGAGGAAACAGGTCTAGAGAGATTAAATGATGTGTCCAACATCACACAGCTAGTTAGCGGTAGAGCTAGGGTTTGATCACAGAGAGTGGTGGTCCAGGGGCTAATTCTCAGTCGCTAATCTTCAATGGTTGCTTTTGAGTGGACTATGACTATACATGCCTAGTTACAATAATAATGAAAAGAAGTAGTATTTCTTGGAAAAGGAAACTTTATCAAACATGTACTCACCCCTCCAGAAGCAGGATCTCTTGCAAAATCAGAAAACTGACAGTAAACCAGAATGTTTAATCCTAGTTAAAATGCTGAGGAACTGGTATGGGTTCGGAAGAATAAGTTTGCTCATTCGTTGTCCATGTGTGGGCGAGTTTAATGTGTATAACTGTTTTTGTTTTGTTTTGTGATTATGCAGTGATCCATCAAGGGTTGATTTGTTCCATAATCAGTTAAACCTTCTAACAACTTATTTGGAGGAGTATGTGCTTCACAGAGAAATTGACAGCTTTGGAGACTTTGAGCTAAGAAGGCATCGCATCTCTTGAAAATGGCTCATGTAATAAGGGTTGGGCTGTCTGGAAAATAATGGAAATCTCAAACCGAGGTGGTTACAGAATAGCACAAGAAGTTGTTGGCATCAGCCCTGAAATGTTAACTGTGCTCTTTGGTGACTGGATGGGAATTTCATATTCAATGCTAGCTGCATTATGGACCAGGATGGACTACGATTGACCTGGAAGATTCATTCACATTTTGAGAAAGTGATCTCAAAATCATTTGCTCTGATTCCTCATGGGCTCCTGGGTTTGATTTCACATGATGGTTTACTGACTTTCTCAATTGGAATGACTTATACTTATTTTAAACTTAACTGTTTGTTCAACACTGCTATTATTTTACTTTAGACTGTTCTTAATTTCCCCTAGAGTGATGTGTGGTTTGGATTGGATTGTGCTGATGTGGTTTGTCATGTATGATGCTAAATGTAGGACAGAAGCTTGGAAAGGAGGAAAATGAGAATGTGAAAAAAAAATGTAGGTTAATATTATTGTGGTGATGAATAATGTGTCATATGCTGCTACTATGTGGATCAATATTGTTCTTTTTTTTAGTTTATGCGATCCCAAAAGTGGGAAGTAACATAGAAACAAGAGAAGCCATTAGAGGATTCATATATACAGGAATAAACACAGAATCCAGAAGAAAAAGTGATTAGGTGTAATGGTCTATACAGTATAGCACCCCTCACTGTGGAAAGTGACGTCTGGGAAGAGGAGCATCACAGATGCAAACTCTAGAGGCAGAGGCAGCACAACCCTGAGAGTCAGACTCCCTGAGGCTTCCCATCTTAGCTCTCCCTTCCCTTGAGTAGTTGGGAGAGGGCAGGTGGCAGAAAACATCGCAGCCCCTGCAGCAAGGGGCGCCTGGAAGCATGCTCTTGTGAGGTGAATGGATTAACAAGTGGTGGTACGTCCATTCAATGAAATACTACTCACCAATAGAAAGGAACAAACTGGATACACACAACAATGTGGGTGGATTTAAAAGACCTGATGCTGAGTGAAAGAAGGCAGTCTCAAAAAGTAACATACCATATAATTCTATTTACATGATATTCTAAAAAAGACAAAACTAGTGACAGATCAGTGGTTGCCGATGGTTAGGGTTGAGGTAAGGATATGACTGACTCAAAGTGGCAGCATGAGAGAGTTTTCTGAGATGATATAATTATTCCTTATCATTATTGTAGTGTTGTTTATACAAATCTTTACATAAACTCATAGAATTGTATAATACACATCCAGAAACTTAGTGTATGTTAATTTGAAAAACAACTATTGAGAGATATCATTGTTATTTTAATTAGTTTCCATATTTCTAGTCTCACACTGTTAAAACAGTTTTCACAAAGATATATGATGTTTCTTTTATGTTAAATTGGCGCCACATTAGTTTGTGTTTGAGAGCTGTTTGGTGTTTACCATGAATTAATAAAGGAGTCTAGAAGGCTTACAGGGTTTGTTGGTTCCTTGGGGGACCTCTGTTGATAGAGCCCCAGGATAGGCATAAAGGCAAGCGTCAGTTGGGAGGGGGACCAATCCTAGGAGAGCAATCCTAAGCAATCAGGGTGGTTTGCTAATTCAGCCAGCTTTCCTCAAACCACGCCTCCTTTCTATGAAGAAAGAACATGCAAAGGAATGGGGTGGGTGCATGTCTATTTAACTGGGGACTTCAGTTACCTCAAGTAATGAGGGTTTATTAAAAGTGTACACAAGCAGAGAACCCCAGGAAAAGACAGCCTAGAGGCCCCCAAAAGAGCAGGAAGTGGTGGATGGTTTTGAATCCAAGATGCCTCAATGGACTTCCACAGCTGGAGTTCGTGAGTCTTTGCTCTGTGTTCCTCCACTAATCATAATTCAGCTGACCTTCCTATGTCTTCCTGTCTAACTGCTAACTGGTTTCTTCTTCCCTTGATTCTTTGCGTGCTTTCTCTGTCTTATAGCTTTTGTTCACTCTTAGTGTCTGCTTCCTGATAGCTTCAGCTAACGACTGCAATTACACCTCGGCTCAGCTATCACTGCTAACTGCATTTTTCTTGATGCATTGGATCTGGCCAGCTCCTGTTTTTGTGCTGGTCCCCATCACAGATTGCTGGCCAGCTCCTGAATTGGCTGTTCTTTAGTTCGAGTGCCCACTCCAGGTCCAATTAGCTGTCACTAGGTGTGGGAAGAGTCACCTGGCCTGTGTCATACTGCATCTTCCTGGGACAGTCTCACTTAGAAGAGGCTGTGGTCTGGGAGACACCACGGAAATCCTGTCTAGTACAATGCTCCACAATTAGCAAATCATACAAGATATAACACACACAAATGCTAAATTTTGTTTAAGAGACAGTATATATGTACCAAGAACTACGAGGAGGCTGGGAGTTTATCCTGCTTGTAAGCTACTAAGCTAACCTATTACCATTTCACGGACATTGGCAGAAGACACGAGCCTCCTGGGTCAGAGACAAAGGCCTTTTTTATAGCACAGCAGGCAGCACGAGCTTCATGGTCACGTCAGCTCCCCATGATCCCCAAGTCCTGTGGGGGGCGGTGCAGATGGTGCCTTCACAAACTGTGGGTTGCATTAAAGAAGAGGAACGCTGAGCTTTGGGTGAGTGGTATGCATGCTTGCTCTCTGGCCAGGAGGACATGGTACCTCACATCCCTCAAGGTTCATTGCTGTAAACACGATCCTGAGAAATGGACCAGGCAAAGAGTGGTCAGGATCTTGCGTTGTTGGCACACGCAGCTAGCGTATGCAGGGACACTTAGGGCCTATGGTGGTGGCGAATCACCTCTCCCAGCAATACATCTCGGAGGCAATGTAGAAATGATGGAGGATGCAGTCGTCCAATAACTAGGATACAAATAATCTCTGCTTTCTACCACAAAATATTCCTAGAAACTTCAAGATTATAAGATTAAAGAGTTCCCACTTTCTTCCCACTCAAGCCTGCCCACCTCCCTCTGGAACAAAAATGTTTTGGCTAACTATAAGACTGTAATTACCACTTGTGGCTATGGGATGGCTTACTGTCCAAAGGCAAAGTTTTCTGGGAGAAGGCTTCATTCTTCCAGAGGCCTGGAGATGAGGCAGTGGCTCATTGCCATAATCCAATGAGAGCTGACGATAATTCAAGAATACTCAACCTGAGGCAGCGATTGCATATCACATACACCTCTGAGCACCTTGGGTCCCATTTTACTCCTGGGGTCTCTGCCTTGATCTCCCGAAGGTAACAGGAAAATCCATCCACCTCAACAGGAACCTGAAAAATGACTTCAGTCTAGGAAGCTACTTTCTTCTCTGTCTGTGATCAAATCCCCCGGATCAAATTCTCTTGTGGGTGGTTTATCAGTCTTTTATGGAATCCTCTTGGTGGTTCAAGGTGCAAAGATCCTCTACCTGTACTGGAAGACAGGTCACTTTCCTGGGGTTGTTCTCAGAGGCACATGTCAAAACAGGATGGATGATCAGAGCTTCCCTTTACTGAGAGCTTACTGGGTACCAGGCAGCTTGGTAAACGTTGTTTCCTTTTAACAATGACTCTATGAGAGAGAGAATTTTATTATCCACATTTTGTAGTTGGTGTAACTGATACTTACAGAGGCTGGGGAATTTCCCAAGGTCACACAACTAGCAAATGGTGGAGCCATGTTTTGTATCCAGCAGTAGAGGCTGCCTAGCTCTCCACCACTCCCCTGGTGTGTTCTTGGACGTGGATGGCCTTAGGCATCTCTGGGCCCTCCTGCTGCGCACTGAGTGGAGCGGCAGTGCCATTGGCGGCGTGGGGAGAGCGCTGTGTTTAGAGTCAGGTAATCCAGGATTATGCTCCCTAATCGCAATGCACGATGTTACCTCACAAGGAAGTGCCTGCTTCTCAGGTCAGGGAACTAACGCAGGCCCTTTCTACTCCACAGGGTCATCAAGATATTCAGACGAATGTGAGAATGCTTTATAAACTGTAAAGCAGTCCACAAATATGAGATTGTTGCTATTTGCTTCTAAATGTCCAAAAATACAGACCCTGGCTTCAACAGGGGCTCTGCTATCACTGATCAATCAGACAACAAACTCTAATTTCTGGGGCCAGATGGCTTTCTCTTGATGTGTCAGTTCAGATGGACGGGTGATAACTCCTGTGTTGAGAAGGATGCTGAGGCCTTATTGACTCGACAGAGAAGAGTACTGAGACAGAAAAATGCAACAGTTAGGGGAGAATAGGGGCTGTATTCATGCCTGATTATTCTGTGCTGGTCTTGGGGTGAAGCAGAGACACAGGAAGACAAAAGGAGTACTACACAATGGGCCTCAAGAGTTCTGGGGGAGCCCTGGGGATGGGCGTCTGGCAGAACTGCTCTTGCGGTGATTCTGTGTCAGAGGAGCTCTTAAGTGCCTTGGACCAACCACAATGGGGGAGTTAGTTCTCCCTCTGTACCAGCAGCCTGGGTAATTTTTCATCCTGGAGGCATGCCTGGGCCTGACTCCTGGTCGGGAGGACTGGGCTGGGGACCATAATGAGAAGCAAATCTCCGTGGATTGGGGCCCGCGATGTGATGAAAAGCTTCGACGGCGGATGAGATAAGGCGTGCTGAATGGAAGCACGCACGGCTGATCCCGCAACTTGCAGCATGGCTTCTATTAAAACCAGGCCTCCTGCCCCATCATTCACACAAGTTTTTCTTACTCTCTGCCCATCAGTTAAGAAAACTGTTAGGAAAGTAACATTAACCAAAGCCCAGGGCTGTGACTCTGGGGAAGTGCTCCTTGGCGTGCCCGGATATGGGGCAATGACACCTGGAATGGCCTTGGGAAAAAAATTGGGGCTCCAATTAAAAATGACTCAGTCTGGGTGGCCAGGCAAACCCATAGGGACCCATGTGAGAGGCCCAGAGTTTTCACCACTCTCCCCACACGAAAGTGTTTTCAAAGCAATTCATAGCACGTTGTACTCCTTTTTGAAAAATAACTCCTCCCACCATATTAAAACAACTTTAAACATATTTAAACAAACAAAAAAAAACCCCATAGTCCCACTCTTCAGAGATAACTGTTGTTTACATTGTGATACACATCTTTCCCATATTATTACTACACATACGTATGTATACATATGTACATAAATACAGGATTATACCATAGATGTGTACGGCTCATTATGGCAGCCAATAGCCACCTGTGGCTGTTCAAATTAGAATTAATTAAAATAAATAAAAATAAAATTTCAGTTTCTCAGTTACCCTAGGCACATATCAAGTACTCAAAAACTGTATGTGGCCATCGGGCAGGTGCAGCTATAGAATGTTTTCATACGCAGAAAATTCTGGACAGCAGCACTAGTAGATACGGTCCTCTAACCTTTTCTCACAGGAACATCTTTCATGTCATAAAATACGACTGTGCAGGATCCTTTTTAATGCATACAGCATATTCCATTGTGTACATGTATGATCATTTTTTGAAACCATTTCTCTCAAGCTCAAAATTCAAATTATTTCATTTGTCACTGCCATAACAATGATTCGATAAACTTTCGAAAAGCTAAATATTTGTTTGATGTATGGTTACCTCCTTACTATCTCTTCCAGAGCCGTTTGCACAGTTTTTAGATCTTTTTCATACCTATTACGGAATTACCTTCCAGAGGGATTGTATAAATTTATACTCCTGACACGTGTGTTATGAAAGTGCCTCTTGCTCTCATCTAACCAGCAATTTAGAAAATTATTGCCACTTTGATAGTTGAGGCAGCGTTATCTCAAAGATGGTTTGCTTTGCAATTCTTGGATTTCTAGCAGAGTTTATTTGGGCTTATAAGCCCTGATATTTCTTTTGTGACTTGCTTTTGCTGAGTTTTTAATTGAAATATTTACGTCTTTCTAATTGATTAATACAAAATCTTTATATGTGGAGGAATTAAGCCTTTACCACACACCTTACAAAGGCTTTTTTGGTTTGTCATTTGTTTTTCAATTTTTTTTGTTTACAAACAATATAAAATTGTATTTAGTCAAATCTCTCAGTTTCTTCCCTTTAGATTTCTTTTTCTTTCTTTTTTTTTTTTTTTTTTGAGGAATATTAGCCCTGAGCTAACTGCTGCCAATCCTCCTCTTTTTGCTGAGGAAGGCTGGCCCTGAGCTCACATCCGTGCCCATCTTCCTCTACCTTGTAGGTGGGACGCCTACCACAGCATGGCTTACCAAGCGGTGCCATGTCCGCACCCGGATCCGAACCAGCGAACCCCAGGCTGCCAAAGCAGAATGTGTGCACTTAACTGCTGTGCCACCGGGCCAGCCCCTTCCCTTTAGATTTCTGCCTTGATGAGACACTTTAGTTCTACCCTGTTAAAAATTATCTATAAATTTTTATAATTTAATTTTTTTAAACACCTAAAACTATAGTACATCTGGAATTTATTTAGGGTGTAGTGTGAGCTTGATATTTACCTTTGTTTTCTAAATGATTAGCCAGATTTCCCCAAACCATTTGTTGAGTTATTTATTCTTTTCCTACTGATTTTAACTTTCACCTTTATCAAACATTGCATTGATATTTGGGCCTGCTATGATACTTTCTATTTTCTTACTCTTTTAATTTGGTACAAGTAACATATTGCTTTAATTAATGTACTATATATTACATGTTAATATTTCTGTGCTAAGTCCTCCTTGTAACTTTTATTTTCCAAAATGGTTTTGGCTTTTCTAGTGTGCATATTCTCCCATATGAATGTTAAAACCATTTTGTGAAATTTCAGAAAATAATCCTATCAGCATTTTTATTGGCATTATTCATGTAAAACTAGATTCATGAGAAATTGCTATTGTCTCAATATTAAATCTTCTCATCTAGAAATATGGTATGTCTTTGAACTTATTCTCATTCTGATATGTCTCTTAGTACAGTTTTTCAGTTGTTTTCTTCATTTAGTCCCTTAATATTACTTATGAATTTCACCCCCATTTTGCCAAAAACTTGGCTAAATTTTCATTAAGACGTTGTTGATCCTGGCTTCTGGCTGGATGTTGGGGGATGAAATGAGCTGAGAACCATCCTGGGATGCAATTCTCCTGGACTAGGGCATAGGAAGTGATATTTAAATTTTTTTTTTATTCTTGTTTTAAATGAGATCTTTAGATACCATTATATTTGGAACATATTATTGGGAATCTATAGACAAGCATACATTTTGAATATTTATTTTGTCATTAGCTTTAATAGTTTTGTATTTTTAGATTAGCTATAATGGTTTGTGGATTGGCTATCTTGGGCTTTGCAAAGAGATAATCATATTGGCAAGAGATGTTTGTCAATATTTAGAATTTTTACTTCTTTTTCTTATAGATCAATATAGGGTCGCACTAAAGAAGCAGAGCTGTTTCAGACAGACAGACCCGGGTAAATTCCAAATGCACCCCCTAGTAACGCAAACCTTCTGCAGTTTACCCAATCCCTGAGGCTCAGTCTCCACGGTTGTAAAAGGGGTAATGATACCTACTTTATAGTGATCTTCTGAGGATTAAATGAAATATTGCATAGAAAGCATATAGCCCAGGACCTGGCACATACAGCTGCTATTATTGCTTGTCTGATTGCAGTTGGCTGGAGCTCCCAGAACCTCGAATATTAACCATAATGGTGGACATTGGGCTTTAATGGCAATAGGTTCATTTCTAAATAGAAATACCAGGCACTGTTGATGATGATGGCGATGATGGTGATGACAATGATGATGATGACAACGCTGACTAACATCAATTAAGCGTTTGTGCCCCATCCAGCACATACACCATAAAGACAATTGCCGGAAATTACTCCAACATCTTGCAAACTTGCTCCTAATCATATTGCTTTTATTCACTCATTCTATCATTTAATTAACTCATTCAACAATCATTTATTGACCATGATTTGAAGCTCTCACTTAATAAGCCTCAATTCTTACTATCATCATTTTGGACATGGTGTTACTTGTGATGAAGAGGGAAGAAATAGATAAATAAGCAGATAATGGAAGATAATTGTATCTATTCTCCATGTATAAAGCACCTATAGAACCACATGCGTGCATATGTTATGGTGCGATCTATTACCGTGGTCTTTCCCATCCCTTATGTATAGACTATCTGTCCTCACAGAAAGCAAAGAATGAGGCTCAGGTTTGTAACAGGATAAAGAATGGGGCTGGTCTTCCTCTGATGAAAGGTTATTCATTCAACTATCATTTACTGGTACTAGTAAGAAAAAGATGAATAAGATGAGGATCTTGCTCTTGCGTTATTCATAGTGAAGAAAACCAGAAGTGTAAGGAGCGTTATGCCAGAGAACATACAAACGTTGTGAACCCACAGAGAGGGAGGTGCTCGCGCAGGGCGGCATGGGGTTGCCGGCTTGTTGTGGGATGGGAAGGAGCTGGGGCTGCAGAGGTGGTGGGAGTTAGGACAGAGTGAGTCAGGAGACTAGGTGGGTAAGAGACAAAGGCATGCTAGTGGTGGGAACAGCGTACGCAAAGGCACAGAGGCACACCGGAGCCGATTGCTTAGCTTGCCAAACTGCCTGTCCTACAGTGAGGTTGAAAGAACTTTGTGATTAAGTTCAATTTGAAGCAGCCTGGCTACAAATTAGAGCTTCTGTTGCATGGTTTAATGAGGCCAGCAGAGTAAAGAAGGGAAACAATCGTGCCTTGTTAATACTGATAGTCATGATATTTACTGGGGCAAAACAAAAATAAAGAAAGTAAGTATAGCTTTTACTGAAAAAGATTGGAGACAGAATGAGGAACTGAAAGAATCTACTGCTTTTAGGTGGAAACAAAGGAGATGCTAAATTTCTTTGAATTAGCTCAGTCTCTCCACTTTTCTCTTTCCATCCTCATCTTTCTCTCCTCGCAGACCCTCACTCAACAGCAAGTTTCTAGGCTGGGTGGATTTCTTACAACACTGATGAGGAACGCCAGCTAGAGGTACAGAGGAAGATTATTAAACTTTCTCCCTAAAATCATACACAAATGGTAAACACAGGAAACAGGTACCCCCTTGGCCTCTATTATCTGCTGGTGAATCCAGAGTTTGGGGCTTGATTCATTTGTCCTCCAGAGTCAGCTTCTCCTTCCTCCTCTCTCCACCCTGCGTCCCTCTCAGGTATTTGGGTTTGGCAGGCTATTAATGGGTGGAACCCACCGACACAAGGAAATGATTTTATGGGCTTTCTTCTGGGCTCATGTACAATTTTTTTAAATTCCTTTTGATCCTCTAAGATCCCAGCAGCCAACTCTGGTTAACATCACCAAAAAGCTAGCTGCACCCAGAGCTGTCTGTCCAAGGAGCTGGGCTTCTCATGTGCCAAGCTGCAGTCAATTCTGTCTCCTTGCCTGGAATCGGAGGCATCTTGAGAAGATTCAAGCAAACAGAAGTGGCGAGTTGGATCACGAACATGTGATTTTGATCAATGTTTACATCTGTGCAAAGCATTTTGTACCAAATAAATCTCTTAAAAATTCCGTTGCCATCGCCGCCCCTCCCTGGATTGAAAAGCTTAATCCTCAGTTCTTATACACAAAATTCCTGATTCAGAGCCTGGTAAGAGCTTAAGATTGATCCCGTCCTAAAAGTGTAGCCTGTTCTCCTGAAATTCCTAGAGGTCTTTGGAACAGATCTGCCACCAGGGCACACTGAGGGACTGCACGGAAAGAGCGGAAAGCAGAAAACTGGAGAGACACAAGAGCCCAGCTTTTCAAAGGGGACTGCTTCACGCAGTAACCAGACCTGTGAGCAGACAGCAATCATTGCCTAAATCTGCGTGGGGCCAGGCTGTCACCCTGATAGCCCCTCCTTGGGCTTTTGATAAGGCATGCCAAGCTGGCCGTTCGATGGCATTTTGAGCACTTCCAGTAGAAATGACACACATACAGATACAATAAAGTAAAATGCTGATAAAATGGTATTCACTAGGAGTGTGAGTCCAGACTGGACCCATTCATTTTTTGATGGGATTGCTAGACTAGTTCTATCAAGGGAGTACTGCAATCCTAGTGTATCTTTTTTTTTTAATCTTACATTTGCCTTTTTTCTGTCTTTCCCCCCCTTGTTTTATTGAGATATAATGGACCTATAACATTGTATAAGTTTACTGTGTACAGCATAATGATTTGATACAGGTATATGTTGCAAAATGGTCACCACGATAAGTTTAGTTAACATCCATCACCTCACAGAGATACCAATATTTTTTTCCTTACAACGAGAACTTTTAAGATCTACCCTCTTAGCAACTTTCCAATATACAATCCAGTTTTGTTAACTACAATCATTGATACTGATCAACGGCCTGGCTCTGCTTGCGGCGATCTGAGCTCATCAATCACAGTGCGTTAGGGATTGAGAAAGGAAGTTTTAAATCGATTAGCCAGCACAATTGGGAAGACGGCAGACTAATGTCTCAAAAAAACCACCGTCCATAATTACAGAATCTTGAGGCAGTTACATAGGGAAAATGGGCGGTAAGGAGGGGGCTCCCTTCAGGCATCGTGGACTCCAGGGTCTTTCATTGCTCCATCCTTCTGTCACCTGTGATGGCTACCTTGTAGGTGTGTCTCACACCTGTGGTCAGCCTGTTCTTGGAGAGAAACCACAGAACAAAGTTTTTATTTGTCAAGCTATCGGGGAGTACATAAATCAGGAGAACATGTGAATTTTTTAGAGTGTGTGCAGAGCAGCAAGTAGCCATACAGAGGAGGGGCTGGGGCCATTTAACAAAACAAGACGGCCTCGCTTTTTCTCACTTACATCATCGTGCTGTACATTACATCCCCAGGGCTTAGTTATCTTATAACTGGAGGTTTGTATGTCTTAACCACCTTCACCCAATCTCCCTACCCCCCAATTCCTAGTGTATCTTAGCTGACATCTTCCTTAACCAATTCACTGAATTTCAGTAAGGTATTTGAGCTATGTATACAAAGGCTCTCCATGTAGACAGAAAATTATGGATTGAATGACAGTACAATTAGGAAGGATTGTATCTTACTGAGCACCTGGATCCAAAAGCTGAAGTACAAAGATTAGCATCAATCTGGGAGATTCTCTCTAATGGTGAACCACAGGGCTCTGCTGTATAGGACATTTTTACTTATGCCAAGTTTGAAGGCAGATTTTAGGCTTATTATGTTTATGGATAACAGTGGAAACACTAAATAATGGAAATGAGCCCTTCAAATGGGCTCAAAGCATGGGTCAGGTGGCCGTGGCTGGAAAGAGTGAAAGCTGGCTACCCATTTTCTTCTTCCTCTCCCTCCACCATCACCCCTTTCTCTCATTCATCTTTATGGCATGTCAAAGTTTATAAACCACACACAGGGCTACTGAGAGACTAAATGAGATGAAGGGCTGTGGGTGAGGGGATATCACTCTGACATTATTCCATCTGGGCCAGGATTTCAGGGCAGTCCAAGATCCCGGTCTGCCCAGCAGCGCGGGGGGTGGGCAGGCCTCACAGCCTGGCTCCCCTTCTTTGCATATTGTGCTGACGTTCTCCAGAAGTATTCTCTGGGAGGGACCATGCCTGCTTTTCTGAACATGAGGCCTCAGTGCAATAAAGCAGTGGGCACCAGCTCTGCACATGCTGCTGTGTTCTTGTGATCAGGCAACCAGCCGGGGAAAAAGTGACTGCTGGGAACGTGTGCTTCTGCTGAGGCGAACACATCAAAAAGACCACAGGAGCTAAAAATAGCTGGGACAGAAAATGCGTTCAGGCCACAGATCGAGAACCAGCACTTGAACGGGCTACCACGTACGCCGAAATAATGATTTCGTGCTGGAGACTAAAATTTAAAGCTAAAAGAGACTCCAGGAAATCACGTGGTCGGGCTCCTACCTAGATAAGAAGGGCATTGGGCAGGGAGAGGTCAGCTGATGTGCCCAAGATGGTCCAATTAACTGTTGGTGGGGTTGGTTTCTTGATGCCTGGCCCAGAGCTCCTTCCACTCCGTTACATTGTTCTGATTCTAGTAACATGACAGTGGTCATCATCGCAATAACAACAACGGCCTTCATTTGTATAGCTCTTTACAATTTAAAGATCTTGGATGGTTTAATGAGGCCACCAGAGTAGAGAAGGGAAACGATTGTGGCTTGTTAATAATCATAGTCATGATACTTACCGGAGCAAAACAAAAATGAAGTGATATCGCTTTCTCTGGGAAAAGACTGGAGACAAACTGATCAACTGAAAGAATCTGCTGCCTTCCGGTTAAAAAGGAGATATTAACTTTCTTTGATTTGCTCAGTCCCTTCATTTCTCTCCCCATCCTTGTCCTCTTCTCCTCCCAGACTCTCAGGCAGCGGCTGTGGTCCAGGCTGAGTGGATTTCTTGAAACGCCACTGAGGATATTACAGTTTATATTAAAAAGAGTTAAGGCAAGTTACCTTGTCCCTGTATTACAGGTGAGGCGACTGAGGCCCAGAGAGTCTAGGTGATTTGCCAAAGGGCACACAGCTAGTGATGACAGAGAGGAGATCAGACCTGGGTTTCTTGGCCTGGTGCTCTTCCTCACACAGCACTTTGACCTCTTGGCTGTCACTGAACCAGACAGAGTGAGTCCCTGTGGGGATTTGTTCTAACTCTTTTTTTGTATTTTGTAAGGTCCACAGGTAGTGATTGCTCTATTAAAAGGACGTTATTTAGGGCCTTCAACATACAATAGATATCTTATTCTGGAAGGCAAATTCTAGCACTGTAAGGAGCTAAAATATTCCATCTAACATGGCTTTCTGCTTTGAAATAAGTGATTTCCTAGGGCTTCATCTCCGGAAAACAAATGCAACCTGAGATCTTATAAATGAAAGTGACAGAGCGAGAAGCAGAAGCGTGACTTTCTTTCTCCCTGCGAAGTCCACTTCACGACACACCCCGTCTGAGTCTCGGAGCTCTAGGCACAAGGAAAACCACCCGTCACTCTCCAGCACTGTGGAGTGCTTCAGACGTCTTCCCAACATCCTAGTGGAGCCAGGATGGCGCTCATCTGTGGAGTCAGAGGGCTTGGTTTGAATCCCAAAATGATCACTGAGTAACTGAGTAACCTGAGGCCACTGACTTAACCTCTCTAATCTGAGCCTTCATTTGTAAAATTGGCGCGTTAAAATGTCTAACTCGTGGAGCTGCTGAGGTGAGGGGAGGCCGTGCATGCTTACCTGCCCAACACCGTGCTTGCCCTCAGGTTGGCGCTCCGATAGACCGGATGCACAGGTCCTTTGGCTTGGCTGACCCTGATGCCCCTGAAGCCAGCAGTGCTGGTTTGATGCAAGCACTACTTAACAATTTTCCAAGCAAGATTGTGCCCCAACCCCTCCATCTTTCTTCCTGTACATGTTGTTCACAGGAAGCAGGTCACAGGCACCTCCATCATGCTGCCTGTGATGGTTAATTTTGGTGTCAACTTGACTGGACCACAGGTTGCCCAGATACTGGGGAAAACGTTATTTCTGGGTGTGTCTGTGAGGGTGTTTCCAGAAGAGATTGGTGGATGGAGGAAAGAAGATGGCCCTCCTCAATGTAGGTGGGCCTCATCCAATCCGTTGAGGGCTCGAATGGAACAAAAGGGCAGAGGAAGGTTAAATTCTCTCTCTGCCTGACTGATGGAGCCGAGACATCGGCTGTCCCCTGTCCTCAGAGTGGGATTTACACCGTCAGCCCCTCTGGTTCTCAGGCCTTTGGGCTCTGACGGAATTACACCGCTCCCTCTCCTGGGCCTCCAGTTGGCAGACAGCAGACTGTGGGACACCTCAGCTTCCAGAATCACAAGAGCCAATTCCTCATAATAAATATCTTTTTATATATCTATCCTGTTAGTTCTATTTCTCTGAGCTTTTCTTATTGTTGACCCGGATTCTCCCAATCCGAATTTTTTCATCATTTTGTAAAGATCAACCTCATAGCCGGAGCAAATGATTGACACGTATTGGTATCTATATTTTTTAGTTTACTAAAGTTTAGTCTACGACTGAAAGGCAGATTAATGCCCTTCCAAAAAATCTGCAGAATCTGTGCATGTGTTATGGTACATGGCAAAATAAACTTTGCAGATCTGATTGATTAAGGGTACAGACCTGGAGATGGGAAGATCATCCTGGATTATTTGGGTGAGCCCGATCGAGTCACATGAGTCCTTGAAAGTGGGAATCTTTCCCAACTGCAGTCAGAGGGACAGAGGTGTGATGATGGAAGCAGGGTCAGAGAAACGCTACACTGGTGACTTTGAAGATGGAAGAAGGGCTGAGAGCCAAGGAATGGAAGCAGCCTCTAGAAACTGGGAAGGCAAGGAGAGGGGTTCTCTCCCAGAGTCTCTGGAAGGGGAGGCAGAGCTGCGGGTGCCTTGATTTTAGCCCAGAAAGACCTGTGTTGACCTCCAGAACTGTAAGTTGGTGGTAATTTGTTACGGCATGTATGGCCTCTCCTCAGAGACAGGGTGGACACCCACCCCAAATTTGGTTCAGATGTCAAGACTAGTGATGCCACACACACCAAAAGGGTATGAACAAGTTTGTTACTCACATGAGACTTTCTGGGTGGTTCTCAAACAGGTCCAAAAATGGCTTGAGAAAGCAGGGAGAGGAGACTGGCTTGGAGATTTACGGTAGTTAGGAGGTGGGGACAGGGTGAAGATTCCTGTGCACGGTTTGATCTTCCCATTGACCCCAAAGGAGAGAGCACCTAGGTATTCTTATCAGCTTGTCCAGGTGTGGGGCAGAAAGGGAATAGGGTCTGGTAATGCTTAAATACCATCAGCAGTCAACTATCAAAAAATAGAGTCACGCTCTATTTCCTAACAACGATAGAAAACCAACACAGCAGTACTTCTCTAGTTCCACCTAAGCAACAATCCATCCATCCACACATCCATCCATCCATCCATCCATCCGTCCATCCATCCACACATCCATCCATCTATCCATCCATCCATCTATCCATCCATCCATCCATCCATCCATCCACACATCCATCCATCCATCCATCCATCCACACATCCATCCATCCATCCATCCATCCATCCATCCATCCACACATCCATCCATCCAATATTTTATTGTGTATCCACTCTGTGCCAGCCAAAGCTAGAGGTTATGGATGCAGTGAAGTCCCTGAAATAACTTTCCTCCTGTTGTGTTCACTGTCTGGTAGGAGTGGACATTGAATTGATTCATAATTATTACATTATTTGCCAAGTGTCACAACTGCAGTATATGAAGAAGGCTAAGAGAGCATGATGAAGAAAAACATTTTTCCTCCTAAGAATTTTAGGGGAATTTTTACTGAGAACACAATAATTGGCATGGCTCTTGAATAACAACCTGGAGTTCAACAAGCAGAAATAGAAGTTAAAGTTCTTTAGACTGTAAAGGGGAAATCATGGACAAAGATGTGGTGGCATGAACTTTTATTTGTATAGCTGTAAACTGGATTAGCAGATGAGGATTTTTTCATCCTCTGATCCCATGTGGGTTTGGGATTGGGGAATGGGCTCTGGCGAGATAGTTTGGAAGAAAAAGCTGGAATAGTGGGACAGAGCAGGGTTAAAGATGACCAACAGCTGGTTCCCTGTATGTTGACCTAATTTAAGGGTGGGAATTTGTTTTCTGCTTGAAGCCATTGATTTATACCCAATTTAATATACATGAAGGAAAACGTGTGAGACCGATAACATGGATAAGACTGGGAAGAAGTGGTTTCAAGAAAAGGAAATTCATCAATAATGAGCCTTATAGCATGGATTACAGTTTCTTTTCCAATCATAGTCCAAGGAAATGATGCACAGAGCATGTAGATTTACAGGATTAGTTACTGGAGAGCTTGTGGGATCTGGAGGGCTGGCAAAGGAATAAAGCTGCTTGTCATGATTCAGAATGTGTCTCCTCCCCCTTAGGTCCTTCTCTTTGTGACATCCTAGGATGTTGCTGGTCTTTGAACTTCACTCCCCCACCCCAGAGGTCTGGCAACCTCAGTAACAGCCTCCACTCTCATGTGGGTATCAGCTGGGGCAGCCTGGGCTTTTATAAGAATTCCAATGTAAATGACTAGGTTCTGTTGGAAAGAGACAAGAGTCTTCTCTCTCACTCCTACCCTCCGCCTCATGCTGCACCCTCACTTCTCTCTCCCTCTGTTTTGTATTTTAGGCTCGAAAGGGTATTTCATATATATAACAAGTTCTCGCTTTGAACTTAAAAATAAATGTTATAAAAGGAAAAAAAATGTATGGTCCAATCTAACTTGAAATGCTCAAATATTATTAGTGCTAGACTGTGGAGTACCTCTGCCTTATCTCTAGGAGCCAGCTGCTGGGAGCATTTGGACGGATCAGCCTGGTTGTTGTGGTGTGATGTTTTTTTAAACAAAACATAAGCCCCAAATGATCTGTGTATTGACTCTCCACGAAATCCCCTTTGTCAAAAGCTGAATCTTTCTAATTTTTATTCCCTCATCATTTGGTCTAATCCTAATTCATGGGAGCCAGTGCGAGAGTCAAATACGTTCCAAGCGCAATCTGGCCATTTTTGTCTTACTTCTCTCTGTGTTTCTGATTTTCTCTTTTCTAAACTTGCCTGGCTACATCTAAGGATTTCCCAGTTGAGGAAACAAATTATTTGGGTCATACAGGCCACCGTTGCTATTTATGAGCCAAAAAAATGCTGCTTGGCATTTTGAAAACTGATTTATGAATACGCACAGGGGGGTCTTGTGTGTCAACAACTGCAAATGATGGATAATGGATTTGCATTTCCTATGATTTCATGGCTTCATTCAATGAGACTTTATAAGCTAAAAAAAAAAGGCTAAATTATAAAGTGGTTTTTTAAAAATCTCTTTTTGAACTAGTTGTCTCTTTCATCAAAAAGAAAGGAAAAAAGAAGAAAGGAAACAAAAAGTATATTTCTCTTAATTCACTGAAAAGTTTAGCTCTAAAGCATTAGAAGATTTTAAATCCACAAATTACTATGTGTATGATGTATGAGTCAATCACAGAAAGAATAGGAAATGGCTAACCAGTTCACATTGATCTCCAGCTAAACTGTGTTCAGGGAAATGAATTTAGGATTCAGTGGAACAGGAGCTGGTATTAAGTTCCTTCTGAACACACTGCTCTGAAAGAATATCTGAGGGCTACCAACAGTGAAAGATAATGCATATTTATCTTCAGTGAATGTGAGCTTTTGGGGAGAGAAGATATCAAAAGTTACTTGTTGATGTATTCCCAAGAGATGCCAAGTAACAGAGGACCATTAATTAGTAAATAAGCAATACAGATAATAGATGCCACTAATTGAGGACACTGGGGGCTTTACTGCAGGATTGTAGAGGCCTGGGAGAATTTCAAGTGAAAGATGAAATTTTTTTCCAAATTGCAAACATAATGGGAAGTCTAGTAGGTGGGAAAAGCAGGGAGGACTTCTCAGAAGAGAAGGGCTGAGAAGACTCAGAGAAAGATGTCCTGGAGGTGCTCAGGGGCTAGTGAGTAGAGCTGCTTTGAACTTTATGTAAGTGGAATCATAAAGTATCTGCTCTTTTTGATCTGGCTTTTCTTCCACTCGCCATTATATCTGTGAGGTTCATCCATATTGTTACTTACATCCATATTGTTAAGAACAGGCAAAACTAATTCATGGTGAGAAAGGTCAAAACAGTGATTGTCAGAGAGGTTTGGAATTTAGAGAATTCAAGGAGACGTAGTTCAAAAAAGTATGAAAACATCAATTACCTAGGAAATGCCCAAAGAAAGAAATACAAGACTTCTACACACAAAAAATCTACTCACAATTACTTACAATAAATGGAAGGAAATACCATGTTCATGGATCAGAAGGTTGAATGTTGTTATGATATCTTGTTTTCTTGAAATTGATCTATGTATTTAATGCAATCCCAATCAAAATCCCAGCCAATTTTATTTTTGCAGAAATTGACAAGCTGATTCTAAAATTTATATGGAAATGGAAAGGGTTAAGAATAGCCAATGTTAAAGACAGATAAAGATGATTAAACTTTAGTGTTTCACAAAGCTATGGTAATTAAGATTGTAGTTTGCTAATATAAGGATAAGCACACTGATCAGTAAAATGGAACAGAGTCCAGAAACAGATCCACACATATCTAGTCATCTGACTTATAACAAAGTTGCCACTTAGGTCACTGGTGACAGTATAATTGGGGCTCCAACTTTGGAAAACTGTTTGATAGTATCTGATAAAATTAGACATATGAATATTCAGTGACCCAGGACTTTCATATTTAGGTATACCAACAGAACTGTGTACATATGTGCACCAAGAGACGTGCACAAGAACATACATAGCATCACTGTTTATTATAGCCCCGACTGGAAACTACCCAAAAAGCTATCAGCAATTGAATGGGTAGTAAATTATAGTTGAATTCATACCATGGAACTCTATATAGCGGGTGTCTGGCTGCGTTTGAACTGCTATAACAAAATACCACCGACAGTTAGCTTATAAACCACAGAAATTTATTTCTCACAGTTCTGGAGGCTGGGAAGTCTGGAATCATGGTGCTGGTAGATTCAGTCTTTGGTGAAGTCCCACTTTCTAGGCAGCCACCTTTTCTCTGTAATCTCACATGGCAGGAGGAGCTAGACCCTCTGTAGGGTCTCTTTTATAAGGGCACTAATCCCATTGATGAGGGCTCCACCCTCATGATCTAATCCCCTCCCCAAAGCCCCACCTCCTAATACCGACGCACTGGGTGTTAGGATTTCTACATATGAATTTTGGAGGACACAAACATTCTACCACAACAGCAAGGCTCAATAGACTTTCAGTAAATGGTCAGATAGTAAACATTTTAGGGTTTGCTGGCCATATTGCCTCTGTCACACCCACACAACTGTATTGTTGTGGTGTGAAAGTAGCCACAGACGGCCCACAAATGAGCGAGCAAGATTGCGTTCCTAGAACTTTATTTATGGACACTGAAGCTTGAATTAAATATAATTTTCACATCGCAAAATATTATTCCTTAAAATTTTTTTTCAACCATTAAAAAATATAAAAATTATTCTTGGCTTGTGGGTTATACAAAAGCGTGTTCTCTCCTTGGGAGAGAGATGAAGAGAAAGTAACAGCTGCTACACACTCAACCCTGTGGATGAAACTCACAGATACAATGGTGAGTGGGAGAGAAGCCTGACAAAAAGAGCAGATACTTTATGACGCCACTGACACAAAGTTCCAAAACGGCAAAACTAATTATTGCTGATAAAGGTCACAATAGCGATTGTCAGAGAGGTAATAAGCAGGTCAGCTTCTGGGCTGTGGCTAATGTTCTATTTTATGATCTGGGTAGTAACTAATCAGGTGTGTTCACTTTATAAAACTCATCAAGTTATACCGTAAATTTGCTATATTCCTACAGAACAATTTTTTAAATTATTAATCTAGGGTCAGTGAAGAGACAGCATCTGTAGTTAAGAGACGGATTCTGTAGACAGACTGTTCGGTCTGAAGCCTAGTTCTATCATTAGCTGTGTGACCTTGGGTAAGTTGCTTTACCTCCCTGGTCCCTAGTTTTCCTCTAGTGCAGAATAAGGGATAACTACGATACTCACCTCATAGTACTGCTATAAGAAAGATGGGTTAATCCATATAAAGCCACTTGGAACAATGCTAGCATACCCTAAACACTTAATTAATGTTAGTTATTATTATTGTGGCTAATAACTTTTGCTTTGGGTCTTATGCTCCAGCCTCTTAAGATGTTTGTAAACTCTTGATTCTGCCATGTAATAGTATTTATTTTTAGATTAAGTCTTGGGCCAGAAACACAAAGAAGTCTTTCTGATTCCCATGTGGTCCAGCATGGTTCACCAGGAGTACCATTCTGGAGAAGAACCTGGGAATCAGGCTTGTAGTCATAAATAATAAAAATATCCCTCGTCTTTTTTAGAATGTACATATTGACCGTGAAAAGCTGCAGCGTCACTAGGTGCTAGCTGAAGACTCCAAGATCTGGGACTCCAAACAAATAACTATTTCCATTCTGAACTAATCATTTTTATAGAAACCAGAGGGGCTGGTTGGGTAAGTGGATGAATGATATATTCTGCAGCTCGCCTGTTCTCTAGGCTCGGGTCTTGCATCTGGAGGGCCCAAGGCAGGGCCTCTTGCCCTCCAAGAACTTTATAAGGTATAACCCTGTTCACCCAGTTTCAATCTTCTCCTGGAAAAAAAGGTTGAAAATAAATAAAAGACAGAGATAAACCCAAATGCTCTGTCCTTCGGGTTCTCTAAGTGACCACTCTACCATACTCTTCTATGAATTCTAAAAAAAGGCATAATCTTCTATGAATTCTAAAAAAAGAAGCAAATAGGTTTTTTTCTGACGATAAATGTTCACTTTCTGTTCAATCATTCAACAGATTTTATTGAGTGCTTAAAATACCTTGCATAAAAGGCCAATGAAATTCCACATTAAAGCAATCTTTTAAACTTCTTTGTTTAAGGTAATGTTTCTTTAAAGCTTTTGACCATGAAATGTCCCGACTCCTTCTTTTTTTCCCCTAGTCATATCCATTTATATGACAGAACACATTTCGGGAAATGCTGAGTTAACCAGCTCTTTGTTGCTGAGTACTGAGCTTTCCCAATTCTTTGCTGCCATAAATAACACTGCGGTGAACATTCTTGTACCTATAGCTTTGCACACATGTTAGATTGTCTCTTTAGGATAAATTCCTGGGAGTGGAATGGTTGAGCTATGGGCTCTGTTTCTTTTTACGTGCATAAAAGACCCTCTGTCAGTTTTACAAATCTTAGGTAATCACAGACTCGTAAAACATCAGAGCTGGATGGAGTCTCAGAGAGCATTGTCTCAGAGCCTCCTGGCACACCGGGCGAACCACGGCTCAAGCTGGGTCATCTTAATGCACTCCTCACAGCTCCAGGCGGGCTCTGGGGACCGCTGTCCGATGAAGAAAGACATGTTGGAGAGAAGTCAACAAGACATCACTGATGCTACATTCGCGTCTGCTGGCTCAGACTACTCGCTCCTCTCCCTCCTCGTGGGCTTTCTCTTTCTAGCCATTGGATCATATTTATGATCCATAGGATAAAATGTCAGGGAAACTAAGACCCAATTTAGCACCCACTCTTCCCGTTAAAGGATAACCAAGAAGCCACAGAAATGCACAAAGGGCCCCTTTTCTGTGTGTGTGTGGCTGTGGGTGCACACGTGTGCATGTGCACGCTCGTGCAGTGATTGCTTTGGGCAGCTTAGGCTGAGATGCACATCCCACGCCATGTGATACTGATTTCCCTGCAGCTCAGCTATGACCTGCAGCTCAGATTGCCGTAAGAAAGGACTAGACTGGCAGTGGTGTGAATTATTTCCTAGACTTGCCCGCTGTTTCCAGGAGAATTGGCTGCCATGTGGTGAGCGCATGTGTTTCAAAGATTCTTAGTAGGAGGTAGCAAGCAGCTCAGGTCACTGATCTGAGCAGCCTCAGGCACAAGAACAAACCAGAGACCAACGAAACCCAAACCGGACCCAGAAGCTGGAGCACCCGCCAACCTGGCGTCAAGTGCAGGGCAGGGACCAAGTACATTCCCCACGTCTCCCTGATGTCCCTCCCCATCACATATTTCATTTGAACAGAATCCAGCTTTCCTCAAAGTGAAAAAAGGGATGAAGCTCTGGAGATGCTCTTTCGATTTGGGGACAAATAACATCTTTTCTCGGCCGTAAGATACACTTCCCCACCTCAGAGTGAAGGCCCCGAAAGCTCCGGTATTTCTGGCTTGGAAAAGTTCTTGATGTTTCATAGAAAGCCTTCCCACATCCTCCCACACCCGTCTGGTTCCTCCACCCCATTCTGGCATCTTCTGCGTCATGACTGAGGTATTATTAATGGGACGGGAAATGGGCTGGCAAAGAAATCCTCGTGAATGGCTGGCCAGACTGCCCACTGGGACCTGCCCAGCCTCGGGCTGTCCTGGATCACAGCCTCTGGGGATTGCTTGGAGAATTCATGACAGGAAGGCAGTGCACTGTGGCTTAGGAGATGGGTACTCTCTTTGGTCTACCATAGGCTCACACTAGCCTGAGGTCAGCTCTCGGGGCAGAGATGGTGTGAGCATCTCTTTCCTCCCATGGTGCCTTTCACAGGGCTGGGTGCACAGCAGGGATGCAATACACATTTGCCGAATGAGTGAGTGAGTGACTCGGGGTGCGGCTTGCTTCAAGTTTATAGGCTTTCTTGGTCCATGGGTGTGGACACACACCTTGGTGTGTTGACTTCAACTTCAGGCCATGTTAAACACTGGAGGGTTTCAGGTGAAGCAGGACAAGAATGGACACTTGTCCAACATTAGAAAACTCCCCCTCCCTCTTCACTGGTTCCTCTCCCACCGACCTACTGCATGCAGTGAGGGTCCAGGGTGCATAAAAGTGACAGGCCGATGGCTGATTGGATTTCAGGCAGAGACATATTTCAGACTGAGTTCGAGCCAGGCCCTTTGGGAAGTAGAGACAGACAGAGAGAAGAGGAGATGAAGAACCAGGTGAGTGGGTGAAGTTTGGCTCCTAACTTCGAAGGCTGCAGGTACAGACGTGCAGTCTGGACGTGGCGTGAGATGCCATTGGAGGAGGCGAGTTGGGGTTAAAAGTCAGCCTACACTGTTCTTAACACACCATCCACTCTGCCGTGGGCTATGTCTACGTGCAGGAAGAGGCATCCTTTTCCTAACACAGGGACAGAACCCCTCACCGAGGCATATTCCTGCCGAGGGTGCCTGTCTCTAATTTGCGCGAAGTGTCATAGAGGGCAATGTGGCCTGTGAACTCAGCTCCATATGGCTATTTTTATGTTACCTCATTTTCCTTTTTTAAATATCCTGGATGTGTGAGCAGTGAGTGTGTGTGTACATGTGTTTTCGGTGTGGCTTTGAGGGCTGAACTGAGTGGATGGAGGCCAGTATTAAACTATGGCATCTGCGCCGAAATGTCCTTTCCCTTCCCCAGTGGCTGAGAAGAGAGACAAGCTTCAGGCCACGAGTCTCTTCCCTTGTTGCCTGGCCTAGTGTCTCAGATATGTAGCCACGGCTTGTCCACTAAAGTCCCCCGCTTCCCAACCCCTCTTCTCTGACGTTGCCTGGAAGGGAAGGAGGGACGCACACGTGAAATGCAGTGCACGGGCAACGTGGTGAGGTCTGGGCAGAGGGAAGGGAGTGGAGGCGTTCGAGATGCTCCAGGTGAATTCATCTCCCCACTCAAATTAGCCACGTCACCTCCCGAGATTTCTGGCCGTCCTCTCCCAGCTTCTAGGAAGTTTTTTTATTGCTCCTTGTAAAGTGGCTACTAAAGCAGCGGTGGTTTAAAGTTCTCGATTTAGCCTGTAAATTTAAGGCCAAGGAGACCTCCCGCTGGGAGTTCTCATGATCATTCCCGATCCTCAGCTTTCCCATCTCTAAAATAGGTGCGTCCACTGGTACCACCCTGGAACAGGAGGATGGATGGGAGAACCTATGTCCAGGCTGAAGCGGGCCTGGGTCCTGAGTGCCGCACATTGCCTGCGCTGGGCCAGCAGGGCCTCAAAGCCCCCTGGCTCTGTTCTGTTCTTGTGTTATGAGCTGTAAATCATCAGACTCAGCACTTGTTCCTTTCAGACATCGCACCTCACCCTTTGCGCCCCCATCCAGATCCCTCTTTTCCTCCTTAACTCTTCCCTAATTTATAGACTTTTACGTAAAGAGAGCTATAAACAAAACTGACGTTTCTGAACGATGTTCTATTCTTTAAATCAAATTTCAGGCCAGCAGTGGGGTCACGTGAGAGAAGGGTCGTTCTCCCCTCGCGGTGCGGGATCCGGTTCAGAGGAGATTAAGCTTGTAATGTGGAGTAAAGCTTATCCTCATGATCCCCTCTCTGCCTCCCCACATCATTTAAAAGCAGCATCAGCTTCCTCTGGGTTTGAACAAAAACCCCTTCGACCTGATCTCTTGATTTAATCATCTTCTGTTAATGTGAAATCAGAGGGTGAATAACAAAAACAAAAACAGGTTGGTGAGATGAAGTTCATGTTTCTGGACCTGAGACCCAAGTAGGCACCACCAGAGAGGTTTTGATGTGCGTGTGTTCACATAGGAGTATGTTCAGAAATGTTTCTTTCCTACTAATGTCCAGTGACTGGGGAAAAATATATTGAGAGCTCCACATGTTAAAAAGAAAACACTTTAGAACTAAGGTGTCAGAGTAGACCAGTTTGAGCGAAAGACACACGTGAACTGGCTTACGTACCTTATAAATTAAAGAAAGATAAAATTATGTTTCATAAGAATAGCAAACCAACATAAAGTTGAATTCTATTTTAACTAATTCTATTTAATTATATTTTCAGCCATACAAAGAAGGGGGATGAGGAGAAGGAGGAGGGGAGGCAGAAAATATGAGGAATATTGTAGGGTGGTGGAGGGGAGGTGGAGAGCATGAAGAGAGAAAGGAAGAGAGAATGAGACAGAAAAGACAGAGGACACACAGAGACCCGTCCATTCATTCCCCAAACATTTACTGAGCTTCACATTTGCCAGCTCCTTCCCTACAGGTTATCTCTATGGCCTCGTCACCCCAAGCCACTGTGGCTGGATAAAGGAACTAGACCACGGATGGGGCTAAGTAGGGATCTGAGGTCTGGAATTTTCGAAGGGAGTCCATGACTAAGATGTGCCAAGTCAGGAGGTGCTGTGTAACGGAGGGTTTCTGGGCCTTATCACCTGCCTGGTGGAAGGTGCTCTGGGCCATCAGGAAGATGTGACACCCTTGCTAGGGTTAAATCCCAGAGGTTGTACCTCTGGACAAACACTGTCTTCCACGGCTCTGAGGAAATTTCAAGTTATTGTTGAGCTGCTGGAGGTTTGGGGAGAGATGGACTGAAGATCGTAAAGCAGCTTTTATCAGAATCACTTGGAAAGTCTGTTATAGATGCGTGCACCACAGCACTCCACCGCTCTGTTCCAAATTTGATAGATCCCAGGTGGGCCCAGGAAGATCGACTTTTTTTTCCTTCTTCTTCTCCCCAAAGCCCCCCAGTACATAGTTGTATATTCTAGTTGTAAGTGCCCCTGGTTGTGCTATGTGGGATGCCAACTCAGCATGGCCCAACGAGTGGTGCTATGTCTGAGCCCAGGTATAGGGCCTGGGCCTTGCTTGCTCAGCAGAAACCCCCAGGCCCATTGCAACCATGTGTCTGTCCTTCTGGCTCCCTTCTGGGCAGGCAGCCAGCTACCGGGATTTGTAATTATCTGGGCCTGGCCAGCCCGGATCCTCCATTATCCCACGAGAAGAACACCGCTTCTTACAGGAACACAGAGGCCCTCCATGTGAGTTACCGTTCCTGGGAATGCTGGTCGTACGAAGGACAGCCTTTTGGTGAACATGCAGCCTGTGTTCCTCTGCCTACTTTAAGCAATCTTCTCTTAGGGGGCGGTTGCGGGCCCACGCATACTTCCATCCAGCAGGCCACCACTGGACACGCTCCCGTAAGTAGGGCCCAATAAACCTATATGTCTCGTTCACAGTCTCCAGGTCATTTCTTCGTTCTCTCAGCATGATATCCCACTGCCCTAGCCCAGCTGGGCCTGTGGCGGAACACCAGGATCCGAACCAGTGAAACCCCAGGCGGCTAAAGCAGAGCACGTGAACCCAACCACGGGGCCACAGGGCCGGCCCCGAGACTGATTTTTAATGAGTTCTCTCCAGGTGATTCTGAAGCAGGAGATTCTGGGCTGAAAGTGCAGAAACCCTCATTCATTGGGTATTTCAAACCCCTTCTATGCTCCACAGAACCATTAGACTCTAGGGAAAGTCACACATGGGATCAGGTGTTGCCATGAGAGTGTCAATGACATTGATAATTTACTTGTGACACCATTTCCCCCAGATTTGTTTCCTGTGTGTGCTAGACTCTGCCACCGCCCCTGCCGTAGACCTTTGCCCACTCTAGAAATAACCACACCTCCATCTGCATCTTCAGTGGCTAGTTCCTGTATCCCTGAACAGCGTCCTCCTCGAGACCCTGCCTCTCTCTGCCTGAGGGTTTATCTGGCTTCTGGAGTGTTCTAAGCCTGTGCTAGAGCTGACCAGGAGTCCACCAGGAAATGAATTCTCAGGAGAGTCCCTGAAGCAGTGGCGAGTAGGAGTTGGTGGATAGGCTCCCCAGCATCCTCACCTCCTGAAGGGGCAATTCTGAGGCGCCTACTGCACAGTCTGTAAAAGGTCCCCAGGAGGCCTGATCCCCGGCTGCCCACAGAAGCACACACTCAGCTACATACACAGTATCTGCTTTTCTCCCTTCCCAGACTTTCCCTACCTCTTCATAGTGCCTGTCAGAATCTCCTCCCAATTAAGCTACTTACACCAAATCCTTGTCTCAGGTCCTACTAAGACACTTTTCCTTTTTTTAAAATTATTTTTCTTTCTTTTCTTTTCTTTTTTATTGAGATATGATTACCATGTAACATTATATTAGTTTCAGATGTACAACATAATGATTCAATATTTGTAGATATTGTGAAGTGAGCACAGTAAGTCTAGCTAACATCTGCCACTATAAATAGTGACGACATTTTTTTCTTCTGATGAGAACTTTTAAGATTTACTCTCCTAGCAACTTTCAAATACACACACAGTACAGTATTGTTAACTGTAGTCATCACGCTGTCGATTCGGTCCCCGTGACTTGGTTGTTTTATAACTAGGAAGTTTGTACCTTTTGACCCTTTCACTCATTTCACCCATCCTCTTTTTTGTCTTTCTTTTTAATGTTTCTTGAAGCCTTGTATAAGCTGTCAAACACAACCAAGATCTCTGCCAGGAAAAAAAAAGTCAGGGCACAGTAGAAATTTGCTTGACCATGAATCAGGGAAAAACAACATAAAAAGCAAAAGGAAATTTAATACCACCCCTACAAACTCCCCACCCCATGTGCATATATCTTGCATTTCAAATGCCCAATTGATTTGGACCAGTAGGATTTCTTGCATTTCTTTATTAACACTATTCGTTTACACCTTACTCAACTTGATCAAGTGTCTGCTATTATTTGAACTTAGCCCTGACTTTGGTGATGTCCTGAGTTCTCACGGCTTGTGTGGTGACCAGTGTTTCCATGGTTTTCTGCACCCTGAGCTCCTCCATCTCTGCAATCATGTGGCACAGAACTTCACACGCCATGGAACCGCACCGCTACCTGCATCGCATTCCCTTGTGTTTGAATTTGGCTTTGTAGTTGACGATGTGCTTCCGTACACATTATCTCGTTGAGCTGAGCAACTCTGTACAGTGGTCAGGCTGTGTTGCTCTGTTCTATAGTTAAGGAAACGGAGGTTTAGAGACAGCAAATAATTTGACCCAAGTCACAAAACAAGGACCTGCCTCGACGATCCTAGGATCCATCCACTCTCATTCCCAGTCTGGTATGCTTTCCCTAACGCTTCAGTCGCCCTGCAAAGAACATCTTGCACAAATCCATTCATTTACCATCATTCACCAGACATCCAACAGTTATTTCAACTCAAGTAACTGCAGGCTAACGTTTCTCCACTAAAAGGACCTTTTCTCAGCTTGTAGAACGCTTTATTTCAAATTGCCTTCAATAGATTTTTTTTTTTTTGGCTTTCTGTTAAATGGTTGACACTTATTGTTACTCAAATTCACCCCATGAAATCCTAGGTATTTGCATTCCTATCTACAAATTGGAGAGAACTAAATCACCTCTGCCCCTTGCCCTCTATTGTTGGCAGCAGCATTCCAGAGCTGGTGAATGTGAGGGGCCCCCTCTGACACGTGGGCTGAGCCCCAGCCCTCCTCCTGCCCAGCCAGGGGCTCTCCAGTCTTGCAGGAGCCTTGCTCTCTGGCTTGCTTGGAAGAAACAGTCACTCCTGGAAATCCACTCTTAGCCTCCACCAGCCTTCCAACAACGAGTGTTTATGGCTGCAGTGCTGCAGCTGGGAACCATAAGGCATGAATGAACGTGTGTCCATATTTTGGAGCCGATTTTTGTCAGGAATGTACTAAACACTTCATAAATTAAGTCCTTGGCTGTCAAGTTACCTCTGATATTAGATTAGTCATTGCTAGCCATTCCCTATACAAAACCCAGGGGACGGATGCACTGGATGGTGCCAGAGTTTTTCCTTTTTTTGAAATGGAAAATGTGTACAGAGGAATAAGTCACCCTGTCCCAACTACATAATCACAGATGTGTGTGATGGACGTTCCTTCTGGCTTTCCCAGCACCCCAGCCTTTCTTTCCTTCTCCCAACACATTCTGTGTGCAGAGCGGCTTTTCGTGGAGGGTGAAAGGCTAGCCAAGACCCTGGATGCCCAAGTTTCCCTCAGGCTTTGTGTGTGCCAGGCAGGGTTGTCAAAACTTTATGTGTTTAGAAGAATTTAGCCCTTATGATGATCCTATGAGGCGGGCACTACTATTGTCCTATACTTGAGAGCTGAGGAAGCTGAAGAATTTGAATAACTTGTCCAAGCTCACATAACTAGTTCATCGCTGAGATGGGGTTCATTAAGCATCTGTGCCTTTAACCGCCCACTGCAATGCCTCAGCTGCATGTGTGTGTGAGACCCGTGGTCAGAGCTATTCTGCTGGCACAAAGGGGCAGAAGATGTCAGGCTGGAAGCATTAACTTCAGCACTCTAATGCTTACCTATTAATTTATTAATGCAATAAATATTTACTCAGCGTCTACTGCCCTAGAGGGTCTTAAGCAATTTTCTTTCAGCAGCAGTTCCTTTTAATACATCTTTCCAAGGTACTAAGTAATTATATATTCCAATATATAAGGTAATTCAAAGAAGAGCTTCCTTAGTTGAATAGGAGGCAGGGCTACAGAGTCCCAAATACCCTATCTCCTGAGCTGGCCCCTGAGGTCCTCCTCAAACAGAGCCAGTTTGAAACATGAGGGCATCTTTGAATCAATATTTTTCCATGTGTATTTAGAAAGGGTGTTGGTATTGCAGGGGAAAAGGGGCAAAGAAGGATGATAGTGGCACCAGCAGTTGGGTTTTCTTCCATTTTCTGGAACCTCTTAGGTCTGGCCACAAATTTGCATGATTCTCAATGCATGGCACTTAGTTAAATGGCAGTAAGGGTTAAAACAAAGTGTGTGGCACAGGACCGTGGAATGTGTCTGTATATCATTTAAACCACATCTGGAGTGGGAATAGTTAGAAGGAAAAATGTGTTAGTAACTCAGGTACACTGTGTTCCTCTGAAGGGATTTACTAAGAAATGTAGTTATAGACATGCATTGTCTGTTGACAGCTGTTCTTAAAAGCAGTAACCTTGACTTCCCCACTATTGTTTTGCCTGCAAGTGACAGGAACATAAGTTAAGCTAGCTTAAGAAGAAAAGGTAACGTATTGACTTTTATAAGCAGGAAGCAGTGGGTGATGTGGCCGGGGCACAGTGAAGACCAGAGACTCCAATGTTGTAGTCAATTTCCTCTCTCTCTTTCTCGCTCTGCCCTGAGCAATGCTTCTCATGTGTGTTGGCCTGTTTCCCTCTTCATACAGATGGATGGCCTGCATGTACATTGGGTTAGGTGCTTACCATCAGCTCCTACTGCTCGTCTTCCCCATGCCAAGATCCCAAAGACAAGAATTAAACTTTCTTGCTAACCTCCTACAAAGAAGACTGGATGGGTACCTGGTTGACTCAGATTGAGTCACGTGCCCAGCTGTGAACTAGTCCTTAGAGCCAATGGTTCTCTGATTGACCAGCCTAGGTCACACACTTGCCTCTGTGGGAGGGCACTGGGTACGTTGATTTCCATATTGTTGGGAACACAACAGTAGGAAAGGGATTATTCCTCAAAAGAAACAACATACACATTAACCACAATTTATTTACAGACATTCTATGACTTGGGTCCCCAAGATCCTCAGTTCTCTCATTCATGGATTCATTTATTCATTCAGAAAATCTCTGTGGATATCTACTAGGTGCCAGGCTGTGTTCTAGCTGCTTGGAGCCCTTATGTTCATACTTTGATATCTGTTTTAGGTTGCTTTGGCTCCTGTTACAAAGTACCACAAATTGGGTGGCTTGTAAAAGGAATTTATTGTTTCATGCTTCTGGAGGCCAGAAGTCCAAGATCAAGGTGTCAGCAGAGTTGGTTCCTCCAGAGGGCCATGAGGGAGAATCTGTTCCATGCCTCTCTCCTAGCTTCTGGTGGTTTTCTGGCAATCTTTGGCATTCCCTGGCTTGTAGATGCATCACCCCAATCTCTACCTTCATCTTCACATGGCATTCTCCCCATATGCGTGTCTGTTTCCAAATTTCTCCTTTTTATAAGGACACCAGTCCTATTGGATTAGAGCTCATCCTGATGACCTCATTGCAAACTGAGTACCTTTATAAAGATCTTATTTCCAAATAAGGTCACATTTGGCACTGGGCATTAGGACTTCAACATAGGAATCTTGGGGAGACACAGTTCAACCCCTAGCAGTGTCCTGGTGCAAGGATAGGTCAAAGCAGGTAAGGACGGTGCAGTGGGAAGCATTTTGGATGAAGTTCAGGGTCAGATTCACGAGCTCTTTACTTCCCAGAAGATACCTCTTTCCAATTATGAAAATACATTGTTTCCTAATATTTTACTGAGGAATAATCCTAACCCAGTTATTATTTTAGTCAGTGAGCTTTTAAGCAAAAGGCAAATTGACTTTTCACCTGGATTTTAGCAGCGTGAGCGTGTTGGCTCTGTGGAGGGAGCACTTTGCTTCAGGTGTCCTTTTGTAGCTTGAGATGGGCATTCTGATGCCAACGGTATTCTTTTCTAAGTTTCTCAATTTGGTAAGAAGTTACCACCCCAGCTTACTCTCCATGGATCTTCTCAACCGCTAGTGCGTGATCCCCGAAGCCTCACTCTTCCCGAGTGCCTGCCAGCTGATGGCATCCTTCACTCCTTCAGCTCAGACTGCTATCTTACCAACACATGGTCAAGTATTCATCTCCTGTTGTCACGTCAAGAACCAATAACCCAGCAACCTGACCCAAATATGCTGGAGAAGGCTAGAGCTGGCTCGTCGCAGCTTGCACTGTTTCACCAGAGCTGATTGCACACATCCCTTCCCAGTCCCACCTCCAGGGAATTCATGTTGGTAGCTCAAAATTGGCCACGATAGGACTATTTACATTACAGAATCAGCCAATGCTACAAATTAGGATTCTTCACTGTTGCCAGAGCTGGACGCCAAACACATCCCAATCGCCCAGTATCAATTTCTGTTTTATCCAGGACATCTTGATTGCGAGAAACAGGCACCTGTTTAAATTAGTACATGTGAAAAAGAGTTTTCTTAGAAGGGTACAAATCTCAGAAACACTAACAACCTCATCATGCATAGCTCCAGGGAACTCTTTGTCGGGTTTCATGGACCGTCATGTTGGTACACAGTCATTAATGTGACTGGCTACCAGTTCTCCCAGTCTCTGTATCCCTTAGTTCAAATTCTTGAGAGGAGGAGGCCAGTCCATAGACCAATTCACCCAGCAGGGGTTGGGAGAGAGCAGGAGAATGGCACAGCACACAGGGCACCAGGGCTGTGTGAACACGGGTCCAGGTAGGGAGACAGTGGTTGGTATATCTCATTAGTGTGTCTTTTAAGACTCTAATCTGGGCCCTGCTTACCTCTTTGGCTTCAGTTCCCTATTCTCCACTTTGAGTTCTAGTCTCCAACGGTACAAAAGTGCTCTCAGTTCCCTGTTTGCTCTCTACGCTGTCTGATGTCTGTGTCTTTGCACAGACTGTTCTGTCCAGCCTGGGCACTCCTCTCAATGTCCCTTCCTTAAGCCTCTGTTGCCTCGCTTCCTCCTGGATCATCTCTTTACGGATAAGAACAGAGGTATTCTTGGCTCTGCCCACCTTCCAGGTTAAAAAATATATATATATATTACCTACTTTGTCCAGCACTCTGCAAACATTAATTAGAATCCTTCTAACAATCTTAGAGGCTGGATTCTAACATTGTCAAGAAGGAAGAATATTCCATTGTCTCAGAGGAGATAATGCTTTCCCTAAAAATTTCAGAATTCAGATCTAGACTCTTCTGAGCTATTTTATTGATTTTCATGAGATCAAAAGTAAGATGAGCCATCCAGGGAAAATGAACCCAAATTAAGCTTCTAAAATCATAGTATTGACGATCAATTATAACCTAGTTGGGGCACCTTTTCTGCTGCGACATGTGTAACAGACAGTTGTCAACTGTGTGACACATTCTGTGTTCAGAATTTGTTCTGCCATTGATTTGTCAATTATACCTCAATAAAGCTAAAAAAGGAAGAAAGAAAGGAACAGGAGGGAGAGAGGCAAGGAAGGAAGGAAGAAAGAAAGAAAAGAAAATCTTCTGCCAGATCTCTGGCCTCTCCTTTTCTCGAGCTGGAAAAAGCCCACCAGAACACAGGTGAATGAAAGCAATGTTCACACTGGGATAACTTGGGATTTGCTCTAAATTTTGAAAAGACTAAATCAGAAACTTAGGTACTTAACTTAATTAGTCTGTAATAAATTACAAGTGTTTAATTAGCTTTGGGTTGAGGGCTGTGGCGTTGGGCAGGTACTTCAGTGTTTTAAACAGGGTCTGCAGGAAACAGCATCATCTTTTTGGAAGGGATGGTTCTCAGGCTCTGTAAAGGCCAGGAGGAGTGACTTTGGGTGAACGGGCTTTGGAGGATGACCCAGATCCAAGTCTGCTTATATGTCAGTCCGTTCTGTGGGGGCTTTGTAACCTTCAGAGGCCACGTAAATCCTCTGACATTCTGGTTTCTGAGACAGCTCCCACAGTCCATAGATCTGGCGAAGAGGTTTGTCTGTTTCCTGCTTCCTCAGAGAATAACATTTCAAACCACGCTGTCAAGGAATTCTTTCAGAACAGTCTTTAAAGTACCCATAGCATAAACAACTCTTTTTTTCTGTTTTACGTGTACACTTTCTGTCAAAGAGATTCTCAGTTCAGAATGAAAGGAGACTTGATTCGAGTCCTGGCTTGGGCTCAGAACAGTGCTTTGAAATTTAGATTCCTCAGCCGGTAGCTAACAGGGCTGCGTCGCCCCTCACGTACTTATCAGTTCTGACTTCCTGTGATGCCGGTGACTTTGAGAACATGTACTGACTGTTCACAGTGCACCGGGCGTCAGGTGCTGCACTTACGTTAACCCATTTATTTCTCTCAGCAACCCTGTGATGCACTGAAGACAAAAAGAATCAGAAACCACCAAGTTCACTTTGCAGAAATGGGATTCTCACCCTTGCCACGTGGCTCGGAGCCTTGCTCTTCACCGTGATACTTGACAGCCAATTTTAGAAGGACATAGAGAGATGAGAAGTAAGGCAATGAGGAAAAAAAGATCACTTATCATTAACAAACAAGGAGCAAATAGCAAAAGTATGTAAGATTTTCTTTTATTTGGAACATTTTCACCTAGTTTACAGACCTGAATTCTGCAAAATCATTTTCTTATCAGAGGAATTATTTCTTCAATAGCAACAAAACGCTATGGAGCTGCTAAAATTCTCCGCATAAGAATTTGAGTATAGATAATTTTGCTTGAAATGAGTGGATTATCAGGTTTAGCTTAGGCTGGCTTTTTAAATTTGTTCTTTACATATAACATTTATTGATTAATTGATTGATTGTTGTTATTAGTCTAATTCGTAACCTCTTTGCTGCGTTTTGCCCTCACCTGCAGCATGACTCCTGGGGTCTTCAGGGTGCCCGAGTCAACAAGGCTCCTCCAGGCACCGGGAGGTGCCTGCAGGCACAGGGAGCCACCCATCAGACTTTTCCTTCCTTCCGGTTTCCTGCCTCCTTCCAAGTACCGCTTCCTGGCGAGGTGCTCCATCGCGGTTTCCCCTGGAGCCCGCAGCTACTTCCACACCTGGGTTCCGGAGGGGCCAAGGCAGCTAACGTGGAAAGACTGCTCCTCTCCTTCTCTGACACCCTCCCTCACTAGAGGGGTGACGAAACAGTTCTTCCCCCACCAAAGGGCTGGGAGCATCCAGTGAAGACAGAGCTTGGAGATGTTAGTTTCTCTCTGGACACCAGGCCTGAGTCTGGAGGACTGGACTGCAGGCAGCAGCATGTTGGTCTCACAGTGACTTCTCTCCTGTGATCAGGAAGTCCTTGTCACGAGGCCACACTGTCTCTCTGACACTTTTCCCTTCAATTGATTTCTCCCTGGGACCCTCCTCTGGCTTCATGAAAATCCACTGCTGGCCAGCAGCCCCCAAGTCGTGTCAGATGTGCTTGGACTTGCTGTACTTGAAGTAGAAACAGCTTAGGTCCAGGCTGAGGATAACAGACCAACTCACATACAGCTAATTTCCTAAAATGTACATTGGTTTGTTTAGAACTCTATCCCCCTTTGAGGGAATTTGCAATTCTAGGATCTCCTGCTTAAAGAATGAGGCAAATTTGGGGTTTTAAAAGAAATTTTAAATACCAATTTTTCTAAAGACACTTTTGACTACACTTAATATTTTTAACAAGCATTTTTGGTTTCTTTAGAAAAAGAGATGTTCAGGATTTTTTTGCACGGGGGTGAATATCAACTGCCTGAGTTCTGCATATTGGGTGGGGGATGCTGGTGCCAACAGATCCGTTGAGTTCAGACCTTCATGAATCTCTCTGGCCCGGGCAGCACATTCTACCCTGCCCTTCCCCACTCGGGGGGCTTCTGGCCTCTCTCTCACCCCCCACTGTGTGCTCCATGCTGCTGCTTTCACTGCCCGCTGCTCCGTCTTTCACTAGTCAACACTCTCCCATCCCTGCTACATCTTCTGGAAATTTTCTGAGACTGATGGTTTCCCCGCCTGTTGTTTTAATTGCTCCGGTCTTAATGCTTTCTGAATTCCTCTATTTTTATGTCAGAGGAATGTCAGGAAGGCACTGTAGGTCTTGAGCTGCAAGTCTGCCTTTTAAGTTTTGCAGAGAGGAGAGGTGTGGGAGAATGTGTTCTAGGAAAAGATTTACTCATAGAATCTAGCCTGAAGTGGAGTGGTGAGAGGTCTCTGACCAGATGTCAATGGCTTCAGTTGGCTTGGGTCCTGATCATGTCTATGTGAAGCTAACGAATGGGATGAAGCCCACCCAAATGAGAAAGGCAAAAGTTCTTTACTCTGAGCTCGCCCTAGCGAGGGAGTCAGCCACCATCGCTTGCCTTCTGGCAGAGACTCAAAGGCATGCAGAGGAGTGGAAAGGATTTATAGAGAAACAAAGGGAGGGCTCAGTGAGCCCTGACGGGGCCGTTGGCTTGGGGAAGTTGGAGGCGGCTGACTAGCATCCTATGTGATAAGTTAGAGGGCACATTTGGCTTTTTCTAGTTCATCCTAAATGGGAAGAGGGGACAAAAATTAGGGAAGCTCTCAGTCACTAATCAAGTCCTGGACATTTGGGCTCTTTGTTCAAGGGGTTATTGTTTGGCTTCCTGGATTGTTGGCAGAGATAGCAAAGCGACTTCCTACAAGTCTGACTTATAGCAGGCTGCCTTTCTGGGCCGGGACTGTGAGTGAGGGTGAGGGTTCCTGGCTGGTCTCTGCAGGTTGTGGGTCAGAGTTCTATTTTTATACACAGTCTGGCCATTGTCCATTAGTATATCCAGTCTCTCAAGTCTATGACTGATTTGGAAATTTTCCTCCGGAGTATTAGGTACCTTTTAAAAATGTTTTTGGTAATGCCAAGCATTTTATACACATCATTTCATATAGTCATCACCTCAGCCCTTGGGTGGGTATTGTTTATCTCATTAGACAGATGAGAAAATTGAGGCAAAGAGAGCATGGATATCTCCCCAAAGATCGGATGCCACAGGAGTGGTAGAGCAAAGATCCGAACCTAAGTCTGATTCTTTTGAAGCTTACCCTTCCTTCCACTAGCGGCACACGACTTCTTAAGCAAAGGTTAGGTGTTGCAGAAAGCAGATCGGCCTGGGTGTCCAGAAGAACAGGTGAGCACAGTCCCCTTTGCTGCGGCTCTACTGTCCGCATGCTCCAGAGGGCTTTCCAGCGAATCCATGCTGAGTTCTAGTTCTCTTCAGCCACCTGTTTTTTTGCATTTTTAAAATTATAGTAAAAGATACATAATATAAAATTTACCATTTTTAAAGTGTGCAATTCAGTTGTGGTAAGTACACCCACAATGTTGTACAACCATCACCACTATCCAGGTCCAGAACTTCCTCATCATCTCAAATGCAAACCAGTGCCCATGAGCAGCCACTCTCCATTTCCCCCTCTCCTCATCCTCCGGAAGCCCCGAATCTGCTTTCTGCCCCTATGAATTTGCCTATTTTGGAAATTTCACATAAGTGGCACCATATAATAAGAGGCCTTTTGCGTCTGGCTTCTTTCACGTAACACCATGTTTTCCAGGTTCATCCATGTTGTAGCATGTATAAGTACTTCATTCCTTGTTAAGACTGAAAAACATTCCATTGTATGGCTGCATCACATTGTGTTTATCCGTTCACCCATTGCTGGTCATTTGGGCTGTTTCCATCTTTTGCTATTGTGAGAAAGCTGCTGTGAACATTTGTGTACAAGCTTCTGTCTGGACTTTCCGCCACCTTTGCTCTGGGCTCTCAGACAGCTTACTGCGTGATCGTCCCCTGTTCCTATATTGAACCCAGAATTCCACCTGAGCCCAGTCCACCTGCTGGGACTGGCGGGGCAGGCTGTGGAGGGACGCAGAGCTGTAGAAGACACCGCCCGTGAGCTCCATGACACTGCCCCTCCCGGGACCGAAAGTCATGTTTTGTAAACCTCTATGCTTGCACACAAAATGTTTTCTCAGCCTGAGTGTCCTCCTCTTTTCCCTCCTTGTCAAACTTCTAATTATCTTTTATATCTGATGCAAATGTCAATCCTCTGACATGTTCTAGGTAGAGTTTTTTTGGGTACAAGCTGCTGAAAGACTAGGCGAAGTATATCCTAAATAAATTCTCAGGTGCCTGCAAACAGGAGCCGTTATAATAGCCAGGATTCATGATTCATGGTAACTGTAAGCAAGGAGGTGATAGCTACCAGGACTGAGACGGCCACTTTCTCCAACTTTCTTCTTTCCTCCCTCTCCCTCTTGTCTTCTCTCCTTCTCTCCCCAGGTGCATAATGATCTTTGCCTGTCTCTTTACCTCCTCTTTGTGGCTTTCCCACTCCCTGCTTTGGCTTTCTCAGCTCTATTTGCACATGACCCAGCATGGCCATCACTAGCCTCCCTGTGGCCTTTCTCTCTGCGTACCTTTCTGCTGACATCTCTTTCTGTCTCTTTGTTAATTCAACCCATGATTTCTGGCTTCATCACGGGTAGGTCCTGCCGTGTAATGTGTTCCCCTTCCTGGTCTGTGATCCTTGAAGCCAGGGTCATGTGACCCCCTGCCCACTGGGAGGAGGGATGGACTAGAGACCGTGTGGATCCTCCAGATGTATCTACTTGAGTCCTCCAAGCTTTTGCTTTCATGTTCCTATAGCACTTTGCAATTTAGACACAGAAACAAGTGAATAACATAAAAATGCCGTATTTCCCCTACAGCAATGAACTATTGCACAGCGGAGACTGTATTGGCCACGGTTGACATTTCCAGCACCCAGCACAGTAACTGGCATCTAGCTGTTTAATACCTAATTAGGTTTAAAAACAAACATTGGATGAGATTAAATCACCTAAGTTTCTTCCAAATGTATGAGAATACATTGAAAGGCAAGGCCAGAGAACTGCAAACCAGCGTAGGGATTCAGACGCACGCTTTGAGAGTGCAGGGGCTTTATAGAACTGGCCTTCCACACTCTGAATAAGCTGCTCCAAAGCAGGGAGATGGGGTGTCACTTCTCAGTCCTGCGTGAGAGCCACTTGGATATAGAGTATATGGAAAGGCAGCTCCAGCCAGTGCAGAGCCCTGCAAGGACCTAACGTGGCAAGCTCAAAGACAGCAGCGGGCAGGACCGTGTCATGTCGGGTGTGTGCTGGGCATCCTCGGGGAGGAGCACTTGCTTACTCCCACCATCCCACTTCCTACTGGACTCTTGCAGCTGCCACTGGAGTCTGCATTAGGCTCCTCTCTCAGATCAAGCAGACCAAAAACTGAAACATGGTCCTTAGGATGGTGGTCCAAACTTTGTATAATGTGGTGGAGATTTGATGTGTCAGTGTGGTTGAATGGGGAAGGAAATTATTGGCAGTAGGTTTGGTCAGGAAGAAAAGCAGCCAAATGAGCATTTTAGCCTCACGATGGGAGAAAATGAAGCAGGAGTGTCCCTACTCCCTTTGCTTTCAAATCAGTTTCTTGGCCTTCAGACTCCCTGGCTGCCTGCAGGGAGGAGCAGTGCAAACATTTCAGGCACAAAGATTTGGGCAATATTGACATGGTAAAGATGGTTCTTGGGGACTAGATTCAACAAAAGATGCAATACTGGATGCAGCTGGCTGTGAATATGCAAAGAAAGTCTTGGGCGTCCCAAGAAGCAGCAACTGGACCTGGGAAAGGGAAGAACAGATGGGGTCTTTGGGATGAGAATAACTGGAAGATTCTCCACTTAGACTTTTGTTTCCAGGATTTCTCCAAAATGTAGTACACAAACCAATGATGATCTAAGAGAATATTTTAGTGTGAATTGCCATCTGTTAATTTTAACATGTTTTAGAAAAAGCAATACAACTTGTACTTGAAGTGTGTGATTTCACTGATATTTTTAAGATCAGGTGAAAGTCAACGAAGCCTTGACAATCCACTTTAGGCAGAACATTTGGTATAAGGGCATGCTCTTCAATATTTTAAGCCTCCTGTAACTTCACTTTCTGTCACAATATTTTCGGACGTCTTGATGGAATGAATCGCCATTCCATACTTCCCCCACATCCAACAAGCTTCCCTCAGCCTCCCCTTTGGGAATGGCAGGATCTGCTGGGGAAAGTGGCTCAGGGAAGATGGTCAAGCCCATTCCCCAGGACTGATCACACGGTAATGGGCCCATGAGCAAGCGCAGGCTGTTCTCAATGTGGCCTGACCGCACCATAGCCCTGGCCTCGGGCACCAGGCCACGGAAAAGGGAGGAAAGCCCCAGTCCGTCCTGATGTTAACCACCCAACCAAGCCTTTTGGAAACACAGCGCAGGAACCGAACACGTGCTCGAGGTAAGAACTGCTTCTTTTCAGATATATTTGTCTGTGTGTGTGTGTGTGTGTAAATTGTTGAGGTTTCTCATTTCTATTATTTTTAGTTTTAAACTTGAGAGCATTATTTTGTTTTTAACTCGTGTACTGTTTTACGCTACTTATTTTTGACTAAATGACTCTACTTTTCAAATTACAATATCATTATAAAATTTCCCTTAAAAATGCATTTAAGGTCTTTTTTTTTTTTTTAAAGATAATATATGTTGACTGAAAACAAATAAACAGCCAGTTATTTTACCAGCAAAATGGGTTTATTTGGGAACAGCAAAGAACCACAGTTCAGGACATGCAGTTTATGGGGAACCACAGGCAAGTCTGGTGAAAGAAGGAGAAAAGCATTCTTTTAGGAAGTTGGGAGGGGCTGTTATAAAGGAAGCATCCATTGGAGGAGACTGGGAGTTGGAAGTGTAGTGGCTTTTCATTGGCTGAGTTAAGGTGGTCTCTCATTGGCTGAGCTATTGCTGGGCGAGGAGGGATTTCTTCCTTCCTGCCTGGGGTAGAACCAGCGTCCCTTCCTGTCAGAGATGCAGGGTGCTCTCTTGCTGTTGGGGTCTGTAGTGTGGGTTGAGTGGCACGTGCCTGAGAGTTCTTTCTTCTGGCCTCTTGATTCAATTTTAAATGAAGTTTCCGTCTATTAACTTTTACATATATTTTAAGAAAAATGTTGAGAAACGATAGTAGATTACGCAGGCAGGAATTTGGTACCTGGGGCGTCCAGGTATCCAGGCGGTGTGTGAATACCAGTATAATAAAAATCCTAAACCTGGCGTAGAGAACCAAATTAGGCAAACACTGGCGTATAGAATTCACTTTTCCCTTTCACTCTCCTGTGTTTTTGGAAACTCTGAGCATCCTGAAAGGTCAAGATCGAATCTCCCTTTATCCTAAACCCTAGAGCAGGTGTTACCTTCTCTAAACTTCTTCAGCAAAACGGCCTGTCCCCTTAGTTCTCATTGGAATCTTACAGCTGCGGTCCTGTATGGCTAGTTCTGTTTCCATGTGCTCAAGTCCTACCTTCCCAACATGACCTAAAACTCTCTGAGGGGAAGGACAGGGTCTCATACATCGGTCCAACCCCACACCACCCTTCTGCAACCTACGGTGCGCGGAGTTGCTTAGTGATGGGGCAAATTCCACACTATCTCCAAGCTTCGGTTTCCCCATCTGCAAATAGGGAGAATAGGACTTTCAGTTCCTTGTTGCCAGGATCACGTGAGATGATGCCATCAAGCCCTCATCACAGAGCCTGCAGAACCTGGCACACAGGAAGCAGCCAGTGAATGCTGGCTGATGCTAGCAGTACTTCCTTGCAGGGCCATACAAACGGGCACAGCTCTGTTCTCCTGGATCGTGAAATTTAGTCTTAAATAAAAGATCTAGAGAAGAAAAAGCATTTAGGGGCCAGTTTGAGAAAGAGACAGTAACAGCTTGTTTCTCAGAGGGCACTGCCTCCCCAGAGTATAGGCAGGAATTTACCGGGTCACATACACACACAGGGCACATTTAGAATGACCTAGTTGCATATTAAAACTTCGGGGGTGTCTGAGTTTCTCAGAGCACTGAGTGTGCCATTGTGGGCGTAGAACAGTAACAGGCGTCCCTGTAATGGAACAAAATGTGTGCTTTCTCCGGGTCGAAATTCCCAAACTCAAGTTTTAAAGGGATTTGACTTTATTGTTATTTTCTTTAACAGAAGACTTTAAGGTGTGAATCGAAAGCTGTTACTCTCCCCTGAGTCTGACTGCTGGATTACCCAGCCGCGGCCGGTGCCCTGAAATGAATGGGCATATTATGCCTTCCATTAAAAGTTGCGGCTCTTAATTAAAAACGTGATCGTGGGTCTTTATGGAGACATTGTTTAAGTTTTCTTTAGCTGTTAACACATAATAAATCATTTTAAAAGGACCTTTTGCTTAATGGTTAGTGTATTTTTAAAAAGCGATTTGAAAATAAAACTGGGATTAAATTTAGTGTTTGACAAGGTGCTAAGGGGCTCACCACCTCGGCAAGGCTAAGACAAGAGGGCTTTACTTGATCTGCTACTGACCTTCTTGTCTCGCCTCCTCCAGCCTGGCTTCATGGGTGCAAACGGCGGCAGGGTGACTTTGGTGTCAAAAGTTTAACTGGTGGGCACCGGAAAAAATTGCAGACAGCCCACCCTACCAAGCTTTCCTTTATTATCTTGTAATTGCAAAACATGAAACTCTGCTGAGAAGAAAAGTCTACTTCTTTTATGAACTCTCCAGTAATGCCATAAAGCAAGGGACGGCGTGGGGCGCATGCTGGCCGTGTGAATGATCCAGGAGTACAAAGACGGTGGCCTCACTTCTTCTTCCTAATACGGGTTCCCTGAGAGTGGACTAAACGGCTGGAGCCCTTCGCTCCAGTCCATGTGGGGGCTCTGTGCTTACAGAGGCAGGAGCCACCTGAGTCTGAGTGGCAGTTGCAGACATTTCCTGATGTAGTGGGCTGTTCCTGGGCCTCTGGGTTGGATGGTACAGTGGAGACAAGACTGAAGGGCTGCCAGAAGTTGCTGCGGGCCCTTTCGGAATCACTTGGCAAAGGAGGAGAACCATGCTTCACGGGGGTATGATGGGATGACAAATGTCAAAATGTTTGCAAACTGCCAGTCACCTGGCAAACGAATGAGATCATTAGTAATGATGATACAACCCAGTTTTACAACATTTTTAAAAAATATTTCTCTGCAAAATTCTAGTTGCCTGAGAAGATGGTTTCGGCTTTCTGCGTCCCCTTCCCTAATGGAAGTTCCAGGTAGAGAAAGGCATCATCTTGTTCGCTGCTCGCCAAGAAGCTTGTTGCCGGAAGAGAAGAGTTTTCCCTGCTTGGGGCGCCATCTCCCAGCTGGGGCTCAGCCTGCAGCCTCCGTGTTGCAGTCCCCCCAGGACGCCGGTAGAGGGCAGGCTGCCCCTCCGCTCGCAGCACCTGGGCAGCCGGTGGCCGCTGGGTTTCCCCTCTGCCCGTCCTGGCTGTGACCTTCACTCTTGTGTGCCATGGAGACCACACACACCGCGGGCAGCGGTTTTCATCGTGTTTGCTGAAGGGAAAGAGAATTTAAGAGGAATTCTTCAGAAATTGCAAAATGCCAGACTTCTCATTCCTGGTTACCGTCCGTTCCAAAATTTATCCCTGATTCAACCTATGGTTCGTCCGGCTCAGAGTCTCACCACCCGTGGCGGCTTTCGCTGGCCTTGCCAGCCCGGTGCCCGATGTCCGTCTGCCTGCCTCCTGCTCTCATTTTCAGTCCTGGCTCTGGCTTTCCCTTCCCTCAGAATTCTTTTGAGTCTCAGGCAGAGTTCCTCCATCCTCCCCACCTCAGAGGAGGGGGTGTGCTGGGGTCGTTTCCTTCACAAGTTTTGAGGAAAAGGGTAGCTTTCGCCCAGCATATGAAGATTCCCAGTAAAACTCATGATTTCAGCCTTTACCTTGGAATGTAAGTGCCAACGCATCACTTTCCACTCGGAGCAAGGACATGCTTATCCTTTAAATCTCCCAACCCAAGGGAAAGTGCTGTGCTCTCCCTGTCAGCTCTGCTGCCTTTGACCTTGAAGTGTTCTTCAAAGGTCTCATGTTTAGGAGGTCTTAACGGTTGACCTTGATTACTGGTCCTCCGGGCTGAGCTTGAGATCCACAGTGAATGACAGTGAGTGACAGTGTGGCAGTGAGCTGGCTACAGCATTTGATAGAACTTTTGTCTCGCCGACAGCTTCAGTCCAGTGGTCTGCTCTAGTCCTTTATGCTCAACTCTTCATTCTGTATCAGTGACCTGCCTCCCCCGTACTTTGCCGGCTCCTCCCTGTGCGGAAGCACACAAAGTGAATCTCCTCATTTTGCTGAATGATAGTCCTTAAGCTGTTTGAAGATGGTGATCTCGTCTTGGAGCCTTTTCTTTCCCAAGTTAAAAATCCCCGTTTCCGTTCATCTTTCCTTTCCTGGCCTGGTTTCATCAGCCGGGCTGCTTGCCTCTGAGTGATAAGGACACTGGCTAACTTCTATTGAGGGCTTACGAAGCGCCAACAGTAAGTGCTTGATAAATGTTTATTACGATTACAGCACTCTTATATCCCTAGTATTATACACACTGATACTATCACTTGATAAATTCTCAGCCTAGAGAAGTATAAAACATATGCAGTGTAGAACAAAAAATAAAATCTTTTCCCAGCCCTCCAATCCCACTCCTTTGGGGCACCTACCCAGATTTTGCGTACGTGTTTTCAGATATTTCCTATGCATGCACAAGCATACATTTGTGTATACATCATTTCTCACTCCATGAATGGGATTATACTCATGGGGACAGCTATGTCTTAATTTTTTCCACATAGCAGTAAAACTGGGATATCATTCCAACCATTTCATCTCAGAAAGTGGAAGTTTGCTTCCTTTTAAAACTATTTTTGTTGCATATGCACATGTATACAATTTTTCATAACGCATAGATATGGCATACATACTATTTTTTAAACAGAAATATGTGGTAAAGCCAAAAGAGCAAATTTCATGCATGTATAATTTACATATATACCTGTATATAATAATAAAATGAGTACTTGGCCTCTCCTACTCATCTTAAGAAACAGAACGTGAGCAATGCTAGCGTTGGAGCTCCCTATGTGTTCCTTCCGCTCTCTCTCCACTTTCCCTTCAGGGCCCCCACTTTTTCTCATTCTGTTGCTTTTCTTAATAGTTTTAGATGTATGTATTTGTCTCCAAGTAATACAGTATTTTCTTTTGCCTGTTTTTATTAACTTCAAAATGGTACTATTTTGGTGTGTTCCACAATTTGCTTTTTTATTCAATATTTTGTTTCTGATATTCGTGTCAGTGTATTCAGCTCCACTTCATTTCCACCATCGAATAGTACTCCATTGTGTCACTATGCGACGATTCATCTACCAATTTGGGGGTTGTTTTCAGTTTTCTGCTATGGCAAGCAATGCCATAAATATTGTGTTTGTCTCCTACTGTATGTTTTAAGAAATGATTGCGTTATATGATTGACCACACTTTAGTCTCTTATTAACAGATAGGTGTGTTTGTGTGTGTGTGTGTGTATCTGTTCTTCTGAGTGTCATCTCTATACAGATAAAGAGGACATTTATGCCACCTATTCTGGATGAATCCACTCTCATGGTTGACTGTTGTCTTTCTGCTTGACAGCTAAGAGTTGTCCCACTCATCACCACCCATCCTATCCCCTGAGTGTAGGGGATATTACTACCCAGCTCCTCCTTTGGTCACATCTGCATGTTCAAACATTAACCTTCAATTCCCATTTCTTTTTCTAGCAACCATAAGACATCCTCATTCTGTAGCAGTAATTTGCCTCCCGCATATTTGACTATGCTCCTCCCCGTCTACCTCCTAAACTTTACTCACAAAAGCTTTATGTTTCTATTACTCAGGTGCATAATACTTACATTTTGTTATGTAAGCAGAGTTGCCTCCATGATTTGGCTAGAGTTGATTCTACAAGTTAAGAACTAATCCACAGCACTGCTCCTCCTACAGATGCGTAACAACCGTTCTCTGCAGAACCCAGCAGTGTGCTACGGTTATACGTCCATTCATACGTGGAGAGTATGATCATCTCTGTGCCTCTCAAAGGAGAGTCTTTCTCTAGGTTCAAGTTCAAATGGGGTCTCCTTTCTATTTCTACTCCATGAACTGCTTTACTTTTATTCTCAATATGTCCCTGGTTCTCAATCTTAAGAATTATTCTGTCGATTTTTCCTACTCTGCCCCCTCCTGAAACTCACTCCCCATCTGAGTTGGCTGTGACTTAGGCCTGATGCTGTCATCCTGGGAATTCCTCTCACTCCTCCTTTGGATTGGATCCCTTGTAGATTCCACATCTTTATCTTGGTTTATTCTCTTTTTTTCAAGTAATTTCCTAAGAATAGGTTCATTGCAAGTAAACCTTCTGAGACTTTTAGGATTCTAAAAAAATCTTTATTTTACCACTATATTTGATTGACGCATGAGCCAATAACAGCAGGCAACATTAGTCAATTTTTTCTTAAAATCGCTTATTCAACAAGCATTACTGAGTCTCTACTATGTACAATGCAACTAGAGATAAAAGGACGAATAAAGGAAAATTTTGCCCTGGAGTTGTACATGGTGTAGTGGGGGGAAAATACACTATGTAATTCTGGTACAGTGAGGTAACTGCTTTCATAGCAATATGCAATAAAATATTGAAATATGTGCTACAGACAATAAGCACAGTAATGGCCGATAATAAAATTATTTCAGGGGAAATAGCTATGTTCTAAATATTTGACATGTCTCATTTAACTCTCACAACAACTTTGTGAGGTAGGTTCCATTACTGTCCCCATTTTTAAAGATGAGGAAACTGAGGCTCAGAATATTGAGTACATTGCCCACATTCCAGAGAGTATTGTTAAAAACAAGACAACAGGCCCAAAATGGAGTCATGTATGCTCAGCCCCATGCCACCAAACTGAGACTTAGCTTAATTAAAGTTTCGGCTCTCCCAGAAATGGAATGCTACACCAGTCAGTGGGGAATCGCCTGGTCAGGGCTAGTGAGGTTGTCTGCCTGAGGGACCCTGCCATCCCCTAAAGGAAGTGACCTTGCGCTAACCAACCCGCTGTTTACCTAGTATAACTTCCTTGCTCCTGCTCCTCTCTGCCTATAAAAGTCTGCCATTTTGTACAGCTCCTTGGAACTCCTTTCTGTCTGCTAGATTGGATGCTGCTTAATTCATGAGTCATTGAATAAAGCTGGTGAGATCTTTAAAATTTACTCAGTTGAATTTGGTTTATTTGGAAGTACATGGAAGAAGAACACTTATAATGCAGACCTAGGGAACTCCAGAGTTCACCTCTTAATCATCTGATTATTCTACATTCCAACAAACGTTCAGTAAAAGAAGATAGAACTGTAGCTGGTGTCCTTAGAGATGGCTTTCTGGAGAAGGTGAGGAGAGAACATAGCCTTGAAGGATTTTCAGCATCTGAATGAACACAGAAGACACAGGGCTAACAGAATAGGAGAGCGGATTCCTAGTTAAATTCCCTTGTAGTGGGTGAAACTCAGGTGTGTAAATATCGGAGTTCTTTCTTTACCTTTAAAACAATTTTCCAAGCTCAAGGAAATTTCTTTTTTTAAAATTTTGCTGAGAAAGATTTGCCCTAGGCTGACACCCCTTGCCAATCCTCCTCTTTTTTTGCTTGAGGAAGATCAGCCCTGAGCTAACATCTGTGGCAGTCTTCCTCTACTTTGTATGTGGGCCGCCTCCACAGCATGGCTGACAGTGGAGTGGGTCTGCATCCAAACGCAAACCTGAGAACCCTGGGCCACAGAAGCGGAGCACATGAAAGTTTAATCACCTGGCCATGGGGCTGGTCCCTCAAGGAAATTTCTTAATGGGGCTTCCTCCTTCTCTCCTCCTCCAGGTCACATAATAATCCTGGACAATCGACTGCCCAGATCATCAGGCAGGTCCCTCTCTCTGCTCTCTGGTTATGGCTGGGATATTCATTCTTTACATCCATATGGTTTAATAAGTCTAGCAATCTGCTGGTATTGTGCTTCCTGGAGGCTGGGAACCTTAATGGGCAGTCTCCTGAGGCTCGTCACCCAGCCACGCCTCTGTGGTCTGGCCACATCCTGCCCTTGGGGACTGCCAGGGTTTCCACTGCTTAAGTGATCCACCTACCACAGTCTGGGGAGAATCTCTCTCCTTCTCCTCTGGTGGCCTTCAAAGTCTCTCTCTCTGTCTCCTCTGTCTCTTAACACGCACACACACACACACACACAGACATATACACACTCCTCTTTTCTTTCTGAACCCCAGACATGCAATCTTTTCAATGAACTCAGGCTCCTAAAAAACATGAGGGTCTGTTGATCCGAAGCAACTTCTATTTTCCACTCTGCAAAAGACTCTAAGGCAAGAAATGATGAAGGGAGAACATGTGGAAACAGGACTGCCTGGGAAGGCTTACTGGAAACTGCCGCTTTGGGGAGCTATTTGGCCATATCGAGTAACACTGAAGATGCTCACTGCCTAGGACAGCCGTTGGTGGTTTTGGTGGAACACAACGGAGCTCACTCATTATTGTGTTGTGTTGTCCATGGCTGCGTTCATGCTACAGAGGCGGAGTTGAGTGGTCATGACAGAGACCGTCTGGCGGGCAAAGCGGAAAATATTTACTGTCTGGTTTGCTGACCTCTGCACTGGATGAGCAATTCCACTTCTGGACATATACACTTAGCTCTCACAGACGTGTCCCACAGGACGTGCTCCGATAGCGCTGTTTGCAACAGCAAAAACCTGGAAACAACACAAATGCCTATCAATAAGGAAATGGATAAGTATACTATGGGATACTCACGCTCTGGAATACTACAGAGACAGAAAATTGGGTGAACTAGGGCTGAATGTGTCAACATGTCTACACATCCCCAAAACAGAATGTTGAGAGAGAACGGGAAGATATATGTTCACTATGATATATTTATTTACATTTCAATAAAATCAAAAAGCCTTACACATATTGTTATCCATAGATGTATTTCTATATAGATGTAGAGTTTATCTGTATGTGTGTGTGTCTGTATTTATGTGTATACAGACATATTTATGGAGGAGAGGAATGAGCTATATGGTACATTTATGTAGATTAAAAAACTCACAAAACATTATAAAATTATTCATCCATACATATATGTGTATATATACGTGTATATATCTATGCAGATCATTTCCTCTGGAAAGGGTAAGGGATAGCACTGGAGATGGGAACAAAGGGTACTCTATCTGTAATGTTGTATATCTACTGTTTAAAAAATTCTGAAGCAAAAGTGGCAAAAAGTTAACGTTTATTAATTCTGGATAGTGGGTACACGGATATGCCACTGTTTTTCTCTTGTACTTTAAAAAAAAACCCATTAAGGGATGAGCAACTTGTTTGGAATGCAGGCAGTGAGAAGGAAGGAGGCAGGTAAAGAAACACAGCTACAGATTAATGATCCTGGCACACACTTGTCACTGTCCTCCCGGGTTCGGTTCAGCTCAGTGGCTGAGCGCAGTGGGAGAGGTCGCCCCCAGCGCCTTTCCTCTAAGCGCTCTGGGGATTTTGACGGCCTATGCACATTTTTTTGGCAGCAGCCCTGCTGTTTTACTGCAGTTTCTCTGGGCAAGGACAGGATGCAGTTTCCCAGCGAAGGCCCTTGACCTCCTGGGCTCCCGGTGCTCGGATCTCGGAGGCTGACTTGGCCAGCAGTTTGCACTCGCTCAGTTGCCCCCATGTTTGAGAATCATCCCTGGAAACCGCCATCCCCCACAACAAGCCTGCTGCTCTCCGGAGCCCAGGGGGGAAAACTGCTATGTTCCGAGCTCTTGGACCGTCGCAGATGTCTGTGGGGCACCCTGAAACTGGAAGAGTGAAAGCAGAGTCATTTGAGATTAATCAGTTTTGTAAGAGACCTTCCTCAGGGCTAGGTAGGCTCTTTAAATCTCTAGTTGCTTAATGCTGTTAGTACTAGCCTAAGAGAAATGGATACCAGCTTAGGCCTGCTTTACATGAGAAAAACATGGAGCACGAAGACTTTCTTTTTTTAAAAAAATTGAGATTTGGAAAATCCCACCTCTTGAGAAGTTAAAAAAGTAAGTAGACTGAAATTGTTATTTTTGACCAACTTGAACCCTATTGTTGGGTATGTAGGATTGAAAGAAGCTTTGGGAGAAAGAAAGTATGTCATCTCACAAACCCCCAGGGGAAGCCTCGCTCAGTTAGACACGCATCCTAGCCCCTAGCCCCATGGCCTTCAAACGTCAAAAGCTTTACAGAGAATGAAACCATTATTCCAAACCCGAAATCATTATAAGGGACTATAGCCCACAAAGGATGAAATGGTCTCAAAAATTAAATTCTGACAATATGGTTATGAATGATTTTTTGATGAGGAAGGAAAAGACATCTATAAAAATCAATGTGGCTAGGCTTTCTGATTAATTCACATTTCAAAAGAACATGTACAAGAGAGATAAGGAGAGGCATAATGCAAAGGACCGATGGAAGAGAGGCTCAGACGAATGAGTAAAAGTAGAAAAGTGCCGGGGCTTGGAACACACCGGCAAGATAGAGCTTCCCAGGATCCTCGCAGAGTAGGAACGATAAGGCCCACATCCAGCCTCTACTGGGCCAACCGGGTCCGAGTTAAGAGAGAGCAGGAAAGACAGAAGGACTCAGATATCTTTCATACTTATTTTTATTCTGTTTTCTCTGTTTCTCAACCTCTAAATTTGAAAGGAATTAAACAAAATTCTAAATGTGGGAATTGAAACTCTCTGAAATAGCAATTACATATTTAATACTAACATTTTAATTTTTATACTTTACCAGGTTTTTGTCATCAGAATCTTTCTCATTTTAGAAAATGACTCGATACGTTTTCTTTTTCTGTGCTCTTAAACAGTTTAATTGACATGAGTTAACTATTCCTTGCATATTTGGAAGAACTCATTTATAAAACTAGTTAAGACTAGGACTCTTTTCGTGAGTGAATCTTTAACAATTAGTTTTTTACTGTTTCTTCCATCATTATTAGGCTTTTTAACTTTCCTATGTATTGTGTGTCAATTTTCATAATTTATGTTTTCCTGGAATCATTTCCACTTATTAAAATAAAAAGTAATTCATAGCATTTAAGGGTTTAAAAAATTGTCTCTGGGGCTGGCCCAGTGGCACAGTGGTTAAGTTCACACGTTCTGCTTCGGTGGCCCGGGGTTAGCTGGTTCAGATCCCGGATGCAGACATGGTACCACTTGGCAAGCCATGCTGTGGTAGGCATCCCACGTATAAAGTAGAGGAAGATGGACACGGATGTTAGCTCAGGGCCAGTCTTCCTCAGCAAAAAAGAGGAGGGTTGGCAGCAGTTAGCTCAGGGCTAACCTTCCTCAAAAAAAAAAATTGTCTCTCTATCCATGGCTATAAAAGGATATAAATGGTAATATCTTTTTCTTAAACTTTAAACTATGTACTTGTGTTTTCTCTCTTTAATTCATTTAGCATTACTCTATTTTGCTTTTTTCAGTCTATTGATACTTACTTTTATCCTTGTTGTTCCTTTCTCTTTTTACAGAGGTGTGTCTATAGATGAATATTTTTAAACTTCCTGAATGAAAAGTTTTTAATCCTTTTATTTCCATTCTTTCTTTCTAATAATAAAAGGCATTTAAGAGAAAGATTTCTCTTTGAGGTTAGCTTTGGCTGCACAACATAACTTTAAACATTATTGTTATTTTCTAAAGAGTCTATAATTGCCATTTTTTTAAACTTTTTACTTTGAAATATTTTTTGATTTACAGAAAAGTTGCAAAATTAGTACAGATTTCCCCAGCTTCCTCTAATGTAATGTAACATCTTGTATAGCATGGGACAGTTATCAAAGCTAAGAAATTCACATTGGGACGTCACTTTTAAACCACAAACTTCATTCAGATTTCACCAGTTTTTTGACTAATGCTTTCCCATCCAGAGCCCCACATTGCACTCAATTTTCAAGTCTCCTTGGCCTCTTCCAATCTGGACTGTTCCTCAGTCTTTCTGTCTTTCAGGACCTTGACACTTTGACTAGTACCGATGAGTTATTTGGGAGAATTTCCCTCCATTTAAGTTTGCCTGATGCTTTCTCATGATTTGATTGAGGCTAGGATTTTTGGCAAGAATGCCACAGAGGTTATGTGCCCCTGCCTAGTGCAGGAGATATGGATGTCAACTTCGATCACTTGGGTGAGGTCTGCCAGCTTTCTCCAAAGTAAAGGTACCATTATTCTGCTCCATACCTCTTTCTCCACACGCTCTTGCCATCCAGTTTCAACATCCATCAGTGGATCTTGTCTCCAGTGATTACTGTTGGTTATTTTCCATTTTCCTCATTTATTTTGCATTTGTTAATTGGAATTCTCCTGTAGGGAACACTTGTCCCTTCACCACTTATTTACTTATTCAAATATTTATTTATGTGTGTATGGGCTCATGAATATTTATTTTATTTTATTGATTATAATCCAGTACTATTGTTATTTACTTTATTGTTTAAATTATTCCAGTTTTGGCTGTTGAGTTCTTTCTCAAGTTGGCTCCTATATCCTTCGACATGTCCCCATTCTCTCTTCAGCACTTTCCTACTTTCTGGCACTATGGGACAATACAGGTTCATTTTGTGTTTTTCTTGTCTCAGCCCCAGAATTAGCTACTTCTCCAAAAAGCCCTAACTCTTTTTTTATTAAAGAATAGGATGTAGAAACCAAGATCTAGATGCTGGCTGTGCTCATTGCTACTGAGATTTCGTTGTTTCTAGGCCTTTTCAGTGGAAAAAGATTGGAAATACGTGAATATATATTAACCTATGTATACACAAAAATCTCTCTCTGTCTCTATGTCTGTCCCTGTCTCTTTCTCATGTTATCTATTTTCTAAAAATCCCTGCATTTATACTGATACCTCTAACTCCAATACAACATCATAGGGTTCATTCTATCCTTCCTCTTTCTTTATTTGTAGCTTCTTTATCCAACAGGAGAAACCTAGCTTTCATTATATACAATGTATCTATTTATTTTTTCGACCCTAGAGTGTGCGTAAAGTATTTTCAGAATTGTTAACCCACGTCTCTGTGTGAAAACAGTTACTAACCAGGCTACAATATCAATATATAGTTCTCTTTTCTTTAGTCTTACAATATCCAGTCAAAATACAGTTTTCCAAAGTTGCTTAGATTAGTTGTCTTCCTTGTCGGTTTCATGATGGTTACTTTATTAATTTATAACAAAGTCAGGTTCATTTTTTACAGTTTGTATTCTATTTTTTGTTACCCTTGTATCTTGATTGATTCTTTAAAACTCACATATAGTAAAATTTACTCTTTCTCTTGTCTGGATTTTGACAAAAACATAAGAGTCATGTGGCTACTGCCACAATTGTGTTACAGACCAGTTTCATCACCCGCAAAATCCCCTTGTGCTGGCTCACCCCCCTACCCACCTCCTGTCAACGTGATCTGTTTTTTTTGTTGGTTGGTTTTGCTTTTTCCAGAATAGCCTATAAATGTAACCATACAATATGGAACCTTTTGGTTCTGGCATCTTTTCCTTAGAAAAACGCATTTAAGATTCATCTCTTTGTTGCACGAATCAGTAGCTGTCCTTTTCATTGTGGAGTAGTGTGTCACTACATAGAGGCACCACCATTTGTTTACTCATTCACCAATTGAAAGATATTTGAGTTGTTTCCAATTTTGTGTTATTATGAATGAACAATTATGTATAGGTCTTTGTATGGACGTACCTTTTTATTTTCCTTGAATAAGTTCCTAGAAATGACATTGCTAGGTCATATGACAGGTGCATCACTACCCTATAGGATGTTGCCAACATGTTTTCCAAGCTGTCTCTACGATTTTCCATTCCCATCAGCAAGGTATGAGAGTTCCAGTTGCTCTGTATCCTTGTCAGCACTTGATATTGTCAGCCTTTTTAATTTTAGCTATTCTAGTAGATGTGTAGTGGTGTCTCATTTTGGTTTTAATTTGCATGAATGCTTTAGTGCATATTTGCTATTCACATATCTTCTTTGGTGAATGTCTATTCAAACCTTTTGAGCTTCTATTTCTTCGTTCATCAATCTTTTGTATTGGGACAATTATTATGAGTCTTTTGAGTGGGTGCTTTTCTTTGGCCTATTAAATACTTTCATATATCTGAGTACTTTCCTTTTTTCTTCACCCTTTAAGAGTTAGTGGTAGCAGCAGTAATTGTGGTGTTGATGACTGTGGCAATGGTGACATTGGTAGTCTTCATCTCTTTCAAAATGGTTGAAGGAATTGACAACGTTTTTCTTGGAGAAGTGAGGACTTGGGGTAGGGATAACTGCCTTCAGCTCTATGATGCATTTTATGTGTAGAGAAATTCTAGACTTTTCCTTTATAGCTCCAGACATTTGAACAATGGGCAGTAGGAATTAAAAGGCAGGCTGATGTCAGCTTTATATCTAGAAGGATTTTTTAACAGTTATAAATGGCCAATAGTGGAATGAACCGTCTGTGAGGAAATGGGTTCAGTTTCAGACATAGGCAGGTAAGGAGGGGCACCTGGTAATTGTGCCATGGATGGTAACCTACATGGGCCAGGGGATGAGGAGCAAGAGTGACCACTGTGGTCCTGCTGGACATGAAGATCCTATGATTCTCATAGTCTTATAGAGATAGCTGTGACAAAGCTAAAAACATTTCTGGAATTCAGCCTTCAGAATTGTGCTGTTTCTAAGCTGTGTTAGAGTGACATCATGCTTAAAAGTGTATGTTCTGCAATCATCTGTGGGGGGTTGTGTCCTGGCTCTGCCTCCCTCCAGCTCTGTTGAACATTAACAGGTTACCCACTCATAGCCTTCTTGTGTAGGTGAAACGAGATCACACATGTAGAGTGGCGTGTCCGCCTGGTGCACAGTGAGTGCACTATACTTTGTATCTATCATTATAGCCACATTCCTGTCCTGACTGCCTCAACCTCTCCACTTTCATTTTAGCATTTTCTACTGTTTATTTCTTGTTACCTGACAGTCTCCACTACATTCAGGAGGATGTGATGTCTTTGTTCTTTTGTTCAGAGACTGACTGTATATTTTGGGGCTCCCTTTTTGGGAGCCCCAACCCTTGGACATATTCCAACTTACTCTAGTCTTGCATGTTCAGCTCTGCCAGGTGAAATATTATGCTCTCCAGAATCATGCAGGATAGAGCGCCTACGTTCTTCCCTTCACCTTTCTAGGTAAACAGGGAACCATAATTTGTCCGCTCTCACGAATATCCACCAAGAGTTTTCCTGCCAGGGTTTACTGCATGTTGCTGTCTGATCTGAGCACCAGATAGTCAAAGTGATTTTACTTCAGCCTACCGTGCTGCTCCTCATCCTGTCCCGGTGTTTGTTTCATATGTAAAGAAGTTATTCTATTTAAATTGCCACTCTCATAGGGTTTTAGAGCCATTGGGACTTTCTTTTGTTCAAAGCAAAGTTACGTGATCTCTCATCCCTGATGTTTACAGCTCCATCCAGCCTGCAACTACTTCCCTGAATTTACCATCAATAAAAGCCAGGTCTGGGGCAGCCCGCAGAGTCTGTTTCCACTTTCAGCACCCTGGCTGTCGCCTAAAGGGGAAAGGTCCCTGAAACTACAAATTGGTGAGATACGCCAACAGCTTCTTCCAAGGGAGTGTTTCATAATATTGTCCAATCACCCGGGATCTAGTGCAAGTCAGGCAATCCTGGGAACTCTAAGTGTCTCCGTGCCTTTTCTCAGAACTGGTAACTCCATGAAATAGGAAAGGAAAGGTCCATTTCTCCAAGTCTTGCTTTCAAGTTTTATTCCAAATTATTTGCACAGAAAGTCAAAACATCTGTGTTAGAATATTTCAATCATTTCTTGAAAAATCTTATCTTTTCATTAATCAAAGATATTTTATTTTCCTCTGCTTGGGGGGACTACAGCGATTTTGCAAATGGGAATTGTAGAATCTTAGAGTTAGATGGAATCTCGGGAATCATCCAGTCCTATCCTTCCTCAGTGCAGGAATTTCTTAAAAGCATTCCAAATGGTGCTAAATTCTCTCCTGGGTGGAGGACCCAGTGCTTCGGAAGACAGACCATCTATTTGTAGGCTGATTTCTATTGTTGGAAACCTCTTTCTACTTTGCTGTGGCAAATGTCACCAATGGCTGTTCTACCTAACCATCTGTGTTAGGCAGAACTTTGGCCCCCATGATCTTTACCCCCTGGTGTTATTCTTGTGAATATGTTACATTACATGGCAAAAGGGACTTTGCAGTTGTAATTAAGGTTACTAATCAGCTAACTTTAGGATTGGGAGATTATCCTGGATTATTGGAAGGGCCTAATCTAATCACAGAGCCCTTCAAAGCAGAAATCCTACTCTAGCTGGTAACATAAAGGAAAATCAGAAATTCAAGGCAGTAAAAGGATAGGATGTATTGTTGTTGGCTTGAAGGTGAAGGGAACCATGTGGGATCTCAGTCCTACATCCACAAGGACAGATTTTACCAACAACTTGAAAGAGCTTGGACCATTTGATTTCAGCTTTGTGAGATTCTGAGTAGTAGAGCCAGCTGAGCCACACTGTGCCCAGACTTCTGACCATGGAACTGTGAGATAATAAATAGGTATTCCTGTTGCTTAAGACAGCACCCCCAGAGTCATCAGTGACACTTGGCTCTCCTTCACACTTTATATCCAAATGTTAATCATGACCTGTTCATTCTACTTGGGGTAGCTCATGCAACAGTCCCTCTTTCCCCAACCAAATGCCACTTACAGTACTTCAACCCCTTCCTGAGGCTATCGGCATATTTTTACCATCCGTTCCACTCCTCCATCACCCTACATGTGTCCACAATGACAGATGGGTGACACCATCTGATTTTCCCAGGATGTGGAACTTCCAGTTTTAAAACGAGGAAAGTCCTGAGCAAACCAGGATGAGTTGGTTACCCTACTACTGGTTGCCTGCACGTGACTGAGGCTGCCCACTATCATAAAGGTGGTCATATCAGATATTTGTTTCTACAGCCTACTTGCAGTTTGGACTTGGGCATATGATCCAATGTAGGTCAATGGGATCAAAGGGAAATCTTCTGGGAAGCTTCTAGGAAGCCAGTTGACAGAGATGCATAAAGAGAAATGGCCCTTGTTGATCCCTTTGAATGTTTTTGTGTGACGATATGATGCCTGGAGCTGCAGCAGCCATCTCTGTGATCTTGAGCATGTAAGACTAAAGACCAAGTGAATATACTGATGGAGGAGAAAGATGGAAGGAACCTAAGTACTTGAAGACATGGTTGGCCCACTGCATTAACCTCATAGCCACCTTCTTCTGGGCATCTTGTTATGGGAGATAATATGACTGGAGCCACTTTTAGTCAATATTTTGCTTCTGGCAGTTGAAAACGTCCTCATGGATAAGATACCATGGCTATTGCACACTCTGCTTCCTGAACAACTATTTATACACCTATGAACACTACAGAATAGTCTCTGATAGCACTTTTATCACATTGCATTGCCATTACGCGTCCCAATTTCTGCTAATATGAAATTCTAGCATATAAAGATTAATTTCCCCTCAGATACAAGTGCAGAAGGTAAAATGGATAGCAGAGTGACATAGAGATTTTGGCAAGGAAGCTTAGGAGAGATAAAGGCAGCTCAGGGAAAGCAAACCAGAACTCGAGAACTGTTTTCTCATTTCTTTGAAGCATGAGGCCCTGAGAGATCTATGATGAGTTGACAGTGCATGTTATGGCATGATGTTATCCAGAGCAGTGCCCAGGTGACATAACCTATAACTTAGGAGTGGAGGGGTGGGGAATACTACCTGGTATTGAATAACGTATGTTTACATAGTCTGCATGTCCAACTTTCCTACTCTGCATCTTAGAGACAGGTAGAGATAAAGAAGGAGGGACCCTGTAACTCTGAGCCATAAATTTGAAGTTATTGGACATGTAGCTGCAGAGCTAGTGCTGAGGGAAGAGCAGCTCTGTGTGCAGTCTATCAGCAACAAAGCAAAGTGGATTTACGTGCATCTCAACAGATATGTTCATAAGCACAAAAATATGAATGAAAACTAATTTTTGCCAATTTCAGAGAAATGCTGTTGTTACCCTTCATATTTAGTGGCAAGCCTTTACAATTGTGAGCATGAACACATTCATAAGAGCTTTCATGAGCTCATTTGTGTCTGTGATCCCCCTACTCTGCAGGTCTTAAGTTTAGATATCTCGAATTTTCCTCACCTGAGGTTTTCAGGGAGATAACTCTCACGGTCGGGGGTGGGCTTGCAGAGCAGAACATGTGTCTGTCCCTGCCTCTGAAGGCACAATGTCTTCTTCACGTTCGTACCCCCAAGGCTTATCAGGGGTGAGTGATAGGTAAGACTTATTTCCTAAAACATGAATATACTCTTGTTGCTCCATTGCCTATAAACTTGCACTGCTTCCACTGCCTGTAGAATTAACCCTTCGTGTGATGGACAAAGCCATTCACACTCTGATCTCAGCTTATCTGCCAAGTCTTATCTGCAGATCCTTTGCTGTTGCCTCATACACCCTCTGATGTTGCACCAAGGGTAGTCACTCTTCTCCAAACACAGCTCCCACTTTCTCATCTATGGACCTTTACTGGTACCATTTCCCTCTATGGCATACCCTTTACCCTGTGTGTTCCTGGTAAAGTCTTACACATCATTTATATCTAACTCAAAGTCAGCTCCTCTCCATGATTTCCCTTTATATGTGCTCCTGGAAAGCAGGTGAGCACCTGGTACAATGCCTGGAGCACACGATGTGCTCAAGAAGTGTCTATGGAATTAAGTTGCAATGAACTAAGTTGAAATCCACCTCTTTGTAATTTGAATATTGGCGCTAGTTCTACCTTGTACATATACAAGACAAATCTATTGTCTCTTCCCCATAACCAATTAAATTTTGAAGGTAGCCATACACATCTATTTAACCATTGCTTTCCTAGACTCTTCCAGTGATTACAATGATTATACGATTTACTGATGACTAATCTTTACTAGTGTGCAGAGCTTTTTACGCATTATTTCATTTGACCCACAGACAATTGCATAAGGAAGGCAAAGGAGATATAAATCTTCCATCATCCCCATATTAGAGATGGAGAAACTCGGTTTTAGAAAGGACAAGTGACCTGTGCCAGGTAACACAGGGGGTTTGAGTTTGTCTGCCTCGTACTCCCATGCTCTTTTACGTGATTTATCAAGTCGTGACTATCTTGTTCCCTCTACTCTGAATCACTTCTAGTTTGAATAAAAAATTTCACTTTTAGTCCTCAAGTTAGGAGAGTTTTACTTTTTACTTTTCATGGTATGGCTTTCTTGCTTTGTCACTGGATGAAGGCTGAGTGGAGCCAGGGAGCATGACTTGGATGAAACACTACCTAATGCAAAGTGGTGACAGAAGGACCCATGAGTATGAGAGAATTTGGGGATGTCACTGATCAGGCCCTGGTAATAGAAAGTTTGCATTTTTTCCATGCTAATCACTTGGGATCTCCAACTGCCAGCTGTCAGACTGTGGTGAGAGCTGACCTCTGACAGAGGATACAGGGATAAGCACCCTAATTGTTCACAGGTCCTGCAACGGAAGTGCATACTTTTAGCCAGCTGATTCCAATGGCCTTCCAGATTTGGAGAATTACTCCACTGGATCTGTGGAAATGCCACTTTTTAATGAAACAACCAGCCGGGTTGGACTCCTCGTTTTTCTCTTAAATTGTGTGCGCGCGTGTGTTTTGTGTATTGTGTGTTGTGTTGTGTGTGTTGGATATGTGTGTTACAAGGGTGTGTGTATCAAATGTTTGCATTGCTTTGGTTTGTGTGTCTGTTGGTGGTGGAGGGAGAAAGGGTGTGGGAGGAAAGAATCTGTCCTCTCGCTAGGAATGGCAGGGTTGTTGAAAATCTTCTCTAAATCCCTAATCTCTTCACCCAAGATTAAGCAAATAAAATTGTTGGCTCGAAGAAGTCAGATTCTTGATGACTCCAAAGAGACAGCAGCAAAGTGAGTCAAGAAGCTTAGCTTCCTATCAGCGAAGAGATAAAGGGGCTTCAGCTCTGAATGACAGTTTGAGCAATATTCCCTAATCCGATTACCAGGGAATTCAGTGTCACTCTATATTATTGGTGGGTTTTTAAAAAATGGATGCTAAAGAGGTAGTGTTCATCATCCAAAGACTTCAGTTATTCCTTGGGATGAAGTAACCCTGACCTGAAACTCTGGGCTAAGGGGCAGGGGACTGGGGTGAAGCTGGGGTGAGGGGCAGCTGAGATTCATCTCTTAGAAGGGTCCTTTGTTCACCCAGGGCTTTGTTTAAGCTGTCAGCTTCTCCTCTGCCCAGAATAGAGAAGGGGGGATGGAGCCCAGGGGGCTGTGGCAAAGTCAGGGGGCTGAATCCAATACCAAGTCAATTCTGCTTTGAGTTTTCCAGGTGGCAAATTTTCACATTGAGTGCATTTGTTGTCTCCTTTAACCTCCAGGCTGAAACAATCCCTCATTTAAAAATTGTCCCATGGGATTTAGCATCTTTTAATGTGCTATTTATTTGAAAGAAGGAAGGCAATGTGGTGTGAAATAATAGAAAAGGTGTATTTTCGTTACAGATTAATTAATCTCTAGGGACTTCGGTGGAAATCCTGGTGTGAGACTGGGCATAGGTATACAATTTACAAGTAACAAACACGCTCTTGAGTACTGAATTCCAACCTTTTGGCTCCTGTGTTTCAAATCCAAACCAGGTCCTTTAAAACTGCGGCTCATTACTTAGCTGGAATGCTGATGTTTTGTGTGTTTCCTCAATGAAAGGCTTATTTCTAGAGCAAATACCCATAACTTGTATGGGCTGGATTGTGTTTTGAATCTAATTACACTGGGAAAGTGGCTGGCAAGTAATTTAAGTACATCTACCCTTTGCCTGGGTGGTGAGGGAGTACCTCGTGAATCCTTGGGCAGCAAGCCTAGATGTGGTCCTGAGGGTAAGGGACACTCAACATTCTTCTAAGAATTTGGACACATTATAACTGGACTGAGAATTCAGTTAACCTACCGGATTGACAATGATTTGCTTTTAGCTCTGGTTAGAAATCAAATTTAAAGGACAAGGAGGGAGCCCCATATAGTTCCATTGCACTGGATCTCAGAGAACCCATATATGGAGTGTGTCTGTTTTAATACACACACAAAAATGTGAGGCAGTCTTAGGTGGAGGCTTTTCTTCGTTTGGTAGCTTGGGAGTAAGGGAAAAGCTCTCAGATAAATGTACTAATCACTCCCTGATCTCAAAGGAATCCCCAGATTGCACGACAGGAGGGCCAGTAATTCCCAAACCTAGTTGATCATCCCTATTGCCTTGAGTTTACTTATTGAAAATATAAATTCCTGGCCCAATTCTAGACCTATTAAGGTGGTAGTGCTCAGGGACACATAATTATAATAGTTCTCCACTTAATGCTCGTCATCAGCCAGGTTTGGGAACCCATGATATAGGACATCTTGGAGCAAAAGAGGACCCATCAGGGAATGTAGCAGAGGGACTCAAGATGGTTTGGCCTTTTCTTGCTATAGAAGGATTGTTAGCCTTTTTTCTTTTATTAAAATGTCCTTTTAAGATATATGATGATTGCTTTGAGAGTAGACCTATGAAGAGTGTAGCTTATGTCAGAAATGTAAATACTTGAATGGCTCAAATCCTTGTCCTTTATATTTTACAGGTGGTAAATGTAAGGCTTAGATAAAGTAAATGACTTTCTTAGGCATACCCATGTAGTAAGTAGCAGAACCAGGTTTCAGACTCAGCTTTATGAGACCCCAAAGTCCACGATCTTTCTCCTACATCATGCCCACAAGTAAAGAGGAAATGCACAAGTCTGTGTGCCACGATTCCTCTCAGTGAAGTGGATTTTTAACCAAGAGTGTGTCTTATAACCTTCCAGTTTTTGTTGTGGTTCTCGTTTGTGATTACAGATTGTCCCAGAAAGGAAAGGGGTGAGTTCTTCCCATTTGGTGTGCACGTCCTTGACTATCACTGAGCGCTGAATCACAGGCTGTGGGCCACTGGATTTCTTGGCAGAAGCCTAGCCCACCGGAACATGCTACCATTCAATTTATATTTGTGACTTTCTAACGTTCTCATCATTTTGAAAGAAAGATTTGTGCTTACACTCAGGGCAGTTTAAAGAAGCTAGGCTGTTTGATTCAGAAAGAAAATGCCCTTTCCTTCTTGCAGAGTTAAACATTGACATGTGGCAGAACACATTGAAAAGGGGGTGGAGTATTCTGCATTCAAAAGTAAATGTGCGGTCTCAAATCAAAGAAGGGAGTGCCCAGACAGTGCCGACGTGCACTCTGAACTAAGACGGTGTGATTCTAAAAGCTGGAGCGGAAATGGATGTTGGGATAGAGAATGAGTGTATGATCTGAGTTCATGACTGGAGTTGATGGCATTGATTGGGGACCTTGTTACAAATGGAGCAGGAGTTATCAAAGAAGGAACAAAGATGATGGAAATAGGATGGAAAGAGAGGAGAATAGAATGGCCACATGTTTAAAAATGGAAAATCCAGAGGAGGACTAACCCACATTGACGTTTGGAAAAGCTCTCCAGTTTTACTTGAAGGGCTGTGCTGGGTGCCCAAAAACTATTTGTCAGTCCTTATAATTATGTTGATGATACAGTATTAGTCAATCTTGGGTAATAAGCAGATGAAGTATAAGCATACTACTGATTATAGTATATCCCAAAGCTATGCACTGTCTGTATGCCAAGAATGCTCTGTACATATAAACTCTCCATAAGTGACTGAAGCGAAGCAGGGTGGAAAATGAGATACTCACGGGAAAGCCAATGCTGGAGGAGCCTAAACCCAAGGTGTCATTTTTGATATGAGAATTCTTTCCTCCTCACCTGTCTCTGGGGGCTGGAAAGGCAAACAGTCCTTGGAGTATCACCTTTGAGGAGACAGCATGTTCACTCCATTGCCTTTATAAAACTACATATAAAAATCTTTGAAAAATAGAAGAATTGAGACAATAGGTATGTAAAGAAAAAGAAAGAGTACAGTTAAGTCACAGCCCATAGATGTCAGTAGAATCAAAAGGATCCGGCTAACAGGAAGCTGAATTCCAAGCTACTTCCAGGAACAAGAATAGGACTTCCTTGATTTGGCTTCTAATCTTTGCAGCAGAGGCTGCACAAACCCATTCAACAGGAATCTCACCCTTTGAATTTCCATATCAAAGACAGACCGGGGTTCTCTACTTGCTTCAGCAGCAGTGTGACAGCCAATATCCTACCTCAGTCAATGCGCTCTGCCAGTCATTACCACAACGGACACTTCCTAACCTATTTGCCCCGAGAAATTTATTCTTTTCAAATTATTTGCGATGGAAATCTCAGGGTAGGGGTGGGGGCTGGAAACACAGCCTTTTGGCTCTGGAGACGAGATGAGACTCTACTTTGAGCCCAGCTCACCCCCCATGTTTTCTCTTGGCATCAGAATTAAGTGAGATCCAGAGTGAAAAACTCTGATTAACAAGATTTGTAGATATATTCAGCTTTAACCATTGTTTCCAGCTCTTCAAGTGATTTTATGAAATCTGAAGGGGGAAAAATTATCCTCTGGGTCCAGGCCATAGAGAAAAAAAACCCCGAAAAACTAGTTTTCTCTCTTCCTTTCTTCCCTTCCTTCCTGCTTTCCTTTCTTCCTTCTTTCCTTCTGTTGACTTTAAACAGACAGCCAGTTATTTCTCTAGCAAAAATGGGTTTATTTAGGATCAGCAAAGTGCAATTTGGAGGCCGCAACCACGGCACACACTGTGGAAGTCCGGAGCAGCAAGGGGAGGAGAAACTCTTAGAGACGGGAAGAGGAAGTTGGGAGGGTTACTGTAAACAAGGAGGCCATTGGAGGAGACTTGGAGCTCCAAGTGTAGTGGCTTTTCATTGGCTGAGCTTCTTGCTGGCTAAGAAGAGGAAGTATTTCTTCTTCCCGTTGGACTTCGCTGTCAATGACAACGTAGGGCGTGAGAGCTGCCCCCTTTGGCCTCCTGACTCCATGTTAATGAGGTTTGTTTATTAATTTTCACCCTTCCTTCCTTTCTACTTTCTTTCCTCTTTTTCTTCCTTCCTTCCATCCTCCCTTTCATTCCTTCCTTCTTCTTTCCATCTCTCCCTCCCCTCTCTTTTTCTTTTCTTTCCTTTCATCTTTATTTTCTTCTTCTCTGCATGAGAAAAGGGCTTGGGAACAATAAAACATCATATGAATGTTACTAGGATATTCCAGTAGTAGCCAGATGTCTTAGTCACAATGGGCTTTAGCTGGGAAGCAAAATGGAGAACCTCAGTTACTACATTATGATCAGTGTTACTCAAATACATGTTCAAATAATATTTTAAAGTCTCATTCTCACTGTAGACATAACTTTTAGACCCTGGAATAAGAGAAATTCCTAATCTTTCAAAGAATTCCAGTTGTGTTTGGATGATAAAGAGACTTCTAACTCATTGAGTAATTAAGCCATGCATTTCTGTGAGCGATTATATCATAACCATTCACACCCTCTTAAAATTCTCTCCATCCCTTTACACCAGGGTTTCCCAAACTCTATCTTAGAACACGCACTCCATGAGAAGGCAATAGATTTCAGTTTCAATCAGTGTTCTCTGGTCCCCTAAGTTTGGGAAATTCTACAACATACTCTAGAACCCCAGGCAAATTCACGTATCAAAGGCTCTATAAGGTCCTAGGGACAAATCTTATTGACTAGATTTATCCCAGTGTTTCCCTCACGTATTTGACCAGAAAACATTATCTTGCATATCATTCTTAAGGACTGTGGATCTAGAGCACTGCCCTGGTTTGCTCTGTTTCGTTTCTTTTCTCTGACCGGGCCTGCTTTGGCCTCTGAATCTTCTTTCTCATTTTGTTATCTAGTAACAGACTTTTCTCAGTGCTCAACTTTTGCTTCTGGGTCTTTTTTCCTGTGCGTTTTTTTTTTTTTTGAGGTTTTCATCCATTTTTATGTATGTATACAAAAAGTAAATGTAACTCTGTGGAAGGTCTTGGTCTTTCTCCTCTGTTCCATTTTTCTTCCCATTTGTCTTTCTTATAAATCCATTTGGAATTCCCCCACTTAACTCTCCTCAAATGAACCAATTCCATATTTTTCTGCAATCCAGTTTTCACTTCCAACCCAGCTTTCACTTTCTCTTTGTGTTAATGACATGGCCATTCTCCCTTGACAGAGGGAAATTGTGAAGTTATGTTTAACTGTTCTTTTCCTCTCTTGGAAAAATGATTATTGGCATTTCATAAATATCTTTAAAGGATGATAAAACCTTTAGGTAAATATGAAGAATTCAATCTGTGGATTTAAATGACAGAACAAATGGTTGGGTCATAAAATGTAAGTCTAATTGGAATGCAATTTCTTAGAGAACTCTGCTGGGGTTCCCCCCTCCTCCTCAAATTAGAGCCCAAATAAACAAATGAAGAAAATGAACGAGAGAGTGAAATTAAAGAGCAAGAAACACTCTTTCCCAAGCTGAAGGGAGATGGGAAGGGTGGTGAGGGGTACATGCTAAACAATTCTTGGAACTCTTGGAGATGGGAACGTATCCAGTTGGCGAGTCTTATGGTTACACATGAAATGCTCTGCCACCCTGCAGGGAGTCCTGGCATCTGTGGTTGTATGTTTTATTGTGGCAGCAATGCTTTTAATTGAAATTCATAATATTTGAACTCTCTTGGTGGTCTGGTGAATGGGGGGGGGGGGAGATCCCAGCATTACCCCCAGCTTGCTCTTTAAAATATACCTTGACCACATTAGTTATGTTGGTCATAGAAATTATTTCTTTGAATTCCTTTTCTTAGCTCCCATATATTTTTTTTTTTTTTGCCTTACTACCAAAATAGTGCATGTTCATCGAAGAGAAAGACAAATAGGCTAAGAGAATAAATAAACAAGACTTGTAATTCCATGCAACCAGGTAGCTCTGTGTGTACCCTGCCAGTCCTGTTTTTGCTTTTGTGTATGTATGTGCATTTCTTTACAAAGATCATTCTATTCTAATTTCCTAATATGCATTTTAAAATCTCTCTTTCGGAAATCCTTTCACACAATATGTATACGTTCACAGCCTTATTTGTGAGGGCAGCACAATATTTCATTTCCAGGTGTCCACCACTATTTTTTGAACAGTTAGATTAATAGCATTTCTTCTGTTATAAATAGTGCTGTTATGAACTGTTAAAGATAAAGCTTTGTGCACAGTCTTAATTATTTTCTTTAGAGATAATGTTTAAAGTGGATGTTCTAGGTTAAAGGACATGCACAATTTTAAGTTTAAACAAATACTTTCTGACAGCTTACTTTCCCAAAGATACCAATTACTGTTGTTGCTTCTTTCTGTTATTATCCATTTTTGGTATGTATCAAAATGAAAAATGTCATTTCATTGTTATCTTTATTTATATTTGTCATCATTATTTATATTTATATACATTTATTTATAAATACCTTTATTTGTATATCTTTATTATATTTGTTTATATTTATTTACATTTGTTCTTATATTGTATAACCTTTATAATAAGGTTATAAACCATAACATCCTGTGTTAGCTATCAGTTTATATCTTTTTCTATTGGGGTACTTAACTTTTTGTTACTAAGTTTTAAGGACCCTTTATGTATTTATGGCTAACATTTAATCATACGCAGTATTTGGCCCTTATTCTGTGCCAGACACCATTCTAAGCTTCTACACACACTATCTTTGTTAAGCTTTACTACCCCTTTATAAGGTAGGTACAATTATTATTTCCCTCATTTTTTGATGGAGAAACTGAGGCAGCTTAAGAAGTTTGTGCAAAGATACAGAGCTTGTAAATTTTAGAGCTAAGATTTTGCTGAAACAATTTGGTTCTTAACCTTCTTGGTATTCAACCTTTAGAATAGAATTAATACTAAAGATATTAGCCGTTTGAGTGTGTTCTTTTTATTGGCCCACACATTGTTTTTATTTTATGCAACCAGATCTATTAGTGTTTTCCTTCATGTTTTCTGCTTTTGAAGTGTCATATTAGGCTTCCTTTTTCCTGCTAGTTAAACAGTTGTTCCCAGACTGTTATAGCCTACAATTTGCAATGCCATCACTGCCATATATAAATATCATTTTTTTTTTGTTTTATCTGAAGTTTCTGTACTGTTCTATTAATGTGTCTATTTCTTCATTGGTGCCATTTTTTAAATAAATTGAAATACATTTTAACATCTGATAAAGGAATCATTCCAATAAAATTTTTAAAGGAAACTTCTTGGCTAGTCTTCTTTTATTTCCTTTAGTAAGGTTTAGCCAGTATCTTCAAACATTTCTAAATATTTATTATATTCATTTTCAAATCCTTAAATGTGCTTATTATTATTTTGAAATTGGTCTTTTCTTTTCTATTACATTTCCTTATCTGTTCCCATTCTTATTTTTGGGGGCGATTCCATTTCTCCGTTCCAGGCTTACGCTTCACCAGAAGCTGTTATGTCTTGATAGACTCCACTCTCCAGTTGATTGGTCCGAAAGGTGTGCATCCACTCAAGCAAGGATAGCCTGTGTCTTTTCCCAGTATCTTTAACCTTGAGACCTAGAGAATAAGTCCTTTTCTGGTGTGGAAGATGTGGGAAGTGAGACATGAGAGCTGGGGAATGTCATGCTTCAAACCAGATGGAGGAACCCAAGTTACAGTGAAAGATCCTGAAGGTAATGCACAGATCAAAGCAAACAAGAGGCGGAGAGAGACCCTCCAGTGTTCCAGACCTAGTTCTAGGCGATGTGAGGCCTAGGAGCTTGTAACCGTCCTTGACTTTCCCTGACAGCTCATGGGACCAAAGGAGCAAAGGTCACGTGGGCTACTAAATATCCGTCCAATAAACTCTCTTTTTGGCTAATTTTGTTCAGAACGATTTCAGTCATTTGCAGCCAAAGGAATCCTGGATGATATACTGGTCATTATTGATATGCAAAATGGCTATTGATTTTCACATATGCTATTATAAGTGCTTTTTCATTGTATGTGATTTATTTAACGTTGGCTAGATTAGCTTTGCTAATATTTCCCTTACCGGTTTCACTCTATATTCATAACTAAAAATTTGTCTAAGTTTTTCTTTTAAAGGCAATGTTTTTCAGATTTTGGTATCAGGATTATGCTACCTTTCTGTCAATTGACTTGCTCTGAAACAATTAAAATGTCACATGAATTATCTGTCTCTTGATGTTAGCTAGAACTCGCTGGTAAACTTCCTGAGACCTGTATCATTTGGGGGTTCTTTAAAATCATTTGGTGGCTATTTCTGTTTTCAACCGTGTGTCAATTTTGGAACTTTACTTTTTGCTGGGAAATATTCATTTCATTGAAATTGTCACAGTGATTAGTAAATTTGTACAGAACAAATTTATTTACAAATTTCTTCTGTAACCGTGGTTCCATGCCCTTCTCATTTATAATTTTATGTTGTAGAGTTAACTTCTCTATAGCTCTGTCCATTTTATGGTCAGGTCAGTAAATCTGCTCTTGGATTTATTAACCAATCCATCTTTTATTTCTAATTCATGAATTTTTCTTTTATCTTTATTAGTACCTCCCTAATACTTATCTCTATTTTGTTTTCCTTTCATTAATTTCCTTTGTTGTATACTTAGATCATTTATTTTCAGTATATCTAGTTTATAATAAAACAGTTTAGAGCTTTGAGTTTTCCTAGAATTCAGTTTTGTCTATGTCCAATAAATATTGATGTTTAATATTTACATTGAGATTTTCTAAATAATTGTGACCTCAGTTTTGATTTCCTCTTTAAACTAGGAGTTATATATCACAGTAATTTAAAATTTCAATGTGGTTAAATTTTTCATTTAAATTTTTTTTCTAATATCTAGTTTTATTGTATTAGCAGCCAAAGAATATGTCATGGACCATTTGTCTTTGGGGGAATTTATTTACATTTTCTTTGGTCTAAGATATGGCAAATAGTGCTAATTTAAACAACAAAAAACCAACTCTATCCATCTCCTAATTTAGACTTACTAATTATACAATTCATATCTTCTGTATACTTTTTGAGGGAAGAAGTACTTAATCCTGCAAAGATTTAGAGAATTGGATAGCAGTTTTCTACTTGAATTTTTTTAGTCTTTTCCAAATACTGCAAACAATTTTTCCTTTATATATTTCAGTACATCCCATTCCATCCTTAAAGGTTCAAGTCAATTGTAACTTCTCTGTTAAACTTTATGAATACAAAATGACTCTCCTTTTCCCATGTCATAGTTTTTCCTCTGAATTTTACTCTGCTTGATACTAATATTGGAGGTCTTGCTTTTGAATGTAACCATCATTTGCCTGATTCAGTTTTTTCATCAAGTTAATTTTAATGTTTTTGAGGCCCTTTGTCAAGTATGATACAAATGTGTCCCCTAGAATTAGCAACAAGTAATCATTGACAATCACATGTAAGGGAGTTTCAGTGGAAAAGTTTGTGCACACCAGGCTTCATTGTGCTGAGTGTTAACGTGCTGTGTGGGCAGCTACTGCTGGCAACTCTTTCCACTAGTTTGTCTGTGAAGAGGATCTGAAGTGAGAATGAGATTGGATGAGGGACATATGTTTGTGGGAGTCTTTAAAGTAAAAAAAAAAAATATTTAATGGGAGGGAACTAAGCGCATTTAAATGCTGATGGGAAAAAAACCTGTGTAGAACATAGTGTGGAAACTTCAGATGAAAAAGGAGATAGCTTACAGAATTAAATCCATTAAGGAACTGTTGGAAATGGGATCCAGATCATAGGTGGAAAGATTAGCTTTATGCAGGAGGAACGATACATCTTCTGTCATTCTATTAGGAGTGTGAATGTGACCTTTAGGAATACTGGTATATTTTCAGATGGGATGACAAGAAAGAAGGAGTTCCCCTCTTCGTGCTTCTATCTTACTGTGAAGTAGGAGGCCAGTTTTCTGTTGAAAAAGAGAAGGGATGTGAGAGGGTACAGATTTTCTATGGTGTAGGTTTTAAATAGCTACCATGAAAAATGGGAGATAAATTTGACGTGAAAAACACAGACAAATCATCACAGACGGCTGAAGACTCAGGAGAAGTTTCTTGTGGATTTGAGCTCAAACCATTTCATGATTTCCATTCCTTTTCCTTAGTAGCCTAGAAGTAGGAACAGAGAAAGTGAAAAGTAAAGCTGGCCCATGGTGTGAATTTTGCTGGGCTGATGTAACAGAATAACAACACAAGGGAGCTGAGGATATTGCTGAGAGTGGCTGAAACAATAGACAAGGATACAGAAGGAAGAAGAATCAGGAATGAGCTCAAGGAGTAAACAGAAGTGGAGAAGGTCCAGGAATTTAATTCTTAATGAGGTCAAATAACAGATATCCCAAAGTAAGGGAGAAAAAACTTAAAACAAAATACTCTGTTGAGAGAAAATTGAGAGATTAGGTTGAGAGAATATTTTTTTGGGGGGTGGAATATAACAATGTGGAATGAGTATATCAATAAAGATAGATGAACAATGTGACTTTCATTTTTTTTTTAATGGTGATCAAGGATAATTAGAGCTGTGTGGCATTGTAGTATTAAGTTGTCTGCAAAACAATTGTTTCTGGCTGTCTTGCATTTTTTTGTTCTGTGTCTTAAGAAGCCTCGTTCAAATTCCTTGAAATATACAAATGACCAAATTTTATCCAAGAAGAGATAGAAAACTTAGAAAGATCTATATAAATTAAAGAAATTTAACCTGGGATAAAAATCTTCCACAAATAAGATTTTAGTTCCAGTTTGTTTAGTCAGTTATATAAACATTTAAGGAAGAAATAATACTAATCCCGTGCAAACTCCCTCAGAAAATAGAGAAGGGAAGAATTCCCAAACTAATTCTATGAGGGCTATATTACCATGATAGGAAAAACACCAGGGAGTGGAACTATAGACTAATATCTCTTATAAAACTAGATGAAAAAACTCTTACTGAAGTTTTAGAAAATTAAATGCAATAGTGTATGAAAATAGTAGTACACCACGTGCAAGCTGGAGGCCTACAGCAATTGTAAACCCCTGAGCCTAGCAACCAGCCACACTGGGTACCTACTCACTAAACAGAAAAACTACTATAGGAATGTGCTATTAGATCTTGCAGCCAACTGTGCTGGGGCTCCCCATGCCTGATAAAATGACTGAAGGGACCACAGCAGCCACATGCAGCTGAGCGTTACAACCAGCCTGCCTAGGGGACAACCTAGATCCCTCAGCACCTGCAGCAAGAGCAACCCTGCTACAACAAAAGGACACACATAGCTCACACAGGGGCAGTTATGGAACATTTGGAACTGGTGATAAGAGGGAAGCACACTGCTTGGCCTCATAAGGCATCTCTTACATAAGGCCACCTCTCCAATATCAGGAGATGTAGCTGACCTACCTAATACATAGATATAAGCACAGAGAAAGAGGCAAAATGAGGAGACAAAGGGATGTGTTCCAAGTAAGGGAACAGGACAAAATCCTAGAAAAAGGACTAAAGGAAACAGAAACAAGCCACCTACCTAACAAAGAATTCAAACAAAAACTCATAAAGATACTCACTGATCTTTGGAGAAGAATGGATGAACTCAGTGAGAACTTCCACAAAGAACTGGAAAATATGAAAAAGAACCAATCAAAAATGAAGACTACAATACTGGAAATGAAAAATTCACTAGAGGGACTCAATAGCAGAGTAAATGATACAGAAAAATGCATCAGCAAGCTGGATGAAAGACTAGAGGAAATCACCCAAGCTGAACAGAGAAAAGAAGAAAGAATTAAAAAGAATGAGGACAGTCTAAGGGACCTCTGGGACAACATCCAGTACACTAACATACTTATTATAGATGTCCCAGAAGGAGAAGAGAGAGACAAAAGGGTAGAGAATTTATTTGAAGAAATAATAGCTGAAAACTTTCCTAACTTAAGGAAGGAAACAGACATCCAGGTACAGGAAGCACAGAGAGCACCAAACAAGATAAACCCAAAGAGGCCCACACCAAGACACATTATAACTAAAATGTCAAGAATTAGAGATAAAGAGAGAATCCCAGATGACACAAGAGAAAGGCAACAAGTGGCATACAAAGGAAACCCATAAGGCTATCAGCTGACTTCTCAGTAGAAACCTTACAGGCTAGAAGGGAGTAGCACAATATATTTAATGTGCTGAAAGGAAAAAACTTACAGCCAAGAATATTCTACCCGGCAAGGTTATCATTTAGAATGGAAAGAGAGATAAAGAGTTTCTCAGACAAGCAAAAACTAAAGGAGTTTATCACCAAGAAACTGGCTTTACAAGAAATGCTAAAGGGACTTAAGTCGGAAAGAGAAGATCACAAATAGAAATAAGAAAGTTATTTTTTAAAAAGCATGGGCGTGGACATGGCACCACTTGTCAGGCCACGTTGAGGCGGCATCCCACATCCCACAACTAGAAGGACCTGGAACTAAGATATACAACTGTGTACAGGGGGGGTTTGGGAGATAAAGCATAAAAAAAAAGCAATAAAATCACTGGTAAAGGCAAATATCCCATAAAGACAGAAGATCAACCACCTATGAAGATAATATGAAGGTCAAAAGACAAAAGTACTAAAATGATCTATTTCCATGATAAGTGGGTAAAGGATATGTGCGTACACACACACACAGGTTAGATATGATATCAAAAACATAAAATGTGGGAGGAGGGGAGTAAAAGAGTAGAGCTTTAACAAGAGGTCAAACTAAAGAGATCATCAACTTAATATAGATTGCTGTATGTGTAGGTTATTATATATGACATCATGGTAATCACAAACCAGAAACCTATAATAAATACAGAAAAGAATTAAGAGAAAGGAACCCAAACATAATACTAAAGAGAGTCATCGAGCCACGAGAGAAGAGAGCAAGAGCAGAAGAAAGAAACAGAAAAGAGCTACTAAAACACCCAGAAAAAAGTAATAAAATGACAGTAAGTACATGCTTATCAATAGTTGCTTTAAATATCAATGGACTAAATGCTCTAATCAAAAGGCATGGGTGGCTGATTGGATTCCAAAAGAGAGGACCCATATATATGCTGCATACAAGAGACACACTTCAGACCTAAAGACACTCACAAACTGAAAGTGAAGGAATGGAAAAAGATACTCTGTACAAATGGCAATGAAAAGAAAGCTGGGGTAGCAATATTTAGACAAAATAGACTTTCAAACAAAAACAGTAACAAGAGACAAAGAAGGGCACTACATAGTGATAAAAGGAACAATCCAGCAAGAGGATATAACATTTGTAAATATCTATGCACCCAACATAGGAACACCTAAATATATGAAGCCATTATTAACAGACGTAAAAAGAGAAATAGACAGTAACACAATAATAATAGGGAACTTTAACACTCCACTTACACCAATGGATATCATCCAAGCAGAAGATCAATAAGGAAACACTGGCCTTAAATGACACATTAGACCAGATGGACTTAGTAAATATATACAGAACATTCCATCCAAAAGCCACAGAATACACATTCTTTTCAAATGCCCATGGAACATTCTCCAGGATAGATCACATATTAGGTTACAAAACAAGTCTCAGTAAACTTAAGAAGATCAAAATAATACCAAGCATCTTTTCTGACCACAGTGGTATGAAACTAGAAATCAACTACAGGAAGAAAGTCAGAAAAGCCACAAATATGTGAAGATTAAACAAAATGCTGCTGAACAACGATTGAGTCAATGAAGAAATCAAAGGAAAAATAAAAAATACTTGGAGACAAATGAAAATGAAAATGCAACATGTCAACATTTATGGGATATGGCAGAGGCAGTTCTAAGAGGGGAGTTTACAGTGATACAGGCCTATCTCAACAAACAAGAAAAATCCCAAATAAAAAATCTAACAGAGCACCTAAAGGAACTGGAAAAAGAAGAAAAAAAGCCTAAAATCAGTAGAAGGAAGGAAATAATAAAAATCAGAGCAGAAATAAGTGAAATAGAGACTAAAACAACAATAGAAAAGAATCAATGAAACCAAGAGTTGGTTCTTGGAAAAGATAAACAAAATTGACAAACTTTTAGCTAGACCCAACAAGAAAAAAAGAGAAGACTCGAATAAATAAAATCAGAAATGAAAGAGGAGAAATTACAATGGACACCTCAGAACTACAAAAGATTATAACAGAATACTATGAAAAGCTATACTCCAACAAATGGATAATCTAGAAGAAATGGATAAATTCCTAGAATTGTACAACCTTCCAGAACTGAATCAAGAAGAAATAAAGAATTTGAATAAACCAATCACCAGTAAGGAGACTGAAATAGTAGTCAAAGACCTCCCAAAAAGTAAAAGTCCAGAACCAAAAAGCTTCCCTGGTGAATTCTACCAAACGCCCAAAGAAGAATTAATACTTACCCTTCTCAAACTCTTTCAAAAAATTGAAGAGAAGGGGAAGCTTCCTGACTCATTCTACGAAGTCAATATTACCCTGATATCAAAACCAGACAAGGACAACACAAAAAAAGAAAATTATAGGCCAATATGACTGATGAACATTGATGCAAAAGTCCTCAACAAAATACTGGGAAATTGAATACAACAATACATTAAAAAGATCATATGCCATGGTCAAGGGGGATTTATTCAAGGGATGCGGGGATGGTTCAACATCCACAAATTAATCAACATGATATACCACATTAACAAAATGAAGAATAAAAATCACATGATCATCTCAATAGATGCAGAGACAGAATTTGACAACATACGGCATTCATTTATGGTAAAACCTCTGAATAAAATGGATACAGAAGGAAAGTACCTCAACATAATGAAGGCCATATACAAAAAACCCAGAGCTAATATCATTCTTAATGGAGAAAAGCTGAAAGCAGTCCCTCTAAGAACAGGAACCAGACAAGGGTGCTCACTTTCATCAGTCTTATTTGACACAGTATTGGAAGTCCTAGCCAGAGCAATCAGGCAAGGAGAAGACAGAAAAAAGAACAAAGCTGGAGATATCACACTCCCTGATTTCAAAATATAGTACAAAGCTATAGTAACCAAAACAGCATGGTACTGGCACAAAAATAGACGCAAAGATCAATGGAACAGAATCGAGAGCCCAGAAATAAACCCACACATCTATGGACAGCTAATTTTTGACAAGGGAGCCAAGAACATACAATGAAGAAAGGAAACTCTCTTCAATAAATGGTGTTGGGAAAACTGGGCAGCCACATGCAAAAGAATGAAAGTAGACTATTATCTTACACCACACACAAAAATTAACTCAAAATGGATTAAAGACTTGAATGTAAGACCTGAAACCGTGAAACTGCTTGAAGAAAACATAAGCAGTATGCTCTTCAACATCGGTCCTAGCAGCATATTTTCAAGTACCGTATGTGACCGGGCAAGGGAAACAATAGAAAAAATAAAGGAGTGAGACTACATCGAACTAAAAACTTTCTGCACAGCAAAGAAAACCATCAACAAAACGAACAGACAACGAATAGGGAGAATATATTTGCAAACTATATATCTGATAAGTGGTTAATATCCAAAATATATAAAGGACTCATATGTCTCAACAACAACAACAAAAACTCCTAGCAACCCACTTAAAAAATGGGCAAAAGATCTGAAGAGACATTTCTCCAAAGAAGATATACAGATGGCCAACAGGCACATGAAAAGATATTCAACATCCTTATCAGGGAAATGAAAATCAAAACTACAATGAGATATCACCTCATTCCTGTCAGAATGGCTATAATTAACAAGATAAGAAATAACAAGTGTTGGAGAGGATGTGGAAAAGAGGGAACTCTCACACACTTCTGGTGGGATTGCAAACTGGTGCAGCCACTATCGAAAACAGTCAGGAGAATCCTAAAAAAAAATAAGGATAAAACTACCATACAATCCACTGTTGGGTATTTATCCAAAGAACATGAAAACGTGAATGTGTAAAGATACATGCACTCCTATGTTCATTGCAACATTATTCACAATAGCCAAGACTTGGAAGCAACCTAGGTGCCCATCAAAGGATGAATGGATAAAGAAGGTGTGATATATACACAATGGAATACTACTCAGCCATAAAAAATGAAATCTGTCCATTTGTGACAACATGGATGGACCTTGGGGGTATTATTGTAAGTGAAATAAGTCAGAGGGAGAAAGTCAAATACCATATGATCTCACTCATAAATCGAAGATAAAAACAACAACAAGCAATCATGTAGAAACAGAGATTGGAGTGATGGTTACCATAGGGGGAGTGGGAGGAGGGCAAAAGGGGTGATTAGGCGTGTGTGTGCGGTGATGGATTGTAATTAGTCTTTGGATGGTGAACATGATGTAATCTACACAGAAATCAAAATACAACAATGTACACCTGAAATTTATATAATGTTGTAAGCCAATGTTACTGTAATAAAAACAACAAAAAAAACCCATGACCAAGGGGTGTTTATTCTGAGAATGCAAGGGTGATTTAACATCTGAAAAATCAGTCAATATAATTCAACATATTAAACCAAAAATGATTAGCCATGTGATTATTTCAATAGATCCAGTGAAAACATTTGGTAAAATTTAATACCTGTTTATAATGAAAGCTGTCAGTATATTCTTAAGAGAGGGAAGTTTCTCAAACTGAGAAGCAGCATTGTACTCAGTGGTGAAATTCAATGATTTCTACTTAAGATCAGTAATGAGACGGGAATGTCCCTTCCCGTCACATCTATTCAAAACTGTACTGGATTCCCATTCAGTGCAATAAGGGGGAAAAAAATAAATAAACGCATACAAAGGAAGTAAAGTTGTCTTTATTTACTTGTTGATGGCATGTTACTGTACATAGAAAATCCAAGAAATCAATTAAAAAGCTACCAGAACTAACAAAGGCGTTTAATAAAGTTCCACATACAAGGGTCAAAATAATGGAATCAATTATATTTCTGTGTATTAGCAATTAACTATAGGCGTACCTCAGAGATATTGTAGGTTTTTCCCCAGACCATTGCAATAAAGTGAATATTGCAATAAAGTGAGTCACACAATCTTTTTGGTTTCTCAGGGCATATAAAAGTTATGTTTACAGTATATTGTTATCTATTAAGTGTGCAATAGAATTTTGGCTAAAAAACAATGCACATATCAATTAAAAATAATTTATTGCTGAAAAATGCTAACCATCATGTACGCTTTCAGTGAGGTGTAATCTTTTTGCTGGTGGAGAGTCTTACCTCAATGCTGATGGCTGCTGACTCATCAGGGAGGGGGGTGCTGAAGCTGGGGTGGCCAAGGCAATTTCTTAAAATAAGACAACAGTGAAGTTTGCTGCATCAATTGGCTCTTCCTTTCATGAATAATTTCTCTGTAGCTTATGATGCTGTTTGGTAGCATTTTACCCACGGTAGAACTTCTTTCAAAAATAGAGTCATTCCTCTCAAACCCTGCCTCTGCTTTATCAACTAAGTTTATGTAATATTCTAAATTCTTTGTTGTCACTTCAACAGTCCTCATCAAGAGTGGATTCTATCTCAAAAACCCACTTTTTTTGCTCATCCATACAAAGCAATTCTTCATTCATTACAGTTTTACCACGAGATTGGAGCAATTCAGTCACATCTTTAGACTCTATTTCTAATTCTAGTTCTTTCACTATTTCCAGCACATCTGCAGTTGCTTCCTTCACTGAAGTCTTGAGCCACCTCCTCAAAGTCATGGATGAGAGTTAGAGTCAACATATTCCAAACTCCTGTTTATGTTTTAGACTTCTTCCCATCAATCGCGAATGTTCCTGATGGTATCTAGAAAGGTGAATCCTTTCTAGAAAGTTTTCAATGGACTCTTTCCAGATCCATTACAGGAATCATTGTCTATGGCAGCTATAGCATTACAAAATGTTTTTCTTGAATAACAAGAGTTTAAATTCAAAATTATTCCCTGATCCCTGGGCTGCAGAGTGGATGATGTGTTAGCAGGCATGAAAACAACATCCATCTCATTCTACATCTCCATAAGAGCTCTTGGGTGACTAGGTGCGTTGTCAGGGAGTAGTAGTATTTTGAAAGGAATCTTTTTTTTTTTTTTTTCTGAGAGTAGGTCTCAATAGTGGGCTTAAAATATTCAGTAAACCATCTTGTAAACAGACATGCTGTCATCCAGGCTTTGTTGTTCCATTAATAGAGCACAGGCAGAGTAGATTTAGCATAATTCTTAAGGGTCCTAAGATTTTCAGAATGGTCAAATGAGCATTGGCTTCACTGTAAAGTTGCCAGCTGCATTAGTCCCTAACAAGAGAGTCAGCCTGTCCTTTGAAACTTTGAAGCCAGGCATTGACTTCTCTCTAGCTATGGAAGTCCCAGGTGGCATCTTCTTTCAATATAAGGCTGTTTTGTCTACACTGAATATTTGTTTAGTGTAGTCACTTTCATTAATTATCTTAGCTAGATCTTCTGGATAACTTACTGCAGGTTCCACATCACACTTGGGGCTTCACCTTGCACTTTTAGGATACAGAGACAGCTTCTTTCCTTAAACTCTGTTGACCAACCTCTGCTGGCTTCAAACTTTTCTTCTGCAGCTTCCTCACCTCTCTCAGCCTTCAGGGTTCAAGAGAGTTAGGGCCTTTCTCTGGATTAGGCTTTGGCTTAAGGGAATGTAGCGGCTGGTTTGATCTTCTATCTGGACCACTAAACTTTCTCCATATCAGCAATAAAGCTGTTTCATTTTCTTATCATTCATGGGTTCACTGGAGTAGCACTTTAATTTCCTTCAAGAACTTTTCCATTGCATTTACAACTTTGCTAGTTGTTTAACACAGGAGGCCTAGATTTTGGCCTATCTCAACTTCACCTTCCCCACTAAGCTTAATCATTTCTAGCTTTTGATTTAAAGTGTGAGATATGAGACTCTTCCTTTCATTTGAATACTTAAAGGTCATTACAGGGTTATTAATGGCCTAATATTAATATTGCCATGTCTCAGGGAATGAGGATGCCTGAGGATAGGGAAAGAGATGGGGAAATGGTGGTTGGTGGAGCTGGAGAAGGCACACAACATTATCGATTAAGTTCACTGTCTTGTATGGGCGTGGTTCATGGTGACCCAAAACAATTAGAATAGTAATGTCAAAGATCACTCATAACAGATCACCATAACACATATAAAGATAATGAAAAAACTGGAAATATTGTGAGAATTGTCAAAATGTGACACAGAGACTCAAAGTCAGCAAATGCTGTTGAAAAACTGGCACTGATAGACCTGCTTGATGTAGGGTTGCCTCAAACACTCAATTCATAAAAAACGCAGTATCTGCGAAGTGTGATAAAATGAAGTATGCCTGTATCAGAAAATGAAATAAAACTTCAGTTACAATAGCATCTGAAGATAAAATATTTAGAAACAACTTAACAAAAGATGTTCAAGGCCTTGTACACTGAAATCTACAGAATATTGCAGAGGAGAATTAAGAACCTAAATAAATGATGAGCTGTAGCATATGGTAGACTGAATATGAGCCATAGATTCAATAGAATCCCAGTTAATATCCTAGTAGACTTTTTTGTTGTTGTTTTGTGTTAATTTTTCAATAAACTATTTTTCAGAGTGGTTTTAGGTTCACAGCAAAATTGGGCAGAAAGCACAGGGAGTTCCATGTACTTCCTGCCCCTGCACATGACCAGCTCACCCTACTATCAGGATCCCGCACCAGAGTAGTGCATTTTTTTTTGCAATCAATGAACGTACGTTATCACCCATAGTCCATAGTTTACATCGGAATTTAGTGGGTGTCGTACATTATTTGGGTTTTGACAAATGTCAAATGACATGTCTGCTATTTTTGCATCATACAGAGTAGTTTCACTCCCTCCCAAAAACTCTGTGCTCTGCTATTCTTTCCTCCTTCCCTGCTAACTCCTCACAACTACTATTTTTTCTATCTCCATGGTCTTGCCTTTTCCAGAATGTTCATATAGTTGAAATCCTACAATATGCAGCTTTTTCAGATTGACTTCTTTCTCATAGTAATATGCATTTACGTTTTCTCTATGTCTTTTTATAGCTTGATAGTTTTTGTTTTTATTTTTTTAGCACTGAATAATATTTCATTGTAGGGATGTGCCACAATTTATTTATCCATTCACCTACTGAAGGACATCTTGGTTACTTCCAAGTTTGGCAATTATGAATAAAGCTACTATGAATATCTATGTGAAAGTTTTTGTATGGACATAAGTTTCTTTGGAAGTTTCTTGCAATAGTAAACATACCCTGACCATAATCCAGCAATCTTTTATGATCTTTTGGAGTTGGTGTACCATTTTGCTTTCCACTCTAAATGAATGAGAGATCTTCTTGCTTCACATCCTCACCAGCATTTGGTATTGTCAGTGTTTTGGATTTTGGCCATTCTATTATGTGTGTAATTGTATCTCATTATTGTTTTAATTTTCAATTCCCTAATGACATATCATGTTGAGAACCTTGTCATATGCTTCCTTGGTATCTGTATATCTTCTTTGGTGAGGTCTTTTGCCCATTGTTTTTAATTGGGTTTTTCATTTTCTTGTTGTTGGGTTTTAAGACTTCTTTGTATATTTTGGATAACAGTGCTTTATCAGATGTGTCTTTTGCAAATATTTTCTCCCCATCTGGGGCTTGTCTTCTCATGGTCTTGACAATGTCTTTTTCAAGCAGAAGTTTTTGGTTTTAATGAAATCCAACTTATCAATTATTTCTTTCATGAGTCATGCCTTTGGTGTCACATCTAAAAAGTCATCACTATACCCAAGGTCATCTAGATTTTCTCCTTTACTGTCTTCTAGGAGTTTTACAGTTTTACATTTTTCATTTAGACATATGATACATTTTGAATTAATTTTTGTGAAAGATGTAAGATCTGGGTCTAGATTAACTTATTGTGTGTGGATATCTAATTGTTTTAACAGTATTTGTTGAAAAGGCTTTCATTGCTCCATTGCTCCTTTGTCAAAGATTAGCTGACTATATTTATGTGGGTCTTTTTCTGGGCTTTCTTTTCTATTCCTTGATTGACTTATCTATTCTTTCTTCAATACTACACTGTCTTGATTACTGTAGCTTAATAATGTCTTAAAATCAGGTAGTGTCAGTCCTCCAACTTTGTTCTTCTCTTTCAATACTGTGTTGGCTTTGGAGTTTTTGCCTGTCTCTATAAACTTTAGAATCAGTTCATCAATATACACAAAATAACTTGGATTTTGATTGAGATTGTGTTAACTCTAAGATCAATTTGGGAAGAACTGCCATCTTGTAACGTTGAGTCTATCCAAGAACATCGAATATCTTTCTGTTTATTTTGTTTTTTGATTTCTTTCACCAGAATTTTGTAGTTTTCTTCATATATTTTGTACATACTTTGTTAGATTTATACTTAAGTGTTTCATTTTATGGGGTGCTAATATAATTGGTAATGTGTTTTTAATTTTAAATTCCACTTGTTTATTTCTGATATATAGGAAAGTGATTGATTTTTGTATATTAGGCTTGTATCCTGCAGCCTTGCTATACTTGGTTATTATTCAGGAGCTTTTTTGGTCAATTCTTTGGATTTTCTACATAGATGGTCAAGTCATGATGAGCAAAGATAGTTTTATTTCTTCCTTCCCAATCAGTATGTATTTAATTTTTTTCTTGTCTTATTACATTAGCTATGACTTCTAGTACAATGTTGGCAAGGAGTGGTGAGAGGGAGAATCTTTGCTTTGTTCCTGATCTTAGTGGGAAAGCTTTGTTTCTCACCATTAAGTACGACATTAGGTTTTTGTAGGTGTTTTTTATTCTGTTTCAGGAAGTTTCCCTCTATTTCTAGTGTGCTGAGAGTTTTTCATCATGAATGAGTGTTGGATTTTGTGAAGTGCTTTTTTTTTTTGCATCTATTGATATGATCGTGTGACTTTTCTTCTTTACTATGTTGATGTGGTGGACTATATTAACTGATTTTGAAATGTTGAACCAGCCTTGAACATCTGGGATAAATCCCACTTGCTTGTGGCACCTAATTATTTTTATACATTGCTGGATTTGATTTACTAATATTTTATGGAAGATTTTTCTATTTATTTTCATGAGAGATATTGGTCTGTAGTTTTCTTTTCTTGTAATGTCTTTGCCTGGTTTTGTTATTAAGGTAATGCTGATCTCATAATAAGAGTCAGAAAGTGTTTTCCATGCTTCTATCTATCACAAGAGATTGTAGGGAGTTGGTATAAATTCTTTCTGAAATGTTTGGTAGAATTCACCAGGAATCCATATGAGCCTGGTGCTTGATGTTTTGAAAGGTTATTAACTGCTGATTCAATTTCTTTAATAGATACTGGTCTGCTCGGATAATGTATTTCTTCCTCTGGGACTTCTGGTAGAATTGCATCTTTCAAAGAATTGGCCCATTTCATTTAGGTTATCAAATTTGTAGGAATAGAGTTGTTCATAGTATCCTTTATTATCCTTTTAATGTTCATGTGATCTGTAGTGCTGTCCCTTCTTTTATTCTTAATATTAGTAATTTGGGTCTTCTCTCTTTTTTCCTTAGCTTGACTAGAGGCATATACATTTTATTGATCTTTTCAAAGAACCAGCTTTTGGTTTTGTTGATTATTGATTTTCTGTTTTCAATGTAATTGATTTCTGCTTTTTTTTTTTTTTTTTTACTATTTCTTCTGCCTACTTTGGAATTAATTTGCTCTTCTTTTTCTAGTTTCCTAAGGTGGAAACTTAGATGATTGATTTTGGAGGTTTCTTCTTTTCTAATTATGCATTCAATTCTATAAATTTCCCTCTGCATTGCTTTCACTGCATCCCACAAATTTTGATAAGTTGTACTTTCATTTTTATTTAGCTCAAAATATTTTTAAAATTTATCTTGAGATTTATTTTTTGACTTATTTGTTATTTAAAAGTATGTTCTTTAATCTCAAAGTATTGTGGGACTCTCTAGCTATATTTCTGTTACTGATTTCTAGTTTAATTTTATTGTGGTTTGAGAACATACAATGAATGATTTCTACTCTTTTAAATTTGTCAAGGGGTCCCTTATGGCCCAGAATGTGGTCTATTTTGGTGAATATTCCATGTAAACTTGAGAAGAATGTGTATTCTATTGTTGTTGGATGAAGCAGTCTATAGATGTCCATTATGTCCAGTTGATTGATAGTGATTTTGCATTCAACTATGTCTTTATTAATTTTCTGCCTGCTGAATTTGTCCACCTCTGACAGAGGGGTGTTGAAGTCTCCAAATATAATAGGAGATTCATCTACTTCTCCTTGCAAGGTTGTCAGTTTTTGCCTCATGTATTTTGGCATTCTGTCAAAATAACAATTAAGGGCTGTTATATTTTCTTGGAATATTGACCCTTCTACCATTATGTAATGCCCCTCTTTATCCCTGATAATTTTAGTTGCTCTGAAGTCTGCTCTGTCTGAAATTAATATAATCACTCCAGCTTTCTTCTGATTAGTGTTGGCATGGTATATAGACTTCTATTCCTTTACTTTTAATCTCTGTATATCTTTATGTCTAAAGTGGGTTTCCTGTAGGCAACATATAGTTGAGTCTTGTCTTTTTATCCACTCTGACCTTTAATTTGTCTTTCAATTGATGTATTTAGAACATTGGCTTTGAAAGGGATTGTTGATATCATTGGATTATTATCTACCATATTTGTTACTGTTTTCTATTCATTGCTCTTGTTCTTTTTTCCTATTTTTGTCTCCCCCTCCTTTTCTGCCTTTTGTGGTTTTAACTAAACATGATTCAATTTCCTTTCCTTTCTTAGCATATCAATTATGTTTCTTTTTTTACTTTTTTAACTGTTTTCCCGAGAGTTTGCAATATACTTTTACAACTAATCCAAGTCCACTTTCAAATAACACTATATTGCATCATGAATAGTTCAAATACCATATAGTAACAAAATATTTCTAATTCCTTCCTGCTGTCCTTTGCATCATTACTGTCATTTTTATTTTTATATGTTATAATCATTAACTGTGTTGTTGCTATTATTATTTTGAACAAACAGCAAACTGTTGTCTGTTAGAGCAATTAAGAATAAGAAAAAATAAAAGTATTTATTTTACCTTCATTTATTCCTTCTCTGATGCTCTTCCTTTCTTTATGTAGATCTGAGTTTCTGACCTATGTCCTTTTCCTTCTCTCTGAAGAACTTCTTTTAACATTTATTGCAAGTCAAGTCTAGTGGCAACCTAGTCCCTCAATTTTTGTTTGTCCAAGAAAGTCTATTTCTCTTTCAATTTAGAAGGATAATTTCTCAAGATGTGGAATCTTAGTTTGGTGGGTTTTTCTCTCAACACTTTAAATATTTAACTCTGCTCTCTTCTTGCTTGTATGGTTTCTGACAAGAAGTCAGATGTAATTTTTATCTTTGCTTCTCTACAGGTAAGACATTCTTTTCCCCCCTCTGATTTCTTTCAGGATTTTTTCCTTTATCTTCGATTTTCCACAGTTTCAACATGGTATGCCTAGTATGGCATTTTTGGCCCTTATCTCACTTGTTGTTCTTTTAGTTTCCTGGATTTGTGGTTTGGTGTCTGACATTAATTTGGGGGAAATTCTCAGTCACCATTGCTTCAAATATTTTTTCTGTTCCTTTATCTCTTTTTCTTCCTTGTAGTATTTCCGTTATGCATATGTTACACTTTTTGTCGTTGTCCCACATTCTTGGATACCCTGTTTTCTTTTTTTCAAGCTTTTTTCTCTTTGCATTTTCATTTTGAAAGTTTCTGTTGACATCCTCAAGCTCAGAGATCTCTTCTCAGCCACGCCCAGTCTACTAATGAGCTCATCAAAGACATTCTTCATTTCTGTTACAGTGTTTTTGATCTCTAGCATTTCTTTTTGATTCTCCTTTAGAATTTCCATATCTCTGCTTACATGGTCCACTTCCCTCCTTGGTTCTTGCACAGTGTCTAGTTTATCCATTAACGCCCTTGGCATATTAATCTCAATTGTTTTAAGTTCCTGGTTTGATAATTCCATCTTCCTTGACATATAAGTCTGGTTCTGATGCTTGCTCTGTCTCCTAAACTGTGTTTTTTACCTTTCAGTGTACCTAACATTTTTCTTTATAGCTAGATATGACATACCAGCTAAAAGGAATTGTGGTAATAGGTCTTCAGCAATGTGGTAGTGAAGTGTGTGGGGAGGGGAAGAATTCCATAGTTCTGTCATTAGGTCTCAGTTTTTTAGTGAGCCTATGCCTCAGTGAACGTCACATGTGCATTTCAGTTTTTTTTTTTTTTAACCCCCCTAAGGTGGTATGGGATGACTAGAATGGGCTGGAAATTGCTTTTTTCTTTTCCCACATGGAAGGCCAGAAGGAGTTGGAATTGAATATATTCCTTCCCCCAGGCCAGTTAGGCTCGGAAAAAATACCAATAGTTGAGGCTCTGTTACAATAGTTTCTCTTGAAGGCAGGTCTTCTTAACAAGGACAGAATGTGCTGCAATATTTCAAAATGGTTATTTTTTTCCCCCTTTTTTTCTGATATTCACTGTGAGATGATGAACCTGGTAGGGCTCCTGGAGGTAATACTCACAGAAGTGTGAGGGCCTCCCCTCTGTCTGGATCCCTTGGAATTTTTAACTCTCAGACTTGTCCACACCAAGCCTCCAGCAATTTGTCAATTACAGATGAGGTTTTCCTACCCAGCACTGCTTCACGTGGTTTCTGCTCTGCTAAGTTGTGATTCTCTGCATTTGCTTCTCTGTCTCTCCAATTTCGGGGCCAGTGGTTTGCTCTGTGACCTCACTTCTCTGACAAATCTAAGAAGAATTCATGAGTTTTTCAGTTTATTCGGCTTTCAACTTGTTAGGAAAGAGTGACGACTTCTAAACTCATTACATGCTGCACCTGAAAACAGAAGTCCAGGGCTGTATAATATATTTTTAAGCATGAAAGTTTTATCAATAAGTCCATCATATCTCTTTGCAGGAAAAAAAAGTGTACCTATATGTAGATATAGGTACCTATAGATAGACACATATCTATACATACACATATATGTATGTATATATCATTATATTATACAAACGCATATATATACACACGTACATATTATACATATATATAAATTTGAATTAATTTTTTTCCTTCTTTGACTGTAAGTCTTTAAGTGTCAAATGTTTACTCTGGATTGAGTTGTTGTCAACGATAAGAAAATAATTGATCAAACAAGATAAACTTATTGCACATTTTGATAAATAATTATCAACCATAAAAAGTAAAATTTTCTCATTTAAAATTTATTAACCCAGTCATTTGTCATTTATCTTCTTAATTTCCAGGATGTACAACAAAAAGTGTTTAATGAGACTTATCAAATGATGCTAATTTTACTTGTTATTCTTATACTTACAGGTACCTTTTATTAAAGCTAAAATTAGATGAAGTTGAGCTTAAACATCCCTATGAAATTTATTTTTTTTTAAGATTTTATTTTTCCTTTTTCTCCCCAAAGCCCCCAGTACACAGTTGTATATTCTAGTTGTGGATCCTTCTAGTTGTGTTATGTGGGACGCTGCCTCAGTGTGGCTTGATGAGCAGTTTCATGTCCGCACCCAGGATCCAAACCAGTGAAACCCTGGGCCGCCAAAGCAGAGTGCACAAACTTAACCACTCGGCCACAGGGCTGGCCCCATGAAATTTGAAAGCTCACATTTTTGTATTTCCTCATAATAGGCTGTGAAAGAGTTATTTATTCATCTTAAAGTTTAATTTTTCATGTTATCTCAAAATATCTGTATAAATGACAATCAGACATGAGAATTTAGTCACAAATATACACACATATTATCAGTTTCATTTCATGGTTGAAAACAATTTGAAAGAATTAGAATAACACAAAACTTGAGAAGGAGGAAGTAATTCAAATTAAACAAAGGTGTTTTCTAAACGTTAGGGCATCTCCAGATGCATCATTTGGATTGCACGGTGGAGCATTTTGTCCATGCATGTATGCATTAGCAGATGTTCTCTTTTTGAAGGAGCAGTTTAATGCACTTGTGGAAATAAAATGCAACTACAGAAGAGAAGATTTGGGGTCACTAATAAGGCAGCAAACGCAGAGTTTATAACAGGCATGTTAACGGTTGTTGTGAAGTGGTCTGTTATATTCCAATTATGTTAACACGAACCTGAGAAGCATGTTGTCAAAGTGAAAGAAGAAGCAGGTATTGGAAAACACAGCAGAGGACATGCTGCCAAGTGAAAAGTAAGTAAAGATTTACGACAGCCAATGGGCAAAAGTTAATAAAATTATTTCTCCCACGAGCCTGAATAAATAATCAAGAAAATATAAAATTCTATCTTACTTTTGATCTATTCTCCTTTTACTCAAATCTGTGACCTTGATCTATTGGAAGAAACTGTGACAGTTTTCACTTTCTCCTCCTTGAAATGATACAAAATATGCAGCAGACACTCACTAAACTCTGTTTTTCCTAAGAATGGTGGATATGCAGAGAGGATGTGCTTGAAGCCGACTGACATTCCCCATGTGTGTGTGCGCGCATGCGTGTGTGTGTACGCGTGCATGTGTATAAATCTTGACTGTTCTAACAGTGTGACACAGAGATAAAGAGATAAGGCATGGATCCTTGCCCTCCGTTTGTGGCCTTGTTAAAGTACAATTCCATTGCCTTCAGTATTTCATACCGACAGTTTCTTTGCTTTGCACTCAGCAGACTCTCCCTAAGGAGTGCGGTATACATTGACAATAGTCAGACGATAGAAGAGGTAAAGTCATCAAATGACAATTACCATCCCTCTTGCTGCCCCGGTCGACACTATTTCTGAATTTAGAATATCTTGACGTAGGCCAGAGCATCATGCTTTGACTTTAATAGGAATATTATAAATATGAGGAATGACTCAAGACCCTGAGTGAGTTATATGGTGGCTTGATTAAAAGAAGTTTCTCAGACACCAATATTTGAATGCTCTATCCCCTGGGATGCTTTCATACCTAGGGCACTGCAATACCGTATGGGAAGTACTTCTTTCCTTTATAAAGTTGGAGAAGGTGACCCTGAAAGGGAAAGTAATATACGAGAACCATTTGATGCCTCTACCACAGTCCATTTTTAGGTAGATTGATTTCAGGAATGAGTACTAGTTAGAAACAACTGCTTTAATGTACCCGTTTTTGCTTCCTATGGCTTCTGTAACAAATTTCCACAATTTGGTGGCTTAAAAACAACAGAATTGAGTTCTCTCACAGTTCTGGAGGCCAGAAGTCTGAACTCAAGTGAAACCTGCTGTCAGCAGGGCTCTACTCCCTCCGGAGGTCCTAGGAGAGAATTGGCTTCTTGCCTATTCCAGCTTCTGGTGGCCCCTGGCGCTCTTTGGGATAAGGCAGCATCACTCCAATATTTGCCTCTGTGGTCACCTTGCTTTCTCCTTTTCTTCTGTGCCAAATCTCCCTCTGCCTCCATCATATAAGGAAAATTCTGACTGCATTTATGGCCCATGATAATCCAGGATCATCTCTCCCACTCAAGATTCTTAACTGAATCAAATCTGCAAAGACCCTCTTTCCACATAAGGTAACATTACAAGCCCAGGGACTAGGACCTGATATCTTTGAGGGACATTATTCACCCTACTGCTGTACTTAGTAAATATTTTTTCATCTGCTTTAATTTAAGGAATTTTCTGCTGTACTTTTAGCACAGAAATGGTCCACATCCAAAGAGGATAACTAGTGGTCACGTTAGCTTATTTAATTACAACGGGGGTGAATTCTCTTGGGTTCTGGAGAATGCTTGCTTTGTTGGTCTTTATTTTTACAATAGCTATGAATTTTGGTCTGTGTGTGTGTGTGTGTGTGTGTGCACATGCACAAAATGTCCTTGTGATACATTGGCCAATGCACCATTCAATTATCGGGTGCTCTTTAAAATTTTGGAGGGCAAAGTCAAGGGGAGCACATGAAAAAGAGAGTCAATGTTCACTGTCAATGTGCCAATTTCCAATCTTGAACAAAGACTTGAACACTAAATTACATTTCCTGGTGCCCAGGTTCCTTTTATGTACTTCCTGATTCACTCCCACCCTTGTCTAGTAAACCCCAATAAATATCAATGATCTCAGACGGCTTGGGACCAACACCTAGTTCTTCTTTGGGTCATTGCAGCCGTAGACACTTGGCATCATTTGCCCTGAATATTCGGGGTTCAGAGCCATTCACCATGTAAAGACCACACATTCCAGAGTAAACCAAGCTCTCCAAGACATAGAAATGATAAAAAGAAAATGAAAGCATTGTTTGGGCAGGAAAGACCTCTTACTAGCTAAGATGGCCCACTGCATGCCAGATAAAGCTCAGTAATGGTATCTCCAGCACACAGGCCCAAGAACAACTATAAATGATCCATTCAAGTCACTCTGAGTGCACATGCTAAAGGACTTCCAGATGTCCTTAAAGGCAGGCCCTCTGTTCTGTAATCTGGGTCTCATCCACCATATGGTGCTGATTTGGTTGTCGTGATAAAGCAATGTGGGATGAAACACGGGCTGCTTTGCAAGCTCCGAAAGGGTTAGAAAATTGTTTAAGGCTTCATCATTCACCGGGTTGGAGGTGCTTATGGCAAACACTTCTTGATTTCCATGGGATAGGGAGATGTGTAGGCACACTCTGAGGACAGACTGTTTATGAGGAATATAAATTATTGTTTCAGTGGCCTGGAATGACCCCAGATATTTTGGGATCTTATCAAAATGCTCAGTCCATGACCAAGATTTTGGGGCTAAATTGGAGTTGTTAAATGCAAAGTAGTGATGGGAATCTTCTGAGTGTACCCATCCTCAAGAGTCTCATTTCATTACTGAAGGTGCTCCCCTTTCCTTGGTTGTAGCCAATGGCCACTCCCACTGAAGTGTTTCAATGGCAGAGAATCAGAGAGAATTAGGATCAAATGAGGGCGTTTAGAAAACATCTATTTCAACTATCCTATTTTCCAAATAAGAAAACAGACATAGAGAGGGTAAGTAATTCATCACTGATTCATATCCTGCAAATTTCTGGTTTGGTACCCTTTCTCCTCCTGTGGATGGCCTCTGTATCATGGGTGCCATCTTAAACAAGGTCATCTTGACTTGAAAGCTGAAGGGAAGTCCACTACATCGAAATGCTCTGATCACGAGCTGCAGGCAGGGTGAGTTAGGTGTGAGCATTGGGAGGAAAACCCAGAGCCACCTGTAACCTGTCTGCTTTGCTAATTTTTCTGTAATAGTCATTCTCATCAAATTTCACTGTCAGTTTTCCAGGGGAGAAAGTCAGAGCAAAATTAAAAAGGGACAAAAGATAGCAAAAAAAAAAAAAAAGAAAAGGGGGGCTGAATAAGAGTGAAAAATTGAAAGGAACAGAAAACACCCAATAAAAGGCTGAATAAGAATGAGTTTCTTGAAATCTTTTATATAGGAGAGTTGGGGCTGTTTGGAAATAAAATACGGCAACGCTAAGGTTACATCCATGCAAACAGGTGCTAAACATGATCATGCCTCACGTGCATAAACATACTCAGAGATAAGATGCACAAAAAGAAATTGGCATCTTGGCATCATGAAATAGAGATATTTGGGCAAATATAAGGATGTACTGTGACTAGATCTTTACTTTGCTCCCTCCTTTCCAGGTTACTAGCCACAAAAGTGATGAAAGAACATTCTGATCCATCTGCCTGCCTCTAGTCATTTACTCCTCCAGCCTTTTCTAAACATTTCTACCAAATGTAATGTCCTCTATTCATCCGTCTTCCCCCTCAAAAGCTATCTTCGGCTTTCTGTTGCCTGTTGAATAATGACCAAACTTTGTCTTATGGCATTCCAAGCCCAGCACCAAGATTGGCAAGTAGGTTTCAATTAGTGCGCTAACCCTGATGGATTTTGTCCTCTCTGCCTGGAGCGTTGTGTTGAAAAGGGATCTAAAGCTCCATGTGAATTCAATGAGAAGGCGTGTTGTGATTGATAGGGGATGCCTGCCATGACTGTGGTATCTGGGGGTGAAAGCCCAAGGCCGCATATTTCCTATCCCTGCCTGACATGCTGCAGTCTCATCTGTCATTTCATCTCCATCTCTCACTGCATTATCCCAATTCCTCACTCCAGCAACACGAGACTGTTTTATGTGCAGCAATGTCTTCCTCATTAGATTGTCAGCTATTTAGGAATATCCAATCTATTCCACCTCATAAAAATTTTTGTATCCATCCCCTCCATGCCAGCCTTACTTCTTCCGTCTTAGATCAGACCCTCACCAGCTCTCACTTGGCTTATTTTGCTATCATCCTATCTGATCATCATTTTATTGTGTGCTGAACCCTTCAATGGCTTCCATTTCAATTTCTTTTGCTTGGCTTACAAGGTCCCCCATGTTTTAGCCAATGCTAACCTTTCCAACATTATCTCTACCACACCTTCAAATGCAATCTCTGCTTAAGCTCAACTTGAACTGTAAGCTCCTTGAGGGCAGGGTCCATGTCTTATTCATCTTTGGTCCTACATCACCTGTACAATACCAATGATGTTAAATCAACATTTGTTTGAATGAATGGGTTAATGAGTGAATAAATACTTAAGGATCTGGATTTTAGTAGACCTGTTCTGAGTGTAAGAAGTGCTGAAAGGATTCTAGAACCTCAGAAATTTGGGAATGGGAGGGGATATTGAGGACTGTGGCCTTGCAGAGACCCACTCACCAGGGGTGAACTGAGGTTCTAGGAAAATGACCTGACTATGTAAGCTAGATCAAGCCCTGGCAGCCTGAGGAGCTCTAAACTCTTGGAGAAAGCCACAGCCTTCAGGCTTTTTGCAAGGCCAGCTTCTTCCCTTCATTCAGATTTGGGCTCAAATGTAAACTCCTAGCACCCATGACGTGACCCTGTTTATTTTTTTCAAGAAAAATTTTACTTCTCTTCCTTGAATTTTTGACTATTGATGTATTTTCCATCTTTCCCGATAGTACATAAACTACATGAGAGCACATTTTAAAAAAATGTACTGTGGTGTCGTTAGCTCCTAAAACAGTGTCTGGTACTGTTCAATTTGTTAAATAATTGAATCAATGAATTCTCAGTGCTGGTATCCTCTCAGATAAGAGAGAGGGGCGAATGGGGCAATCCAGCTGGTGGCTGAAAACTTGGGATGGGTAGCAAGAGAACGTTAGTCAAGGGAATTAGTCAATGTATACTTGATCCTAGGCTCAGGGAAGACGGCTGGCAATAAATAAGTCAAATATCTACCAGTTCTAGAGTTTGGAGAGGGGTGAGAATTGGAATTCTATGAAGAGAAAGCAGTAAGGACTCCAGTGGGTAAACAACAACGCAGAGATAGGGCATGCTCTGGGGGTACCATATCCTGGGTTAAGTTGTTTTTGAAGACCTATTATGTGCAAGTCACCTGGTTGCTTCCAGGAGCCATCCTTTTTAATCCAATCCAACTCTACAAAATAGTTTCATCGACTCCATTTTACAGATGAAGTAACAAGGTCCCGGCGGAAGTAAAGAACCTCCCAAAGGTTGCACAGGTAATGGAGAAGCCAGGGATTAAACCCAGATGACTCCCTAATCCATGCATTTTCCCTTACCGCCACAGTTGTTTTCTATAAATCAGTGGTTCCTACTCTTTTTCTTCAGTGATGTGTATGAAAGACGATCACACAAGTGACACACTTCTATATGAATAGGAACAATTTTGAGGTGTCATCTGTAACTCTCCCTCTTTCCTTCCCATTCAAGAAGGCATGCCAGAATGTGAGTGTGGTGTTATCATGGGGAAAAACTGAAATTTGGGTTAAAAATCAAAGGATTATTAGATTTCTAACCTGCAATAAAAACTGGTTGTGAGACACCAGGGTTGGGAGGGACCAAGGCTGGAAATGGGATATTTAATTTGTTTGTTCAAATATTCTTGGGTTATCATACTTGGTATTGAGGTAAATTTTCAGAAGGAGCTTGGAAAATGCACTTTGCTGTCATTAAAATCTATTCAAAAAGGCACAATGAAGAGGAAAATTTATCTGAATTTGGAACTCAGCCTGATAAAGCTATTACCTTGGATCAATAAGTGGGAAATTAGCTGGACCGAATTCACAGTTTGGAAGATCAGTGGGGTAAAGATCTCTTTTGATAAATTGGAATGAACCACGCACTTAGAACAAAAGTCAGGATTAGTTTTGATGTAAAAATGTGAAAACAGACTCATATTGACTCTCTGCATTAGAACTACTCTGGCTTACAGGAATTGACTTCTGAGTTCTGTATGCAAAATTGTAGGGATTTGTTGATTTCAGAGACAATAAAAACAAAAATGTGATGGTCATTTTATTAGGTTCCTAGGACTGCCATAACAAATTCTCACAAACAAGGTGACTTTAAATGACGGTAATTTATTCTCTCATAGTTCTGGAGGCCAGAGGTCCCAAATCAAAGCTGTCAGCAGAGCTGTGCTCCCTCCAAAGGCTCTAGGGGAGAAATCTCCTTTGCATCTTCCAGCTTCTTGTGGCTCAGATATTCCTTGGCTTCTGGCCGCCTAACTCCAGTCTCTGCCTCCGTCTTTATGTGGTATTCACCTCTGTGTCTGTGTCTTTTCATTTTCTCCCTGTTTCTTATAAGAACATTTATTGTTGGATATAGGACCCACTTGAGTAACCTAGGATGATCCCATCTCAAGATCCTTGACTTAATTACAACTGCAAAAGCCTTTTTCCTAAAGAAGTTTACATTCACAGGTTCCTGGGGTTAGGAAGCGGACAAATCTTTTGTGGGGCCGTCATTCAACTCACTGTGGTCATATGTTACCATGTAGAGGACATAGAATGCAAGTGAAAGTGGGAAACGACTCACAAGACAGAATTATAAGACAGAATTGCATAGGAAATGTTGACTTTTTTGTAATGCTAAGTAAAGCAGAGGGTAGGTGTCATAAACAGGCATCAAGACAAATCCGGTGTCTGTAGACATCTGGAAGTAGAGTTCCATCAGGAAGGAGATAATGAAGCATCTCCTGGAGGCCTTCTTGAAAGGCTTGGGGGAAATGTGAGAAAGACTTGACTTCTGGGGAAAGAGCAGGTGAATGAAATGTTGACTCTAGCAGACGTTGTTGGCTCCTAACCTAAAATACCCTCCCTCCCGTGCCCGACTTCACTGCAGTGGCTGGAAAAGCCTATGCTAGCTTTCCCAGTCATCTGTGTCACAGGGGTCACCATGTGACTCAGTTCTGGCCAGTGACACAGGCTCGGAGTTGCCAACTTGTTATGTGAGAAACAGAAATCTTTACTTGTTTAAGCCAGTGTTTGTCCGATGTTTTGGTACTTGTAGCTGAAAACACTCTCTATCAATAGAGTTGCTTTGCCAGAAGACTTCAGTCCTTTTTCCTGAACAAGAGAAGTCCCCACTATTTTACAGTCTGCAGGCTTAGATGGTGAGAATCCAAAGGATGAAAGGGCTCCTTCTGACTTAGAATGACTGTAAGCTTACTGTGGGGTTTGGCACCTGGATTTGCCGCCCTCTTGTAGCCCTTTCCATCTCCAAGGTGCTGGCCAATTTCTCACTACAGGTGGTCTCTGGTAGCCTACTCATAAGTAAGGGCAGACTGGCCATACTGAAGCTGGCAGGGGAAGCTTTGCCAGAGAGCTCCGCTTATGGGAGCTGCTTTCATTATCCAACTAGTATTTTAGGTAACCAGTAGTTTAAAGAAGGTGACCAAGACAGAAGTTTGCACCTGGGAAGAACAGCTGGATTCACCGTGGTCTGAGAATGACCCTCAAATTTTGAGATTATACCCATCTCTCAGGGCACAATCACATTGACTCAATTTTCATATGATCACATCAGTCTTTTCCAGTAAGTCCTCTGCCTTCCATTTATTGGGTTCACATGTGTGAGTTTATACATATATGTGCTTTTAATTAAATGAGTAATACATGACTATCTTTCTCATTCATCCACTCATGGGCATTTGGGCTATTTTCACCTTTTGGCAGTTATGAATAATGCCGCTATAAATATTCATGTAAAGTTTTCTGTGTGGATAGATGTTTTTATTTGTCTTGAGTAAATAGCTAGGAGTAGAACTGCTGGGTTATATGTTAACTCAGTTTTAAATCATTTCAGGAACTGCTAGACTGTTTTCCAACGCAAATTGACTACTTTACTTTCCACCAGAAGGGTATGAGGGTTCCACTTTCTCCACATCCCCACCAACACTTATTATCTGACTTTTTGATTCTATTCATCCTAGTGGATGTGAAGTGGTATCTCATTGTGCTTTTGATTTACATTTCCCCAGTAAGCAATGATGTCAAGCATCTTTTCATGTGCTTGTTGGCCATTTGTCTATCTTCTTTGGAGAAATGTCTGTTCAGATCCTTTGCCCATTTTTTACACATCCAAGAAATTTAAACCTAAGAGCGCTCTCAAGAACAGCAGAGGTTGTGGTGAAGGGAATTGATAAGAGATGCACGAATCTAATGAAGGCACGTCCCAGACTGTAGGGAGGCTAGTTTGTGGGAGAGAACTAGAGAATAAGACAGCTTGGAGGAGCCCCCTGGAGTCAGAACAAATATAGATTATTTGAAAATTAAAATGAAAATAAACAGAATAAATATTTCGATACATCTTTATATGATCAATTTCTTAGCTACCTCTCACTTTAATACCTAATATCCTTTTACTGATATTTTCCTGAAGAAGGTATTTTTTAATGTGACTTTAATTTTAATTTTTTTATTATCTTAAACATTGATAAATTTTGACAACCGCAGCTTCTTTTTCAACTAGTATAATATCACATATTGTTTGGACTCAATTTTGAAATGATGCATGCACCAAAGCTATTTTCAAGTATGTTTCTGTTCTTAGATTTCTTAATTTAGTAAAAGCATTATTTTTACCCTGGTACTGTGCTCCAGTGTAATTCATTTTCCATATAATCACTGTAAGCTAAACTGTTTTATGTTAAATATTTATCTTTTAAGTTTAATATAAAATAGAATTTACATAATGGCAGATATTTCATTTTTGACAGAAGGAACTTAGAAAAGATGCACTTCGCTGCTTTGTTATGCAGATCATTATATTATTTTTAAGAATCAGATTTGTGCCGCTTCTTTTTCTTTCTTGACTGGTCTTCTTGCATTGTTAGGGATCTTCTGAGCAATGTTGAATACCTGCAGTAACAGACGATATCCTCGCCTCGTTTCTGACTTCAGTGGGAATGCGTCTGATATTTCACCTTCAAAATCATACTTACTTTTGTTTTCAAGAATATATCCCTTGGTAAGTAAAAGAAATTCCCATTGATTCTGAGTTAAGGTTTACTTGAAGTCAGGAATGAATATTGAATTTTATCAAATGTTAAACCTGTACTATGACATTAATTATTATATTAATGCCTTTTAAAAATGCGAACTAGCTTTCTCTTTCTGAGTGTACCCAGATGAATCCCTTACAGTTTTGCATAAATACTCAGTTTCCATAAACACATGGAACAAAAGCTGAGCAATCTTTGGTAAATTGTTGCTGAGATGGGAGCAGAAGGAACACCTATGTTCTTTGATCCACCGTCAAGGGTGTGAGGAAACAGAAACTCTTGTACATTCCCGTGGGAGTGTCATCTTGCATAATTTTGACGGATGACAATAAGGAAATAGTCTGTCAAAATGATGAATACAATTACCCATTGACGGAGCAAATTCTGTTTTATTAATTTATTCTGTAGCCATATTCTCATGTGCCTAATGTGACACATACAAGATTATTCACTTTAGTGTAATTAGTCATAGCAAAAGGTCAGAAAACAAGTTAAATATCCATCAGTATGTGTCCAGTTAACTAAATTATGGTAACATTCATACAATGGAATAAAGTACAATCCTAAGAAGAATGAGGAAACTCTTCATTTACTCAAGTGGAAAAATTGCCACAATATGTTGTGAAACCCAAATGGCTGTTTTAATACGTGTAGTATGCTAGCATCTGTGAATTAAAAAGGGATGGGAGAATGAAGATATGTTTGTTCTACCTTCAAAATATATTTCAACTTATTCTTACCAACCTCATTGCCACCACCCTCGTCCAACCTACCCTTTTCTCTCACAGGGGTGACTGAGATTGGCTCCAAATGGGTCACTGCTTCTGTCCTTGCTCCTTGGCTGTTTGTTGTCAACATAGTCAAGGTCCCTCTTTAAAAAGATGAGTCAGATTATGTGCCTCTTGTGCCCTTCAAAGACTTGTCATCTCCTTCAGAGTTAAAGCCAGAGTCCTTAGGCTGACCTACAGAACCACGCCCCCTCTGCCTTGCTCTCATTTGCTCTGTGCCAGCCATGCTAGTCTTCATGGGATCCTTCCTGCAGGCCGGGCATGTTCTCTGTTCCAGGCTTTTCTGCCTGTTGTTCCCCTCCTGGATGGCTCTTCCCAGGATGCCCACATAGTTGGCTCCCCTAGTTCCTTCAAGTCTTGACTCAAAAGCCATTTTCTCAGGGACGTCTACCTTGACCTCCATTTCTAATATTTCAAACTGCTCTCATACCACTATGTCACATCAATCTTTTCTGCTTTATTTTTCCTTTGTAATACTTGTTATTATTCTTTTTTTACATGTTTATCTTTTTTTCCCTGTCTACCCAAGTAGAATGAAAACTCTATAAAAGCAAAATCATTTTGAGGAGACCTCTTTGTTTATCACTGAATCCTCAGTGCCTCACTTATGGCAGGTTCTCAACAAATGTTTTTCTAATGACTAACTCAATGAGTGAATGAATTTAAAATATTTCTGGAAGATTACTTCAGAAATTGATAACAGTTGGCTTCGGGAAGGAAACTGGGTGGCCACGGTTAGATGGAAGACTTCTTATGGTACTTTTTTGTAATATATTACAAAACTGAAATATTTTTACCTATTAAAATATACATGAATTAATCCAAAATTTTAAAAATATTCCCTTAGTTGGTAATCACCATTGCTCAAGCAGCCAGCCGAATTGGTTTACGAAATCTTTTGTTTTGCCAGTCCAATTATGAATAATGTTCTCTGATTCTAGTTTTAGTTTACATTTCTATTATGAGTGTGGTTAAGAATATATGAATATATTTCAGAGGCATAGGTATATTCTCTGAGCTGTGTGTACATACTTTACCCATTTTTCTATTAGCTTGTTGCCTTTCCTTATTGATTTGGAGGAAATCTTAAACATTAGTGACAGGAGTTACAAATGTGTTTTCCCAGTTATTGTTTGTCTTTTGACTTTGCCTATAGCAGTTTTTTTAATGTATAAATTCATGATTATATGTAGTTCAATTTATCATTTTTTCTGAAAATAGTTAATTTTTTTTCCTGGAGCAGTTTAAATAAAATTGTAGTTATCTGTTCTTTAAAGATTTGGAAGCTTTCTGCCATGATGCTGTGTTTGGGTGTTTTGTGGGGTAGAGCTATGGCAACTATCTCTGTTTCTTCTACTGTAATTGATGTGTTTAGATTTTTTATATCTGCTAGTGTCAATTTTGATAAATCACATTTTCCTAGGAAAGTATTTATTTTATTCAGGTTTTCAAGTTTATTTCCAAAGTCAGGAGAAGTAGTTACTTGTCATTCTTTTAATTTCTCTCTGTATTTGTGGTTATTTCCTGTTTTGTTATGTGAGCTTACTTTTTAATTTTAAGTTAGATGAAAGTTAATTTTTATTTTATTTTTCAAAGAATCAGATTTTGGAGTTATTTGTTAATTCTTCCTTTTTTCTGTTTTCTAACTTGCTATTTTCTTTTTTTAATCTTAATTTATTTCTTTTTATTTTATTTTTTTGTGATTATTTTTCTAATTTCTTGAGTTGAATGCCTAATTCACTCATTATCATTCTTTCATTTAAAAAATTTATTTAAGACTATAGATTTTGCTTTGAGCACTGCTTTAGCTATATTTTGTAGGGTCTAATATATAACGTTTTTATTGTTGTGGACTTTCAGAAGTTCTACAGATTAAGTTAGGTTTCCTCTTTGACTTAAAAATTATTTAGGAGGGGTTTTAAAAGTTTCAGGTGGTAGGGCTTTTTGTTTTCAGGTTGGAAATTAAATTGCATTTTTCTTCTTTTTCATATATAGTGATATTTTCTTATAGCTTAATAAATGGCCGAATTTTGAAAATATCACTTTCACATGAAAAGAAGCTCTATTTTTTGTTTTTATAATAGACAGAGTTTGGTATGTCTTTTTAACTCTACCTTTTTATGTTATTCTTCTCTCTTATTTGTTACTTGTCTATTTTTTCTCTTATGGACTGAAATATGTGAATTAAAACTTACCTTTCCTAATGTATGTCTATTTCTCATAATATCTCCAATAGTTCTTGGTTTATGAACATAAATACTTTATTGTTAAGAGTTACTTGTGTTTGTTTCATTATTCACTTCAAAGGGCTTTTTTTTTGTCTTCCTCTAATGCTCTTTGTATTAATTCAACTCTTTTTTTAAGATCATGACCCCTCCTTTACTTTTGTTGATGTTTGTCAGTCTATGCTAGCCAATCTTTCTGAATTATGTTTTAGTTCTATCTCATATCTGACGCATTTATTTTGTGATCCAATGCAAATGTCTTTTTCCTATTTATGGATAAATTTAGTCCATTTTTATTTAATGAGATGATATAGATTTGGTCTTAATTATGTTATATATTTTACCCTATATTCTCTGGGTTTGTAGCTTTAAAAATTTACCGTTATGTGTCTATTTCTTTTGTTTTGTGGGTGTATTTTATCAGGTGTTAGAAAGATTTGAATATTGATTCATAAACAGTATCATCCCCTTGTTACAGATGAGAATACAGAATTAAGAAATATTAGAGTGATACATATATCTAGCAAAAGATGCGTTGCCAGAATAATAAATAAATCCTACAAATCAAAAACAAAACCAAGTTACTCAATTAAAAACGGGCAAAAGACTCAAGCCAGCAATACACAAAAGAAGCTATCAAAATTGTCAAAAAGGGGATGAATGGTTGGTGCTGAGCATCATTATTCACCAAGAAAATGCAAATTAAAACCTAGGTGAGATATCACACCATGCCTCACCTGAATGGCTAAAATTAAAAAATCTTACCATACCAAGTATTGGCAAGAATTGATCGACTGGAAGTCTCATAGATGGCTATTGGGAGTGTAAACTGGTTTAGCCGCTTTAGAAAATTGTTCATCCATTTGTTTTTAATTCAAGCATTTTCTTACTCTACATGATCCAGCAATTCCACTTCTGGGTATACACCCAAGAGAAATCGGTGCATGTGTTCTTAAACATATTTGAACAAAAATAAGTTCAAAGCAGCTCTATTATAATAGCCTAAACTGTCAACAATCCAAACATTCATCAATGGGAAAAGGGATAAATAAACTGTGAAGCATTTGTACAAAGAATACTATTCACTAATAAGAAAGAATGAACTACTGATATAGGCAATGACATGGATGAATCTTAGTCATTCCATTGAGTGAAAGCAGCCCAAGCACAAAAAAAATGTGTGTTATGTGATGCCAGAGAGGCATAACTAATCCATGGTGATCAGAACAAGAACGGAGGTTAAGTCTTGGGGAGGACTGATGAAAAAGGGCTCAAAGAACTTTCTGGGGGAGATGGAGATGTTTTCCATCTTGCTCTGTGCCATGGTAACACATGTATTTTACTGTTTGTTAATTATCTCAAACACAAAAAGACAAAGAAGGAAAGCAAAGCAAGTTATCAAGTACGGCCCTAGCCTGTAGAGCAACTGGTAGACCTTGGATTCACCCTCACTTCTACTTGGCTCCAGCCCTATCCTTTCCCATCACAGCGTATATCTTCCCTGTGATCACCTCAGACTCTGTGGCTTGTCCCCTAGCACTGCTGGTAGGTGCCATATCCTCATAAATCCATCCAATCTAGCCGCACATCACTGCTTCCTGGTCCTCCAGAGGCTGAGGCTCGTGACGGATGCCATCCAACCTTGTCACTGCCTGAGGAGCTGACCTGCTTCACAGGCAAGGGGACAGAGTGGTGCATCAAGAAGTCACTGCAACGCGCTTTACCTAAAATTAAGTGCTAAGGAATAATAATGGGGCTTTTATGCTACTTGCATGTTTTCCTTTCCATTAAATCTCAGATATGCTGTTTGCTTTAGTATCCTTAGTTCAGGCTGCTTTGAAATCCATAGGGGGAAAGAAACCCTTCATTAAGTTCAGCAGCACAGCGCTGCCATGCAGCAGTGTTCCTATTTGCTTTTCCTTCTGTAAATATTTGTGCTTTCTCAGGCTAAGGAGTGGCCTGTGCTAGAGACTAAAATATTCCCATTTATAAATCCTCCAGGTGCAGCAGGGAAAGCCTGACCCCTCACCCTGCCCCTGCAGTGACCTCAACCTCACCCATGTGGACCACCTTCTAGGCTGCCCCCGACGCAGGCCTATGATCACCTCTCCAGGTTGACTGCTGACTAGCAGGAGAAGATGAACCTGAAATTGAATGGTTATTGCAGTCCAGTTTTTTCAGTCCAAAGGTGAAGGTTACTTAGCTTTTGTTGCTGCCTTTAAGCTTGTTAATGAAAAGATGGAAAAACAATATTGACAGCAGTGAAGTCCAATTTGTCCTGAAACGGAGGCTGATTTATTATAGAAATGAAACAGAAGACAAATGGAAAAATAAGATATGTAATAAGACCAATAATAGAAAGAAAATTGTAAAAGTCTTAAAGAAATATTATTTCTTTTTCTATGGGGTCCATTCAGCTGGGTTTTCAAATTTCTGCTTTTCATACGAGGATCATGCTATGACTGCTAATCCGAAATGAGCGGTCAGGCTTAATTATCCCACCGCTAACTCCGGCTACTTACAGCTAAGGGGATTTTGTTCATTCATTCAATATTCCAGGTATTTGCTTTATTGATTTACTTTTCAAACTTTCAATTGTACATCTCTATAAATTCATTTTGTTAAATTCTTATCATGCTAATTCATGTCAAAGCTGTGATATTCCACGCATTTCTAAGTTTTCTCATATAAATCACCCTATCTAGTTTATATGACCATGATGAGGAGCAAATGAAATAATCTTCATAAAAGTACATGAAAATATTTTTCATTTTGATTACGTTTCAAAATGTAATTTAAGTCTTAGACTTTTATTGGAAAAGAGAAATATCAAAGAAATTAATTCATCTTTGTAACTTTAATAATAACCTTATGAAAATTAAAATGGAACAAAAAATAGAAAATGAGAACTAAGGCAAAATCAGAAATTTTTCTAATAAGAAAAATATGATTGCTAAATTTAAAAATGCAGTTTATCAACATTAGATAAAGGTCATAAACAACAAGCAGAACTTTAAAATACCTTGTCATATTCTAGATTTCAAAGAAATTCTCAAAAAAATCCAGAGAGAAATATTATAGGGCACAATTTCTTACCACTTTGCAATATAATTAGAAATTATTAACAAAAGGGTAAGACAAAAAAAACCCAAAATATATAGAAATTTTTAAATATTTCCATAAGTAACTTGCAGAATGAGAAAATAAAAACTGCAGTTATAGAGTTTTATGAAATAATGCTTTATTTAACCCTCTCCCTTTCTCTGGGTGAGAGCTTGGGGAAGAGAAAGTGGGTGACACACCTCACTGCCCTCCTTCCTTTTCTTTGGGGAAGGGAAAGGGAGTGACACGTCTGGCTGCCTTCCTTTTCTAGCCCCCACAGTTCTCCCAGTGGCTGGAAAGGTGTAATCTATTCCATTTTCTTCCGCAAACTAGGACCACCTTTGTTAAATACCCAATGTTGACCCCTGCAGACTATCATTTGCTATAATGGAGGAGAAGAAGGAATTTAGACAATCTTTTCTCAAGACAAAAGTATGTCTTCCTGCAAAATCCTATTCCTCAATGCCAGAAGCTGAACGTTCATTGCTTCAGTCTTTTAAATTGAATTTCTTTTGCAACAATTCCTAATGACCTCCCAGGCAAGTGCAATGCCTCAATGGGTGAATGCCATGCCTTAGGAAGGCAAAAGAGTAAGGCCCGCCAATAAATTTTAACATATTACTGCTATTATACATTATTACTAAACAAGAAGAGCTAAAACAAATTAAGCACTCAGCAAAAGAAGCTAGAAAAATAATGACAAAAGAACTGAATAAACCAAGGAAGGAAGAGAAAGGGAATAACAAAATAAGAGGAGAAATTAATAAAACAAAGGAAAAAATGAAATTGATAAAATGCTAAATAGAAAGTTTTTGGAAAGTTTTTGCTAATAAAACAGAATATAAGATAGTATTAATGAAAAAAATAGAAAAAATATGCAGTAGTAGGAAGAAGAGATATAAAAAGAGAGATATTAAGAATTACTAAAAGTATACAAATAACACAAGGTAAAACTTTATGACAATAAATTTCAATGTTGATGAAATGTTCAAATTCTAGGGAAGTATACATTGTCAAAGCATGAAAATTAAATTAATAATAATAAAATCTGGATATCTATGGAAAAAATAGGAAAAATATTCATGGAATTAAGAAATCCTCTACCCATTTTAAAAAAGACTAACCACAGACAATTTTACAGGTCCGTTCTTGATTTTTGTGAAACAGTTATTTATCTTATAAAATATGCTAAACTTCAGAAAGAAATGAAAAACTTTCTTATCTTTGATCCTACAGTCTAACAGATATAGGCTAAAAATAGAACACAAAGACTGATTTGTGTGAAAGAGCAAATATCCAGAATAAAATGCCAACAAATTAAATATGTCCGTGTATTTGAAGCAGAATTATGCATGAACAAATAGGATTTACCATAAGACTACAAAGATAGATAAATAATAGAAAGGCCATTAAGATAATTGATCATAATTCAAATTAAAAAAGTTTTATGATCCTCTCCGTGAGTATCAAAATATAGTAGATAAAAGTCAACATCAAGTACAGCTAAGACCTCTCTGTAAACTAAGGAAGTTTTCATAGCATCATAAAGAACACGTGTCCTAAACGCGATCCTGTGTAATGGTGACGTGCTGGAGACGTTCTTCTTCAAGTCAGAAACCAGAGAAGGAGGCCTGGTAAGACCAGTCATTAGTATTTAATAATTTTTAGAAGTTTTTATCAATTCAGTTAAATAAGCAAATGATAATAGGAGAGGGTATAACTATCAGAAATAAGGAGAAAGCTTATTAGTTGATAACAGAATAGCTCCCCTGAAAAACCTAAACTTGAACTAAAATCATGAGCAAGTGAGTTCAGAAGATGGCTGGTTACAAAATAAGAATTAAAAACAAAAACAATGATTGAAAGGGAGAAAATGTGGCTACAGCTGGCAAAGGGAGTGAGGTCAAGCAAGATAAATAGAAAGCAGCGTGTTCCTATGCTGACTGGATGATTCTGTAAAGAGTGAAGAACTGCTGAAATAAGAGCAGAGAGAATTGATGGACAAATGTCAGAGGAGTGGGAGTGAGAAGGAAGACAGAGAAGACCCAGGACCCCATGGCTTGTGCAGATGAACACCCAGCATCGAGGGTGAGCTAGAGAGGACCAGCAGCGGAAGGCCCCGTGAGGCTGGAGAAAGATCCAGGGTGTTGGAGTCACAGAAGCCAGGAGATGGAATGTTTGCCAGCAGGAGAGGGGGGTTGACTGCTGAGAGGTCAGGAATGAGGAGGCCAGAGAAGGCTCTGATTGTGCCCCAGGGAGGTTTTCGACGTCTTCACAGGGATTGTTTTGGTGACGGTCATGAGAAGAATCCTGTTCAAGTAGGTTGCATAGTGAAGTGAGCAAGTGTGATTAGTGTTTGCAGACAGCTCTTCCCAAAGGTTTTAATGTGGAGGGAAAGAGAGATATGAGGACATGGAGTTTGGGGTAATTTTTTTTCCCCAAGGAAGATAGAAACTAGATCATGCTTATTTGCTGATGAAATTAATCCAGGAGAGAGTCAATTAATTATGCTGGAAGGAGGGGATTATTGCTGGAGGCAAATATTTGAGGATGGGAAAGGGAAAGGATCCTTCGTAAGTGGTTAGAAAAATGATTCTTAGATAACAAGATATGTAGAAGTACCTTGTCATCTCCAAATGAACTTCTGCATTTAAAAGTAGTTTTCAATTAAAACCTTAACCTTTAAAATATTTAATTTGACCAAAGTAAATGCCTGAGAAGAGCTAGGATGATTTTGAAAAACAACAACCATGAGCAGAGAGTTGCTCTATTATACAAAACTTGAATAATTTTTTATGGTGAGGAATAAACAAACTGGTCAGTGGAACAGAACACTACACATAGGAGTAAGCCTAAAACAATAAATGAGAAGTTAGCATGTGTCAAACCAGTGGAGAAAACATTATTCATTAAAACTTCTCTCACAACTTATTGACTCACAACTAGTGACATTGGAAAAAACAAGATTAGATCACGTTTGCCAAGTCTTGTATTAAAATAAATTCCAGATGGATTAATGCTTTAACAGATACCATACAATACTAAAAGAAAACGTAATGGGCTTCTAAGCATACTTTCAAAGGCAAATAGATATGTAAATGGACTGATAGATGGGTTATATAAGAATCAAAATTCTCATTGTAGCATCCAAAGATGAAAAACTCTATGTGACTATGAAAAGCATTTTGTGGAGGAGTACTTAATGACAAGGGGAAATAATCACAAAAATGACTTATTATTAAGCTCCAAACTAAAAGAGTATGAAAGAGCTTGTATTGTGCAATCTCTACTTTGCAGTAAAAATATTTATATACGCACAGAGCAAAAACCAGAGGAAAAAATTATCTATGTTTATCTCATAGCAAAGTAATCACTTATAATCTCAATTTTCTTTTGAGAACTTTTCTGTAGTTCCCAGTAAATGTGTTGCTTTTGTAATCAGAAAAAGATAATATAGCACTTTTTTCATAGTGTTTGAGTCACTGATGGCTATTTAAGATAATTTGTGTTAAAAATAAAATCTTAAATACCAAACAACCTTATAAGGATTATGTTTGCTGTGTATGTGCAGAAATTTTGGAAAAAAACCCTCAGTAATATAAACTAAGTATGGGATATTTACATAAAAATGTAAATATAATTTCCTTCCATGGCTAAGATTGAATAAACCTGCCCTTGGGAAATATACAAATATTGGATAATTTTGTATTCAGTCTGCTGGATGCACAGGTCGGGGGGATTTCTTTTGAAGGAGTCCATGTTATTTCTGTGTCAGTCACTGCATTAGTTTCCTGTGGCTGCTGTAACAAATTACCACAAATTTAGTGGCTTAAAATAACAGAAATTTCTTCTCTCTCACCTCTGGAGGCAGAAATGTGACATCAGTATCCCTGGGCTGAAAGAAAGCCGTCAACAGGCTGCCCTCTCTCCCAAGGCTCCAATCCACTTCTCGCCTCTTCCAGTTTCTGCCGGTTGCTGGCATTCCTTGGATTGTGGTTGCATCATTCGTTTCTCTGCCCCTGTGGTCACATGGCCTTCTTCTCTTCTGTGGTGCAATCTCTTTCTGCTTCCCTCTTATAAGGGTTTGTGTTATTGCATTTAGGGCTCACCTTGACAATCCAGGATAATCTCCCCATCTCAAAATAGTTTGTTATATCTGCAAAGTTATTTTGTGCCATAGAAGACAACATTCACAGGTTCCAGGGAATAGGATGTGGACGTCTTTTCAGGGGGGAAGGTGTCGTTATTTAATCCAGCCACAATCATTCTGAAATGTGCTCAGTCCTGGGGCAAGTCTTGAGGCTGACCTTTGGTCTTGGGCGAGGAGTGGTTCCATACTCTTTCTGGAGAAGTGGAGAATAAACCTCCAGGGATGTGGTTCTTGTGAGGGAAGTGAACTGCCTCTGGGCACGTGGATGGTGGCTCAGTGAGACTCCAATCTTTCATGCTCTGCTAGGAGCCAAGGAGGTATGTGTGTCAACAGCAATACCTACTGCCAGAAGCAGTTTCTGGGCAGCTGTCTCCAGGGTATGAACTCTGAGTTGCAGCCCCACAGATGGGTGGGGTTGGCAACCCGAATTGACCTTTGGACTCAGGGAGACAATTCACTCCATGAGGACAGAGTGGGACCTCCTCCATGGTCTCTGGCAGAAGGTCATAGGCTCATCAGACGGGCATTCTCCTGTGGTAGTCATCAGCCTAGAGCGGGCAGTGAAGGTGGTGAGAAGAAAGCCAAAGTGGAGGAAACTGAAAACTTTATTTTGAAACCCCCAGTATCAGAAGATCAGAAATAGCTGGGGTTCAATATGAATGAGGTTAGTTTTTGTTAATTGGCTAGCAGGAGCCCAAGCTTTCTAATATAATTTTATTTTAGACCAAAAAACTTGAGGGCATAATTTATTGCATATATCTCTTTTTAGATGGTTTTATGTTTTGTTACTTTTAATATAAAAATGTTTTATTACTTTTAATATAAAATTTCACTGTCTTAGGCTTGGATCATGGAAGACAAATGCTGGATTTAAGCATCTTAGAAATGAAAGTCAGAGACCTTTTTCTTTTCTACTCATTAGCTTCGCTCAGGATCAAAAGTGATATGAGACCAGCGTATAGACAGGATATGTCTCAGTGAGCAGGAGTCCTCAGCTGTCTCCTTCTGTATCTCATGAGAATGCACCCAGGGTAGTGGTGATGGTTGGCTGGCTACTCAGAGTTATCAGGTCTGAACAGACTTCAACAAAGGGACTCCCAGACTTTTATTGTCTCCTCTGCTGGAACAGCCACATCAGGACCCAGAAAAATTTGTTACTACGGTGATTTTGCTGCTCAAAAAGCTATGTCACCCAAACCTGATGTCTGGGTTCTGAGCCGTCAAATATTTGTTGATTCATATTTATGAAGCTCCTATTTTCTGTGCCTGTGCCACAAATTATGACATCTCCCTTTGTCTGTGCCTATTTCAGGACCTAGGACTTCTCATTTATATCACTTGGGGCTTTCCATGTGCAGGTGAGGCCATGGGTTACCAACGTCTGATCTTTAGTACCAAGCTACCTTCTAACTCCATTCTCCTATTTCCTAACTGCCCTTTGGACGTTTATGGAGAGCTGTTCTACCATTACTCCAAACCTGACACATTTTTCCTCACCAAAATTATTTACACATCTCAATTTTTCTATTTTCATCAAAGCTTTCTATTGTTCACTTTGCAACAAGGCTCAATATCTCGGCAGCACATTCGATGTTTTACTGTTTGTTGTCCCCATTTCTAAGCAGTTGCAATTTGCTGTATTTATTTGTTCAAAATATCTCTTCCCTTTGACTTCTACTGCTTCCTGAGATTTCAGTCCAGGATCTCACTAAACCCCCGTAAGTAATATTAAAATACTTTGTACTTCCATTTTCCTCATTCCCCTAACCAGGGCTGTGCACACTTAGGTAGATCCGTTCTAAGGAGCTTGAGAAAGTCTTGCAGACTCCAGACTCTCCAGCTCAGCTGGCTAGAAATCTTATCACTGAGGCTCCATTCCATTGGCACCTGTCTGTGAAGTCACTTGTCCAATCGCCGTTAACTAAAAACAATACAAGGTGACTATGTACTCTGGAGAGCTCAGCATGAAAAAATACTCTAATAGAAAAGCTGGATGAATTGAGAAGCCAAGAATTTCACCTTACATGGTTTGGGAAAGCCACAGCCTAAAAATCACTGATTTTGTGCTTTGTCTCAACTTCTTTGTCCCAAAAGCCTTAACACATTTAACTTTATCAGTCATTTACATTTTAGAGTGAATGGGTGCCTTAGCTTTTTTGAAGGAGCTAGTCATGATAAGGTTGAGGATAAACATAATTATAATTTACTGTTGGAGAGCAGGAGTCACACACGAAAAAGGAGTTTCAATAAAAAGGAAACATGAAAAAATGGACTTTTTCTTCTTAACAATTTTGAATGCCTATAATAAATCCTGAACTCCACTGTTGTTCATTCAACAATCATCTGATAAGGTGCATATTATTTGTCCAGCTCTGTGGTAGGGACTGAAAATACTGAGAAGTAAGCAAAGTGGACAAGGTTTTACTTCTTTGAAGTTTATATTCTAGTAAGAGAGAAAGACAATAAACAAGTAAACAAACCAAAATAAATACACAAACCAAGTCAAGAGAGTGATACTTGATATGAAGAAAAGCAAACAGGGTGCTCTGACAGTGATTGGAAGTGATTGCCAGTCGGATTCGATGGTCAGGGAAGAAGTCAAGGGAGCTGAGACCTAAATGATAAGAAGATACAGCCGTGAGAAGATCTGAGAGAAAAGCTTCCTAAAGAGAGAGAATAGCGTGCAGAGGTCCAAACATGGGAAGGAGCTCATTGTGTTCAAGGAACAGGAGAAAAGCCAGCGTGGATGGAGAATAAGAGAGAGAGGCATGTGAGATGAAGTCTGAGGTGGCTGCACCATTCAGGGCTTTGAGGGTGATGGTGGGAGTTTGTATATTATTTTAAGTGAGTTGGGAAGCGCCACTGAACGGTTTTAAGTAGAGGTGTGACGTGATACGATTTATGCTTTAAGGAGATCACTCAGGCTGCTGTGCAGAGAATGGCTTGTGGAGGGAAAGAAGACAACTGCTGAGTAGGCTATGAGAGGAATCTAAATGAGAGATGAGGATGGCTTGGACTAGGCTTGTGGCAGTAGGATTGGCTGGATGTGGTTGCACACCTTAAGATATAATTTGGATCTGGGATATTCTTGCTGCTGGACTAGATATTGGTTGAGAGAAGAAGAGGAATTAAGGATACCTTGAAGTCTTTTCTTGAGCAACTGGGTCACTCACGGTGCCATATTGAGATGAGAGGTGGATAGGAGCAGGGAAAGGTCACAAGTTGTCTTTGGACATGTTGAGATGCCCATTTGACATCCCAGTGGAAATGTCAGATAGGCTGTGGGTCGTATGAGTCTGGAGCTCTAAATAAAGTTCAAGTCTAGAGATGTAAACTAGAGCACTACCAACTTGTTTAAAAACATGAGACTGGGTATTATTTCCTCGGAAGAGAATGGGAAGAGAGAGAGGGGAAAACGGAGTTCATAATCACATTAATCTTCTAAAAATTCTCTTTTAATGGACATTTTGCTGCTCCCTTGCTCAATGAGCTCTAAAGCTTCTCCATTTTTATTAGAATTCAACTCACTTTAATGTTTAATGTTTAATATCCTTTCTGATTCTTCCAGTCCACACCGATCTTTCTAAATTCTGACAGTTTCTGGAACTTTCTGTCTAGTGAAGAATTAATCTTATCCAAAGAGATATCTGGCTTTTGTACTCAGCTACTGGGAGGTGATCTCTAGGCACCTGGAATGTCTCTGTTTGCCTGGAGGCTCTGGCCACTGGACAGTCTAATAATATGATGCATATTTGAGACTTTGAGCCATGTGGTATCAGTTCTGGACTGTGGAGGGACTGGAGACGAAAGATATTAACCTGACCTCTGGGAGGAGCTGAATACTAAAGGTCAGCCGTGCAAACAGTAGGGAGTGGGCCCCAGTAAAAACTCTGCACCCCAAAGGCTAGGGCAAGATTGCCAGGTTGGCAATACTCCCTGCATATTGTTATGTGTAGTGACTGAGAGGAGTTAACTCCATCCACAAATCCACCGGGGAAAGGATGAGCGGAAGCTTTGTGCTTGGAAATTTCCTGGACTCTGCCCTATGTGTCTCTTCCCTTGACTGATTTTTTCTTTTTCTTTTTTTTTTGCTTGAGGAAGATTAGCCCTGAGCTAACCTCTAGAAGGGGCTGGACACTAAAGATGTTTGAAGTAAGATGCCTTCAAATGTGCAGTTGGTGTCAGAAGTGAAGGCAATCCTGTGTGGACTGTTCCTTCCAACTTGGTGGTTGGCCCTAACTTTTTGCTCCTTCATTTTGATGGCTAATCACGTTCTTATTTTCTTTGTTATTTAGCTATTTTACATGTTTGTGTGTCTTTTTCCCCAAGGATGGATCTCCTAGAGAGCATTTCTTTCTTTTCTATCCTCAGACCCTAGAACAAGTGAGGAATACTAACAGGTCCTCAATATATATGCTGAATTTAATTGTCTCGTTGAATCATTTTCTCTCTTGTTTTAAAAATAATTATTGTATTACTCCAGAAATACTTGTGGGGACATTTGGTCTTATGTAATTTCATCTTTGTATTTATTAAAATGAGCGTGCTGTGTACGTGCATTTGTAGTGGTAGCCAGGAGGAAGACGTAGGAGAAAGCAATTTTTCTGCACGTGATTTTCGGTTGTGTTCGCCCTCCAGTCAGTAAATAGTGTACTGCATCTTCCTGGTGCATAGGGCATAGATTTGGGGGGCGGGGTTCCTGAAACTTTGGGAGTGGCCACAGCAGTTCAGAAATATGAATTCCTGAATTTGAAGGACAAGATGTTTCAAGGAGAAGGCTTGTGTCCTGGTTCTCTTTTTGGTGTACTTGCACGTGTCCTCTAAAAGTACTCTCCCATGTATGGTAGCCACAGTCCACACGTGGCTACTGAACGCTTGAAATGTGGCTAGTCTGAGAAGTTCTCTGAGTATAAAATGCACACTGGATTTTGAAGACTTAGTATGAAGAAAAGCTAAAATATCTCATTAATGATTTTTATAAGCTGATCGCATGTTGCTATGATGATACTTTGGATATATTGGGTTAAATAAAAGAAATTTAAAATTAATTTCACCAACTTCGTTCTACTTTTTTAAAAAATGTGGCTGCTAGAAGTTTTGAAATTTACATGTATGGCTCACTTTGTGTATTGCGTCATATTTCTGCCGGAGAGCGCTGCTCTAAACGCCTGGAACAGTCACCTCCCTTCCATCTCCATCATTGGTATGTTCATTCTCACTTGCGGGTGACAATAATCCAAAGTCTGCAGGCACAGAAGGGACCCTTTCCTTGATTCAATGCTAGGGAAGAACACACAGTTCCTTTCCTCCTTTGTGTTTCTGATAGTCATTTTCTTTAATTTTTAAGAGGTGAGGAGGATGAAGAAAAAGAATGAGATGTTTATTTTCAGCTGTCATCCTTCCAGATGTTCTTTTTTTTTTTTTGAGGAAGATTAGCTTTGAGCTAACACCTGCTGCCAATCCTCCTGTTTTTGCTGAGGAAGACTGGCCCTGAGCTACCATCTGTGCCCATCTTCCTCTACTTTATATGTGGGACACGTGCAACAGCATGGCTTGCCAAGCGGGGCCATGTCCACACCCAGGATCTGAACCGGCAAACCACAGGCCACCAAAGCAGAACGTGTAAACTTAGCCACTGTGCCACTGGGCAGGCCCCCCTGATGTTCTAGAAAAAGTACCCTTAGAAACAAAAGTTCACGAAGCACAGCAATAGCTTAAAGAAAACCAGTTGAGAAATCATCTTAAATATGTCAACTCTTCTAATACTTATTTAAGATGGAAACTTCAAAAGTGTTGAATTTTTTTCCCCTTTCAAATTTTCCTAAAAATGGTTCAGAGTGCAGCAGAGATTGTATGCTCCAAGATTTGGTGGAAAGGACTTTCTATTGCAAAGTTACCATGTCTGAGAATTTGGTTTTAACGCAGAGTCCACACAACCTTCCATGACACATCAGGAATGTGCTAGTTCAGTAACGCTCCCACCTGTGTGGCAGAGCACAAGTGATGAGAATCTCTATAACAGGGAAAGAAGACGGTGGAGAATTGACAGGTGAAATCTTCTGGTAATGGTATTAATGACTTCTTCAAAGCAGAATCGGGCTCCCAGCTTTGGGAGAGACTCTTTAAACGGTTGTCAGTTTCATAAACAGAAGTAGCTATGTTATTTCTCTGAAAGCATTAGAATCTGTAGAGATCATGTGGCCTTTTTTTTCACAACTGCAGTGGCTGTCTTTGTACGAGAAGGCTAGCATCCATTCTCAGCTAACCGGAAGCTGATATGCTGGACGTGGCCAGGCTTGAATGCTCTGCACACATGCCTCCTGGTGAGCAAATCATTACTCATTTTCTGGTGGTTATCAAGTGTGAGAGGCCCTGACCCTCACAAATGCAGCTAGTTTAATTATATCCCCTTTTAAAGGCAGTTTAGTCATTCAAAATACATTTTTAAAGGCTTCCAATGAAAAGCATAAAAAGAAAAAAAATCTTTTAGCCATAATTTAGTAATTCTCCAACCTTGAATTTTGGCTTTTCTTGCTGCCTAAGTGGTCATATATTTTATAAGCCTTGCTAATTTGCTGTTAAATTTGCTATTTATATGATCCTAGATGATTTGTTGAACTTCATTAAACAGAAAAGATTTTTATTAGCAGCCAGTGCTTTAAAAGAGGTGGTTTTTTTCGCACTATCAAGGCCACTTTCTCAACTTATTGACAGCTTTATGAGTGTAGCTGGATAAAGAACAGTTTCCTGTATCCAAAGGCATTTTGCATTCCATGGGGCAAAAGCTTGGACTTTTAATTAGGATATAAGAGCCTTCCTCTCTCTCCCAGCCTTCCCTGGGGGGCACGGAGCAGTAACACTTGCATTTAGATAGTTAACCACTTTTCCAGACTTCAGCCCACTGAAATTAGGGAGGGGGGTTAAGGTCACATGGTCACTGGCTCTGGGCCAGCCTAGGGTGGTATTTACTTTTGCACATCTGCCTTTTGTATATGTACACATACGGTTTTGCCTTTCTAATTAACTGAAGGTATTTTGCCGACTGCAAAAGCTGTCAGATGAACTCTGTCTGGAATCTGATTGGAGCCCCTATTTGATATTTTTCAGAAGAGAATGAAATGTACACTGGACGTTCCCCAGATGAGATTGCCGTCCGTGTCCAGCACCAGGCAAATTCTCCTCATTCCTTTCACTTAGTCCTGGCCTCACGATCCAGCATTTTTATAGGAGTTTTAAGGTTTTATGTTTCTATTAAAATTTTCCTTATTGGTATAATCCTACCCAGCATATTCTTTCTCTTTTCAACCTGGTGTTAGGGCTGTGATTATGAAAACAATAAGACACCAAATAGTAAATCAACATTTGGGGGCTCAGTGTGGGAGCCTGGTTGATGCATTTTGCTGTTAGTTGCGTGTCTTTTGACCCTTTGGGGGAAGCATGTGCTTCCAGAACATTCCAGTTGGCTGGCTCTGGTCCCTTGTTCAGTCTTTGCAGGGACTCCCTGTCAGCAGTCAGACTAAATGAGCTTCTGCCAAGGGCATGGAGAAGCATGAACTTGGAGTGTCTTGCCTGGTGGCGTGAAGGTCATAATAAAGACTATAGGACCACCTGAAACCTATTCACTAATGTAAGTATCCGGCAGGTTTTTGATATGAAGCTGCTCTTCAGGAAGTTTTTCTAAATTGCTTATTTTTTGTTTATTTTGTCACCATCTCGAGAAGACGTATTTCTTGACTCAAAACCAAACAAAAACAAATAGGAAAACAAAACAAAAAACATGGATTTTAATTCACGGCTCAGAAATCTGGCAGCTTAACAATGCCACTGGTAAACTTTAACCAAATCTCACTGTTTGGGGCTGTAAAATAGATGACTTCATGTTGATCTCAAGCTCAAGCTTCGCCTGCATCTGCGTATCGGCAGGAATTTCCCCACTCTTTTCCACCTCCATCTTGTCTTCAATGAACACACACGCACATATACAAGTGTTTGCAAACATCTCGGCGATTGACAAAGAGCAAGCAAACCCAGACTAATTCTGAACGTGCTGCTCCACGAGCCATTTGCTTAGAATGTGCTGATCACCTCCTTGAAGTACTGAGCTGAGTCACAGGATGCATTAAGCGCCCTGAACACATTCCAATTTGGGCCTTTGCTGCATAGATCATTTGCATACAGTTTCCAGAATGCCAATATTTGTGGCTAATGGCGACTGATGCCGAGTTTCAGTCTGTTTGTTTCTTTAACAGATTGCAGTGAAAATCAGTTCTCGTCTAATTTGTGTAAAATGACTATTTACTTTATGGGCTACTTTATATTGGTAACCACATAGCCTGAACTCCAGCATCTCTGGAGAAACCCATCCTGCTGTTATATTCTTGCTTGAAATCAATAGCAAAATTGAGTTTTAATATCTTCCATTTCTACTCTTACGATTCTGGCAGTTCCATTTTTGTCTCTTCCTAGTCTAGGCAATCACTCTGCTCTCTCCATTTTTAGCAACTGGTCTCTTGATGTTCCCTTTGCTGCTAAAGTTTCTTTTCTCACAAATCTGGGATCCTGATCTAGCGATTCCGTGAAAAGTAAGCCAGCCTGGGAGCCTCTTGTTAGCTCTGCTCTGCATCAGCTGTGAGGACTTGGGCATATCACTTCACCTCTCTGGGCCTCAAGTTCTTTACTCATCCAGTGAATGAATAAAACCAAATGTTCCCCAAGGCACTTCCCACTTGTTTAATTTTTCTGTCCTCCAAAGGCAGCTTTGTACATTGGGATTCTTGGTGCAGAAATATGCCTCAAGGAACAAAACGTCTAGTCTGGTTTCTGTGCTTCACTGTCCACATTTTGCTGACAGTGCCTTAGAGGATGCTCGAACCAATTTAATGCATGCGATGCATGGAATATTTTAGAAAATATTTCTTAAGATTCCATCTATGCATTTTACCTCAGCTCTTGGGTGTTGTGGCCTTTATATTCAAGCAGGGTACAATTTCTTTCTCCTCCTCTCCCTCTCTCCCTCTGTCCCTTCCTTCCTTCCTCCCTCCCTTCTCCTGCCCTTCCAATAGTGCCAGGACAAGCTACACCCCCTCTTCATTTGTCCCACAGTAAGATGTTCCTTGATTTATTGTCCCCTGACTACACTCATATGTCCAGCCCTACTCTTCAATTAACCTACATACCTTCTGGATTATAATGATGGAGAATTATTGCTACCTTTGTAGTTATATGGACACAGAGAGTGAGGATGTGTGCACCAGTGTGTCTGCATGTGCACACGCTCGCATGCACACGTGCGTGGTGAGGAAGAAATATAGCAGGCTTTTACTCCTACAGTTCATCCTCATCTTTTGCCATTCAGTTCAATGTTGGATGTCTCAGAAGAGACAGTCTTATCATTTTCCTCTGGATATCTATATTAGTTATCTATTGCTATGTAACAAGTCCCCCTCAAATTTAGAGGGGTACTTAAGACAACATATGGTTTTTTTTTATTATTGAATTATTGATAGGTTACAATCTTGTGAAATTTCAATTGTACATTGATGTTTGTCAGTCATGTTGTAGGTGCACCACTTCACCCTTTGTGCCCACCCCCCACCCCACCTTTCGCCTGGTATCCACTAAACTGTTCTTGGTCCATAGTTTTAAATTCCTCATATGAGTGGAGTCATACACAGATTATCCTTCTCTCGCTGGCTTATTTCACTTAACATAATTCCCTCAAGGTCCATCCATGTTATTGCAAATGGAATGATTTTGTTCTGTTTTGCAGCTGAGTAGTATCCCATTGTATATATGTACCACATCTTCTTTATCCATTCGTCTGTTGCTGGACACTTAGGTTGCTTCCACGTCTTGGCTATTGTAAACAGTGCTGCAATAAACATTGGGGTGCACAGGACTTTTGGGATTGCTGACTTCAGGCTCTTTGGATAAATACCCAGTAGTGGGATGGCTGGATCGTATGGTAGTTCTATTTTTAGTTTTTTGAGGAATCTCCATACTGTTTTCCATAGTGGCTGCACCAGTTTGCATTCCCACCAGCAGTGTATGAGGGTTCCTTTTTCTCCGCAACCTCTCCAACATTTGTTGCTATTAGTTTTAGATATTTTTGTCATTCTAACGGGTGTAAGGTGATATCTTAGTGTAGTTTTGATTTGCATTTCCCTGATGATCAGCGATGATGAGCATCTTTTCATGTGCCTATTGGCCATCAGTATATCTTCTTTGGAGAAATGTCTGTTCATGTCTCCAGCCCATTTTTTGATTGGGATGTTTGATGTTTTGTGGTTGAGTTGCGAGAGTTCTTTATATATTATGGATATTAAGCCTTTGTCAGATATGACTTGCAAATATTTTTTCCCAGTTAATGGGTTGTTTTTTTGTTTCAATCCTGTTTTCATTTGCCTTGAAGAAGCTCTTTAATCTGATGAAGTCCCATTTGTTTATTCTTTCTATTGTTTCCCTTCTCTGAGAAGGCATGGTATCCGAAAAGATCCTTTTAATACTGATGTCAAAGAGTGTACTGCCTACGTTTTCTTCCAGAAGGCTTATGGTTTCAGGTCTCACCTTTAGGTCTTTAATCCATTTTGAGTTTATTTTGATGAATGGTGAAAAAGAATGGTCAATTTTAATTCTTTCACATGTGGCTTTCCAGTTTTCCCAGCACCATTTGTTGAAAAGACTTTCTTTTCTCCATTGTATGCCCTCAGCTCCTTTGTCAAAGATAAGCTATCCATAGATGTGTGGTTTTATTTCTGGGCTTTCAATTCTGTTCCATTGCTCTGTGCACCTGTTTTTGTACCAGTACCATGCTGTTTTGATTACTGTAGCTTTGTAGTATGTTTTGAAGTCAGGGATTGTGATGCCTCCCGTTTTGTTCTTTTTTCTCAGGATTGCTTTAGAAATTCGGGGTCTTTTCTTGCCCCATATGAATTTTAGGATTCTTTGTTCTAATTCTGTAAAGAATGTCATTGGGATTCTGATTGGGATGGTGTTGAATCTGTAGATGGCTTTAGGTAGAATGGACATTTTAACTATGTTTATTCTTCCAATCCATGTACATGGAATGTCTTTCCATCTCCTTATGTCGTCATCCAATTCTCTCAGAAAGGCCTTGTAATTTTCATTATATAGGTCCTTCACTTCCTTAGTTAAATTTACCCCAAGGTATTTTATTCTTTTTGTTGCGATTGTGAATGGTATTGTATACTTCAGTTCTTTTTCTGTTGGTTCATTACTGGAGTATAGAAATGCTACTGACTTATGCAAATTGATTTTATACCCTGCAACTTTGCTGTAGTTGTTGATTACTTCTAACAGTTTTCCAATGGATTCTTTGGGGTTTTCTATATATAAGATCATGTCGTCTGCAAACAGTGAGAGTTTCACTTCTTCCCTCCCTATTTGGATTCCTTTTATTCCTTTTTCTCCCCTGATTGCTCTGGCCAGGACCTCCAGTACTATGTTAAATAAGAGTGGTGACAGAGGGCATCCTTGTCTCATTCCTGTTTTCAGGGGGATGGGGTTCAGTTTTTGCCCACTGAGTATGATGTTGGCTATGGGTTTGTCGTATATGGCCTTTATTATGTTGAGGTAGTTTCCTTCTATGCCCATTTTGTTCAGAGTTTTTTATCATAAATGGCTGTTGGATCTTGTCAAATGCCTTCTCTGCATCTATTGAGATGATCATGTGGTTTTTATTCCTCAGTTTGTTGATGTGGTGTATCACGTTGATTGATTTGTGGATGTTGAACCATCCCTGTGTCCCTGGTATGAATCCCACCTGATCCTGATGTATGATTCTTTTGATGAATTGCTGAATTCTGGTTGCCAAAATTTTGTTTAGAATTTTTGCATCTATGTTCATCAGTGATATTGGCCTGTAGTTCTCTTTTTTCGTGGTGTCCTTGTCAGGTTTTGGTATCAGCGTGATGTTGGCCTCATAGAATGTGTTAGGAAGTGTTCCATCTTCCCTAATTTTTTGGAATAGCTTGAAAAGGATAGGTATTAAATCCTCTCTGAAAGTTTGGTAGAATTCCCCAGGAAAGCCATCTGGTCCTGGGGTTTTATTCTTTGGGATGTTTTTGATTGCTGTTTCAATCTCTTTCCTTGTGATTGGTCTGTTCAAATTGTCTGCCTCTTCTTGAGTGAGCTTTGGGAGATTGTAGGAGTCCAAGAATTTATCCATTTCCTCTAGGTTATCCATTCTGTTGGCATATAGTTTTTTGTAGTATTCTCTTATAATCTGTCGTATTTCTGCAGAGTCTGTTGTTATTTCTCCTCGCTCATTTCTGATTTTGTTTATTTGAGCTTTCTCCCTTTTTTTCTTTGTAAGTCTGGCTAGTGGTTTGTCAATTTTATTTATCTTCTCAAAAAACCAGCTCTTTGTCTCATTGATCCTTTCTACTGCCTTTTTCATTTCAATAGTATTTATTTCTGCTCTGATTTTTATTATTTCTCTCCTGCTGACTTTGGGCTTCATTTGTTCTTTTTTCTCTAGTTCAGTTAGGTGTGCTTTAAGGTTGCTTATTTGGGATTTTTCTTGTTTGTTAAGATGTGCCTGTATTGCGATGAATTTTCCTCTTAATACAGCTTTTGCTGTATCCCATATGAGTTGGTATGGCATGCTATCATTTTCATTTGTTTCCAGGTATTTTTTTTATTTCTTCTTTAATTTCTTCAATGATCCATTGCTTGTTCAATAGTGTGTTGTTTAGTCTCCACATCTTTGTGCCTTTCTCAGCTTTTTTCTTGTAATTAATTTCTAGCCTTATAGCACGATGATCTGAGAAGATGCTTGTTATTATTTCAATTTTTTTAAATTTGTAGAGGCTTGCCTTGTTTCCCAACATATGGTCTATCCTAGAGAATGTTCCATGTGCACTTGAGAAGAATGTGTATTCAGCTCTTTCAGGGTGGAGTGATCTATATATGTCTATTAAGTCCACTTGTTTTAGTTTTTCATTTAGCTCCACTATTTCCTTGTTGATTTTCTGTCTGGATGATCTGTCCATTGATGTGAGTGGGGTGTTGAGGTCCCCTACTATTATTGTGTTGTTTTTAACATCTTCCTTTAGGTCTGTTAATAGTTGCTTTATGAATCTTGGTGCTCCTGTGTTGGGTGCATAGATATTTATAAGCGTTATTTCTTCTTGATGAAGTGTCCCTTTGATCATTATATATTGTCCCTCTGTGTCTCTCTTTACCTGTCTTATTTTGAAATCCACTTGGTCTGATATGAGAATTGCAACACCTGCCTTTTTTTCCTTGCTATTTGCTTGAAGTATTGTCCTCCACCCCTTCACCCTGAGTCTGTGTTTGTCCTTGGGGCTGAGGTGTGTTTCCTGGAGGCAACAAATTGTTGGATCTTGTTCTTTAATCCATTTTGCCACTCTGTGTCTTTTTATTGGAGAGTTCAATCCGTTCACATTGAGAGTGATTATTGATGCATGTGGACTTAATGCTGTCAATCTGTCGCTCATTATCTTGTTTTCCTGTGTTTCTTTTCCTGTGTGCTTTAGACTACCCATTTAATACTGCAATTTCTTATGCTGGGTTTCTTAGATTTTTCCTTATCTATGATTTGTGACTCTGTTCTGTATTTTAGTGTCTACCTTGAAGTTTGTATTTAGAATCTCGTGTATATTATAGTCTATTCTCTGGTGGTCTCTTACCTACTTGACCAATACTGATTTAGACCCTTTGCTCTTCCCCTCCTAAATAATTATTTTCATTTTTTATTCCAACTCGTCTTATTAATTTGTAGTTAGAGTGCTAAGCTCGTCCTTGTTTTGGTAGTTTCCTTATTTTTACCCTAATGCTATAGTTGAATATTTGCTATCCTGTTCTGGTTCTACCCATCGGTCTCCCTAGTCTGTGGATTGTGTCCCCTTTCTCCCTTTTTTCTTTTTTCAAGTATGAGAGGCTTCTTGAGGATTTCTTGTAATGGAGGGCTTTTAGTTACAAATTCCCTTAACTTTTGTTTGTCTGGAAAAGATTTAATTTCTCCCTCATATCTGAAGGAAATTCTTGCTGGATAGAGTATTCTTGGCTGAAGGATTTTATCCTTTAAAGCTTTGAATATATCACTCCATTCTCTCCTAGCTTGTAGGGTTTCTGTAGAGAAATCCACTGACAGTCTGATAGGGGCTCCTTTATAGGTTATTCTCTTTTTTTTCTTACTTCCCTGAGTATTCTCTCCTTATCATTCCTATTTGCCAACTTTACTACTATGTGCCTTGCGGTAGCTCTTTTTACATTGACAAATCTAGGAGATCTAAAACCCTCCTCTACACACATTTCTCCGTTGATCCCTAGATTTGGGAAGTTCTCTTCAATAATTTTGTTAAGCACACTTTCTGCTCCATTTTCCTTTTCCATATTCTCGGGAATTCCTATGATCCTTATGTTCTTACTCCTCATTGAATCCATTATCTCTCGGAGATTTTCCTCATTTTTTTAAATTGTTAGTTCTCTTTCTTCCTCTGTCTGGCGCCATTCAGCCTGTCTGTCCTCGATTATGCTAATTTTCTCCTCTATGTTGTCTACACGGGCATTCAGGGAATCCGTATTCTGTTTTATCTGGTCCATTGTGTTTTTCATCTCAAGTAATTCTGTTTGATTCTTCTTTATGATTTCAATCTCTTTTGTGAAGTAACTCCAGAACTCGGCTTGTTTCTCTATCTTTCTCTCTACCTCATTGAGTTTTTTGATTATAGCTGCTCTGAATTCATTATCACTTAGTTTACCTAATTCCAAGTCCTCAGGACTTAATTCTGTGTTTTTATTGTTTTCCTTCTGGTCTGGGGCTTTTATAAATTGCTGGATGGTAGAGGAGCGGTTTTTTCTCATGGTGGTAGAATTCAGTTGCAATTACAGCCTGTCGCCACTAGATGGGGGTCGAGAGCGGCATGTTAGCTCTCCGCCTTGGGGCAAGATGGCTGCGCCCACTGGCTTTGCTGGGGGGCAGGGGCTGTTACACGCGCCAGTCTGGGTTCAGATCAGTTCTGTCCTCTGGTCTCCCAAGGCCCTTGATTTATAGGGCCCCCATGGACGGAAGCTTCCCCCCCCCCCCCCGAACGTGGGTCTCCATGAATCAGCGGCAGGAGTCCTGGATGATCCCCCCGTCGCGCGGCCCCTCCCCCACTCCTTCCCGACCGGCGCCGCAGTGATCACAGACTCTAGGGGAGGGAGCGATGTTCTCTCCCACCGTTCCAGCGCCTCCGAGGGTGTAAGCAAGGTTATGATCTCCGCCTTTTGGTATTGTAGGTCTCTAACGAACGAGCTGGCATTATGTTTATTCTCTGAAATTCATTTCTTCCAATCTTTTGTTGTATTTTGGAGGGAGAGAATCCCGGGTCAGCTCACCCCGCCATTTTGCTCCGCCCCTCTCCAACAGATGGTTTTTATCTCATGGTTTCTACAGGTCAGAAATCTGAACATGGCTTCTCTGGGTGCCTCTGGCTCAAGGTCTGCATGAGGTTTCAGTCAAGCTGTTCGCTGGGCTATGGTCTCATCAGACGGCTTGATGGGGATGTGGGGTCCACTTCTGAGCTCATCCACTTGGTTGTTGTCAGGCCCTTGTCCCCCATGACGTGGGTCTCTTCACAGCACTGTCTCATGATATGTAGCTGACTTCCCCCAGAGAGAGAGTCGAGAGTGGAGAGAGAGGTCATGACCACTTCTGCCATGTTTTGTTTGTTAGAGGTGAATCAAGAAATTCAGCTCACACTCAAAGGGCGGGGATTACACAAAAGTGTGACTCCCAAGAGGCAGGGATCATTGGGAGCAGTCCTAGAGGCTGCCTATCCCAGGCCTCTGGTACTCAATGGTTTATGTTTCTCCCACATGTAATATACACATACCCTCTCCCAACATCCTAAAGAGTATAATCTCATTGCAGCATTAGCTCACAGTCTAAAATATCATCATTGAGTACAGGTCCTAGTGTATCTGAGGCTCCTGGAGTCTAATTCTTTACAGGCAGCTCCTTGGGTACAGTCACTGTTGATCTGTGAAACTAAAGAGACAAGTTATCTGCCTCCCACATGCCCAAAAAACAAAGGTGGGACAGGCACAGGATCATTGCTATAGGTATTTCCATTCAAAAAGGGGGAACTGGAAGGAATGAAGGAATTACTGGTCTGTGGCAATTCTGATGCTCAGGCAGGAGAACTTTGTCAGTTCTTCGATTAGGTCTTGAGGCCTGAGAACCATTTCCATGGCTCTTGGCTCTGAGTGCCAGGCTCTTCATTCTGAGCGCTCATTCCTTCTTCATGAAAGGTAGCACGTGTTTGTACTGAGCAACTCTCAGTCTGCTCCCTGCCAGGAGAATTCTGTGGGCCTAAAGCCCTCTTTTTGTTTGTTACCATCTTTGTCTCCTTCAGTTCAAAGTGGCAATGTTTCTGCAGGTATAACTCTTGTAGAAGGATGTGCATCTTCAATGAATCTTCCTGAGGTACACTCCATTAGACAAAAAGTCACACCCACAAATCTCTTCGAGGTAATCTATTGCTTGATTGAAGGACTCTGTGGGACATACGTTGAATCTCTTTAGAAGACTTTTTTTCCTGCCTCAATGGTACTGAGACACCACTTTTAATCTTTCTGAGGTCTTAACAAAATATTTTACATTGGTACCCTTGGCTTCATCTTTGTGCCACATTTCCTGACAATGCTCTGGAGTTGGTCTTTACTCAGAAGCCATTTCTTAATTTTATGTATTTATTTTTATTATTTTTTTAAATTGAGGTAATATTGATTTATAACATTATATAAATTTCAGGTGTACATCATTATTTTTCAACTTCTGTATAGACTGCATCATGTTCACCTCCAAGTCTAGTTACCATGGTTACCATACACATGCGCTCCTTCACCCCTTGCACTCTCCCGGCACCTTCCTCTCTGGGTAACCACCAATCTGTTCTCTGTATCTATGTGCTCGTTTGTTTGTTTATCTTGCATACATGAGTGAAATCATGCAGCAATTTTCTTCCTCCACCTGACTTATTTTGCTTACCCTCAAGAATCATCCATGTTGTTGCAAATGGCAAGATTTTGTCTTTTTTTCCTTTTTCTTTTTGAGGAAGCTTAGCCCTGAGCTAACATCTGCCACCAATCCTCCTCTTTTTGCTGAGGAAGATTGGCCCTGAGCTAACATTCGTGCCCATCTTCCTCTACTTTACATGTGGGATGCCTGCCACAGTGTGGCTTGCTAATCGGTGCATAGGTCCATGCCTAGGATCCTAACCAGTGAACCCCAGGCAGTGAAGTGGAGCATGCGAACTTAACTGCTATACTACCAGGCCAGCCCCAGGGATTTCGTCTTTGTTAATGGCTGAATAGTAGTCCATTATGTGCCACATGTTTATCCATTTATCTGCTGATGGGCACTTCAGTTGCTTCCACGTGTTGGCTATCATGAATAATGCTGCAGTAAACATAGAGGTGCATATGTCTTTTTGAATTAGTGTTTTTATATTCTTTGGATAAATATCCTGAAATGGGATAGCTGGATTATATGGTATTTCTATTTTTAATTTTTTGAGAAATCTCCATACTGATTTTCATAATGGCTGCACCAATTTACATTCCCACCGGCAGTGTACAAGTGTCCCCTTTTCACCACATCCTCTTCAACATGTTATTTCTTGTCTTTTTAAAAATAGCCATTCTGATGAGTGTGAGGTAATATCTCGTTGTTTTGCTTTGCATTTCCCTAATAATTATTGATCTTGAATATCTTTGCATATGCCTATTTCCCATCAGTATATCTTCTTTGGAAAATTGTCTGTTCACATCCTCTGCCCACTTTTTGATCTGGCTGTTGGTTTTTTTGTTGTTGAGTTGTATGAGTTCTTTATATATTTTGGAAATTAACCCCTTGTTGAATATATGATTTGCAAATATCTTCTCCAAATTGGTAGGTTGTCTTTTCATTTGTTGATGGTTTTCTTTACCATGCAGGAGCTTTTCAGTTTGATGTAGTCTCATTTGTTTGTTTTTTTCTTTTGTTTCCCTTGCCTGAGGAGACATATTCAAGAAGGTACTGCTAAGACTGTCAAAGAGTGTACTGCCTATGTTTTCTTCTAGGTGTTTTATAGTTTTAGGTCTTACATTCAAGTCTTTAGTCCATTTTGAGTTAATTTTTATGTGTGGTGTAAGATAATGGTCTACTTTCATTCTTTCACTTCTGGCTGTCCAGTTTTCCCAACACCATTTATTGAAGAGACTTTTCTTTCTCCACTGTATATTCTTGGCTCCTTTGTCAAAAATTAGCTGTCTATAGAGGTGTGGGTTTATTTCTGGGATCTCAATCCTGTTCCAGTGATCTGGGTGTCTGTTTTTCTGCCAATGACATGCTATTTTGATTACTGTAGCTTTGTAGTATATTTTGAAATCAGGACGTGTGATACCTCCAGCTTTGTTCTTTTTTTCTTCAGATTTGCTTTGGCTATTCGGGGTCTTTTCTTATTCCATATAAATTTTAGAATTCTTTGTTCTATTTCCACGAAAAACATCATTGGGACTTTGATAGGGATTGTATTGAATCTGTAGGTTGCTTTAGGAAATATGGATATTTTAATTATGTTAATTCTTCCAATCCATGAGTACAAAATATCTTTTCATTTTTTTTATATCTACTTCAGTTTCTTCTAACAATGTGTTGTAATTCTCAGTGTACGGGTATTTTGTCTCTGTTAAATTTACTCCTATGTATTTTATTATTTTTGTTACAATTGTAAATGGGATTGGATTCTTGATTTCTCTTTCTGTGAGTTCATTGTTAGTGTATAGAAATACAACTTATTTTTGTATGTCGATTTTGTACCTTGCAACTTTACTGTGTTTATTAATTATTTCTAACAGTTTTTTTTAGTGGATTCTTTAGGGTTTTCTATGTATTGAATCATGTCGTCCACATATAGTGACAGTTTTACTTCTTCCTGTCCAATTTGGATGCCTTTTATTTCTTTTTCTTGCCTAATTTCCCTGGCTAAGTCTTCCCATACTATGTGAATAAGAATGCAAGAGTGGGTATCCTTGTTTTGTTCCTCTTCTTAGAGGAATAGCTTTCACTTTTTCACCATTGAGTATGATATTGGCTGTGGGTTTGTCATATATGGCCTTTATTATGTTGAAGTACTTTCCTTCTGTACCCATTTTATTGAGAGGTTTTTTTTTATTATAAATGTTTTCTCTTGTTAAATGCTTTCTTTGCATCTATTGAGATGGTCATTTGATTTTTATTCTTCATTTCATTAATGTGGTGTATCACATTGATTGATTTGCAGATGTTGAACCATTCCCACATTCCTCAAATAAGTGCCACTTGATCATGATGTATGATCTTTTTAATGTATTATTGTATTTGACTTGCTAATATTTTGTTGAGGATTTTTGCATCTATGTTCATCAGTGATATTGACCTGTAATTTTCCTTCTTTGTGTTGTCCTTGTTTGCTTTTCGTATCAAGGTAATCTTGGCCTTGTAAAATGAGTTAGAAAATGTCCCATTCTCTTCAGTTTTTTGGAAGAGTTTGAGAAGGATAGGTATTAAATCTTCTATGAATGTTTTCTGGAATCCACCAGAGAAGCCATCTGGTCCTGGACTTTTGCTTTTTGGGTTTTTTTTTTTATTACTGTTTCAATCTCTTTACTAATGATTCATCTATTCAGAGTCTCTACTTCCTTTTGATTCAGTTTTGGAAGGTTGTCTAATTCTAAGATTTTATCCATATTAATTAGGTTATCCAACTTGTTGGCATATAGCTTTTCATAGTGTTCTCTTATAATCCTTTGTATTTCTGTAGTATCCATTGTAATTTCTCCTCTTTCATTTCTGATTTTATTTATTTGAGCCTTCTCTCTTTTTTTCTTAGTGAGTCTAGCTAAGGGTTTGTCAATTTTGTTTATATTTTCAAAGAACCAGCTCTTAGTTTCATTGATCTTTCTGTTGTCTTTTTAGCTCCATTTTCATTTATTTTTTCTCTGAGTTTTATTATTTTATTCTTTCTACTGACTTTGGTTTTTCTTTATCTAGCTCTTTTAGGTGTAGTGTTAGATTGTTCATTTGAGATTTTTCTTGTTTTTTGAGGTAGACCTATATTGCGATAAACTTCTCTCTTAGTACTGTTGCATCCCATTGGTTTGAGTATATTGCGTTTTCATTTGTCTCCAGGCATTTTTTGATTTCTCCTTTGATTTCTTCATTGATCCAATAGTTTTTCAGAGCATGTTGTTTAGTCTCCACATTTGAGACTTCTCTAGGTTTCCTCTTGTAGTTGATTTCTAGTTTTATACCATTGTGGTCAGAAAAGATGTTTGATATTATTTCAATCTTCTTAAATTTATTGAAATTTGTTTTGTTTCCCAATATATGGTCCATTTTTTATAATGTTCCATGTGCATTTGTGAAGACTTGGCATTCTGCTGCTTTTGGATGGAATGTTCTATATATAGCTGTTATGTTCATCTAGTCTAGTGTTTCATTGAAGGCCAATGTTTCCTTGTTGACTCTTTGGATGATCTATCCATTGATCTCAGTTGGGTATTAACATCCCCTACCACTATTGTATTGCTTTTAATTTCTCCCTTTAGGTCTGTTAATAGTTACTTTATATACTTTGGTGCTCCTGTGTTAGGTGCATATATCTTAAAAAGTGTTATGTCTTCTTGGTGGATTGTCCCCTTTATCATTGTATAATGTCCATCTTTGTCTCTTGTTGTCTTTTTTGTCTTGAAGTCTATTTTGTGTGATATAAGCATGGCTACATTCACTTTCTTTTTGTTGCCATTGCTTGGAGTATCCTGTTCCATCCCTTCGTTCTGAACCTGTTTGTCTTTAGAGCTGAGGTGGATCTCTTGGAGGCAGCACATTGTTTGGTCTTGTTTTTTAATCCATCCAGTCACTCTGTGTCTTTTGATTGATGAATTCAATCCATTTACATTTAGGTGATTATTGATATATGGAGAGTTAATACAGCCATTTTATCTTTTTTTTTTCTGATTACTCTATATTTTTATTGTTTTTTTTCCTTGTGTTTCTGTCTGTCATTTCGGTTTGGAGGTCTTCTGTGATGTGTTTTTCAGTTTTCTCTTCATTTCTGATTTGTGACTCTGCTCTGAATTTTTGTTTTGTGGTTGCCACGATGTTTGTATAAAAGATTTCATAGATGAGATAGCCCTTTTTCTACTTATGGCATCTTATTTCTATCACCTATGCAAGTTCTGTCCTTTTCCTCTTCCCCTTCTATGTTTTTGTTGTCACAAATTATCCCTTTTAGTATTGTGAGTTTATTACCAAATTAAAGTGGTTTTAGTTATTTTTAATGCTTTCTTTCCTTTTAGCCTTCGTGTTATAATTGTTTACTAACCTACGCTGGTATAGAGCTGCAATTTTATGATTCTCTCTCTCTGTTTATCACCTTGTTTAAAGCTTTGTACATCTTTGCCTCTTTGTTTCAGGTAGGAAGGCTGCTTTCAACATTTCTTGTAAAGGAGATCTAGTGGCAATGAACTCCCTCAGCTTTTGTTTATCTGGGAAATCCTTTATTTCTCCTTCATATTCAAAGATGACTTTGATGGATAGAGTATTCTTGGCTGACAGTTTTGTCTTTCAATGTTTTGAACATATCATTCAATTCTCTGCTGGCCTATAGAGTTTCTTCTGAGAGATTTGCTGACAGCCTGATGGTCCTTTGTAGATTATTGTTTCCTTCTCTCTGGCCACTCTTAATATTCTTTCTTTGTCATTGATGTTTGACAATTTTAATATAACCCCAACGTGCCTTGGAGAGGGTCTTTTTGTGTTGAGATAGTTAGATGTTCTATTAGCTTCCTGTACATGTATATCCAGTTTCTGCCCCAGGTTTGGGAAATTCTCAGCTATTATTTCTTTAAATAAACTCTCTGCCCCCGTCTCCTTCTCTTCTCCTTCTGTGATACCCATTACCCTTATGTTGCTTTTCCTGGGTGAGTCAGATATTTCTCACAGAACTTCTCTATTTTAAAAAAAATCTTAGTTCTCTCTCCTTTTCCATGTGAATTATTTCTAGATTTCTATCATGGAGCTCACTAATTCTCTCTTCCATATGGTCTGCTCTATTTTCAATGCCTTCTACTCTATTCTTTACCTCATTTATTGTGTTCTTCACCTCCATAATTTCTATTTGGTTCTTTTTTAGCGTTTCAATCTCTTTTGTTAAGTGCTCCTTCTGTTCATTAATATTAGTCCTGAGCTCACAGAAGTGCCTTTCTGAGTTTTCTTGTAACTCACTGAGTTTCTTCATGACAGATATTTTGAATTCTCTGTCAGTTAGATTGCAATCTTCTGTGACTTCAAGTTTGGTTTCTGAAGAGTTGTCATTTTCTTTTTGGTGATACTGTAGTTCTTCATGGTGCTTGAGGAGTTGTTCTTCTGCTGGTGCGTTTGTGGTAGTAAACACCTTTCTTGCTTGAGAAAGGCTTTGTTTACTTTGATTCTGAGCTGCTTCTGGTTGTATTTGAGAGCCTGAACTTTCCACCCTCCACTGCCTCTGCCAGAGGTACTGTCAGTGCCCTTATTGTGCTGCTTGTGCCTCCAAGGTTGCTGATGCCCTGTTGCTTGTGATGTTGTTGCAGTTGTGGGCGTCACCACTGGCGTCACTGGGCTGGCGAGCACCTCTGCTGCTTCTGGAGTTGCCTGGGTTGCTGCTTCCCCCACTGTGCCTGGGGGGAGGGGGAGAGGGGAGTGGAAGCTGGGGTCACAGGCACCTCTGCCATGCCTGGGTTTGTTGGGTCTGCAGGCCCTTCTGCTAGGGTTGGGGTGGCTGAAGTTGCAGGTGTTCTTGCAGCTGGGGGAGGGGGCAAGATCATGGGCTCTGCTTCTGCTATTACTTAGTTCTCCATGGGCTTGGGCAATACTGATGCATGCACTGCCTACACTGCTGATGCCAGGTTATCTGGGGGTGCTGGGTTTGTGGGTGTCACCACCATTACTGGGTGGGCCAGAATCATGGGAGACACTGCCACTGCCACAACAAGAGGGTTACCTGGGTTGCAAGTGCCATCAGGGTTCCTGAAGCCTTTTGTCTCTGGAGACTGTGCAGTTCCTGGAACCTTAGGTCCTGGGCACTGCCACTGCTGCTGGGGTCCCAGGGTCTTGTGTGCAGCCTCTGCTGCTAGCAAGGTCAGTGATGAGGGTGCTGCCACCAGGGGCTAGGTCACAGCAACTGCTGCAGTTCCTGAACGTTAGATTGCAGGTGCAACCTGCCATTGCTGGGTGAGGGAGAGAGTCTGAGTCACGAGTGCCACTGTGGTTCCTGCAGCCTCTGATCTCTGGTGCCAGTACAATTCCTGGAACCTCAGGTCATGAGCACTGCCACCACTAACTGGGAGTGTTGAGGTCTTGGATGTACCCCATGCTGCTGAAAGAGCTGGTGTTGGAAGCACCACTGCCAGGAGAGTGGGAGGAGGCTTGGTTGCAGGTACTGCTGCAGTTCCTGAAACCTCAGGTCATGGGTGCCTCCTGCCACTGCTTGGGGAGGGGAAGGGCTGAGTCATGTATGCCACAGCAGGTCCTGCAGTCTCTGATCTCCAGCACCAGTGCAACTGCTGGAATCTCATGTCACAGGCACTGCTGCCCTTGCCAGGGGTATCAGGGTCTTGGATGCAGCCCTTCCTACTGGAAGGGCCAGGGTTCAAGTCACTGCTGCCAGGAAAGGGGGAGGGGGCTGGGTCACAGGTATTGTCACAGTTCCTGGAGCTTCCAGTCACAGACCCTTCAGTGATTCCTGAGTCTTCTGAGAGCAAGGGGTGCCTGGATTCCTGGGGCCTTCTCTTGGGGTCTCTGGTCAAAGGTGCAACAGCAGTTCCTGGAATCTCTGGTCTCAGGAGCTGCTCCCACTGCTCCTTTGGTTACACTGCCTCAAGGAGGTCCAGTTCACCATCCTCAGATATATAGATGTACAAATCTCTCAGGCATTCTGATGTGCTGTGCAGAGAGTCCTTTGTTTGTCTGTGGATGTCCTACTGATTTTAACTTAGAAGGGAGAGACAAAGGGAAAAGCTCACTCCACAGTGATGCTGACGTCTGCCATTTCTTAATTTTTTTTTCTTCTCCCCAAAGCCCCCAGTACATAGTTGTGAATTCTAGTTGTGAGTGCCTCTGGTTGTGCTATGTGGGACACTGCCTCAGCATGGCCTGAAGAGCGGTGCCATGTCTGCGCCCAGGATCTGAAGTGGCGAAACCCCGGGCCGCGGAACCAGATGGCGTGAACTCAAGCACTCAGCCACAGGGCTGGCCCCTGCCGTTTCTTAATTTTAAAGTCATCATTTGCCATTAGGAGGAGCAGAGAATTTTCGGAACCATACAGTCCTGGCTCCTTTGTGTTTAATGATCTTCTCCTCAATTTCTCTCTCTCACATTTTACTGTAAGCAGCAGGAAAAAAACAAGTGGTACCTTCAACAGTTTTCTTTGAAATCTTCTTAGCTACATTGCCAGTCCATCAGATGTGTTTTCTACTTTCTACATAACTTCAGGCAACAGTGTTGCTAAGCTTTCTGCCACTTCATAGGAAAAATTCCCCTTTCTCCAGTTTCCAATGAGATTTTCTTCTCTTTTCTGTGAGCCATCAATTACAGTCTCTTCAGAGTTTAGCGGCTGTTTATAAATACTTGAAGCTTTCACTAACACTCCATAAAGCCTACTGTCTGGCTCCGAAGTCACTCCTATCATTTATTTATTTATTTTTATTTATTATTTTAATGGCCAAACTGTAACATTAAAGATCAAAAGAAACTAAGGAAATATTGTTATGGTGATCCTTGATAAAAGTACCAGGCAAGACTGAATAAACTTTTCTAGAAGTCAATAAGGGTTAAGGTTAAATTCCCAGGCATCTGGAAATCTTGTACTTTTTGAAAGAAGGGCAATGGACCTGGTAGTTTCTTATGATCCTTTGTACACAAGGACTCAAGGATTCTGGAACAGCAGCTGGACGTTCTTTTTCGATTTGAAGAGTTGGCAGTTTTTTCTGAGAAAACTTTGTCTATAGGTAGTAATTAATGCAGACTTCATCTGTTTAAGGTTTTGGCCGTGTTGGAGATTTGGACTAGAGAGTAGCATGAGCAGTGGACTTTCCTAAGGCTCAGAGTGAAGGAGAGAATGAAAACTGAAACTTTCTGTATTCAGTTGACAATAGTATGCTTCTTACATCGGTCCCTAGCCCCATATTTTCTCTTCTTTGTGGTTTTACATTAATCACATCCATTTGTGTATATTCATTTGTGTGTATGGTTGTGGTTGGCTCCGGTGGCCAGAAAGCCACATGATTTATAGTTAAGACATAAATAATTTTGCTTGAGAAGCTACCTAGGTTTTCTTACTGTCTACAATATTTTTTTCTTCCTTTTTTCCTTCTTTCCTTCCATTCTTCTTTCCTTCCTTCCTGTGTTTCTTCCTCCCTTTCTTTCTCTCCCTCAATCTTTCCTTCTTTTCCTTCTTTTTATCTATGCCTAAGTTCTTTTCTCCTTCAGTATATACCTTGGCACACAGGTGTTTCTATTCAATAGTGTAAATGTTATTTTCCCAGGCATTTCTTTAAGAGTAGAATGCCATTGGGGGATGTAGTAAAATCGTAACTACTTGGTCCACTAGTTATTCAGGCCATTCATCTTCAACAGAGGAAAACATGAACATGAAAATAAAAGTGAAAACAAACAAGTCTAATGTTGACAAATGGGATAAATGTTTTGACACAGAAGCAAAATCTGTTGTGGGGAAGAACAGCAAGGAACATGCTTCTCATAGATTGGTTAATCAGGAAAGATCTCAATGAGCAGCTAAGGGGGAGGGAAAGGAATGCCGAGCTGAGCGTGCCCAGTGCACAAACGGTTGCAGGGGTCTGAAGATGTGTTGCATTTCGCTCATGCTAAGCACTTTACTGTCTGGAATATAGAGGCAAACTGAAGGAGTGGTGAGAGTTAAAAGTAGAACGGACGACAGAGTATGATCACGAGGTCATTAGATATTATACTAAGGAATTTGGATTTTTATCCTGGAGGTAAGAGGGGGGACAGCCAAATTTATATCTGGAAGTGATCACTCTGATAACAGCAGTGATACGTTCAGATTTTGCGGGGCTTGATGCATATGCATACAATCGGACCTCTGTATTTGTGGGTTCCACATTTGCAGATTCAACCAACCACAGACCAAAAGGCTTAGATGGTTGCATCTGTACTGAACATGTACAGACTTTTTTCTTGTCATCATTCCCTGAACAATACGGTATAACAACTATTTATATAGCATTTACATTGCACTGGGTAATATAAGTAATCTAGAGATGATTGAAAGTATACATGAGATGTTATATGCAAATACTATGCCATTTTATTTAAGGGACTTGAGCATCCGTGGATTTTGGTACCCATGGGTACCAAAACAAGTCCCCCGCAGGTACTGAGGGATGACTGTACAATTTGGTGGTCTCTCTTTAAGACAAAATAATATGAACTTAAAAATATAAAATTAGGTACAAAAGTGAGTATTTGTTTAGAACAAGAAAAGAAAGCACAACAAATCACAAATTTAAAAATGCTGAGAAAAATCACAAAATCCAGAAAAATAACATATTTTATTAATTATTGCTGACACACTCGTGTAAAAGAATCCCCCCTGTGTTTGTAGACGTCAACCTTTTGCTCACCTCTTCATAGGACAGTAATGTTGTTATATCACTTCCTATTGACAGAAGAGAAAGATAATTTACTTTATCCTTCAGCATGGTTAGTGGGAGTTTTATATATTATTAAGAATTTAGAAATTTCTTTCATCTTTACAATTTATTGATAGTCTTATGTAAATTTTTAGGTTTGTCAAGTTTGAGAAAACCTATAAAGGTTTATTTCACATATTGTGAACCAGAAGATTTTGACACAGGGCATATCAAATTCTCTTATGCAATTACTAATATAAATACTCTTTGAGTCAATGACTCTAATTATCCAGTTTGTCTTTGATGGTTTTATGTCATGATGCCAGGAGAGTAGCCATAGAGATAAGCAGTAGTATTTCTGGAAGGTATTCTTTCATGGGAACAATAAGCCATAACTTACCTCTATGTGGAAGTGACAGCAAACCATATACACATATGCTACTAACTCCAACCAAGTGTAACTCCAGCCCAGTTTCTCCTCTGCTTGATCCTCAATACCACCGGACGCAAGAGGAAGTGTGACAGAGGGCAAGTCAGAGGGGAGAGACAAAGGTTTTAACCAATTGTGGTTAAAGTATCTTACCTTTGCAAATTTTACAAAATGCATGGCCATATGAACATATTACCAGGGCTCTTTCCCAGCCTTGGAAGGGGCCGGCATAAGTGAGGCACCATGAAACAAACTTTATTAGCCTCAAAAAAGTCTGCTGCAAGGTAGCCAAAGTAAAAATGGACTGAAGGGGTCCTGCCTGGAGGCACAGAAACCTCAGTGGGGCTATGACCTAAGGTGTGTGAGTGAGAATGAAAAACAAAGGCATGTTTGATTTTTACATCTCCTCTTTAATGGGGAATATGATTGATAGGATTTGGGTGATTTATTTTTGTAGGGGTTAGAGAAGAGAGAAAGGGAGGAAACAAGGATGATTCAACTTTCTGACTTAGGTAACTGGAGGGGGTCATGCCATTGAGCTAGGAAACAGGATTAGGAGACAAGGGTTGTGAACATTACTGAACTCAAGGGGCCTGAATGATAACTGAGTTGGCTATGTGAGTCTAAAGAGCAACCTAGGAAGTGGTGGTGGAAGCAGTGGGATTGGGAAGTTGGTGGTGCCATCAATCAGTGGAATATTGGAGCTGGGGCCAGGGAGTTGCCACTGCCTCAGCCAAAGGGACCCTAGAAGACAATAGTAAACCAAATCGACAGCCCTGGCAGTGCCCTAGAGACTTGGCTAGAACTAAACCCTACTCTTCTGAATGTGCTGACTAGGTATTTCACTTACTGTTTCCACTGCTACCACTGAGCCTCCCATTAAACTTAATTTTGCGTGTCTCATGACAAAAATTCCTGGGCCCAGAGTTTATAGACCTTTGGTAGAGCAGCTCTTTTAGTTTACGATCACGTAACAAATCAGGGTTTTTTTTCCACTTATATAATTTCCAGCTAATTCTTTCTATTATCTCACTTCTGGTCATTATTATTAGTCTTTGTTCCTTACTCACACTTTTTTTTTTTATCCCATCTTATTTCCACAGTCATTTTAAACATTCCTACTTATATTTCATATCTAATAAAAATACCCTCTGAAGTCTGTTCAAATCTAATTCTGCTCTTTGTTACATTGGCCTATTCTCATCTTGATGTCTTTTTCCTTGTATGCTTTGCTTTTATGTTTTAATTTGTTTTGTTTTTATTGCAAGCTTGTATTCATTGGAAATTTATCACTAGGACAGTAGGAATTCTTTGAGCTCAATATTTAGGGCAGTTTCTCTGAAAAAGATTGTGTTTGATTCTGCCTGGAGGCGTTGTAAATTCCTGGAATCACTTTAAACTAACTTCACTTATTTTTTATTTATTTTCTTTACTTTTAGAATATTCCCGCAACATGTGTTCAGACCTCAAATCCATGTAAAAGCCAGCCCATAGTTACAAATTATGAACAGAGATTATTTTGCTCTTCACCCAGAGATAAGGTAATGATAGGAAATTTTCTCTGCTGTTTCCTTTTGTGGGTACATTTCAGTATTGTTTTTCCTGATTCTCTATTCCCCTGAAGATGTCCCAGATCCACAGGAATTTTTATATCCAACTCTTCACTTGATCGGGTAAGGGACATTTTGTGGGAAGGAGACACACTCCTAGACTTATTTTCCTTTCCCTGGGCAATTGTAAAAAGTGAATATTTGGGTAACAGAGTAACGTGGATGCCCTTTGGGTAGTCAGCAGCTTCAGCGGTCACTTCCCTGGATTTGTCCATTAGCTCTGTAACTGGCCTGTAAGGATTTTCCTTATTTTCTTGCCAGTTAAGCTACACACGTAAAATGATCATTTTTAGATATTTTGTTGCTGGGTGGTTATTCAGGTTATTGCTAGAATCAGAAGTCAACTATGACTTTCTTATAGAGTTCTCAGTCTTGCACCAGAGTTTCTTTTCTGTTGTTGACAAGAGAATGGTGTGTCCTTACCATGTTCTCCAATTATCTAGCCTGTCAGTCATATCTATATGGAATTTATTTCCTTCAGAGTCATTCCCCTGGAAATCCTCTGGAGCTTCTGCTCCACCATGGGCCAATGACTTTCCAGCTGTGATGAGATCTCCCTTCTCTCCTTCCTTGGGTAAAACTACTATTTCCTAGATCCACTGGCTTCCAATATCTTATTTGTTTCTTCATTTTCTCTATCATGTCATTAAAGAATGCCTCAATTTTTGGACCTGAGTCCATTCACATCTAAAATGTCTTTAATTTGCTCTCAGACTTGATTGATGGTTTTCTTGGGTATTCAATATAGGTTCAAAATAAATTGTCTGGACTTCTAGTTTCTGCTCCGAAATGTAAACAGCTTGGAAGTCATGACTCTTGTTCTTACAAGAAAAAAGCTGAACATACTGAAAATCAATGACTTTTCTTGAGCCCATTTGAGAATTGAGGTCTCAGGGCAAACTGATACCCCAAAATAGGGAGAGAATGACAAATTAAGAGAGCTAAGATCTGTTTACACAGAGCGGAATCCACAAAAGCCTTAAACTGATAAGAATACTTAAGTGATAATTTTGATAAATTGCTGGAGACTGAATGTGGAATAGTGTGGAAGTGAAAATATGCCAGAGGCAGCAGTCTTAGCGTACCTTCCCCCACAAATCATAGTTTTACCACCAGGAACCCCACCAGGTTCTTATAGTGGGGATAAGAAAGATCCCCTGGTGACTCTGGCAGGAGGAGGGGAGAAGTAATCTTTTAAAAATGCCCAAAGCATTCTCTGTAACAAATGCCTACTCTCCAAAGGGAAAGATTTTACCAGAAGCTTATGACACCCAAGGGAAAGGGCATTTATCCAATTCCAGCCCCCTCTAGTCTTCCTGTTCCATCTAAGAGGGGAAAACTGCTAAGAAGCATTTGTGAAAGTCACAACCCAGGAACATAGGCCCATTTAAAGACAGATTTAATCATAAGATTATCGAATGCTTCTGCTCCCTGATACCTTACCACCAGGTCAATAGGGCTCCTATATAATACCAGTGAGTTAGAGCTGCAAGAGGTGCAAGGTGCAGACTCTATTTAAGGAGGAGTTCTCAGGAAAGCCCAAAGACAACAGGGGAGGCAAAAATAAGGACACTAAAGGAAATTGGAGCCTCTGGAACCTACAGCTACAGCTAACATTAAATAGTCCAAATTCTAGTTAGATTAACATAAAACCTCACCATAAAGACTTTTTACCTTAGGTCATATTACCTGATACATTATGCCTAGCTTTCATCCAAAAATTATAAGATGTGCTAAAAGGCCAAAATGAAACAGTCTGAATATACAAGGTGCTACAGTCTGAAAGTTTATTACCCCCAAAATTCACATTGAAATCTTCACCACCAAAGGTGATGGTATTAGTAGGTGGGGGACCTTTGGGAGGTGGTTGGGTCATGAGGATAGAGCCTTCATGAATGGTATTAGCGTTCTTATTAAAGAGAGGCATCAGAGCTCCCTAGTCCCTTCTACCATAGGGGGATACAACAGGAAGTCTGCAACCTGGAAGAGGGCCCTAACCCAACCATGCTGGCACCCTAGTCTTGGACTTCCAGCCTCCAGAACTGTAAGAAATAAATTTCTGCTCTTTATAAGCTACCCAGTCTGTCCTAGTTTGTTATAGCATCCTGAACAAACTAAGACAGAAAGCAAGCATCAGAACCAAACTCTGTTATAAGGTACCTGCACTACACACGAAGTAGTATAATATTATTTAAAGGTAGAGCTAGATTAGTTGTAAATGTATGTTGCAAACTCTCAGGCAACCACTAAAATTTTTATTTAAGGAAGCATAATTGATATGCTAAGGGAAGAGATAAAATGGAATTATACAAAATGTTCATTAAAACCAGAGAAGGCAGAGGGAAAGAAAAGGAAGAAAAGAAAACAACAAATGTAGTGAATGCAAAACTGTTACAAACTTGATACACATTAACCCGAGTATTTCAATAATCACTTTAAATGTGAATGATCTGAATACACCAATTTTTGGTTGGCAGAGTGGATTAAAAACAACAAGACCTAACTATATGTTGTCTACAAGAAACTCACTTTAAGGACTCAGATAGATTACAAGTAAAGGGATGGAGAAAGATGTATCATGGTTACACTAGTCAAAAGAAAACTGGAGTAACCATGTTAATTTCAGACAAGGGAATTTCAGAAAAAGAAAAGTTCTCAGGGATAATGAGGATTACGTAAGAATAAAGGAGTCTACTCTCTCAGACAGCATATGAATCCTCAACCTGACAACAGACCATCAAAATATGTGAAGTGGGGCCGGCCCAGTGGTGTAGTAGTTAAGTTTATGCACTCCACTTCAGTGGCCTGGGGTTCACAGGTTCGAATCCCGGGTGAGGACATACATACCACTCATCAAGACATGCTGTGGTGGCATCCCACATACAAAATAGAGCAAGGTGGGCATACATGTTAGCTCAGGGCCAATCGTCCTCACCAAAAAAAAAAAAAGAGAGAGAGAGAGAAAGAAAGTGAAACAAAAACTGGTAGAACGGGAAGGAGAAAATAAAATAGTTAACTCCATTATGACAGCTGGAGGCACCAACACCACTCTTTCAGTAACTAATAGATAAAGGAGGCAGAAAATCAACAGGGATATAGTTGAACTGAACAGCACCGTCAATCAACTTGATCTAATTGATATTTACAGAGAACTCCATCTAACAACAGCAGAATACAAATTCTTCTCAAACTCACATGAAACATTCATCAAGATAGAACAAATTCTGGGCCACAAAACACAGCTTAACAAATTTAAAAGAATAGAAATCATGCAATGTATTTTCTCAGATCACAATGGAATTAAACTAGAAATCAATAACAGAAAGATAGTGGAAACACCCCAATACAAACATTAAATTCAAATATTTGAACACTTCTAAGTAACAAATGATTCAAGGGATAATTCTCAAAAGAAATTTAAAACTGTTTTGAAATAAGTGAAATTGAATAGACAACTTATCAAAATTTATATAATTTGGTGAAGCAGTTCTTTGGGGAAAATTTATAGCATTAAGCACATGCATTAGAAAATGAGAAGAATCTAAAATTAATCATCTAAACTTCAACTTTAGGAATCTAGAAAATGAAGAACAATATAAGCCTAAGGCAAGCAGAATAAAGGAAATAAAAACTAGAGCAGAAATCAATGAATTTGAAAGAAGAAAAACAATAATGAAAATCAGCAAAATCAAAAGCTAGTTCTTCAGAAAGATCAATAAAATGATAAACTTCTTGCCAGGAAAACCAAGAAAAAAGACAGAAAACACCAATTAATAATAGCAGAAATGAAAGAAAGGTCATTGGTACTGATCACATGGACATTAAAAGAATAATAAAGAAATACTCTGAACAATTGTATGTTCATAAGTTTGATAGCACAGCTGAAATGAACAAATTCCTTGAAAGACATAAGTTATAAAAACTCACACAAGGAAAGTTAGATAATTTAAATAGGCCTATATCTATTTAAAAATTGAATCAGTAATCAATAACCTTACAAAAAAGAAAGCACTAGATTCATATGGTTTCACTGGTGAATTCTGCCAAACATTAAGGAAGAAATAGTGCAAATTCTCTGCAAACTCTTCCAGAACATAGGAGATGTAAGACGTCCTAATTTATTATACAAGCACAACATTACCCTAATACTAAAACCAGATAGATATTAGAAGAAAGAAAAACTACAGAGCAATATCTCTCATGGACACACGGTAGACAGAATTATGCCCCTCCCCCAATGACGTCCACAGCCAAATGCCTGGAACCTGTGAATGTGTTACCTTACATGGCAGAAAGTGCTTTTCACGTGTTATTAATGACCTTGAGATGGGAGATTATCCTGGATTAATGGTACGGTCTCAGTGTAACCACAAGGGGCTTTATAAGAGGGAGATAGGAGTGTCACAGTGACAGAGGAGATGTGATGACAGGCAGAGAGTGGAGTGATATTTTTTGAAGATGGAGGGAGAGGCCAATAGCCAAGGAATGCAGTGGGCCTCTAAAAGCTGAAAAAAGCAAGGAAGTGGATTACTCGCTTAAATTTCCAGAAGGAATGGAGCTCTACTGACACATTGCGTTAGCCTGTAAGGCTCATTTCAAACTTCTGCCTTCCAGGACTGTAAGGTAATAGTGTGTACTGTTTTAGGGCCAATAATTTTGTGATAATTTTTTATAGTAGCAAAAGTCAACTAATAAAACATGGGTGGAAAAATCCTCAACAAAATATTAGCAAACTGAGGCCAATAATGCATAAAAAGAATTATATACCACAGCCAAGCGGGCTTTATTCCAAGTATGCAGGGGTGGTGCAATGTTAAAAAACTCAATTAATAGAATCCACCACACCAACAAGATAAAGAAGAAAAATGATTGGATCGTGTCAGTTTATGCAGAAAAAGCATTTAACAAAATCCAGTACCTATTCATGATAAAAATTCTCAGTAAACAAGGAGTGGGGAAGAACTTCTTCAACCTCACAAAGAATTTCTGCGCCTAAAGCTAATATTAAACTTAATGGCGAGGAGCATATGCGTACCCCCTGAGCTCAGGAACGCGGTAAGGATGTGCCCTCACAGCACTCCTATTCAACATCTGACTGGTAGTCCTAGCTAGTGCAATAACACGGGATAAAATAAAACTGACCTTGTTCACAGATGACATGGTTTTCTACGTATAAAAGTCCCCAAATGGACCAAAAAAAAAAAAAAAAGCAAAAAAAAGAGAACCAGAAACAAAGAGAAAAAACCTCCTGGAACTCCTTAGCAAGTATAGCAAAGGCACAGCATTCCAAGTTAATAACAAAGGTCAATTACTATTGGAATTTGAAATTAGAAAAACAATACCATTTACAATAGCACCAAAAATTGAAATACTTAGGTAAAAATTGAACATAATGTGCATAAGATCTAAATGTAGAAAACTGCAAAACTCTGGTGAAAAAAAATCAAAGAAGATCTAAATAAATGAGATATTCTGTGTTCACAGTTTGTAAGGCTCAATATTGTTAAGATGGAAGTTTTTTCCAGTTTGACTTATAGATTTAATGCAATCCCATCCAAAATCTCAGCAAGCTATTTTGTGGACACTGACAAACGGATCCTAAAGTTTACATAGAAAAGCAAAAGACCTAGAATAGTTAGAAATACTGAAAAAAGGACCAAGTGGGGCTCACACTCTTCCATTTCAAGATTTACCATAAAACTATAGTAATTAAGACATTACATTGGTGAAAGAAAAAATGCTAAGTGTTATTTTTCATTAGGAGAATACAAACTAAAACAATAATGAGATACCATTATACACCAGCCAGAGTAACTAAAATCCAAAACACTAACAACACCAAAATCTGGAAAGGATGCAGAGCCACGTTTCCGGTGAAAATGCAAAATGATATACAGCCTCTTTGAAAGAAAGTTTGGCAATTTCTTACGAAGTTACATAGTTTTACCACACAATCCAGCAATGCATGTGAATGTTTCTAGCAGTTTTATTCATAATCACCAAAAACTGGAAGCAACCAAGATGTCCATCAACAGGTAAATGAATAAACAAACAGTGGTATATCCATACAACAGAATATTATTCAGTGTATTCAGTATTAAAAAGAAATGATCTGTCAAGCTATGAAAACACATTGAGAAATCTTAAACTCACATTGCTAAGTGAAACAAAGCCAGTCTAAAAAGGCTGTATACTGTATGATTCAAATTATATGATATACTGGAAAATACGAAACTACAAAGATAGGAAAAAGATCACTAGTTGCCAGATGTTTACGGGGACGTGAGGAATATTGGATGGGGGAAGCACAGGGGGTGTTCTAGGCGGTGAAGCCATTTTGTGTGATACTGTATTGGTGGATACAAGACAATACGCATTTGTCAAAACCATAGAATGTAACAGTACACAGTGAATTTCATGTATCCAAATTAAAAAACAGCAATCCAACCAGAGGATCCAACAATCCAACGATCCACCATGATGTTGATCTAAGTAATTCTGGAAACAAGTAGAATGTGTAATTCTAAAGGCAAAAGGAACTGCGCATAAGAACTATACTCTAGTTGGTAAAGTTGTTTCCCATTGGTGTATAAATGAAGAATTCTGATACTGTATACATGTATACCGGAATTGAACAATTAAGCAAATAGATGGAAAATGGTGGAAGCCTGGTCTCTTATTTTGAGGCGGTAGTTTGCAAGGGGAGAAGACTAGAATAATCCGTGTGGTAGTGGAGTATGATTAGAGACATCAGTATGAACTCACGTTTAGCTTAATATAGACCCAAATGTTCACATATAGAAATATTTGTAGGTATGTATATATACATATGTTAGTATACAGACATATATTTCCTTACATTGTCAGCTCAGAGAGCCTAGAAGCAGTGACACTTTAGTAGCTATGAACACACCTAACACTTAGATCTTGGTTTTCAATGCCATTTCAATAAAAGATGCAGGGCTCCTTTAGAAATAACTGATTCTAGGACCAGGGCAGAAAATCTACAAGATAAGCCTGGAACATCTTATACAGTAACAAAAATTTAGAAAGTGCTCAAAATGAAAACACCCCAAATACAACCAATACACATTGAGGGGGTTATGTCAAAGGTGCATAGGAGCCAACTCAAAGAGCTCCTTTGGCCAAAGCTGGAACAATTTGAGCAAGAAAATAAATTATTATTGGATTATAACCCAAAGTATAATGTAAATTTCCAAGATGGGGCCAGCTTGGTGGTGCAGTGGTTAAGTTTGCACGTTCGGCTTTGGTGGCCCAGGGTTTGCCGGTTGGGATCCTTGGTGTGGACCCACACACTGCTTGGCAAGCCATGCTGTGGCAAGTGTCCCACATATAAAGTAGAGGAAGATGGGCACAGATGTTAGCTCAGGGCCAGGCTTCCTCAGCAAAAAAAAAAAAAAGAGGAGGATTGGCAGCAGATGTTAGCTAAGGGCTAATCTTCCTCAAAAAAAAAAAAACGTTTCCAAGAGTCTGTAGTAACATAAAAACATGATTGATTAATGGGGAGGAAGAGACAAAGCCCACATACAGAAATATGCCAAATAACTTATATAGATACTCTGCTTTCATAAAGGGGGATCTTAAGTCTTCACTCGTGACGTGTGAGCTGTGCATAGTACAGTATGGAAAGGGGAATAAAAAAGAGTGACTTTACAGTGGAAAAATATGACAAACATTACTTTAATTAGATGATAAAGGTCAACATCGATAGTGACGCATCATGTTGACAGTATTTAGCCTTGATGTGATGTGATGAGAATGGCACTTGTGTGATCTTCCTCCCCAAACCCATAACCCCAGTCTAACCAGGAGAAAAACAGCAAACAAGTTTCAATAGAGGGATATTCTACAAAATGCTGACCAGTACTCCTCAAAACTGTCAATATCATCACAAATAGGAAAAGTCTAAGAAACTGTCACAGTCAAGGAGCCTAAAGAGGCATAACAACTAAATGCAATGTCATACTCTGGATGAGATCCTGGAATAACAAAAAGGATGCTAAGTCGAAACTAAAGAAATTTGAATATGTTTGTATCAATACTGGTTCATTAATTGTAACAAATATGCTATATCAATTTTATATTGTAACGTGTTAGTAGAGGAGACTGGGTTCCCGGTTTATGGGAAGTCCCTACGCTATTTTCTCAATTGTTCTGTCAATCTACAAGCGGTCTAAAACAAAGTCTATTTAAAAAAAATTACCCTCAGAACTTTGAAGGCAGTGTCTTCCAACAGCCAGTGGTCTTCATGAGAAATCAGATTATTGTTCCTTTGTGGGAGATAGGACTTTTTTCCCCCTCCTCTGAAAGCTTCCAGGCTTTATTTATTTTGTTAAATCCATGCTGTTCTTAAGTTTCATGACAATCTTTCAGATGTGGTCTTCTGTCATTTATCTTGATCATCGCGCTATAGCCTTTGTATTCGGAAGAATTTTGTATTTTTTCATCTCTGAGTTTCGTTCCTTCTATATTTGATATTTTCTCTCCATCTCCGATCTCCTTTCTAGTAACTCTCATTAGTAAGAGATTGAATTGCGTGGCACTGACTCTTAACCTGTTTTCTTAGTCTGTCTACCTCTTTTGTTCAGATCAATGTCTGAGGAGAAGGATCCTTTTCTATCTTGCAGTCCTGCCACTATTTTATTTTGGCAATCTTCTTTTTAATTCTAAGCACTCTTTTATATTTTCTGATTGTTTCACTTATCAGCATCTTATTTTTAATAAATTTCTCTCAAATTTAATTGAGGTTAAGAAATATTATTACCTTATTTGTTATTATTTTACTCACCTGATTTGTTGTTGTTATTTTTGTTCATTTGTATGATCTTTCTTTTTTCCACGCTGCTGGTTTGTCTCCTATATCTTGTGATTTGTGGTTGCCTATTTATACATAAGAATGAAGATTATTGTTGAGAATCGTATGGAGTTGATGTGAGGTTCCTATGCACATCTGCAGACTCTGGGAATGAGAAGTTGGCTTCCCTTCAAGATGACCCGGAAGGGAACTGATGGCCTGTGCAATTAAGGTCCTCCAAATGCAGAATCCGAAGGGCTTTAGCCTGTATCAAGAGGATCCAGTGATGTAAACTCTTCCAGGGTAATTTGTTTAATTTATTTGGACTTTTGTATTTTTTACTATGGGAGGAAACTAGGCTTCCTAGGCTCAGGGTGAGGGTGGGGCAAATGGCGCTGCCATTCATGCTTAAAGCTTCCAACAGTCCCCCTACATTTCCCACCAGCCTTCAGTACCTGCCATCTCCACACGGGGAGCCTCTCTTGGATCCATCTGGAAGACAGGTTCCTCCCCAGCCTGCAGCTTTCTCCTCAGCACACTCCCATCTGCTGCTGACATCCGAAAACATCCCAGAGTCATCTGTCCCCTGATAAATTCCATTCCTCTTCTCTATGTGGCTGTGAGTTTATTCCCTTGTATAATTATACTGACATTTTCCTGAACCTTGAGAAAGAAAGGGAGGAAAAGGCATGTGATACATCTGCTACCTTGACCTGAAAACCTAAAATTCCTTTTTAAATAAAATAACTTTATAAATAACAAATAGACAAGTTACGAAATATGACACCCATTAATTTAAATTGCCTTTATTTTCCGGTTCATAAAAAGAGGGGAAAACGCTTGAGGGTTGCATTTTATATTTCTTGGTCTCCTCATACTTTACGGAGATCATTTCGTCTAATTCTTTTTCTTTACACATGAGTTGACAGGGCTCTGAGCAGAAAGCTCTTATCTGACTTGTGGAGAAGACTTTGGGTTTTGGAGTAGATCAGTCCACTTTGGAGTCCAGCTTTCCCACGGGCTGTGAGAGTCTGAGCCGCAGCTCCAATTCTCTCATCCATAAAGTGAGAACAAGGGAACATGGTTAGTCGAATTGTCGTGACAATAGGATGAGATTATACATGTAAACACAGCACCCAGCACAGTGCTGTAAATTGTCATAGCCCAATAAATATTGCTATTATCATTAATTATTATTATCACTCAGGTTTTAACAGCTTGTGCACCCAAAAAACATTTGTTTTTATGGTCAATAATAATCATCTAATTTGATATCCTTTCACTTTGTGACATTATAAGTGATATAACTTGTATAAGGGAAAGGAGAAAGGAGTTTAATTTTGTTAGGAAGAATGATTAAGAGGGAAAATTACTGGTACAATGTGACAAATATAATAAAGAAAATATGAGAAGTAGAGGCTGTGTGAGCAGCACTCATGATCCCTGTTTTGTTTGTTTTGCTTAAGAAGATTGTTCTCGTTGTAAGTGACAATTATTAAGAACAACATTCCAATGTTCGACTACAGCAGAACCTGAAATGAGACTTAGAAGGGACCTGATTGAAGAAGATACACAGGTTTTCGGAGCAGCTGGACGGGAGGAAGAGAAGTATTAGGAGGCATTTTACTTTTCATTATGGGTCTAATAATACTGTAGTGTAATTACACAAACAGCCTTCTGAGCACAGAAAACAAAAGAACAAAACTTCAGCGTGGGAAACAAGAAGAAGCTTTTGGGCAAACATAAGGGAAATAATCCAATGGAACGGAGAAGAAGCCATCGGAGCCAGGATGGAGAGTGGGGTCTTGGGACAGGACACATCTAACCCCAATATCCAAGCCTAAAGATTAATTCTGTAGTTATGATTCAGGGGTTGTGGGAGTGGTGTGGGAAAGAGACACCAGATTCCCTCTTCTCTGTGTTTTATTAATTTTATGGCTCTTTCTGTGGAGTGTGTGCTTTTCTCATTTGTTTGACCAACACAGGCAGGGGATGAGTAAGCTCCCCCAGCATACATTTTCCCATTTACCAGGGTCAGTGTTTACATTAATAACACACCATCCTATATGAGGTGCTCTCTGTGTTAACCCCGCACAGCTGCTAATTAGCAGGTCACTTGCAGGTTAGAGGTGTGCTTGTGTTGTGCTTCTTGGCTGGCTGTTGTGTTATTATAACAACTGTAAATGCCATATGCAGCTGCCATACGGGTTGTGCTCAGAAGGCTGTTTGTATAATTACAGGCATTAGCCAGAGATGGAGCCTGCCAGCTGACATTCAAGAGGCAATAATAACTTAATTTCCCTCACAACAAATTGGCTCTCTAATAGGGAATTTAGTTATACTCTGCACTTAGGGATGGCTTGAGAATTCCAGCAAATGCATTTCTGTCCAGTTATATCACAAGGGTGGGGGAAACACACCCACACGGAAGTAACTTTCCTCAGTTGCCTAAGGATCAACCAAGAGGTGACATTGCTCCATATTTTTTATTTCCAAAGAACAGATGCGTAGTCAGAGGAGTGAGCTGGCTTCCCTGAAGGATTTGTCACAATAAGTGCAGTCTTAAATGTGTTGCGAAAGGTTTTGCCCGCCTGGTGCCTCTTACTGGGCACAGTTCGGGAAGCTCTTTGCTCTCTCACAGTGTTTGGGATCAAATCAACTAGAGATCTCACCTGGGAACCTGCTCCCTGGTACTCTGACTTCACTGTGTCTTTGCTCCCGTTTTCCCTCAGCCAAAATATTTCTCCCTCCAGCCTCCACCCATCCAATGTTGGCGCCAAGCCAGTTCCTCTGATATCTTTCTTGATCCTTCTCTCCTACCTCCAGAGGATATTACTCTTTCTTCTTCTGGTGTTTTTAGCACTCGGTATAATAATTATAGCACTTTCTCTCTCATATATAATTATTTGTGCCCACACCTGTCTCTCAGAGTTGACTGAGAGGATCTAGCAGCATCTGTTTCTTATCCATCTTGGTAACACCTATAATGCCTTTCACCCAGCAGGCACCAAAAGCAGTTGTTAAATGGACTTAAAATATATTTTAAAAACTTATAATCATTTTGTATTTTAAAATGTGCGTAGAACTTTACTCACAATGGCAAACACAAAAGTTAGAAAAGATTAATGGATTTGATTATTTGAAAATAGAGCCCAGTTTGTACGCAGTATATTTAAACAGATTTCTCTCTGCATGTATATGTTAGACAATATTTTGTACCCTTCCTCATACACACATTCGTAACCATACCTGTATTTGTATCTGCATCTAATATTTTGGTATTTCGTGCCATTTAAATGAGATTGCAAAACTTCTAATGACCTAGAAAGACTTGATATCCTCTGAAATGATAAAGGAAAGTGACAAACACTGTCAATACAAATTTGTATTAAAGTGAATACTTTATTTAGTGATAAATATCTATGCACTTCAAAAGTCCAGAAATATATGCATAAACAATAATATGAGTGTTTCCATATGATGGAATTTGGATTACTTTTGCTTTCTTTAGTTTGCTAATCTGTATTTTCTTAAATGTTTATAATGTATATGTAGTGCTTTTGTATTCAGGAGGAAATTATTATTAATATATAATTTTATTAATATATTTTCAAAGCTTTATAAGAGAAAGGATTTTAGCACCACCGACTTCTCTCTAAAATAGTGTCCAGGCCATAAGCGATGTTCGGAAGTGCCTCTTTGTTAATGCTTAATGAATAAGTTTAATTTACTTTATATGAATTAAATACTTCAGGGTTGGGGTAGATAATGTGTTTCTGGGTTCACAGGTGCAATGGGGGTGGGTAAAAAGTTAAGACATTTGGGAGTGAAAGACACCAGCTCTGGGGCCTGAGCAATATTAAATTAGACATGGATTTTATTTATTTAGTTATTTGTTTATTTTGTAAGAAGTTCACACTTAACTGGATGGGGCAGCAGCCAGAGGAACAATTCCTAAAGCTCACTGGGCTTCTTCCACATCCAGGCACTATGCCATTCATGTTGATACATGGTTTCTTTTAATCCTTACAGCTCTCCTATAAGGTAGGCTTAAAAAATATATACATTCTACAGAAGAGAAAACTTAGGCTTAAGTTAGATAATTATCTCACATCACAGTGGCTGAGCTGAAACTCTAAACCAGTCTATTTGACTCTATAGCCCAGACTCTGACTGCCTTCCGAACAGCAAACATTTGTGAATAAAGCATCTGTGTGCTTTGGATTTACAGTTCTTTAATTTTTGCCCTAAGGCTCTGTTTTATATGCATTGCGATGAGCAAAGGCAGTAGGATAGTGTAGTGGATGCAGCTGGTGCCCTGTCCAGATCCCCTTCTCAAGGCCATGGTACCCTCTCTTCAGCCTCTGCGAGTGGTGGCTCCTGATGGCTGATATCAGCCCTTTCTCCAGGGACCTTCCTCAGCAGATGGGAGTTGCCATGGTCAGGAGATCGCATTCTCCCTCCTCACCCTGAGGGGCAGAGAGGAAAGGCAGCCAGAAGTAAATGACTGACAGACACGGGGACGTGAAGGACCACCTCCCTGCCTTGATGTGGGACCAAACCTGTGGTGTGACTTGTGCTCCAGGGTTCTCCATGGGACCAGGCATAAGCCAGTCTGGAGATGAGACCACATCCTTGCTCAGCTTTCTTCCTCTGCCCCTCCAACTTCCCTTAGTCCCCTTCTCCTTGTAGCACCTCCTTTCTAAATCACTCTGATGAGAATCTCCCCGTCTCAGGCTCTGCTTCCAGATGCCACACCTAAGACATTTAGATATGTAAACAACAGAATGGAAATATTGTATGATGTTTTAAGTTTCACTTCTATGAATAAATTCGGACATCTTTTCATATGTTTGAGTCATTTGTATTTCCTGTTCTATGAACAGTCTATTCACAAACTTTGCTCATGTAAAATACTATTTTAAATACTGAAGCTTACAATATGTTTTAGTATCTGATGGGGTCATGTCTCCCTCCTTCACTGCCTACTTCCTGCCTGCTGTGTTAGTCTTCTTTTCTGGAATTTTCCTTGCTATCCTTGCTTGTTTAGTTTTGCATATATTAACTTTAGAATCAGATTGTCTAATTCTCTCCTAAGACCCTGTTGATGTTTTTCTTGGGACTGAAGTAAATGCATAGATGAACTAGCATAAATTAACAATCACTATGATGTTGAGTCTTCCTAGCTAGAACATGGGATGACTTCGTTTGTTCAAGACCTCCTTTGTGTCCTTCAAGATTGCATTAAGGCTTTTCTTTATAGAGAGATTGAATTTTCTTAAGTTTATTCCTATGTATTTAATTTATTTATTTTTGTTTTTGTAAATAGGGTGTTTTATTTCATTATATATTCTAATCAGTTGTTGTTTTCCAATGTGTGTGTTACTGAATCTTGCATATTAATTTTTACTTTGTATATTTACTGTTTTCTCATACTGTAGTGCTTTAGATTGCTTCTCTAGTATATTTCAGAAATACAATCATAACACCTACAAGTGACAATTTTACCTCCCTTTCACCAATATTTACACCTTTAAATTCTTGCTCTTATTTATTAATATTGGCCAGAACTTCTAGAATAAGGATAACTAACTGTCCATTATCACCATTACTGGACATTCTTTCATTGTCTCTGATTTAGGTAGGAATTCTTTTAGTGTTTTTCCTTTTAGTGTGATGTTGGCTTTTGGATTGAGATAGATGTATTTTGGCCTTTATGCATCTCTCTATTTCACTAATTTATTAATAAGACGATTGAATTTTATTTAATTAAAAATAATTAAGTCTCTAAAATCGGTAAAAAAAAAAAAAAAAGAAGGGAAAGAATCAACCATTTATTCTGCCTTTCCTATTTGAGCTGTACCACTAGGTCACTGAACAGTAGGTAAGGGAAAGGCCCTCTTTTACAGTATTCCAGCTGATTACTGGAAAAAGAAATGAGAGAATTGAATATCACTGCTTTGCAATCTCCAGGGAATTAATGGATCTAGGCTTGGAATCAATGACTGAAAATCACAAGAAGAGAAACAACTAACTAGTTACTGTGTGTCTTCTGATCAAGAACCACGCACCACCTATGTCTTGCCAAAGGTATAAAATCTAAGTCTGATCAAGCTGCTAAAGTGCTAGGAATACAGAAGACAGAGAGACATGGTAACTGTACCATGAGTATGCAATCTGTAAAATCAGGGCTGTGGGAAAACCTAGGTGTCAAAGGCTTGGGTTCCTCAATAGATAAATTGTAAAGAAGATAAAGGAAGGAAAAGGGGGGCTTGTAGATTGAAAGAAACTTAACTGACATATCAACTTTTTAAAAATTGGAAAATACAGAACAATGTATAGGTACATACTTGGGTGATAAAACGATCAAGAAATGCAAGGAGGAGTTACTATAAAAGTCAGGATGATGGTTAATTTTAGAGGAAGAGATAGGCTTATAATTGGGATAGGTCACATGGAAGAGCTTCTGCGGTAGCTGGCAAAATTCTGGTTCTTGACCCAAATGATGGTTTCACAGATATACTTCCTTTTATTAATTTTTGTATGGTTTCCTATATCTCTGCCTTACTTGACAAGAAGTGGATTAAATTCAAATACAGTGAGGGAAAATTTGGTGAGTTTGGAGTATTTGTGGAACAGTAGGCCTGGTGAGTGTTCAAAGTAGCGAGCTTTCCAACATTAAAGGTTCTCAGGAAGATAGCAGTTACTTAGGAGGCCAGGTGGATGATACAGGAAGGTTCATGGTGTGGTGTGCTGGTACCAGATTTATAAATAAAGAAGCCCTGATTTGTAGCATTTTTCTCATTTTCATGATGTAAATACTCCCACCATAGCCTTCTTCAAGCTCGAGTGATGTCCCTGAAGGTGGAGATGGAAGATGTGCAGTGTCGGCTCTCATCAGCCCTTGAGAGCAATTCCAGGAGACTCCTGGCTGTAGGGGCACCAAGGTACGTTCCATCATCTTCCACTATTGTTTTGGGATATCCCAGATTGTAGGCTTTATTAAAATGTATTCTTATGAACAGAAACATTGATTTGTTTTGATGAAGGCTTAAAATAAAAGAGAGAGACTTTGTGAGAATCAAGCAAAGAGACTCTCGTATTCGCTTCTTTTCCCCTCTGTGTTCCTCAAAAGACACCAAATTTTATACTGAAAGATGGGGCAAGAGTGTCTCTCACCCTGATCCTGTGCTGATACTGTGAGAAATCTCAGAAGAAAATTTAGAAGATGAGACGAGCTAGTAAATAATTTAGGATGGCTGAGTTATTGAAGAGTACAGTGAAAGAGGGCCAGAAAACTAGGTGCTTTTGACTTGAGTGATTATAATGGTGTGTGCCTCCGAGTGGCATGAAGGTGGAAGATGGAAGGAAGGCAGCAAAACCCCCGGCTCAAGCATATCTCTGTACTATCTTGTGCTTTAAGCCAATATGTACTTTTTCAGGGAAATCAAATTTTATGGTTAATGTCTTTTGAAAACTGATTTTGAGAGATGAAATATTCATATGGCCTCCCCACTGGTCCTCATGCTTCTGCGAGAGCACACAAAGCGAAGCTTCTCTAGCACTGATCTTTTCAAGTTCACGGAGGCTGAGAACCTGGCTCTGCCTCAGAACCACTCAGGAGAATTGTTGGAAACCCAGCTTCCTGGGTATGTTTTCAAAAAATCTCTCTAAGGGGTTCTTACATAACCAGTTCACAAATTGGCTTTTTGGAGTACTAACTTACTTGACAGGAATATATTTTGGGGCAGAGAGCACGGCAGGAGGGAGGGAGGGGTGGCATGAATAAGAATGGACAATTGGAGCAATTATTTCCCAGTGATCGAAACAGACCTCAGAAATGTGACAAAGTGATCCAGCATCTTCTCAAGCATCCCCAGTACCTTTCCCATGCTCAGTGACTGTCTCTCAGTCTCTGGTCTGCACAATCCAGACTTCATGTTGGGTTCTTCTAACCTCATACATCCTAATCCAAGAAAAATGTTTCTAAGGTTACTCTGCTATCCTCCTGAGTGTTGGCACTTTATTAGGGGAGATGAACTGTAAAGCAAAGACTTTATTCTTCAATTATGGACCTTCAGACATAGCATGCAGGCAGGGACGGGGTGCGGACTTAGCTCGGGGACCTCCTCTGAGATGGTAAGTCATACTTTATTAATGGCCTTCCGTGAATAAAATATGCCTTTCCTAATACTAAGGAAAACCAGGTAAAGAGTGAGAACAGCATAGTGAAGAAGCTTTTTCTCTTCATTCCTATTAAATCGAAGTTTCCCCTCATTCTTATTTCATTGAATGGGAAGCAGTACGTTAAGTACCCAGCCCCGCCCCTTGCACACAGTGAGCCCTCAGGACGGGAGAGCTCCTGTTCCACTCCCTACGAATCCAGTGAACACTCAGACAACATAAACAGTTTGCAGTTGTTTCAAGAACAAAATTAATCTGGGAATAAAGCTGGGCAATATAATTCACAATCAAAATATGCTTCCAATTCAGAGGTGGACTGTGGAGTTGAGTTCCTAACTTTAAAAAACTGTGGAGGATCTCATTGAAGTACCCAGAGTGAGCAGAGGTCTTGTCACACTTGGCCACGGTTTTTACCGTCATTGGAAAATAATGTAGACAGTTGTGGTCAAGAGCATAGGTTTTGGGGTCAGCGAGCACTGGGTTTCAATCTTAACTTGACGCTTCGTGGTCTTAGTCATGTTTAACCTCTCCGAGGTTTCCTTGCTTGTGAGATTGGCGGGGGAGATATATCCCTATATATATATATATATATACATCTGGTTTCACAGAGTTGTTGTCAGCGATACATAATGTAACTCAAGAAGAGTCTTTAGTACTGTTCTTCAATCGAAATAATTGCTGTTTATGTATTATTGCTTTCTGAGTGTGCACCTAGAATAACCTCTACCATCATAGTCGAGAAAGAAGACAGACAGATCCTTATCATCTAGTTTTGAGCTCCAGGTGAACTGGCAGCTGTTAATCAAAAATTAATAGTGTCTTGCTCTTCAGTATCGTACACTGTTACCCTATTCATTTAAAAAAATATGTTCGTATATTATTTACACATTTAATTGATTATTGTATGTATGTGAGCATGTGCATGTGTGTGCTAGGTTTGTATGATGTGAAAAACTCAGAGGCTTGAATTTCCCGTGTCCCATGTCTGTTATCTGTAAGGGGAAACTCTGCAGAGAGACTGTAAGTTTAGCAAGCCTCCTTGGTGATGTTTTACAGGATGTTTCATAATCATTCTGGGCCCTCTTCCTTTATGTACTCATTCATTCGACAACTACTTACTGAATGCCAACTCTGTCCCAAAAGTCAAAAGGGTTAAATATTCCAGAGAGGGTCGGAGTTTACGTAGACTGTCCTCTGACCCCCACGAACCTTTAGTTTATTGCTTGGTAGATAAATCCTGGGACCAAGGCAGGGTTCTCTGTGGCAGGCACATAGGAAGTCACAGAGGCATGAAGGGACCTAATGTCTGCCGGGAACAATGACCATTTCAGTGTGGACGGACAGCAAGGTGTGCTGGGCCAGGCCTTAGGGGAGGAACACAGTCTTGAGGAATGAGCCTGGAAAAGTTGGGTAGGGAGCAGGCTGTAAATAATGGCATGATTTAGACAGTGCCCACCGTGTGTCTGGCACTTGCTTTACAAATGTTATTTTATTTAATCAGCATAACAGATAGGTATTATCATAACCTGACATTCGCACATCAAGCGTCTCCTTTTAATTCCAGCTGAGGCAAAGCAGCTTGGAGGACAGAAGCATTCCCAGCAAGCAGCCGCACTGGACAGAAGACTATACAGATCAAAATGCAGATCCCAAGTCTGAAGTGTCAATTCTATTTCTAACAATTGCATATGGACTTCATTAGCCAGCTAACTGGTACCTATTTTAGCATCCCGCCAGCTGGAGGGATTTCCAGTAAGAAATGTGAGAAGGGAAAAAGTCTAGGAATCTCAGGTTCCCCAAGGCCTTCTGGAATTCATACAGAAAGCAAGATAAGGTCAGCTCTAAACTCCCTTCTCTTCTTCCTGCACCCCTCTGCGAAGTCACCTCACGAATGAATAAGACCAGAGCACCTGTATCTGTCCAGAGGGAACCAGGGCTGTTTTTCTTTTTTGTGTGCGTCCCTTCGGGCCTCTGAGGCTGAGTCCCCTCAGGGATGGCAGGCAGAAGCAGAAAGAATGCATTCAGCACCAGCTCTCTGTGGGAAAGCTGTATCTCTTTGACATGAGGGTTCTCTATTATATGCTTCCTATTACATCTTTAGCACAGCTTTGTGTCGACTTTTCCCATAGGTTAAATATAATGACGGGTAACCTAATCCTGAAGGTAACAGAATAATCTTAGAGGACACAAGGCTCTATTTAATTCTTGCCAAATGACAGAGCATACCCAGACTTTGAACAGACCTCTGCAGAACTCCAATAAGTTTTTGTGCCTCGCCGAGCTTGGAGCCAGTCTCTTCCCTCTCTTTTCTTTTTCCCACTCCCGGGCTGGATCTGATTTCACACAATCAATCCGTAAGAGGATAATGGTATCACAGTTCAAGACAGGCAACCATGGAGAATTGTTTTATATGCTTCTGATACTCAAGAAGTTTTGGTGGCCTGGGCTAGGTCTCACTTTTCAGGGAGAGTCAATTCCAGGGCAGAAGACAGGATGGCAAAGAAAAAAAAAACATGGGCTTTGGAATCAGGTTGATGTGAGTCAGAAACACAGTCCTGTCTCTTGTTAGCTGTGATCTTAGTCAATGTCTGGGCCTCAGTTTCCTAATTAGTAAAATGATGATAAACCCATACCCATCTTGTAGAAATTTTGCAGGAACAGAATTAAGGAAATATGTGGAATGACATTCAGGTTGAGGGTGGGCGGGGGTCTTTTCTCACTTGGCCTCATTTTGAAGATCATTTGAAAATACTTTAGAATGTTGTCTGATTAATTCTCCCCTACCCTGGAGGATGTGTCATGTTTTCCTCTGCACAACCCACAATCATAATGTTTGACGTTGGGACAGTGGCTGGCGTTAACGTAGATGTGTCTGGACATCTAGATTCACTACCTGGACTCTATTCACATATGCGAAAAGCATTTGCTAAGGCCTTTTACATAGTGAAATAGATATTGCTTTAGGTGCTGTGGGTCTTATAAGGCAGAAACATGTGGTCCCTGTATCCAAGGGACTCACAGACCGCTAGGGGAGCCGGGTACTGCTGCAGAGGCTGTGATGGATGCTTGAGTTGCAGCGAGTTCACAGAGAGGTTAAGTCAATTCTGTCAGGGCTAGGGAAGAGTCAGGGAGAGGCATCAAAGAGAAGTGACCTTTGAGCTGAGACTTGAGGCCGAGTAGGTTCTAAAGGAAGAAAATGAGTGGCAGCAAATTCCAGGCAGAGGGAGCTACTCGGGCAAATCAATGAAACCGGCCAGGCAGGTTGGGAAATGGTTAAAAGTTCCTTGTGGCTGAAGCACAGAGCAGGGAGACTGGACAGATGAGGTTGCAGAGGCGTACAGGGGTCAGGTCCTGAGGGATTATATAGGGCATGCTAAGGAGTTTGACTATGATCCTTGGTATTGTTATGGAACTGACGAAGGTGTGCTATAATTAGATTTGCACTTTAGAAAATTACTCTGGCTACAAGAAAGAGTAAGTGGTAGAGGTAGTTTGTCTTATTGTATCTCTTGCTTGGGGTTTGTGGTATTTCTTGAGTCTTTGGCTTGAAATTTCCCATGCATTGTGGAAAATTCTTAGCCGTTATCTCTTCAAATGTTGTATCTGCTTCATTCTCCCTCTGCTCTTTTTCTGTAACTTTGTATCATGGACCAGAAGTCTCTTAGAATCTTTTCTAAATTCTCCATGCTTGTTTCTTTCTGCATTTGGTAACCTGTTTTTAAATAAAGCTTTCCTGGAATGTGGCCGTGCCCGCTCCTTTATGTATCGTGTATGGCAGGTTTGCACTCCAAGGGCAGCCATGGGAGTTTTGACAGGCCTCTTGGCCTGCAAAGTCTAGATTACTTACTATTTAGACCTTTACAGAGAGAGTTTCTGCTCCCTGCACTAATCTGCTGTTAAACATATCTATTGACTTCTTGATTTCAGCAATTATTTTTTCAGTTACACTATTTCTAATTGATTTTTTAACAGTTTTCAGTTCTCTGCTTAAATTCTTCATACATAAATTTTTGAACATACCAAGCACAGTTATTTTAAACTCCATGTCTGAATAACACCAATGTCTGGCTCTGTTGTTGATTTTTATTGTCTTTTTTTTTCTCCTCTTGGTTTTTTGACCTTTGGTGTCTGGTCTCCTGGTATAATAATGTTTATTGAGTGGTGGCTGGCTTATGACTGCTTGTAGAAACATTTTGGAGCTTTTGTCTGGATGGAGTTGCTTTATTCCGGATAGGATTAATTACTGTAACTATTGTTTCTAACAGGCAACTAGTTCAGGGGCAGATCAGCTTCATCCAACCAGGAGCTGAGCTGATAGAAGGCTGCTCTTCAGTCATTGTGAAGACTGTTGTATATTTTGTCTAACCACACTTTTTGGAATTGCTCTGTGATGGTCACAGTGAAATTCAGAGAGTCCCCAGACTTCCTCTTCCTTGATGGGCTCTGAACTCCATTTCCTATTCCTCATCTGCAGTAAGTTAATTTCTGCTGTTTCTAAACCACTGCTTTCTGCTTGACTTTCCACTTCTCAGCTGCCCCCTTTGCCTCAACAAATATTTTGACGAAAAACCAGTGCTTAATCTTAGGCCCGTATCTTTGCATTTCCCTTCTCTCCAAGATCATGGTCCTTCAAGACCTCTTGGCTGAGTAACTCTCTGATGGCTTCCAACAGATTTCTGTGTATTTTGGGGGGCTTTTATGACTATTGTTGGAAGGGAGATTGATCTGCAACTAGCTAGTCTGCCATCACTGGAAGTAGAATTATGGATTTTAGGTAACTTGTAACAAGACACAGAGACGTGAATCTGGTTCAGGAAAAATTGTATCCAGTTAAGAAACAATGGTGACTTGAACCAAAGGCTGTAGCAATGAGTAGGATATACAGACAGCAAATGAATATGTGGAAGACGTTCAGCATCATTAGCCATCGGGAAAATGCACACTAAAACCACAGTAAGATATCACTGTATACCTATCAGAATAGCTAAAATAAAAAACAGTGACAATATGAAATGCTTGTGGGTATGTGGAGAAACTTTATCATTCATACATTGCTGGTGAGAATGTAAAGTGGTATAGTCATTCTGGAAAAGAGTTTTGCACTTTCTTTTAAAGCTAAACATGGAATTATCATCCAACCCACCAAATACACTCTTGGGCATTTATCCCAGAGGTGAAAACTTAAGAGTATGTACAAAATCATATACATCAATGTTTATAGCAGCTTTATTTGTAATAACCCCAAACTGGAAACAACCCAGATGTCCTTCAATAGGTGAATGATTAAACAAACTGTGGTACATCCATAGCATGAAATACTACTCAGCAATAAACAGGAGCAGACTATTAATTTGCACAAAACCTTGATTAATATCCAAGGAATTATGCTTAGTGAAAAAGGCTACAATGCTGTATGATTGTCAGTATCCCAGTTGTAATATTGTACTGTAGCTTTGCAAAATGCTATCATTTGGGGAAACTGGGTTAAGAGTAAAAGAGCTCTGTCTATATTATTTCTTACAACTGCATGCAAATCTATAATTAACACAATTTTAAAGAAAACAACAAAAAAGTGTACGCAGAATTTCACAAGCTTTGTAAAATTTTATTTTTGCATATTTTATTACAATGTGCATACATTTAAAAAAATGAAAGGCATGTTATTATGCAACTATTGTACATTTTGCTCTTATGAGTACATTATTTAACCAACTATATAATTCAGAGTTTTTATTTGTACAAAAATAATCCTCTATGTTGAAACAGAATCTGTATTAAAGGATAGCAAGTAGTTTACAGAATATCCAGGAGAGCCAGCAGTCTTCTCTAGTAAAGGTATACAGCTCCAGACTGAATGCCCAAAGCTCTGGTTCCGCTGCCCTGAAGAATTGGATGGATCTGCTGTTATGCCTGCTACCCGGTAGCTACACAGGTTTGACTTTTGACTCTTCTTGTTACTTACTTCTGAATCCAGCCTGCCACATGAAAAGCATGTCAGATATGGCTGGGCCACCATGGAAGAGGTTGGAAGCCCACAATTACATCAGAGCCAAACAGGCTACTTCCCTTGAGGTTTGTAAAGATCTCTGTCATCCACAACCATGAGAAACAGCATGCCATACTAGGTCAAAAGTCTGAGCACCTGCCAGGCTAAGGAGATTCAGGGTTTCTCTGTGGCCTTGCAGCCTGTGTGGACATGTGGCATGGGAAGTTGGGTCTGGGACAAAGCTGATGTTTGTTAAATGCCATTTCTTTCACCTGCAGCTATGACCCTCTTTAGATATACAGAAAGACCTCCTTGACTTTTGGGGAAAATCTCATTTGTCTCCTGAGATGACCATTGGAGAGTTAGAGTAGAACCAAGCCCAACTCAGCTGATGGCATGATGGACTTGCCTGTGTTTGTGGCAAGGGATAGGGAGAGCCCAGCAGAAACTTTTGCAGAGACTCGAGAAGATGGGTCCTGAGTGCTATGGAGAACAAGCTAAGAGCTGGTGCCCTCTGAAACTGAAATGGAAAATACACTGAATTTGAAAGGGCTCATGGACAAATAAGCCACCAGTGGGGCACTTGCCACATTAGAGAGGTTTTCTTCTGGTGCTTTTCTAAAGTATAACCCAAGGCTGAATTCCAGAGAGATCTCAAATGTTAAGATAAGGTTCATCTCAAGAGCCTTCATAGTATCCTGAGAAATTTGGACCTGCCTCCTATGGTTATGCAGGCATCAAGGAATCCGAGATGCCTCTCACACACCTTTTCTGCATGGCATGCTCAGTATCCACTCTAAGAGTGCGTTTCTGTGGCAGGAGAGTTCCCATCAGCAACGAGTGAATAAAAGTTACCACTAGGTAAGGCGAGAGGAGGAGATAAATCCACCCCAAAATAATTTCTCCACTGGTTCTTAGCCATCTGTAGAATTTTTAAAGATGATAAAAAGAAAAAAGCTTGGAGCAACCCAGGAGGCAGCACACAGAGGTCCTCTCTTCACAACCTCATTACCTATAGCCTCATCGCAAAGATTCTAGGCTGTCTCGCAAATTGGGGTAGAGGCCTTGCATAGCCAGGTCCCATTTGCAGATTAGAGACCTAGCAGGATTGGCTCTATTAGGAGCAACTTCAAAGCCACATGGTAGAGAGGTGGACGTTGTGCATAAAACCGTGGAGGAAAGTGACATGAGACCACCATGGAAACAGCAGAGTGTAGCAGGCAGCTAGAAATGCCCTGTTCCATATTTGAGCCCAAGTAGACAGTCTGCTTTGAAGTCTGTTAAATAGGAACCAGAGCAGGAAGCTGCAGTGGGGACCATAGCTCAAGGAAATATCCCTTGAGAGCCAACTTGATTAATGCAATGTACAGAAAACCAGACAACTGCAGAATGAAATGCTATCTTCTACTTGAATTTCCATGTCACAGGACCTAGTAGTGACCTCACGGTGTGTTCTGTGATGTCAACTATGTTGCGGCCTGAGACCCAGTCAAGTGGAGTCCCATCTCACACCGTGCTCACCGTGAGCACTCCTACTTGCCTGAACCCCTGGAGGGTTTGGGTCTCCAAGGCTATGGCTGAAAGTCACAGATTGCCAGCTGGAAAGCACCACCACCACCCTCCTCTCCTCTTTCTCGTCTTTCCTTGACAATCCCTGAATGTAAATAGTGACCATTTAGGCCAGTCCACAGGGGAAGCAAGGACAGGACTTGTGTCCCATGGGCATATTCAGCGGAGGGAGAAGAGGTGCAAGCTGCCTTTGCTGGCCATCAGAATAGGAAAGTATTTATCATAAATAGTTTTCAATGTGTAGTTTATATTTCCCAACATATTTGGGTTCTCTTGCTCGAGAATCCTTAAAGGTAGTGTGTGTGTATAAGTGTTTGTGTGTGTTTTGTGTACCAGGAAGGTTGGGATGGGGGGACGTAGGGGAGAATGGACAAGTGATTTCATCACCACCTAATAAGCCAAACCAGAGTGTCGCCACATTCTTCCTAACCCACACATAAGCCACCACCTACCCACTAACATCAAGGGCTGCTTGAACATCCAGCTTGAGTGTGATGAAGCTTCCCAGACAACAATTTTAGAAAATAATTGTTCATTTGGCAACTATAAAATTGCATCGTTTTCATGTGTTTAAAAAAGATACAGCTTGGGGCTCAAAGAAAACTCAAAAGCCAAATAAAGATAGAGCTGGAGGTCCAGAACTGATTTCTACTGGGGATGATTAAACTGTAATATATCATGAGTACAAATATGTATATATCATACAAAAAAAGAGAGAGGTAAAGAAACAGCAACTTGATTTTTTTTTGAGAGACCAAATCAAAGTTTCTATAAACTATGTTTGTTACGGAAGTACAATTGAAGAGGTAATGGGTGTTTGATAACTGTTTGCCAGCTCCTTAACAAATATTAATTTTTACCTTCATATTCAACAAACATTTATTGACACCCCTACTTTCTCAGGTGTGGGACACATAATCTCATTTAAACCTCACCATACCCCTTTGAAATAAATATTCTTATCAGTTAAGGAAATCGAGTGCCAGTGGGTTTAAGTAGTTGACTTAAGGTCAAAGAGTTACTAAGTCGTTGAGTGAGAGCTCAAGCCAGTTATGGTTCCAAGTAAGTTAATGAATCCTTTGATAAGGGATGGAAAAATAGTGAGCTATTTCTGGAGGGTATTTTAAGGACATTGGTTCAAATATCCCAAGTTACTTGAGGTGGCACACTAAGAGAAACAGAAAACCCACTATGAGCAAACAGGGCTAGCTGTTTCTTTAAGAATGTTCTGCTATGGAAATAGCACCATGATCCTCACAAAAAGGAGGAGTTTTACAAAAAAGCTCAGTGAGATCCCTCTGTCTCTGTCTAGCTTTCAGCCTGACTTCAACTCTCTAACACGTAAAAAGCTCAGGAGGTTCTAACTGTGCTTGGGCAAAAATAAATAAGCAATAAATAAGGATAATTGATTTCTTATATTGTAACATCATGAGAAATATCTTTACCTAAGAATGCCCCGTATTTCTGATAGTAAAGCAAGATTTAGGATTATATTTGATGGTTCTAGCATCAGAAGTGTAATGGATGAAACACTAAAGATTTGAGGATGGCACGCAATGAAGACAGTGTCAGTATTGACAATGTCACAACAACGCTTTTTGTGGGCCAAATCCCTCTGGACACCTGACTTTTGAGTCTCAGACCAAGTTGAAAGTCTCATTTTCTCTCTGAAATATATAACCCTGGGCTATTTTGCAATGATTTTTATGTTTTACATAATACATCACAAATATTTTTAAACACACTGCTAAAATTTATTTTATATGGCTGCTCTTCACGAAAATAAATAGTTCTTTTTAATCCCAAATCCAAAGTCCATAAAAAATGACTAACAATCCCTTCTCATGAGAATTGACTGTCAATTTTCCTTTTTTTCTTTTTAAGTGTTCACATGTTTTAAAAACAGGTTCATTAGGGACAGGCCTGGTGGTGCAGTGGTCAAGTTCATGCTGTCCACTTCAGCGGGCCAGGGTTCACAGGTTCAGATCCCATGAGCGGATGTACACAGCACTCCTCAAGCCGTGCTGTGGTGGTGTCCCACATACAAAATAGAGGAAGATCGGCACAGATGTTAGCTCAGCAACAATCTTCCTCAAGCAAAAACAGGAAGATTGGAAACAGATGTTAGCTCAGGGCCAATCTTCCTCACCAAGAAATTCCCCCAAAAAACACAACAAAAAAGCAGGTTTATTGAGGTATAATTGACATACAATAAATTGCACATTATAAAGTGTAAAGTTTGATAAATTTTGGCATATGTGTACACCCGTGGAACCATCACCATCAAGACAATGAACATATCTATCATCCCAAATGGTTTCCTGCTGCCCTTTTGCAATTCTCCTTTCCATCTCTGCCCTCCCACACCATCACCAAGCAACCACTGATCTGCTTTCTGTCACTATAGATCAGTTGCATTTTCTAGAATTTCATATCAAATTGAATCATATAGTCTGTCCTCTCTCTCTGTCTTTTTCTCTTTCTGGTTTGGCTTATTTCACTCAGGATAATTTTTTTGAGATTCATCCATGTTGGTTTTTGTGTTGATAGTTTATTCATTTTTATTGCTAAGTAGTATTCCATTGTATATCGCAGTTTATTTATCCATTCACCTTTTGATGGACACGTGGACTGTTTCCAGTTTTGGGCTAGCATGAATAGAGCCGCTACGAACATTCATGTGTGAGTCTTCGTATGACCAAATACTTTTCATTTCTCTTGGATGAATAACCAGGGTGGAATGGTAAGTATATGTTTAACTTTCAAGAAACCGTCAACTGCCTGTTCCAAAGTGGCTGTAGCATTTCACATATCCCACAGTGTGTGAGAGTCCCATCCTTACCAACGCTTGCCATGGTCAGTCTATTTAATTTTAGTCATCCTAATAGGTGTGTAGTGTTTTTTCATTGTGTTTTACTTTGCATCTCCCTAATTAATGATTTTGAGTATCTTTTCAGGTACTTATTGTCTATCTGTATTTTTTCTTTGGTGAAATGTGTGTGTTGAAATCTTTTGCCCATCTTTATTGGGCTATTTTTTATTACTGAATTTTGAGAGTTCTTTACATTCGGATACAAGTCTTTTGTCAGCTATAGTGTCCCCCAGTCTGTGGCTTGTCTTTTTATTCTTTTAGTGGCATCTTTCAAAGAGTAGGAGTTTTAAATATTGATGAAGTCTAATTTATCAATTCATTGTTTTATGGGTTGTGCTTTTGATGTCTTATCTACAAAATCTTTGCCAAACCCAAAGTCTCAAGCATGTTCTTGTAGAAGTTTTGTAGTTTTAGTTGTATGATCCATCTGGAGTTAATTCTTGATTATAGTGTGACACATTTTTATATAAGTGTATATATTACATATTTATGCATATATATGTAAATATTTTAACAACTTTTCATCATATATGTTACAAGTTTATAGTTATTTTGAAAAAGCTGTTTTCGTAGCTCCCATTTGATTGTTCTCCTCTCAGTGTTGAAGCTAAATATTTTATCGGATTTCCTAGGATGGCACCTGGTGTGTTTACCTCAGTCCTACCCAACAAAGAATTCCTCAGTTGCCTCAGGGGTTCCATACAACTGTGTGCTTTCTTCTCCTACAACAGAAATCACTCTATCCTCATGGCTCCTGAAGGCATTCATGGATTTTTTTTTTTAAGCTGGAAAGCAAGCTAGTATAATATTACACCACAGAATTCTTTCAATTTTGTCTGTTTTTTTATGATGTCTCCAACTTTTGGTCGGAGACAGGTTCCATAACCCTCAATATGGCCCTCAGGTAGTTGCATAATCAAACTCCATTTTTCATGACAACAATATCCAAATGTAGAATTTAAAGCATTTGGTAACAGCACCAAATTCTCTCTTTTTTTTTTTATTGCAGTAACATTGGTTTATAACATTTTATAAATTTCAGATGTACATCATTACATTTCGATTCCTATGTAGATTACATCATGTTCACGACCCGAAGACTAATTACAATCCATCATCACACACATGCGCCTAATTGCTCCTTTTGCCCTCCTCCCTCCCCTCTCCCCGTCTGGGAAGCACCAATCCAATCTCTGTCTTTACGTGATTGTTGTTTTTATCTTCTACTTATGAGTGAGATCATACAGGATTTGACTTTCTCCCTCTGACTTATTTCACAGCACCAGATTCTTGATGTATCCTCCGTTTTCGCAAAGATGCATTTGAAAATTGAGTTTCAGAGATAGCCATAGGGAACTTCTCACTGGTCTCCAATGTAAATGTAAAATGTCGCTCTCCAAACAACCATAGCTTTTGATTTGTGGCATGTGTTTGGAAAACAAAGCATTTAGGCACTGGCCCAAATATAAAGTGGAAGTAAGCCCTACGAGGCAGATGTTTACCATCCCCAAACAAATGGACCGCAGGACTCCATGGGTACTCCAGCTGTTGATTTGTTCTAGTTTCAGAGACAAGAGAGTCACTTAAAATAAAATCCCTTTGCTTTGTAAAAACACAGTTGTGGGTAAAAGAGACATTTTATTTCAGAAACATAACCTAATAATGACTTGTTTATAAAGACATGGAGTTCAATCTCCTACTCTACTCTCTAAAGGAACGAAGAGCATTTCCTAAATAAATGAACGGTTAAAGGAATATATGATATATATAGATAAATTCATTTAGCAGAAATTTGTTCATAACGTGTGTCAGGTGCTTTCTTAGATGCTCAAGACATACCAGACAAAATCCTTGGTCACATGAAGCTTAGAGTCTGGAGGAGGAAAAGAGACATTATTCAAATAACATACAAACATATATATATATATAAAATTAAAATGGAGATGAATGTTTTAATGGGAAAGTAGAAGTGCTATATGAGGGTGTGTATCTGTGACACAGATACACTAACCTGGGCATCAGAGAAGCTTTCTCTGAGAAATGACATGTAATTTGAACCCCAAATGATAATAACTGAGTAAGGAGATGAAGGGAGTGCATTTTAGACAGAGGAAACAGCATATGCAAAGGCCCAGTGGCAGGAGGGAACAGGGCCCTAATTGGCCATGACAGAAGGCCAATGTAGATGCAAGGAGGTAGTGAAAAGGAAGATCGAAGGAAAGGTAGGCAGGGGACAGAGCAATGAGGGTTCGTAGGTCATGTTGAGTTGTTGTGGTTTTTTCATAGCGACAAGAAAGTCACACAAGGATTTTAAGTGACACTGATTTATCAAATTTGCTTTATCAAGATTTATCAATCTCATTCCAAAAGATTGTTCTGACTGCAACAGAGAGATTCATTTAGACTGAGACCTGATTGAAAGTAAGAAGACTTGAAAACAGGCTGTAGCAGGAGTCCCCATGAGAGGCGACAGCTAAGGTGGTGGCAGTGGGCACATGTGGGAGAGTCACACTAAGTACAGCAGGAAGCACTAAAGATGACTTGGGTTTCTGGCTTGAGCAGCTGTGTGGCTGGTGAAGGCATTCATGGAGACAGGGAAGACGGAAGAAGGGCAGGTTTGGGAGTTCAGCTCAGTTTCTGCTGTTTTGAGTTTGAGGTGACACAAGGACCAGAGTCCTAAAGGAAGGTACGTGGGTGGATGTATGCATGGGTCTGGAGCTCTCGAGGAAGCCCGGCTTTAGAATTAGGAATGTCAAGTCACTGTCACACAGATGGCAGCCGAAGTTGTGGGCCTGTAGGCCTTTGACTTCACAGCATTTACAGAGTTGAGAGTAGGTTTAAAGCCAAACCACAGGGAACCCCAATATTTAATGTCTGGGTGTAACAGGTTAAACCTGCGAGGAGAAGCTCTGGAAAGGAAGGAGACTATCGGAAGAATGTGACATCAGGAAAGTCAAGGGGAAGAAGTGTCTTAAGAAGAGAATGATTAAGTAACGTAGACTATTCCTGAGAGAGGTCAAGAGCTATGAGGCTGAAAAATAGTGTTAAGTTCAAAATATTTTGTTGATTATTAAGACAGATAGGTCTGTCTTACATCTAAAACCTTGCTTTATACTCTTTCTTGTTATTTCCTTTAATTTACATCTTTGTCTATTTGGATTTTGTTATTTTAATCTCTCTCAGTGTTTGGAAAGGGTATATACTGTCTATAGCCTATAAACTTTAAAATATCAATATTTATTCTAGATTTTTCTAATGTCAGAGTCAAGCAATGGTAGAGATTTTTAAGTTCCCTTATAAAAGATGAGAAATGAAGCAATTTATATGTTTTCTTCCTGCTTCCCTTATCTAATATGTTAAAAGAAAGTTTATATCATCTGGGATTATTTATTAAAGTCACACATTTTTCTCTTTGAAGAGTAATTTCTTACATTAACATTTGCTTTTGCACTTTTCTAACAAATAAGCATCCCTCTGTGTATATTTATTTTTCTACTTCTCTATTCTTTGACAGGTCTTTTATACCACCTCTGCCTCATTCTTGACCTTCAAATTTCCTTAATTTCTTGATTAGAGTGTATCTTTAGTTATATTTAAATAGAATATTTTAAATGTTTGGATAATAACGTCACTGTCAAAATAAAATCTATATAATATAGAAATATAGGCAGTGGAAAATAAAAGATCCTCACAATTCCACCCCCAGGCAAGAACTATAATTAAAAACAAAACTTCTTGGTCTCTCTTTCTCTCAAAAACACACAGAGGTGTCTCTATTTCAGCCTACTTGACAATCTGTGGTCCTTTTGAATCTGAAAATTCATGTCTTTTGTAACTTTTCAGCTCTGGGAATGTCTACTTGGACCATTTCTCCTCCCTCTTCTCTGTTCTCTCTCTTTGGAACTCCTGTTGCTGGTGGTTGGGTCACTTCAGCCCTCAGCTCATGTCAGGTAACCCAGCACAGCACCACTTTCCTCTTGTTTGCGCCCGGTTGTCGTAAATTGTCGCCCCAGCTGTAGCAGTGGGACAGGATAAAGATGGCGATCAGGAGAGCAAATGCCTCAGAAAGTAGCATGCACCTGATGGAGGAATGGCCACCTGTCTTCTGATGGGGATAGCCCTGGATTTCCAGGAAGTTTGTTGGCAGGAAGTCTGTGCTTTCCATGGAAAAGCCAGGATTTGCCTTTCTCAATCCAGCTTCACAGCTGGGAGATAATCCTTCAAGTTTCAGGCACCATGTTGCCTGTAGATTTCAGGCATTATGTTGCCTATCATTTTAGTACAGTTGCAAATTTTTATATTTTTGAATTTTCAGTTAATTTGGTGGGCTTCCTTAGGAATATTATTTTAAATTGGAAACCTCCTCCAGAAATGTTTCTTGAGTACTGATTCTAAAAGTGACACATTATTAACCTGTTTTATCTAAAATGTAAATCTGAAAAGGGGGAAAAAGAGGGAGTCAAAGCTGGTTTTATATTAGAATATTATTTTTAGAAATATGGTAACTTTTTTCCTTGTCTTGGAGCTACTACCAAAGAAAAGAATTAATTTCCTCTAAAATATCTGTTGCTTTGATTTTTTAAGTAGCAGTGAACTGGCCAAGAAATCCATTCCACCAGCATCCAGAACTCTTTGCTCTCACAACTGTCCTGCTGGAATCAATAAACTGTTGATTAAAAACCTTGTTACTTAATACATTTAGTAAGCTTAATCTGTTTTTTAGAAATCTAATCACTTTCATGTCACTAGCTGCAGGGATAGAGACAAAAGCTGTGGCTAATTATTAACAACTTTACAAAGCTGATATTGAATTTCTAATGTATCCCAAATGCCCTTTTTCTCTGATTAGTTCCTGTGCCCCACTAGCTAGCACATTGCTAGCTTGGAGAATGACTTCGAGTTTAAGATCCTAAGGTTTCAGAAAAACCCGAAACAGTAACAGATTCTCTGGTTATTTTGAAACAGTCCTGTACTGCCGCAACATCTGGAGACAAAGGGGAATAATTGCTGGCTAGTAGACGACCAATAGTATCCTTCTGTTCCACCTGCTTCAAGATGGCTGACTCCCAGCTGCTGCGTAAAGAGGAGGAAGGGGGTCAGAATTGCCTTGTAACACAGGCCAACCTGGATTAGAGGTATTCTAACTCTCAGATCTTTGTCTCTTTCTCTGCAATCTCTCTGAGCCTCAGAACTATATTTCCAACTGCCAAATATACAACTGTTTCCTAAGTGGCAGAAGATAATAGCTACCTTTCTGAAAGACTGGATTGAAAGTAGAGACCAGAGACTGAGATTTTGAACCGAAAACCAGTCTTCAAACTGTCCCTGGGGGTATGTCCCCGGGAGTGAAGGTGACATAATTAAGGTATCCAATTAAGTTGGTGTTTATTGCTGAAAACTCTGACTTCTGAGTAGCTCACCCAGTATGCCATATAATCTCATACTCAAAAAGAACATGCTGGAGTCATTATGCTTCAGACACGAGTCTCACTGGTAGAACAGGGTCTAAAGCCGGGAGAAAAAGATCATTTTCCCCTGAAATCTGCCTATCTCATTAGCCTTTTCATGGGTGATATAACTTCTCCTTCCCTCCAAATATGCAGAGGTCCCATGGCTATCACTACTAAGCATGCCATTTCCATTATTGTCATAAATTATGTGCCAAGCCCCTGGAGGCCCTTGTCCCAAGTGACAGATACTTATTGAAGATGAACTGTTATATGACAGCACAAGGAAAAATGAACTTTAGGAAGTAAAACTAACAGATTTTTTTTATAAGCCATTAATCCATCCAGCATGTGTCATAAGGGTAATTCCCATAAAGTGGAGTACATGGTTCACATGGATCATTCCTGAACTTTCGACACACACACACACAAACATACACATCTTTTCAAATAAACAAGACTGTCAGCTTAATATTCTAATTTTTATTATGATTTTGGTTTGAGTTTTCTTAACTTTTCTAATTTTTCCCGTTGAATTTCTGAGTTATATTTACATTTATTATCAGTTTTTGTTTTTCTCTCATTTAGAATCTGAAATGCAAGCAGAGCTAAAAGTTGGCCCTGTTGATTATATAACAAAGATATTGTGAGATTATATTGTCATGCCATTTGTAGGTCTCTGTATATAGGATGTCTCTGAGGTATTGGGTTGAAATTTGATTAAGTTGCCACCACATAAGATTGGTGCCTCTATCAAGGTTCTGAAAATCACATGTTTTGGTCAAATAACTAAATAAGCTCTGCAATTTCATACAAAATATCCTTTTCAAAATACTTATTTAAACAACTAATCATGTGTCTTTACTCTTTATCATCAATTACTGTATTGAAAGTGTTTTGTATAAATACACTTATAAATTAAAATAATCTATAAATAAAGTTAATTTCCTTTCTAACTAAAAATTAACCACTATAGAGACTAATTTTCTTTCCCCCTATGTAATTTTAAGGAGAGAAGCTCTATTCCTTGGCAAACAGTGACTGAGAGAATTTGTGGCTGGCAGAGCCTTCTTAGAAACAGTACTAAAGGAAGTCCCTCCACCTGAGAGGAAACAATAACAGATGGTGATTCAAATCTACATGAAGAAATGAAGAGGACTGAAGGAGTAGGTTAACATAAAATATTGCATAAAATTACATTTTACTCTTTTTGTCTTAACTTCTTTAGAGATTTATATAAAATTGCATAAAACATAATCATGACCTATCTTTGAGTTTGTAACGTAAATAGATGTAATATACATGATAACAGTAGCACAAAAGAGGGGGAAGGAAATGAAGCTATGTTGGGGCAAATTTTCTATATTTTACCTGAATTAAGTTGTATTAATCTGAAATAGATTGTGATCAACTAAGATGCATATATAATTCCTAAAGGAACTATTCAAAAAAGAACTAAAATTATATGTATAGTTCAAAAAAGACAAAAGAATAAAATGATACACTAAAATATAGCCGCTCAAAAAAAGGCAATACAAAGGAAGAAAGCAAAAAACTAAGACACAAGCAAACAAATAGCAAAATGGCTTATGTAAATCTAACCATATCAATAATTCTATTAAATGTGAATTAACTAAATAATCTTATCAAAAGGCAGAAATTATCATACCTGATCAGAAAAAGAACCCAAGATCCAAATATATGCTTTCTATAAGATACATACTTTAGACTCAAGTAAGATGAAAGTAAAATAATGGGGAAAAGGCCTACCATGCAAATACTAACAGTAAGACATCAGAAATGGGTATGTTAATAACAGATGAAATATGCAAAAATTAAAAATATAACTAGACAATCAGGGCCATATCATATGGATAGAAGGATCAATTCAACAGAAAGATAAATAATTTTAAGTGCATGTACACCTAAAACAGAGCACCAAAATACATTCAGCAAAATTTGACAGAGCTGAAAGGAGCAATAGACAATTCAACATTAATATACTTAATATCTTACTCTCAATATTGAATAGAATAGCTAAACAGAAAATCAGCAAGGGTATGGGAGATTTGGATAACACTGTCAATTACCTTGACCTAACAGACATCTATAGAAAGTTCCATCCAATGACAGCAGAATACACAGTCTTCTCAAGTGTAAATGGAACTATTCTTTAGGATAGATCATATGCTAGGTCATAAAATTATTAATAAATTTAAAAGGATTCAAATAATAAGATGTATGTTCTTTGAACACGATGAATTAAATGGCAATGGAAAACAACAATGGAAAGAAAACAGAATTCCACAAACACTTTTAAGTAACCCATAGGTAAAAAAAATCACAGTGGAAATTAGAAAATATTATGAACTGAATGAAAATGGAAGCAAAATATATCAAAATTTATGGGATGCTGCTAAGCTTAGAGGAACATTTAGAGCTTTAATTACCTATATTAGGAAAAAATAAAGATCTCAAATTAGTAATGAGCATCTACTATAAGAAACTAGAAAAAGGAAAGCAAACTAAACAAAAAGCAAGCAGAAGGAAGGAAATACTAGCAATAAGAGCAGAAACCATTTAAATCGCTTAAAACCTAACAAATTAAAAGAATTAAAAAGACTATTAAGACCAGATTTATGCCAAAAAATAAGATAACTTAGATGGAATGGAAAAATTCTTAGACTCAAATTACCAAAATGGACTCAAGGAGAAATAGAAAATCTATTTCTATGGACCTATAATAAATAATGAAGCTGAGTTAGTAATTAAAATTCCACAAAGAAAGGTCATAAGCACATGCACTCATCGGCTGGCCTTGCTGATCAGTTCTATTGGATATTTACAGAAGAGATAATAATTTTTCAAAAATTCTTTCAAGAGTTAGAAGAGGAGAGACCACTTCTCTTTCATTCTGTGGTCAGTATTAACCTGACATGAAAGTAAAAAAAAAAAAAGACACAAAAATCCTTAAGGAAATATTAGCAAATTAAATTCAGCAATATATAAAAAAGGATTATACACCATGGCTGAAGGGAGTTTATCTCAGGAATGCAAAATTGCTTTAACATTTGAAAATTAGTTAATTAAATACACCAATTATTAATAGAATAAAGAACAAAAACCATATAATTACCTAAGTAGACTCAGAAAAAGTATTTGACTAAATCCAACACCTATTCACGATAAAAGCTCTCAACAAACTAGGACTAGAAGGAAAAAAATCTACAAAAAACCTGCAGCAAACATCATACTTAAGGATGAAAGTCTGAATGCTTTCCCTTTAAGATCGGTGACAAAATAAGGATGATTCTTTTGTCATTTATCCTCAACACTGTACTTGTAGTTTTATCCAGTGCAATAAGGCAAGAAAAAAAATTGAAGGTATCTGGATTGGAAAGGAAGAAGTAAAACCATCTTTATTCGTAGATTATTTGACCTGGATGAAGAAAATTCAAGAAATACACAAAAAACACTACTAAAAATGCTAAACGAGTTCAGTAAAGTCATAGAATACAAGATCACAACAGAAATATCAATTGTATTTCTATATGCTAGTAATGAACAATTTGAAAGTGAAGTTAAGAGAACAATTCAATTAATGATAACATTAGAAACTCTCTGAGGAATAAATCTAACAAAAGAAATGTAACATTTATACACTGAAAACCACAGATCGTTACTGAGAAAAAGCTGAAACACACTCTGTGCTCATGGATTGGAAGAATCAACATTGTGAAGATAGTGATTCACTGAAATTGACTTATGGAATTAACAAAACTCCCAGGAAAATATCCAATGAAGCACAATCCCCTATCTATACAATCCCTTATCAAAATTCCAACAGACTTTGTGTAGAATTTGACAAGAATATTCTAAAATACATATGGAACTGCAAAGGACCAAGAATAGTCAAAATGATTTTGAAAAAGAATAGAATGGATGGACTTCTACTGTTGTATTTTGTACTTACTATAAACTTACAGTAATTGAGATAGTGTAGAAAGAGGTGCCATAGACCAATGGAAAAGAATTGAGAGTCCAGAAATAAACCTTTCCATTTAGTTCAATGTGTTTTTGACAAGCTGCCAAGGCAATTCAAGGAACAAACAGTCTTTTGAAAAATTGGTGCTGAGACAATTGGAAACACATAGGCAAAACTGAATTTAGACCCTTACCTCACATCACAAACAAAAGTTTACTCAAAATTGATAATATATCCAAGTGCAAGAGCTAAAACTATAAAACTTCTAGAAGAAAATCTTTGTGACCTTGGGTTAGGCAACTAGTTCTTACCCATGACATGAAAAGCATGACTATCAAGAAAAAAATGATTAATTGTGCTTCATTACAATAAAAAATGTTTGTGCTTCAAAAGACATCATTAAGAAAGTGAAAATACAAGCCGCAGTCTGGAAAATATAGCTATAATCATATGACTAATAAAGGATTTATATCCAGAATATATAAAAAACTCTTACAACTTCATAAGAAGGCAAACAACCCAACTAAAAGAATAGGCAAAAGTTTCGAATAGATATTTCATCAAGAAGATATATGAATGGCTAATAAGCATGTGAGAAAGTGCTCAACATAATCAGCCTAGGGAAATACAAATTAAAATCGTAAAGACACCACTTCACATCCAGTAGAATGGCTGTAACAAAAAAGAAAGAAAATAACAAGTGTCGGAGATGATGTAGAGAAAACTGAAACATTGCTGGTGGGAATGTAAAATGGCACAGACACTTTGGAAAATGTTTTTTTTGGTTTTGGGGTTTTTTTGGTATTTAGAGACCACAATCTCTGTTCTGTGGATACTCCTTGCTACTGGATTGGTCGTTGTTTCTGTCTTTCAGTAAACAGAATTAGGAAATAGGAAATACGTCTTGCTCATCTTTTATCCTTTTGACCCCTTCACCCATTTCTCCACCCTCCCCCTGCTCCCTGCCCTTGGTAACCACCACTATGTTCTCTGTTTCTATGTGCTTTTTATTAGATTCTACAAATGAGAAAGATCATACAGCACTTGTCCTGACTGACTTATTTCACTTAGCATAATGCCCTTGAGGTCCATTCATGTTGTTGCAAATGGCAAGATTTCATTCTTTTTTATGGTATAATATTACATTGTATATATATATTTCTCACAGTTTCTTTATCCTTTCATCCACTGGTGAACACTTAGGTTGTTTCCATATCCTGGCTATTGTTATCAGTACTGCAATGAACATTGGGTACATAATACCTTTTCAAGTTAGTGTTTTCAGATAAATACCCAAAAATTGAATTGCTGGATCATATAGTGATTCTATTTTTAGTTTTTAAAGGTATCTCCATACTGTTTTCCATAGTGGCTTTACCAATTTACTTTCCCACTAATATTGCACAAGTGTTCCCTTTTCCCCACATCCTCTCTAACATCTGTTGTTTGTTGTCACTTTGATAATAGCCTTCTAACAGGTACAAGGTGATCTCTCATTGTAGTTTTTATTTGCATTTACCTGATGATTAATGATGTTGAGAATCTTTTCTTGTACCTGTTGGCCATCTGTATGTCTTCTTTGGAAAAATGTCTATTCAAGTCCTCTAACCATGTTTTAATCAAATTGTTTGTTTTTCTGTTATTGAGTTGTATGAGTTCTTTATGTATTTTGGATATTAACCCCTTATCAGATGTATGCTTTGCAAATATTTTCTCCCATTCATTAGGTTTCCTTTGTTTGTTGTTGATGGTTTCCTTTGTCACACAGCTTTCCAAGAGAGACAGTCAAGGGCAGCAGGGCCAGGTTGACGCAGGGTCCCAGTTGCTGAAAGAGCCCTGGAATAGGAACTGGGAAACCAGCATTTGAATTGTGGCTCTTCCAACTACTGTCTGGGGAACCTTGAGCGAGTTAGTAACCCCTCTGAGCCTCAGTTTCTTTACATAGAACATAAAAGTTTTGAGCTAAATTAAATCTGAACTTCCAATTATAATATTATAATATAATATATTTTTTAAAAGCCTTATTTACTTTAACGGCATACCTGTAGAAAAAATTCTTCCACCTCCCTCTTCTGACATAATTTTTACTCTTCTTTTTACTCTTCTCGCATTTTGTAGTAGCCATTTGGCACTTTGAGTGGATGAAGCCCACCCTCTGGCCATGGCAACTGGTTCAGTGACGTGTACGTGATTCAAGTGTAAGCCAGTTGCTGCTGTTCATCAATCATTCCACTGGCCAGAGAACTGGCTCAAAAGCTCAGGCTGCTCCTTTTCTCTATTCTGGAATTTCAACCAGAAAGCTTATCCTGAGTTGGTGTTGGCAGCCATCTTTCCTTCACAGTTGGAAGCCAGTTTGCCCGAGGCCAAAGCTGATATATAGAGTGATGTAAAAGGAAATACCACTAAGGGTCCTGATCAACCCATATCTGAAGCGAAACCTACCTCTGATTATTTCCTTCCCATGAGTAAATATAGGTCCTTTGTCATTTAAAAGCATTTTCTATTACTTGCAATCTAAGTATTCTGCCTGGTAAAATGGCTTTGCCTTAAAAATCTAAGCACTTGGTCATTAGAATCTTACATCAGAAAGACTGAGGAAGGGAACTTATTTTTCCAAACAGTTTTACAGGGTTTGGCTCTCTTAAGAGTGACTGCAAAATGGTGGGGTGAGTGAATTCACTCAAAGCTGAAACCAAATATTTTGGACATTTTTAGTTGACAGACTTCAGGAGATGGCAGGGATCTTATACGTATTATCTTAGAGTGATGAATAGTTTTTGGACCCTGTCTATTTGGTGGCTGACTGACTGGCACATGGTTCACTGGAATATCAATAAGTATTTGTTGAATCAATGAATAAATCAATGAAAGGAGATGATGCAAGAGAGTGGGTGAAGGGAGGAGAGTGCATTGCAGTATTGTAGCTCTAATAATGTAACAATTTTATAATGTAAAAGTGTGCCAAACCAACCTGGAAATTCTCCAGAAATCCATTGCCACAGCTGGCATTTGTAAATCTGAGACTTACATCTCCAAAAACAAGCTATAAACATTATGAAGAAGAGCTAGCCAATGGAACAACTTGGTGACAAAAATCAGGAAAGGAAAAATTTGGACCAGTTCAAGTCTTTCATGATGTATAATTCAGGTCATTCTTTTGTGAGCCCTCCACCCTTGGCTTACATCACATTGTCGCATAATTATACCATATGAATGAGCTCCTTAATTCAATCTCCCACCTCAATTTCCATTGCAACCTTTAGCACAGTTCATTCGAGAGCTAGAGATTTGTTTATTGACTGTGATCCTTCTTTCTTATAAACAAAAGGCCCATTTGCTTCAGAAATTTCCCGTTTGGTTCCCCAGCAATATGTACATTGTGAGCTTGCAAACTCTTAAAACAAAAAAACTTTTAAAACATACATTTAAAAGAAGACCACACAAGTGCCATTGGATGAGAAGATGAAGTTGCACTTTTAAAGGACATGACAATAATCTGCCAAAAAACCAGGCCTAAATTAAAAATCTCAGAAGGAGAAGAAGGATATAAGTGAATTATACATATTAACTGAAACTTTGGTATCAATGAAATAAAACTGAACAACATTTTATAGCATTTGATCCTACATTTTCTTCACAAAAGCTATGTCCTGAGATAGCTTGGACTTAATTTTCATTTTTTCATTCAGAAAAAGAAACACAATACTCTCGTATCCTTGCCAAGCATTCAAGATGGAGTGTTTTCTGAAATGCTAAAAAAAAAAAAAAAAATGAGTCCAATATAAACTTGCTATTAATACAAATAATTTCTTTCCTCAGAATGACCCTTTCACCTACATGATCTCATCCTACTTTACAGCATTGCATGTGATACTGTATCATGTAATGAGGCTATAAAGTTCTGAAGAATCACATTTCAGCTAAAAATGGAAGTTGGTAATAAACAAAGCTGGCTAGTTTCACTGGGAATGGAGCAATAAGCTGAAATGTAAACACACTGTAAATTGAGCCTGGGTAGAAGGATTGGAAATTTTCTTAACACAGACAAAGACAGTGACTTTCCCATCCTTGCACTGGAGAGAAAGAGTGAAGCTTCCGATTTTCTGATGATGCTCGATAAATCCAGAATTAGCACTACTAGCACCATGACCGCCACTCACCTTAGAATGACAAGACTTGGCCAACTGGCTTCTATATAACGAACCAAACGCCATTTTGGATTTTATTTTGCTGCTGCTATAAACCCAGGGGAAGATGCCAATGCCAACTGAAATCTAAGGAGAAAGAAGAGAAGGGATGCGATCTGGGCTACGAACGATTCATCAACCATTCCAGAGGGGAGATGTTGGCAGAGGTCACTCAGGTCAACAGAGAGGGAATCCCTCATCACTTGGAAGAAATCTGCTGGCTAGCATTACGTTAGCTCACTGTAAATGCAAAGCCTTAAGCCTTCCATCAGTAGCACCTGATCTTCTCCTGACAGGCCAGAAGAAATAATTAAAGGTATCAGAATTCTCTGGAAGAAATCCAGGTGACAAAATTCTCTGGGGTGAGCACAAAGTGAACAGAAGATTGGAAACGCGTTTACTTGCTTTCACTCTATGTCTCTCTCCATGTCCCCCAGGAACACACAATCATTCGCAAATCACTCATCGTGGCAGGAACTGGGTCTGAACTGAAGGCCTAGGGAGCAGAAGTGCATGGATATGGCCTCATACCCAGAGCCCGTGCTCTTTCTACCCCTTAACTGCACTCATCTCCTCAAATAACACACAGCATATACAAGCTGTGAGAGGGGATGGGTGTGGGTAGGTAGGCCATCTTTAAACAAAGCTTAGTTTATGCCTGAAATAGAAAGCAGCAAGCATTAGCAGGCACAGCTGGATTTAGGGCTGCCAATTAAACTCTACACATACAAGTAGATGTGGGGAAATTGTACTTTTCGGACCCTTTAAGGAGAATATCCTGTGTGCACAGAGGGGAAACTTGATAAGCTGTTAGGGGTGAGGGAAGAAATGCCAGAGAGCATGCTCCAACTGCCTTTTAAGAGGCGTGGCCTATTCACCGCAGGACTTTCTTCTTCCTGCAGAAAGTCTGCAAGTTTGCAGTCAGGACTGAATCTACTAAGCAGTGGAAGGAGCTGTTGCTCAGCAGGTAGGTCCTTCCAGTTCTTCTCCCAAGCAGTGCTCAGCCTTATCTCTAAATAATGGCTGAACTAATATTTAAATGATATTGGCTTGAAGTGGTGCTAAATATTTGGCTTGACCTGAGCACCTATCACTCTCTCTCTCTTCCTCAACCCAGGGGGAAGGGTGCGTGCCTCTCAGCACAGAAGGAAACAGTGCGGAAACAAACAAAAAAGCAAACAAACATATTTAACAACAAAAAATTGTTGGGAGCTTTAAATGATGAGGACTTGAGAATATTCTGGCACCGGAGAGTGTCCCTTCACATGAGGGACCCATAACACAGGGAAAGGCCTATTTCAGGAAGATGTGAAAATCTAAACTCACCCAGTGATGAAGTAGGCAGAATCTGGAAAGTCTTTAATCTGGTGTTTTGGAAAAATTTTCTTGGGGGAACCTGTCTTGTTTTATTTTGTTTATTTTGTTTTTTTTTTTGTTTTTAAAGAATGTTATAGGAAGGCTAATGTGGAACAGAGGACTGTGGAGCTCCCATTGGGGAGTTAAGGAGGAGGCTGGGCCTTGCCTGCGGAGCCTTCCTCGATGACCCTGAATAGTGGAATTCTTTGTAACATGTTGTTAGTAATTTTCAACTGTAAATTATGTTCAACTATTATTCTTGGAATTCTAAAAGAGAGCTAGAAAGTTTTTTAACAACGAGAAACTGTATTTAGTGAAATTTTTAAAAGAAAATGTTTTCAAATTTTATAAAAGTGTTTTGTTTATTGCAGATATCGAAGCAGAAAAACATTATAAAAACAAACAAACAAACAAAATAGTGGCATTCCACAAGCCCAGAACTTGGAGGAGCACGTTCCGAGATGAGGAAAAAGGGCCTCAAGGACCTATTCATAAAAGGTCACTAATTTATTAGATAAAAATAAAGCAAAAAAGCCAAACCAAAACCAATGTGTTGAGATTTCTCAAGACACATCATACGTGGATTCTGGCCTCAAGGGAGGGAAAGATGTGTTTGGAAACATACATGAGTTATGCAGTGACATCAACAACAAGAGAAGCAGATAAAATGGGCAATGTTGGGGTACAGGATAGTATGAAAGCCAGGTGGAGAAGGATCTAGCAGGAGAATCAAGAAACAAAACTCGAAGTGTGTACAGCCTACAGGAAGCAGTTGAAACTTATATTTTGTATAAAGGAATTCTTAGAAGGTGAGAAAGGTAGGTCCCGATAACACTAAATCAAATGTCAGCTTAAAGAATTTGACTTTTGTTCTGTGGGTGAATTATTGTTTTGAGATGGGCAGTGACAAAAATCAGACATGAGCTTTAGCAAAAGTAGTCTGGTAGATGTTTTCAGAATGGCTGATTGAAGGGACAGACTTCAAAAAATTAAATAGTCACAGAATGAAAAGGAAGGGGCATGTGTGAGACCCTGAGTTTCATTTACTGTACAGTCCATGAAATGTGACCATGATCCAACAAGATGGGACATGTGAAAATCTTCCTCAACTTTTAGTGCTGATAAAAGTGTAGGTTGTCATTAAGGGAAAAGGCATTATGGGTCAAAGCTCTGGAATTCTAATTTCAGTGAGTGTGAACAATAGTTTCCTCATATGATTAGAGGGAAGACTATCTATCCATTAAGGTGCTTGGGAAGAATTAAGATGATAAAACAGGTGTAACCTGGGTTTCCCAGAGGTCACAAGACTGGCTGCAAGTGAAGGCTGAGTAGTATTAACACCCTAAAAGAGCTTCAAGACCTCGAGGCTGAGTCCCCAACTGCAAGACTATTGGGGCTCAACTCCTTCTGAAGTCTATCTTAATTAGTTCTGGCACTTTCCAGGTAGGATTGCCAGATTTAGCAAAGAAAAAAATTACAAGATCCTCAGGTAAATTTGAATTTAAGACAAAAATGAACAATTCTTTTAGTATAAGTATATTCCAAATAAGACATCTGCTTTTGATCACATCCTCTCCACCCCATTGGTGAGGGATGGATTCCCACCCTAGGATCGTGAGGATGGGCAGACACATGACACCTGACACTGGGCAGTTGAGATTGGCAGCAGCCCAGGGTAGGAGGACACTGAACACCACACATGGCCACGTGGGGGTTGAACTCAGGAACAGAGTGAACAGAACAGGGCCTGTGGGAGTCAGGCTTTGTAGTATTAAAAGGGTGGGGTGACCCCTGTTTCCCATAGGAGGATCTGATTGGCTTGTTTGAATAGTTCCATGGGTTGGCAGGGAACTGAAGCTCCTTTCCGGTCCCCAGGATAAGGAGGGTTGTTTGGCTCAAAGACGTTATCTGCAGGAGCATAATGTGGAGGGGAGTTTGCAGTAAGGCCATTTGAGACCCTCTCGGTTTTAAATGTCTAGGCAGCACATAATATTGATTTTAGGCCTTATATCACAATATTGTTCATTGTTTATCTGGAATTGAAATTTAAATGGGTGTCCTGTATTTTATCCGGCAACTTTATTTTAAGGGGTTGCTTCACATGAATATCCACAAGCCTTAGTTTCCTTGGGGCAGTTGGCTACCTGCAAGGCTCTGCTGCTAGTGCCATCCATAACAATCTACCCTGGTCCCACTGTGTCCCACCACCATCTGAGCTTCTCTGCATGTGTGAGCCTACCCTCCTGGCTCTCAGGGCCCAGATGCTGTGAGGTGTGAGGCAGGATTTGCTAGGACTCTTCCTCCTTGTTGACGTCTCATTCTTTGAATGGGCCTAAACAATCAAGAAGCACGTGACCAAGACTCAAATTTCATCCGGAAACACGGTTGCCCTGACTTCTGTCCCTAACCTCTTGATCTTCAGAGCTTAAAACTAGTCTTTCAGGCTGAGATAAAACAGATGTCTTTCCAATATCTTTGTTTTTCCTCCAGTTCTTCTCACACAAGAATATAAACATGTCTTCTCTTCCAAACGTGAAAATGCCTGCCAGACAGCCAGCATCTCCTCTGCACAGCCCAGGATTTCCTGGGACATGCGTGCAAATCCGACACGTGATGTGAAAAGCTACTCACTGGTGGCCAGATGACCTGTAAGATATTAATTTGTGTTTTCATCTTGGCTCTCTGGGAGACTGTAAGGAATCAAGATTAGTGTTCTGGATTCTGAGCTCCTGGTCTTGGCGGTAGTTAACCGTTTTGGTGTAATGGGATAAAATGTCCCAAGTCCTGAAAGGAGAGAGATTTGGGATGGGGGAGGGAGTTTACTCTGATAACACTGAAGAGGTTAAAGGCTTTAGGTTGTTATTTTTTATTTTTTGCAAGAAACTGGCAGAAACTCCTACCCTTGAGAAGGAAATATGAGCTTTTATGGGGTGAGATGGGGCAATGAGCGTTGCGACTTTGGGAGCCCCAGGGAAGGACCCACTGGCTCAGCGTGGAAACAGCTAAGCTACCTGACAACAAGTGACCACTTGGAAAGTAGCCCATTAGGGATGACCCTAATTATTATTCATTATTTATACAACAAATACATATTTTTTTTTTTTTAAAGTTTTCTTTTTTTTTAAGATTTTATTTTTTCCTTTTTCTCCCCAAAGCCCCCCGGTACATAGTTGTGTATTCTTCGTTGTGGGTTCTTCTAGTTGTGGCATGTGGGACGCTGCCTCAGCGTGGTCTGATGAGCAGTGCCATGTCCGCGCCCAGGATTCGAACTAACGAAACACTGGGCCGCCTGCTGCGGAGTGCGCGAACTTAACCACTCGGCCACGGGGCCAGCCCCACAACAAATACATATTGAGGACTTACTTGGTGTCAGCACTGTAATGAGTAAAGTAGACATAATTAGCTTTTTGTAGCTTACACTTCAGTGAATTGTAATTAGTCTAAACACTGAGTAGTGCCAGGTTTCTGTTGGTCATAGAACTCGGTGCTCCTGTCAGTGATTTATACAGAAACACAGAAAGCAGAGAGAGGTTTTAAGTATGGCCATGTTTCTGCTTGCTTAGAACTCTTCACTGGTTCACCATTACTTCCAGATAAAGACAAAATCAATGACCATGTCAAGCCCTGCTTTCTCAGGCCGCCACGACCTCCTCATTCTCACCTTGCTCCACACTGGATTTCCTTCAGGATCTCACATGGGTCGTGTTCTTCCCACCAGAGAGTCACAGCACACGCTGTTCCCTTTGCCAGCAAGAGTCAGCTTTAGCTAATAGTCCCGTATGTTTTCAGAGCACTACAGTGTCAATATGAGCTTTAAGTTGTCGTTGTTGTGCAGTTGATACATTTCTTCTCTTCTTTCCCCTAATTTTCACACAGATGAACATAATACTATTATATAATCCATCTGTGATATCCAGAATAGTACGACTGGGAAGAGTTGGTAGAAATTTATAAAGAAAATGCTTATTAAACCTTAATAAAAGATCTCCTTTTCACCTTAACGTCAGTTGTTCCACTCAATGTGGTAGCCATTAGCCACATGTGGCTATTGAGCACTTGAAATGTGTCGTCCGAGCTATAAAACATACTTTGGATTTCAAAGGCTTAGTACAAAAAGAAGGGGGGATATAAAATATCTCAATAATGTTTTATATTGATTATATGTTGAAATAATATTTTGGATTTCTTGGATTAAATACAACATATTATTAAAATGAATTTCACTTAAAAATATATTTTCACGTGGCTAGTGGAAAATTTAAATTGCATATGTGGCTTCCATTGCATTTCTCTAGGATGGCCCTGCTCCAGCTCTTTACCGTCTTCACTTCCTCGGGGAAGACTTCCCCGGCCTCCCTGATGAGATGATCCCTCCAGTTACACGTTTGGATGGCCTCTGCTCACCGTGGCACTTATCACACTGACCTGTGTGATACTTGGCTTACGTCTTCACGCTCAATAGACTATTGGCTCCATGAGTATGAGGACTGTGTTTGCTCATCACCGACTCTCTACAGCTAACGCCGTTCTTGCTCCTACCAGCAACTCAAAGTATTGTTGAGTAAATAAATGAGTAGCAGTTTTATGAAAATACGTTTATAACTGGCTGTTGACACAGAGCTAGGGATGAAGTCTCACAACAAAAATAACCTCAGGATTTAAAAGTTCTCATTTGTCTAGAGAGTGCGGTCAAATCATGAAAGATGAAGTTTAACAGAAATAAAAGCTTAGTCCAGCACATAGATTCAAAAACTCACTTGTATCTGTAAAATATGGGGGCACATTTGAGTTTATGTGGGTCCTGGGCTTGTAATTAACTACAAGCTCAATGTTAGCTATTATTGTGGGGCTGTTATTTCATGTGACAATGCAATTTCTATAGTCCAGATAAAAGTAGGAATCCTCCTATTGAACTCTGCATTTGTCAGATGATAGCTGGTGTGGTGTACATCATTCTAGGTGACCTTCACAAGAGTGATTCCAAAGGAATTTAACAGGTATGGAAAGGGGTCTTGGAACCAAGATATATTTAGAAAAGCTGAAGGAAATAAGAATGTTTTACTTGAAGAATAGGGAGAACATGATATGAGGTTTTAGATTCTGGAAGTTGTTTGTTGAAGAGGCACGTAGACTCTTTTGTATCGTTCCTGATGACAGAACTAGGAACTATGAGTAGCAATCACATTGCACCAATTTTCAGATTAATATAAAGAACTGTTTCATTAAAATTCCCCAGGGCTTCAATGTCTTATATCAGAAAGTAATAGGTTCCTTGTTATTCACAGGTATCTAAGCAGAGACTAGGTAAAGATTTGCCAGAAGAGTTTCCTCTGGTCCAGCTAAATCATTTGTGGGGCCCAGGGCAAAGTGAAAATGTGGGGCTCCTACCAGTGGCAAGGAAGTCAATCTCCCACAGCCCCAGTCTACTGTGTTTGGGTGACCCCCAAGGGGTTGCAACCTCCTGGCCAGGACACACTCCATACCTGGATTGGGGGTGAATGAAAGTCTCCTAGGAGTCACCTGGGTTGGGGACTGCCATCACCATGTCTCTTCCCCAGGCATAGCAGGACATGAGCATGGCCCCAACTCTCTCCTAGGGGCAGAGGTGCATGGAAAAAGGTGAGCTTCCCTCTGCTGACATGGCCCAGTTGCCACTTGGGTGGCAGTGATCCACGGGTAGAGGGCAAGGGAGGAGGCAGGACAGGCCCCGTCCTGGAGAGGGGGGAGGCAGGAGCAGGTGAGACTGCGTATGAATTGAAGCTCTGAGTTCCTGGAGGGTGTTTGTAGATCCCATCAGATTTCATTTACCAAACACCAATTCAAAGATAAACTTATTAAGAATGTCAACACAGCCACCACAGAGCATTAAACCTCAGGTGGCCCTTCTGAGCACAGGATGCTGTGCCACTGCCTAATGAGCCTGATGGCTTTTGGTATGAAGCCCTTTCAGGAAAAACAAAGGGGCTGGCTTATTCTTTGGTCATTGGCCAGTCTGGTTTGGAACTGAACACAGAGTTAAGGGGATAAAGATGACAGGAGAGGACAATGTCAGCTGCAGCAGAGAAAAGATTTCCTGCTGGAACAGGCGATCATATACTCCCAGAAAAGGGGCGAGGCCCTGCTGTGTGAATGATGGAGTCGCGCAGCCGACACCCCGCAGCCTTGAAGAAGGGAGCCGTCCTCCACTGAGCTGCGAACAGCAGAGGAGGTGTCACCTGATCCCAGACCTCGACGTCATCTCCAGTTTCAGTGGCATGGACCCCTGCTCACATTTGTGAGATCTGATAGCGCAGAAGCACACAACACATTTTTCTTTATGCCCCACTCCAGTCCTTTGTGCTCCTGCTATATCTTTTCCTCTAACTTCTCTGTGGTCTCTCAACTATTTGCCCTGTGATTATTGAAGAGTTACTTTATGTTCATTCTCCTGGGAACGCAAAAAAAAAAATCACACTTGAGATTCTATTGTCTGAACTAATTTAAGTTACAATAATTGAAAACATCAATATCTTTAAAAGCAATTAGCATCACCTCTGTTTAGTTGTTGCAATATAGAGCAAATAGCTCTCTTTATATACAGTTAATTTGTTTCTATCTATTATTAAAATATTTTCCTGCTATCTCATATGGAACAGCTTTTGAAGATTCCTGTGAGCCGCAGCTGGGAAATTCCTTCTTTGAAGTGCCCCATTTATTCATCTTTTGTCAGTGGCAGGCTCTTTATGCTTAGACATTTTATACTTTTCACAGTTATTTCAAAATCTGTTTCATTTGACGTAGAGTCAATTTATCATTCCGCACACATCCCCATTTCTCTTTTCCCTCATTTCTCTCACTTTGGCATTCTGCTAAGTTCATCAGAGCATTTTTTTTCCTTCTGTTCCTTTCAAACGGTATTGTGGAGTCAAGAAAGACACTGAAAGCCCACTGCTTTTGAATGTTCATACTTCCAATTTTTCTATGGACCCCAAATAGGCCCAGAGTTTATAAAAGTTGGAGACCAAAACTTATGAATCTGCTAAGAATAAGATGAACTACTCTCAGACATAAATCTGAAAGTGGGTGGTTCATTGGAAAATCAGCTTGACTCCATTCGGAATCAAAGACTTTCTCTGGTTGGTCCACCCGGTTGTAGAACATTGTTCTCGAAGGCTTTCTCAATGGACCACTTGTGCCCGTGGGCGACATTTGTATCAAGTTGTCCGGGTGTGGAAGGAAACAAGAGGAGGATCCCATGCTTCTGAAATTGTTTCCATTTCAGCAGAGAGCATCCCCTTGAAGCAGCTACACAAAAGAGCTTTTTTCTTCTAAACTCCTTTTAGCTGAATATTACCTCTTTTATTTGACTTAATCAGGAAAAAAAGGCAATTCAGCACAATGGAAACCCAGATAGTTGATATCTTGGGATCCTTCTCTTATTTGGTATGATAGCAGAGATAATGTAACTCAGCAAAAATTGCTTACCTACTTGCTGTCTTATGGCTACTAGCAATGCAAATGACACGTAAGTTTGCGTGAATCTCAGGAGGTAATCTCCTCATTGTGCTTTGCGCACATCAGAACTCCTCTAGGGTATTTCTTTCCATTTTGGAAGTCTTCCTTATAGGAGACTCATCAGCCAAAAAAAAAAAAAAAATTCACCCAGAGAACGGTTCAGAATCTACGCAATGAGCTGAAGTATGGGGCCTGCAAACTGAGTGATCTAGTGAGAGACTTGGGTAAGGCTGGGCCAAAGCTGGAAAGACCAAGTGGAGGTCCAGATTGCCGCTGTCAAACATTTGTGGGTGTCTTTTAAATACAAAACTCACGCTTCAAAGTATTTTTCTGATTGTAGGAATTAAAATTCTATTATAAAATAATTCAGAAAAGAATAGAAAAGAAAAATAAAACTCAATCTTGATCCCTTTACAGTATTTTTATAAAAATGAAATTACATTGCATATATAGGACTTTTAACTAATCCTATTTTTGTCTTGTACAAATCAAACGCTTACTATCCAATGTAAATATTACAAAAAATGTAACATAGGAAGTGAAATCTCCCCATATTCTTGCATCCCAAACATAAGCACTGCTCATGAAATTTTGGATCGCTGACATTATGTTATATACTGATTGGTCAATTTCTTTGATGTTCATTTCCCTGCACTGTGATGTAATCTCTACGAAGAGAGGGTTTGGTTTGATTTTGTGCTCTTCTAGCCTCAGCACCCAGAGCAGTGTTTGAGCATATGGTGTGCCCTCAGCCAGTAACCGTCAAATGAAGGAATGGGCACATGAATGAATTGCTCATAACTCCTCAGAATTAGGAATGTGTGTGTGAATACTAGATCAGATCCTTAATCACGTTGCTTACCAACACCTGGCAAAACAGCTGTTCGTTTAATTAAAAGGAAGAAGGAAATAAAGAAAAAAGATAGGAAGCAAGAAAAAAGAAGGAAGAAAAAAGACAATTTTTATAAATTAGATACAAAAAACAGTATGTCATACAAATTTTAATTTATTTGTTTCTAATGAGGTCTTTTTTCATTTTCTCCATTAGATTTTCTGGAGGATCTTGGGCTAATCAATGTACTACGCTTTCTATCTTCTCATTTACAAAATTCAACTTTTATCTTTATTATTTCCTTCCTCTGCTAAGTTTACATTTTTTTTCTGTTAGTTGAGTACCTAATCCGTCCATTTTGAGGTTTTCTTGTTAAACTATGAAACCATCTAATATTTTGATTTTGCCTTTGAATACCATTTTGACCATATACTGTAAATTTTCATAAGTACTATTTCCATTCTTCTTATGTTCTGTAGTTGTATTCTTTTCATTTTCTCCCTTATTCAATAATCATTAAGAATTTTAATTTTTCGTTGGCTAGAACATATGTAATTGAACCTTTTTTGTTATTAATTTATATTTCTATTGTATCTTTGTTAAAGTAATGTGTATACTTTACATTTTTGGGAATTTGTTAAGCTTTCGTTAGTGTCCTCATATATGATCAATTTTTATAAATGTTCTACATGTTTAAGAGTGAGTTATATCTTTATAGGACAGAAGATTCAATATATTGAAAAATGTGACGGTTCTTAAATTATTAACATCCTTTACTGTGTTCATTTTCTTTGTCTAATTCATCTGTCAAGTTAAGAAATATAAAAAGTCTCATTAGAATTGCGTTTTTGTTAGTTTCTCAGTGTTTGCTCTCCATTTATAGTGATTATAATTTGGCATCTAAATACTCATAACATATCTTCATTATGGGTTGTATTTTGATTGATTTTGTAAAACCAGCCTCTTTCTTTCACTTATGAGTGACGATTTTCTACTTTGCTGGGCCACATCAAAAACAGCTCCTATACTTGTGGTAAAACAGCACTTACATTGATTCCTGCTTGCGGTACAGGTTGGGATAGACATTGTTGGAAAGTGTCACTCTTGAGCCACTCTTTCATGTCACCTCTCATTTATTAGAAAGACACTTGGTGGCCCTTGAAATGAATCTTAGTATCTTTTGCTCAATCCAGCTCCATTGATCTTAAACTTAGTAGAAGCTCCTCTAGAAATGCTTGCCAGACACAGTTTCCAGTGTTGTGATTTTTCTTGGTTTGTTATAAAAGAGAATACATATATTTGCATAAGGTAAAGTATACCTGTGGGATCCAGGAATGAGAATAATGGTATCAGGTGGCAGGATGCTATGGAAGCAGCTATCACACCTAACTCCAGGGATTAAAACCTTCTTAGAACTCAGTGGGAAAGTACCTTTTCATTGTAAGAATGGGGAAAATAATCCACTTAGTCTGCATACGGAACAAATTGGAATTTAAAAGCTAGGTGTGCAGGTTAAGCTTCTCCTAGTAGTACTCTGTAATTATGACATTCCAAGTTTCTAATTTGTATGAAGGTGAAACCTTGATTCCCCACCATAACTAAAAAGGGTTTTGCTCTTAATTCTGAATCACAATATTTGGGAAGAAAATTAAGGGGTCAGGCTGTGTCCCTGGAGTTAGCATCAGAGTGGTAGACAACATTTAAGTTACATGAGTGGCAGCATTTTGATCATCTACAACAGCACGTAAATAATTCTGACCTCCATTAATAGCTTTTCTTTAGACAGAAACAACTTAAAAAATTCCCTCAGTCCTATCAATACCATAAGCCTATTGCTATTACTCCTTAGAGTAATAACAACATACTCTAATTTCTAGAGTATACTCTAACTTCTCTTCTCTAACTTAGAACTTTTCCAAAATGACATCATCTATCAAAAGAACATCTGAGAGTAGAAAACCAATCATCTATTAAAAGAGAATCAACCAAAATTAAGAAGAAATGAAACACGAGTCTCATTTCAGAAGCAATCAGATCTGGGGACAATCTGAAAGTTAGCATTTAAAATATTTGGGCAATTCCCCATTCTTCTCTTTATCATTTGCACACTCACATTGGAGATCTGCTTGATGCCTGCAGCACCTACCATCCACCCCATAGGAAATCCCAGTTCTTTGCAGGACTTTGAGAAGAAAGTTATCATCTTGACACACTATTTGTTACAATGAAAAGTCTTCGTTTAACCATCTGTTTCTTATAAATGTGTTTATTTGCTCACCCTGAAGGAGCAGAGTCTTGACTAAGCAGTCGCCAGTTGCATAAGGAAAGTCATGATTATCATTAGAATCTTCAAGAGCTGATAATGAAAGTCACACTGTTTAGTTTCTTCACTGTATAAATCAAGACACATAGATCTCACTAAATGTTTATTCAATTACTCATGTCCATGTATTCAATGTCTTAGAGTTTTTCCCCATCCCATAAAAGTCCAAAGGTGAAAACTTGAATAGTTTTTAGAGCGGTGTGTATCTATGCATTATCAAAATAACTGGTTTAAAAGCGAAAATTAGAAACATTTACTGAAGGCCAGGCCACAAGGGAATGGTACTCTCAAACATTGTCTTGGGGAGAGTGAATTGGTCTGCCATTTTAGGAAAGTAATCTAATAATATCAACAAAAAAATACACATCCTTTGACCCAGAATCTACCTATGCAAATTTAGTCTACAGAAATAAGAGACTTAGGACTTAAGGATATTTAGGACAAGTGTATGGGGGCTGAGCGTCTTTCTTCAAAGATTAAAACCGAATTCAGATAAAAACTCAGTTCTCGGTTCATGATTGGCATTTCACTAGAAACACAAATCTTGCCAGTATTGGAGTGTGGGAGGGGAGAGGGGTAGGAGGAAGCAGACCTTGGATTGAAACGTAAAATTCAAGTTTTAAAACAAACGAGATGAAATCTTCCAAACTCAAATGGGGCTGACATATCTAATAAACACTCCGAAATTATGATGGGGTTTTTATGGAAAGGGAGTTTTGACAGCATGGTTGGGAGCAGTTATTGGAAAAAGAAAATTCTTTCATTTTTATACCTCAACAAGTTGATATACCACATTCACAATTATTACACATAAATACACATGCATATTTTTTGGAAATTGTAATGGTAAAAACAAACAAAGAAAAATTGAAAAACAATAAACAATGGAAAAACAATAAAAAACATCAGGGCACAACCTGAATGTCCATCATTAGGTGAATGGTTGAATAACTTACAGAATTTTATGTACCTTTTAAAATGAAGTGATTAGACTGTATTTATTAATACAGGGATATTGCTAAAGGAGAAGAAAAAGTTATATTTAAATGTATAGTCTGACCCAATTTAGCAAAAACAAAACAAAGAAGTTCCTCCCTACCTACCATTTTGTTATTAACATTGGATACCCTAGCAGGTGGTGGCAGGGAGGAAAGAAAGAAATAAGAGCAGAGGTGGGAGAGAAGAAAGGTTAGGAAGAAAGCACTTTTTCTTCAAATGTTTTTATCATTTCAATGGTTGTAGTACATTGGGAAAATTTTTACTTTTGGAATAAAAATTTGGCAAAAGATATACAAAATTAAATAAAAATACAGAGAACATAAAAATTGAAAGGAGAGCTAGAAAGAGGCACAAAATGCTGCTTCATTAATTTGGGGTGTTTATTTGTAAATGGATTAAATAAACGCTCATGGAGCATGGGCTGTGTGCCACATCTAAGTTGGATGCATTCCCGTTTATCCCACTTAATACATCTGGTGCAGTCAGAGATGCGTTACTTGATTTCATGGCTCTTTGTAGACCAAGTTTTCAATGATTGCAAACAAGAAAATGTGGAACATATGATCTGAAATTTTAAAATTGGTTTCTGTGAATTTCACAGAACAGAGCTCAAAAATGTCTGGAAAGGAAGGAGGAAAAAATAAGTCCAAGAAAATTGTGAGCTGAGAAACCAGGGTCCGTTCTGCCTAAAGACTCATTTAAAAACCAAAAAACCATAGTTTTAATAAAATCTCCTCTGAACAGGGCTGTTTGTGACATATTGCCAACAGTCAGTTATTTCACTTGAGGATTATTCATGTTCTTTACCTAGTTTTCTTCTCCCCGCTCCTGCACGCTCACCTCAAAGTGGGGTTCTTTTCTTAAAAAAAAAAAAACTAAACAAACAGAAAAATGGCTAATCAGTAATGATCATAGAATTTGAGTTCTCATGGGGTCAGTAATAGATAACCTACTTTAGAACATGAACACCCTCATTCATCCCCAATATTGAGTCTCCACTGGCCACATCTGGTTGTCTCGCCAAGTAGCTTTGCTTATTGGGAGCTCCAGTCTTCACGTCCTCAGCAATGATGGCATGTGATCACCAGGACATGGGGTTCTGGAAGCTAATGAGAAGGATCCAAGGCTAGGCGGAGAATGCCTAGTCTCTCATCGCGCCTTGGCCAGGGACTCCCTGCAGTGTGAGCCCTTTTTGTTTGATTTCTCTTCCTCCGCCGTGATCAAGTGCACCCTCCCCTGTAGCTGGGTAACCTAAATATTTGTTTCCTGAATGTTCTCAAGCTTTGGCTTTCTTTTGTCATCCTTTGAATGTTAAATCATTTGAATATAAAATGGCTTGGTATGTGTCGATGCTTTGCCCCAAATGTCTGCAGTTAGGTGGATGAGGGGGTGTCATATTTTCGAGTTTCCTTCCTGAGTCCCTGTTCGTCTGAATTCCCAGGCAGCCTACTTCAGTCACCCTTCCTATAGCTAAGGCCTCACTTCTGCACGGCGCTGCCCCTCTGCTAGAGAGTACCTGTCTTCCTCTATCCTGCAGTGCCCTGCTCACATGGGGATACTGTGTGAGTGAATGTGGGAGAGTTTTAATGATGTTTAGAGGGTGAAGAGTGAAGACTGACTATGTTACAGAGAAGAAAACAATTCCCAATTTAATGCCAGACCCTGTGGTTCTATAAATGTATTGGCTACTTCCTAAAACAGAAACACTCTTATTGTTGGCTGTGTCCCTCTGCAGACCCTTCTCCTCTATTCCCTCTAGACCAATGGTTTCCAGTCTTGGCTATATATTAGAATCACCTAAAGATCTTTCAGAAATCCTAATGCTCAGGCCTTACCCCAGACCAAACTAAACCAGCATTCCTTGAGGTGAGATCATTACATGTTTAAGGCTCCCCAACTGACTCTTGCATTCAGCTAAGTTTGAGAACCCATGCTCTAGATTTTTTTTCCCTAGGAAGATTTGCCCTGAACTAACATCTGTTGCCAATCTTCTTTTTTTTTTTGCTTGAGGAAGATTAGCCCTGAGCTAACATCTGTGCCAATCTTCCTCCACTTTATATGTGGGTTGCTGCCTCAGCATGGCTGATGAATGGTGTAGGTCCATGCCTGGGATCTGAGCCCAAGAACCCAGGCCACCCAAGTGGAGCACGCCAAACTTAACCACTACGCCATGGGGCCGGCCTCTCTGGATATTTTTAAAATTTCCCTCTTACCTTTTCTCAGACCGCTGAAGTCTCTCTCAGGGTTCCCAAGACAACCAAAAATTTATCTCGTTTCATTAGGAGCAATTCAGATATTTTATGTATGCATGTACATATGTATGTATGTATGTACTGCCATACTTTGGGTCTCATACTAGCTCATCTATGCTGTGCACATGGGTCTTCATGTCTTTTTCCATAGGGTGCCCCAAAATAAGCTGAAACAAAAGAACTCTTTACCCCACAGACAAATTTCTTCACTGGCCGAGAAAGCAGACGCAGCTGCAGTCAGTTTTTGTTTAAATAGCATTTTTTTCTTAACAGTGCACATGGAAAAAGTTCTCTGAAAATCAAGGGTTTTGCACATCTAAACGCTCTGCCTGTTTGTGCAGTGCCCACCTCTCCCTCCTTGGGAGATCAGAATTTCCTTCTGCCAAAGCAGTGTGATCTCAGAGAAAGCTCTTCTCACCCCAGACTCAGAAACCAGACCCTCCAAAGTGAGACCCAGGGCCCTCCTGCCTCAGTGCCTGGAGCGGGATAAAATGAACTGTGAAGTCTTTTTGATCTTTAACTCCTAAGAGTCTGATTTCCCTGCACGTGGGAGAAGAACCTGGAGTGAGCTGACCCACAGGTGTGAACTGAACTTGACTAACCTCTCCTCTCCACATCTGTTCTCTTTGCACTGGTGTTATTTGGTGTTTTAATGGACACTTTTATTGAGGATTGGATGAGAACAGATGCCAATGAGAAAGCATACTTGTCCACAGCTTCATCTCTCCAACCTTGTTCCATCACCCAAGATTTGGCCTTTCCAGAACAAACAGTATCTGCAGCCTCTATATCCAGGTGCTTTGGAGGTCTCGTAAAGATGCCAGTGAGTGCCTGTGGTTGTGTTTTTGGAAGGCTAATTACTAAAGCAGCTAGGAGCTATCCAGGACACAGGATTCCTTCAGTCAACGGGCCACGTTGTGCCTTTTAAGTTGACGATATAGGTGGTCTTCTAAAATCTCAGAAGGAAACAGTAGTTTTCTAACTCTCAGCTCTGGGGTTACAAAATACTGTCGCTGTATAATAATCAACTGTTAGATGTGTCACTAATAATAGTGTTTTAAGGTCAACATGTGTACTCATTTATTTTTTAAAATATATTTGAGTAGATTCAAGTTTATTTCTATATTAAAAAAATTCTCTCACTCAGGTTCCAGTACACTTCCTTGAGCCTGACAGAAAGGTACGGACTTATAGCAAGAGCTTAGGAATTCTGCCTAACACGGAGTAGGCTGGGGTAATAGGTCACACGTGCCATCCATCATGTGTGTGGGGGACAGAGGTTGAGAACTGTTGGAATAATTAATGGGGTAATAGGCAGTTAAGTTCAAGAAGACCTCAGTGAAAATTACATGAATGATCACCTTCTTTCTACCACAAGCTATTTCCTTGCTTGGGTCAGGATTTCTACACCTCGGAAATCATATTCTTTGTCTTCTCCATTTAATAGTATTTTATCCGCTGTCCTTTCAGATGTTTGTTTACTTTGCTGTAGAGCTTGGGCATGGCTCTGAAACGAAATCACTGATCTGATTTTCACTGAGTTTAATCCACTGCCAGATAAATCTTTTCTACTCAGAAGTGCACAGCCAATAGCAAAGGGCTTTGCACAATTCAGACTCAAATATTTATTGATGGAATAAATAAATAAAATAACCTATGACGGATAACATGTGATGTGAGGATGTTACCATTTCCTGTAGGCATACTGTACTCTTTTTTTCTTTTCACTCCCTCCCTCCATGCTAAATTTTCTTGCCTTTCTCCTATTCTCAGAGAAGAAAGCGAGACTGCTTTGATAAACTGCTGAGCTACAAAGTAAGGACAAGTATCTACAGTCAAGGTGCACAAACTACCTTCCCATTGCAGGAGTGGAGAGACCTCCCCCAGCCCCGGGCCTTGCATGGGCTAGGATCAATTAGTCCAGATCATGGACGCTGGATCCCACGTGCCAGTGTCCTCTGCTGGCACAGTGACTGTCCTTGCAACGTCTAATGTTCTTCTTCTCCCACGTGCTACAGGTTATATTTTTTGACTTCTTCAGTCTTTGAAAGTACAAGTCTTTCCTCCTTAAGTTCACCTCTGTTGCTTTAGTGACACTACGCTCTCCCAGACTTGCGGCAACTTCTCTGACTTCTCCTGTGTCTTCCACACTGACTTCTTTCTCTCCCTGCTTCCAGCTGTGGAAAGTCTCTAGAATTTTGTTCCCAGCTTTCTGCTCATTGCTCCACTTTTTCCTCTCAGAAAACTCATGGCTTCTTCCCTCATCTCTATTCTTTATCTCAGTGCCTAAGACAGCAAGACATCTTTATCTCAGATGCCTAAATTGGCATCAAGAAATCTTATGTCCTTGAGTCTCAGCCTTCCGTGTCCAAATGGATACTTCCACTTGGAAGACTCACTGTGCTTTTAAAATCAACTTTAAAATCACCAGAGGTTACCACCTGCCACTGTGGTAACCTAGGCTTCTGTTAGAGAAGCAGAAACACTAGATGGAGTACAGAAGAAGGGGCTCGTTATGGAGATTTGACTTTACCACATGGTAAGAGCTGGTCAAGCAGTTTGTGTACATCTGTTGCTTCTGTGTCTGGTGTTGGAGCATAAACTCAGCAGACAAGCCAGTTGGGAAGGATTGGTGGATGTGACGTGTGAGAGAGCAAAGGCAGACTGGAACCGGTGTCTTTGTCTTGATCCTCTAAGTAATCAGCTTCAGTGATGTGGTCGATCTACCGGAGCCCTGTGCCATGGAACTAAATATACAACTGGCCCAGTAGTTGAAGCTGCAAAAGGAGACGTGGCAGTATGCATGAGCTGCAAAAGGAGACGTGGCAGTAAGCATGAGCTGCAAAAGGAGACGTGGTAGTATGCATGAGTTGCAAAAGGAGACATGGCAATACGCATGAGCTGCAAAAGGAGACGTGGCAGTATGCATGAGCTGCAAAAGGAGACGTGGCAGTATGCATGAGCTGCCACAGCACCTAAAGCACTGCTGCTTCTTTTCTACCTTCCACATCTCACACAAAATTCTCTCGTGGCCAAGTCCAACCCAGCAGCAAACAGGGAAGGGAATTCTGAGAAACATAGTTCTAGCTTAGCCATGTTGACATAGTGCAAAGACACCCCACCGAGTGCTATTACTGTCCCCTCTACATGATTTGTCACCTTTCTACCAAGTTGATGTTTTGGAATCCTGAGTTTTTATTTAACCACCATGCTATTTAAAAATTTCCAATGGTTTGGCACTGCCCAGAGAGGTGCTTCTGTTTTTTGTTTCTTTAGCTGTGTTTTCTATAGATGAATTTTAGGCGCTCTGGGGTAGGGGCTCTCAGTGGAGAGAGCTCTGGTTCCTCATCCCTGCTTCAGCCAGAACAGTTTTGCCTTTATCTGCTTTATGTGTTGGACTTCCCAGTGAGATTCCATTTGTAGAAACCTGCCTATTGGCATGTAAGGAACAGGAAAAAAGACAGAGAGACAAAGAGCGAGGGAAGGAAGGAAGGGAGGAGGGGAGGAAAAAAAGTACAGAGGGAAGGGAGAAAGAAATCACTAACTTAGAGGATCAAGTCTTAACTCCCCAATAGCAATCCTCCGTATTTACTCAACTTTATCTTCTATGACTAACCCCAGTGGAGCCATCTTCTTCAGTCAGACTGGGTCTCTTACTCATCTCTCAAAAGACTGTGTTCATTACCAATTTCATGCCTGGACTCTTGTACTTTTTTTGGTCTAGATTGACCCAAATCCCCTGGCATTTTCTGATTAGTTGTCTCTGGATCAAGATGAAAGAGGTGTAGGGTTGTTTTCTGGAAAAGAAAGGAGGATGACTGTGGGGTTCCATTTCATTTAAAAACACACACATACATACATGCAAATATGCATCAGAATATAATTTTGTGTTAAAACTTTTATGTAAGTGACCATATCTATAAATTCCTATATGTAAATAACTCTCATCAAATTAGCTAAAGATAAAAATATATCAGAAGCCATTTAGAAGAAGAGAAGAGAAATGTTAGTAGCAGTTATTAAGTGCCTCTTACACACTAGGCCTCCTAATTATTACCTCATTTAATTTCCCAAGCAACCACAAGAAGTAGGAGTCATGAGACTCGTATAACCAGTTTATTGAGGAATCTAAACTCTTTGTGGGACAAGCATGAAACGGTTTTATTTTTTTTAATAACCTTCCCAACCACACTCTCTATTCTGGGCAGTGGGGATGTTTAATGACATCTCCTCTAGATTCTATGACTTTTCAGTCTCATTTGGTCTTTTGAAGTGTCTCATTTGAGTTCTTAAGAATCAGTCCTGTTTATTTAAAGCCTTCAATCTAATGCCTAATAGCGTCTGTCTTTCCCCCCCTGCCTGGGTGGGCTAAACCTGTGGCCGCAGTGGCTTAGGCCAGAGAACGCATGGGCTGGGTGGTCTGCTCTCACACAGCTCCTCTTTCCTCTCTTTTCCCTGCCCTCCTTCTTCCTCTCCAGTTGTGGTTGGAAGGAAAGAGAGAAAAGACAGCAGTCTTTTTACTGAATGGTCTTAATGAGGTCACAGTCCTTGTCTTGGGAAATTACATATGCTGTTTTAACTCGTTTCTTTCGGACTCTACATTTATGAGTGGCGGCTCCAACGTGCCCAACTGACAAGGAACTCATTCAAGGCAATTAATTCTCTTATGTGTTTATGGTCCCCTGCGAGATCTGCTCCCATTGCACTGATATGTGTGTGTCTTTCTGTCTTCATGCGGAGGGAGGCCCTAGTAAGATTGTTACTGTAAATCTCATCTATCTCCATAATTGAATTTTGAGCTTATAGATGTCCATCTTGCATATCTCTTTGGAACTGATAATTTGAAAGGGAAGTCAGAAATAATGAAAGTAAAGCATAAGTGCATTTCATGGAGAAAGTTGCCATTATCATGTCCAAAACCTCTCCAATCACGTGTTCTTGCTTCTGATGAGAAAAAGGAAAAGGATGTGAATTGTTGGCATTTATTGCCCTCTATAACACTAATACCACTGAGTCAATGATGAAGTTTATTGAGTCATTTAACAGATATTTATAAACATGTATATACGATGTACACCATTCTGATCTTGGGTGTGAATAATGCCATAAACAAAACCTTACATGTATGTAGAGAGGTAGAAAATATTCAAAACTCCACTACTCAGATGTACAAAAAAAGTGCAGTTTTTCTGTTTTCTGTAACTGATAGACTCTTTCTCATAAGCCCCTATCCTACTGTATGTTGGCTGGAGGCAGAAGGTGGTATCTAAACTTACCAATTAATAATTCAGTATTTGGGAACTTAAACAGTCCTTTATTCTTATTAGATCTTCCAGGGATAAATGCTCAATCTACCAGAGTTTCATCTTCCTCTACCCACTTCTGTTCAAACATAAGGGGGCTCTTATGTGACTTCATGGCAATGGGAGAAGGAACCACTTGGGCTACCTCGTGATCTTGGTTCTTGACCTCTGGCAAATGATTCCCAATATTGAGTGTCTCCATTTCAAATCTGAGTGGAAATCAGTCTTTGGTCCCTTTTAGCATGTTGGTATCATCATTAGGGATGCAGAAACTTCTGGATCCCCTGCATACCATTTTTAGGACATCGGTCACTTTCAATGTAGTTGTAGCTCAAGTTCATTTGTCTAATTGTCTCTATTCATCAATGCTGCATCACTGATGACCGTTCACCTAAAAACTTATGTTCGTTTCCAGGGCACAGCTGGGAAAGCAGGCCACTAGTCTTGACTTTCCAGGGTTCCCTACTCTTACATGGACATTTCCACAACCTTCTCTCATTACAAATCAGCCCCAAGGGTGTGGAGGAGAGGCGTTATGCCTGATCTCTTCACTCTCCCTCAGTTGCTCTCTTCCTTCCTATATTCCTCAAGACTGGAAGCAGCCAGACTCCCACATTCTGTTAAATGAGACTTCCTCTACCTCATACCCTTCTTCTTCCTGGGGACAGTGGGCTTCATGGCTCCATGGTATGGTGCGATATAAGAAGAGAAAGCAGCTAACTGATAAAGGTGAACATATTAGGTGAGATTTTAAAAAATATTATTCTTACTTCTCATTATAGAGAACTTTTCATCTATTATCTCATTTGAGAGTCTGTAAGATTTTAAGAAAATATTAATGAGCTAAATAGAAGGAGTTTTAGAAAGGAAGACAGCTCTAAGCCTCTGTAAATTCTGTTGTCCTAACATTTCAGCCAACTATACAGAAGACCTAATATCCCAAACCAGGGAAGAATTGTAAGATGTGTTGCCTCTTCCTGCCACACAAATGCATATGCTTACACACTCTTAGAGCAGAAATCTATCCTGAGATGCATTTGCAGCTGTTTTTTCAAAATTAACATTTACAGATGGTTCCCTGAGAATTCGAATCAAGAACGAATTCCTGAGGTTATATAAGTAGGAATACAAAGTATATCCTTAGATAGTAAATGGGTAAATAAATGCAGTTTTCTTTCTGAAGGTGAGATATAGATAGAAATTCATTATTAGAAGTATGCTATTCCTGTTAGTCAACAGCTAAGATTACAGATTAAAACTGAAAGACAGAAAACTCATTATTAAACGTGTAGTCTCTTCCTGTAAAGTAACAGCTGGATTAGGAGATCAATAATGAGCTACATTTAAGGAACTCCACAAAAACTGACATCTCGGTAAATTTTGCTTGCTCAAAAAAATAAGTGTAAGTAAGAGTTACTCTTTGTAAGTACCCATTACTTACAAAGATGTGGTTTTCTTGTGGCTGGTAGGAATTTAATTAAATTCTGGAATCAGCTTCCTTACTAACGTTGGATTTAAATTTTTATAAATATGAATGTTTCTGTTTAGCTTTATTACGTACGTAAGAGTATTTGCCATGTGTTGCCATAGTCCCTGTTCTCAAAGAATTTCCGACTTTAGGGAAAACACAAGTCATTCAACCAACAAATTGTTAAATCGTACAGTTTGACTATTGCATATCTAATGCTGTTTTTTGAGGATCCTATGGGGTTGGGCCATCAAGGGCTAGCAAACATGTTGTAGCATCTTAGATTCATTAAGAGCAAGGCTTATTTGGGAGAAATTATTCTAGATTGCTTTTTAAATAATGGAGATAAAATTATGTGCTTAAAAGGAAGGAGGGTGGAACTGAGTGCCGATGTTTTGTATCCATGAACAAAAGTAGAGGAAGGTGTGAAGACCCTCCCTGGTGATTAACAGTCTGGATACAAACAGAGGAGAAAGTTTCAAAGAACTGCTGGGCCCCAGCCACAATGGACAGCGGTGATGTGCCTGTGTAGAGAAGCTCGAAAGTGAGAACAATATCTATTGCAGAGTCTGCTTGATATAGCAAAGGCATTTTAGAAGAAAGATAAAATTGTGGAGTCAGTGCTTAAGTAGCTGGAAAGATGCCAACATTTTTCATTTATGCTTTGTCACAGATAACACAAATTTCCATGCAAAGAAAAAGCTTTGACTTAAATTTTATTCTATTCTGAGTACTACCAACTTAAGTAAAAGCACAATGGTACAAAGGCATAGATGTCTAACTAGAAATCTTATGCAATTCTTACCAGGACATTGGATTGCTGTGGGGAGAGTTTGGTAGCAGCTGAGACGAGCAAACGGATAAATTGGGAGGCATTTCAAAGGCACAGTGTTGGGGCTTTGGAGGCAGAGGCATATAGGGAATAAAGTATATTGATTTCTAACATAATATGAAGATTTTCAAAATTATGTAAAACGTAGCATGACAGTGCTGTTCCAAGAGAAAGAAATTTGGGGTTGTGGAGCAGATTCTAGGGAGAAGAGAAGATGAGCTTTTCTGGGGCTTGATCATACGAAGTGATGTCGAAGTGAAGTGGAGACATATGAGGGATGGCATGAACCCTGGAGAGGGGGTCAGGACCAGAGAAGAGATTTAGATTCTAAGGGACTGCAGTAGACTGAATAATGGCCCCAAGATGTTTACCTCTTAACCCCTGAGTGAATTTTACCTGACATGGCAAAAGGGACTTTGCCGATGGGATTACTTAAGGATCTTGAGAGGCGTTATCCTAGTGTGTGTGATATACTCACAAACATCCTTCTAAGGGGGATAGAGGAGATCAGAGGAAAGTAAGAGATACAACGATGAAAGCAAAAGGTGGAATGATGTAAGGAAGGGGTCAGAAGACAATGAATGCAGGCAGACTCCAGAAGTTGAAAAAAGAAAGGGAGGAGATTCTCCCTTGGAGCCTCCAGAGGAGCCAGCCCCATCGACTTTACCCCAGTGAAGCTGACTTCAGTCTTCTGACCTCCAGAACTGTCGCATGATAAATTTGTGTTGTTTTAAATGCCCAAGTTTGTGGTTATTTGTTACAGCAGCCACGGGAAACTAGTACAAGGTCCCAGCTAACACTGGGGGGAGAAGTCCCTTGTTTCCTATAATTAAAAAATGTCCTTTCCAATGCTTTAAGGTCTTTCAGTTCTGTTTCAATACTTCACAATGGAGTGGGGAACCACGTAATTCCACTGAGGTAACCCAAACTGAGAGCCATACACAGGCTTCATAAGAACACAGACGATCTGTTGTGAGTCGCTTTCTCTCCTCTCGAAGACGAGGCAGTTTTTAATGAGTTTTGTAGGCCCAGGGCCTGTTATGGGATCTGAAGACATAGCGAGTATCTAATACGACAGTAGTTTCTCAAACGAAGGAGAATTTTGACATTTCGTGTTGCCAATTCCATAAAAATATTAGAAAACATTTTTACCCATTTTAAAATGAAATTTATTTCTGTTTTGTGTTGGTTATTCTTCACTGTAAGACATTTTCATAGAATAAAATTTTAAGTTCTAAGTCAGTTTTTCCCACGTAAATCTCCATGTAGTCCCAGCTGTGTCTGTGGAGATATTCTTGGGAGTCTCAAAGAGGCTTATACCTTACTCAGCTTTGAAGGACATACATACACCTTGAATGAACAAAGAGAAGAGGAATAAATATCTTTAAAACAACCAATCAGGTAGTTAGTTCAGTGGGAAAAAATGTAAAGCAAGATGCTCAGGAAATCTAAGACCTAATCGGCATATTTAATTTTTTCCATTTCAAGCTATGGCAATTATGTAACACCTTTTTTTTTTTTTCTATTTGAAATTCTCGCCTACTATACCCAGCACAGGGCAGCAATGAGGACTAATATCTCAGCACCAGACTACATCTTGCACCTATTATCAGTCCTGGCTGACAGTAAAAAGTGAATGGCGGCATCCCCCTTCAGGCCCCTGATAGATGGCACATCATTGTTTCAGAACACCTGAAAGAATGGCTGGGCGCGCCTCTCTGAGCACCTGACAAGGGAGGTGTGGAGGGCCCAAGAATAATTGCCATGTCACTGGCATGTGATTTATTGCAATGCGTAATTATGTCTGCAGGGCACCATCTGGAGACCCAATTTGGGCTCTTTACGAACAAAAATTAAAGTCAAAATGTACCTTTTTCTGAACTCAACTGAGTCCCACTTTGGACTTCTCACACCTGGAGAATATTACCTTGTGCTTAGTCCCTGAACCCCATCCTAATTGTTTCAGTTGCCACACAGAGCACCTCTCATTGTGGAGACAATGGGTTTCCATTTCTCAGACCACGTTATCCAAAGGGTGAAACATGTAGAAAGTTCTATATTATACCAAAAACTCAACAGTAGAGTGAAATCACCCTCAGCATGTTTCTGAATTGTTACTGCCCATCAGCCAAAAGTAGAATTGCATTTATTGACGTCTGATTTTTTTTTTCTAATTATTGGTTGGCTAGTAATTGTCTGCAATGTATTTGTTTAAAAGCGATGATGGTAAATCAGTATTAAATGAAGAGGATTGTTTTTTAAATATTAGTCAGTTTGCAAATAAATATTTAATCTATTCTAGGAATCTTTTTAAAAAAAATCATATTACTGTGAAGAGTTGATTTAAGAAATGCTTATTCTTTTCAATTAAAACCCAGAGCATTAATCAAATGTTTGACACTATAAATGTTTCCAATTAACATCTAGCTTAAAACCACATGTGTTCCAAGTGAAATTCAAAAGATCTATCTGTGCAGGTGACCCCAGAAAAACCATTAACACATGGCTGGAGACAGCAAGAAACATTTTCCATTTGTGAGACTGAGATAAAGGATCACTTTATGACTGATTATTACTTCAAACATCCCTTTCAGATGTGGGTTTCCTAAGATAGAAGTTGTGTATTTCTCACAGAGGCAAAAAGAAGAGAGAATTTTAAAAATATCTGTATACATACATTTACGTATGTGTGTATATACATGCATAGATAGAGAGAGAGCGAGAAAGAGAAATTAGAAACAGTCCCACAACTCCATCTGGGTGGACAGCCAGTAGTTCCAGCCTCCTCAAAGGCAGTGGTTGGTCACAATAAGGGCCTGATCTGGTCAGTAATCTTAGGGCCAAGAGATTTTTTTTCCAAGCAACTCTTTTTCACTTTCTGCTGCAGAGAGAGCAAACTCAAATACCTCCAGGGCCCACGCAGATAGCATAAGTGAAAGAAATGGGATGTCAGATGGTAGTGGCCACCACAGCCAACTGGGGCACGCCTTCTGTCTGAATGTGATCGTTACCACTCTACTCCAGCCAACTACTGTCATCTGAAAACGGAAGCCTAGTTGGCTCAAACATTCTGATATTTCAAGAGGAGCCAGAATTGAAGCTTTTTAATGAGAACTCATGAATTTTACATGACGGCAATTAATTCAGTTGAAAACAAAGACAACAGCACAGACCTCCTTGCAGCCAGTTTGTGACCTTTGTGGCCGCTGCCTAAAGAATCAGAAGCTGCGCTAGCAGGGTCAGAGACAGGAAAGGGCAGTATTTGGATGAAAGTGAACCCCTTTCAGTGATATGTCAGCACATCACCAGTCTTGGAGACCATGCTCTGGCTTGCTCACTGTCAAATCCACCAAACTCTGGCAGAAAAAGAGAGAGCACATACTTTCCAAATAATTTCTCAACTGGTCCGTCAAATTCAGTTAAATTATTCCAGGTGTGCTATGCAGGGGGTTATTATGACCATAAGGAAAATGGTAACATTAAGACATGCCCATTTGCCCAGTGTCCTGATGAATTGCATTCTCTCTCTCCTGTCTTGCTGCAGCCTATCAACAGCTGGGGTTGTCAATCCAAAAGCAAGAACTATGGGCAAACACCTAGAGCTAGTCAGCTGTGGCTGGAAAGGTACGTATTTATCCCTTTTTTTCCCCTTCAAATATTTTTCCAAAAGAAAAAAAGAAGAATGCAGAAGATGACCATAATAAAATAAATGCCTGGCGGGTTACACAGAGCATAATATTTGACATTCAGAAACAATTTCGAGACCCAAAGAGCTGTCACACTCATGTTTGTGCAATGATTTTTTTTTCTATGAAAAACAAAACCAAGGTTTGTATGTCTTTGGGAGAAATTGTTCAATGGCTTTAAGAATAAGAAAGGATGATAATTTTAGCTTATTAAGGAGACTATTCAGTTCGTTACTAGAGCCAGAAGATGTGGATTCTAGTTCTTTGTTTTGCCTCCTAACTAGCTATGTGACTATTGAGTGATTTGCATTGAAGGGATCCAGAATGAGCCACTGTGGCGTAGAAACTATTTTGAGCTGAAATCATTTGAGTTCCTGAAATCCCGTATCTGCCTAAAAGCAGAGCCCCTCCAAAGAACTCATGTCATAAATCCCCTTTTGGGGGGCAACTTTAATTTTCTCTTCTCTGAGAGAAGTCACTGTCACAGTCAGACATTGTCACTAAACTATCATATCATATCTTCTCCAAAGGGCCCATTTATCTTTTCAAAAAGTCATTTATTTTCCTGTAAGTGCCCTCCCTGCCTTCTCCCTCACTTGTTAAGATGATATATAAGCCCCAAACTCTAACTGCCCCTTTTGGTCACATTTTTCTGTGATCTCCTGCATACATATGTACATAAATAAAAATGTCTTTTTTCTTGCCAATTTTTCTTTTGTCAGTTTAATTTGCAGGGCCCCAGCACAACCTAAGAGGGTAGAGTAAAAATTTTTCCTCCCGAACAGTGTCATTTTTCTCATTCTTGGTTAAAAAAATGGTCATGGATACCAAACTTTATGCTTCAAGTGTAGCTGACAACACGTGAACAAAATAACAAACATGGCTGCTAGGGTCAGATCAAATAAAGTCTACAAAACAATTTATAAACACTAGTTCATTCTTTCCTTATCAAGATCATTTATGGATTATATTATTTGACTCTTTTTTCTGAAAGCATTTTCTCAGTTTCCTTTAGGGCTTATTTGATTGTAAGTGGCAGGAATCCCAATTAAAGCTAGCTTATCAAAAAATATATGTATAAAAGTTGCCTCTCATAGCTAAAATATCTGGATATAAGCTTTAAGCGTGGCTTAATTCAGGTACATAAGCAATGCCACAATAATCTGACATCTTTCCATGTCTTGGCTCTGTCCGTCTCCAGGTTGACTTCTTTCTCTCTGTAGTTGGATTCCAGGAGTTCTAGCCTCATATCCTCCGGGTTCAGTTCCGCTAGAAAGCAATGCACCTCTTTTCTTCATGCAGGAATTTCGGAAATGGGCTGAGTGGCTTAACTTAACTGATAATTTGGTCTGAATGACTTAGTCATTCTTGGGTTTGTATCTTTGTAATATGTCTATGGTAATACAATGCCTTAATTGATTGGGCATAGGTCCATGTTTCTTTGAAATCAGAGGTACAGTTAGCCTCACCTCAGTACTTGGTGTCCATTTGTTACCAGAACATTGAGTTCTTATTGTCCCCCAGGATAGACATCAAGAGAGACAGCAAATGGAAGTAGAAACGTAAGTTTATTAGCTTGTGCACAGGAGAGGCACAAGGGAGCCAGTGCAGAAAGGAAAGGGGGAGGTGACTGGCTCATTAGGGAGAGAGATTGTGGGGCTTTTATTAGGCAAAGGCTGGGGAGGAGAGCCTTGTCGTGGCATGCAGAGGTGGGGCTGTGCGTGCACCTGGTAAGTGTTCAACATGCGTACTTGTATCATCAGCATGCTAGCTCTCCACCCCTGGGTGTGATTCCTACTATGCTAAGGGGGCTAGGGCCACCTTCAGCGGACTCCTGGGTGCTAGTGCCCATGCGTAAGCCCAGGAAAGTCCTGAAAGTGTGAAATGTGGATCTCGGTGGCCTCTATCTGATTCTCCTAGGCTGCCTTATCTTGTTAGGCCCAGGGCCTTGCAGATGGCCCTGTCTCATTAGGCTGGTTCTGTCTCACTTTACCAAAAAGGAGGGGAATGGATACCTATTATACTCTGTGACATAAGCCATATTTTGTTTTAGAGTCTGGCCTAAAACAATGGTTTAAACAATCTATACCTTAAATGAAGGTTAAGAAAAAATTGCTTTCCTAAAGAACCTGACTTTGCCCATATTCCTTACTTTGACCAGGAAAATTGTATAGGAAAATTGTGAAGCCAATTTTCTCCCCCAAATTATTCCTCAACAACTAGTTCTTTCTAATTAAACAGAATATTTCTCCAGGGAATGGTTTGTCTCACCATTATAGCTTGCTTCTTTATCTTTTTATTAGATGTAATTCACATACCACAAAATTCACCATTCTGAAGTGTACAATTCAGTGTTTTCTATAAGGTGGTGCAACCACTACTATCAGCTAATTCCAGAACATTTTCATCACTCCACAGAGAAATCCCATATCCATGAACGATCAGTCTCCATTCCTCTCCACCACCAGCTCCTGATAACCACTAGTCTTTCTGTCTCCCTGGATTTGCCTATTCTGGACATTTCATATGTATTAACCGTGCCTTTTATTTTCTGTATTCTGATGCTTTGACATCTGGGGTCTTGCTAACACTGGAGAGGCCGCCCCTCCCAGGGTAAGCTAATTCCTAGTGATAGGAAACAACTCACCAGGGAGTGTGCTTCTCAAATGCAAACCAACAAGCCAGAATGTGTACTTCCAATCACCTACTTTGAGCTGTCCGGGACACTATGTATCTGCCCTTATCACCCCAGGGCGAGGTACCAGACAACTAGATACAACCCCTATACCCCAGAGTCTGCTGGAATTGCTCAAACTATCCGGTCCTAAGCCTGCTTACCATTCTTTTCCATGGAAACCTCAACAGTGGCTCTCACCCCTAGTTCCCCACTCTCCCTCTGCCTCTTGACATAGCCCTGTATTTTCCCATGTGGCCCTCCCTGCCTATCCCTTCCTCTTGGAAACTGTGAGTAGCAAACTATTTTTTTAGAGGCAATTGTCTCCTGATCTGTTTGCCCTATTATATGAAAATCATAATAAAACCTCTAGTAGAGCATCTTATAAATGAAATCCGACAATACGTGGCTTTTAGTGTCCGGCTTCTTTCACTTAACATAATGTTTTCGAGGTTCATCCGTGTTGTAGCATCTATCAGTACTTCATCCCTTTTTTATGACTGTATAACATTCCATTGGATGGATATACCATATTTTGTTTGTCCATTCATCAGTTAATGGACATCTGGGTTATTCCTGTTTTTTGGCTATTGTGAATAATGCTGCTATGAACAAGTTTGCGAGTGCAAATGTTTTTCACGTGGACATATGTTTTCAACTCTCTTGGGTATATACCTAGGAGTAGAATTGCTGGGTGATATGGTAACTCTGCATTTAACATGTCGAGCAGCTGCCAAACCGTTTTCCAAAGTGGTATCACCATTTTACATTCCCACCAGCAACATGCAAGGATTGTAATTTCTCCACATTCTTGCCAACACTTGTCTGTCTTTTGGATTCTAGCCATCCCAGAGAGTGTGAAGTGGTATCTGGTTTTGATATGCATTTCCCTAATGACCAGTGATGATAAGCATCTTTTCATGTGCTTATTGGCCATTTGCATATCTTCTTTGGAGAAATGTCTATTCAAATACTTTGCCCATTTTTAATTGGGTTATCTGTCTTTTATTTTAAGAGTCCTTTATATATTATGGATATTAGGTCCTTATTAGATACATTGTTTGAAAGTATTTTGTCCTGTTATTTGGGTCGTCTTTTCACTTTCTTGTTAATGTCCTTTGAAGCATAAAAGTTTTTATTTTGGATGAGGTTGTTGGGAGGAAAACTTTTCCTCTTCCAATTTAAGCCCAGGGAAGGGGGCATACAAATTACCTAACAAGAGACAGATTAACAGGAGAAAAGTCAGGTTTGTTTATACCCTCAGTTAAAGAGAACTCTCTCAACAGCCGGAGAGAAAAGGGTTATATGCAAACCTTAACGGCGTTTTGTTTGTTTGTTTTTTAGGTCTTTAATGGGAAAGTATGGAAGGTTCTATTGGGTTTTTTGATGCTAATGGAATGGGCCAGCCTGTCTCCATTGCCGCTGGATTTGTAGGAAATTCCCTGTAAATGGCAGCTGTATTTTCTAGAGGCTTTTCTGTAGTCAGATAAGGAAAGTTCAGAGAAAATTCCTTCTGCATCTTCTTTATCTCAAATGTTTTCACTTAAAAATAATCCCTATACTATGCGTGGGTCCCCACAAGTTCCAATTCATCTTTTTAATCTTTTGGGTTGCTTGTGCTTTTGATGTGATATCTAAGAAAACGTTGCTTAATCCAAGGTCACAAGGGTTTTCACCCATGTTTTATTAGAAGACTTTTATAATGTTAGCTCTTACATTTAGGTCTTTGATCCATTTTTAGTTAATTTTTGAGTATGGTGTGAAATAGAGGGTCCAGCTTTGTTCTTTTGCATGTGGCTATCCAGTTGCCCGAGGACCATTTGTTGAAAAGACTATTTTTTCCTTATTGAATTATCTTAGCACCATGCTTGAAAACCAATAGACCATAAATGCATGTGTTTATATCTGGACTCTCAAGTTTATTCCAGTAATCTATAGGTCTAGCTTTATGCCAGTACCACACAGTCTTGGTTATTCTAGCTTTGTAGTAAACTTTGAAGTCTGTCATAATGTTTTGAGAGACGGCACTATTGTCAAGGTAAATTAAAAACTTGCTTATTTTCTACTTTTAATAGATGATTTCCAGATGATGGTTACATGTAGGTATCACCTGTTTCTCTTTCATGTCTTTGTACCAGTTTTGTGTTTACTGCCCTTAGGATTCTCTCTCCAGGAGCTCCAGGATACATTTCCACAATATTGCGTGTTGGCTCCACCAAGCTTCCAACTTAGGTTTCTGTGTGTCACTGGAAGCCTAGATAGCAATTTTACACAAAGAGATGTTCCCATGCGTTTATTTCCATGTTTTGCTTTTAAAGTGTGCAGACTTTTCATTGCCAAATTTAATTGCCAAAGACCACACTAAAGCTCTTATTAACTCACTTAAGTCTCGTCAAAATTTTAAAAGTTTACTCACTCTTTGGTGATATTACAGGCAATTAACTGAACTGTTATTCAGGAATGAATCAAAGGCTATAACGACTCCATATGATTCTTTTTAAAAACAACTTTTTTGACCTATAACTTACATACTACAAAGATTCACCCATTTAAAGTAGACAATTTAACAGCTTTTAGTGTATTTACAGTGTTGAGGAGGAAGAATTTTTCCTCTGCCCTTCTAGGTTCTTCTGGCTGATGTAAGGATTAAATTGACACGAGACAGATTAATAGAAGAAAATAAAATTTAATTGCATATGTTCGGGAACCCCACATACATGAGAGGTTCCAAGACAAAAAGGTGAAATGAGGTGTATACACCATCTTGAGCTAAGGAACGGGATAGGGGCCTGAGGCTTCAGAGAGGAGGAAGGGAATTCACAGATTGCTAAGAAGAGCAGATGTTTAGTAATTAAAGGTTTGCTCTGCCATACAGACAGGTCAGAAAAATTTATTTCTGATAATAACTCTTATTATAGGCAGGGCCCCCAATTTAAATTCTTTAAGGGAGAGGGAAAAGTTTCCTTTGAGCCTGCTGGGTCTTAATTGCCTTTAGCTCAAAATATTCCACATGCCAAAGTGGCACATCTTGGGGTGGCCTGTTCTGAACCCCTTCAACAGAGTCGTACGACTATGGCCATAATCCAAGTTTTGAACATTTAGAACATTTTCATCACCCCGTAAAGAAACCTTCTACTCATTTCCCATCTTCTACCTTCCTTTCACACTCTCAGCCCTGGGTAACCACTAATTTACTTTCTATAAATTTACGTCTGTAGATTTGCCTGGCTTCCTAGAACTGGCTGCTGAGTCAACATGGTTTAATGGCCAGCCACTGATTGGTGAGAGGTTATATGTAAGCTCCCTGTTTTGGACTGAATATTTGCGTCCCCACAAAATTCATAAATTGAAGCCCTAATCCCCAGTGTGATGGTATTTGGAGATGGGGCCTTTCAGAGATAATTAGGGTAAGACGAGGTCATGAGGATGCAGCCCTTATAATATGATTAGTGTCCTTATAAGAAAAGATACCAGAGAGTTTGCTCTCTTCCTCTCAACAAGTGTACACACTGAGGAAAGGTCCTGTGAGGACACAGCAAGAAGGTGACTGTCTGCAAGCCAGGGAGAAAGCTCTCACCAGAATCTGAGCCTTCTGGTACCCTGATCTTGGACTTCTAGCCTCCAGAACCTTGAGAAAATAAATTTCTGTTGTCTAATCCATCCACTGTATGCTATTTTGTTATGGCAGCCCCAGCTGACTAATATACCCCCTGAGCAAGTAAGGTTTTCATCTTTTCCTGTTAGATGTATGTGTGGCTTGGAGACTGCTTCCACAGTTCAGGAGCTTGGACTAGTTCTACGTAGCCAGTGACTGGTGGCTCAGAGGCTCCTTATTCTGTTCTCAGAGGGAACAGCCTTAGAAATGCGCAATCTTCCTGGGCCACTGGGGTTCAAGCAGGGTCATCTTTGACCATCTCCCCAGTACACTTCTGGATTTTTGGTCTCTATTGGAATTACCTTGAGCTGTTAGTCACCTGATTGCTAGCTGATTTTCCTATTGTTTTTGACAACACCCTGGGGCTTACCTTTCTTCCTGGTCTTATCCAAATAAAGTCAGGATCCTTGGGTTGCTCAGATCATAACTCCCCCACCTCAAGAGAATAGGACCTGGGAGAAGTGAGAGCCACTCTTTACCGGCTGTCCCTTAGAGAGCCACACGCTACCCCCGGTATAGATCTGAGAATATTGTTAATTCTTGTCATAATATGACTCTCAAAGAGCTTGCTCTGAGATAGATGTTGGCCATTATCTTTCTGTTGCTTGTATTTGCATTATAAATGCCATCTTCATTCAATCAGATTTCTTTACAAGATCTTTTAAGGCTATTTGTTCATGTTGTGATAAGTAGCTTAGTCAAAACTGCATAATGTCATCCATAAATGCATTCGACCTGGCTCACAGAAACTGCAGGATGTCACAATATGCTGAAAACCAACAAACAGATGGGGTGCTATTGTCATCCCCTCCTCTCTCATCCCTCAGGGCATTTCAAGTTGAGTGTCAGGTGTGACTGGAGGGATACCCAGACTGTGTAAGGGGAACCATGTCAATCTATATTTTAAGTATTAATGAAAATAAATACCATTTTGGGGGATAAAAATGAATATGAATTGAAATTTTAATGTTTTTTTCTTTCACTCTGATGGATTGTCCTGTGCACTTCCTGAGTTGCCTGCACCCCAACTTGGAGATCGCTCATCTCAAAGCCTGCACGCTAATTGTTCCCAATTTTGGCACTATTGATATTTTGGGCCAGGTAATTCTTTGTTGTGAGGAGCACGGCTGTGCATTGTAAGATATTTGGCATCATTCCTGGGCTCTACCCGCCAGATGCCAGTAGAACTCCCAGCTGTGACAACCAAAATGTCTCCAGACATTGCCCAGTGTCCCTGGGGGAGGAGGCACAAAATCACTCTTGGGTAAAGAACCACTGCCCTAGGCAGGTTAAAGTCATAGACATAAGAGTTGCTCACATCTGACATCCTCTGTTGGGAAAAGATCTCTCTGTCACTCACAGATAAGTTAAATACCGCCTCACGCCAATCCTGCAGGCTACCTTGCTTGCTTATTTTGTTTACTGATTTTTGTCTGTATCATTATCTAAGTACGTATTTACTTACAGAAAATTTGGAAAATGCAGGAAGGTACAGGAAGAAAACTTTAAAAACATAATCGGACCACTTAACCTCTGAGTTTGGTGTATGTTCTCACAATGATTCGTGTAGAATTCACTGGCTAGTCAGCTCTTCCCTCAACCTGGTCTTGCGTGTATTACATGTTATAGGAGTCGCTTTACGTTGCTGTCATGTAGTTGGAAGATTCTATCACATGGAATCCATACTTCTCCAACTGCCGGCACTAATAGAAGTCACCACCCCACACGCCTATTTATCTAGTTCTGTTATGGGGCTTTGGGAGAGAAAGAGAATTAAAGGCGAGAGCCAAACATGATACGAAACGCAACCATGAAAAATACAGAATTTCACTGTGATGAAAACAAGTAACAGCTGGACCTCCAAAACACTGTAAATAAAATTAATATTCAAATGACTGAACTCTGAGAAAATATTTGCAATGTATGTAAAGAAAAACATTAATATTCTTAACATATAAGAATAAAAACAAAATTACATATGATAAACTTTAAACATTTTGAAAAGACAAATATCTTAGTAGATAAAAATCAAGAAGTAACAATCAATTTACAAAAGAAATATGAGATGGGGCTGGCCCCGTGGCCGAGTGGTTAAGTTTGTGAGCTCTGCTGCAGGTGGCCCAGTGTTTCGTTGGTTCGAATCCTGGGCGTGGACATGGCACTGCTCATCAGACCACGCTGAGGCAGCGTCCCACATGCCACAACTAGAAGGACCCACAACGCAGAATATACAACTATGTACCGGGGGGCTTTGGGGAGAAAAAGGAAAAAAAATAAAATCTTTGAAAAAAAAAGAAAGAAATATGAGGTATCATGTTTTACTTATCAGACAGAAAAGATTTTTACAGTAATACTCCTTGCTAACTGAGCAGTCTCATATACCAGTGTTAGAACCATAAGTTGGTACAAAGTTTCTAGAGAATAACTTGGAAATAGGTACCAAAAGCCTTAAAAATGTATATATACAGCCTTGGAATTTACTTAACAATTCTACTGCTAGGAATTTATCCTAAGGAAATAGATACAGACTTACTTTAAGATACTGCTACAGGAAAGTTCATCAGACCAATATTCATAATAATAAAAAATTTGAAAACTGTTTAAATGTTTAGTATTAAAGTATTCTAAAATAAATTATGGTATGACAGTACACTATACTATTATTAATTTGTATTTTAGTAAACTAATAGCATGGGAAATAGTCACATATTATAGGAAGAAAAATATAATATGGTGTTATGATGTAGTATCAAACAGTGTGAAGTGACAAATATACATATTTATAATTTTAAAAGTTTTAATGTGGAAAGATCTACACCAAAATACTGATACCTCTGGGCACTGGATATTTGAATTTTCTTTGCTCTTTCCATCTATATTTTCAAATATTGCTATAGTGAACATTTGAAATAAAAACTCTAAAAGTTGTTATAATAATACAGTGAGCCCCTTGAAATATTTTTTAGATCAGAAAAAACATAGCTTAATGGGGTTTTCCTTTCCAAATGGCTACCAGCTGGGAAAATCATCATGTAAGTTGTTTCACACAACACGCTTCAGTCTGAGAAGGAGGCAAACCTTGAGAAGGCTCTTATGTTCGTGGACAGAGATGTTCACTCGGGGACCGTTTTCTTACTCTTTCCTCACCTGAACTGAGCGTGTCCACCATCTGCTTAAGTGGAACTATTTCTCAGCCAGGAGCACACAGTATATTTAAAAGATGACAGCAGTACTTAGAATGAGGCTTGGATAGATTTTCAGAGAATGTGTAATTATTGTTCTCCAGCTAGTGGCATGTCAATGGGTTGATAGCTTAGGGGTATGGGAGATGTTTCAAACTCAAAGTTCTGACTATATAAACGACAACCTTTCTGATGCGAGGAAAACAGAAGGGTACCTAAAGAAACCAAAGGACTGTCCAAGCATCTAACTTTCAGTTTGGTAAGGACAGTGACCAGATTTGTCTTGCTTAGCACTATATTCATACGGCTAGCAGAGTCCCTGGCATAGAATTAGTGCTCAGTAAGTATTTGTTAAATAAGTGAGCCTATATTTTAACATCATACAATATATATAATCAAATGGGAAAAAAGTGAGTATAAAAAAGAATTGGAAAGGGGAGGCATTGAATAATTGGGAGAAGATAACCCAGAACATGATACTAGAAAATGTTAACTGAAAATTAAATAAATATATGTTGGAAATAGAAGAATATCCCAAAAGAAGTGGTCCCACTTTTGGATATAGACGGTATAATGTCAGCCAAGGACATGCTTCATGTATTCTTTCATTCTTTCCCTTTCCTTCTTTCCTTCCTTTCTCCCTCCCTCCCACGCTCTCTCCCTCCCTCTCTCTCTCTCCCTCCCTTCTTTCCTTCCTTCCTTCCTTTCTCTTCTTTACCATTTTTCCTTGTTTCTTTCCTTTTCTTTCTTTCTTTCTTCATTTCTTTCCTTCTTTCTTCATTTCTTTCTTTCTTTCTCTCTCTTTCTCTCTCTCTCTTTCTTTTTCTTAAAAACGCATGTGAGGCCCATTTCATGCCAGACACGAGATAACACTGTACTTTCTTTTATAGTATGAATTTTGCTCAAAGTTTTTTTGAAAAATTATGCCGCAATAAACATTGATATATTTTAGATTGAATGAAAAAAGGTCACGTGAGTTGTAAAATATACAAATTAAAAAAAAGCCTTATTTGCTTCCAGTGAATCCAACTTCACATCCAACCTGCAAGAGATCATTTTGGGCTCCTCATGATTAGGGTTTCTTTGGTAGACAATTTTGAGGGGCGCCACTTTACACGAAGACCTAGAAAGCAAGCCAATATGAGAAAAATGCAAAACTTGGGGGGATGGCTTTATGTTGGATGAAAGAATCAAGATTTTAAAAGACCGCTCTAGAGTCTGACCTTAACAGACCAAGTAAAAAGATATAAGCTGTCCAAGTGCAATAAATCATCCAGTCAAGAAAAAGATGGAGAAGGAAGGGTTCAGAGAACTTTACAAGGAAAGAATTTTGAGTAGTATATGTCTAATATGAACCAACAACTGGGTGGAGGGACTGTGGAAAGGCTGATGTATCTTAGGCTGAGTTAATATGGATGGAGGGAAAATCCATTTTATTCCAACCACATCTAGTGGGTCATATTTCTCTCTTAAAATCATATTTTAAGAAAGCCATTGACAGATTAGAATATACAACAGAGAAGAGTTGGCAAGACAATGACAACGACATAGAACCATGTTGTAAGGGAGACAGTGTGATCTGTCACGGTATTTCACATACCACCATGCTGAGATCACTAATAATGCCAAAAACGTAGTGAATTAACCCAACAAAAGTTTTTTTTCTCACTCACACTACACGTTGGTCTTGGGTTGATAGGGACTTTGCTCCACACAGTCACTCAGGGACCCAGGCTGATGGGTTCTGCCATCATGTACCTGCATCGTCTGGAGCATGCAGCCTTGTCAGTCATGGAGGCAGAGTGAGAAACACCTGGAAGTTGAGTGCAGGCTCCTGAATGCTCCTGTTCAGCAGTGATGCATGACTCCATCAAACTGTAAGGAGCTGAAAAACTCCAGTGATCACTCATGGCCTAATTGATGTTTTACCTAATCTTTTTTAAATTGTCAATTTTTTAACTTTACAGGACGTTATCTCAACCCAAAGGATAATATCCAGGAAATCACAGGTCTGGTGTGCTATTACATTTTCTTTAATACATATTTAAATAAATGACTTTTAGAAATATAGAAGTCTATCCATCTAAAATCATTTCACGTACTACAAAATGCTCACTTTTTGAGAAAGGCTAGCTTGTTGAATGCAATTGATCACAGTAAATGGACGAAAGGAACACAGCCTACAAGGGAGGGGCAGCGCAAACAGGCTGTGAAATGCGATAGAATTCCTGGGGGGGAATTTGGGATCAAACTGCAGAACAATTGTAACAATGGTGTCCCGAGACTAGAACAATAATTCTGAGTTGGAAACATTAAACGAGATAGAAATGTATAAGAATTAAGCCATGGAAGATTAATAATGATAGTAGTAAAGAAATGCAGCATAAAAATGAGTTATAAATTTGAGTTTTGACTTTCCATACCCACTGTTTTCAGTGACTTGTGTTAGTCATTTAATGAGGCTGAGTAGCTAAAGGAGAACTAAACCTGATTCATTTAAAAATCACTTTGCTTTGATAATACCAATCACTGATATTGATACCACCTGCTGTGCTAAATTCTTTCCCCAGATTATCTTATTTAACGTCTTCAACAATCCTATAAATTGGGTTCTATTAATATTCCTATTTTATAGATGAGAAATCTGAGCTTATTTACAGTAAAATATTTGCCCAGGCTCACAGAGCTAAAATGGAAACTCATGTCTTTATCTAAGATGGAAAGCATCAAAAGAAATTCAGATTTTCCAGCTTGTCTTAGGGTCTTTCATTTTAATGTTTCCATCATTTCTTTGTCTCTTACTATCCTTTTTGGAAGTAGGAAAGGTATGAAAAGCGAAAGTACAAAGATGACTGTTAGATTTTCTGAGCGGTTATTCTGTCTTGTTTCATTTTCTTTCACATTTCTTTTTTCCTACTACATCTTCTTCCTTTTTAAACATTTTTTCCAGCCCAAAGGCCAGAATCAACAAGATCAAAAATCTTGATCTTCCCTAAGGACACGCATGGGGGATTTGGGAATGTCAGCTGTACAAATATGACGCCATCTTTAGACAAACTGTCTGGAAGGACGGGAGAGACCAGCCCCTGTGTGTTGCATGCAGATGTCATGCGGCCATGCCTCTGGCCAACTTTATTATCTGAAAGATACTGAGCACAAATATTGACTTTTGCTATTTTTACTGTAACTGCAGCCATAAACATTGATTACTGAAAGAGAGAGCATCCTGGGAAGAAAGTAGCAGTGTCTTCATAGCCCAAGAGAGCTTTTGTATTTGCCTCAGGACAGAAAGGGGTAGGAAGTGAATAAGGTCCTCATGGAACCATTCAATACAGAAATAATAAAATGGTGATGATGTGAAAGATCCCGTAGTTTTGACAGACTTGAAAAAACATCCCTGTTGATTCTGCATTGTCATCTGTGTTCATTTAGCCCACGCAAATTCTGGATTTAGGAAGAACAGAAACTTAAGAGAACCTCGCCTCTCTCCAATGGTACACAATCTCATCTAGTTAGACTTCTTATTCCAGCGGCAATGAACAATAACTAGTAACTATATTTTCCAAATTCTTTCCATCCGTATCCCAATATGATAGGGCAGGGGAATAATCAATCAACATGTAGCCCTTTGTTGGTCTTTAGTAGGGAATGAGAGGATTCCTCTTTTGGTGGCAATCTGTTCATTCAGTGAATGTACAAAAAGCAAGGGGATTTTTCAATTTAGTGCTTTATGGTGTTGTTTTAGCTCCATAGTCTAAAATTTATGTCTTCAGTGTAGAGTAGCTCAGATTTCCTGTTTGATTAGATCTAATGTGTTCTGCATAAGCTTCAGGAACTAGCAAGATCCTAGTACACATTAAGGACATTAACAGCAAGATAGAGGGACCGGCAGCCCTAAACCTGAGAGTGGGTCTACAGAATTGACTGCTTTCCAAATGCAAGAAAATGGAACTTGGCAGCTCAGCCAGGTACTCAAAGCCTTGGTGTAGTTTAAGGCTGCAGTGTCTCCACCTCAAGGTGCATCTCAGGCCAGCATCTAACCCCTGGGTGCAGATCAGCCCAGAGCGAATGGTTCTGCACCTTCTTCCGAGATTCAAGGAGTAGGAATGAAATCAATCACATCACTGTCAGGGGTCAAAAATCATTCAAACAGATACAGAGGAACAAAGCAGTGAATGTGGTCTGGAGGTGCAAGAGCGCCTGTGTGTTGAAGGTGGAAGTATATGTTATGTGTATTTTAAGGAGAGGCTAAATCCTGTTTTTTCTTTAGAGGCACTGTCAGGAGACTTAAGACATTAGTACATTTGCAGCAGCGGCTTCTTGGTCAAATCCTACTGGTATCTTCCTTTGAAAGAGTCATTCATTCGATTACGATTAAATGAGCTTGATTGAGGGGTTTCTACCCATGAGAAGTGGGCTGGAATGTATGAACGTGTCACATAGAGGAAAGAACTTGCTTTTTAGGGTCGAGCAGAGTTGGATGCAAATCTACGTTCAGACACATACACTTTGTGTGATTTCTTGAAAGTTTCTTGGGTTTTTCTGAGGCTTGTTTTCATTTTCTATAAAAGAGAAAAATGACATGGTTATTGCTAGGCTGACAATAAATAATATCTGTACAGTGTTTAGCATATGAGCTTACCCTTTCTTTTCATTATCATCCCCCATTCCCTGTAAGAAATAGCAATGAGTACAATGTAGAATGTTATCTATCAGGCAATTTATAGTGTAGTGTGAGACTGAGCTGAAATTCAAGGGAATTCAGTGGGACCAGTCTCTTAGAAAACTGGCCAATATCCTGTTTGCAGAGAAGGCTGCAGAAGTACCGAATTTGTTTAGAGTTCACATAAATATTAATCTCCTCTCTATCTTTCTATGTACTTTATAGAACACCTCTTTTTTCAAGCTTTTGTAAAAAGAGTAGACAGGTGCCGTTGATTTAGAGTTACTCTCCTTCACCAGTTGTCTAATCCATCATAACGGGGCGAGTCTTTTCAAATTCCCAGCCTTTAGAGGTCTTCTCTAATTTCACACTTGGTGATATAAGCTTTTTCTCTGAATCATCAGTTAATTTTTTTTAATGAATTGTAATCTCTAGGATTTCTAGAAGGCATAATACTGTTAATCATCCTCGGTTTCCACTCAGAACCACGAAGTTCTTTGAACCAAAACACTTATCTCCATTCATTGTTATGAATGCAAAGCAAGTTCCCCATTTCCCTTCATAAACATCCACTGAACTCTCTCACTTTGGATAACTGTTGTTAAATGACAATGAAATAATTTTTTCTTTCAAAGTGCATTTTATTTATATGTTCATTTTGATTGTCAAACATAACAAAAATGAGGACTGTTTTCATTGAGTTTGGGGAGTTACGTTGACATCAATCATTAGGTCAGTTGGTTGTAGTAAGAATATCTAGCCATGCACCGTATAATGACATTTCGGTCAACGATGGACTGCACATATAATAGTGGTCCCATTAGATCATTATTATACAGTCTAGGCGTATAGTAGGCGATACCATCCAAGTTTGTGTAAGTACGCTCCACGATGTTTGTACAACAATGAAATCGCCTAACAATGCTTTTCTCAGAATGTATCCCCATCATTAAAAGATGCATGACTATATTTATTTTTTCCAATATCCAGTCTTGCCCTTGCCAAAACTAGTAACATAACATGGTATTCTTGTTTTTTTTTGTTTTTAATTTTATTTTTTTCCTTTTTCTCCCCACAGCACCCCGGTACATAGTTGCATATTCTTCGTTGTGGGTCCTTCTAGTTGTGGCATGTGGGACGCTGCCTCAGCGTGGTTTGATGAGCAGTGCCATGTCCGTGCCCAGGATTTGAACCAACGAAACACTGGGCCGCCTGCAGCAGAGTGCGCGAACTTAACCACTCGGCCACGGGGCCAGCCCCAACATGGTATTCTTTAATAAGATGGGCAGATGGAGGGGACCAGGCCAGTGCCAGGATATATAATAAACTTATGTAAACTCAAGAGTTAGGACCCAGGGCAAGGGCCCACCCTAGCAGGGAATATGCTGGAAAGGACAATGAGGTAGGCTGGTTGGATACGTAACTCACAGGATCCCTGAGCCTAAGTTTATGCTCAGTTTCATAGGGAAGGAAAGTATTTATAGGCCCTTCTCCACTCCAGTGGGGAAAGAAGTATTGTTTGTATTATTTCAGGATCTAGACGGGCAAGTCTAACCCTATTATGGTGGTTTGACTAGGGTAGTTGTGGCCCAACACTAAATATGGGACTGTTTTTAACCTGGAAATGAACAGCGCTTTTGAAATCACAGTATCCACCTTTCTGTCACGTTCTACCGGTAAGTAACTTGGCCAAGTCACAGCTCACTCAGCTTTGGTTTATCATCCGTAAAGTGGAGATGGCCATTTCTGCTTCACAATGGTGATAGGATTAGGTGACATTATGGATGAGAAAAGACTCTGCAATTAAAAGTACAACATACAGGGGCTGGCCCCATGATCTAGTGTTTAAGTTTGGCATTTTCCACTTTGGCGGCCCAGTTTGGGTTCCTGGGGGGACCTACACTACTCATTGGTGGCCATGCTGTGGCAATGACCCACATACAAAATAGAGGAAGATTGGATTAGATGTTAGCTCAGGGCTAATCTTCCTCAGCAAAAAAAAAAAAAAAAAAAAAAAAAAATAACCCCAGCATACATATAAGGTTCATTTCTCTGTTCACATCCTGTTTACTCTCCTGCCACCTTTACTAAACATTCAAAAAGTTTGATGACTTTCTTTCTTTCTTTCTTCCTTTTTGAGGAAGATTAGCCCTGAGATAAGATCTGCCACCAATCCTTCTCTTTTTGCAGAGGAAGATTGGCCCTGAGCTAACATCTGTGCCCATCTTCCTCTGCTTTATATGTGGGAAACCACCATAGCATGACTTGACAAGTAGTGTGTAGGTCTGCACCCAGGATCCAAACTGAGGAACTCCGGGCCGCAGAAGTGGATTCTGCGAACTTAACACTGTGCCACTGGGCTGGCCCTTCTTTATATTTAAGACCATTAAAGCCAAGTACGTTAGCCTATCATTCAGGGTATCCACTTGCCCTCTATTATTTCCCATGATTTCCTTATACAAACTTTTAGCATCCACAGCAGATCTATTTTCCCCAAAATGAGTCCATTATAGTTGAGCAATCTCACTAGGGCATCCAGTCATCCAGTTAAGCAGGACATCACATCTTGAAGCATTACTAGAGTGAAGAGAGGGTCTTTGGCTTTACAGGCACAGAAACTCCACGTGGGCAGAACTCTGGCCCAATCCCTGGGCTTGGGTCGTGCTAAAAAGTTCACGAGAACCACAATGTCAGCTGGTTAATTACCAAATATTTATATTATGCTATAGCAACATCTTCATGGGCATTCACATTATAATTCTTGTGTTTGCTGGATGACTATGAAATCAGCTCAGGAAGAATCTATTTGATGATACTAGTAATATGTGTGTTGTTAATGCAAAGAGGTCCAGATCCCACTGGAAAATAGGTGTGTGGGTGCCTCTGAGAGGCTTTGGCTCTCTTGGCAGAGCTCTTGGCAGTGCATGCTTGGAGATGGGTGGTGGGGCATGAATGGGTGGAACGTGGAGCTACTCTCACATGGGTAGGGACTGGGACAGGGGAAGCACCTAAAATTTAGTGTGTGTGTTTGCAGGGGCTCTTGTTAACCAGTCCCCCGGGTGATTTGTATGGGAGAGACAGAACAATGTCACATTTAGTGGGTAATTGTAGAGATGGAGACAAGGAGAAATCCCCACCTTCCTTTGGCCAGCTTATGAGTGATTTCCCCCCAATAAACAAGAACTCCACCTAAAACAAATTAAATCATGTTGTTTTTCTTAGTAGCATGTTATATATTTTCTCCCCCACTTGCCCATGTTCTGTCAAAGATGAGAAATGATGTTGCCGAACTCCTGACGAAGCTGAGATCACAGTAGAGCCAGCCTGACCCAATAGGCTGACCTGGAAACCTCACGGGAGATGCTGCTTGAAACATCCCAGCCCCACTTCAGGACCTCTGTGGTTAATCTTCAGATAACAATCTCAGCTCCTTACAGCCTGTCCATCACCCCGTCTATAGTGTTTGCCATTCTTACTTTGTGTCAAACTCCAAAGAGTTGGAAAAAACCATTTTGGGGCAGGCGGTTCAAGGAAAAGTCAAGGTTGATTGGGGACTTGGTCCTTCAACTCTTTCCCACACTGCACACCAGAGAAGTAATCTCAAAATAGCGCTATGCACAAAAAGGAAATCACACGGTCCCTAGTCCTTTGTCACATTATTTGAGTAGCCATGAGGAATCTTGTAGGATTTTTCCATTAATTCACAAGAAAAGCCCACTCTAGCCTTCCTGAGTGAGTTTCTCAGACTGCATTTTGTTCTAAGGTCTGTTATGTGTTCTCCAATTTTCTAAAATGCAGCTGTGTTATTATCACTGTATATGGAATATAAATGTTTAGTCGCCTCTGAGCTATGGACTAGAATATTCCTCGGGGCTATCTTGCTGCTGGGTGAAAGTGGTGTCACTAAATGGAGCGACAGCCATCTGGTTATGTTGAGCACACAGGGGTTGGGGGAGAGCAATTTGTGAGGGAGAGAGTATAGTTTGAAAAGGCTATTTAACACTGTAATTGGTTGTTTTCATTTGCAGTAATTATTTTGCAATCTCAAATAACACTAAAGAAGAGCTCAATGTTTTATATTTCTGAAGGAAGGCATAGATTAAGAAGGCTGGGAAATATCAGTACATGAACTATCCCAGAGCGAATGCACAGACAATTCTGAAACAAGTGCCTTACCAATAAATAGTCCTATAGCTTAGAGAGTCTAAAGATGCTAAAATACAGAATGTGGAGCTCTAACCAGAGAAAGCTCCCTGGCACGTTCAAGGTCTTTTTCATTTTTTTTTTAACTTTATTAAGGAATAATTGACAAATATAATTACATATGTTTAAAGTGTACAATGTGATGATTTGATATACATATACATTGTGGAATGCTTACCAAGGTGAGATAATTAACACATTCAGGGTCTTTTTTTACGTTGACCATGTTTGTATTAATGCCCCACAAAGCGATGCTCTATATTTCTACAGATATGCATAGGAAAGAGCCTGAAAGTGAACCCTTCACACTTTTAACAGTAATTACCTTCATGGAAGCAGAAGACTCAAGAGGAAATTTCTTTTTTAGACTGTTGGACTGTTTGTTAAATATGATGCTGTTAGAATATATTCATGTATTACTTGTGGAAAGTGAATACTAATAAATGTTTTTTAAATTACGGAGTAATATAAATCAGATGACCTCACAGCAGTACCAAGCCTGCCTAGCTGAGCAATTTAGGGAATTTCCTCAAGGTTTCTGGACCTCCGTTTCCTCATCTGAAGGAGATGGTGCTTGGTCAGGATTAGAGAATGCCTCATGGGGCTCTGTGGTCCTCCCGGCTCTCAGCAGAGCTCAGCCTCTGGAAATGGAGGGACAATGAGGCACGGGAAAGTGAGAGAGAAAACTGAGCGGATGCGTCGGGGATGGGGGGTGGGGGTGTGCTCTAAGACCCCATCCCAGCTCAAACCCAAGCTGCTCTGCTCTCACTTTATTTTTTCAAAGTATCCTTCTACATTAAACCAAGTTCGAAAAATCCTGGACTAAATAATTACCTATTGATAATTCTAGTTCTACAAAACACCAAAACCAAACCCAAACCACCTGAATGAGGAGATTCTAGATCTGACAGCAGCGTGCTCTGAGCGTAAAGCTACAATTTACGTAGAAGTCACGTTGATGCACTTAGAGCTCTTAGCAAAGGTGCTCTGCCTGTGGGGGGAGGCAGCCAAGAAGGCAAAGGTGCACTCGGGTATCCGGCTCCTCCTTCGCTCTGCTTATCCACACCATGGTACTGATGCTGTGCCTGCAAGTCTCACCCCGACATATTGGGATTCTTTAGTTTCAAAATTCGAACTAAGCGATTTTCTTTTTTATCAGTTGGAACTCTTTCCAAGGCAAATGATGGAAAACCCAACAAAATTTATATTAAAGAAAAGATGGCATTTTTTTCACGTAACTAAGAAGCTCAAGGCTTTAAGCACAGATGGGTCCAGCCTCAGGTGATGTAATTGGTCTCTTCTTTTCTCATCTCTGTGCTCCACGTTGTCCTGTTCTCAGGTTCCAGGTGATGACAAGGTGACCGCCTCCCAGGTTCAATCCAGCATAAGAGGGAGCACCTTTCTCTGGTCGTCTCTCTGTTCACTTCCATGGAAGTCCAGGGATGTACTGATTAGGTCAACTTTAGTCATTGGCCATCTAGACTCTAATCACTGGGGAAAGGGGATTCAGTGCTGGGATTGACCAAAGAAGGGTCTTATCTTAACCACTTGATGCCCTGGGTTTGGGGATGGTGGGTACTCAAAGAAAATTTAAGATACTATCTCCTAAAGTGTAGAATAAATAGTAGGCCCACTAACAACATCCTTGCTGACTCCTATGACTACTTTTACAAAAAGTACTGAAAACAGTAGGAAATATGTTGCCTCGGGTGACCACTCCTGCAGCCTCCTCTGTCCTCTGTGAGTCTAAGGCAAGAACCAGGGACAAATGCCATCTCTCTGTAGCTTAAGTTTCCTAAAATAACTCACTTTCAACAAAGTGAGTTTTTTTATTTTACTTTTACTTATTTATTTATTTTATTTGAGGAAGATTAGCCCTGAGCTAACTACTGCCAATCCTCCTCTTTTTGCTGAGGAAGACTGGCCCTGAGCTAACATCCATGCCCATCTTCCTCTACTTTATATGTGGGATGCCTACCACAGCATGGTGCTTGCCAAGTGGTGCCGTGTCCGCACCCAGGATCCGAACCGGCGAACCCTGGGCTGCTGAGAAGTGGAACGTGTGCACTTAACCGCTGCGCCACCGGGCCGGCCCTCAACAAAGATTTTTAAAACAATACACTTTTTTCTTTAAATGACAAATATTTTCAAATCATGTAGAAATGTATCAGTGCTCTCTTCAGCAGACTCACATAAGCAAGCCCTGAAGAGAGCAGAAGCTGCAGAACGAGCGTCAAGTCGAAGAAGAGAATCAAAGAGAATGAGAGTTGTTGCATGAAAAACAGTAAGTACACCCAGTTCATATAATGGAAACCTCTAAGCATGTTATCCTTAACAAGGCAAGGTTATTAAGCCAAGTCCTTCTCTATTTAACATATTATTTTAGTCCATTATTAATTTCAACAGTGTTTTTTAATGACATTTTGATGGTAATTTCAAATGGAAACACATTGATATCCATACACAGAAATGATTACTTAAAAAGGTATGTATTCACATACACATAATTATTATTACTAGTTCAATCTATGGTCTGAGGTAACGAGGAAAGAAAAGGTCGGACTTCCAAACACAAAACACATGTATGTTGAGAGCACCATAAGCTGGGGGGAGAAAATAAATTTACTCTTATATTTTTCATCAAGTTTTGTGGGGTCATAAACAGCAGGGGCACTTTTTATTGATTAAATTTCATAATTCTGAATTTGATCAAATTGTAAGACACCGATCAGACCATAATCTTTAAACCATTATGGATAATGAGGGAAAGATGGAATTAGTAAGGAAGAAGTCGCTAAGAATATTAAATTATCCCATCTTTAGCTTGTTAAGGAAAATTAGAAATTGTGCATGTGTGTGTTTTCAATCACAAAGAAGTGTTTCCTCTTCTCATGAACTTACAGAAGCCCAGTTTCCCAGCTCTGAGGGCAACATAATTACAGGGGGCAGCAAATATTCTTTCTTCCGTGTGTTATCAGCACACAACCTCCCAGGGCACACAGTTTGTGGTTCCCTGTTGACTGGCGTCTAGACCAAGCCAGGACCTTCACATCCTTGGGCTCAGACCTGAAGAATCTCTCTGACAAGCAGAAGCTGTACTCAAATTCCTCCTGGCAGTCTCCTAAGAAATGCTAAAAGCTTCTCAGGAATTTGAATTCACCAGTTAATAGGGAGGTGTCTGGCTCCAGCTGAGAACTTCTCAGTTTCACTCAAGCCTAATCAGTATTCTAGGGGTGAGATTTTCCGAAGTACAAGACTACCAGACCGATTTACTGCTCATTGCAGAACCAGAAGGGGGAGCCATAGCGTAAAGGTATCTTAGGCCATTCAGACTGTTTCTAGTGGGTGAATAATAGTCATGGCAGAGATTACATAATTTGTAACACACCACAAATGCTATCAATGCTATTACCATGAGACTCTGTAAAGAATGTTTGGCTAAAGATGACTGTCTTTATATTTCCATTTATGTGACCAGGAACAAATAGAGAAAAATATTTACCAATTTAGAAATCACTGATGGTTGCCACCAGGATGTGAGAAATCGTAAGGAACTTTTACAGCACAGATTGAAGAGGAGGAATTATTGGCCAGCGGGCTTCACGGCTCGCAGCCTGGCTGAGGAATATGTTGAAGGGCTCCCTGAAAGGAACCATGTACTGGGGAGTAGCGGGTGCTCCTCAACTTGGGCATTTGGCATTAGGGGAAGATAAGCTATGTTCCCACCTTGACCAGAGCTTAGAGGCCCAGAAATCATATGGGGCAGAGAAACCAGCTGTGCAATTCTCTTGCCCTACACCAGCACAGATGGTACCAGTAATGGAGGCAGGGGCTGATCCAGCTGACTTCTGGTTCTACAACAAACTGGAAGTGCAACCTGGGGCACAAAGGCAATGGTCCCACTTGCTGTTTCCTACTCTTTCCAGAAAAGTGGAGCTCAATTTCAGTAAAGTAAAACTAGACTTCTCATTCTTCCTTTTCCTGCATCTGTAGGATTTTAAAGTATTATCGTTAAAGTGGCTCAAACTAAACCCATTTTAAGTACACTCACCTCTATCAAGGTGAGCAAACAGAAGAAAAATAAGCACAAAGAAACGATTCTGCCAATAAATAGAAACAATCTGAAAAGTCCAGCAAATGTAGCCTGTGAAATGAAATTACTACATGAGAGAAAATAAAGTGTTAGAAAATCCCTAATTGGTATTCTAGGTTTGAGAGGATGAGGCATATACGGAGCTAGAGCAGGCAGTCACGAAGAGGTACAGATCTGAAGTCAGGCAGGTTGTTTACAGACGAAAAGCAAGCTGGGTAAATTCTAAAATGCCATGAAAGTAGTGAACAGAAGATAGTCTGCACAGACGCTGAATTGCTCAAGTAGAGGAGGTTTCAGAAAGTCTCTCAGAACTCAGAGGAAAAGCATACTCACACTAAACAGATGAAGAAAAGAAAGGAGACATGTTTCGTGTATGAAGAATTCTAAAGGTAAAAAATAGAGCAGAAGAGGGAGAAGGAATCACCAAAATAATGACAGAAGAGAAAGTTGCTAAAATGAGGAAGGGTTATGATCTTATTTAAAAGGTTTAGCAAGTCCTAGGAAAGATTTATTTAATAAAGTCACCCATTGGATGAAAATTATTGAGTGCCTTTATATCATAGCCCTGAGTAAAGAAGAACAATATTAAACAGGATGGACTTGGTCCCTATTCCAACAGAGTTGAGTATACCTTATAAGACAGGCAAATCACAACCACACATTTCCACAAAATGACATAGAAAGTGCTGTGACAGGAGATTAGGCAGATGGTAGCTGCCAGGATGTAGTTGAATGATATGTGGAAAATCTTGCCCCCCGCCCCCCACCCCCCTGAGTATTTGAAAGAACTAGGGGGAAGAGTATTCTAAGGGGAGAACCAGTTTCAAATATGGTATGAAGGTGAAGTGGTAGAAGATTTAGAAGGGCTTGTTTCCCGTTGAAGAGGATTTTCAATTGAAGAGTAGAAATTCCTTGAGAGAAAGGGGAGAGATTCAAGAGAAAGTATAAAGAAGTATGTGGAAGAGCGGAGGTAAATGAATGGCAGAGGGTTACATCTTATGCATTGAAAAAGGATATAAAACATGAGATATAAGAATATGAGACATGATGAAGGAAAATGAGAACCACGTTGAGTTAAATTCTAGATATATTTCAAAAATTTTCATGTTTGGTGGAAAAAATATACTAATATCCAAGAAGAAGGAAATCAGCAACTTAAATGGGAATGAAAGCAGTTTGTCACCAGACGGTGACTCCAAATATCAGACAACTGTGGGGGCAACACTTCCAGATTTTGAGGTAGAAATATTGAGACCAGAATTTTATACCCAGCTGTTGTTCATGTGAGAGAGTGCTAAAAGTTCTCAGATATGCAAGGATGCTGGAAATATAGCAACTAAAATGCACTTCTTTTAAATGTACTGAGAGAATGCTAGTAAATTAAGAAATAGATCAAAGTTAGGAACATTGCATCTATACCAAGATGGGAGACTAAGCACAGACACACCTCTCCATTTCCTCTTCAAATCCCAGGAAAAGGACTAATGGAGTACAGGAATGAGATTAAATCCTTAGCAGTCCTGGAAAACAGGGAAATTTTATCAGCAAAAATTTTAAGGAATTTTGCAAAATTATAAAGTCGACCGATTTGACAAGGAAAATAGAGCCAAGAAAATCACAAACAAATAGAGACATCTGGAATGGGTCAATGAAGGAGTGGGTACCAGTCTTTCCCACATAGGCCCGGAAAAACTCCAAGATCATCATCAACAAGAGCTGGAAATATTTGTTGAATGATGTTGAATGAATGAGCAGCCTGTGTGGCAATTAGCAGCATAATTAATTGAAGGATTGCCAGCCCAGCTGGACTGGTCCTCAGCTCTGGTTCACAGAGAGCTGGCTGGCATTTTCTCTTAGGCCATAACAGATGAGATGAACTTCATAAGCAAAGTGGGGCTCTGTCTCCACGAAACGGAAAAGTAATAGGAAAGCAGCTCTGTAGAGCCATGAAATGCCCTACAACTCCCTGCTCCCAGAGAGATGCCTTCCCTGGCTTACTCTGTTTCTTTGAGGCAAGTCCTTCACCTGCTTACATGCTCTCTGCTTGCCCAGCATGAAAAGAGGTCCATTTACGGGAACATCCCCACCTGTCCGCCCAGAGGACTGGAGTACGCTGCCATTCAGAGCAGAGGCCTCAGGCAGGGTCGGTACCCTCCACAAGTGCTGAGGAAAAGCCAGGGGAGGGACCAACAGAGATCACTCTAGTCGTTCAATCATAATTATAAACGGGCAAGCATTCGCTGAGGAAAAGCAAACCATCAAAGAGAAGCATCTATAGAACAGATGGAACAGATCGTCCCTGAGAGATTGACAAAGCAACAGAGTATAACAACGTTTCAATTAGAATAGATATATAAAAATATATATATTCTCTCTATATAGAATATATGTATATATAAGAATATGTATAGAAGAGAATATATTATATATGTATAAATAAAAGGATAGGCTTCTTTGAAAATGAATCAAATGATGAGTTTGTGAAATTTAAACAAAATTAAACAAATTTTTTGAAGGAAAAAACTAAGAAAGACTAAATGCTACACTAGACTAGCCTAAAAATGAACAGTCAAGGCATCACCTAGGCCCCCTTCTCACCCTTCTCTCTGCTTCAACCTTTCAATATAATTATACTGAAATTTTAGTTTCGTCAACTATTCATTGCTTAAATTGTTATAATCAGGTGAACGCTATTGAGAGCTGAACCTAGTAAACTCCAACAACTTTTCCTTTCCTGCAAAACTTTTTACACTTCCTGGAGTCAATAATTATCTTTTTGCTCATTTGCTTTATATTTATCACCAATTTAACCCGAACTTTCCAGCAATTATCTGAATCTCTTCTCAATAAATTTCATTCACATTAGGCATTCCAATGCTTTCATCTTTTTCCAAGCTTCTTCACCATCCTGGGGATTTGTCTTTACTTCTCTCTTGGATTGGATATCTTCTTTCTTTGACCTCATGTCTTCTTTCTGGGTTTATTCTCTTGGGTTGATGGAGCACAGCCTCCAGTGGCTTTCCTTGGAGGGGTACATGAGAAATACATTTTTTGAGACCTTCAGTTTCTGAAACTGTTTTTATTTTTGCCCAACACTTGATTGATGGTTTAGGTTTTGATTGATAGTTTAGCTAGGTACATAGTTTTAAGAATAGAAATAGGAATAGGAACATATTTCTTGCTTGTCTTTGAGTTTTTAATATTTGCTATTAAGAAATCTAAAGCTACTGGCATTCTTGATCTTTTGCATAAAACTTGTTTTTCCTCTCTGGGAGACTAGGATTTCCCCTTTGTTCCCAGTCTTCCGAAACTGCACAGTGAAGAGCCTTGATGTGTGTTTCTTGCCATTCGCTCTCCTGGGCGCTCAGATGATGGGTCCTTTGAATCTGGAAACTTATGTCCTCCGTTCTGCCAAATGTTCTTGAGTTGTTTTGTTGATAATTCCCTCCCTTCTATTTTATCTGTTCTTTCTTTCTTGAATTCTCATTGCATGATGATTGGACCTCTTGAACTGTTTTCCTCAATTTCTTACTATTTTTCAATTCCTGTCATTTTGTCTTTTTAGTTTGTTTTCTAGGAGACTATCTCAATTTTATCTTTCTATTTTTATGTTGACTTTTTAATTTTATTTTTAATTGTTTAGAACTTACTTTTTTCTGAATATTCATTTTTATAGCATTTTTTATGATTGCAATATATCCTCTTATCTATTTGAGAATATAGAGATAGTTTTTGAAGATTTTTTTTGTCCTGCATAGTCTGTGCTTTCTCCAAGTTAACTTTTGTCTGTCTGTTTGTTTGCTTTGGTCTTTATTTTTCATCTCAGGCCTTCTGTACAGCTGGTAATCCTTTTGTCTGCTCATGTTTGAGTGGGAAACTGACAAGTTCGTTGGAAGCTCTGAGCTGGCCTGTTTTATTGGGAAACTCCGATGTCTTTCCTCTTGAACTAGCCAAGCACTTTAGCAAAAGAGTTTTCCAAGTTTTGAGGCCCAGGTCATCTGTGCTCTGGAGATGAATGAGGAAGAGATTGGGCATCTTTGAATTTTCTGTTTAGATCTCATGTAATCCATCTTTTCATAGTCCAAAAGTTTTATTTACATTTCATTGTGCAGAAACTCCCTGGTTTACTATCTCCAGAACGCAACCCTTCAATCTTCCGCCAGAGAAGGGAAGGGCATTTGCTCAGTCATATTGAATAGAAACTAATTTGTAAAATGCGTTCAACGAAGCCTTCTTATTTTAACCTTCTTGCCTCCCTTTATCTCCACTTCCACATGTGGCTGGTGTGCACACTCACTGAGGCTTTCGGGGATTCTGGAGTATAATCTCTGCTTTCTCTACTGCTGGCCTAAATTTTTCCTTCTTAAATAATATGTCCCTTGTTATTTATCCATTTGCTTTTCAGATTCCAAAATTTTGTTGCGTTTGTCCCCTCTGCTATATCCTTGTGGGTATATCTTATAAAATTTCCCTTATTTGTCTTTTAATGGGGATTCAGGAGGGAAGGAAAGTACATACATGTGTTTAATCTGCCATCTTTATCTGGAAGTTGATTGGTTAGTGTATTTGCTAACTGAAATAATTATGCAACATTGTACCTGATGATATCCATATCTCTCAATAGTTGAAGTCTTGAGCATCTGTACGAATCAATATAGGCTAATAATCTGCTCCAGCAACAGCAACCTCAAAACTTGACTGGCTTAATACAACAAAAGTCCAATTCTGACTTTTGTTGAATGTCCATTATGGGCAGGGGGCAGTTCTGTCTCACAGTCCCTGGGGGTTGACAGAGGCTCAACAATATTGCAGTTGGACAATCTGAAACATACAACCTTCTTGGTTCCCATAGTAGAGACAGAGAGAGCTGGAGGATCTCACATTGGCAGATGAATATTTTAGCCTGAAAGTGATATGTTCCCATTTCATTGGCCAGAATGTTTCATGACCCTGATTTATTGCAAAAAACAGGAAAGTTTAATCACCACAGGTATTTGAAAGGAAGCGATATTAAGGGAGCAAGAGAAGTCTCCACCCTACCACCTACTCTGCACCTTTAGATACACGTCAACCTGAGAGAGCATATTTGTTAGGCTAAGATAAGACTGCTGTAAAAAGTAGATCCAGCTCAGTTCAGTGGCTCAAAAGGAAGTGTAGTTCATTTATATTCTCTGTAACACATCAAGGTGAGCACCCAGTGCTGGCAGGTAGTTATGCTCCCTACTAGATGCTTTCATGTATTAATGCATTTCACTCATACAAGTCTGCTCCTAAGACTCAGAGATGTTATATAATGTGCCAAGAGTCCCTTTCCTGATGGGTAGGAAGGATAGACACAGAATTCTCACACTAAAGGCTAAGCTTGGAGGATCCTAAGTCCCAAACCTTTCCTCTTACACCTTCCCACCCTTCTTCCATGGGAGATGTGTCATTATGTTTGAAAATACAAGAAAAGGTATTTATGGAGAAAGATAAAAGCTGCTAGTGAGGAGCAAGATGGAGCATTGTGGAAGCCTTGTTGTGGAGAAGATAAAGAAGATTTCATGCAGGGATTCTCTAAAAAAACAAAACCCACGAACTGTGATGTTTCTGTGGTTACATTGGTGGGAACTTTGACTCAATGTAGTGAAAGCTTGAGGACTTTGCAATTAGTACATGTTGCTTTCAAAGAATGTGATCAGTGGGTCCATTTCTGGGAACAGAAATTGTTTAACCATGAAATAAACATCACATGGTTTCAAATAATGTATAATAAATAGGAATTTTTCTTACTGGTGTTTCTAAATTCATTTTCTTTCAACATATATAACCTTAGATATGATAATCAAGCTTCTAAATGTATGGAGCTAAAAGATGAAAATTTAAAATCCTAAAATCCAGAAATGTCAGGGAAAATAACAGAGAGTTAACATATTTCCACACTGTCGGCCAGCTTTCCCTGCTCCCACAGTGCTCCTTAGGAACTCCTAATAATCTATGACATTTACTCGGTTCTAATCCCTGGTCAATCATAAGAAGCACCACAGGGTGGGGAAACAAATCCCATCAAATATAATCTCAGGTTACAAGATGCTTTAACTTCAAGTTCAGAAATCTTATAAGAAAACGTTAATTTCAAAATAGAAGGAAGTGTATTAAATGGATGGTTATGGCCAATATTGGGAGGCAATTATCAGCTGATTAATGGCAGGCCAGCTAGAGATATTTTGGCACAATGTGGAATGGAAAACGCTTCTGGGTCAGCTAGAGCTATAGATCAAAAAGGGATCCATTTCCCCAGGACGGCAGAGGATGCTGTGGGAGTGAAATAAGAACCATTTCTGCAGAAGCTGGGGCTGTACTTGGAGACTTGAGGAAATAGGTTCTTGAGTGTAGCCCAGACTAAGAGAAGGAACTAGTGGCTGGGTGAGACCAATTGTCCTCTCAGTGAGGGAAAATTGGTTTTGATTAGAGTTTAAAACATAATGATATGAAAAGGAAATCACAGATGTCTCTGGGAACTAAAACCTGGGCCCTTTAGAGGGTTCACATTGTGTTCATAATTACCATTCTTTTATCTTTATAACAGGCTATAAGATAAACACAATTGCTTTCACTGCTGAAAACAAAAGTAGCTTCAGAAATAAATTCCGGAAAGCCAACTGCTTGTCCAGAGTAGTTATTGGGCTTAGGTGTCTGGGTCCACCCCAAGCAAAATCGAAAAGTTGACAAAAATGATTCCCTCGCTTACTCTACCATGTTCTCTTTCCTCTCTCCCTCACCCAGGCATTCCACCTACCTCACGGGTTATCACACTTCCTAAGCTAATCCTAGGCAAGGTGTGAGCTAATGTGCTTATTGATAAGACACCTTCCAGAGTACAAGTAAATTTCGAAAGAAAACAGGCTTTAAGGAAAAAATAGCAAGACAGGCTTTTGGTCTAAGGCTGAATGGTGTGTTCATCAAAAGGGTGGAATAAATAAGAAATCAGTGGTTAGAGGGACCCACGGGCAAATACCAAGAGTGGCCTGCACCAAATGTTCGAAGGCCAACACTGAATCACTTCATTCAGCATTTACGGTGAAAACCTACTGAGGTAGGTGTGTTGTATCCTCTGTGCAATGACGAAGAAAATCTGTGGTGTAGGGACTTTGATGTCGTTATTTAAGGCCATGCAGAAGGTTAAGTGGCCCAGTTCAGATTTGAACCGAGAGTTCCCTGACAGCAGAGCCCATGTTGTTCCTTCTCCACGACAGACCTGGATTAGAACACATGGCAGAGGTCAGCCCCAGGCACTGTGTGACAGGCAACATCCCTCAATGTCCAGGGTGGCCTTGGGTGATCCTCATCAGGCTGGGGGATTCGGTGATATTCTGAAGCATCATACACCAACTGGAATCCAACAATTACTAATAATTTGACTAATTAAACTTATTTCTAAAAAAAATTTAACAGAAGTGGAGCTTCTTCCTGAAGACAGTTGATGTTTTGTCGGCAGGAGGTTGGCGTCATGCTCCACATCCTCCCAACCCTGCTCCTTGTCCCCACCAGACACCGCCAAACTCGGACAGAGGCCTCAGACCTGAGAGCAGTCTGTGTAAGCTCGTCAATGAAGTCAAACTCTGCAACTGTTCTCTGTTTGTACTTATCTGCGTGACAGAAGTTTTTCCCCCAAATGTCGCCTCTTTCCTGGGAAATACTTTCTGTTCTTAGCAATAACACTGGTTCTGGAGTGGATTACTGGTTACTTGCCATGAAAAGCGTAGGCGTTGGAAGGGAGAGGACACAGTATTTGAAGATGTAACCCCATGAAAATGCTCAAGTCTTTTTGGGAGTGATTCCATCAATATCTTAGGAGAACCCCCTTGTCCTGCCCACTCCCTTCCTCCACTTGAGACCGGGTTAAAGGTAGGGAGGTCAGCTTGGTCCCTCTCGCATGTTACTGAGTACTACAGGAGAAGCATCCAAGGACTTACTGAAATAAACACATGTGAAAATGTTTTTTGTTTGTTTTACTGTGAAGCCAATTAATCTCTATGACAGCATTTTGAATACTTTAAAACACTGCTCAAGAGTGAGGTGGAAGTGTGATTTTTTTTTTGTCTTTCTCTTTCAAAGGCCTGTGCCCATGGTTGAGTTCGATCATTTGTCCATTCTAAGTTAGTGTTACTTTCTTATTTCAGTTTGGTAAGGTATTGACAAAGCCAGCACTAAAATTTTAGATGATTCCCAGGGTAATTTTATAGGGACCAGCTGTTTGGAAGACTCTGCCTTTGCTAACTGATGGGTAATGACTCAGAAAAGTGACTCTCTAGATAAGGCTGAAAAATCTCTGTGGTTCACGGAACATTAGTCACCCCTGATGTCCAAAACTGACCTAACATTCACGGCCGGACCTCAATATTATCGCAGGCATACCTCAGAGCTAGTGCAAGTTCAGTTAAACATCACTGCAATGAAGCGAATGTCACAAGAAAGGGAGTCACACAAATTTTTTGGTTTCCCAGTGCATATAAAAGTTATGTTTACGCAATACTATAATCTATTAAGTGTACAACAGCAGTAAGCCTAAAAAACAATGTACCTACCTGAATCAAAAAATGCTTTATTGCTAAAAAATGCTAACCATCTTCTGAGCCTTCAACCAGTCATAATCCTTTTGCTGGTAGAGGGTCCTCCCTCAATATTGATGGCTGCTGACTGATCAGGGTGGTGGCTGCTGAAATTGAGATGGCTGTGGCAATTTCTCAAAATAAGACAGCAATAAAGTTTGCTGCACTGGTTGACACTTCCTTTCATGGAAGATTTCTCTGTGGCATGCAATGTTGCTTGATAGCATTTTTACCCACAGTAGAACTTCTTTCAAAACTGAGTCAGTCCTCTCAAACCTTGCTTCTGCTTTATCAACTAAGTTTATCTCATATTCTAAGTTCTTTGTTGTCATTTCAACTATCTTTACAGAATCTTCACCAGGAGTAGATGCCCTCTCAAGAAACCACTTTCTTTGCTCATCCACAAGAAGCAACTCCTCATCCATTAACGTTTTATCGTGAGATGGCAGCAATTCAGTCACATCTTCAGGCTCCACTTCTAGTTCTAATGCTCTTGCTGTTTCCACCACATCTGCACAGAAGTCTCGAGCCCCTCAAAGTCATCCGTGAGGGTTGGAATCAACTTCTTTCAAACTCCTGTTAATGTTAATATTTTGACCTCTTCTTATGAATCATGAACATTCTTAATGGCATCTGGAATGGTGAATCCTTTCCAAGACGTTTGTAATTTATGTTGTCCAGATCCATGAGAGGAATCATTATCTATGGCAGCTATAGTCTTATGAAATGTACTTTTTAAATATTACTATTTGAAAGTCAAAATTACCCCTTGATCTATGGGCTGCAGAATGGATGTTGTGTTAACAGACATGAAAACGACATCGATCTCATTGTACGTCTCCGTCAGAGCTCTTGGGTGACCAGGTGCATTGTCAGTGAGCAGTAATATTTTGAAAGGAGTCTTTTTTTCTGAGCAGTAAGTCTCCATAGTGGGTTTAAAATATTCAGTAAACCATGTTGTAAGCAGATGTGCTGTCATCTAGGCTTTCCTGTTCCATTTATAGAGTACAGAAGAGTAGATTTAACATAATTCTTAAAGGCCCTAGGATTTGTGGAATGATGAACAGGCATGGGCTTCAACTCAAAGTCTTCAGTTGCATTAGCCCCTAACAAGAGAGTCACCCTGTCTTCTGAAGCTTCAAAGCCTGGCATTGACTTTTCCTCTCTAGCTATGAAAGTCCTAGATGGCATCTTCCAATATAAAGCTGTTCTGTCGTAGTGAAAATCTCTTGTTTAATGTAGCCACCTTCATTAATGATCTTAGCTAGATCTTCTGGATAAATTGCTGCAGCTTCTATGTCAGGACTTGCTGCTTCACCTTACGCTTTTATGTCGTTGAGACAGCTTCTTCCCTCAAACCTCATTAACCAATCTCTGCTGGCTTCAAACTTTTCTTCTGCGGCTTCCTTACCTCTCAGGCTTCAGAAAGTTGAAGACTGTTAGGGCCTTGCTCTGGATTAGGCTTTGGCTTAAAGGAATGTTGTGGCAGGTTTGATATTCTAGCCAGACCACTAAACTTTCTCCACATCAGCAATGTCTGTCTCGCTTTCTTACCATTTTTGTGTTCACTGGAATAACACTTCTAATTTTCTTCACGAACCGTTTTTTTGCATTCACAACTTTGCTAACTGGTTGGCGCGAGAGGCCTAGATTTCTTCCTATCTTGGCTTTCAACACGCCTTCCTCACTAATCTTAATCATTTCTAGCTTTTGATTTAAAGTGAGAGACATGCAACATTTCCTTTCACTTGAGTGCTTGGAGGCCACTGTAGGGTTATTAATTGGCCTATTTTCAATATGGTTGTGTCTTGGGGAATAGGGAGGCCTGAGGAGAAGGAGAGAGATGGGGGAACAGCCAGCCGGTCAGTGGAGCAGTCAGAACACACATAGCACTTATCTATTAGGTTTGCTGTCTTCTATGGGCATGGTTCATGGTCCTCCAAAACAATTACAATAGTAACACCAAAAATCACTGATCACAGATCACCATAACAAATATAATGATAATGAAAAAGTTTGAAATATTGCAATAATTACCAAAATGTGACAGAGAGACACAAAATGAGTAAATGCTGTTGGGAAAATGGTGCCGATAGACTTGCTCCATGCAGGGTTGCCACAAACTTTCAATTTTTTTTTTTTTTTTGAGGAAGATTAGCCCTGAGCTAACATCTGCTGCCAATCCTCCTCTTTTTGCTGAGGAAGGCTGGCCCTGAGCTGACATCCATGTTCATCTTCCTCTACTTCATATGTGGGCACCTACCACAGCATGGCTTGCCTAGCTCCATCCGAACCGGCGAACCCCAGGCCGCCAAAGCAGAATGTGCGCACTTAATCGCTGCACCACTGGGCCAGCCCCAAACTTTCAATTTTTAAAAATCACAGTATCTGTGAAACACAATAAAATGAGATATGCCTGTACAAGCTCATCTGATGCTCACAGCCAGGCCATTTCATTTCCCGAAGCACATAATTTCACGGAACACCAACCTCAGACAAGGTTACTCTGAGACCATGATAAAATGAAACAAAACAAGCCCATTTCATAATTTTGTCTTAGCACAAATAAAAACAAGGTCACTGTGACACCCACAAAATTCCCAACCATAGAATTGGCCCACTCTCTGACGACATCCAGGGTAGAGGGAACCCCAGCTTCTCTAGACCCTTCCTGAATCACCCAACCAAAGTTCAGTTCCTATAATGGGTTCTTTCTAACCCCCTCTTACTGAGATTACCCTCCACACAGTTTTCTGGAGTGTGTGTTCTCCTTCATGTAGTGAGTAATAAACCCGATTCTTTAAACCCCAAGTGTATTCTTGTTGGACTTGGTTGTAAGGCATTGACAGACCTCATAGTCAACCCACAGCTCCACCATTGCTAATCCAGAGTGATTAAGAGTCTCTCTCTCATCATCCTCCTATACGCCATCCAAAGGCTGTGAGGTGGGACATCCAATTTCCCCTGCACTCCTGAGGACAGCAGTTTTTCTGCATCCTAAGGGTCAATGTAAAGCCTTTTTAACCAGGCAGATGGTTAAGTGCCTTGCTTACCAATGTAGATCGCAGGGTCTCCTCCATCTGGGTCAGGAGGGCTCTCATGAAGGTGATTCCAGAGGCATGTACATCCCCCTCTGAGCTCCACAATGAAGGAAGTGTACAGAGGTGGCCAGTGGAATAATGGGAGGTATAGGCTATCTTGACCCTACATACATGCATAAATGTGTGTAGTTGGGTCAGAAATTCAACGATCGCAGGGGCAAAGCTAGCAAAGATGTGCACAAAGGAGAAAGGCCAGAACTAATGCAATACAGGGTCATGGAGTCTTTGGCAAACTGGTGAGAGCCTGTCCTTTCTAAAGAGAGGACAATTTAATTGCTGCTCGTTGCTGCCATCGGTAATGGGGTCCCAGTGTGGCCAGACCTTTTGATTTTTCAAGTAAAGTGGAAACACAGATTTTAAAATGTGAAACCTCCTGATTTTCTGATGCTGGCATTAAATTGAAATGTTTAAAAATACTATGAGGGCCCCGTGGCCGAGTGGTGAAGTTCGTGTGCTCCACTGTGGCAGCCAGGGGTTTCGCCAGTTTGGATCCTAGGCGCGGAGACACGGCACTGCTCCGTCAGGCCACGTTGAGGCGGCATCCCACATGCCACAACTGGAAGGACCTGCAACTAAGATATACAACTATGTACTGGGGGATTTTGGGGAGATAAAGCAGAAAAAAAAAAAAGATTGGCAACAGTTGTTAGCTCAGGTGCCAATCTTTAAAAAAAAATACTATGAATATTTTAAAAACTATGCAGCAAAGTAAACTCAGCCTATTTGTTTCTGGTTTGTGACTCTGCCATATCCCTTTCTCCTCTTTTACAGAGTAAGAATAAAGTATAATAAGAATACTTGAATGGTTATTTCTACCAAGTCTACTTTTTTTTTTTGGCTAGAAAAATAAGTTATTCTTTGTGGGTTTTCCTAAGAAAATAAAATTTTAAATATTTGGCTTTCCTTATAAATATATACAATTCTTAATTATTTCCACCAGGCTAATCCCCATGAGCAATTCTGTGATAACAAACCAGGGCTCGGGGAACAGAGCAAAGTCACTACTTCCTAGATCTGAGATTACAGTTTGAACTTATGGTGAATTATTATAAGCAAAGGGATGTGCTTTATTTTAAAAATATTAAAAATATCATAATTATATTCTTTGTTCAGTCAGGCTCTTTCATAATGTTATTTGTTTTACAAGAATAAATCCTACAAATTTATTTATAAATTAAATAAACAGAAACTACAAGATAATGATTAATGAGCATCTCTTACATAGTAAAATACAACAATAAGAGGGTGTTTTTTTGTTTGTCCCATTGTGATTTTTATCTTTAAGGTTATGATGCTGTCTGATGATTAGTCAAGGTTTTGCTGACTTGATTGACAAATGGTATAAATCCTCTTATCATATTTCTTTTTAGGAGTTTCTCTTTTTCTTTGGAAATAATTGTTTGGAACTTGGCAAAACTTCAATGCCCCCAAGGATTCAAGGAAAACAATCCAGCCATAAATATCACCCCACTGTGTTGTATGCTTAAACTAGGGAAGGCTCTTTAGAATATAAAACCACACAATATAGCACTTGCCCTATAAAGGCTTATAATCAAGACTCATGTAATCATAGAAATAGAACAGCCTCGATGGCCATTAAGTTCAACCCCAAACAATCCTTGAGCAAATATTCATCCGAACTATTCTTAAATCCTTCCAGTAATAGAGAACGTATAAATCCCAACCCTGGTTTATCTTGAATAGCTATAATAGAAAGTCCTTTCTTACATGGACTGAAATCTCTCCTCATTTTGACCTGGTTTTTCATATTAAGTCATACAAAATAAATACAATTGTCCTTATACATGGCTGCCTTTAAATTTTGGAGATGGGTTTCATGTTCTCTCCAGGCTAAACAAAGCACACTGAGTTCCACAGTGTCTTGACATCATGCCTCCTTCAAACATATGTTCTGTTTATACCATCCTGGTCACCCTTCCTTCTTTGTGCTCCAGTTTGTCTAAATCCACTCTGAGGATGGTACCCAGCAAGAATGAGGCAGTAAAGAGTGAGACTATCACCTGAATTTTACCATATATCTGGCATAAGGTTGTATTACTGTTTAAAAATGATGTCATCAGTGGTTGAAGCATTCTGAATTTATTATCAGCTAAAACTCACATGAGTTTACACTTACAGTCTTCTTACAAGATACCTAGATGATGCTGCATGTGTGAAATAAGTTTCTTGGATCCAGGTGTAAGATCTTAGATCTAGCCCTGGTGAGTTTCATCTTGTTAGATTTGTGCTTTCGTCTTGAAAAGACCAAAAATCTTGTTTGGTGGTGGCTGCTTGGAGCTTTGTGCTCAGAAGGAATATGATGTCCTGCAGGAGTTAATTCCTTTATGAAACTCATTCTTTTGACCCACCTAATTTTTTCACACTCTTGGTATTTACTTCTTTTTTTTACGCATCCTACAACTGGGAGGTTTACGTTTGTCTTGCATTCAGAATTTAGAGGGATTCATTCAAAAACTTGCATGATTCTGCCTTCAAATATTGAAGGTCCAGATAAAGACAGCAGGGAAGTCCAGATTTCTGTTAGCTTTACTTTGCCAGATTAGAGTTTCTTCTGTGCGTAGGGAGTCAGGATGGAGCTGCAGCTGGAGCAGGCTGTGGTATGTCACCTCAGTGACAAAGAGTTTCTTCCCTTGTTTGTTGTGGCAACAAGAATTGAGCTGGGATAGTGCCCACGGTTGCTAACGGGCAGGACTTTTCAGGGATTCTAAAACATCCCTTGGCCTTCAAGAGAACTCGAGATCACCAGTGCTATTGAAGAGCTCTCTGCACTGATGGGTACCCTCTCTTATTTCTAGAAAATCTCCCTCTAGAGACTGTCCTTAGTCTCAGTCTGTAGCTTGTGTCTCCACTTTGGTCTGGAAGAATTTTTCCTTGAGCCTCTGAAGGTTTAATATTCCTTGAGTTCTGAGAATCGGGTTCTATTGGTGTACGGAAACTCTCATTAGAAAACTTCGTTTATGACTATTTATCCTTGTTTATGACTAAGTACCAAATGTGCTGTTTTAAAAGAGCAGGACAGGAAAAGAGCAGGACAGGATACTGTGTAAATAAGAACAGTATCAAGTGTACTGAGATAAGTGGAAATAATCTAACAATGTAGAACAGTTAATTATTACAATGATATCGTCCTGCTAAGAGACTTAGTCATTAACCAAGTAGTTGGAAATATATACCTCCTCTGACAGCACTGCAGAAGAGCAAATTTTGGTCATGGATCAAGGCTGTAAGGGAAAAACATCCTGCCATTTGGAGCTCATGAGATCTGTTTCAATTCCTGGTTCCTTGGAAAGACCATCAGCTTGGCACCCCAATGTAGCCAGGCATGGTGCACAGATAGTCTCACTCATGTCATGAGTCCTAGGCATAGAGAATCGGTTGTAAAATATCTTTTCTTAGAACTAAAGGGGGTTTATTGACACACTGATGCATTGCACTGATGCACAAATGGGCTCCTCCTCAAAGTGGTTTAAAATGATCAACCCCTAATGTGTTAGGGATTTTAAGATATAAGCTCTTCTTTTTTTCTGAGGCAGTTAGGTCAGCTATGAAGTTTTTATCAGAAGGGAGACATAATCCACGTTGAGCCATTCTCACACCCTATGCCCTAACACTCCCGCTTCAGGGACTAAGGTGTTTAACTTTGAATCAAACCAGGTGCCCTTGAGCCCAGAGGAGAGCTGTTATCCAAGAATTCAGAAGCCTAAATAATTTCTTATAAATGAGAAGAAGAATTTCTTACAGTCAAACAGTACTAGTTTGACATTAGCCAAAGTCAGATATTTAGTGTCAGTATGTTAAAGTCATGACAAAGTCATGGCCGATGAGATTAACACATCTAAAGACAAAAAGCTAATTGAAAAAAGGAAAGGTGAGGGGCTGGCCTTGTGGTGCAGTGGTTACGTTCTGTGTGCTCTGCTCTGGTGGCCCAGGTTCGCGGGTTTGGATCCCGGGCACAGACCTACACCCCTTGTCAGCCATGCTGTGGCAGCAACCCACATATAAAGTGGTGGAAGACTGGCACAGATGTTAGCTCATGTCTAATCTTCCTCATAAAATAAATTAAAAAGAAAAAGCAAAGGTGAAATTAGTACAATCAAGGCAGGAAAGGAAAAAGGAAAAAGAAGGAGGAAACCAAAATCCTCTTTGAAAAAAATAAAGCAATGAAGTAAAGTCTATGATTGAAGACAAAAGTAGACAAACAAAATATATGGAATGGGAAAGGAGCTATAACCACAGGTAATAGTAATAATAGTAATGATAAATTATAAACATTTAAATAGCATTTTTTGTTTCCCAAGCTGTTCTGGTGTTTTAGGTATATGAGGGCTTTTAATCCTCACAACAATTCTATGATGTAGGTGTTATTATTATACTTATTTTATAGGTAAAGGAACCGAGTCACCCAGAAGTGATGTTAATATCTGGTGTTTTTAATATTGATACATTTCTAGGCTTATATACCAGTTCTTGCTGCACGACTTGTTACAATACTACTTCTTTGATTTGTATCTTTCTCTCAGAAACCACATTAAGATCTCAGTAAGTCCTGCAAGTTCTACCTCCAAAATATATGCTAAATCTGTCACTTCTCTCCATCTCTCCTGCTGCCATCCTAGTCCAAGGCTCCATTATTCACCTAGATGATAGCAACAGTTTCCTATTGGTCTTCCTCCTTCCATTCTTTCCTTCTTATAATCCATTCAGCAATTGAAGCAGGCTTGTGAAATAAATCAGATCCTATTTCTTTCTTGTTTCAAACTTTCCAAGGGTTCACAATTGTACTTCGAGTCCATTCTAAATTCGCTACCATGGTTTATAATTCTTCATATGGTTTGGCTCCAACCTACCTCTCCAACTTCATTTCATTCCGTTCTCTTTCATTTTCTTAGTGCCAGGAGGTTCAATTTCCAATAACTCGTCTTTGACCTTAGAAGAATTATATCCACATGCCCAAAGCATTGGATTGGATCTCTACAAGGATCCAGGGTACTCGCCACTTCCTGCTCACCACACCTGATTAGCATAATATCAGTATAGTGGATCATCATGCTGTTCTGTAGAATGTCAAGATAGCCAAGTTCCCTGAAACTGTATTATGGCAGAGAGCAAGAGAATAAACACAGCCCTGGGCAAGAGAGTGAACATGGACTGCTGTCTTTCTCACATAACAGCAAATTGCTTTGGATTTTTCTTTACTGGTGGATATTGAAAGAACACATTCACCAGGTTGATAAGCACATACAAAATACCTGAAGCTGTGTTACTTTATTCCAGCAAAGATCTCTCACTTGACATGGCAGCTGAGACTGGGTCTGATTTTAGGTTTATGGCAGTCTTCGTTCATCCACCATGATTCATCTAGTGTTTGCTGGGACCCGACAGTTTAATTAAAAGGGAATGGGATAAGACCACCGGCCCTGCCTCTTTCAATGTCTTTGATGTTGGTAGTAATCACTTCAATTCTTTCCAGAATGTGGTATTCTTCTAGTTTACGATCTTGGCAGGGGTACCAGGGGCTGGGTAATTTCTGGAGCTTTTACTACTTCTCCCACCGTAATAACTCTTATTGTATAACTCAAAGAACCAATGTGAAAATTCTGCTAGTTGCTAAATATATTCATCCCAGTTATGCACTTGGGAATTAGAAAACCACTGTTAACTCACTGCAAGATTCCACTTACATCCTGCATTCGTATATGCTGGAACATGCTTTAACTGGAGGACCATATTGACACTTAAGTTTCCCTGATGTCGGTGTCAGTTAAGACTCCTTATACAACTCACCTTTTATTTTCTTTTATTCTACTGATATTATAACATTGTGAAGTTTCAGTTGTACATTATTACTTGTCCAACTGACCTTTTGAAATCTGGGTATTCCCCTTTCCCCAGTGTACACTGGTGAGTGGTGCAGTTTATTTAGGGAAAGCATTAGAGAATGTTTACTGAATATGCTTCTGGTGGCATTGTAGAGTTCTTCCTCAAGAGGCTGGCATCCACTTTAATGAATGATTCTGGGTTTCTGATGTGACTTAAATCTGGAAACCGGGTAAGAGCTTGCAATTTTCCTTTGCAGCTACCATCATACTTCTTTTCAGCACCTTTCATTTATTTTCCTTTTCCAATTTAAGTAACACCCTAGTTGACAATTTATGTAGCTTGTCCCTGGGGACATCATGATCTGTTAGCACTCAGCAGGGCTAGGCAGTCTTAGGGCCACTCTTCCCTTGCTGCTCATGGCAGTGATGACACCCACCTTGTCTCTGATGGCTAAGCACCATTACCTGGTGCTACCATTACAGAAGCCTATCATCCCCACTGAAGCAAGAGGGCAAAATCTACTGTTGTCAGCTCTCACCTACCAAAGACAGACTTCCGTCTCATCCCAGAAATGGAAGTGTCCTCTGAGCCCTCTTGGAGTATATTGTCAGTTGGTGCGTTTTCTGACCTCGTATGAAGACTTTGTTCCGACATTCTCACTTGCCTGCACCTTCTGATATCTTCTTTACTACCATATTAAAACAGTTCTAGCATCTCTACTTCATACGAGTGGGTCGTTTTTTGACCTAGCCTCGCAGAGTCTTCCCAGCAGTGTTTAAGAATCATTTCCAGGTAGAATGTGAAAATTGGAGTCATAAGAGAGTGCACCCATGTTAATAAATTCCTCCTATCTGGTCTTACATTCCACTACCTGCTTCCCCAGTCCACAAGTTTCCCCCTAGTTCTTGCTGATGGGTATTAACCAGGTGCTGTAATAATTGCTTTAGTTACTTCCTCCTAGAAGCAGGAATAGCGACAATCTTCTTGGACTATGCTGAGCTCAAACACTGCAGCCCAAGACAAATTGAACATAAGTTAGGAGGCAATGAGAGGTGTTAAGGGCAGATCTGGAAGAGGACAAGCATTATCTTGCAAGACATCTCCTTCAGGTGATATCTTTGCAGAATCTGTAAGTGGTGTTTGTTCTCCTCTAAGAAGGGAGACTGAGGAGTATTTCTGTCAGCTCGTGTGCTTTAGAGGAACCTAGAGGCTTGATCAGCGCAGGCTCAAGCATCCAGTGTCTCAGAGTCCCCTTCTTTTCCTGTCAGGAAATCCTTTCAAAGAGACTTCAGCTCCCAACAAATGGAATAACAGAGACCAGAGTTACCCCTTTGCCTGAAAAAAGAAGACAAAATATATGAAACAATAATTTTAAGGCACTGGATGTCAGACAATGAAGGAGAGTGATTAGTGAGAAATGGGAACAAGGAGATACACCCTATAATTGCTGCCAGATCACTCCTTTGAGAGAGCTTTCGGGTCATAGCACAGGGAGTAGGAACCAAAGGGTAGCCTGGTAGACTCTATGAGTTGAGAAGATGAAGATGAGTTCCTGAAAGCCAAGGCAGCTAGAGTTTGCAGCACAAAGTACAAGAGCATGAACAATAGGACTTTGAATTTTACAAATATCATTTTGAGTAGCATCAAAAATATGAAACGCTTAGGGAGAAGTCTGACAAAAAATGTGAAAGACTTGTACACTGAAAACTGTAAAACATTGTTGAAAGAAACCAAAGACCTAAATAAATGGAGAGAGACCTCATGCTCATTGGTCAGAAAATTGTATATTAACATGTCAATTTGATGCTATTCTAAACCAAATTCCAGCAGGCTTTCTTGTAGAAATTGATAAAGTGATTCTAGAAGAGCTAAATCAACTTTGAAAAAGAACAAATTTGAAGGACTATACTGATTTTGAGACTTCTTATAAAGCTAGAGTAATTGCTACATGCAGTACTGGAGTCAAAACTAACAAACAGATCAAGGGAACAACAAACAAAGGCAGAAAGTCTAGAATCTGACCCATGGAAATATGGACAACTTGTTTTTGTACAAAGGCAATTTAGTGGAGAAATGATCGTCTTTTCAACAAATTGGGCTGGAATAACTGGATATTCACATGCAAAAATTAAACTTAAATCTATACTTCACTCCACATAAAAAATTAACTCAAAATGGATCATAGACCTAAATGTAAAACTTAAAACCCTAAAATTTCTGGAAAAGCATAGAAGAAAAATCCTAGAAACTCCAAGATAGGAAAAGATTTCTTAGATATGACACCAAATGTGCTGTTCACAAAAATACAAATTGATAAACTGAACATCAAAATTAAGAACTTCTGCTCTCTGAAAGGGACTGTTAAAAGAATGAAAAGACAAGGCACAGACTGGGAGAAGATATTCGCTCATCATATATCTGAAAGACAGTTTTTCTAGAATATATAAAGAACTCTGAAAAACTCAACCATAAGAGAACAAACAATCCTATTAACAAATGGACACAAGATTTGCACAGACACATCATCAAAGAAAATATACAGAGGGCAATTAGGCACATAAAAAGATAGTCAACATTTAGCCATTGGGAAAATGCAAATTAAGGCCACATTGGGATCTCTTTATACATCTGTTATAATGACTAAAACTTAAAAAAAGATTAACAATACCAAGTGCTGATGAGAGTGTGACACAACTGGAACTCTTATACTGCACTAGTAGGAATGGAGAATCATACACTCATACTGGAAAATAGTTTGTTGACGTCTTAAAAAGATAAGCATATACCTACAATATGATCCAGTCATTCTATCTATATGTATTTGCCCAAGAAAAGTTATAGCACACATTCATACGAAAACTTTTAAAAGCTTTTATATTATTGCCTTTCACATATCAGAATATAATCTATGTGAATTGATTTTTGTTCATGGTGTGAACTATGGGTCAAATCTCTGTTTTTCAGTAAGGATATCCAATTGTCCCAGCACCACTTATTGACAGCATTGTTATTTTCTTATTGTTCTGAAATGCCATTAATCAAATGTTTAGATTAATCAAGTGTCTCTTTCTAGGTTCTTTCTTGCTTGCTTTTTTTGTTCTATTTTTTTCCATATTTTCACTAATACCATGTATGGCATTTCCATATATATTTTAGAATCATCCTGTCAAGTTTTACAAAAAAGAGTTGTAATTTTCATTGGAATTGCACTGAAGCTATAAATCATTTTGGAGAGAATTAACTTTTTGCAATATTAAGTTTTCTAATTAATAACCATGATATATCATTCATATGTTTAGGTGCCATATATATATATATTTGTGAGGAAGATTTGCCAATCTTCCTCTTTTTGTGATTGAGGAAGATTAGCCCTGGGCTAACATCTGTGCCAATCTTCCTCTATTTTGTATGAAGGTCTCTGCCACAGCATGGCTTGATGAGTGTGTAGATGTGCACCCAGGATCTGAACTGGTGACCCTGGGCTGCTGAAGCGGAGTGTGCTGGACTTAATGACTATGCCATGGGGCTGGCCCCATCATATACTTTTCCTGACTAATGCTTTGAAATTTTCTGCATTGAAATCTTGTACATCTTTTGTTAGATTTATTCCCAGGTATCTGATTATTTCTGATGTCTTTTTTTAAAAATTGTATTTCCAACAACTTTCTATTAGTATGTGGAAATTCAGTTGATATTTTAATATTGACTTTGTATCTAGAAACTTTGCTGATAAACTGTTTTATTAATTTTATTGGTTTATTTGTAGGATTTTTTTTAGATAATTTGTGTTGTATTAGAATAACATTGAAAGGGAGACTCAACTAGAGGTACACCCTGAAACCTAATCTCAAGATGTTTTTATCAAAAACAAAAGAGGCACAGAATAGAAATATATCTTTTATAACTCAATGATACCAGTGTTCATGTGAAACAATATCATATTTATATCTAGTTCCTAAATTTTGGCCCTTAGTAATGCTATCCACAAAAAAGTAAAATAAAACAAGAATAGCAATAACAAAAACTAGGCATTCTTAAAGTGAAGATAATTTCATATCTTGATTTTCTTGTTGCTAGGAAGCAGATTCTCTCTTAAGTTCAGAGATGATGTTAAAAAGGCGCAAGAAACCAAATTAAAATGTGTTTTCACTGGTCAACTTGTGACAAGTGAGTGTCGATAGAAAATTAAATCAAAAGTTAGAGTTAATTAGACAAGAGTTTAGTCTGTAAAACTCATGAATTAATCATGGTTCTCAAAAGAAAATTTAATTTGTTTCCCAATTTGTTAGTGCCATATTTAAATTAATTTATTTAGGAAAACACGTCTGCATAAAAAGCTGACTATCAATGGAATACCTCTAAAGGAGCTAATCTCCAAGTTTAAGGTGCCCTTACCCACGAACAGCAATAGGCCACATACTTTATTGGACAAATTGCAATGAAAGTATCTGCAGCTTTACAGAATCAACAGCACTGTGACTGCTCTTGTCACTCAGAATTAGATGAGTCAGTAAAACCTGCAAGTGGGACTGTTTTTTTTTTTTTTAATGAGCATTTCTGGGGCCTTGAGATTTTCTGCTAAAATGAGTCTTATTCTTACAAGGGCAGTCATCTATGAAATAATACTTTATTATTATGGGCTATATTAAGACATTTCATTAAAAAGTGGGCAGGCTCTTTCTTACAATCCAAATGAGTAGGGTCATAATCTATAGTACACTCTGGAGAATAATTCTATCTCAGATTTCACCCCTGCCTGAAGAAAATGCTTTCAATCCTCAACTTGTCAGCTTCACGAACTGCTCAACTCCACCAGACTGTTCGCTGGGAAAATCTCCCAAGGCTTTTCTTATCCCAGAATCTTCATCTCTATTTCTGACTGACCAGGTTGACTTTCACCACCTGACCTTAGCTCTTAAAACAGAGGGACTGTGCTGACCACCCATTTTCTCCCAGGGGAAAAACAACTGGAATACTTTTTACCATCTGAGGCATGGAACCATATTTAAAATCTACCCAGTGACCCTGTGGCAAAGTGATTGCACTAAGACCTTCTCCTTTTGTCAGTGAAAGGACCTGTAAATTATAATCACTCAGAAGCTTTGTGGCCACCCCACTGATAATCTCTAGAGAGTGTACTCACTGTCCCAGATAGAAGGTAAAAGGGTGGATTTAAACTCTAAGGGGGGAAATATATTACACAAAAAAAGCCAGGAGGCTCCACATGCCAATATATGGAACAAGTAATCACAACATGGCTAGCAATAGGATAGAAAATAAATTGAAAAGAAAATCATGAAGCTTGTACAGATTCAGGTTCCTGAGGTAATGGTGTATATGGGGGAAACAACAAAATAGAGAAGTGAGGGGTCAAAATGTATTTTCTTTTATTTCAGAAAGAAAATATAATATCAGAAATATAGGATTCTGCTTTAAGATGCCAGTTTGTAATTAGCAAATTTCTTTGCTAACAAGTACTGTTTGTTTATTTACTTATTTATCTAACACAGCCCTGTACTTTTACAGTTTTTTAACCTCCAACACCCAGGGAGAAAAAGATGAGAACTTTTTAAATTAAATTTAGAAATTTTTTGACTGTTATTTCTTCAAATAATTCTTTATGTCCTTTTCTCTCTCTCCTCTCCTCTTGGGTCTCCCATTATGAGCATGATGGTCTGCTTGCTGAAGTCCCACAGGATTCTGAGGCTTGTTCATTTCTCTTCATTCTTTTTTATTTCTGTTCCTCAGACTGGATAATCTTGAGAACTTTCTTCAAGTGTGCTGATACATTCTTCTGAATACCCAAATCTGCTGTTGATCCTGTGGCAGGCAGAATAATGGTTCCCAAACATGTCCATGTCCTACCCAAGAATCTGTGAATATGTTTTGTTACATAGCAAAGAGGAATTAAGATTGCAGATAGAATCAAGGATGTTAATAAGCTAACCTTAACCCAAGGAAATTATCCTGGGTTACCTGGTGGGCCCAATGTAATCACAAGAGTCCTGAAAGGGGGGAAAAGTGGCAGAACAGTTAGAACCAGAGAGATAGAATCATGAGAGGGATTTGACTTGCCTTTATTGGCTTTGAAGATGGAAAGGGGTTATGAGTGAAGGAATGTGGGCAGCCTCCAGAAGCTGGAAAAGGCCAGAAAGTAAATTCTTCTTTAGAGCCTCCAGAAAGAAACACAACCCTGCCAATACCTTGATTTTAGCTTAGTGAGATCCACTTCAGACTTCTGGCCTCAAGAACTTTAAATAGCAAATTTTTGTTGTTTTAAGCTATTAAATTTGTTATAACAGAAACAGGAAACTGATGCAGAGTCCGTCTATTGAATTTTTCAGTTCAGTTATTGAACTTTTCAATTCCAGAATTTCTATTTGCTTATTTTATTAAAGTAATTTCTAGACATTGTTCTCATTCTTTCCATTAGTTATTTAGATATGGTCTCCTTTAGTTGTTTTAACATATTTAAAATAGCTGATTTAGTCTTCATCTAGTAAGTCCAACATCTGTGATTTTCAGGACAGTTTCTATTGACTGCTTTTTTTCTTGGGCATGGGCTGTACTGTCTTGTTTCTTTTTATACTCCTAATCTTGTGTTGAAAACTGAACATTTTAAGTAATATAATGCAGTAATATTGGAAATTGCCTTCCCCCCTTCAGGGATGGTGTTGCAGTTGTTTTTGTTTTTATTATTGTTTGTTTAATGACTTTTCTGAAGTAATTCTGTATGATCTGTGTTCTCTATCATGTGTGGCCTCTGAAGTCTTGCTTGATTAGCTTAGTGGTCAGCTAATGATTGAACAGAGATTTCCTGAAATGGATGTAACCAAATCTCCCTATGTTTACTATTGCATCCTGTGTGTATGTTGGGGACACAGTTTACAACTCTGTCTTATCCTTCACTCTCTCCTTGCACAGAGCATAAAATTTAGCCAGAGATGAGAGCTTAGAGCCTTCTCAACTCTTTCCTGAGAATGCTCACAGCCCTGGGCATGTACACAACCCTATACATGCATATGGCCTTTCTGACTCCCAGAAATATATCTGAGCTTCTCAAAATCCTCTCCGGACATTTTATTTTCCAGATTGTCCTTTTAAGCTTTTTGGTCGACCTACTGTGTGCCTCAACTGGTATTGCCATCTTAGGCAGTCATGGTGTTAAACAAATGTCTTTGATTGTTTTCAACAAGTTTCTCTGGGCAAAAAGAGCTGTTCATACTAGGAGAGCTCTGAGTCAGGTCAAACAAAGAAAGTCTTTCAAGTGGGCTCTTCCAGGGAACCACCAGGTAGGGAATGGGGTTTTGAACAAGTTTCTACCCTGACCAGCCCTTTTTAGTGGTTTCCAGGCCATTGGTATTCACTGTGATTGTAGTCTGTTGGTTTTCAGGGCTACTGGAAAGCTGGAGACAGGGAATGGGAATATGAATAGCTGAAACTCTATAAACCTTGCTGTTCTTATCAAGATTCAGCCATTTTTCTTGAATAAACACTCCCTGGGTACTGAAAACTTTGGTTAATTTCCAGCATTGTGAAAAATTAATTCTGACAACTTTGCAAGTGTCCTCATTGTTTTCATGGAGGAGAGAATTTTTCAATGTCCTGACCATTTTCATTGATGTCGCTGTAAATTACTTTTAAGGTTTGAAAATGTTAAGATCATTAACTGCGAAATTTTAAAACTTATCTCATGTGAAAATTAATCATAGTTCCAAAAAGTATTAGCAAAATAAATAACCCAGCAATAAATCTTTCTAAGCAACTTAAGATGTTTTTTTTTTTCAAATTAATAAATGGAAACTCCTTATAGTTAAGATGAGCAATCCCAGTTCTTCTCTTCCTGTGACTTCTAAGTTTTTTGTGATGCCTAAATATAGCTAAGTGATTTTGTTTTATTGATTATTTCTATACCTAGTAAATCTACACGTTGGTATTTACCCCAGAGAAATACTCACACTTCTCTGAAAAAGCTGAGTCTAAGGATTTACAAAGTAGAAAAAAATGGGAATAAGTTGAATTTCTATTGACATAAGGACTAGTTAAATAATTCACAAATATATGTAATGGAATGTTAAACAGCTATTAAAAGACTTGCTGGAACTTTGTGTAGTGATATGGAAAAATATTCATGACATAGTTTTAAGTGAAAAAAAGGAGGAATAATTGTACCTATATATGTTTTGATACTAATCATATTTTAAAAACAGTAAGATAAAATCTATTTCTACGTGAGCATTTATCTTTGTAATTATCTGTAGGAACGTGGAAATGTACACATAGAGTTAACTTTATTGGTTATTTCTGGTTATGATTGTGTAATCGAGGCTGAGTCTAGGTTGGGGTGCGGTCGGGGTGGGGGAGGGAGGGTGCAGAGAAGGGATGGATTGTACAAAAATATTTACTTTGCTTTGAGCTTTTTAAATCTACGATAGATATAATTAAATTAATATAAATTAAATCTAATATAGGTATAACTAAAATAAAATTTTATGTAAAAATGTATAAAATTATAATCAGATATTGCAGAAAGAGCCAAGTAGTAATTACCTTTATGGCTCTGGGAAATTAAGGGCAAATTTAATTTTCTCATGAGTACTTTTCTATTTTTTCCACATTTTTCTATAATAAACGTATTACTTTGGAATAAGAAAATTTTAAAAATTCATACAGGGAAAGAGAGATAATAAAGAATAAATAGGTAATCTCCAAATATTATTTTAATACTTCAATAATATTAATAGTTGGACAAAAATTATAATTTTGATTCAAAATAGAATAGTAGGGCCTCTTACATCTTGTGCAAAATGTAGAAAACTTGGCGAAGCCTATTTGTATGGCTTTAGAAACTAAAACCTATTATCATCAATAAAATAATAGGCAAGAAGTTTTTCTTTTCCTTTGTCTTTGAATGGGACTGCTATACAGAATTATGAAATTATGACAGAATTTCTTAGAGATTCCCAGAGGTTCTCCGTGAAAATTATACCTCTAAATAACCCTAACACATATTGAAATTCAACCATGGGCCTGGAAAATAATATATACTTTAATAGAATATATGTGGTTAAATCTCATAAGATGAATAGAAATTTATTTAACTTTCCATCATAAGTCCCTAAGCCATTTGAAGTTATAGACTGAAACGTATTTTATATTCACATGACAGATGTGACCCAAGAAATGCCACTGAATTTTTATAAATTTCCGAATTCATTGCCCTACTCCCCCAAAGCAATCTCTTATAGGATTTTATTTTGTTCTTGCTTTTGAGGCACTGATATTCTGCATGCGAAAATCATCATAATCGCAAGCCTGGCATCAAAGAGTTTCTAAAAATGTCTTGAAATGAACCCATCTAATTACAAGGTCTAGTCTCTAATCCTTCTTGATGTGTCCTGGTCATTATACCCACCATAGCCCCACCGAAAGATGACAGCGCCATCTCTTTTTGCCCCAGAGGAACCTCTGGTTGATTTAAATGTTTGGGTGTCCCAACACTGCCTGTCACCCTCCCTCTATCCCCCCCACAAACCAGTGTGAACTAATGTCAACTCCCTTCCTGGGCTTGTAGAAAAGAAAATGTGACCTGAATGAATAATGTATTGCAAATGTCAAAATAAATTTCAGCTAAAAATGATATTTTTCAAGGAGATCTAATGAGAAAACTGTTCAAAAGGCAGAGTTAGAGTTTCCTGGTTCCACATTTAATTAACTCAATCTGACTTTTATTATGCTTTCTATTATATGTTTCCCTGTTCGGTAAACAAACAGCAGAAAATTAAACTAGGGCAACTGCCAACTAGCAGTAAATTTAATTGAAAAATAATAAATTGCCATGGGATACCGTAGGGTTTTGTGCAGATAAACTTATTTTTCCTGGAAAGTTTCCATTTGCATTTGTCACAACTTGATATATAAAAGGAACAAAAGAAGTGAAATATGGTACTTGATGGTAGCTCTATAAGAGTGGAATGGCCTTGGAGAATAATTCAGAGGCTAGTTTCTAGGACTTCCAACAGATGAGCCATGTTTCCTCCTGAAGAACAGAACTGGCTTCCAGGGGAGTTCTAACTCTGTCCCCTGGATCTGCAGAACCTGCCGAAATGGAGCCCTATCAACTTTCAGTCAAAGGAAGCTCATTGCGGAAGAAGCAGGGTGACCCTGAAAATAAAGAGTGTACATGATTTAGGGAAAAGAAGACTGCAGACAAAAAAGTGTACTCCCAAACCATTCTACGCTATGTGACTAATAACTGCTTAAGTCATTCAAACTTGATACGAATCAAAGGTATTTCTAAACATTGGGCTATTTATTTTCTTTCCTTGATATCTTTTCCTGATGTGTAGGTATTCTAATGATTCTCCGTCTGAATTTACGTCCAGGCTGGAAAAGGTTTGAATTAAATCAGGAGAAAAATAAGGTCTTTCTGAGTGATATGAAAACTACCACATCTGGCTTTCTATCTTGCAGTGTGGAGGGCAGGTGTCTGCTTATCTGACTGTAGGTCCCATCTTCTAGGTTCAAGAACTGGGAGTGGGAAAAAACTCCTACTCCATGCCACAAGTCCCCCAAGCAGGAGTGGAACCACTGGGTTCTACACCCATGTAATCTTTCCCTCTTTCACTCCTGCTGCTGAGGAAGATGTTACTCAGTTATTCCACCAGATTTCCAGCAAGAGTTCCCACGATGCACCATGATCCTTTTGGGCTTCTCTCAGAGGCTGTTTGGCATAAAAGAATCCACTGTTTGGTGTTAGATATTCATTTGGACTCTATATCCACTCCTTGCTGGTTACATAGATTTTGAAGAGTTGTTCAGTCATTCAATAAATATTTTCTAAGCACCAGCTGTGTGCTTGGCACTATTCTAGGTACTAGGGTTTAAAAAAAACAGACAAAAAGGGGCTGGACCTGTGGCCTAGTGGTTAAGTTTGGCGTGCTCCACTTTGGTGGCCCAGCATGGACCTACAGCATTCTTAGGCAACCATGCTGTGGCAGCAACCCACATACAAAATGGAGAAGATTGGCACAGATGTTAGCTCAGGGCAAATCTTCCTCAGCAAAAAAAGAGAAAGACAAAAAAATCCTTGACATCATGGAACTTAACATCTTCTTGGGAGAAAGACAGACAGGCAGAATAAGTAAATGCGTCATAAAGTGATGCTTACTAAGGAGAGATAGATGAAGTTCCAAAAGTCAGCAGTTTGTTATGGTAAACCTCGCTGAGAAGATAACACTTGAGAAAAGGCTTGAAGAGGAGGAGAGTTTGACTTGAGGATATCTGAGGGCAGAATGTTCAGGCAGAAGAAACAGCGGGTTGCCTTTGGCAAAATTCTGGGCAGGAGCATGCCTGGGTGTCCTCTGAAGAACACAGAGGCCAGTGCTGCAGAAATCGAGGGAAGGAGGCAGGAGACAAGTCAGAGAGGTAACGGTGGCCAAATGGTGCAGGGCCTATGCAGCCACTGTAAGGATTCTTAACTCTAAGCAAGGTGGCAAGCTACCAGAGGGCCTCGAGCAGAAGTGACAAGACCCTACTCTGACTTCGGTGTGGGAAGAGACTAGAAGAGGCAAGAGGGGACATGGGCAAACCATTGATTCTACTGCAGTGTAAAGGGGAGCGATGGTGGCCGGGATCAGGGTGTTCATCATGAGAAGAGAGGAGCTTCTGGAATAAGCTAATATTTTTATCGAATTTTATAGTCTATACAATGAGGAGATAAAACTTGTATTTGTTATCTTAAGAAGTGAAACAATGTATATAAAGGTATATTGCCATATAATAGGTGATTGATATGTGTTCATTCTTTTCTGTTCCAAAACTTCACACCTAAAAAGCGGTGCATGAAACCATGAGAACCACAGGCTTTTGCAGGCTTTGTAGTTGTAAATTCTACTCAAAGAAAGAGATGGAGGTTATAATTTATAATTTGTATACAATTTTTTTAAAAGGAACAATATTGACAGCTAATGTACATATTTATGTACAGGAAATTATATTTTTTAAACAGTACTGGAGTTTATAAACCAGACTCATAATAATTGTTGCATTAGGAATATAGAGAAAGGGAAAGGGACCAGAGAGAGTGGTTAAAAGGAATCGTAGCTTCCTTTTCTTTCTAAAGCAACTAAGAGAAAAATATCAACAATTGTTAAGTCTGGGCGGTACTAACGAGGGTGTTTTTTATGTTAATCTTTGCTTTTTTCATAATATTTAAAGCATTTTTAATTTTAATCTGAATTTAAAAATTAAAACAAAAAATAGAAGGAGATCAGGAGGAAAGAAGAGTGAAGGGAAAGAGGGAGGGAGAGAGGGACAGTTAGAAGGGAGAATCAATCAGATTAACCATAATCTACTTTAAGCGGATTTTATTTCAGTTTCAAATATGTTTTTAAATATTCAACAGCTAGATGTTAATTGAAAATTACCCACATAATTAGTAACAGTTCTAACTGACATTGGAATGGCACTTTATAGATTGCAAAACCCTTTCATATAACTTAATGCATTTAGTTCTCAAAAAAACTGTAAACGCTAACGTGGCAGTTCTGGAATCTCCATTTACAGGTGAGGAAATTAACATTCAGAGTTGTTCAATGATTTTCCCAAGGTCTCATGGAACGAATGCTGCAGAGCTGTGCTTGGAACCCAAGGTGTGGAGTCTGAGGGTTCAAATGGCTACTTTCTTCTTAGGCCTCCATAAACTTGTAACTGTGAATTTTCAATTTAATAGCAATTTTGTTCTTTTTATTTCAAGAGAAACATATGGATTCTATTCTCACTCTAAAAATCCAAACAATAAGGGAAAGCTGACCGCTCCCGTCATTCTCTGCCATCTCTTCCCAAGCCAATTGCTTATCTGAAGACCATTCCCCTCGAGGTAACTGCTTTTATTATCTTGGTGTGATCCTTGCTGACCCATTCCTCTACAATTTCATAAATACTGTAGCTTTAGAGATATAATTTTAATTTATTTTTAACATAAGTAGGATGAAATTGTATCTCAGTAGGATGAAATTATATCTCATTCTGTAATAAACATTTCTTAATTGTCTTTCAAAATAGCTAAACCAATGGCAATACCATATAAGGATTGACTCTTCTCATCCACCAATACTGCCTCTTAATGGCCCCTTTGATTTCACCAATCTGTGAGGGAAAAATACAGTGCCATTTTAACTTGTAGTTCCTGAATTACAAGAGAAATTGAGCATCTTTTCCTGTGTTCATTGGCTGTTTGCATTTCCTCTTCTGTGTCCTTTGTTAATTTGTCTTTTGGATGGCTTTCTTTCTTCTTATTGATTGCAGGTTTTCTATATTTACCTAGTTATTTATGCTTTAAGTTTGAATGTGTTTCAAGTATTTTTTCATAGTCTTTCTTTGCCTTTTTACAATCTTTAGGGTATCTTTTCTCATATAAACAAATTTTACATGTAAATAGAGTCAAATTTTCCATTTATGCCTTCTCTTTGGGTCGTGCTTTAGAAGGCCACACTTATCCAGAAATTAATGAGCACTTTTCTACTTATATAGGATTTTGCTTTTACATTTAGTTCCTTAACTGTGCTTGGAATTTATTTCTGTGAGAAGTCAAGATTCTATTTTCTAGATAGAAATACAGCAATTTCAAAACCATTTAACGAAAAGTCCTTTATCTGATACAAAATTCTCATATAAACTGAATCCATTATGTACTCTATACATTTTAGAATGGATACAATTAGGCTGATGCATTTTAGAATTTATTTGTTGAGTTACATGAAAATTCTATGCATTTGAAAACTCAAGCAACTCCGACTGTAGAGCTAATACTCCAATTCTTCTTTGACTTATATCCTCCTGCCCTAACTGTAGGCTCTTCCTCAGAGAAAACCACTATTGTTGGTGTTTATTTCTTAGACCCATTTCAGTCTTAAATTTAAGTACATAAGTAACATATGAATAGGTTCTCTCTGTCAAAAATGAACATGCTAAGAGAAGATCCCAGATGCCTTTGATAATCCTTTCCAAGACCAATACTTACATCCTCCTTTGTAGTAACTACTATGAACAATTTAGGGCTTTTCCTACCAGAGCTGTTTTTAAACATGCATTTACATGAATGTAGGTATACAAAATACACTATGGTGTGGTTCTATCATTTGCTAAAGTATCGATATATTTCTACTGTTTGACAGAGAGCTTCTGCCTCTAGTCCCCCAAGTATCCTCCACTTGCTGGGCCACCCCACACCATCACCATCCTCAGCCCCCTACCTCCAGAACCCTGCAAATCCCCCATAATACGGCAACTGCTTACGAGGAGGGTTAATGCCCCAAATAACAGCTGGGCCCTAACACCACAGTCAGCGTCTATCTTGGTCTATTGGTTTCCTGCATACTAGTTGTTAAATATCTTCAATATCATCCCTAACTACATGGTACCTATAGTAGATCTCTAAGACTTACAATTAAGTTTAAAAAAATCAAATTAGAGAAAGTGATAGGAAGAATAATGACCCCCCAGACTGTCCATGTCCTTATCCTAGAGCCTGTGAATATGTTAGATGACAAGAGGACATTGAGGCTGCAGATGGAACTAAGATTGCCAATCAGCTGACTTTGAGAAGGGGAGATAATTCCGGATTATCTGGGTGGGCCTGATATCATCACAAAAGTCTATAGAAGTGAAAGAGAGAGGTGGGAGGACCAGACGCAGAGATGGATTTGAAGATGCTATGCTTTGAAGATGGACAGGGCCACCAGCTGAGGAATGTGGGCAGCCTCTAGAAACTAGAAAGTCAAGCTAATCGATTCCCCGTCAGAGCCTCCATAAGGAACACAGCTCTGATGACACCAGGGAGACCCATTTCAGACTCCAGACCTCCAAAACTGTAAGATAATTTCTTTGTGCTGTTTAAAGCCACTAGTTTGTAGTAATTTATTAGAGCAATAGGAAATTAATACAGAGAACTGAAAGTCAGTGTACAATTTATATTACAATACAATTCATTTCAAACCACTCTAAACTATTTCTGATCTCTAAATTTTGAGAAAACTGTCCCTTTAATGGCCTTCTAGTCATGATATTTAATGGACTATCTTTGGTTCTCATCTTAGCTCTTGTGGCACTTGCCACTGTAAGGCTTCTTTTCTAGAAATGCCCTCCTCCCTTAATTTGTGTGACTCTATTCTTTCTCAGTTCTACTCCTGCTTCTTTCACTCCTAGAACTATTTCATAGTCATTTTTTTTGTCTTTTTGCTGTATCTAATGTATCAGTGTTCTACAAATTTTGTTCTCTCTCCCTCCTTTCTGAATCTGTATGGTCTTCTTTGATACCTCACCCACTCCTGTAGCTCCACCACTCTCTACTAATGACTCTCAAATGCTTGTCTCCAGTTCAATTACGAAGATAATCATATTGTTTTGATCTTCCTTCTCCTCTCTGATTTATGATTCTGTGACTTCTACAAAATCAAATAGTACTTGAAGTTGGTTCACTGTTATCAAAGCCTTCATTCTTTCTAAGAAGATGACCTGGCTTCACCTCCTGGCTGCTTCCTCAGCTCTCACAATTTACTCAGGTCCACAGGAATAAGATACACTGAGTCTCACACTTTCCAGCCTGTCACAGAAGCCAACAGTGTGTTAATGTCAGTGCTAAGGTGAGACTGTAGGTATGAAGAGAGCCTGGGAGAGCTAATTCCCAAACAGAAGTATGGAATAGAAGAAAGTCCATCATCATCATCATCGTCATCATCAATACAACAGCAAATCATACTTGAAAGGCATCAAATTCTTTTTCTACCAAGTGGATAGAACTTTTGAGAAAGATTAGATCAATTTGAGAGAATAAAGAAACCTCCTTTTCTTTGCCCATTTGAATTGTGCTTTGAGTCATTCTGTGATCCTCCTCCATCCTGGAGGACCTGGTTGGGAGATATCAGAATGAGAGTATAGCTTGCAATTGGCATCACACACTAATTACAAACTGAAGCGACTAAAATTAAAGAGACAAGTCTTATGGAGCCAAGGATGGGATCTGGAGAGAGAGAGACGCTTTACAGAGGCAAATATAGGAGATGAAAGAGCAGGAGGAGACGAGGCAAGTTATCATTAGACCCAGTGGGCTCTGCATTTTTGAAAAGACTAAGAGTAAAAAGTCTGATTCTAACATCAGCTACTCCAGGCCAGAGCTGCAGTGGCTAGATGTATTTGGGGAGACTGTGCTTCTGTGCTTTACAGAGTCTGGATTCCATAACTAGTCTAGAAAGAGAACGCTCAACTAGTAAGACAGGATCAAAGGCCGTCCTGAAAGATCCTGATAAGCCAGAGAGAAGAGGCTTGCTGATCTCCCAAGATGTCCAGCCGGCTGCCGTTTCCCCATCAAGTTAGAGAGTCGAAGCTGCAGACAGGACAGCGGCGGCGGGGGAGGATGTCATGGAGCAGACACGGGCTTGGGGTGGGCCTGCCTCTGCTGTCGGCTTTCAGCAGACAGCCGCTCTCTTCTGGTTTACCCCAGGGCAAGGGAAGTTTGGGCCGCACATTTGACTGAGCATCCTAAGTGGGCTCACGGGGTCATTTCCAAGATGGAGTCATGTCTTAGAGGAATGAGAAGCAGCCCTAGTCTAGGAGATTTATGGGATTTCCCATCAATATCCATTTAATTCAAACATGTGGAGAGCCTGAGGGATAACCTGACAACAGAGTCTAGTTGGAGACCTAGATTCTTCTGTCAGGGAGTGGAGTGTGCTCTGAGGCAGGAGCGTGTGTTTCTGAGGGTCATGGAGGCTACTGGGAGGAGAGGGTGAGGTGTCACAGACAACACCGTTCTAAGAAACTGTAAGGAACCTCTTCTGCACTTCCGGGTACAAATCCCTCTCCTTAACCGGTTCCAAAAATAACCATCTGCTTTGGGGGTGGGGGTGGAATGTAGGTGATTATTTATGCAAGAACAGAAAGAGAATGAAAAAGCTCAATTTAGGGTATCCAAACTAGGATTTTGAAATCAAATGAAAAACTGGAAAGCTAGGCTTTCTTGGAGGATTTTCTGGCCCACCCGGATCAGTTTTCCTAACTGCAGAGATGATACCCCCTCTGCCTGGGTTAAAGATGGCAGCTCCTGCCTGCCTTGCTGGGCCCCTCCTTATCAGGGAAAATCAGTGAGTCAGCTGACTCATATTTTGTGGTCATTCTGCTATGCTTGGTGCTTAGGCTGGAAACTGGTGATTTAAATGCCCAACATTCTCTCCCGTTTCCTCGGAGAAGCCATCCTCTTCTGCAGTGTGGACACCTCACCCCTTTCACTCCGCTCTAACATAGGGTCAGGGTGGTGACTGCTGGCTTCTGCATGACCTCCCCTCTACAGCCACAGTGACTAGAGGAAGGAGCAGAAAACTCACCAAAGTCAACAGGAGTCCTTCCTTGAGATCTTTTGAACTGACTAAGCAGAGTCTGATCAAGGTGAAGCTTGGAAGATGTAAAATCAGGGATCACTGGAGACTTTGTTCTAGCGATGTAGGAAGAGCCATGCAACGGGAGTGAAGAAAGCTGACGTTCAGCCTGACACAGTCTAGCAACGCTGAGATTCTGGGCAGCATTCAAAACCCCACTCAGCCATCCCTGCGGACCCCAGGATTCTGTCCTCCTGCAGCTTTGCTGCACGAGTCCATACATTTGCCTGCTTCCCTAAGCTTGTTTAAGTTTGGTCTCTTTTGCTTGCATTAAGAGTGCTGACTGTGCAGTGCTCTTCTGAGCATCTGAATTAGAACAGCATTGAATGAAACTACTCTCTTTCTCTCAGTCCTACAATACAATAGTATAAAAGGATTCCTAATACATTAATATACTTCCTAGAAAAGATTTAGCCACTGTTTGTCCTTTTGTAGAAAATTCAAAGTAAGCTTTTCTTTCGTATCCCTTCTGCAAACAATAGTAACCCCTTTAGAGCAAACAGACGAAAAGAAGAACTCTTCCGAGATGCGGGAGGCTATGGTGTGATTCATCTGGGCTTTCTGTTGGGAATGGTTTTGCTGTATTTCTATCTATTTTTCAGAGGTCAGATTAAAAAAACACGTTATTTTCCCTTTTTTGTGTTATGAGTGAATATAATTGCCCAAAAGTCAACAAAGACTTCTGATGTGAACCTGTATTAATTTCAGCTAAGCGCCTTCAAACGCCATTACATACCTAAGGACCTGGGTAGCAGGATCTGTTTTCACAGTTCTTTCCAATTCTAATGAGCTCTGAAGAAGTTTATTTCAAAATAATCCTTCTGGATTAAGTGTTGGCTTATTGACAGGTCTTCTTTTATCATAATTGTATGAAGTTTATTTTTTAAATGAAGGTTTATTTTTGCATGGAATTCTGAGGTTTTGCATTGTGTATGTGAAGCAATTAGTTTGGGATTTTTGGAATTTATTTTGGACCAGACAGATGTCTTCAATTTACACACTCTAGGAGGTGACAAACCCTATTAACATTCGAAAGCTATCACTTCGCTTTATCTTTGTTCTTCAGCATTCTCAGCTATGATCCAAGCCCACTCTTTTTTTGTTTGCTTGTTTGTTTTTTTTTGTCCTGTGTTTTTACGTAGACAGAGGCAAAAATTTAAGGAAAAGATGGAAGATAGCTTTAGTAATTTTATCACTGTCAAAATCTAACGGCTTACTTTAAGAATCATGAAGTTTACCTTCATTAGGAATGCATTTTTTCTAACTAAAATTCTTTCCTCCTTGCAGTCATGGTTTATGCATTCACTCATACACCCTCGTTGCTCATCTTTCCTCATGTTTTTCTCTATCATGTTGGTGGCCCCTGACTTAAATCTGGTACTGCCTTTGCCTACATTTTTTGTCTCTAGTTAGTGGTTGTTAGTATACAGGTCATATAAACATATCTCTAAGTTGTATACGCTTAAGCGAGAATCCAGTGACTCTTCTGTTCGTGGGTCAAATTCTTTGTAGATCAGAAGTAATTGCCCTCCCATTGTGTGCAAAGTCCTGGACTCTTGATTTGGGAGGGTGGGGGCGTTCAGTGATGTCGTCCCATTCATTGTTACTCAGAAATTGAAGACCACACCGGTGGTGGTATTTTTTTTCAGGTGCGCTGCGCAGCCACTAGATGGCTCAGTAGATATGCTCAGGTCTTCTCCAGAGTCATTGTTTCAAAACCTATCAACCTAAATTGCTGTTCATTTCTCGCAGTGAAGTCCAAAACTGCACCCAGATTGTGCTGATTTTGTAGGATTAAAAAATGAGGGCACAACAGACTCGGAACTTGATCTGAACGAATCCAGCCCACTATGCGACAGTCTTGTTTACATGTTTGCTTTTTATTATGGCTGCCATATTTTATTTTCGGTGAATGTGCGGCATATTATTACTGGCAAGGAGAAGATTATGAGCTAGCAGATGTCATCCATCGGTAGTGTCAGATCTAGATCAAATGTAGAATAATTATACATCCTGACACAGTTGTTTTTGAAATATAGGATAATCCATTATGCACAGGATGTCTGACAACTCTAGTTTTAGTGACATTTACTCGACTTTGAACTCACTCTGTTTCCTTTATCATGGATTAAGTTATTTACAGACGAGGCCAAAAGAACAAAAAACACTTAGAACTAAGATTAGAAGGACACTTCCTGAACATAACTACTTCAAACCACTTCAAAAATACATATCAAAATACATTTAATGGTGAAATATCCTAGGTGTTCTTATTAATATGAGGAACAAGATAAGTATGCTTGCAGTCATAATTTAAAATTTTCCTTCTGGACATTCTAGATAATGCAGCAAGTTAAGAAAAATAGAAAAAGTATCATTGGAAAAGGAGAGACAAAATCCTCATTGCGTGTAAATCGTACCATTTTCCACCTAAAAACTGAAGGTTATTATAAGGAAGTTTTGTAAGTGGGTCACTTACAAAGAAATTGTATAAAAATCATTGTTTAAAAAATTACTTGTACAAAAATCAACTTCCTTATTTATCAATTAAAATTAAAAAAATATTCTACTTCTAACAATATGCAGTTATGCTTAAAAGAAATGCATATGACCACACAGCAAAAGTTTCCTGAGTGGCATAAAAATACTTCAAAAAATGAAAAGAAAGATTATTCTCTTCCAGGAAGGGAAAGAAATATTGTAAATGTATTAATTCTTCCCCTAATTGATTTAAAATTTTAATAATAATCCAACAACTGTCACTCTAGGATTTATTTTTCAAATTTCACAAAAAGCTCCTTAAGTTCGTATGAAGACTCAGCGGAAGAAAAGAGCCAAGAAAATAGAAATGAGGGGCTCTTCCACGGTTGAGCAGGTTGTTTATAATTTATCAAAAACCTACAGCAATCACATAGGTATAGCACTAATTACTCAAAAAGAATAATAAGAATTCATATATATAATATAATGTATTATATTAACTAAATACTATTTCATATATATTGCATTATTCATATGTACTATATATACGAATTAGTATTTAATAAAGTAGCACTTCAAATTGTTGGCTAAAGAATGGATTTATTCAACAAATTATGTTTGTTTAATATTTTAAACATCCTGCCACGAACTACACTGCAAAATCAAGTCCAGGTGGATTATATAGAAATGATGAAACACAAATATACAAGAAAATTAAAAGTATTGATCTGAACATTTACATAATAATAGGGTAAAGAAAGCTTTTAAGCAATTAAAAGGGACAGTATTCACATATATGATTACCTAAAAATGAATACTTTTCCCCCAAAACTATAAAAATGATAAATGCTATTATTCTCAATATATTGAGCTCTTACAAATCAATAAGAAAAAAATCCCCTTCTGTGGTAATTATGGGCAAAGACATGGACTGGCAAGTCATCAGTGAAGAAATATAAGTGACAAATAAACAAGTTAAAAATTTTTTAAACTACACTAGTAGCCAAAGAAATGAAAATTGCAACAACAGTGAAATACTGTTTTGTCTCAAATTGGCAATGTCTAAAAGGAGTAATTATATGAATGCTGGGCAGGTTACAGAGAAATGGACATTCTCCTATTCCAGGGGTGGGTATGTAAATTGGAACAACATTTCTGGAGGGCAATTTGGCAGTGCATTTCAAACACATTAAAATGTGCATATATTTTCACCACGGAATGCCACATTCAGGATTTGATTAGATGTATATAAAAATATCTATGCAAGGATAATCACCATTCTATTTCCCATTACTGTAAAGATTCAGGCCAAATTTAAATGTTTAGAAATATGAGAGAGATTAAATAAACTGTAGTGTGTACATACAATTTTTTTCTTTCGTCTAGTCATTCAGTAAATATTTATTTACACTAAGATAATAGGTACTTATTAGAGATCTAAAGACAAGGGCTAAGGAAATGTTCACAGTATCGTGCTGGGTGACATCAAGCCATGAAACAGCACGCTTGGGAGATCCCATTTTAATGAAACCTGAATGCCCCAACCCTCAAGAGAGTGAGGACACCAATGAAGTTAGAGCAATGTTGATATCCATGTTCTCCTAGCTTAGGGAGCCCGTGAACCTAACTGCAGGATTTCAGTTCCCTTCTTAAAATTTCCCTCAGTTATTATTCTTAGATTCACATAAAATTGACTTAAATCTACTGTCCCATGCTTTAGTCAGAGCTTTCCAGAGAAACAGACTGATAGGTGATATATAGAGAGAGATTGTCTGTCTACCTATCCTATCTCTCATCTATCTATTGATCATCTCTCTATCTGTCTATCATCTATCTGTCCGTCTATCTATCTAGCTAGCTAGCTAGCTAGCTAGCTATCACCATCTCTCTATGTAGAGAGATAAAGAGATTTATTATAAGGAAGTGACTCATACAATTATGGAGGCTGATAAAGTCCAAGATCTGCCATCTGCAAGCTGGAGACCCAGGAAAGCAGGTGGTATAGCCTCAGTCTGAATCTGACGGCCTGAGAACCGGGAGCCAGTGGTGCCAGTGCCAGTCGCAGTCCAAGTCTGAGGCAGGAGAAAACTGATTTCCAGCTCAAGCCGTGAGGCAGAGAGCAAATTCTTCCTTCCTCTGCCTTTGGTCCCATCCAGCTCTCAGTGGACTGAACGATGCCTACCCACGTTGAGGAGGGCTGCCTGCTTCACTGAGTCCACGGATCCAAGCACTAACCCCTCCCAGAAACTCCCTCACAGATGCACCCAGAAACGGTGCTTAGCCAGGTGCTTGGGCACACCATGGCCAGGGCAAATTAACACATAAAATTAACCATCACTTAACAGGGGGTTGAAAACCTTCCCAACGTTCCTGAGAATTTTAAGGATTTCACCTTTCATGGTATCCTCAATGTTCTTATTGTCTTGTCTCCAAACTCTGAACTCACTAATCCAGTTCTGCATCTGGGCTCTCCTCTCTACTCAAAGTCACCCTAGACATGCAGCACTGTATTCTCCAGTTTTCCAATAAATGTCCCTAGTTCACCATACACAAAAAGCGTATTTGTCTCCAGCAGCTTTCCGAGACATTTGGGGACATCAGCCCCAGACACAGGCTGATGGGAAAAAGCTGACCAAGAAGTCCATGGCCCCGTCCCCTACCTAAAACCCCAGATAAAAGCCCCTACCCATTTCTGAACAGGGAGCAAGCAACTTTTGGAGCACTAGCCCTTTGCTTTGCTCCCTCTGCCTGGCAAAGTAAAGCCTTTCCTTTTTCTCCCAAGACTCTTTTCTCATTATTAGGATTGGCATTGGGATCAGAGACCCAACTTTTGGTAACAAGTTCTTATTTAGAGTAGTTTAATTTCTTTAATCTGAATCCTTTCAAAGAGGCCATAACCTGGAGTCTTCATCTTTTATTCTTTTCAAACTCTCCAGAATGTTCCGTATACTAAATTCTAGAGTAATTTCTTCAGGTGGAGAAGCACCTACATTCTTTTGTGGCCTCAGATGGAAAATATCAACAACAATGAATCTTCTCAGTTTACATATATATGTCTCTGTCTGTATATATATACTATATATATGTTATTATATATAAAATATATATTCGTCTGTATAATGGAATGACATTTTGTTTTTTACTTTCTCAGCACTATTCTATGTTTTCAAAGCTTTCAGCAATATATGATTTTGTAAGCAGAGAAGTTATAGAAATGGAGACAGAATAATTTACATTTAAATAACCCATGGCTTCTTACATCTATTATTTTCTTTTGCATCAATTATTTTATTTTATTTGCTGTAACCCTGCGGCCAGGCAGGGAAATTACTATAATTGTCCTCGTACATATGTGGATCTAAGGCAACGAGAAATGCCCACACCGAGACTCTGACATGGGTCTTCTGACTCCGGGGCAGTGACAGACCACTCATAGCAATCCTTGCATTAATATGGGGTAGAGCTGGCCTGTATGATGCTCACCTCTCTGCATACCATACAAGGGAAACCTAGAGACGTGTTCTGTTTCATCTTGTCTGTTTCCTAGGGAGCCTCCCGGGGTTTCTCGCTTGTAGAGCCCACGCTATCACCCCCACCGATGATCCTATTTGTGCTTCCTGCCTTAACTAGCTCCTTAGTGTTCCACTGTGTGCTTGATGTACACACAAGTCCAGTCAGCAGCATTGTTTGGCTCCTACTAGACTTTCTCCTCACTAACCGAGCTCCTGGCCTTATTTCTCCTAGGTAGACCTGTTTGGAAGCCTTAGGGAAAGTTCTCCTGTTTTTTTCCAGTCGGACGTGTGGAAAATTATAAAACCGTTTTCCTTGCATTGACTCTTTTCTGGGAGTAAAAAATCAATCAATGGGGAAATAGGCCCCAGAAATCTGTTTGTTCTCTCATTGGGCATCTCTCAAGAGTGAGCCTAAATGAGAAATGACATCCTCAATGGAAAAAAAGCACTTGAAATACTTCAATTGCGAGATAATCATTAAGCTAAAAAACTAAACTTTGAAATAATAGGCTAATTGAACATGAAAAATAATAAAACTATTTAAGCTATTTATGATCCTTATATTATTGATACATGGTTTCAACTTTAACAAAACTTGTATATTATGCTTATTTAATGATTTCTTTGTGAGAGGCTCTGTTTTAATTACTTTAACAAAAATTATTTATTTAATTTTTATCATAAGACTAGGAGATGCCTACTATTATGATTCCCATTTTCTAGATAGAGAAACTGTAGCACGGGGAAGCTAAGGTACATGGCCAAGGCCACACAGCTAAGTAGATGGCAGAGGTGGGATCCCAAACCAGAGTTCACTATCTTACTGTATGCTGTGGGCTTCATGCGCATCACATGAGTCATCGATTTACATTATTGAACACCCACTCTGTACCAGGGACTGTACTAGACATCTTGTATCTTATCTCGTTGCCTCCGAAGAACATTTTTATACTGATAAAGAAAATAAGACCCGAGGAGGAGGGTTAAGTCACTTTCTTACTGGCACAACTGAGATTCAAAGCCATCTCCATTGGCTCTGGATTCTCATATCTGTCTGATTCCAAAACATGTGCTGAACTGACAGTGCAATACTGCATTTGATTACTGGGTGAAAATTTTGAGCTAATTAATGAAACCTCTGAATTTTTTTCCTTGGGAGGATGTTTAGCAATGTCTCATGGGAGTACCAGAAGCAAAATTAACAAAATGGCTAAAATAAGGGCGTCGCCGAGAGACTGCACTGATTCTAATCTACCATGTAGGGGGCAAAAATATTCTTCCCTCTATCTTTCTAGGTTCTTGGCTGAGGCCTCCTGTAATAAAAGATTAACAGAAGAAAAATAAGTAGAAGTTTAATAACATGTGTGCCTCCTGTATACATGGGACATACCCAGAAAAACTGGTTCCTGACTCAGAGTCCCAAAACCCACGGGAGTTCCTAATCCATACGAGCAATGGGAGCATCTTTTGTTATATTTGATTTTTTGTCTTCGGTTCCTGAAATGGCTTCAGATCCATAGAGGTGAAATAGGTGTCTTGTTATTCATAAGAAGCCTTTTTCAACCACAACTGAGTTTATATTAATTTGATGACTTTTGGGAATCCTCTAAAGATGGGAGGACCTGGTCACCAGGGGAACTAACCAAGTGATTAGAGGGTTGGAACTCTCAGTCCCACGCCCTGACCTCTGGGGAGGTGGTAGAGTCTGGAGATTGAGTTCCATCACCAATGGCTCATGATTTAATCAATCGTACCTATGTAATGACGCCTCCATAAAACCCAAAAGCACGAGGTTCAGAGAGCTGGGTTGGTGAACACGTGGAGATGCAGGCAGAGTGGCGCACCCAGAGAGCGTGGAAGCTCTGAGCCTTTTCCCCATACCTCATCCTAGGTAGCTCTTTCATCTGACTGTTTCTGAGTTATATTCTTTCATAATAAACTGGCAATCTGGTAAGTAAAACGTTTCTCCGAGTTCTGTGAGCTGCTCTAGCAAATTAATTGAGCCTAAGGAGGCGGTTGTTGGAATCTCCTATCTGTACCAGTTGGAAGCGGTAGAGCGAGGAGGGGAAGGAGGATTAAAAGAATGTGGAGGAGTGAACAGGGAACGCAGTCCTGACCCGGTGCTCATCCCCAGGGCATGGGTCAGGCCTGATGGAAGGAAGTGGAGAAACTGTGTTGGAGGTGAGATGGAAGTTTATGTGCCTGTTTCCATTGTTTTTGTTTGTTAGTTTTAAAAAATCTTTTCATTGCATTAAGATAAACATAACATAATGTTTATAATTTTAACCATTTGTAAGCATACAGTTCAGTGGCATTAAATATGAGATTGAAGTTTTAACTGTCACTAGATGGAACAGACTTTATTTCTGAAAGTACACCTTAGGTGGCATGAGAATGTTTGGTGACTGAAGGTGACTAGAAAGGTTTGAAATGTGTTCGATGTTATCCTGTGGCGGGAAAGGGAGAGTGGGTGGAACCATTTTGAGCATCTTTATCACCAAGGAGGCGTTCTTAGATATGGTTGGAGGATGTTTTATTAGGAGTCACCACAGCCCAGCTCTAAATGGTTTGTTTTTCCAGATTACTCACTTTCTTTCCTCTATTTTGTGTTCACCAAGGCCCTTTTTGATAAATGGTCCTGTTTGATGAGTGCACTGAAACTTGGGCTGGCGTGCCTGGGAGAGAAACCTGAGCCTCAGTCACTTCTTCACATTATGGCTGTGCCATTCTGAAGGATCTATCAGTGCCATATAATTTCAATGAGCATCATTTAAGCAATGGGAGAAAGATCCTTTCTAGATATTCCAGTAAAATCTAGTATCTGGATCTGGAGGATGGAGAGTGTGACTCTGGTCTGCCTTCAGTCACTCAACAACAGCACCAGAGGGTTCCTGGGCGCATTCTGATAGCAATTCTGCAGCCTCCCCGTGAGCCAGGTGTGTCACCCCTTTTACCTTAGCGGTCCCTCCACCAGAACTATCATTGTTTCATAGTCAGCCTCTCCCTAGCGCTGTGCGTTCTGCATGGTGCTTACTGAGCAACTATTTGTCACATTGAATTGAATTGAATGTTTCCTAGACGTTTCTCTCAATCAAAAGATTATCCACTACCCTCAGTGTGATATAAGTTCTCTTTTTTCTTCCTGGATGACGTTTATCCTTGAGTAACTAAAGTTCAAAATATCTCCTCTGATCAAAGTGGCCTCAGCAATGACCAGCATCCTGACAGAGAGGCTGTTGACTCCCTGTTTTAAAATTCTATTTTAAAATTGAGATATAATTCATGAAGCATAAAATTCACCCTTGTATTGCAGCTCTCACTGCTATCTAATTCCAAAACACTTTCATCACCTCAAAAAGAAGCCTCACACCCTATAGCAGTCACTCCCCACTCCCTGCTTTCTCAGCCCCTGGCAACCACCAGTCTGCTTTCTGCCTCCATAGATCTGCCTATTCTGGACATTTCTCATAAATGGGACCACACAACGTGTGGCCTTTTATCGTTGATTCACTTCTAATTTCAATTCAATAATTTCATCACTGACCTAAACCATTCACTGATTCATCTGATAATCACCAGCAGGAAAAAAACCAAAAAAACTTGTTTATTTCAAAAAGATCCAAGTCAGATAAACAAGAGTGCCTATTTTCAACATTTAAGTAGGAAATTAAGTCACACAAATAATTTAGGCTAATCCTCCCTCGACTACAGTCTCAGTTATTCTGTTTTATTATTACCTAGAAAGTACCAACAAATACAAATCTATGGTCAGAATCCACATGCTGCCCCAAAGAGAGTTCCACTCTGGAGACCAAAAGCTCAGGTTCTGGAGTCATAACGCTTTGGCTCAAATCTTGCCAAATCTACACCACTTCCTAGCTCTTTCATTTGGGGCCAATTAATTCACCTCTCTTAATAATAATAATAGAATAATAGCTCCGACTCCATAGGACTACTGTGAAGATTAAACGTGTTCATGCACATTAAGAACACTGAAGAGAGCTTGTCAAATACCAAGCACTCAATAGCGATTATTATTATTATAAGAATAGATCGCTGTGGAACTGTCGTATTAGTATTGATGTCCATTCTATTAACTACACGTATGTAGCTTAGATACCATTTCTCACAATTCTTCAGACTGTATCAATCTTTAGTAAAGTCTACTGTCATATCCAGAACAAAGATTCAAAATATGTAGCAACCAGACAGGCACTGACACTCGCAAAGAACAGACGCTGCTCTAAAGGAGCACTCTAGTGTCAACCTTTCGGATGCCAGATTGTGGGAAGGCTAGGAAGGGGGGCCCAACTGCTGGGGTGGTGGCAGGGGCCCTCCAGGCGCTCTGGGAAGCATCTCCTTACCAACCTGTAGGAAAATATTTCAGCATCTCACCAACTGGCAGACGGGATGTCGGCCTGGCTTCGCAACTGCCATACGAACCATGTTCTTTCTTACTGTCCTGCACCAAAATGAAGCAGCAAATAAATATAAGCATAAAACAGCGACTGTCTTTTATTCTCCACCGAGTTCCAGAGGAATTAACGTCTCTTTACCTTGAGTGAAAAAGATGTAATGCAGAACCGTGTTTAGATTTTGCATATCCATTACACTCCCCCAAAAGAAGAAATGGACCAGAACCTGTATAAATGGCCCTGAACTAACCAGTTGCCTCGGTTTCTCATCTGTATACCGTGAGCATGTGATTCTCGGTGATGGTTTAGATTCTTTCATCTCTGTAAACTTTATTCCTTCTTCTTCGTTAATTACACAGCTACAGCCCAGGACTCCAGAGCTTAGCCCAAGTCCGAAAAGGTAGGAATGTTATGATAAATCCACTGGATAGAAGAACGCACCCAACCCACAGAGTGATTCATTTGCCCCCGTAAAAGTTTTGATGCTACAAATTTTTGTCCAGAGCATTTGAGCCAGCAGCACTTCAGTCTAGACGCAAAGTGGCCGATGTGCTTTGAACAAATCTGCTTTTAATGTGCAGAGTGTTCTTGTTTCCCGTTATTATACTGAGTGATTAAACAAACTGCCAAACTTTCTCTGCAGCCGTCATCATTTATGACTGAGATCCTTATTGGGGACTTAATCGTACTCCATTTGAGACTATATCTTGAGCCTTAGGAATTCAAAAGAAGAGAGATGTATTTTTGGCACAAATTGATAGAGTTTCAAGATTTCCGTAATAGATACATACACAATCATATTGTTAAGTCGAAAGAAATGTGTTTCCAATAAGCAGTATTTACTGGGGTTTAACAACGATATAATAGTTACCTGTCTATTACATGGTAGTCAAAGCTAAAGAAATGTGTTTTTAATAATCAATTGGCGTTTCAAATAATATAAGATAACTGCCATATGAAATCCAAACCTAGCTACAACCCACATCTTAGACTTGTTCTTGTGAGTCTCATTCATGAAATCAAGGTTTCAATGATCGGCCATTGTAAAAAGGATATTATCATCAAAGGGCCAGAATTTTCATTCTTTTCTCTTACACTTTCTCAGCTTTTCTTTTTTCCTTCTTCTTTTTTCTATTACTTCTACTTAGCGTATATTTCAGTACACCTCAGATTATATGTAGTTGAGATTGAGTTCTGCCCATATAAGGAAAACGAACCCTTCCTCTCAACTGGGGAGAAAAAAAAAAAGTAACTGAAAAGATGCATTTAGCTCATTTGATCCATGCCTGAAGAAATAGGTGGGACAAATCTGAGAGCTGCAGTGATGCGCACATGGTGGCGGATTCCCTGTGAGTAACTCTGCCTGTGACTTTGCAGTAAGAATTTCAGCCACTCTCCCCATCTGGGCCACCTTGAAAGCAGCTCATTCTCTCACAGGATAACAGAGTTTGTCTCTTTCATTCATACATTTGGCAAATGTTTATAGGATGCTTATGTTATGCAAAATTGCTCTACCAGGAGCTAGTGTCACAAAAATGGAAGGCAGAGAACTTGCCTTCAAGGAACTCTCAGTCAGAAGAGGAAGAAGGACAAGATAACCCACGACAGCACCACCCGGCAGCAAAGGGCAGTGTCCAAGGGAACACAAGGGAGGGATTACCCAACACAGACCCAGCCAGCTTCGTGGGACCCAGCCACACTACGGCGTGGAAAACAGGGTCAGAAGGGTGCGGGAAAGAACCATTCAAATAATGACAAAGGCGCTGATGAACCGTTCCTCTCCTCTGCCTTGTGGTTTATAAAGCACATCCCCACACAGTCCTTCGCGTGCAGAGACTGCTCCCTGGAGCTGTGAGTGCATCGTCCCTCTCCCCCCAGCACTGGTTCCTTAGCTCTCTCCACGGCTGCGCCCTGCTGCCCCAGCATATCTCAGCTCAGATGTCGCTGCCTCCAATGAGGCTTTCTGACCACCTTCTCAAAAGGTTTTCCCAATTCCCGGACCCCCTTATTCTCCCACATCATCCCTATTTTCCTCAAACACTAAGGATGCTCTGTATGATCTTGTTGATGTGATGGTTTGTTACCTGTCTCCTCCTAGTAGAACGCAGGCCCTGCAAGAAACTGATTCCAACACTGCTGACTCCGCCGCCCTCGCAGGTAGGGAGAAGAGTATCTGATGATGGTGGGCACTTAATCCTCATTTGTTGAATGAATGAATTTGCGAAGCTATCGCGACATTTAAGCTTCAGAGCAACAGGCACCCAGGCAGCCATTGGTTGAGACTTTTTGGGTGAGGGAATGCTCTCCTCTTGAGTAAATAACACAAAGTCCAGGGCATGACACAGTGGATGTGTGATATCACAAGCGACTCGTCCCCATCACGGGTGTGTGTTGCTGCCTGCCCAGCCAGCACTTCCTCTACAGGAGACACTTGGAGTGCTCAGTCTAGGGGGGGTCCCTGGACTTTGTACTGAACATCACCTGTTGTCCCCTCCAACTGAACCCTGGCAATGAGTGCTGACCCGGGTCTCCCACCAGACGTGGCTTGACGAGGCATCCCCCTGCCCCTGAGAGCCAGGGCGGATAACTGGAGGAAGCATGTGGCAGGGGGTACGCTCCTGCAACGCCAAAGCCTCTTAGGAATGAGAGTTCATTAAGAGCCTGTGCCTCTGCTCCCCACCTCTGCCAAGTGTCAGCCTTCATTACAGAGCTCGGGGGAAGATCAGTTGCAGAACGTGGCGAGTCTGGGCCAAGGTGGGAGTTCCCCACCAAAGCTCAGGGGGGCTTGGTTAGCAGCTCTGTGGAGATTGGCAGCTGTGGTTGAACTTGTCAGACTGCGAGCTTTGCGCAGGATTTATCCATTCCAACACGTGCACATTTTGAAAAGCAGGGATCTGCTGAGAGCTGATTCATTCCTCCATGGGGCCTTCTAATTCTACCTCCCACCGCTCTTAGCCTGTCCTCCCCTTTCTTTGCTCCCCTTTTGGAATTCTGAAAGCCCCATGTTAGCACGTGTTCTTTGCTGCTGAAGGTTAGTGTTTTTTGAAAGAAGTTTATTCCCATAATAATAATACACTGCATCTGTACAGTCCTTTGACAAAGGAAGACTCTTGTTTCTAAAGGTACTTTGGAAGACATTGCTACACAAATCCTAGCTCACTTTGAGTTTTCAGCGTAGTTAAAAATTGTGAGATAGTAACATTGCAATTTTACATGAAAGGAAATTGAGACTCAGAGAGGGTAAGCAGTTTGCCCAAGGTCACATAGCCCAAGATCACATAGGGGGATAGAGGGGGAAACACAAGACTTCTGTTCTCTCTGCCATTCCATCTCAATGCAGATCTCTTGGTAATTTCCTTCCAAGACATAGTTTAGAGAGACGGAAATTGAAAACTTATTCCTAGTTTGGGAAATATTCCTTTTCAATCTAAAAGAAAAAAAGTGCATATTTACAGATAAACTGAGCTTAAATATAAGAGTGAACATTCACGTATAATCATGTGTAAATGCAGCTTACACAATAAGGTGTATGAGGTCTTCAGAGACATTTTTAATATTTCAAAATACGTCCTTAAGGAAGAATTCTTTGCAAATACACACTCAAGTTTGTCTCTTTTTACAAAGGCCCCAATTTTGCAATTTGATATTCAAAAGGAGGTAATACATAATTTTTACACAGTTTACACTATTTTACATGGTATTAAAATTATTACTTGATATTTTAAGCTTTTAGGAATAGTGATCCCATTTCATTAGTTTTATTAATGCTCATAAAAACAATTTAATCTCAGCTCTACTAATTTGAAATTCATGACCATTCAAACATAGACTTTTACCTTTGTTTGGCTAATGGGGAAAATGAGTAGGCAAATGGAAAATGGAAACCGTAGGTGTTTGATATACCTAAGAAAATACATATTTCAATCTCTTTAGAGCCAGACGCTTGTATTGTATGCATATCTTATTTATTCCTTAAGACCAATGCCAAAGGGTTTCTATGTGCCAACAGTTTTTGGTTTGGGAGTGAAGTATGGTATAGTCTTGAAAGTAATAGTTATAATTCATTTTTCTTAAACTTCATTTGTGAAAATTTTCTGATTCAGGCTACTAGTCCAGATTAGCAATATTTAATAGTAGTGGAGAGAACACAGAGTTTGGAGCCAGACAGACCTGGCTGTCTTGAATTCCAGCGCTGCCACTTTTTAGCTGATTGTCCCTGAACAAATGGCTTAATCCTCATGAGTTTCATCACCATCCGAACTGAAACACTTCTAAGAATAAAAGGGAGTGCTGTTAATAATTACTCTGGAGAAACAAGGGTAATCAGAGACTGGCCTGGGCAAGGCAGACAGATGGTTACTCTATCAAAATGTGGCTGGTCTTTGCAATTTCTGGTCTTTGGCTTATCTAGGTTGTTGGTAGAAGATGTTTTGTTTCAGTTTTTCTATCATTGCCTTCAACTCTAAGGAATCAATTCTCCTATCCAAGCCCCATGATGTCTCTTGAATCTGTCACATTCGGCTGTAAGAATATTCTTATTAAGGTTATTAAGTTATGTGTTCACCTTTAGAAAAGTCCCAAAGTCAGGTTTGAAACTTCTTATGTAATTCAGAACTTTTCCGCTCCTTGATATCGGGCCTGACTCATGGCCCTCAGGACCAGCAGAGGGAGAAGGTGCAGTCTTTTCCACTTCTCTTTGTTCTTTTGATCAATCCACTGCTTCTGGCTCCCCCAGGGTCAGGGTGGGGGAAAGGAAGATTACAGGAAAGGGGCCTGGCCCACCTACTCCAGGCTTCCTGGGACAGTATGTCCACTGTCCACTATACACTTTATCAAAAATCTGTGCCAATTGTGGCTTTAATTTGTGGTCCTTTGGCTAACAGTGATGTTGAATATATTTTTACTTATACTTCTCTTCTGCAGATTACCTGTTTATATCCTGGGTGAGCGTCTCTTTCTTGACTTTTATAGTAATTTCTAAAGATTGGTACCTGAGCTAACATCTGTTGCCAATTTTTTCTTTTTCTTTTTTTAAATTTTCTACCCGAAGGCCCCCGGTACATAGTTGTATATTCTAGTTGTGAGGCCCTTCTAGTTCTGCTATGTGGGACGCCTCCTCAGCATGGCTTGATGAGCGGTGCTGGGTCTGCGCCCAGGATCCGAACTGGTAAAACCCCGGGCCACTGAAGTGGAGCACGAGAACTTAACCACTCAGTGGTGGGGCCAGCCCTATAATAATATTTTCTTTCACTTTCTTAAGATAAAAGGAATAATAAAACCATCCCCGTGTCTAGAAAGGATGATGAATAACATTTTATAAGATTTTCTCTATCTGTTTTTAATAGAAGAAATAAAACACTGCAGATAAAACGGAAATGCACTTTACAACTACAGTAACCATGAGCTCTAAGTAGTATGTTATTCGTGTGTGTGGGTTTCAAGTTTACATAAATGTTGAAATTCTGTACCTATAGTCTATCATTTGCTTCTTTACCCAACAATAGGCTTTTTAGATCTTTCCATTATGTATGTTAAAAAAGAAATACATACTCTTTTAAAAAGTTTCCTTTAATTGTTATGTAAAGTTCCACATGTGCACATGATTATGGAAAACCTGATAACTGCCATATAATATTCTATGATGTTTCTCAGGTTTGACTATTATAAGCGGTGCTTGTAAATATCCTTGTACATGTCTCTCCATGTTTGTGTGCAAATATTTCTTGAGGATAGTTACTAAAAGTGGAATCTCTGAGTGACAAGATGTGTGCATTTTAATTTTACAAGCTGCTGACAAAATGCTCTCCACCTTAGTCACACCACTTTATACTCCTGCCATCGAGGCATGGCACAACCCATTTCTCCACATTCTTCCAGCAAGTGGTATTGCCACACATTTAAATTTTTATCAATCTAATGAATGAGATAGAAAATTGTTTTAATTAATAATTGTCTGATTTTGTTTCTGCTTCACTGTCCATTATTCAATTAATATTGAATGTGAGAAATGTTTGTTATGCATAATGGCCACTTTTACTTCTTCATTTGTAAATTTTCCATTTGTATTCCTTGCCTATTTTGCTTTTGGGACAATAGTTTTTATTTCTGTTCTAATAGATGTGCATTTACTCAAAATATTAGCCTTGATTTCATTCCAGCTTATATTTTATTTTTAAGTTTTCTTGTGATGTCTTGAACACTTAGAAATGTTAACTTTTTGTGCAATTATATATTAACCTCTTCTTTATGATTTTCCTGGCAAGTTTTTTTTTCTTGAGGAAGATTAGCCCTGAGCTAACTACTGCCAATCCTCCTCTTTTTGCTGAGGAAGACTGGCCCTGAGCTAACATCCATGCCCATCGTCCTCTACTTTATATGTGGGAACGCCTACCACAGCATGGCGTGCCAAGCGGTGCCATGTCCGCACCCTGGATCCGAACCGGCGAACCCCGGGCCTCCCAGAAGCGGAATGTGCGAACTTAACCTCTGCACCCCTGGCCCGCTGTTTCCTCGTGATTTTTATACTTACTATATTTGGATGGTGAATGGAGGTTAACAGGGCTACAGAGCTGTTTGCAGATGAAGAGCGAATTTTATAAAAGAACACATACTGTATAGCTTTAATATTCTTAAGTGGAATCAAAGGTAAAATTATATGAGAAAGGCAATACATAATGTGGGAAGAAATAAAAATATGACCTGAATCTCTAGCAACATGGGTAATCTTGTTTCATTAGTGGGGAGGCAGCGTCCACGAGCAGAGCTGCTGTCTGGATTCATCCTCTGCAGGGACCAGGACAGCCCCAGGTGAACGAACTCCGAAAGTATGCTTATTGTGATGGTTATTTATTTCTGGACTCCGTGTCAAAAACAATAAAATACTTCTTTGAGAGTTGTTTTGTGACACTTGTGGATTTGAGTAGCATATTCCTTTCAGAGTATAGATAACCAGCAAAACAAGATTACTCCAGGAGTGGTCCACCTGAACACAACATAAAGAGAAGGGAAATTCTCATGTAGACAAACAACAAGTATAAACATAATCAGCCTCTTCTAACAAGTGATACTTGAAGTTCCCGGGTTAGCACAGGGAACCTTCCTGATCTTATGCAGAGACATTCTTTGACTGACGTTTCCTGTATGTAAATTCCGCTCCATCTATAATTGTCGGAATTGATTATTTAAGAGTCTGCCGGATGCTGTGCTTGTCTGGATCTGGCATGTGTCTGAGTCACTGCCTCCCAGGATACTATCCTTCACGCAGCATGTACTGATGTTCTGTGTCTTCCAGGACTGGCACCTGGAAAGAAACCTAAGATTCATGGAACAAATTTGCATGGGGTGGTACCTGGTATGGAGAAAACACTAATTGGCTACTGGGTCCTCTATGGATAAAAGTTAGAAGTAAATTATATACTCTGCAGTGACTGTCCTGAAAAAATAGGGAGATAAAAATTCAAATCGATAGTTACAAAATATTAAGATGGCTCCAAACTCAAGTCATTAAAAAACCCACATTAGGGGCACTCTATGATTCTCAGTTGAAAACAGCTCCAAACACAACAGGAATCTTCATAGCAATGCCAACATACCTGCCACTAATCATCTTTAGGGCTCCAGGCTCAATATCTTCTGCTTTATTCGGGACAATCTCACTATGTTATTTCTACTGGTTCTTGGAATGAAGATTATTTCTCCAATTTTCCCCATAACTGTTGGAATAATGTAATCCCTTTTGCTTCATGTAGAATTCCCTTTCGTTATCTGTTGACAGAAGCCCTCCCATCTCCAGATTTAGATGGAACAGAAGACCTTTGAAGCACAGACAGTGCCATTTGGTCACCGTGGACTAAGTGTTTTTAACACAATTTGTTATTTAGTCCTCGGGACAGCCCCACTTAGCGTGCTGGGCCACAGTTTTCACAGAGCAGGCTCTTGAGATGCAGAGAGGCCACTTGTTCAGTTTGCATGTGGGCAGTCCAAGATTCAAACCTGTGTTTACTGGGCAATAAACCCCTTCTCTTTCTCCTGTTCCACTCTATTGTACCTGTTTAACGCCCTCGTTAAAGAAATAACCGAGTGATCTTGGCCAAGCCACAACATCTTTCTTGGACTACGTCATAGTGCATAAAATGAGAGAGATAAACTAAATAATCACAAACATTCTTTTTATTTCATGGCTGTTCTAATTTTATAAAACAGGAATAGAAATGTCAAGGTTTCCAGATCAGTACTTGATATAAAGAGGCCATCTACTATCAAAATGAGATAAGACAAAGCCTTCAAAAACCACATTTGGGCATGATTTCCCTCCAAATTAAATAGAACTTTCCTATTTTTAAGTTTTTCATGTACAGAGTTACTGAAACATTTACAACGCAATTTTCACTTGTGGTATTAGCAACGGTTTAAAAATTTTTTAAGTTTATAATCCAACAAATCTTGTTTTTCTTTTAAACGTTTGTTTAGTTTTATGAGGTATTAAGATCAAAATACAAAGTAATAAATTGGCATTTCAATGGCAACAAAATTTATAAAAATATCCAGGAATTATCTTAATGAGAAATGTGTTGGCTCTATACCTATAAAGAGAGGAGAAAACGAATAAGTACATTAAAATATTTCCTCGGAAGAAAATGTTTACTGTAGGAAAGTGATAGATTCTCTTTGAATTAACAGAAATTTAATGAAATGTCAATAAAAAATTTAACATGGTTTTTGGGGAAACAATATAATGATATTAACGTTTACTTGATGGAATGAAGTCATAAGAAAAGCCAACATTTTTTAAAAAATTAAAGTAAACGTGGTTGTGGAAAGGCTCTTTTGCCAGATTTCCAGTTGCCTTATTAATTTTGATTCTTAAAACTGTAAGCAAAGTTTTGATGAAAGAGGTAGAAAATAGATGTTCTAGCTTATCCAGCATATCAGCTTGGCCATCCAAAAATTTAAATGGAGCATCAAGGAGTCTGGTTATGGGTTGTTCAGAGTAGTAAAGGATGAGATTAGACCTCTTAAGACAAAGGGTGAAGGCAGAGTCGTGATTTATTAGCCGCCTCATCCCAACAGAATCATTAGATGTGTCTAGTTATGGTGCCAGGTAGGAAGGCCTATGACTTAGGATGGAATTCTGCTGTGAGCATATAGCCCAGAGAGGTAGGAAGCTTTTCTGCAAAATATTCTTGGATCTCTTCTTACAGATCATGTCTTGTCATCCCTAGAATATTTCCCTCATCCTTTGATCCAAGATGGTGGCATCCACACACTAGGCAGTAAGATGCAGGAAGAGACTTAGAAGAGGAAGAGGACAAAGGTCCATAACCCTGAAGAAAGGAAAGATAGATAGCCCTAAAGAAAGGCTCCTGAAAGTTACCTTCTTACATCACACGGACCAAAACTAGGTCACATGTTACACCCAGCTGCCCAGGAAGGCCGGGAATTTTGCCTTATTCTGAGGAACCTGATAACCAGCTAAAATTCTACCATCCTGGAAGGAATGGCTACTAGGAGACAGCCAACAGCCTTCACCACAAAGGGAGAGAGATGGAATTGAACGGAGGGTCTGGACAGGTATTGTAATTTGAGATTTTGGAACATCTTTGTGAAATCGTATCTGAAATGAGCATAGATGTGGATATTCCTTGGTTCCGTTGGCATGAGTGTGATCACGAAACAAACCAAAATTTCCTAATGTCCCACCAGCCAGAGTCACAGCCTCCTATGGTGGGACTTTATGTTACTGCAGAACCTAAACAACACAACTTTAGGAAAAACAGGTTCTTATTCTAGAAAATGAAAAAAAAAGGTAATAAAATAATTTATGAAGCCATGGAATCATGCTATATGTAATATTTTAATCTGTTTTAAAGCTTAAACATTTGATAATATTGTTTGGAAATTGGATAATAACCAATATAAAGTGAGAAATTCCCAAAATAAATAAATGTTTCTCTAAATCTTTGTTTTTAATATCTGCATAGCATTTCACTGTAGTCTATTTTACCCATACCCCGTTCTTGGTGTACCACATATATGGTAAACCATATGTAGTTTCATCATAGTAGGTAAAGCAAACCCAAGCTCAATCTGATTTAAGGACCATGAGAATGCCTCCCATTATCACAATCAAACAAACAACTGCTCAACTGCTACAGAACCCATTTAGCTTAAGCCTCTTGCTCTGTTTTCCCAATATCAATTGTCCTGGGAAACTGTTAATCCCAATTGCTCACTTGGCTTTGAAGGATTTTTTTTCCTTTTCCTTTAATCAGTGCAACCAGAGGAAACCACAAGTAACTTTGACTCTCAGGTATCAAAAGCCGTGTCCCAGGTCTGTGACAGGTTGAATTGAATGTACACAAGCGGGGATGCAGGTTGATGCACAGGCAGATCTGGTGCCCAGATGGCCTACTCCGTGTTGTTTTGTTTTTCAATTGAGCCAGCATACAACCATCAGGCTATTTCCTGTAAACATCTAGCGTTCTGGCTTTCCGTAAAAGATCGAAAGATGTGACAGTTCCTGACCGCCATACCCCCTGGTGCATGACAACGAGTGGGAACTGAGTAGTGACTGTCCCCTTTACAACATGCACTCTAGCTCCACTCAGACTTCATCACTCTGCATGTATTATCTCCTCCATCCTGAGACCAAGTGTCAGTGTGTTTATAAGCAGATGGAGCATTGGCTCTCTCACTAAAGGAAACCCTTCTCTCTGACCATGTCTCTACCAAAACTAAGAAAGTGAGAGATAAACTAAGAGGGTCACGTGCTTCAAGAAAAATGTGAAGAAGCACATTGATTGTGGAAATTCAAAGTTCTTCAGTAATTCCGTGTCACACCAGCTCTCTTATGCTATCACCTTCCTGGCCCTGATAGGTATTTGGGTTTGAGATCTCTGGAATACAGCTTATTCCTGAAATATTTACCCAGTGGAAAAATCTGACTTGAAGTCTCATCTAATAAAAGAAAGCATTTCTGTAACTTCATCCGTCCATTTTCCATCTTCTCACAGCCCTGTGTCCAGGCAACTGTCTCATACTTCTAGCTTCATGACCCCATTCATGCTCAGCATCTGGGGGTGTTGGTTCCACTGCTAAACCAGTCTGGTTTTCACGTCTCTACTCTTTTTCTGCACAGATCTCATCAGCTGTAAAGAAAACTGTTACTTCCCTTAGCTACTGCTGTTCCTTCCTTTCACTGCCCCGATACTAAAGCAGACAGTGTGTGGTCCTTGCCTCAAGCTTTGTATCACCCATGCCATCTGCTCAAGTCAACCTTGACTCATGCGATGTAAGGTCCTTTCCAGCATCTTCCCTGATAGCCCTCTCATCAAGATGAACAACAGTCTCCTTCTAGCCACTTGCAGGTACTTTACTTTTATTGAACTTTCTGGATCTTTTAGCAACATTGACTTTCCATGCTCTCTTGAGACGGCTGCCCTTGGATTCTATGACAGTACATGCTGCAAATTTTCCCATGCCAGAACTGCAAGTGACTTCCTTGCTTCTTTATTTTCGCTCTATTTTTATACTCTAAATTTCTCCTATAGAGAGTTCATTGATATTTATGGACTTCATTATTCCATATATTTCTTTCTTTTTTTGTTAGGATTTATTTATCTTATAACTGGAAATTTGTACCTTTTGACAACCTTCAGCCATGTGGCTCACTCCCACCCTCTGCCTTTGGCAACCACTAATCTGTTCTCTGTATCTATGAGTTTGTTTTTTTGTTTGGTTGCTGTGTCTGTTTGTTCATATTCCACTCATAAATGAGATCATACAGTATTTGTCTTTGTCTGATTTATTTTGCCTTGCATAATGCCCTCAAGGTCCATCTGTGTTATTGCAAATGGCGGGATTTCCTTTTTCAGGGCTAAATAATATTCCATTGTATAACCATGTATTTCTTATGCCCTCAACATATACATCTTCACAAAATCTTTTACCAAAATACATGAATAGCCTTTTAGATTTTGAAAATTGCTCTTCACTTACAATTAACCCAAAGACTCATGCATCATCTTCCCCAAAACTGCTAATGTTGATACTATTCTTACTATTCCCACTTTAGCAATAAACTCCAGAGAAGTTAACATGTACTTGCTTGTGAATGATCAGGAATTAGTGTAAAGTTCCAGCTTACTGGCTGAGGGACTTTAGTGCTGGGGTAGATGGCAGCTGACAAAGGTGACACAATGAAATAATAGTAGGAAGTCCATATGGTGATGGAGACAGAATCTTAACGGAAGTACTGGTTCTATCACTTAGTAGTTACATGACTTTATCAGCTAAGTTAAGTTGTTGCTCTGACCTGTTTTCCTATCCTCAAAATAAACAATATAATAATAATAATAATAATAATAATAAAGTTACTTAAAGCTGGAGTCTGGAACATACTTCTCGCTTTAGTCATGAAGAGGTGTATGAGAGTCTTCTTCCACTTGTGTTCTAGTTTTTTCTGTCCACACCACTGGGTTTTCTGCCTCCCTTTCCACACCCTCTGTTCCCCCATGCAGCCTTGTCCTGAGGATGAAAGAGCACTAGCATGCTAGCTGACACTTACAACTCCTGCTGGGGGCCCGGACTGTCCTCCTCCCCCCTAGGAGGTGAATGGTCCTGTGCTCAGCTGGAACCATGATGAGGTTGTCTGTCTACATCAGTGTCTGTCACTCTTGCCACACTCCAAGAGCTATGACCCACCCTCACAGGGAGGTCTTTTGGATATTGAAATGAGTTCCTCATTACACCTGATTTTGCTGGCTGTGGTGGTTGTTTCAGAATTTCTAAGCAGGAGGGCCCTAAGCATGGCCTTTGTTTTGGGGAAAGGGGTTGTCTAGGAGTCTTTCCTTAAAATTGCCCATGGATAGCAATTATATTGTTTTTACATAAATTGCATGTTTGTTTGAGGTAATTTGGAAGAAGACCTGTCCCCAAGCAACTGTGAAGCATCAGCCACTTTCCTCTTTGGGGAAGTGACACAGTCCTAGTTGGGTTGTTTCTCTTAATCCTGAGCCTGGTTTGTCCACCTTCCCTTCTCATGCATCCTTTTACTGAGGGTTCCACAGTACCCACTAACTCTCCTAACATGTGACACATTCTTCTAGAAGCCATCCCATTCTCCCATCTAAAGTCATGCATCTGTTAATAAAATGACCACCCTGTCAGCTGCACAGGCTCCTTTCTTGTTCACTTAATAGGTCAAGCCACTCGTTAAATCCAGTGGAGTCATCCTTTGTAATTCTTTTTGTCCAGGAGATCAGTAATGATGGCCCCTCTTTCATTTCTGATATTGGTAACTTGTGTCTTCTTTCTTTTATCCTTGGTTAGCATGGCTAGTGGTTTATCAATTTTATGAATTTTTCCAAAGCACCGGTTTTTGGTTTCACTGATTTTCTTTCTTGCTTTCCTGTTTTCAATCTTATTGATTATGGATCTAATTTTTAATATTTCTTTCCTTCTGCTTGTCTTAGGTCTAAATTGCTTTTTTTCCCTAGTTTCCTGAAGTGGAAGTTTAGATTATTGATTTTGGAAATTTCTTCTTTTCTGATATAGGCATTTAATGCTATAAATTTCCCTCTAAGCATTGCCTTTGCTGCATCATGCAAGTTTTCATAAGTTGTATTTTCATTTGGTTCAAAATGTTTTTAAAGTTTATTTTGAGATTTCTTCTTTAATCCATATGTTTAGAAACTTGTTGCTTAATCTCCAAAAATTGGAGGATTTTCCCATTATCTTTCTGTTTGTGATTTCTGGTTTAACCTCCTTATGATCTGAGAGCATACTTTGCACAATTTCTATTCTTTTAAATTTGTTAACATGTGTTTTATGAGACAGACTTGGTCTATTTTGGTGAATGCTCCATGTGAGCTAGAACAGAATGTGTATTCTGCTGTTTTTGGATGTGGTATTCTATAAATGTCAATTAGAACAATTTGAATGATAGTGCTTTCAGGTCAGCTGTATCCTCACTAATTTTCTGCTTGATTGATCTATCAATTAATGATAGAAAGGTGTCGAGGTTTCCAACTTTAATAGAGATTGTCTATTTTTCCTTCCAATATTTTGATGCTTTGTTGTTAGTTGCATACACATTTAGTATAACTATGTTTTCATGGAGAACTGACCCCTTCTCCACTATATACTGTCTCTTTTTATCCCTGATACTTCTCCTTGATCAGAAACCTGCTTTGTCTGAGTTACTCCATGTAGTAATATGTAGTTACTCCAATTTTCTTTTGACTACTGTTAGCATGGTATATCTTTCTCCATTCTCTTACTTTTAATCTCTATGTGTCTTTATATTTGAAGTGGGTTTCCTGTAAATAATATTTTTTATCCACTCTGACAATCTCCATCTTTTCCATAGTGCATTTGGATCATTCACCTTTGAGGCGACTATTGATGTAGTTGAATTAATCTCTAGCGTGTTCCTAAATGTTTCTCTTCATTGTATCTGCTCTTTTTTTTTCTATTTTACCTCTCCTTTTCTGCATTTTATATAACTCCATTTTATCTCCTGTCTGCCTTAGAGTTTGTAATATACATTTTTTAACTGATCTGAGTCGACCTTCAAGTAATACCATATCACTTCACATGTATTATAGGTAACTTAGAGTATTCCTAATTCCTACCTCCATCCCTTATTAATATTCATTTCACTTATCCATAAACTATAATCACTGAATATATAATTTTATTAATAATTACATTAAACAGTTATTTTTTATTTTATTTTTATTTATTTATTTATTTTTTGAGAAAGATTAGCCCTGAACTAACTACTGCCAGTCCTCCTCTTTTCGCTGAGGAAGACTGGCCCTGAGCTAACATCCATGCCCATCTTCCTCTACTGTATATGTGGGATGCCTACCACAGCATGGCTTTTGCCAAGCGATGCTATGTTCGCACCAAGGATCCAAACCAGCAAACCCCGGGCCACCGAGAAGCGGAACGTGCGAGCTTAACCGCTGCGCCACCAGGCCGGCCCCTAAACAGTTATTTTTTAGACCAATTATGAATAAAAAAAATAAAATATTTTATTTTCCTTCATCCGATCCTTCTCTGATGCTCTTCCTTTCTGTCTACAGATTTGAGTTTCTGGTCTGTGTCATTCTCTTTCTGCCTGAAGCGCTTCTCTTAATATTTCTTGAGGGCAGGGCTGGTGGTGATGAACTCCCTCAGTTTTTGTTTGTCAGAAGATTATTATTTTGTTTGTCAGAATTATTCTTTGAAGAATAATTTTGCTGGATTTAGAATTTTTAGGCTTTTGTTTTTGTTTACGTTTCCTTTCAACACTTTAAATATTTTACTGCATTCTCTTCCTGCTTGTGTGGTTTCTGCTGATAAGTCCACTATAATTCTTACCTGTTATTCCTCTCTAGAGAAAGTCCCCCACTCCCAACTTATTTCAACATTTTCAATTTGTCTTTGGTTTTCTGCAGTTTGACTATGATATGACTAGGTGTCAATTTTTTGGTATTTATCTTCCTTGAAGTTCTCTGAACTTCCTGGATCTGTGATTTGGTGACTGTCAATATTTTTGGAAAATTTTTGTCCATTATCACTTAAAATAATTTTCTGCTGTATTCTTTTTCTCTTTCCGGTATAGTCGTGTGTTGCATAACGATGTTTCAGTCAACAACAGACCACATGTATGATGGTGGTCCAGTAAGATTGGTATCAAATAGCCTCGGTGTGTCGTAGGCTCCGGCACCTAGGTTTGTGTAAGTCCACTCCAGGATGCCCGTGCAATGAGAAAATCGCCTAATGACATATTTCTCAGAACGTGTCTATGTCGTTAAGCAACATGTGATTGTATTCTAACTGCACGTATGTTTTCCTTTGGAAATTGTCCCCCAGTTCTTGCATGTTCAGTTCTGCTTTTTCATTCTGTTTTTTTTCTTTGCATTTCAGTTGAGGATGCTTCAAGTGACATATCTTCATACTCACTGACTCTTTCCCAGGCTGCGTCCATTCTCTCAGAGTAGTGCTTCTCAAGTGTCAGTGGGCATAGAGTCACTAGGGGAACTAGCTTTTTTTCTAAAAAAAAAAGGTTCCTGGAACATGTCCTCTGAGATTCTGACTCAGTAGGGATGGCTGTAGCTCAGGAAACTGCCTTTTGATCAAAAGACTCTGCTGCTGATGGTTCAATAATTCACTTTGAAAAACACCATCATAAAGGACATTTATAGAACTTAGAACCATGGTCGCATTCAGGAAGGACCTGAGTAACTGAACCGGTGAAAGCACGGTGCTGGAGGGAGCAGTTTCCATCTGGCTCAGTTAAGTTTGCCCAGAAAATAAGAAGTCTGCTGTTGAACTTTTGGGCCTTCAACTACAAATGAAAATCTTGTTAGCTTTCTTAAATATGCACACCATTAGTTATCAGGGAAATTGGAAAATGGCTCAATGTAATTCAATATTGCCACATAAAATATATGCATTCACTACTAAAGATAAACAAACTAACTCCTACACTCACCCTCCTCTTAGGAAGAGGTGAAATACATGCTCATTGAGAAATTTAGGGAAATACTGAAAAATATAAGAATATGAACTACTCTTTATTGAGCTTGCTCTGTGACAGTGCACTGTGGCTCCTTATATGGATTATCTCATTTAATTCTTACAGCTACTCTATGGCATAGATTTTTAAAAATTTCTACCTTATAGCTAGAGAGCTGAATCTTAAAGAGGTTAAGTGACTTGCCCAAGGACACACAGCAAGTAAACAGCAGTGCCAGGATTTAAATACTGCAGGTCAGATTCTGAAGCCTATGTAGGCCCTTAAACACTAGACTCTCTCCAATGGAAATCTTATCATTCCTAATTCTGTTGACAACAGGGAAACCCTGCTAGCATTTTGTGCAGTTCCTTCTGGTCTTTCAGAAGGCATATGAGTATAATATTGAAAAGTCTGGTCTTTGGAGACGAAATGAACTTGGTTCAATTTCTGGCCTTGACAATAACCCTGTGAGTTTGAGTAAGCTTTTTAAAAAATTTCTCTGAGTCTCAGTTCTCCCAACTGTAAAATGGTGAGAATAATGTTTACCTTGTGACTGCAAACAATTTAATAAGTTAATGGCTGCAAAGCAGTTGGCACTATGCCTCACTGATTATAAGGACTCAATAAATGTTATTGATACAGGCTCAGCAAGCCAAGGAGTTGAAAGAAAGATTTCTTGGGCTCTCAAGGTCTGGCAGTAGTGCTCTTTTATTCAGAGAATAGCATGGAGTAGCATGGGGACAGGACCCATGGGCAGCGAAGAAGTGCAAGCATGAGATCAGGACCATGGCAGTGAAGAGCCGCAATGGGTTGAGGGTAGAGCTAAATTTATGAGGCATAGGTATGTGAGTTGTTTCTTTATAAAACAAAGGAGAGATCATGTAAAAAAGCCGTTAAAATAGTCTCGGTGTAGGTTGGGTCTGCTTGTCAGGTGGTTGTATAACTTTGGATACGAGTCAGGTTGAATCAGGTCATCACATCCTATACTTCCCAGAGGAAGATATAGATTGGCATGTAGGCCAGGATGCCTTGGGCCTCTCTCCCTGGGGCAGCCTTGATCATCATCATAAAAGCCACCTGAACCCATTTGGTCCCCAAATCCTTTGGGCATATGGATGATGGTCAGTCTTCTGTAACTACTTCTGGCTGTACAAGGTCGTAGAGCTGTCCCTAAATGGGGCCATAGGGGTACAGGCAGGAAGTTCAGTGGACCAGAAGGTTGCACCTGCAAAATCCAAGGCTAACAAGGTATACAGATCCTCTGGAGATGAGAGAATCCTTTGATGAGAAGTGGTCTAGGAGGCGAAACTTTGTTAACATGTGGAAGACAAACGTGAAAAATGAAATAGACAAAAATGAAATAGACAACAAATTATAATAAGAAATACCACCAATATGATTAACACAATGAATAAAGCTCTGATAGTAGTCCAGAAACCTGGTCCTGACCAGGAGCCCAACCAATCATTTAGGGATAGGGTAGTGTCAGACATGGATTAATTTGGTGGCTCATATCAGATAGGAAGCCAGAGATATTTTGATGGTAGTCAGGAATATAGACACAACATTCATTTTTTATAGTGGTGTGAGTGCCCCCCTGTGCTGCTGTCAAGACATCCAGTGCCATTCAGTTTTGGAGGACCGCCTTACGCATTTGGGATACTTCTAAACAGAGCAGCAAAAGGCTATGTTGTGTATCATTCAATGCCTTCATAATAAATTTGTTTAAAGGCTTCCATGTGCCAGATGATACTTTCAATTCTTAATTGGAGAAGGAAAATTGAGGCAAGGTGATCATACCAGTGGAAAACAGAATGGATCTAGCGTTGCTGTAGGTTGGGTAGGTTAGCAGGAGGAGATACAGCAAATGCAGTCCTACCTTGCAGCCAGACAAAGCCTAGGGTGCATCGTCCAATCCATCCAGGCAGCAGCCAAGGCCATAAGTTGGAGCCGCATAACTGTTGAGCGCCATTATGGGCTAACCAACGTATGCTGGGCCATCTATCCCAGTCAATCTCAAACCAATCTGTATTTTTTAAGTCTGTGATATGAGAACACATATAATGGGGAATTTGTCCCATAGGTCGGGCACTATTAGGCCAGGTATCACAAATGAGATTGCTTTTGTCCCAACTAGGGTGGCCTTTTGACTGAGTTGACCACTAGTAGGAGAGAGCCAAATATATTCATCCCAAATTTGATATAGTCCATCCTGTGTGTCTCGATAGGTTAGGGACTTTACCTTTGGAACTTGTTGTTTATGATCCACCTGTAACAAGGCAAATCTAGTTAGTATTTGGGCAATAGAATTGAAGGAAAAGGTCTGATTGTGGCCAAGGAACTCTCAGGTATCAGAGACAGATGGCCACAAGGAGACATTATGATTAGTAATAGATGAATCTTGTAGAAGAGAAGAGCTAGAAATATATTGTGTAGTGAAGAGAAGCATTGCATGCCAATCAGTACCCTAGAGGGAAAAGACCCAGCAGGTGAGGCCAGAAGTAGTAGACAGAGGCAAGAGTTCACAAACCCAACACGTGGTTTGGTTATGGAGCTCAGCATAATGTTGAGCCCATTTTAAAAAAGAATTGTCCATAATTACAAAAGGAGATAAGAGGAAAATAATCAAGATATGGTTCATTTTGTTCTAAAAAGTAGTTTTAAATCACTAGTTTGTTTGCAAGCATAGTCCGGTTGAACAGCAGGATTTGGATCAGCTTTGTCCTGTAAAGAAGTCATAGGTTTTATTCAGGAAATATGAGTCCAAGAAGTATGATCTTTTAACTTGACAGCTGTGGGGGTACTTAGAATGACTTGATAAGGTCCTTTCCATTTTGGGCTTAACCAATTAGAATGTGTTTTCCAATCCTTTAAATATACTATATCTCCAGGATTTACCTGGCGAGGTATATCGGCAGACAATGGTTCCGGCTTAGGTAAATGATTATTGACATACTCATATAGTTCCTTTCGTATTAGACCAGCCTCAATGGAATATCAGTATAGTTGATGGTAGTCAGAGTCCAATTCTACATCGGTGGATAGAAAGAGGCTTCCTTACACGACTTCATAAGGGCTTGACCCCAAACTGTTCTTAGGGGCCGTTCTCATCCGTAGGAGGCCAATGGGTACGAGTGTAATCCAAGTCTCCCAAGTTTTGAGACTTAATTTGGAGAAATGTTGTTTTAGAGTATGGTTTGCTTTTTCCACTTTCCCAGAGGATTGTGGATGCCAGGCCGAATGCAAATAGTATTTAATTTGTAAAGCCGAAGAGACTTGTTACATTATTTGAGATATGAAAAGGAACTGTTATCACTCTGTAAGGTCTTGGGCTAGCCAAAATGTAGGATAATCTCCCTTAAAAGGGCCTTTGTTACTTCAATTGCCCGTTCACTTCGACAAGGGAAGGCCTCAATCCAGTCTGTAATGGTATGGACAAATACTGAAAGATATTTATAGCCACAGCATGGAGACAGTTGAGTAAAATCTGGTTGCCAGTCTTCCCCCAGATAGGTGCCCCGTTGTTGTACAGGCCGTAACAAAGTGGGTGGTTTAAATGTTCCCTCTGCACTTACTTGAGCGCAAGTGGCACAAGAGCGGCAGAACCTCCTAATGGTGGCATGGAAAGTATGTCCATCAAAGGATTTAGAAAGTAGTTGAGTCAATGATGGTTTGCTGAAATGGGTAGCCTGACGAATTCCGTTAACTAATTTCCATTGAAGGCCTTTAGGTATGAAGATTTTTCACTGATCATTAATTAGCCAAGACTGCTTTGTTTCCTGGGTATATCCCTTTTCTTCAGCCAGGGTTATTTCTTGATTTGTATAAATAGGACTAATAAGGCCTAAAGTGAGGGGATTAGGGAGTAAGCTTAAAAGATTACTTTGTTTAGCTGCCCGTTTAGCTTCCCTGTCAGGAAAGTTATTACCCTTGCTCTCAAGGGATAAATCCTTCTGATGTCCCCGCCAATGGACCACAGCCACCTGGTTTGTAAGAAGCACAGAGTTTAAAAGAGCCAAAATCTCTGTTCCGTGTTTGATAGGGGAGGTCTTTGTATTGAATAATCCCCTTTCCTTCCATATGGCCCCATGTTCATGTGGCGCCAAGAAGGAATGTTTTGAGTTAGTGTAAATATTAATAACCATATCCTTTGCCGGGTAAAGGGCTGAGGTAAGAACAATGAGTTCAGACTTTTGCGCGGACGTATTGGCTGGAAGGGCTTGTGCTTCGATGGTGTGCAAGGCGTTTAGTAGAGCATGGCCTGCCTTACATATGCCCTGTTCTATGAAGCTACTGCCATCTATGAACCAGGAGTCATTTACATTTTCTATAGGGGAATCTAGCAGGTCAGGCCTGTTGAGTAGACGTGTTCTGTGATTTCAGAACATGTATGCTCCAAATCTTGGACTGGGGAGTCAGGACCAGGCATAAGTTCTGCTGGATTGATCATTTGACACACCTTAAGGTTGACCTCAGGGGTGTCTAGGAGGATGGCCTGATATTTAGTTAGACATCCTCCAGTCATCCATTGATGTCCCTTAGTTTGTAGTACTGCTTGTACCTGATGGGGAGTCGTGACTGTTAAAGTTTGTCCCATAGTTAATTTAGAGGCCTCCTCAACTAATAGAACTGTAGCTGCTATAGCCCTTAAGCAGGCTGGCCATCCCAAAGCCACTGAGTGTAGAGTTTTTGAGAAATATCCAACAATTTGGGTCTCTGGGCCTAGTCTTTGAGTGAGGTTACCAAGGGGTTGGCCCTGCTTTCCAGCAACATAAAGAGTAAAAGGGTTGTTGACACTAGGCAGAGCCAGGGCTGGGGTGGAAGACAATTGCTGTTGAATCGACCGAAAGACCTTGTCCTTCTTCTATGTCTGTTCCAGAGGTTCTGTGTCAGGTCCTCTGGTTGCTTCATATAAAGGCTTTGCTATTACCCCAAACTGAGGAAGCCATAAACAACAGAATCCCGCCATACCCAGGAAAATGTGAAGTTGTTTTTTTGTCTTTGGTGGTCCAAATCCTAGGATAGCCTTTTTCCCATTTATAGAAAGTGCCTGGTGTCCTGGGGTTAAATCACAGCCCAAAGAGGACACCTGCTGTTGTGAAATTTGTGCCTTTTGTGGGGACACTCGATATCCCTGGTGGGTTAAGAAATTCAGGACAAGGACAGTATCATGATCAGAATCCTCCTTTGTGGGACTACAAATAAGAATATCATCAACATATTGTATTAAGCTACCAACAGGGGGTTTGACATCCCATAGATCCTTGCCCAGGGCACTTCCAGACAAATGAGGACCATCCCAAAAACCTTGAGGGAGGACTGTCCATGTCAAGTAGGTAGGAAGAGCTTCATTAGGAAACTTCCATTCAAAGGTGAATAAAGGTTGAGAAGTTTCATGCAGAGGAATACAAAAGAAAGCATCCTTTAAGTACAGGACTGTAAACCAATTAGAGCTTTCTGGGATCTTGGAAAATATAGTATATGGGTTAGGCACGATGGGGTGGATTGGAACAGTGGCCTCATTAATTATGCGGAGGTCCTGGACCAAAGGATAATCTCCATTTGGCTTCTTACAGACAAGATAGGAGTATTATAGGGAGATTGATTTCATTTAAGGAGGCCGTGACTGAAGAATTTTAATATAAGGGGTTGTAATCCTTCAATTGTCTTTGGCTTTAAAGGGTATTGCTTCTTATGGGGTACCAGAGAAGAGTCCCGCAGGATAATAGAGACTGGCTGTGCTATTAGAGCTCTTCCTGGAAGGAAGCAATCTCAAACCTGGGGGTCAATTGCTTCCCATTTATGGGGTAGAATATTAGAGAGTATCTGGGAAACAGCAGAGCTTGGACAGAGAGTGGCGAACAAGCGTCCTCCTCATGTGTTAGAATAAATTGACTTCCTAATATTTTCATTAAGTCTTGCCCTAATAATGGACAAGGACAAGTTGGTAGGACTAGAAAAGCATGGGGAAACACCTGAGTCCGATACTGGCAGGATAAGTGCAGAGCTGGATAACAAAACTTAGAGTTGCTCTCTATTCCAACAATTTTTTGATGGAACTTACGAGCTGGGCCAGAGTGGCAAACATGTACAGAGTAAGTGGCTCCCGTATCAATAAGAAAATTGATTTGCTTACCTTCCACATCCAGAGTAACTCAGGGCTCAGTGTGTTTGAGTGGTGAGGGGATCGGGTCTGGCCTCTGGGCCCCTTCAGGTGGAGTCCTCAGGATCGCATCTCTAAGCAGGGAAGTGTGTTCTTGGCCCCTCCTCGCTCTGGAGGCAAGGAAAATCATGCTTCCAATGTCCCTTTTGCTTGCAGAGAGGACCAGGCCCAGGAGGAAGATCCTTTCGTGGGCACTGTTTGCTCCAGTGTCCAAATTGATGGCAACGGTAACAAGGAGACTTACCTGCGCCTCCAGCATTGATAGTTTGAGACTTGGGCCCCTGGTTAGCCTGTTTCTGTGGCATATCTGCAATGGCAGCTGCTAAAATGTGAGCATGGACCTTACCCCATAATTTTGCCCTTCTGTCCTTATCCTGTTTAAAAGTCAAGTCCCGATCATTAAACACCTTAGTGGCAACCTCCAAAAGTCTCTGTACAGGTGTTTGAGGCCCAAGGCCAAATTTAGTCAATTTTTGGCGCATGTCTGGGGCAGATTGACTAATGAAGTGCATGTTTAGAATAGTAACCCCTTCCGGAGAAGTAGGGTCTGTATTAGTGCATTTTCAGATAGCTTCAGCTAATCTCGCTTGAAAAAGGGTAGGGTTTTCATCTGTTCCCTGAGTTATTTCCCAGAGTTTGTCAAACTTAACTGGCTTTGTAAATCCCTTCTTCATTCCCTCTATTAAATAAGTAAACATGTGATTCCATTGTCCTCGATCTTCTTCATCCCCATAATCCCATTTGGGGTCTGTATCTGGCACTGCAGTGCCTCTTACTGGATGTTTCTGTCTGTCTATAGTATGTAAATCATCCTCAAATTCACGTGCTGCCAGCAAATACAATTTTTTTCATCTGTAGTACAGCAATGAGTAATAATAATATAAATATCCTAATATGTCAAATCAAACATCGTAATGAGCTGTTGAAAGCCATCGATAAGTTGGGAAGGATTTTCTGAATATCTACCCAGTTGTGTCTTTAGTTGAGCCATATCAGACACATGGACTCAAATGGCCCCCATTTCTCCATTTGTGACCTTGCAGAGAGGGAAATGTCCAGGATTATAAGAGGCTCTACTCCTTGTATGACCTGCAGGACTTATGGGATTGAGGACTCGATTTTAGGTTCCTCCTCCTGGGGAGGGGGTATTCTGGTCTTTGAGTCCTTAAGAGAGGTTAATTCGGCAGGAGCTGCAGGGGCCTTAGGAAGAGGTCTGACAAGGCAGTCATCATGTAATATATCAGGTGTGGGTTTTTCAACTTTAGTGGGGGAAACTAGACACATGCGACAAACTGCTCTGAGTTCAGGATCTTGATATGGGGCCATGAATGCTTGAATATCAGGGATTTCAGACCATTTTCCCAGGTGGTGGCAAAATAAGTCTAGTTGAAAAATAGTATTAAAATTTAGGGTGCCATTCATGGGCCATTTTTCCTCATTCAGAGTATATTGAGGCCAAACAGTAGTACGGTAAAAGATAAGTCTCTTTTTCTTTAGATCTTGTAGATCAAGGTTTGTCCAGTTATTAAAAAAGGCAACTCAAAGTGAGACCTTAGGAATGGAATTAGAAGCTCCCATGGTCCTAAGAAGCAAAAAGACAAAAGAAAAGAGATGAAAGAAAAGGGTCTATTACCTTCAAAATCCCCCCTGAGCCTAGGGCAGCGTCCTACCTATCGTTCCTTCTGTGGGGCTCCTACAGCAAGAGGTGATGGAGGTGTTCCCATGCATTGCATCCCTTGTATATCTTTCCTGTTATGCCTGGCAGCAATCGGTGCCTGGTGAGTGGTCCCAGAGATAAAAGAATAGAGAGAAACAGTGAAGAATTTTCCACTGGTCTGGTGGATATTCTACCCAATGGCATCTTGGAGCTGTTCTCCCAAGAAGGGGTTCCCATACTCAACCAAAGGTTAGAGTTCAGTACTTTCCTTGAACTGGAGTCCTGATTGGGACTTTCTTGTGGTTCAGAGTGTGGTCAGGAGACACAGGGAGGGATCCCAATCCAGCCTTATGAAAAGAAGCCTGCCAAGGGGTCTTGGAGATTGGCGACCATCCTAATGACTTAAGGGGTTGACCCATGCCCATGTAAAATTTATATGTTAGAGATAGGATTAGGAAGGAATGGATTAATTCATTCTTCATCACCCTCAAGCTTAAGGTACTGATTCTCTTCAAGTTGAATGCCATGCCTTGCCCCATAGAGCGGCACATGGGCAGCAAACATGGATTCATACAGCTGTCTGAGAAGCTTCCTGATGGAGAAGTGAATTTAGATCCATCCTTGAGAAAGAGAAAGGCACAAGGAGGAAAAGTGCACTTACCAGAACTTCAGCTGACAAGCCAGTGAAGCAAGTTCCTCATACAGGCCACCAGAAGAAATGATGCAGGCTCAGCGAGCCGAGGATCTGAAAGAAAGATTTCTTTGACTCTCAAGGTCTGGCAGTAGTTCTCCTTTATTCAGAGACTAGCATGGAGTAGCATGGAGACAGGATTCATGGGCAGTGAAGAGCTGCAAGGGGTTGAGGGTAGGGCTAAATTTATAAGGTATAGGTGTGTGAGTTGTTTCTTTACAAGACAAAGGAAAGATCATGTAAAAAAGCTGTTAAAATGGTCTCAGTGCAGGTTAGGTCTGGCTATTGGGTAGTTGTATAACTTTGGACATGAATTAGGTCAGATCAGGTCAGGACGTCCTATACTTCCTGGAGGATGATATAGATCAGTATGTAGGCCAGGACGCCTTGGGTTTCTCTCCCTGGGGCAGTCTTGATCATCATCATTGTTATAAGTATACAGACAATTTAAATTTTATATATTTAAAATTTAGAGTCATATCCAAAATACAGTTTTATATACTACTTATTCTGCTTACTTTTATGACCTGGTCCAGCCAAGAGCCAAGTGTCTGCTCTTATCTAAAAAAATCTATTCCACCCACAGCCCCTGATATTTAGATAGTCATGTTTTATCATGTGTGACCCTCCAGTCTTCCACCCTACCCCCAGCTGACTAGAACTGAGGAAGGCATCTGACACAAAGAGAGACAATCCAACAGCTGACCTGTGACCTACAGCCTGGTGCAAATAGATCAGCTGAGCTTTTAGAAAAGACTACTGAGAAATGTTAGGAAACTGGACCAGTTGCCAGTAGGGTCTGAAATGAGAGAACAAAGATGTAATAAGAGCAGGACAGCTATGGGGAGTTGCTACTGTAAAGGAGGAAGACATTTCCTCTACCCACTCTAGGTCCTTCTGGCCAGGCTATGAATTAAACTCATGTGAGACGGAATAACAGGAGAAAATTAAACAAAGCTTTATCACATGTATACATGGGAGAAACCCAGGAAAGCTGAGCAACTCACCAAAATGGCAGAAGCTCTCACCTTAAATACCATCCTCAGCTAAAGACAAAGGAGGATGTTGGGGGTGGGGGGAGTCAGTTATGGGAGATGAGCAGAAAAGCACAATAAACACGAGTAAGGTTATTAAGCAGATTTAAGTTCTTGCCTTCTGCATTGATAAGAGTTTTTAGAGATAAGTTCATCTTCCCTTCTTCCTGGTACAGAGAGGGAGACACCTTTACAGATGGAGATTTCCCTTCCAAATTTAAATGTCTCTTACAAAAGGTAACTTCTACTTTTCAGAGTTTCTCTCATGTCTGCAGTTTTTAAAAGTAACCAGCCCAAAATAATCCTCTTGCCAAAGAGACATATCTTGGGGTGGCCAATTCCAATCCCCCCCCACTACTAAAGCAGGAAGGGAAATGGGAAGCTCACAGATAGTGGAGAAAAATCAGAGAGAGAGAAAACAGAGTCCCCAAGCTGTATCTGTCTCAAGTTCTGATTCCATTCATTTCCAGAAAGATCTCAAGGGGATTTTACTTGGAATTTCCAACGTAATTCTTAAGTTGGAACAATAAACACTCAGAAATAGCTAAAAAATGAGTAATGAAGAGGACCTTTCCCTGTCAGTTAACAGATAGGCGTTAAAATAGTGAGACACCTTGTGGCGCAGACAGACTGATCCAGGGGCCAGCATATGCAGTCCAGAAGCAGATTAGGAGAGTGTAAAAATCATTACATAATGAAGGCGGCATTTTAATTCAATGAGAAAGGGATGGATTTGCCAAAAAATCATGAAGTAATGGGCTCACCAATTTGAAAAATATAAAGCCAGATCCTTTCTTGACACATCTTACCAGCATAAATTCCAGAGGGATTAATTATTTACATTTAGAAAAGAAAACTATAAAAGTGTAATATGAACAGATAGGTGATTATTTACATAATTGGCGGGTGGGTGAATCAGTGGTATAAATCATAAAAGAAAATATAGTGGATTTAACTACATAAGAATTAAAAACATTTGCACGTAAAAAGGATTATCCAATAAGAGGCTAACTAAAATTTGGGAAAATGTTGCAACACATCTAACCAACAAAGAATTAGACCTCTTAATATATAAGGGACTCATAAATAATTAAGAAAGCACGTTAGAAAAATGTGAAATAGATACCGTATATGCAATGTGGTCCACTCTCCGTTATATACTTTTTTGTAGTAACATGTTTGTATGTCTACTTGAAATGTATGTGTATCTACTTGAATAGGCTTTTTGGAAAAATATATACTTCCGTACAAAAAAGAAAATTAATATAGTTTTTATAGTTAAATAAAAATAACTAAAGAGATTTACCCTGAATTGTAAAAAGTATAACAGGATCGTGCATGATTTTTATTTGCTGCTTTTTTATCTTTCTGTGTTTTTCCAGTGTTCAGCAATAAACAGATTTACTTCTGGAATGATAAAAAATAGTTGTAAAAGGTAGAAGAAATACGAACACTGGGATGAATCGCTACCTAATTTTTTTGTTCTATCTGGTTTTCTCAAGATGCTTTAATTCGAAGGGAGCAGAACTTTTGATGCTCTCAGTGAAGGCTCTTGGCGTCGTGTTCCTGGGCCTCTAGATTCGGATTTACTACACAGGGGAAGCCATTGTAAGAACCAGGCTTGCTGGCCTAGTCTGCCTCCAAAAGGCGTGTTTCCAGGACCAAACAGAGCACAATGAAGAAAGCAGGGAAAATAGCCATAGGCTCATATCACAACAAAGAGAGAGCATGACTCCAAGAACTTTCCAGGGCGTTTTCCTACTTGACATTTCCTGCCTTGACCTTTTTGCTCCTCACTGTCCTTCACATTCCCTGCCCAGAGCCAGATTTAGCATTATCTTTAAAAAAAAAGGGCGGTATCCCCGAGAACTCAAACTGCAGATCCCTGACCTCAGGAAGGCAGATTCAGAGAGAGCCTTGCCTGCGGCTGTTCAACAGAGTTATGTAACCTCGGACTAGCTCCTGCCCGACTCAGAAGACTGAGTCCCAGACTTGAGGGAGGCTCGGGTATTCTGTGGTTTTTTGCCTGTACCAAAATCTGATATATTACAGTCTTAACGCAGCCTCAGGATTACACCATTCTGCAATTTCTCTTCGTTGATTTCCCTTGATCCACCTCCAACCACAAAGGAAAGATGTTGCTTTTGCCTTTAACACTGATGACAACCTTGATTCTTGGGGTGATGAGGGTCGTGGGAGAAGTCAGCAAGGAGCTGAGATCTTTACCGCTTTGCACCTGCCTGTTGGTCCAGCATCAAGCCCCAACCACTCCCTCCGCCTGTGTTTCAGTCATGCATAGTCGCTTGTGTCCTCTGAGCAGCTCGTGTGCTTTGAAAGTCTCTGGTCTCCATCTTGGAACACTAGCTCCACCCCATCCTTTCTACCTGGTTACTCCCCCCAGCAAGTCATGGCTTACCCCTTAGCATTATGCAGATGCTCTGTGAGCATCCCTTGATTTCCTGGAGCCAAGACTTTATATTCTTGTTGCCCGTTTACTCTGGCTACCTTACTCCTTGCGCTCCACACAACAACCAGGTGGTAACATAGCAGACTATCTGAGCACCTACACTCTGGCATCAAAATGCCTGGATTCAAATCCCTGTCCCCTGACCTACGTTAGCTGTGTGTGCTAAGCAGTCAACTCAAATTTTTACGCTCTCGTCTCTCATTTGTAAAACGTCAGTGATGATAATGATGCCTCTCTTATAAGTTTGAAGTGAGGTCATGTGTGTGGATGGCTTAGACTAGTATGTAGTTACAGAAGTAATGAGTCAGTACAAGAGTTAGCCAATCTCATTCTTGTCGGCTTACAGCAGAGGGCCCACCACATAAAAGGCACTATTTATATTTCTGTTTTGCCACTCTTCCTCTCACTAACTTCATCTGGCCTTGTTGGCCTCTTTGTTCCTAAAACAGATAAACTCTTCCCTGCCTCAGGACCTTTGCACCAACTGTTCTCCATGCCTGGGGCATGTTTCCCTCACTTTCCCTTTATGGCCGGCTTTTGCTCTTCCTTCCTATTTCAGCTCAATTGCTACCTCCTCCAGGGGGTTTTGGGCTTATCCTAGGAGAAGTAAGTAACCTTACTCCCTATTCTATCTCCTATCACAGCACTAGGTTTATTTCTCCTTCTGTTACTTTGTTTATTTACTTATAGATTGCCTGTTCTTTTCACCAGCCTGTAAACCCTCTGAGAGCAGAGGCCCATCTTCTCTTGGTATCCCCAGATCCTCCTATGCAATGTCTGGCACAATCCTCCATAAGTATTTGTTGAATGAATAAGTGACTAGATTAATAAGGGGGCTAAAGGAATGCTCTTCTCTTACAAAATTTATCAGATGAAACAGTCGGAGAGCACCAAAAGGCTCAGCAGGAAATCCAAGTTCTCCTTTAAAGTTGGCTGCTAACCTAGAAGTCTGTCTCTGTTTTCTCTTATCAAGACCAGCAAGACTGTGCAAAGTCCTTTGAGCTTCTTAGAGGGGAATGGTGATGCTTAAACACAAAAGATAATCTTGTTTCTTTCTATGAATTCAAAATAATTTTTGAAAAGGCACAGGCCCTCTCAAAGTATTATGCCCACACAATCTTTCCTTTAAGTAGCAAAAACCCCAAATAGTTTTATGATCTCTAATGTAATGCAGATGTAGAGGGTAAGAATTTGATGGTCAATTAATTTAGAAAATATCCAGGGCCTAGCAGAGGTTCAACTTATGGACTTTGAAATTTGACTCATGATTACAATGCCTCTCTCCCTACTCTTTTCCCCATCTTTAGATATAAAAAGAAAGGAAAACTTGTAATATTGCTTATGGAATGTTCTAGAAGGGCTGTTAAGCTGTTCTTCATAAAAACTCTTGGACCCAGTTTTGCCAGCCTTTTCCAATTGGGACTGTTCCTGAGCATTGAAGTGAAGCAGTATTAAACTGGCAGGCTGCTGAGAGGCGATGACTGTGGGAGCTGAAGGGAGAGAGCTGGCATCTTTGTGCTTCATTAATCTTCGAAGGAAAGAAAGATCTGGCCACTGGACCAAATGCCACATGGCAGAGCTTGATTTCCTGTTCTTCTGGATTTTGATCTGAATGTAAAGCAAATGTTTCGGGGAATTCCAAGTAACTACGGGGCATGCTCCTCTCCCACGTGACCAGGCCTTGATTTCATGAATTAATATCCAACTCCAAGAAAGTGAGAACTATCGAGGCAGGAGGCAATATGGTGCTGAGAGCTGTAGGCACACTTAGTCGTCAATCAATCAATCAATTAACAAATGGTTACAGAGCTTCCCCGATACTCTTAGACAAAATAATGTCCTTCTCTTCTTTGCATCCACAGCTCTTTGCACCCATTTCAAACATTGCACTTTCCACCTTATATTGCATTTGAATATAATGTTTTACCCAAGAGAGCACAAATTACATAACAGCACCTTTTTGGTGATAGCTGTACTGAGATATAATTGACACAGCATACAATTCATCCATCAACATGTACAATTCAATAGTTTTTGTTATATCCACAAAGCGGTGCAAGCATCAACATAATCAATTTTAGAATATTTTTATCACCCCAAAAGGGAACCTCAGTACCCTTTAGCTCACCAAACCTCACATCACCCTCCCAGAGCCCTAGGAAATCACTGGCCTACTTTCTCTCTATATAGATTTGCCAAGTCTGGACATCTCATATAAATAGAATCATATGTTATGTGGTCTTTTGTGACTGGCTGTAACAGCATTTTATTTACGACTTATTTATCTTTGTGCCAAGCGCAAAAAAGAGTCTCGGTAAATAAAGGTTATTTGAATGAATGATTGTGCTTTTATCTCAATTCACCACTGTGTAATCATTGTGTGGGAGGAATAGAAGACATGAATCTTGACCACAAGTTATTTCAATTCAGATGATGACAGAAAATTGACCTAAAAATACTAAAATTAGCTAAATTATGTGACCTAAAATGCTCAATTAAGTAGTACATAGACTGGAAGAATAAGATGATATACCAGAAGGTGCTGTTTTTGAGTAAATTTTAAGGCAAAATTCATTAAGTAATACTGATGTAGTTTTGGCCTGGTAAAAAAGTATTCGTATTCTAAACTCACTTTGTATTCTAACAACTTCTCATCAAAACATTTCTCTTGGCCCTTCCACATATATCTATACCTAAATGTCTATACATCTCTTTCTACTTGTGTATCTCCTTGTCTTTCTATATAATATTGATCATGTTTTTTGAGAAGCATCACCATGTTTATATTCTTTCAGTCATTGCCGTGGTTTCTTCTCCTGGAACATGAATAAAGAAACCTACAATTTGATTGATGAATACTAGGTAACCTCAAATGAAATCGCTCTTCAGTGGCACCCCATTACTCCTTTTCCCCTCCTGTTCCCTGATTGGGCATTTTCCAAATCTAGTCTTCAATTTGCTTATTGACAATGCAGCAATATAACTTTCTCTGAAGCAGAAGCTCCATTCTCCGACAGGCCTTTCCCACTTGGATATTCCATCCTACTTCAAACTCCTTATGTTTAAAACAGAACGGATTTTTTTCTCATGCTATCCTCTTCCCTCTGTTTCAATGAAACCATGCAAACATGAAAGCTGAGAAGCGTATTTAAACCCTTCCCAGTTCTTCATACTCTATGTCCAATTAATCACCAAAGTCTGTCAATGTTTGCCATGGATTGTATTCGGCCAGTTATTTACGTTTGCTTGCATCCAGCTCCCTGATTACAAAATGCAGATAACAATTTCCAACCCCACAAAGGAAACTCTGAAGAACATAAAGAATAGAAAGCACAGGTATAGGGCTGGCCCCATGGCCTAGTGGTTAATTTCACATGCTCCGCTTCGGCGGCCTGGGGTTTCGCTGGTTCAGATCCTGGGCGTGGACCTAGCACTGCTCATCAGGCCATGCTGAGGTGGCGGTGCACAGAGCCAAGCCAGAAGGACCTACATCTAGAATATACGACTATGTACTGGGGAGCTTTGAGGAGAAGAAGAAGAAAAAAAGATTGCCAACAGATGTTAGCTCAAGCGCCAATCTTTAAAAAAAACAAGCACAGGTATTCAGTTCTTACCTTTAAGATAGAGAATGCACATTCTTGAACAAGACCCTTGACTCAGAAATCTGCCTGAGTGTGGCTCGGTGGTCTTGGAGAAGCAGCTTGACTTCCCTGTGTCTTGCTTGTAAAATAGGAACTTTTAACATTAGTTGGTAGCATAGGATAACGGTAAGGATTAAATGAGATGATCTCTGTAAAGTGCTTAGAAAGCATGCCCAGAGCAGAGTAGGAACACAGAAAATGCTACCTCTTGGCAGATAGACACATTTTGTGTGTGCCTTGCTTTGGTAGAGGGGCCCGAGGTTCCCCTCAGGGGCTGTCCCATGCACAGGTAAGCTGCCATATGGCCTCCACCTGCAGGCACATCGTCATGAATTTACCCAAACGTGTGGCTGTGGCTCCTTGTTTGCTCTGGCCAGTAAGAGAGAGGTATGGCTTGGTGCCTATGAACTTCTCTGAAATTGCTGGAGCTGTTCATTAATGAAAAGGCAAATATGTCCAAGGATCTAATGCTATTCCTTGCTTTAGATCTCTTAAAGGATAAAATTTGAAGTTTGCTATGACTCAGTGAATGACTGCTATGACTGATGCTGAATGAGCTTCAACTGGCCACTTCAAACTGACAAACCTACTTACACTTATGCCAATTTCTAGCTTGAGACCCAGTCTTAAACTTCCACAGGAAAGTTAAGACATACCCACTCACTAAATCATCTCGCAGCATTATAGATCTGTCTCACGCTCACTCTCTAGCTCTTTTTCCGTCTTTCTTTTCATTCTTCAGTCTATAAGAGAAGTATACCTTTTAATTCCCCACTCTATTCACCATTATAGTTCTGAGTGATTTTTGACTCTTTCCAAAAGAATGTGTCACAGGCTCAGGGGCCATGCCCACCAAGGGCTCCAGAAAGGATGTGAGCAGAGGGAGTGTGGTTTTCCTAAGTGCACAGCTTCCCGAGGGACTTACATTCAAGATTCCTGAACTCATTTATGCTCATAACGTCTGGTGTGTTTGATAAAAGAAATCAGAGTCATTACCTACGTAAATTGAGAAAAAAAAATCTCATTATCTTTGAATAAAATCAACCTGTATTTATCCTGGTACACAGCCATCTAGAAAATGCATTTTCTTTGGCTGTTGATTTTATGCATGTTCACAAGGAAAATCTAAAGTGCCCATTCAGCAGGAATGCAAATGCGGCTTGAGGAGTGAGAATTCTTACCAAATTCCCCGAAAAGGGTCAAATCGCTATTGGACTCTCAAATCGTCTCTCAACTGTGAGTATCAGTTACAAATGCCTCAGGAAGTCCCATGGCTTCTCTTCACACAAGCGGCCAACACAATCACACAGAGCTCCACGCAGGCACGTTGCGATGTGCAGGCCTCTGGCTCTCCGGCTGCAAAGAGCTGCCATCCTCTGAAGCGGAGCACATTCTCTTCCCCGAGGTTTGGGCAGCAAACAGCTCCTGCTAAGGCCACAAGGCTGTAGATATGAGACTTCCCCGCTCTGTGTTCCAAATGGCAAGGAGGTGACAACCATTAAAAAGAGATTATTGCTAATAGCATATCTAGACAATTCAGCCAACAGCTCCGTTTCCCTTTTTAGCCGTCATGAAAGAGTAAAGTAAATCAGCCCAACAGCATTGGAACTGCTTTAAAATAATGCCAGATACTTGCCAAAAACAGCCCACGAAAGAGGATCAGTGTTGATTTTAGACGGCTTTCCCCTTTTACACTTTCCTCTCTCTTTTACTATTTCGAGGAGTATTTAGTGATTGTCCGCAATGAACCAGGAACCGGTGAGCAAGGTGGCCATCAGGCATGCCCCCAAAGAGAGTCCAGAGGGTAAACAGAAGGAAGATGCTGCCATAGGACGGGTAACTGTAAGGGCTGTAGGAGCCACGGAGGAGAATTAATCTAACTGTGAGGGTGGCAGGGATGGCTTGCCAGAGTAAGTGCAATCTAAACTGAGACCTGAATGATGTAGAGGAGAGAGCCAGAGAAGAAAGAACATTCCAGGCCCAGAGAAAGCTTGTGCATAAATCTCAATGCGAGAGAGGGCATGGCACATTGGAAAGTTGGACTATGAGAAAGAAAGAAGAGGGAGAAGTCTCGTGTAGGTTGTATTGAGGTATGTTAAGGAATCTGGGGTCTGTGTGTGTGTGTGTGTGTGTGTGTGTGTGTGTTGGCAGGGGCTACATGGAGGAGAGAGTTTATCAGATTTGCATTTCAGACAAAGCACTATGACCACAGTGTGCAGAATGGATAGGAGGCTATAGAACTGCAAACAAGGATGCCAGTGGGAGGCTGGCAGCCAAATCTAGACAGGATGGTGGTCGTCTGAACTAAGGTAGCGGCAGTGGTGATGAATAAACACAGCAGAGTCTAAGGTGTCCAATAACATTGCCAGATGTAACAGCATCCTAGTTGCAAGAAGATTCCTCTACAGAGGCTGGGCCCAGGCCGTTGATGGGGCTGCTGAGATCCAGAGCACATGCATTACTAGAGACGTGTTTCTGTGGATGGTAACGCCCAATTCTCAGCTGACCAGGTCTGCTTTGTGATCATCAAAGGGAAACAAGTGGCAGGGTAGGGTGGGTGAGATTTGGGAGATACCGTAGGCCTTGAGCTATTTGTTTATTTTCATGTCAATATCACACTTTCTTGAATACTATAGCTTTAAAACAAGTGTCAAAGTTGCGTAGAATTAGCACTCAACGTGTTCTTTTTTCAAAGTTGTTTTGGTTATTCTAGGCCCTTTGTGTTTCCTATGGGTTTTAGAATGAGCTTGTCAATCAAAAAAACAAAATACAGCTAGAAATTTCATTGTGATTGCATGATGGCAAATAATAAGGTTTCCAGGTATGCAAAGATTAAGAAAATTTGTCTTTCATGTGCCATCCTGAGGGAATTATTTGAGGATTTACACCAGCAAAAATAGAGAGAGATCAAAGACAGGAAATCGTGGAATGCAGGAAACACAGATAGACCCCAGTGGTATCCACGAAGCCTAAAAAGCATCTGGTCTAGATTGTGGCATGAGGTCAGGGGTGAATGAATGTGCCCGGGAAGAAAGGGAAGTCCATGCAGCAGTGGACCACGTTATGGAAAGGCTGAAATATTTGGAAGATACAGTGGGAGCACATTACATTTTGAAAACAAGAAAAAAGGAAGGCATATAGAGACTTCTGGCAAGGTGATGGGGAGACTATACAGAAAATCTGTGGTCAGAATATGAGACAAAAGTTGAAAGTAGCATTTTAAAAAACTACCATTAGAGCATAAGAAAAAGAAATGCATTTAATCTTGCTTCAAGAAGTATTCTACTTCATGTGGGCCAGAGATCATCGTATTGCAGCAGTAAAGGAGGAAATGTATTGCTTGCACGTGACTAGGCTCAGCAGTGAAGAATAACCAACATATGAGTCTCACTGCATGTCAGGGGTTAGTTACATAATCCCCACAATGACCCCAAAGGACAGAGATTATTTTCCTCTTTTTAGAGATGAAGAACCAAAATGAAAAGAAGTTAAGTGACTTGTCCAAGATCGCAAAGCTAGTAAGTGACGGAGCAAGACTCTTCAATGTTATTATACACTGTGTATAAAAAAAAATACATATGTATATTTACATATTTAAATATATACACATATGTAATGTTTCTGGGTTATGATATTTAGAATCAACTTATGGATAAATTGGAATGCTAATGCCATCAATCTCACAATGTACAAATATATATATAGTTAATGGAAGTTGACAGGTGGGATGGGGGAAGGTGAAAGAGGAGATAAGGAGGGTGACATTCTTATCTTACATAATGAGTAATAAGGAGATAATGTCTAAATTTGATGAGCCAGACATAGAGGTTTAAGCTTTTATTTTAAATTATAAATGCAATCAATGGAAAAACATTAATAATCATATAACTACCCAAAGTGGAAAGTATGGGAAAGGGGAAAGAGAGGAATTGTGTAAATAATTAAATCTTCAGTTCTCATAACAGAAAATGAAAGAATAGTCTAAAATGGATAAGTCAAGCAATTATTGTGCAAGCATATGATATAACTCAGTGGTTCTTGACTCTCAAGATGCATCAAAATTACCTGTTGGGCATTAAAGATAATACCACTGCTTGAGTCTTACCCCCAGAGATCCAGATCAATTAATATTAGGAAGGGTTAGTTTGGGGAAATTTAGAAAATTCCTGGGTAATTTTTAATGTGAAGCCAGAAATGAGAACCTCTGCCTTAAAGAAAGGAAGATCCACCAGAAGTATCTAAAACAGAAACTGTTAAAAGTGGAGGATGTGGACTGGAAAGATTGGTGCGGGAGATGTTATGCTTTCTAGTATAAAACCATTTGAACAGTTAGATTTTGATTATATGCATAAATAAATTTTATAAATATCAAAGAAATACATACAAATAATTTTGTAAAATAATACTTAGATTTAGATAATAGAATACAAAAGAACTAGTATGAACAGTATCATCCTAGACTTGTAAGAAATACATATATCTCCCACACACGCACAACAAAATAGTAACAATGGTTCATTTCAGGTTTGTACTATTAAGGTTTATATTTCTATTTGTCTTCTCATTTATGTTTTCTGAATTTCTCATGAAAGTGTGCACAGCCTATGGTAGAATCCTATGTTTCTTGTACTTTTAAAAAACCAACAAAATATTTATACATATCTCAGAGAATATGCCAATGGACCTGTAAGGGTACACATTTTTCAACTTGAAAAATAATTACTTAATGATGCTAGTCATAGTCTATGAAAGTATCATCCAACTGTGAATTATCATTGAGAAACGTTTGTTCATAGTAATTGCATAATAGAAATTATTTGTGTGTGTGTGAGGAAGATTGGCCCTGAGCTACCATCTGTTGTCAATCTTGCTCTTTTTGCTTGAGGAAGATTGTGGCTGAGCTAACATCTGTGCCAATCTTCCTCTACTTTATGTGGGATGCCTCCACAGCATGGCTTGATGAGCGGTGTGTGGCTCCACACGTGAGATCCGAACCTGCTAACACAGGGCCTCTGAAGCGGAGTGCATGAACTTAACCACTATGCCATTCTGCCAGCATTAGCCCATCACCCAACTTGAGAATTTGAAACAGTTGACATGGAAGAAAGCAGTTGAGAAAATTGCTTTGGAGAGAACTGTGGAAGAGTTGTGGCAGTCATCCTCCTTCCTTCCTCTGTTTCCCCAAGTTGGAGTGGAGGAGGATGCCTCCCCTGCACCTTAAGGCAAGTAAAAATTCTTGAAGACTTGGAAATATGTTCTCTGGCATTGGAGCCACAGAGTCCAGTGTCTGACACAAGCTTGAGAAAACGGAGCTGTCAGAAAAGAAGACAGATGAATGCATTGGGCAGGGTTGCATTTCTACTGCTGGCAGAGGCAAAAACATGGGTTTTCCTTGGGATTACGTATGGATGCAATGGAAGGGAGCCACCCTGGTATTGTCTTTCAAAGGGTTCCCATCCAAGAGGATGTCTGGAGTGGAAGGAACTCCAACAAAGAGAAGTCCAGCCTGCCCAACTCTACCTGAGAAACCATAGCTGGAAGAGCCCAGAGGAGGATCTATGGAAGACACACAGTATGGCCACATCAGAGAATCAGTCTATGGAATCTGCCACAGCCAGAGGGAACCAAGACACATAACTGTGCCAGCCAAGTTCTTTTCTACCTTCCTCCCACTTCCTCCAGGGTCCAAAGCTGCAGGAGCCAAGAGGCTGCCAGGAATGGGAGGAGAGGTGGAGCCAGGACACAGAGAAGAAACTGACCATCCCCATACCCTGTGTTCTGGGTGTCCGGCCTGAAGCCAGCCAAGCTGAGGGAGGAGAAAAGTTTTAAACATGAATGCAATTTGCAGTTTTAAAATTACTCTGAACTGGAATTATATGTTTATTAAAACAGATTTGCTTCTTTATTCTATGAGTGGCAGAAAAGAGCTATGGAACCCATGTGAGATGAGAGCCGGGAGTGGATTAAGAACTTTTCCACAGAATAAGTTTAAGGGGAGTTGGTGAAAAACAATAAGGTTGATTTCGGTCTACACTCCGTTGAGTCTAGCTCACTCAATTGACAAAATAATTTTCTTGACTTATTGCTGTTCATTTAAGTTTTTTTTTAAAATTAACTTGAGGGTAGTTTTTATGCACAGAAGAGCTCATAGAGAAGTTTATTTACTTTCTAAAATTAACATTAGATACATTACTGTTACAAAGTTAAAATCCCAGTTCTTCCTTATGCTTTTAAATTCTGCTTATAAATTGTATTATTCTATTTATTCTCTTAGCAAATTTTAGCATTCACTTTTAAAGTTCTTTTGATTAATGCTTGGTTCCAATTATAAACTTAAATAATTTAATTCCTTTGACTATTTTGGACTGCAGAGTTAAATTGATATATTTGATTTCCCTCTTAAGAGTTTTAATTCTCTAACTTAACAAACCATTTCTTATAAGTCTAATAAACAAACTTATAAATATATAACTTTGAATTCTCTTAAATGTTCCAATAGAGTTCATAAACTTGGAAAGATTTAAAATTAAATTCTTGAGTCTAAATTAGATATTTAATTCACATTTTAATTTGCACTCATTGGGCTGCCATTCCAACAGGCCAAATTTTCATAAACATAACAAGTTCTTAAACACCAGCTATCAAAACCGTGGTGTTCTTTTTCTTCCACATTTAAATGTTAAATTCTAACTCTTCTAGGGGTTATGAGATGCTGACTACTAAAGGGGATATTTGCCCTTTCAAGTAACTGATGTGAATTTTGGCAAGAGATTTCTGATGGGTGTGAGACGGAGAGTTGCATGCATTCAGGACAATTATTATTATTTTTTTTTATTTTTTTTTCAAGATTTTATTTTTTCCTTTTTCTCCCCAAAGCCCCCCGGTACATAGTTGTGTATTCTTCGTTGTGGGTTCCTCTAGTTGTGGCATGTGGGACGCTGCCTCAGCGTGGTTTGATGAGCAGTGCCATGTCCGCGCCCAGGATTCGAACCGACGAAACACTGGGCCGCCTGCAGCGGAGCGCGCGAACTTAACCACTCGGCCACGGGGCCAGCCCCTCAGGACAATTATTTTTGTCAATTAAGGACACTATTATATTATCCCAAGTATGATGTGGAGTTGCTTTCGCAGCAAGTTTAGGGTTGCAAAAAGAAAGATTTCAGCTGGGATGCTGACTGCCTACCTGTCAGCAACTTTGATGTGATGCATTGTCCCATATTGATAATTGTTACATCAATGACTCTACAACTCAAAGGAGGTGTTCCCATGGTGCAAGACGTCTACATTCATGTTTCACACATCACCTAATTCTTTTGTCTACTCATAGACATCTGCAACTTAAGCCTAGGTTGATTACCTCATTAGATTTTTTATGTCCTTAGATCTTAAGTTACATAGGTACATTTTCTCTCTACCGCCAAACACCTCTGAACTTGATGGAAGCCTGCATTCTTTCATCATCCCAGACCACCCAACTCTTACAGGTACTAAAATGATAACCAATTGCATTTTGAATATCTCAAGGGGCTACAAGGCCATGCTATTAACAATTTGTACAGTGAAAACTCAAATAAAAAACATATAAAAGCATGAACATAGACCTCAGTTTGAGAGACTCTGGTGTAACCGGTTCTGTGTTGCTTCCATTTAGCAGTCATAGGAAGGAGGCTGCACAGATATTTTAAGTTTATAGATGAATACATTTGAACGTAAGGAGGCTAGGCAACTTATCCACAAACATGCAGATCATGAGTGGCAGAATTAAGACCCAAACCCAGTTCTGATTACAAGCATGCTATGTTTTTATTGTATCCTCCTGCAACTCCTTAAAAGTTCAGCAAAGGCAGACTAATACACTAAATGTTGAGGGATGTTTTCCAATATTGTTGAACTTCATGAAAAAGAAATAGAAAGACAGTTTTGAAAAAGGGGGTGTGTTATTCTTGCCAAGTCTTTCTGACCTGCTTCAGTTCTTCAGGAGCATGCAGTGACGCTAAATCCTGGAGGAGAAAAATGCTTCTGTTACAAGTGTCGTTGATCATCTACTTAAAGTGGACCCATTAAGAGCTGGTAATTTCCACAGTCAGGAGCACTGGCATTTTTCTTTGCTATATTTCAAATCTTGTAGAAACTTCTCCAAGCAGAGTCACAGAGACTTTTGCTAGAAATCCATCCCATGCCACAAATTGGTGTCTACTGCCACTGCCCCCAGTGGAATGAAATAAAACCTGCCAAGCAAACTGTCATATCATAGATCTGATTTTCAAATCCCCCCATCCCTTTTTTAAAACAGTGGAACTGTTTTTTCATACTAGCTCTTATGCTGGGAGCCGATATTTAAAGAAATCCAAGCAGGGTGAGTCTGGTTTAAATGCAGTTAGAGATCTGATTCCTTTTGCCCTCTACCCTTCCATGGGGACCTTTAAGAACCTCGGCAACCATCATAGTCAATGGAGGACCATTTAAATACCACTCTCATGAAAAGGGGATGACATTCCAAGCATAGCATTTCTTTAGAAAAATCTATAGAAGACACTTAGAAGATTTCCCTCTTTGCCTCAAGGAGGAGGAAACTTGAACACAATATCTATAGAGGCAGATGTCATTCTGACTCCATCTCCACCATCTGATATTAGAAACAATGACGTTATTGTTCCAGCCATACAGAAGCCTCATGTGATGTTTGCCAGATGTAGCGCATCTCTACCATTTTGTCTACGGCTAATATATGTTTGCCAGAGAATAATTATTAAGTATGACTACTAGAGTCAGGTCTCTGTGGGAGGAATTTTCCCTTCCTTCTGTTTTATCTCATTCCAAATGTGGTCTTTGTAAGTTAGAGGAGTTTATCAGGAATAAAAAGCTTTTCCATGAAAGCGGGTTAGTCTAGTTATGCCCTAATTCTGCTTTCCACACAAAATCTTCCAACTGGCTATTGGGCATCAGGCAGAAAAATAACAAAAAAGGAGGAAAATGTGTCCAGGCCAAACTTGTCAGTTAACGTTGGCCTTCTGGAGCCCCAGACTCTGTAATGCTTGAATGCTCGATCCACATATAATTTATATTACAGTTATTGATTGCTTCTGCTACCTCAGAATTATGGAAACAGACTTGGAAGTCATCAAGAAAAAAGGTAGAGACTATTATTATAGTGCTTACACTATCCAATAGTTTGTGGTTTTCCTTTCACATAAACTGGGGAGTTGAAACCCAAGGCCAAGCGGGAATCACAGCCATAAAAAACATGGGCATCTATTTTATTCCCTCAAACCATTTCAAAGAGCTTTGACTATATTACCCACGCCAAACCCCACCCCCCAAAAAATTTCAACCCCAAATCCCCTTAAAGATTAACAAGCTGACAAACCTTGCTAATGTCAAGGAGAGGAAAACAGCTCCCTGCTAGCTGCCGGAAATGGACTCCAGACTTCCTCCTTCCTCAGCTGAGGACACTATGTAACTGTTCAAAAATGCGAAGGTCTCTTAAAGCATGATGACTATTACAGAACTGAGACGCAGGCTTCTCCTGGAGCCAGGTAGCAACCTTCAGCCAATGAATCAGACCCCAGTCTGGCCTGATGTTCAACAAGGAGATGATTTATAATGGAACACGGGGACAGCCGGCGGATACACCTCGGAGGTTGCATAATCCAGACCAGCTGGGCATAGATTGTGACACTTTTCTCCCCCTCCACATCACTCGCTCCCTGCAGGACTTGGGGAGAGCAGGTCTCTGAGAGGGCAGGTTGGAGACATGCAGCACACAGTGATGCAGGCTTATCAAGAACTGGTTCCACTATACGTCTTTCTGAAACCAGTGTCAATGCAGAGGAAATATGCTAGCAGGAATTACACTCAACGGAATTCTGGAAATTGCAAGAGAGTCATAGTATATAGAAAGATTATTCCTTCCTCTCTGTGTTTTTGTGTGTGTGTGTGTGTGTGTGTGCAGGGGGAGGTGACTGAGTTCATAGAAGAGTAACATTTATATTTATCTCGAAAGGTTAATTCTACATGTATAAGAAACCTTGGACCATAATAACTGTATTATATTTGGTTCTGTAGATATATAATATTTACTTACTGTAAACATATATGATATTTACTAGCATAGCAATATACTTGGAGTGTAATATTATTTCTACAATAAACAAATACATTTTAATAATATACAAATGTTATTCTAAAATATATAAAGTCCATAGACATAAATTATAATATGAACAACTTTCACAAATGGTGAAACACACATATGATATTTTCAGAAACATTTCTAGATCTATTTCTATAGGAAACAAATAGGATGAAATCTTATTGTGATCTTATTTTCAACACTTTAACTGAAACTAAACCCAGGAAACTGATTAAACATGGGTCAACCAATTGTAGCCTGCCATCTCCACCATATTCCCTCATTGTCTGTTCTCTGCTACCCTCATCCTTTCCCTTCACTCTCCTGTTTATTATCAGCTTTATAGCAGAAAACTTGATTTCCTAAACTATACTACAATTTCCATCACAATCCTACTTCATCCTTTGGGAAAATGCTCTCTATACAGATTTATCTTGATTTTTATGAGAAGTTATCAGGCCTGAGTTAATACCTAAACTTTTACAATTAAAATTATATTATAAAGTTCATAAGGAGGGTGGGATAGCTCATTAGATAAAGGGATCCATCTAGTAAATTCTTTTGCGGAACAAATAAGGACCGGGCGGGGCTGAGAGCTCTCTTCTGCAACATTAGATGCTTGAAGACTTTAGAGAAATACATAAAGAGTTTTGTGAGAAAAACTTAGTAACCTCCAAATTCCTGCACAAAATGTTATTTATGTGTGAAGATAATGGAAAGAGCCTCCAGATAGGCAAATGCTCAAAGCACGCAACTCATACCAGTCCAGACCACTGCTACTCTCAGCTGAACTCAAACGTCATAAGAAACTATAACAATTTTTAAAAACTTAGACTCAGTAATAAGAAAGTAGAATAAAAAGCTAGAAGTGAAACTGGAAGCAGTTTAAATATATAATTGAGTTAATAAATTTAAAATAAAGTTGCAAAGCCCTATGAAAATGCCAGAAGTAGTTGTGAAAGAATAAAAAAGGCTTTAAAATGAGAAAAATAATAATTAGCTTCTAAAATCTCATATTATACATAAAATAAGAAGCAGAAGAAGCAAAGGAATTTTCTTCTCTGATCTGCAGGGAGTCAGTAGGTACTATTGAGGTTGATAATTAAAGAGCTAAAGGATGCGGTTTCTCCAAAATTAAAGCTGAACTGTAATCGAGTTGAAAACAGGATTTATATCTTATAACTCCCTAGAAAAAATAAACAAATATACATAGCCCCTAATAGCAAAAGATAAGAAAAGAAAAACAATGTAGAAGCATATGAAAGGAGGAATGAAGCATGATGGCATGTGGACAATAAATGTAAATTGGAAACTAGTTGAACATAAAAAGACAAAGACCATGGACATGTATTATAAAACAGAAGTTAACTGTATTCTGTCATCAGAACACAGTGAAAACAAAGGAACCTAGAAAAGTTCACGTTCAAAGGATATGAAAACCTATTAGAGAAATAAAAGCTAAAAGAAACCAGGTATCGCAATATTAATATCAGGAAACATAGAATTCAGAACAACATTAGTAGTTAAAATATATGCAAAGAATTCCAGGCAAAAAAATATTTTTTCAGTGGAGACTCTCTACTGGGTTCAGTCCCCAATGAAAATGGCCAAATCAATGTATTAGAGAAAACTCTAGATTGCGGCCAGAACTTATAGAGGATGTCACACATCTAACACTTCTATCTAGAAGCATATCAATAAATGGTGGGAGCATGGGCAGACAGAGGGGGTGCAGTGAGGAGAATCTCCTACAGGAGAGACTGACCCAACAAGCAGATGCTGACATCCTGCTAAAACGGTGCATAAGTGGTCTGCGAAAACTCACACACAGGGAAAAATGAAACCAATGGTAAGTAACTGCTTATCAAATAATTACTTTATATTGTATGTTTTATTAAGGTCAGAAGGCAATAGACATCTTTAAAGTGCTGGAAAAAAAAACCTTTTTGAATTCTGTATACTAAAAATATCCTTCAAAAATGAAGGTGAAATAAAGATGTTTTAGGTAAATAAAAACTAAGGAAATTTCTTATAAGAAAACTACAAGATATACTAAATTATGCTCTTTTGGCTGAAGGGAAATGATACCAGATGCTAAATAGCATCTACAGGAAGGTAAAAAGAGCAGCAGAAATAGTAAGTATGTGGAAAAGTAAAAGACGACTGACTTTAATTACGTAGAAGAAGAATATATGTCAGTAGCACAAAGGAGAGGGAAACATGGAATTCCACTGTCGTAAGGTTCTCATGCAGTGCGTGGAGTGTATAAGATTAATTACAAATAGGCTGTAATAAATTGAGTACTTACAGAGTAATGCTAACAACAACAATGCAAAAGCATAGCTAAAAAAATAAAATGAAGTGTTAAAATATTCAAGTGACCCCACATAAGACAGGATAAAAGGAAAATAGAGGCAAAAAACCCCCCAAAAAACAGATGGAACAAATAGAAAAAAATATTTAATAAGATTCAGATTAAACTCAATCATATCAATGCCGACGTTAAATGCCAATGGGCTAAGTGGTCCAATTAATAGGTAGAAATTGTCAGTCTAGATAGAAAGCAAGACTCATGTAAGTTCTGCCCTCAAGAGATGAATTTTGAGTATTAAGACACAGATAGGTTAAATCAAAGGATGGAAAAATATATATAATATGTAAATATTAAGTATAGGAGAGCTGGAGTGGCCGTATGAATATCAAAGTGGACTTCAGATAAGGAGTATTACTAGAGATATATAGGGACATTTTATCATGATAAAAAACATAAATCATCAGGTCGACTTTCTAATCCCAAATGCATGGAAATCTAAAACAGATTTTTCATGTGGATTATATTTCAATAAAGATGTTAAAAATACCCGAAGAAAAAAAGTAATAAAGTTAAGGGAAAAATAGACAAATACACAATTATAGTTAGAAATTTTAATATCCGCCCCATCAGCAATTGAGAGAATAGCTAGACAAAAAAATCAGCAAAGATGAAGAAAATTAGCACAGTATTATCAACCAACTTGTTCTTATTGACAATTTAAAAGCAGCAATTGTTGAACACACACTCTTTTCAAATGCACATGAGACGATTATGAAGATAAGCCATGGGCCAGGCCATAAATAAATCTCAACAAATTTTAGAAGTTTATAATCTTATAAATAATATTTTATGGTTTAAAATGGATTTAAATTAGAATCAACAATAATTAGGTACCAAGAAAAGTTTCAAAATATCTAGAAATTAAACACACCCTTTCAAGTGATCCATGAGTCTAAGAAGAAATAACAAGAGAAATTAGAAAATATTTCAAAGTAAATTGTGTTACAAACATGACATATCAAAGTGTGTGGGATCCAGCTAAAGCAATGTTTAAAGGGAAATTGATAGATTTAAATGCTTGTATTAGAAGGGAAGCAGGGTTTAAAAACATGAATCTAGTTCCATCTTAAGAAGTTATGAAAAGAACAAATTATACCATAAATAAGAAGTAAGGATAAAATAATAAAGATAAAGACAGAAATCAATACAGTAGAATGAAAATAATAGAGAAAATCAACAAAATTAATACTTCTTTGAAAAGATTAAATAAAACTGATACAGCCCCTAGGAGGACTCATTAAGAAAAAAGAAGTCACAAATAACCAATATTAGGAATGACAGAGACAATATTATTATAAATACTATCAATATTAAGAAGGATGTTATGGGGAAATTGTGAACAACTTTATGCCCATAAATGAAGCAGACACATTCCTTTGAGAACACAACTCACTAAGACTGACTTAGGATGAAATAGAAAATCTGAATCGCTTTAACTCTGTTAAAGATATTTAATTCATAATCAAATGCCTTCGTCAAAAACAAAACTCCAGGAGCTGGCCCGTGGCTGAGTGGTTAAAGTTCTGTGTGCTCCACTTCGGTGGCCTGGGGTTTGCAGGTTCAGATCCTGGGTGCACACCTACTCCACTCATCAGCCATGCTGTGGAGGCATCCCACATATAAAGTAGAGGAAGATTGGCATGACTGTTAGCTCAGAGCTAATCTTCCTCAAGGAAAAAAAAGAGGAGGACTGGCAATGGATGTTAGCCCAGGGAAAATCTTCCTCATGAAAACAACCAAATAAAAAAACTCCAGTTGTATCAAACATTTAAGGAAAAACCAATACTGCTCTTACATGAACTTTTTAAAAAATACAAAAGGAGGGAATGCTTCCCAATTCATTGTATGAGTCTAGCATAATGCAGATACTGGTGAAGATATTCATTGTATGAGTCTAGCATAATGCAGATACTGGTGAAGATATAAAGCAACCGAAACTCTGATACTTAGTAGGATGGGTGTAAATGGTAAAGCCAATTCAGAAAATATGTTTGAAGTTTCTTTTAAAGTTAATCATACATTTACCCTGTGACCCAACAATTTGACTCTGAGATATTTACCCAAGAGATGTCAAAACACATGTCCACAAAGACTTTCCCAGGTCAGGAACTCTTCCCCCACCTGCTGTTAGTGTTGGTGGCTGATAGCTCACAGCTGTTCCCTCTCAAGAGAACTGACCTCTGCTGATAGGTGCCACGTTGTTCAAGAAGTCATACCCCTACCCTCAGTTGGGGTCAGCACAACTGATGACTGATACAAAGTACAGAGGGCCAGCCCCCTTGCCTCAAGGGTAATCCAAGACTTGACCTGAGACCTCATCCTTACTCTGCTCCCTCCCTTACAGGTTTCTCCTGAGAGCGCTCCTGAAATAAATTACCTCCACCAGAATCCATGCATCAGGCTCTGCTTCTAGGGATTCTAAACCTGGGATAAGAGGTGACAACTCTGAGAACTGCCTGTAAAAGAATGTTTATGGTAGTTTTATTTGTATAAATGAAAAACTGGGGCGGGGGGGCACAAATGTCCATTTACTGTGGAATGGATAAAGTATGGTGTACCTTAGAATGGAATTGAGTTCTCTAGAATTGAATTGACTTGCATCCTACTCATAGAATTTAATGCCACTCAGCCATCAAAATGAATCAACTACTGATACATAGAACAACATGGATGATTCTCTAAGACAACAAACTGCAACAAAGCAAATTTCATTCTTGGGATAAAAGATTAGTCCATTGTCGGGAAATGCATGAATTTATTGTCCAAAGAGAAAATTTATGTAATCATCTCAATAGTTTCCACATTCATTAGTGATTAGAAATGCACTGGTAAAATAAGAAGAGATAATACAAAATTCTTCTCTCTCCTTCACTCCTGATGAACATATATTATATATATACATATGCTTATGTATAGTATGTGTGTTCTGTAACTATATTTCTGGTCTGGCCAAGTTTTCAACTTTTTCTTGAATAAATTTTCATAGTGTATTTTTTTTCACAAATCTATTTAATTGAGATTTAAATTTTTTTTAGTGTGGGTATTCTACTGATAGACTCAATTATTCTAATTATTTTTATTTTTTCCAGACTATTTTCCATTTTATTAAGAATTTTTTTCTTGAGATACAATTGACATATAACATTACTTTGGTTTCAGGTGTGTGACATAATGATTCATATATGTATATATTGCAAAATGATCACCAAAATAAATCCAGTTAACATCCATCACCCCATATAGTTACAATTTTTTTCTAGTGATAAAAACTTTTAATATTTACTCTCTTAGCAACTTTCAAATATATAGCAGAGTATCATTAACTATAGTTACCATGCTATACATTACATCCTGAGGACTTATTTATTTTATTTTGACCACTTTCACCCAGTTTCCCACTCTCCAACCACCTCGCCTCTGGCACCCACCAATCTCTTCTCTGTATCTATAAGTTTCTTTCCTTTTTTTTAGACTTCACATACAAGTGAAACCATATGGTATTTGTCTTTGTATGACTTATTTCACTTAGCATAATGCCATCAGGGTCCAACCATGTTGTCACAAATGGCAGGATTTCCTTCTTTTTATGGCTGAATAATATTCCACTGAGTGTGTGTGTGTGTGTGTGTGTGTGTGTGTTACAGCATACACACTACATCTTCTTTATCCATTCATCCACCAATGGACACTTAGGTTGTTTTTATGTCTTGGTTGTTGTAAATAAAGCAATGGATGTGGTGCAGATATCTTCTTGAGTTAGTGTTTTCATTTCCTTTGGATAAATACCCAGTGTGGAATTGCTGGATCATATGGTAGTTCTATTTTTAATTTTTTGAGGAAACTCCATACTGTTTTCCATAGTGGCTACACTAATTTACATTCCTACCAACGGTATATAAGTGTTCCCTTTTTTCCACATCCCCTCCAAAATTTGTTGTTGTCATTTTGATAATAGCCATTCTAACTGGTATGAGGTGATATCTCTTTGTGGTTTTGATTTGTATTTCCTTCATGACTAATGATGTTGAGCACCTTTTCATGTACCTGTTGGCCATGAGTATGTCTCTTTGGAAAAATGTCTAAATGTCTATTCAGATCCTCTGGTCATTTTTTTAACTTTTTTTTTTTTTTTTTTTGCCATTGAGTTGTATACGTTCTTTGTATATTTTGGACATTAACCTTTTATCAGATATGTGATTTGCAAATATCTTTTTCCATTCTGTGCGCTGTCTTTTAATTTTGTTGATGGTTTCCTTTGCTTTGCAGAAGCTTTTTGTTTGATGTAGTCCCACTCGTTTATTTTTGCTTTTGTTCCCTTTGCTTTTGGTGTCAAATCCAAAAGATCCTCACCAACGCCGATGTCAAGGAGCTTATCACCCATGTTTTCTTCCAAGAGTTTTATGGTTGCAGGTCTTATGTTCAAGTCTTTAATCCATTTTGAGTTACATTTTGCCTATGCTGTGAGATACGGTTCCAGTTCCATTCTTTGGCATGTGGCTGTCAGTTTTTCCAGCACCATTTATTGAAGAGATTCCTTTCCTCACTGCATACTCTTGGCTCTTTTGTCATAAGTTAATTGACTATCTATATGTGGGTTTATTTCTGGGCTCTTTGTTCTGTTCCATTCATCTATATGTCTGTTTTATGTCAATAAATTTTAATATTTGAAATTTTTTCTAAATGTTTCCTGTGGTTACTTTCCCTTTCTTACTGCTAATTTTATTCCTCTTTTTTGTTTTTCATTGGAATAAGCAGAGGTTTATCTATTTTACTTTTCTTAGAGAATCAGCCTTTAAATTATTGATTCAATTATTTCCTTTTTTCTAATTATTTTTCTGATTTTATATTTATTAATTTCTTTCTCCTGCATTTTATAGTTTCACTGCCTGTTTTTCATTTTATTGAATTCATAATTTAATTTAGTTTTTTAGTTCCTTTTTGAAATGAAAGTATTTAATTTATAATTTGCTTCTGACTATTGTTTTGACTAAATTCTGAGGTTTTATGTGTAAAATGTTTTATGTTCTCAGTTTTCTTTTTGTTCAAATGTTCTGTAATTGAAATTATTATCCTCTTTGTACAGTATTTATAGGACAACGTTACGTTCTTTTTTTCCCATTTCTAAGTTTAAAAATTTGTTGCCGTCGTTGTTTTAAATTTTGTCACTTTCTAGTTTTATTGCATTGTAACCACGTAAGATAGTCTGCACATTCTTTTCCTTTTAGAAATCGTTGAAGGTTTTTTTTTTACTGTAGATTATGATCAATTTTCAAAATTCTCCCTGGGGCTTTGTAAAGAATATATATTCTCTGTTGGTTAAAAAGTTTGACATATCTAGTAAATCAACCTTATTTCTTTTATTATCCAATTATGCATGTTATGTCTACTTGACCAAATGTGGTGTGTTAAAATCATTGACATCCATATTTCTGTTAATGTTGTCTACACTTACAAGAGTTTTTGCTTTATATATTGTGAAGACATTCCATTTGATGGATAAAGTTTCATGCAATTATATCTTTATTGAGTTTGAAAAATATTATCAAACTGAAATGAATTGTTTCCCTTTAATGCATTTTACCTACATTTTATGTTTTCTAATGGTAGTATTGTCACTCTGTTTTCTTTTTTGGCTCAAACTGGCCCAATATATTCTTATCCATTACATATGTGTGTGTGTGTGTATTATATATATATAAAATGTATATATATAGTGTGATACTTTGTTTTGAGTGTGTTTCTTACATTCATCACATAGCTGGAATTCTTTAAATTAATTTGTGTGCTTGTGATTTTAAAAAAATTTTGTTTTGAAATAACTTTAGATTGACAGAAGATTTCAAAGAGGTTACAGAGAGTTCCTACACATTCTTCAGCCCATTTACCCTAATCTTAGCATCTTATATAGCCAGGATTGATACACTAGACCTCACCAGTTTTTCCATTAATGTTCTTTTCCTGTTTCTGGACTAAATCCAGGATACTACATTGCATCTAGTTGTCGTGTCTCCTTGGTCTCCTCCAATCTGTGACAGTTTCTTAATCTTTCCTTGTTTTTCATATCAACACTTTTGACGGGTACTGTTCAGGTATTTTGCAGAATATCCCTCCCTTTAGGTTTGTCTCACATTTTATCATGATTAGACTACAGTTGTAGATTTTGGGGGAAAAATATTACAGAGGAAGTGCCTTATCACCCGCTCTCAGGAAGCACATGATATCGACATGACTTATAACTGGTGATATTAACCTTGATCACTCACTTAAGATGGTATCTGCCAGTTTTATCCACTATAAAATCAGTATTTTCCTTTTGTGTGTGCTATTCATTAGATTCCTTATTAAATCCAGCTCAAATTCAAGGAGGAAGGGGAGGAAGTACAACTTCCTGGAGGGAAGAGTACCAAAGAATGTGTGGACATACGTTAAAACCACCCCAATAATTAATAAATACAATGGGAAGAACTTTGAGGCTATGCAAATATCCTGTTTAAAATATCCTTAATGTTTCACCCACTAGTTTTAGCATTCATCAGTGGATCTTGCCTGTAATTACTACTGTGGTATTCTTGTGGTGATATTCTTTATTTTTATTTTTATTTATTTATTTTTTTTGAGGAACATTAGCCCTGAGCTAACATCTGCTGCCAATCCTCCTCTTTTTGCTGAGGAAGACTGGCCCTGAGCTAATATCTGTGCCCATCTTCCTCTACTTTATATGTGGGACGCCTGCCACAACATGGCTTGCCAAGCAGTGCCACGTCCACACCCGGGATCCAAACCAGCGAACCCTGTGCCACAGAAGCAGAACGTGTGAACCTAACTGCTGACCGGTTAAGAGACAGCGGTTAGAGAGGCTGGTCCCTCTAATGGTGATATTTTAGTTCCCTCATTCCTTTTACATTTATTAATTGGAATTTTTCTGTAAGGAATAGTTGTCCCTTCCTCTCCAATTATTTACTTATTTAATCTTTTATTTATTTAAGCATGGGCTTGTCAATATTTTTTTGGGGAGAGGTGTGTTATAATCCAACACTAAATGCTATTATCATTTATTTTGTTGTTCAACTTGCTCCAGCTTGACCACTGGGGTCTCTTTTGGGTTACCTCACATGTCCTTTTGACCTGTCTCAGTTTTGTTTTGTTTTTTAGTACTTCATTGTTTTCTGGCACTAAAAGACCCTCCAAGCTCATCCCATATTTTCCCTGTGCCAGCCTTAGAACCAGCCACTTGTCTAGATAGCCTCGTTCCTTTTTTTGGAGAATAGTATTTAGGAACTGCTATAGACTGAATGTTTTTGTCCCCCAAATTTCATCCATTAAATCCAAATACCCAATGTGATGATATCTGGGCGTGGGATCTTTGGAGGTGATTACGTCATAATGGTGGAGCCTTTATGAAAGACCCCAGGGAGCTCTCTGTCCCTTCCACCACGTGAGGACACAGAGAAATGATGGCCATCTAGAAACCAGGGTGAGCCGTCATCAGACACCAAATCTGCTGGCACATTGATCTTGGACTTTCAGCCTCAAGAACTGTGAGAAATAAATTTCTGTTATTTATAAACCACCCAGTCTTTGGTATTCTGTTATAGCAGCCCAAACAAAGTAAGATAGAAACCAAGATCTGAGTGCTAGGTATACTCAATGCCACTGGGGTGTCACTTCTAAGAAGCACTCAGCATAGAGAGCAAGACAATATATGTGAGTATACTAACCCATGAATACAAACATTTCTGTATTTCTGCTTCTGCCTGTACATATGAGTAAATAATCATGAGTTCATACTAGCAGCTCTGACCTTTATCCAGCACCAAAGGCTTCATCTAGGCTTCACTCCTTGCTTATTTCTAGCTTCTTTCTCTGACGGTGAGAAACTTGACTCCTTATGCACAGTTTGCTTAATTATTTGCTCAACCATCGCATATATACAGTTTCAGACTTGCTCACCTCACCTGTGTGAGAGACAAATTCATCATTGTGTACGTACGGTTCATTTTGTCTGTAGCCTTACTGTAAACGATCAAAACTCTGTTCTCCAATTTACTAAGACCACCTCCTATTCTTCCTGTTTTTGTGTTTTCATGGAGTGTTTAAGTCACTCATAAAACTCTGTAGTTTTTCTTATTCTTTTCTAGAGCTTTAGAAGTAGAGAAGATCTCTGACACCAACCTGATTTTTGCTTGTTTGGGTTTAGATTTTTCTTTTTTTTTCCTGCCCAGATACATTTGTGGTAATTTCCTTGAAACACTAAAACATTATCAACATAAGTGTGGATCTTAGCCCTGTTCCTTAAAATGTACATGATGTTTAAGAAACCAATTACATCTGCTGACTCAGTTCTTTCTTTGACTTGGGAAAAATTTTATTTTTCATTTGAGGCTAAAATGAAAATGCTCTGAGTGTGAGAGGCCTGTGCACCCAGGCAGGCTCTGGGACAAGGAAGGTGGTTTCCTCTTGGAGGACAAACATAAAGGCTGGGAGAGAAGCATACTTTGTCTTTAGCCCAGGCAAGTTTTCTTTTCTTCTTTCTTTCTTAAATTTTTATTGTACTGAGAACGCTTGACATGAAGTCTACCCTCTAAACAGACCTGTAAGTGTACAATGCAATGTTGTCATCCATAGGCACAAAGCTGTACAGCAGGTCTCTAGAACTCATTCGTCTTGCATAACAGAAATTTTATACATGTTGATGAGTAACTCCCCATTTTGTCTTCTCTCCAGCCCCTGGCAACCACCATTCTACTTATGCTTCTGTATTTTCATCTTTGCTCTGTTTTAGATATCCCATATGAGTGGGATCATGAAGTATTTGTCCTGTGACTGGCTTATTCCGCTTAGCATAATGTCCTTCGGGTTCATCCATGTTGTTGCATATCGCAGGATTTCCTTCTTTTTGAAGATTGAAGAGTATTCCATTGTGTGTGTGTGTCTCATTTTTTTAATCCATTCATTTGTCGATGGACATTTAGGTCGTTTCCACATTTTGGCTGTTGCAAAAAGTGCTGCAGTGAACACAGGAGAGCAGGTGTCTCTTTGAGACCCTGATTTAAATTCTTCTGGATACATACCCAGAAGTGGGACTGTTGGATCGTCGGGTAGCTCTATTTTTCATTTTTCGAGGAACTGCTGTATTGTTTTCTGTAGTGGCTGCCCCATTTTTCATTACCACCAACGATGCACACACGTTCCAATTTCTTCACAACCTCGCTGATCATCAGAAAAGTGAAAATCAAAACCACACCGAGCTATCACCCCAGCAGGTTTCAGTTGGTCCTTTAGGTACAGCAGTTTCTTCTCAAAACCCTGATTAATGCCAAGGAGCTAAATCTGCCACTGCTGACATCATCAAGGCTGAATTTACACAAACTGGAACTGATAACCGCTGCTAAAATTAGGGTGGCTGTGAATGCGACATTACTTATGTCGGACAGAGGCAGTAAGTGGCCCTCAAGCTGAGGACTTAGTGGAAAGCTGGCCAGTATTTGGGTCTCATTACAACAGCTGATTCAATGTTAGCACAGAACTCTGGCTGGAAACCGGTGGACAGGCATGCACCTCCGCTCCCAGGCAGATGCTGTGGAGACAGGGAGATTCTGAAGATCGGCCAGGATGGCCATGTGTGTAAGTGTGAGCCTGTGGGAAGATGCTCTGGCACTGCCAAACCCCCCAAGCGTCTGGGTCAGCCTCACACATTCCTGCAGGCCGTCTTTGCCCATCAGCTTGCAACACCCTGGTCCTGTCCCAAGAACTCAGGATACAATCTGGATTCCTGGCTTGAAAAGGAGAGTGATTCTGGCAGAAGACCATGATGGAGACTGCTAGTTTCCATTCACTTATTTGCCAAAGGATCATTCTGGAGCGGAGGTGAGTGACAGGGCAAGAGTTTTTATTGTATAAATGCTCCAGTATTTGCTCCACGGCCTCAGGACAGATAATGATTCTCAATTCCTCCAGTGTGGGGGACTCAGAGTATCTGAATCTCAGATTCCTCAAAGCACATCTGGAAGATTTTCTTGCATTATCTATGACGCTGGAATATGCCCTGCTGGAGACTGCTTTGTTATCGCAAAGTCTGGATTTGGGTCCTGGATCTTCCTCTATGTGGTCTGGGAAGACTCTTCAGTTTCTTTGACTATCCTGGTTCTACCCCCATACAGGGATGTTCTGAGGCTCACCCGGTAGAGAGAACCAGAGCATATGTGGAAAGTGACAATGCCAATGCAACCATCCACCACTGTGTGACAGGATGATTCCGTAGTTAAGGAAACAGCCTCTGGACTCTGAACACCAGGCTGATAATCCCAGCCCTGACCCTCAGCAGATGTGAACTTAGAAGGCTGCTTGATCACTGTGCCTCTGTTTCCTGGGAAAGGGATGCTACTGGTCCCTGCCTGGAAGTTGTGTTGCAAACACAATATACATATATATATATATGTCATATTTGTCTGTGCCTGGCATAGAGAAGTTTAATTAAACACGCACTATTGACTTGGAGCTGTTACCAGCCCTATAGGGTTCTTGCATCTATTGCACAACCTGAACTTTTGGAAAAGTCTTATTCCTAGATCCCCCTATGAAAAGCGCGTCTCCTCAGACTCCCTCATGTTTTCTGTTCCATACAGGCATCCCACAGATTGTTTGTAACCACAGAGAGTGGTGTTTTAAAGCTGAGAGGGATGTTTAAGCTCCTCCAATGCAAATGCCTCCTTTTGTAGAGAAGGAAACTAAGTCAGAAAGTTCAGAAAATTGACATAGAACTAAGTCTTGCTGGAGCCAGGCCTTCTCACCCTGAGGCCAGTGTTCTTTCCACTAAAGTTTGACATACTCCAGTAATATTTGCAGCATTATAACGCTCCTTATTCTAGAAAAGACTGACTTGAACCCCCTTTATCACAACTTGTGGAAAGTCCCAGAGGTTTCTGAGAATTCCCCAGGAGCGTCGATTCTTATTTCCTCATGCGTTGGCTTCATCCACGAACGGGCTTCCCCTCTTGTGTTATCCTGACCTTCTTTCAGGCTGTGCTGACCTTTTCAGTTTTGTTTCATTTTCAAATTCAGTTTTCTTCCCGTCTCCAACTCAGTTTCCAAGTTCAAAATTGATGGCCCAGTTCCTGCATTTTCTCTTCCTCGGGTTTCAGTTTGACCCTTCTGCCTCTTATTTCCACTCCCATCCTCCCACTCTCTTTCATTCCCCTAAATTACTCCCAGGCTATGTTGTTATGTAGCAGTCTTTTTAAAAAGGTTCAGTTAACGAGTATTGATTAAGAAAAGCAAAAACAAAAACAAATTCTTGCCATTTTCTCATGCAGAGTAATTCAACTCTCAAACTCATTTCCGGGCTACCTCCTTTTGCCACTAAAGCTTAGGGTTTACCACTTGTAAGGACTTGGATTAAGTCTGTAGACAGGAAATCCTCCTTACTACATTGTGTAAAATGGCTGCTGTGGCCCCTCAATCACAAATATCTCCTTAGCAGTTCCAGCTAGAAGAATTTCTTAATAGTTCTGGCTGAAAAGCACCAGAAAAGACTCTGATTATCCTGACTTGGGACAAATGTTCCCACCTGGACTAAAATTTATGGCCAGAGGTGGCATTCACCCTACCCAGACCTGAGTGGCAGACCCACCCCTGCGATGGTGGTACTGTGGTGGGAGATCATCAATCCCAGCCATGTGAAAAGTGTTTCCTGTCTGCAAGAGGACTTCTGGTATCAGCAGAGGTGGAGAAGATGTGCTGAACAGACATGAACAATATACACCTCAGGCACCAACATTAAGGCAAGGAGTCTCTCAGTCTGAGCCATTCTCCACATTTCCATTGAGTTAATCTTCCTGGAACACTGCTGGTCTGAATTTCTCCCATATTCAAAAACTTCCCAAGACTCCCCCTTGCTCAATGGATGCATCTGAGTTGAAGATAGTTCAGGGAAAGCACTCAAGGTTGTCTATGACCTGCCCCAGTTTACCTTGAATTTTAGACTCCATATCTCCGTCTGCCCCCTTTATAATGACATCTTTTGGGACAGAGAGTATAGTTTCTGTCCCGATGATATACTTTGTATAGTTCTGCACCTGGATTGTTATACCAGCTGTCGCACCATCAGAGTGCCCGCCCTCCATCACCTATAAGATCCTTACCATCCTCAGGGAACTTTCTAACCCAATCTCTTTTGTGAAACCTCCCATGACCGCCTACTTTCCACCATCCAGGATGGTAGCAGACAGGCAATGGGCTGGGACGGGGGGCAGTGGACAAAGCTTCCTCCTCAAAGTGTCCGAAGGGAAGATGCCTACTTAGGATGCGTCATGTTTAGATTTAAAAATCTAAGTCACACTTTCTACATCTCAGTTACTCATCAGCAAAATTGGAATGTTGGACGAGATGTAGGTCCCATTTAACTCCAAAATTGAACAAGAGAGCTTATAAAATTAGGTTTAAAACTAGCAGTTGCATGACACCTGTGATGGTGTCATTTATTAGAAGAAATATGTATTTGGTCTTTGTCCTCATTCTTGGCACAGACCCTTGATTTCCTAAGTGATGAGAATGATAAAGGTGAGAGGAGTGTCTCTTGTTGTTCATAACAAGCCCCTTTCAACCACACATTTTAATGAAGTGACCTTTGGAAGGCACCTAAGGATGGGGACTGGTTACCAGGGACATTAACCTGCTGATTGGAGGGTTGGAACTTCTAGCCCCACCCCCTGACTTCCAGGAGGGGAGACGGGCTGGAGGTTGAGCTACTCACTGATGGCCAATGATTTAGTCAATCATGAAGCCTCCATAAGACCTCAAAAGGAGGGCTTTGGAGAGCTTCCAGGTTGGTGACCACGTGGAGGCGCTGGGAGGGTGGAGTACCTGGAAGGGCCTGGAAACTCTATATGCCCCTCCCCACACACCTTGCCCTGTGCATCTCTTCCATTTGGCTGTTCCTAAATTGCATCCTGTTATAATAAACTGTAATCTAGTAAATAAACTGTTTTCCTGAGTTCTGTGAGCCATCCTAGCAAATTATCAAACCCCAGGAGTGGGTGGTGGGAACCCCCAATTTATAGTCAGTTGGTCAGAAGTGCTGGAGGCTCGGAATTTGTGATTGGCATCTGAAGTGGGGCCAGTCTTGTGGAAGTGAGCTGTAGGAGAGGAAAAATAATTTGCTTGTTATCCTTCGAGGTTCTTGGCTGAGATTCTGCTATAATAAAAGATTAACAGGAGGAAAAACCCACAGAAATTTAATAATGACTATACCATCTGTATATCTGGGAGCTACCCAGGAAAACTGAGTAACTCCCTGAAATGGCCCAAGCCATCACCTTAGACACCATCTCCAGCTAAAGACAAAACAAGACATTGAGTTGGGGAGCCAGTTATGGGAGCTGACCAGCATATGATTGTTATGCAGATTTAAGTCAGTGCCTTCCCCATTGGTAAGAGTTTCTAGAGATTTAGTCATCCTCCTCTTCCTGGTACAGAGAGGAAGACACCCCTACAAATGGAGATTTCTCTTATCCATCTAAGTTTCCCTCTTCTGATCTGCTTTCGGAAATTGTCCAATGTTTGCAGCCTCTCAAAAAAACCATTCCAAAATAATCTCTATGCCAAAGAGGCATATTTTGGGTGACATATTCTGCTCCCCTTCAGAGCCCTTAACCTCTGCTGTCTGATGTCATCTCCACGCAGATAGTATCAGAAAGGAATTGAATTTTAGGACGCTGTGGGAGATCAGAATTTGCCACCCCAAAATGTGTCTCTTCAGCTTGATTATTTTTAAGAACAAAAGACTCAGAAATAAACTTTGACCTTCTCCATAACTGCCTAAAAAAACTTAAGATAGAAGGTCTGTCCCAGGAAGGAGCTATCACCATAGATAACTCTACGTGTGACAGACTGGGAGGAACCTTGCTAGGCCCATTTTTTTTTTTTAAGATTTTATTTTTTTCCTTTTTCTCCCCAAAGTTCCCTGGTACATAGTTGTATATTTTTAGTTGTGGGTCCTTCTAGTTGTGGCATGTGGGATGCTGCCTCAGCGTGGCCTGTTGAGTGGTGCCCTGTCCGTGCCCAAGATCCAAACCCTCAAAACCCTGGGCCATCAAAAGCGGAGCACGCAAACTTAACCACTCAGCCACGGGGCCCGGCTCTGCTAGGCCCATTTTTATCAAAGTTCTCTCTTGGATCATTGTCTATAGATGGCCCAGCAAATGTTTGTTTACCAAACATTTGCTTTTCCTTTTCCCTGTAAATTGCCTTCTTCCCTTTTGAAGTCTCAAACCACTACCCTCAACATCCTCCTTTGTCTTTAACTAAAGATGGTATTTAAGGTGGTGGCTTCAGCCATTTTGGTGAGTTACCCAGTTTTTCTGGGTTTCTCCCATGTATACATGTTATTAAACTTTCTTTGATTTTCTCCTGTGATTCCGTCTCATGTCAATTCAATTCTTAGACCCGCCCAAAGGATCTAGAGGGGAGAGGAATAGCTCTTCCCCTACGGCACTCAGCAGAATTGCTCGCTATGGGGAAAACCCACACATTTGGTGACCAGAAGTGGTGTGGATAGTTGAGGGGAATGCAGAGTTTTCCTTTAGCTGGTGTACAGAACTTTTTCCTTTCAGCACAAATATATAAAATCACTTTAGGAAACACACCCACTCTAAGAAGTACGTGGCGTACCCTATATCCTCTCTCAGGAGCTGTTTTGTACTTCATTTTCTGGAAGATATAAATAAACCCCCACCTCTCACAGTGTTTGTTGCCCCCTCAAAAAATGAGTGGAAGAAGAGGACTGAATACCAGCCTGCCTGCCTACTGCGAAAAGAGAAATAGAATCCCTTTGATGTATGTCTGTTCTCTCCAGGGGAATTGATCAACCTTTAGAACTATATTTGTTTATCCATTTACTTTCCTAGGGAGTGGGATGGTGACAAATTCTGCCAAGAAAACAAAAAAGCAAAGTGGAATGGATAATAGCACCAGTTTAGAAATTTTCATGCAAGGTGATGTTTAAATTATGGTTTATTAGCCATAACATATGAATACATTTCCAAGAAATGATGACACACAAAGGTGTAATGAATATAATCATCTTCATTTCCAACATTTCGTTTCGCAGCTCCATTTGCTTGAAATGATCTGATGCAAACAGATATTGTACAACATATTTCCTTTTCATGAATATGCCTATACTCTATGAGAGAAGATGGGATGATTTCAGTTTGATAGGGAGAAAAATAAGGAAACATACAGGACAGATTTCAGGCTGAAGTCTGTGTGCTCTGTTTTGTTTAGGAGCCAAATGAGTTTCCTATTATCTTGTCCCAAGGTATTACTCCAACTGAAGTGTCAGGAGATGTCATTACACTGTCATCTGGTCTGACAATCGTATTAGTAAACATTGGCAGCTCCATAGGTCATGTGCCTCTCTGGCAAACGCTGACGAGTTTATTAACATATACAGTATCACTTTGTCAAGCCTGCTTGTTAATCTGCATCTACAGATGCACGGTGGTTGATGGAGTTGAAATGCTTCCCTGGTCAGCACACACAATGGACCCAAATCAAAATATGTAGCAGAAACAGCAAGCCAGTCTCAAGGCTGGGGCAGAAGGTACATCTTTTCTTTTATGAATTCAGATACCTGCAGGCTACTGATAAGGTCTATACACTCATATTTTTCTCACAAACGGTTCTCCGGAAAAAGCTTAAGGACACCAAGCAGACGCAGTTTTTCTTTTGCTCTAGTATAGAATGTGCAGTAATCTATAAATCAGTCCACTTGACGCATTCTACCCATGTGGCCTTGACTAGCAAGGTTATTTAAACTCTCAATCTCAGTTTTCTTATCTATAAAGTGGAGATTCATCTATCTACCCGTTTATTCATTTATGGACGCCCCACCTCCCCAGACTAGAAGGTTCTAGAGAGTAAGAACTCTAAGTATTCTTTCTCCCTGGCAACCTGACCCCCCTCCCATTGCTACAGATGTGCTCGATTCCAAGATTTGGTGTGCTGTAGGTCACCATCTCTGATTTCCTCAAGTATATCACCCTGTGCCTAGGCCATTTGCATCCCTGCCGCAAAGGGTCACTGTCAGCAGCATTACGCCTTCTATCATCTTAACAGTCTGTTCTCAGCAATCTTGTGATTTGTTCAGGGTCATTAATTGTGGTCCCCTTACCCATGTGGAGTGTCTTCTGCCTTACTCAGGCTAGCTGTCGTTCCAACCCACACTGAAAAACACGTAAGCTGTATGTAAGAGCACTGGCTACACGGGGAGAAAGGTACGGCCACGGAGTCCAGGAGCATGCAGGCTGGAGGCTGGAAACACTACTGGAGAAGTAAGCCAGATCCTGAGTCACAGGCAGTGGCTGGTATAAGAAATATCAGGCCAGAGGGATAAGCAGAAAGAGAAGCCCAGGGCATTGAAGCCAACAGAGAGAGTGGAAGAGATGCCGCCAGTTGGAAAATAAGTCAAAGTCTTCAGAGGTGATGAAAGTGAGAATGACACTGAATTTATTAAAATCTTACCATGTATCAGGCACTGTGCTAAGGGCTTTTCATACATCATCTCATTTAATCCTGGAAATTTCTCCAAGGGATATTATTATCGCCAGTTTAGACATGAGGAAACCATGGTTCATGGTTAAGAAACTTGACCACAGACACACACACAGCCAGTAAGTGGCAGACCTGAGATTCAGACTCATGTTGTCTGATGCCAGACCTCAGGCCCTTAACCACTGCTCGTACAGCTTCTCTCCAGCCAAAATCAAGAAGAGTGACTAGAAGGAACAGAGTGGTGCTTCAACCTTACTTATGTTAGAAACTTACACTGTGCATTTTTGCAGCTTTATTTCATCTATTTAAAATAATAATTTTTGTTTATATGATTTTTCTTTCTAAGGAGTAATGTAAGAGGTATCAGGATGCTTTGGAGTATGAATATCCAAAACTGAATAAAAGTGTCATAACCTGGGCCCGGCCTTGTGGCACAGTGGTTGGGTTCGCATGCTCTACTTTGGCAGCCCAGGGTTCACAGGTTTTTATCCCAGGCACAGACCTACACACCACTCACCAAGCCATGCTGTGGCGGCATCCCACATACAAAAAATAGAGGAGGACTGGCACAGCTGCTAGCTCAGGGCCAATCTTCCTCACCAAAAAAAAAAAAAAAAAAAGTATCATAAGCAACAAAGACTTTATTCTCTCATATAACAATATATCTAGAAAAAGGGAAGTCTGGGGAATTTTAATTCAATGGCACTGCTATGTCCCATGTCCTTCCCATCTTTCTACCCTACCATCTCAGCCTGTTGGGGGCGTCACTTCTCATGATTACAAGATGACTACAGCACCCCCAGGCATCAAGCACAAATGAAAAAATTGGACTATTTCTCCCGTGCATCTCTATTTGGTAGGGAGGAAAACCTTTACCAGAAATTTCTTTGAAGACTTCCTTTTGGGTTTTATGCCCATGGCTACACCTAAACCAATCATTGGCAGGGAGGATGAAATTGCCATGGGTAGCTTAGACCAAATCGTGTCATGTGTCACTCCTGGATCTGTGAACAGCTTGCCTTTCCCATTGCTGCTGCTTTTGGGAAAGCAAAGTCCAAAACAAAACTGAGGAGGAAGAAGATGTGTGTGCATGGGGCAGGATGCGGGGGTTAGGAAATCTGCTGAGTGAGCTCAAAATAGTGACTGCCATGCTGGGGTGGGGGGAAAGGAGATTGCTAGAGCACCTTGATTTCTTCTGATTTTTTCCATAAAGCTAACTATGCAAATTGAGCATACACACACACCAGAAATGAAGAACCTCCAAGAATCACAAGGAGAATTATTTTCACAACACAAGGGATCTCCACTCTACTTGCTCTATGGATAAATATTGTTGCAACTCCCTGTGGACTCTTTATAAACAAGGTGATGTTCAGATCCCCCAAGGTGGCTGCCTTACTCTCAAAGAAGAGGCTCCTTATGGGGCATCTTCATGGAACAGCTGCTGGAGAACACAAAATAACAGTGAAACGATAATGCCACCATGCAGTCCGTTACAGTCACCCCCACCTCCACCCACATTTTCACCTTGACGAGACTATCAAGCTACTCCAGCCTGTCTTATTTCTCACTTGCAGCACACCCCAGGTTAGCTGTTGTACGTCATGATGATTCCTCCTCAAATGGCACATCTTTATATAAGAGATGCTGGGAAAATTAGGAGCAGGGTGACTCTTAAGCATCTCAGATGGATTCCTTTTACTAGAATGCCTCCCAGGAGAGCTTTTTAGCGTGCATGTGAACTGCAGGGGAACATGTAATCATTTGGGTTCCCTCTGTGGTGGCAGGCTAAAAACCAAAATGAAGTAACTACTTGGATATTTCTTTTAGGAATAAAGGTATTTCTACCCTTGAGAGGAATTCTTCAAGTCAGCAGAATATTAAAATGATGTTAATAAAAACAAAGATGTGAATTCCCCTACTGTCTTTCTCTGTACTTAGTTCTAACCACACACTCCTCACTCGGGAAGACTGACCTAGTTACCATCTGTCTGTTGTGAATCACTCAACGCCACACCCTTCTTCTGCCCTTGAATCCTAGTCAGAGGCTCCTGCTCCTTTAGGAATCACATAGGACTCCAGTGAGGCAGGAATGGTGTGTTTTGTTTTGTTTTTTTAAGTTTAACATACCCCATTCTTAATGTTTCGCATCTCTCTGTGAGATGTAGGATGTATGGACATCCAATATGGCAGAAACAGCGTGGAGGTATACAGCTGTTGACAAACTTGCCTGCAGTCCTTAGCCTGTAAACTGATTTGCACATAAATTCTTCCACCTCTAAAAATTCTTAACTCTTCCTGCTATAGCAGGCTTCCTCCCCACTTCAGGACAAAAAGTGTTGGAGAGGGAAAGAGGTCAAGAGCAAATGGATCTGCTAATAAGTAAGAAGTCCAAAACGCGCCCCTCCTCCCAGCTTCCTCATACTCCTGCAGAAATACAATAAAGATCGACGGAAACCAAGTTACTAACAACATGGGTTGTCACACTGTTTATAAAAAGTCTATGTTTACCACATTCATTGCCATTTTGAGCCTAACATTTCCCTAGTGCGGTAATGTAATCGTTTAACCTTACAGAGTCCCTGATTCCCAATCAAAAGCTGCCCTGTAAACGTGAAGAGTTTTGTTGACCAACTTTCCTCCTGGTACCCAGCCAGCAATTGGTTGTAGTGAGTTATGAGCTGTTCCTTATTGCCCAGACACTCAAATGAGCCTTTTCCTAGAAGTAGGGACACTAAAATTGATGAAATTTTCTAATAGAGATTTTTTTGTGTGCTTTTTTTTTTTTTTGGTGAGGAAGATTGGCCCTGAGCTAACATCTGTTGCCAATCTTCCTCTTTTTTTTCCCCCTGAAGCCCCAGTACATAGTTGTTTATGCTAGCCGTAGGTCATTCTAGTGCTTCTATGTGGGATGTCTCCACAGCATGGCTTGATGCTAGGTGCTAGTTCTGCACCCAGGATCTGGACCGGCAAACCCCGGGCTGCCGAAGTGGAAAGTGTGAAGTTAACCACTTGGCCACAGGGCCAGCCCCGTCTCTATACAGATTCTGTTCCTTTTCATTAGCTGTGAAAACACTATGGAGGATGAATGAATGAACACTCACTATTGAATATCTGTGATGTATCAGGCACTTTCTTGGGTACTTTTACCTGCAATATCCTTTAACTCTCATAATGACCAATATCCACATAAGCAAATGAACCTAGAGAAATTAAACGATTTGCTCAAGTTCATTCAGAAAGCGGCAAAGCCGTATGACTCAAAACCAAGGCTTTTTCCCTCAGGTCTCATGCTTTTTTACACTGCATCCCTTTTTTCCATCTGCAATGACATATAACAGGGGACAGTCCAAGGAAAGAAAAATCCATTGCTGTAGAACCACGATGTGCACGCCTCCATACGGTGGAACCTGAGCCAGGCCTTTGGAGTTGGGCAAGATTCAGATAAGAGGGGAGAAGCCACTGAGGCTGGAAGAGGAGCAACGAGGGTTGTACATTGTCACAGAGTAGGTCAGAAGCCGGTAAGAACATCTATCCAGACAAAGCTTTGATGCAGAAGCTCTGCCTCCGTGAGCTTGAAATTCTGGATCCCAAGAGAATTCTTAGGGCTTTTATTTCCTTTTTCCAGAGCTCTGAAGAGCATAACACAGAACTTGACTAATTTATCCATTCATTCAACAAACATTGATTGAACGGATTCTGTGTGCCAGGGAGAGATTTAGGCGCTGGGGGTCCAGCAGAGGACAAGACAGACGCGGTTCTTGCTCTATGGAAATTACGTTTCAGAGACACAGAGAGTAAACATGTAAGCAATGGTTGAACAAGGTAATTTATTATACTGTAAAAGCAAGAAATAGGATAATGAGTCAGCCAGAGACGGAGAAGGTGGGAGGCTTTCTGAGTCGGTGACGTATGAGTCCTGAAGAGCGAGGCGGCCACGCACACAAACTGTCAGAGAAAGAGCCTTCCCTGCACAAGAAACAACCAGCCCACGAGGCCTTAATAGATGGAGGCATGTGGAAGGGACACAAAGGAACTGATGTGCCTGGAGTCCAGGGAGCAGGTGAGATCTGGTGTGAGCTGAGAGGAAGGCAGGAGCCAGCACTGGGAGCACGTTTTAGATCACACGGTGGAGTCTGGATTTGATTCCAAGGCTAATTAGAAGCAGGCAAGTGACATGATCTAATTTACACTTTTAGAAAGATCCTTCTAGCTGCTGGAAAAAGAGCTGGGAGACAGGCTGGGACACCTGCAAATTCATATTCAGGAGCGAACAGGATCATTTGGAGGAAAAGGAAGTCCTTTAGAATAACGTGAGCGGCGCAACAATCACACTTTTGATCCCACGCTGTTTTCCTTTTTCAAGATAACCACTGGTTCATGAACGTCTTTCATGTCTTGTAATAGTAAGAGTAATATTTTTTACAAATATATACATATATATTCTGCTTTGTAACCTGCTTTTTAAAAACTTGAACATATTACGAGTACATCTTTATCTTATTAAATATTTTTACCACATAATTTTTGATGGCTGTATAATATTTTAACATGCTGATATATTTTTACCATATAAACTTTCACTACTAGGAAGAGTATAGCAGTGAGAAACCCCCATGGCTGAGTGGTTAAATTTCTGCACACTCCGCTTAGGCAGCCCAGGTTCGCGGGTTCGGATCCTGAGAGTGGACCACAGCCATGGTGTGGCAGCAACTCACATACAAAATGGAGGAAGGGTGATGCAGATGTTAGCTCAGGGCTAATCTTCCTCAAGCAAAAAAAGAGGACGATTGGCAACAGATGTTGGCTCAGGGCGAATCTTCCTCAGCAAAAGAAAAAACAACAAAACTTAGTGAATACATTTGATATTTTCCTAAGAAAAAATTCTTAGAGATGACCTTTCTGATTTAAAGATAAAATTTTTTAAACTTTTGACGTGCGTTGCTATGCTATAGTCCAGGAGGTCTTATTTACTTGTACTTTTGCTAACTCTTGCTAACACAGAAAATTATCAAATTTTTAAATGGAAAATCTTGGCCATTTTTATAGCTATAACGTCCTAAGTTTTCTGTAAGCATTAAAAGGATCAAAAATAAACTCTATTAATTAATTTTAAAAATCCTTCTGCCACTTAATTTATATTTTTCTGATTGAAGAGTTTACCTTTTCCTTATTTGCCCAGGCATATTTTGCACTGAAAAAAAAAAGAGGTACAAAACTAAATTCAGATTAAATCAGAACTTCTTTGAGTACCAAAACTTGGTGAAACTGGCGCTAAGCCCTAACCTCGACCTTAAGTTGGATACGGTCCTCAGGGCAGCATCCTTGTGAATGGATCTGTTTATGCTGTGACTCTTCCACAGGAATGTGTTTGTTTTAGGGGGAAAATTTAGGAAAATAAAAAGGAAATAAAGACTGAAAAAATCCAAAAGACCCAGTTGTCCAGATTTCACTTATCCTCTTCAATTTTTTTTCTGTCTAACTTGTGTTTCCATTTTCCTTATAGACAAAGAAAGCCAGGCCAATCAACATTTGCTGACCACTCACAATATCCAGGCCCATTTCTGTGCCCAGGGAACTCAAAGATAATTCAGCGACTATCTGTGTCCTCAAGGATTTCAGCATTTCACACAGGAGATAAACTGACAAAGTCTCAATCAGTGTGATAGGGTAATGCTGGAAAGTTGCACAAGGTACCATGGAGTGACAAAAAGAGGACCCGAGTGACTTTAAATGAGCCCTCACCAACAGAGACCGTGATATGGTGGCAAAGTGTTGCAGAATGAATACAAGTTCTGAGCTGATATTAGAAGGAAAGGCATGAAACAGCCTGGAATTAAAAGAGAGCTGAAGGGCTGTGGAGAGATCAGGAAAAAAGAAAGGCTAGAGATGAGGCTGATGTGGGTTCGGCGAACCAAGGAGTCGAAAGAAAGATTTCTTGGACTCTCAAGGTCTGGCAATAGTGCTCCTTTATTCAGAGAATAGCATGGAGTAGCCTGAGGACAGGACCCATGGGCAGTGAAGAGCTGCAGGCATGAGGACAGGACCCATGGGCAGTAAGAGCTACAGGCATGGAGACAGCACCCATGGGCAGTGAAGAGCTGCAGGTATGGGGACAGGACCCATGGGCAGTAAGAGCTACAGGCATGGGGACAGGACCCATGGGCAGGAGGGACCTGAAGCATGGGGACAGGACCCATGGGCAGTAAAGAGCTGCAGGCGGCTGGTTATTTTTAAGAAACAGTAAACACAGGTGAAGCTCTGAAAATCTAGTAGAAGTTACCCTTTTGTAAGAGACGTTTACTTTTATAAGGGAAATCACCATTTGTCTTCCTCTCTGTATCAGGAAGAGGAGGATGACTAAATCTCTGGAAACTCTCATCAATGGAGAAGGCAAGGATTTAAACCTGCATAAAGCCATGCCCTTGTTGACTGTGCTTTTCCTGATCATCTCTCATAACTGCCCCATTCCCCCCCGCCCCCAAAAAATCTTCTGTTGTCTTTAGCTGTAGATGGTATTTAAGGTGCTGGCTTGGGCCATTTCTGGGAGTTGCTCAGTTTTCCTGGGTAGCTCACATGTTTACAAGAGGTTCACATGTTATTAAACTTCTGTTTTTCTCCTGTTAATCTGTCTGTTATTACAAGGTGGGGGGTGGGTCTCAGCCAAGAACGGCAAAAGGTGGAGGTAAAATTATTTTTCATCCCCCACAAGGGCAAGACCACGAAGAGCGAGGGATGGCACACTATGGCCCATGGGCCAAATCCAGGCCTCTGTCTGTTTTGGTACAAACTGCCAGTTAAGAATGGTTTCACATTTTTAAGTGTAAAATGCAAAAATGACTATTAGCCTTTCTGTGAGAACAAGTTCTTGATTTTGCTTCCTGATCCACAAAGCCTAAAATATTTATTATCTGGCCCTTTACAGAAAAAGTTTGCCAACCCCTGGTGAATTTTATGTTCTATCCTCAGAATATTAAATTCTACCCTGTGGGTGACAAATGCCATTAAGCAGAAGATGAACATGTTTTATGTTGCATTAAAAAAATATATCTTGGGAAAAAGCATTCAGTAAACTCAAGGGGAGGGGGAGGCTAGGAAAACAGCTAAAAACCTACTTCTCTAGTCTAGAAAAGGTGCAATAATCAAAGAAGGATCATTGTTTATGTTAGATACTTGAAAAAACATGCACTATATTCCCAATAAACAATGAAATCCTAGATTTAAAGGATGATTCCCCATAATCAAAGTGACCCTTGGGGGGAAAATTCTAAATCGTGGCTCTTGCACCCAGCCTAAATTTTATGCTGTCACCCTCACAGACAGCAGTGACCAGCTGTGATCATCCTAGACTATGTGAATGTCCAGAACTGAAAACTCCAGATAATTGTGTAAATTATCTGACATAGATCTGACTGGGAAAACTCTAAAAGGAGTTAAGTAATGAAAAGGGAACAAATATTTGAATTCCTGTTCAGGCGGTAATTGAACATTGCACCTCCTTGTCAATGTAATTAATCTATAATCAATCTATAAATCAAAACTGGGGTGAGTTTATTATATGAGCCAGTTTTGAGGACTATAGCCCGGGAGCAGCCTTCCCCAAGGAAAGAAGCGTTCTGAAGAAGCAGGGTGTACAGAGTCATTATTTAACACCTTGGAACAACGAAGATATACCATGTGTGACAGGAATATCCCTTGTACTACAGTCAGGAGATCCTTTGCTAGCACGGCGGGTCAGTGGTCGCGAGACGAGCACAGGTCAGTAATTAATCCTTAGTTTCTGGGAGGAAATACTTATCTATAAAGAAATGCTGATACGGGAGGAGGTAACATCCCTATCTTTAAGGGCATCGTTCCCGGCTTTGGGACACTCTAAATGTTTAAAGCAGATGGGCAATGCATGCTCAACAGGCACGCGGGCCACATCAGGCTTTTCTGGAAAAACAAGGTCAGCCCCAATTAATTTTAAACCAAATGGCTTCCTGAGATACCACAATGTATCTTATTTGTCTTCATTTCTTCACCATCTCATTGGATTCCCTCTAGCATGCCTCAAATCATAGCACGGGGAAGATAACATACTCTTCCAGCGCATAGACTTGATTCTGTCCCTGGTTCTGGTCAGTTCAGACCGAGGGGGTGGTTCTAATAAACCAAATGATAGGGCTGTGGAAACAGTTCAAACCACATGACAACAGCTATTTTCTCTCAAGCTTCCCTGGAAAGCAAGAGAAGAATGCGGTCTGAATTCCTTTGCAAGGGCAGTCTATCTCAGCCTCCTTCTCTGCCCTTGCATTAACTGCATTACTATGAGATGGGAAGGTTCCAAGCCACAGTGATGCACATTTCTAGGTGATTCTTTTGTCCCCCTTTGAGTCTTTCTGATCAGCAAAATTGATATTTAATCTCCAGAGCAGTAAAAGACCAACCCCAGTGAAGATGCCTTGCATACCTCTTATGAGCAGCCTAAGGCATTCGACATCACTGGCACCAACTGATTCAAGCATTGCTTCATGGAGCTTCTGGAATTCCAAGAGAACTAGGCCAACCAGCACGAGGTTGGCCCCATTGTTTATTTGTGCAGGTCTATCAGCAGGGGCTAGAAGCCACTTTCCCCTAAGGGAGGCTCACAGGAAGAGGGAGATGGAGCCCACTCTAAGACATCCTCACATCTTTGGAGTTTTGCTCTGCTCTGGTCTTCATCCAGGGCATGAGTGGCTGCTGGCACACGTTACATGGCTTTCTGGTGACCATTCCTGTGAATAACATCCTCCTGTGTCCCATGGCTCTCCAGTCACTGTCGTCTTTCTCTAGCCACCTTTCTGACTTCTCTTCGGACCTCTTGGTTTCTCACTGAGCCCTCTCTCACTGCAGCATCCGTTGCATCTCTCTTCACAGGTCCTGCAGTGGCCTGATAAAGACAACGTGGAGAAAAACACAGGTGCAACCATCAGCTCTGATTTTCTTGTGATGTATGTTGAGTACTTGTCCCTTCTGTGGCTTGGGATGTGTCCTCACAATCCCCAGCTGTGCTTTCCTACAAAAGAATATGTGGACATCCCCTCCCCTCCGCGCTGGCATCATATAACCTCTAACTCTTCCTCTTGTGTATCCTAATATTTAGGACAGAATTATAAATTATATTTGTAAATAACCTTAAATATCTCATGGTTCACCAGGGAAATTGGAAAAATTATCTCCACTAACACCACAGAGTTAATCACAACTGTGTATTATGACAATTGGCACTGGGGAAGGTGAATCAGAAACCATAAGAATGGTCTCACATTATCCATCTATCTAATGATGTTGACTTCACTGAAATAGCCCATGCTGAAGATAAATGTGCTGTTTGTAAACCTAGAAATGAAAATGCAAAGAATATCGATCTGAGAGTAAGCAAAATCATCAAAAGTTTGAACTCACTAAACCCGGAATTAAATAATAGAAGTTAATCATTTTTCTTCAAAAATGTTAGCCAACTAGGCATTATAATGGAAAAATGAAATATTACCTGGTGCTTATTCTGGATTTCTCCAGAAAAGTGAGGAAAGTACAAATGAGGGATGAGTCCAGGGTGCATGAACGCGTGTGCATTTTAGAGGTGAAATGAACCACCCCCAAACCTAACTGCTTAAGACAACAACAGCCACTTATTCGTTCATGATTCTGCAGCTTGGACCAGGCTTTGCAAAGATGGCCCATCTCTGCTTCACAAGGCATTGGTTGGGATCTTTGCAAGGCTCCAGTCAACCAGGAGCTTGGTTGCAGCTGGACATCCAAAGTGGCTCCACTTTCCTATCTGGTGCCTGAGCTGGGCGGCTGGAACCCTGGGGGCGGCTCAGCCCTTTTTGAGTAGGATAGTCAGGCTACTTAAATTGTGCCTCAGGATTCCAAGAGAATGAAAGGGTTCTTAGGGGCCAGAGAGTTTTGTGACATTCTATTCATCAAAACAAGTTACAAGACAAGATTCAAGAGGTGGAAAGTAGACCCCACATCTCGTTGGGAGGAGTGACACATACGTATGTGCGGGGGTGGGAGGAATTGTTGGGAGCCATATTTGAGACACTTTGCCACAGATGTTTCTGCGTTAGAGTACTGACCTTGATAGAGTAGGACCTTGATCAAACTCTAGTCAGGCTCTGAGAAGTGAGCCTTTTTTCAACTCGTTCTCAACTTTGGCCTTTGGAATTGCAACTTGTAGCACAAACGATTTCCTCTGCATCCCCAGAACAAGAGACTTGAGCAAATACTGGCATAGTTTCTATCAGCTCAAGCCTGTGCCCCTAGGATGATAACCCTGACCCCCTTAAACGCCTGCCTGAGAAAATTCAATGCTGCCAAAATAATTTACTGTTTGTTCTGGCCAAAATCTGACTAAAGGCCCCCAACCTCCCTCTTCTTAGAGCATTTACTTTAGAAAACTTGCAACTGTAAATCCTTTCTCGGTTCCTTTGAGATATATCTTCTACAGCCCAGGAATATCTTTCTCAAGGACCTGGGAGCCATCCTTTTGAAATGTAATCATCATGAAAGATAGGGCCCCTGTCTCCCAGTCTCTGTGGGTGGGAAAGATCCGAACTGCGATAAGCACCAGTTAGCAGACACAGATGGCGCACTCACATCAACCAACCCCTCTACCTGGTCTTTGTAATTTTTCATTCCCTGGCTCCACTGAACCCCTGTCCTCTCCTCCTCCCTCATTCTCCCTTTGAAAAGCTCAGTCGCTTTTGTACAGATCGGAGGTGAATTCAGGCTCTCACCCCTACTGCAGCAGCCTGGATAAAATCTCATGCAGTGTTGAACAAGTATCTGTTGAATAATTTTTCTTTGACAGTGCTCCTGGTGAAAGATGATGTTCTCTTGACTAGGGTATTTACAGTCAGGAGGTAGAGATGTAAAAAGAACTGAGACGCATTTAGAAGCTGGACTAAAAGTTCTTGGAGATTCAGAGAATGAGGAGGAATCAAGAGTCAAAGATAAGGTTGAAGACTCTGGCTTGGGAAGCTGTGGGGTTGGTGGTGTCATTCAGTTGATATCGACCCTGATATCAGTTTCCCTACATTAAACCCAGCAGATATGGGGTTAAAACCAAAACACTCATTCCCTGCTTACTCTCTGGAGGATAGAATCCACTATCCTCCATGGAGACAGACACCATCAAGGACAAGCACCTGGACTATCTCCTCCCCACAAAGAGATACAGACTGGCGGGAAAGCTGCTGACCAGCAAGGTCACAGGCTTCCTCCTCTCTGCAAGTAGTCTCAAGGCCAAAGACAGGCTGGTGGGAAAGCTCCGACCAGCAAGGCCATATGCTCCCCATCCCCTACCTAAAACCCTAAATAAAAACCCTTCCTTTTAGCTTTTCGGGGAGTTTTGGATTTCAGCGTTAGCTGCCCTCTCTCCTTGCTCAGCGCTGTGCAAAAGCAAAGTTCCTACTTTCTTCCACCACACCCGGTGTCAGAGATTGGCTTGCTGCACAACAGGTGAGCGAACTCACTTCAGGTTCAGTAACACAATGAGACTGGCAACACGAGGAGAGGAGTCGGTTGGGCTCAGTTCACACATGCTGATTAGGAAAAGTCCTCCAAATAAAGATGCCCATTTGGCCATTGGGTGTATGGACTGAAGCTCTGGAAAGAGACGAGCAGGAGGAGTGCATCTTGAAACTATGTATTTCAGGGGCTAAAGTCAGCAAGTAGTTGAGGAAAACTAGAGTGAGTGTTTAGGAGGAAAAGAAAAGAGCTTCAATCATTTGGGGATGAGCAAATAAAATGTTGGCCATGAAGAAAACTGAGAAGGAGCAGCCAGCCAGAAGGCAGGGTGGGATCAATCCCGGGTATGGGTAGAGAGAGGATCAGTGGGCCAGTGTCACTCCATGTGACAACAGTGATGCAGGTTGGGCTTAAATGCAGGCCATCCCAGCAGAGGAAGGTTGTTCTTTCTCACAGCTCCAGTGTCTCTGGGAAACAGGAGGAAATTTAGACAGCTGAGAACAAGGGCAGTAGGAAGAGCAAGATAGGGTAGGAGGAAAGTGGAAAAGATTTGAAATACCTGTTACAGGAAATGAGAGCAAAAACTGAACCAGGTTCAAGGTTATGTTACCAAGACTCTACAGCAGACAATGTAAAGATGGGAATGAACACAGAAGTGGCTGCCCAGCACGCAGGATGAGCACAACTAATTCAGTGTCACGGCACAAAATGTTGGAGTCTCTCCACAGCTCTTCCCCAACATACACCAAGATATACACGAATATATTCTTTACTCTTAGAGGCTATGTTATAGTCTTAGAGGGTATCTTCTATTCTTTACTCTAGAGATTGGAACAACATGAGGGAAACAAAAATCCTTTCTGTTTGTTTTTGTTTTTCTGTTACTGCATCAAAATCCTCCAAATCACACGATTTTCCCCAAATGAAACAGTGACTGGAGGGCTTTGTTGACTTTTTGATATTCATCAGTTTGATGCCAATATAATCAGTTCTAAGCAGAAGATTGCTCAGTCTCCACGAGCTGCCCCACTCTCCCCAGCTGCTGATAAAGTTGAGGTACGCGTCGAACATTCTCGAGTTCAGCTTCCGTAGCCTACTCTTGCCGAGGGTGATGTGGACCCCTCAAATCAGCAGCGAATATCACTCAGTGCTCATTATATGCCAACACTGTGCTTGCTTACCTTTAAGAGCTGGTTATTTAAGAGTCCTTAAACTTAAGGATATTGAAAGGATAACTTAAAGAACTGTTTGGATGGGATTTACTTTACCTACTAATTAGTTCCAGATATCAGGCGGGGAAAATTCTAGTTTGAATACTGCATCGGGCCCTCAACCTGAATTTATCTGTCTTCTGAGAAAGGATCAAAAATTGAGATAATGAGATGGTCCCGGAAATCAGAAAACACCGTGTCACACTGGCTGCTGACTTCGCCACAACATCTGAAGTGGGTGCAAGAGGGAGATGTGCGTCCCCACCACTTTACTTCCTTATTGACTGGCAATGCATATAGACACAATGGACATTGTTTTAGTATTTAGTGTCTAGAATTATACACTCCTTTTCAAAGTTAAATGAAAAGGTAGCCTTTGTTGTAAATTATTCTTCCGTGTCTTTTACTGATGTTTTCCCTGTCGCTTACTGGCATAGGACATATGAAAGAAACGTCCCATCTCTGTACCAGCCAAAAAGGTTCAGATGATGACCGTTAAATAATTCAGGTTTTAAAGGAAAAGCTGGCAGGAGCCAGATGTGTCCAGAACATTTCTTTTGTTTTTGTTTTGCTTTTTTCTAATTAGCCTCATGCAGCCCCTTTGAAAACACACAGGGGACAAACACGGTTTCAGGTGACATCAGCTGGTAGACAAATTTGCTTTCCTTTATCCACTCTCATATCTATTGTCATTTACCTTAGACAAATGTAATTTTAGACAAATCTTAGATAAATGTAATTTTGTTCATAAAATGTAAAAAATTGTAAGGGTAAAGACGGTAACTTATAAGTTAGCTTTTCACTGAGCACCCAGCACGATTCTATGATCTTGAAGAGCTTTCATGTATAAAATAGTGTTATGATCTGCTATTCTTAAAAAAGATCAGTTTTCCTTGGACCACTTAGAAGTGCCACCAGCTCCATGGATAGGGTAAGTTTTCAGCCAGAAAGCAGCACAATTTATCTTCCTGAATAAAGCACAGGAAATATGTTTAATTCTAATTCTTTCTTTCTGCCTTAGTTTTTCACTGGAATTTCAGGTATAAAGATAACATTATTAAGAACTAATGCTTATATAGTGATGGCTATTTACCAGACAGTGTTACAAACTCTCTGCGTGCATTAACTAACTTAATTCCCCAACGACCCTGTGAGATAGGTACCTAATAGTGTCTCCATTTTTCAGAGAAAGAAACAGAGGCACAGAGAAGTTAGCTTTCCCAAGGTCACAACTTGTGACTGGAGGAGCCAGGGCTGTGCTCATAATCATGCAGCAGACTGCGCTGCCAATACTGAGCATCACACGGTCGCCATCTGCAAAGAGGGCAGTCTGGTGGGTACCACAGACCCTACATAGATATTTATAATAAAATGTGGAACTACAATAGTAGAGATATGTGCCCAACATTATGGGAACTCAGAGAAAGATATACCTGAGCCAGCCCGGGGAGAGGCCAGTCTGAGAAAGCTTCCTGAGCAGGTAAGTTCCTGAGTTGAGCCTTAAAGGACAAGAAGACATGAAATATGCAAAAATGGGGAAAGGTGAGCAAAAGCAGCAAGGTGACAACATGCACGGAACGACCACATTTCTTCAAAACTCTGTTGCAATTGGTGGTAAGATCTCCATTTTCATGTGTGCCACTAAGGAGGAGAAAATGCTGCCAATTACCCTATGATTTATCATCAATTGAAACAAGCATGCTGACTTCAGAGACACTAAAATGTGAAAAAATGTGCACCCTAGAATAATGAAATATGGTACAAATAGTTTGGTATAGCTGGCAAATTAAGTGAAAGGGAAATAGTGGCAGGTTGTTGCAAAATCTAGCCCTTTGGCAGTGAGGGGAGAGAAATAAGACCAGAGGTAAGCTGTTTTTGCACTCAGATCGATAGGACTTGATGACCACCTGGTGGTCCTCAACATCTAAATAGTTGCTAAGTGGTTATGATTCTTAATACTAGGTTTTCCACTTACGGTGGCTTCAGATAGACAGATAGATAAATACATGATAGATAGATAGATAAAGATAAAGAGTAAATCAACTTAAAGCTATAAGATGGGTGACATATGGCAGTAATAATTTTGTGAAGATAACTCTGATAAAAATTCATGAAGAATAGCAGGGGTTTGGCCTAGAGACATAGATGTGAGAATCTTCATCAAAGAAATGGCCGATGGAAATATAGAGAATGACGATCACACCCAGAGAAAGTGTGCAAAGCTTAGCTACAAGCTGAGACTAACAATCAGATCCTCAAAATAAAAAAAAAAAAAAGTGAAATACGTGTATTTCAAGGTGGGATAAGCATCCTGAGGATCCAGTCTAAGCAAAAGATATCTTAGATAAAAGCATCTTTCATTTCCTAAACTGACATTATGAGTCATAAAATACGATTTGCCAAATGAAGTGTGTCTGGCAGAGGAACACTCAGACCTTCATGAATGGTGGACATTGCAGGAGGTGGTGGAAAGAGGGAGCTAGACTCATTAGTCACCAAGAGAATAAAAGAGCTATCTATAGAATGAATGGAAAGTTCTGAAGCTCAGCTGATTTCCGAGGTCAGTACGTCATATCCACAAATATTTACTGAGCGCCTACCCGGTACAAGGTGTACTCCTGATGAGATTCCTTCACCTCCTCCATTCAAACCCAAGCGGCCCAAACCCAGAGCCCTTAAGCATGGATCTCATTCCATCCGATAACAGCAGCGGTGATGTCACTTTTGGCGTCTTGCAGAAGTCCTTCAAAATGCTTATACACAGGAGCCGACAGAGGACAGCTCGTTGTAAACCTCGTCGTTTGCCAGAAACGTGGGTGGCAGGCAGGCTCCTTTGTTCAAATCACACTCAGAAAACACAGAAATCCAAGCTGTCGCCTGACATTCGACTAAAGAGTGTTTAGATTCCACACTGCGCTTGTATTCTTGCTATGAGGTCTCTTTCCATTTATGAGCAGTCCTCTTTTCGGGAGGCCAACATGACATCCTGTCCTGCAGAAACCACAAGTGAATGCACGTTCAAATCCCTGGTATTCCTTTTAGAGGAGGCAAGTGGTATTTTTCCATTTTATAGATAAAATATCTAAAGCACTAAGAAGTATGTTGAGTTGCCTGAGTTCTTCCAAGTTAATCTCTGAAGGGAGAATAGACTCCACTGATGATTCATAAAATTGTAAGTTTAAGAAAAAAACTGTTTTAAAGAAACATAAGGTAAAGACTAGTTAGACTTGGGTCAGGTTTGACAAACAAGTGGTTAATGCTATAAAAAAATCACTCAGTCATTGTATGATTTAAAAAAAACCATTATATAGAGAGATGGATGGATAGATGTATGATGGATTGATGATAGATAGATAGATAATAGGTCCATAGATGGATGGATGCATGGATAGATACATATGTACACACATGGATACATGGATGGATAGATAGGTAGATGAATGCGTGGATGGTTGGATGGATAGATGATAGATACATGGATTGATGGGTATGTATATAGACAATGGATAGATGATATAGATAGACAATATATACATGGAAAGATAGAAAGATAGATAGACAGAGAGAGATACGTTGATCATGACCAGCATTATTTGGCACTGAATACTGAAATATGAGTCAATTATAAGACAGTGAAAAGAGCGCTAAGCTTGGTCTCTTGAAATCACTGCCTCATTGTGTGACCTGGAACCAGTCCCTCGACTTCTTGAGCCTACCTTGCCTTGCCTGTTAAATAGGGATCAGCATATAGCCCTCGTGGAGTTATTAGTAATGGTACCACGATTATTAATAACTAACATCCTACTGAATAGCAGTCATTGGGTTAAGAATTTTATGTAGAGTATCTTACTTGGTCCCTAAGGCAATCCTATGAGGCAGATTATTTTCAGACAAGGAAAATGAAGTAGAAAGAGGTTTCCTCAATGGTCTGAGGTCACATAGCCATCAGGTTGAGAAGCCAGATCTGAACTCTGGTCTAGCTTTTCTGAAGCCTATATATTTTTTACTACTGTGTCTGAGACTCTGGGCATGAAGATGTTTGGGAAATTGCCGCGTGAAATATATAGCAAACACATATCTGTAAAATACATATACAATATATAAACATAACATGCAATTCCCTGAAGCAAATGGAACATAATCAACTAATAAGTACATCGTCCCTGTGACTTGCCTCAGTTGCAGGGAATGCTAAACCCCAGAATACGTTTCTACCTAGCCATTTGTGCTGGAGCCCCGGAGGGTGCTGGGGAAAGGGGTGAGGTCTAGGTGGTACCTCATCCTGGGGAGCCACAGAGATTCTGCTTTCCCACCCTGCTCCTCCTGACATCAGGGCAGGACCCCCAAAGCAAATCTTTGCATTGGATGGAGAAGTAGGCGTTGGGTTTAGCATTCCTGCATTTCGAATTCAAATGGGGAGATGTGAACCGCAGTCATAGCATATGAGGCAATGACCCAACAGCCAAAAACACTGTCGCAATCCCAAACAGGAATGACTGGAAAGGAAAACAGAGAGCACCTCACTGGAAATCACACAGTGGAGGGGATTAGGGGAGAGTGGTGAAGGAAGAGAAAAGTTCACCGTCTGTACTCCCAGCCACAGACGTCCTCAGGTCCTCATTTACTGCTGAGTTATGTAAAGAAGATGCTGATGGATACATATACACCTTGAGAGAGCAGCTATCCGCCCACCAGCCTTACAGCCCAGGCAAATCAAATGTGTACAAGTGCGTACTAGCAGCAAGATTCCGTTATTACTCCTCACCACATCTCTATCATAACCGTAATGTTACTATCCCCATTGGTCATTATTATACCTTATAGGCCTTTGACATCGTATATGAATAGCAAATGGCAGACATTAACTCATATTTGTGGGTGCGACATCCATGTCATATTTATATATGTGTGTGCATATATGTCCATATACACACATACACTTCTTATACACACAAACATATGTTATATGCATATACGTACAAAAACACATATAAATATACATGCACATTTAAATATATATGAAACAGTCAACTGCACTGGAGCTGGAGTTAGACATGATGAGTTCCACCCTCCCCAGCCAGGCCGTGGCCGGCCTCGTGGAGAGAAGCTCAGCCCCTGCTCCCAATTCTGTGGAATTCTACAGGACACCTGCTCTCTCTCTCCTTCTGTCCTGAGTGGGGATGCAGGTGTCTCTGTAACCAACTCTCTTCTGTTTACCTAGCCTGTTCTGCTCTTTACTTTCTTTCCGCTGACTCAGTCTTCACTCTGCACACCAGGGGCGCCCATTCCAGGTAAACAGACTCTCCCTCCACACTCAGCCTCTTTACAGACTTTCCCTCCTCCTCTGTGCTCGACAGAAACACAGCCTTCCCTTTAGTCTCCTTAGAGAGACTACAGCTCACTCTGTGTGTCTCAGGGTCAAAGCCAGGACTTCCCTCTTTCTCACTCTCAGAGCTGCTCCTGGAATTTAATAAATTCTCCAGTTTCAAGTAAAACTCTCTGTTTCTTCAAGATTCATGTCACACAGCTATGTCTTATTATGCTGATCCTCATTCCTATCATTTAATGATAATAGTGTAATGTAATGCTGAACACACAGAGCTCAGCAATTTTACCAATTTTAGTTCTCATTGTCCCTGTGTAGATTATTCAGCATGGAAATTTCTTTCCTTTCTTCTAGAAGAAAACCCACCTATCCCATAAATTTTCTGATCATTCTAGAATCACATTAAATTACCAGCCATGGCCTCAACTCAGAAGCTGGACTATCCTGTCTAATATAATACACAGGGCTTTCATCCCTATTCCATCACGGTGATGGTCCTCTCCTCAGCTCCAGCCCAGCTTGCTATGGAAGGCAGCCTGCCTGAGGGGAAGTTCTTAGAGAGCATCCTCCCACAAGACTGACTTGTCCTGCTCCTTCTGCAGCCCCTAGGAATCTGGTGCTCCTCCTCCAGCTCCTGTCCATCCAGGTGCCATGGCCCGTCCAGTCAGCCCGATTGGACAAGACCTAATACAACCGCGCAGCAGCTCTTTCTTTGGGGACCGTATCAGGTCCATGGGAAACGTCAGCCCAGCTTTTGCTCTGACCAACTCCAAGAGTGCAGGCTGAACCCAATGTAGACCTCCTCCCTTGACTACTCCATGAGCAGTTAGCCCTTTAGATTTTATGGAGGCAAGTGAGACCTTAGTACATTCTCTCTCTCATACCACGGGCTCACATAGGGAATTCTCCAAGTAGTTCTGTTGCAGCCACTCACCTCTCCTTCATGGGGAGGGGGCGAGGGAGGACTTCAAGCGTCACTTTCTCCAGGGAAAGCTGTTTAACAAATATCTCTCCTTATGGCCAACAACCGATACTTCCATTTTATTCCCTCCATGGAGGTAGGGGTTTAAGAGCTGTAAATTGATTCTGATTTTTATGATTTTGTTTCTGTTTTAGATATTTTCTCTGATAATTTACATTCACTCAGGCTCCTCACTTTGGAATCTGATATCCATCGTTTTAGGGTCTTGGCCTCTTGACTGAGCATTTAGCATGTGACATTATTCTCAAATAATAGTCCAACGACTCTAGGAGGTTGGCATTATGATTATTCCCCACTCACAGTTGAGGAGAATGAGGCTTAGAGAGCGGTAAGATGAATTGCCCAAAGTCACACAGTAAGGGGTAAACCTGGACTCTAAATCATGTTTCTTGGACTTCAGAGCCCAGGCTGTTCTTATACTGTTCTCCATTGCTTCTTGAATGTACTGACTCTCCCAGGCCTCTTTTTCAGTTACTGGAATCTTTACTACAGGCCTTACTGACTTCTTCCCCACCCTCAACACTGCCTGAGTGTCTTCACTTTCCGTGTTGACAATCTACCCAACGGTCACATGGTCTCCTCAGTTTTGATGACCTCAAACTCCACTCTTCATAGCCACTCACGCCTGTGGCTACCACCTCCTCTCCTTACAACTCTCTCCTTCATTTGTTATCACAAAATAATTCCTCAGGTAGTAATATTCAGACTGCTAGTCCCTTGATGCATCTAATTGTTTTGTCTCCATCAGTTCCCTCCTATGCCTTTCCTCTCCTACCTTGTTTGTTGCATGGCCAAGCTTCTTGCAAGAGTTGGCTGATGTGCTTTCCCTACTTCATTATTACTCAATCTGTAGAAACGTGACCCAGCCTCCATTGTCTCTTTGCTCCCAGTAACCACTATTGTGGGATAATATTTGTAACAATTCCCTCTTTTTCTCTTTTATCTCAGCTAATATGTCATCCCCTTCTAGAAGCCTTCCCTAAGCCAATGTAACTGAGTGGGGTACCTCTACTAAATGCATACATAGTACCTGAAACCCTGAAACCACCCCCATCATAACATTAGTCCTTAGCACCTGCACCCACCCCATCATAACATTAGTCCTTACCAGAATGTAAATTCCTTGAGGACAGGAATGGTATTTTGTGTCCTAAGGAGATCCCTTCACTTAACAGAGAATTTGACAAACAATAAGGGCTTGTCAAATACTTTTTTTTAAAATGAGCTTCATTTGACATACAACACTGTGTAAATCTAAGGTACACAGCATATTGCTTTGATAATTTACATTGCAATATGGTTGCCATAGTAGCGTCAGCTAATACCTCTATCACCTCATAATTATTCTTTCTTCCAGTGTTGGGAACAACTAACTCTAGTCTCTTAGCAGATTTAACGTTTATAATAGAGTTTTGTTGTCTATAATCATCGTACTATGTTTTAGGTCTCCAGGACTTATTGGACTTATCTGCCAGCTACAAGCATATGCCTTAAACAACACGCCTCCCATCCCCCTGCCCCCAGGTCCCTGGTAACCACCATTTTACTCTCTGCTTTATGATTTAGGTTTTTTAGATTCTGCATGTAGGAGATATCAAACAGCATTTGTCTTTCTCTGTTTGACTCCCCTCACTTAATATAATGTCCTCAAGATCCATCTGTGTTGTTGCAAATAGCAGAATTTCCTTGGTTCTCATGGCTTAATAGTATTCTGGTGTGTGTGTGTGTGTGTGTGTGTGTGTGTGTGTGTGTATACATATATATACCACTATATATATACATACATATATACATATATATATATATATATATATATATATATATATATACCGCATCTTCTTTATTCATTCATCCATTGATGGACATTTAGGTTGTTTCCATATCTTGGCTATTATGAATAATGCTGCAATGATAAAAGTATGGAGCTTGCTCAAAAAACTAAGAGAACTACCATATGATCCAGCAATCCCACTTCTGGGTATATATCCAAAGGAAATGGAAACAGGTTACTGAAGAGCCATATACACGCCCATGTTTGCTGCAGCATTATTCACGACAGTCAAATACGTGTTGAGTGGATGAAAGAAGGGGCAACAGAGGGCTCCCACTAAGCTGACAGAAAAACTAATCAAGAGACAGGTAGAGGCAAAGCTTTTGAGGAGGCAGCTTTGCAGAATAATCCAGATGGAAGGAAATATGTGGAACTTGGCCCCAAGACATGACTGGGAGTCTTGCAGGAAGGAATCGGGAGTGAAACACTAGTGAGCAGTTGTCAGGGCAATTTTTACTTTCCAGAGGGAGAAGAAAAACCAAAGAAATGCCTCATGTTATTATTCATGACAAGAGCTTAATGGCCAAGTGGGAACATTTGTTAGAGGAAAACTGAAAGGAAGAGTTTAAAAGCTAAGACAGCCCGGTGACTATTTCAGAACAGCTTGCTAAAAGTCCAGGATAAATGCATGCCAAGGAAGCAAAAGACCTGGCACTTTAAAGAAAACAACAAAAGCACACATACAACTCTTCATGCTCAACTGGCAAAAGAAAATAGGGTTTTCTCCTGCCATTTTTCAAAAATGGAAAGACAGCCTCAGTGAGGAAAACAGGAAGGCATACACTAGAAATTAGACATGCCCAAAAAAGAATTTGAGAGAGAATTGGTAAGGGACTCCAAGGCTAAAAATAATAGACTCTTTATATTTATAAAAAGGGTGAGGTCAGTTAGAGGCTCAGGGAGCTGGTTAAATGGATGTTGTGCAAACGTAGAACTCAGATAAACTGCAGCAACGGCAACAACATAACAGAAAATTTTAGCGATTGCCAGTCATACGCTAGACACTGCACCAAGTATTTTATGTACATTGCCTCCTTTAATCCTCACGACGTCCTGCTATTTATCTCATTTTACGGATGAGAAGCCTGAGGCACAGGGAAGTCAAGTGATTTTCACAAAGTCACACAGCAGATAGGTAACAAACTTGAGATATAAATGCAGGTCCGAGTCTGGAGTCTGTATACCCTGTGTCTTAGACTTTGCTAGCAAATTATCAAGTAGATCAGAGTTACTGGATCAATTACTGGAAAATACACAGGGTGAAACTGTCAAGCCAGATATAGATACAGCAGGTAAAGACCAGATGGCACCTACATGACGGGTCATGGAAAAATTGTGGTGTTATTGACACACAGCTTCTGAACCGGAGTGATGAGTAATGTGATCTATGCCCCAACCCCAGCCCACTGCCCACCTCCAAAATGAACCCAGAGGGAACTACAGAGCAGTGAGTTCAGATTTCATACCAGATAATTTAGCGTTACTTATGACCAAAGTTAGTGACTGGGTATTTAATAAAATAGGACCTACCTAGAAAAAGCCACACCGTGATTTGTGAGAAAGGAATGCATGCCTGTCTCATCTATTACAGCAAACTCTGTGCTTTAATTTGCCCCTTCAAATAGTTAAAGAAAACTATGGCTTTGATAGATTTTGACATTATTTATTTTGACATTATTTGAGACCCTGCCTTGTTCCAAAGGGGCTTAAGAGAGATGAATAAAACACAAGTTAAATTAAAAGAGAAAGCAAGAAAGTCAAGGGTAGGAACAAGAACTATGCCTGGAAATTGGGCCAAATCCTGTTACATTGGTCCACACATTTAGATTCTAAGTTTTCTAGCAGCTAACACATACACATTCATGTTCAAAAAGAAACATTGTCAATTATACAATTTACCGTTTCAAAGAGATGAAGGCAGATTAATTGCTTGGGAGCATTTATTTGTTGTTGATCCTAGCATGGGCAGGAATTTATTCTGGGGGGTCACATAAAAAGGATCCTGTGTGATGTAACCAACAGCTTATCATCATCAATTATGGTGAATACAAGGCTGAGTTTCAAAAAGCTATTTCTTACATCTATCTCAATATAGACGGAGAGCATCAAAACAAAGCATTGTATTAAAAAATCCCACAGGGTCAGATTTTGATGCTTTTGAAATAATTTTGTGTCAAAGACTTAATTTATTTGGGTTACTAAAGGATTGTAAAATGGTTTCATTATTTGCTACTTGGCAGACAAGGTTAGGAATAAATGATCAATTCTCTAGATGAAGAAATATTGGTATGTTTCCCAGGAATGAACACTTTTCTAAACGATTTGGAGAGAGGTGTTTAGAGTGAGATCTTTGGGGTTGGTGCTGGTGCTAAGTTTTCTGAGGTTGTATGCTCATTCATTTATTTATTCACCAAATATTTATTAGACACGATTATTTTCCAGGCAAACATGGTCTGAGGTTCTGGGGCTACATTAGCCGTCATCCTCATGGAAATTCCATTTTGCTGATAACCACAGGACTTTTTCATAAAACTGGACAAGAAGGCAAAATACTGTCAGATGCTTTTAATGAAAAATGCAGACTGGTTGCACTTCTGGTAAGAGATGCATTCCTGAAAACCTCGCATAATTCAAGCCTAATTTTCCCTTAGGACCAGATGTAAAAGTGGAGTGAAGGAGTGAATTAAGTTTCGGGACCATCTATTCTTTCAACTGTTATTACGCATTTTTGCTTTAAGACTGCTTTTTATTTCCTCAGCAATGTCTCTAATGTTTCTCTTAGTACTCTCTCCAAAATTAACAGCACAGCACATTTTGGTAGGTTGACCTACTTCACAGTGTTTTATCACATTTAACATGTTTCTACAAGTTAGTGATTTCCAAGTGCAATTTTCAGCAGCAGCTCTAGTACCATAACGTACTGAATGTTTGGATGACATTGTTAAACGAGATATTTTTTCAGGATTACATTAATAATAACAATGCATATTAAATAATGAATTATAACAATAATACATATTAAGACCAAAATAATGGTTACCAGAATTGCTCAGGAGTGCCAATACACGTTAATTGCAACATGCTTCACAAAATGCTGTCAAAATTGGTAGGTACGTTATTTTTTTTTCAACAGTGAGTTACACCATCATGTGGCAGCGGCATAAAAAGTTCTTACAATTGAGTCTGGTAGTAAGTTTTAAAATTTTGCAATTCTTGACACTTTAAAAAAAATTGAGATCTGTACACTTTATTTTGGCATAAAGCATGATCTTACATAACATTTCGTACTGCACTATTTCACATTTGCCTACTTCAAATTCACATAAAATGTGACTGGCTTTTTGGAGCCAGGCAGTCTTGACTCCTGGCTTCACCACTTAAACCTTTGGTCAATACTCATACATCTTTAAGCCTTAGAATCAGGAGTCATGAACTAGGAAACCAGAAAATAAATAAAGCAAAGGAGACAGGTCCCAGAAATGAACTGCTGAAGAGCTGCCGTTCATCCCAGTAGATGTCTGTCTTTTTGTGTACTTGGCCTTGATTTTACAGGTACCGTTGTAGAATATCTTTATTGGAATCTCCTTGAATCTTGCCTAAATCATCATTATTTCCGACTTACTGGGGTTCCAATGAGGTTTTCTAGCCTCAACAAACCAAGCACACTATTCATCGTTAAGCAGAGTGACGCCCACTATCAACATTCCTGTCCGGTCCTCCTTTGCAAGGAGAAAAGCCCTCCAATGAACCAATACGTGTGTGTAGTGGGAGAAAACCAGTCAAGCTATTAGATCTAGGAGGCTTATAATCCTTTTTGTTTACGCTGTATTAATCGTAATATCTCTTCTTTCATTTCTGATTTATTTATTTGAGTCTTCTCTCCTTTTTCATAGTTAGTCCAGCTAAAGATTTGCCAATTTTGTTGATCCTTTCACAAAACCAACTCTTAGTTTCATTGGTTTTTCTCTACTATTTTTCTATTCTCTGTTTTGTTTCTGCTCTCATCTTTATTAATCCCTTCCTCCTGCAATTATATGCCACCAAATTGGATAACCTAGAAGAAACAGATACATTCCTAGAAATATATAATCTACCAAGACTGAATCGTGAAGAAATAGAAAATATGAGCAGACTAATAACTAGTAGGAAATTGAATCAGTAATCAAAAAACCTCCCAACAAAGAAAAGCCCACGACCAGATGACTTCACCAGTGAATTGTACCAAACATTTAGAGGAGAAATGATGCTAACCCTTTTCAAACTCTTCCAAAAAACTGAACAAGAGGGGACACTTCCAAACTCATTTAGAGGCCAGCATTACTCTGGTATCAAAGCCAGAAAAAGACACTCCAATAAGAGGAAACAACACACCAATATCCCTGATGAATATAGAGGCAAAAATCCTCAACAAAATACCAGCAAATTGAATTCAGCAGCACATTAAAAAGATCATACGCCATGACCAAGTGGGATTTATCCTTGGGATTCAAGAATGGTTCAACCTATGAAGATCAATCAATGTGATGTACCATGTTAACAGAACAAAGGATAATAATTACGTGATCATCTCAATACACGGAGAAAAAACATTTGACAAAATTCAACAGCAATTCATGATAAAAACATTCAACAAATAAAAGGAAATTACTTCAATATAATAAAGCCCATATTTGAAAAGCCCATAGCTAGCATCATACTTAATTGTAAAAAACTGAAAGCTTTTCCTCTAAGGTGAGGCACATGGCAAGGATGTCCACTCTCATCACTTCTATTCCACAGAGTACTAGACATTCCGGCCAGAGCAATGAGGCAAGAAATAGAAATAAAAAGCATCCAAATTGGAAAGGAAGAGTAAGATTTTCTCTGGTTGCAGATGACATAATTTTATAAATAAAAAATTCTAAAAACTATTAAAACTAATAAATGAATTCAGAAAAGTTACAGAATACAAAAACAACAAACAAAAATCAGTTGAGTTTTTATATACTAGCAATAAACAATCCAAAAAGGAGATCAAGAAAACAATCCCATAGTGTAAGAAAGAATAGAATACTTAGGAACAAACATAACCAAGGAGACAAAAGACTTGCACACTGAAAACCGCAAAACATTGCTGAAAGAAATTAAAGAAGACACGAATAATGGAAAGATATCCTGTGTGCGTGGATTGGAAGAGTTTAATATTGTTTAAATGTCCACACCACCCAAAGCAATCTACAGATTCAATGAAACCCCTGTCAAAATGTCAATGATGTTTTTTACAAGAATAGAAAAAATAATCCTAAAATTCATATGGAACCACAAAGGGCACAGAATAGCCAAAACAATATTGAAAAAGAACAAAGCTAGAGGCAGAGGCCTCACACTTCCTGATTTGAAAACACATTACAAAGCTACAGTAATCCAAACAATATAGTCCTGGCATAAAAATAAACAGATGGACCAATGATCCTGGCATAAACATGGGCATAGGCACATAGAACAGAGATCCCAGAAATAGATTCACGCATATATGGTCAACCGAGTTTTGACAAACATGCCAAGAATACACAATGGTGTTGGGAAAACTGAATATCCACATTCAAAAAGAAGGAAATTGGACCTTTATCTTACACTATGCACAAAAATCAACTCAAAATATGTTAAATACCTAAATGTACAATCTGAAACTGGAAGACTCATAAAAGAAAATGTAGGGGGAAATCTTTATGACCTTAGCGCTGGCAATGATTTCCTGGATCTGACTCCAAAGCACAGGTAACAAAGGCAACAATCAACACGTGCGAGTACCTCAAGCTAAAAAGCTTCTGCACAGCAAAGAAAACCATCAACAGAGTGAAAAAGCAACCTGTGGTATGGGAGAAAATGTTTGAAAACCACATATCTGATAAGGGGTTAATCTCTAAAATATATAAAGAACTCATAGAAATCAATAGCAAGAAAAAAACGACTTGATTATAAAATGTGCAGAGGGCGGGGCCGGCCCCATGGCGTAGCGGTAAAGTTTGTGTACTCCACTTCAGTAGCCCAGGGTTCATGAGTTCATATCCTGGCATCAGACCTATGCACCGCTTATCATGCCATGCTGTGGCAGGCGTCCCACATATAAAAAATAGAGGAAGATGGGCATGGATGTTAGCTCAGGGCCAATCTTCCTCAAAAAAAAATTGTACAGAGGAACTGAATAGACAGTTTTCCAAAGAAGGCATACAAATAGCCAACAGGTACACGAAAAGATGCTCAACATTACTAATCATCATGGAAATGCAAATGAAAACCACAGTGAGATACCACTTCACACCTGTTAGAACAGCTATCATCAAAAAGACAAGAGATAAGTGTTGACGAGGATATGGAGAAAATGGAGCCCTGGGGCTCTGTTGATAGGATTGTAAAATGGTGCAGCCAGTGTGGAAAACTATATGAAGGTTCCTCAACAAATTAAAAATAGAAATACCGTATGATCCAGCATTCCCGCTTCGGGGTATTTAAGCAAAAGAATTGAAATCAGAATCTCAAAGAGATCTCTACACTCTCACATTAAATGCAGCATTATTCACAATAGCCAAGAAATAGAAATAGCTTAAATGTTCATCAGTGGGTGAATGGACAAAGAAAATGTGATGTATACATGTAATGGAATGTTATTCAGTCATGAAAGAGAAGGCAATCCTGTCACATGCTACGACATAGACGAAGCTGGAGGACATTATGCTGAGTGAAATAAGCCAATCACAGAAGGACAAATTCAGCACGATTCCACTTATAAGAGGTATCTAGAGTAGTCAAGCTCATCAAAGCAGAAAGTGGAACAGTGGTCGCCAGGGGCTGGGGGGAGGGGGAAATGGAGAGTTACAGTTCAAGAGGTACAAAGTTTCAATTACGCAAGACGAAAAAGTTCTGGAGATCTTCTGTACAACACTGTGCTTGAAATTAACAATATTGTACACTTAATCATTTATTAAGAGGGTAGATGTCATGTTATGTGTTTTTTTACCATGCACATAAAAAAAAAAAAAGCAAGCATGAGGAAAGGAAAATATAAAAAAGAGCTAGGAGCCTTAAGCTCTCAAATAAGCTTTCCTACAGGAAGAGGGATTAGATCCTTCTGGCCACAGATTTCATAGATCTCCCCAAATTTAAGGACAACTTGGGCCACGTTCTGCATTCCTCTCCTAACTGCTGCCATCCAGGTCTGCCTCCCAGGCAGCAGCTGGACAGCACGCTCACCCCGGGAGGGGAATCAAGCCAGAACGAAGTGATGCTCTGACTGCTTGTTCTGTGGCACAAAGCCCGTCTTGTCACAGTAGTTCTGGCTGGCAGAGAGCTGTGTGGCGGCTGCCTGGGAAGAAACAGCAGATTAGAACCTCACCCCTTTTTCCTGGCCGGCTCTTTATGAAATGGACACTCGGCTTTCACCTTTAAATTGGGAAGACTTGGAACCACTTATCTTTCCTTTGCGAAGGAACTGAAATCTACACGAAACTTGTTTTTTAATGTCTTTTTTCAAATTGAGATATAATTGACATATAACATCGTATTAGTTTTAGGTGTACATAATGATTTGATTTATGTACATACTGCAAAACGATCACCATGATAAGTTTAGTTAATATCTAGCTCCTCACATAGTTACAAATTTTTGTTTTTATGATGAGAACTTTTAAGACTTACTCTTAGCAACTTTCAAATATACAATACAGTATTGTTAACTATAGTCACCATGCTGTACGTTACAGCCCCAGGACTTATTTATGTCATAACTAGAGGTTTGTACCTTTGACCACCTTCACTCAGAAGGAACCTTCTTGAACCTTGATTAATTTTGAATTAAATTGAAGCATGAATATATAAAAGCTGTAATAGGTAATTTCCTGAAATAATATATTGAACTATGGCTATACTATTGCTGTTAGAAAGAACTTTACAAATAATTATGATCCCAATTTAGATTTTGCGTAGCAAAAAGCACATTAAGATCAGAGACTCTAAATATTGTTATCAGTCTTTCCATCTTTTCATGGAATATGATGATGACCTACAGAGAATAATTTTAATAACTTTGTCTCAGGCCAGTTACCAGTTGATATTTCCATTAAAGTTGTTTGACTTTCCTCAACTTATAAGATTAATATAAAAGGCACATTCTCAACATATGTTCTCAATTTACTAAAATTCAAGTGTAACTAGAAATAGTTTTAAGTAATAAAAAAATTTTGATTTTTGATGTTGCCTAAATCTCTTCAATCTTATTTTGTAATAAAAATAGAGATTATCAATGGGCTTCCATTAGTAATATATAACTGGCACCAACATAGATGTCATGTGCAGAATTTATATTATGGCTAAATGCACGTAAAATTCATGTTTGCCGTTTTGTCATAGACCATCATTTTTTGTTTGTTTGTAGGTTTTTTCTACAGAAAATAGGCAGGATCTTTTGCCAGGTATGGAGAAGGTATGGCAGGTAAACACACTTTCCTGGTTTCTCTCTTACTGGCATTTAAAAGTGACTTACAAATGCGCAGCCCTATAGGCGGAGCTGTTAGAGTTAGCAACAACAACCACAACAAAAAATGCAGGGTGCCCAATTAAATCTGAATTTCAGATAAACCATGAATAATTATTTTTGGTAGAAGTATGCCCCATGCAATATTTGGGACATTCTTATACTAAAAAATTATTTATGGTTTTTCTGAAATTCAAATTTAATTGGGCATCCTATAATTTATCTGGCAAACCTATCTGTCTGCCAAAAATTTAAAGTAGAAAAAACTCCCTAACGGTCTCGAACATAGTGAATTCAAATTAAGAGCAGAATCCGGCTCCACTGAACTATCTTCCATGTGGAGCCACATGAAGTAAGCCGTGACCGTCAGCCTCCTCTGTGCTTCCTCAGATATTATCACTCAGCTCACCTTATGTGAGGAATCTGCGAGAAGACAGGCGGCCACAGGCAGCAATGCATGCAAGAGCTCAGCGCAGGAATTGTTTTAACAGACTTACGCTGCCTGATAAAGCAGACAGGAAAGGTTGCTTCCTGAACATTCACTTGAAGCCAAAATATTCTGAGCCTACAGAAGCATTTTATTTTCCTTAGACTCCACCATCCTCACACTACAAACACACAGACAAACATGCCAATCCCATTGAGTGAGTGCAAAACCTTTTTGTCGTATTTTCAATTTGGCAAGAAAACGTGTGCGCACCACTTGTCTCCCTAAGAACCATGGATTTTTGCCTTCTTCGTATTTCTGTCTTATGATGCACTTGCCACCTTCAAAAGATAAACGGCACCATGTTTTTGCCTAGATAGTCCCAGCAACAAAGGATCTATTAAAAACACAGACTTCCAAATGAAATCAGTGTGATTTCATTAAAGAGCATTCTGCATCTCCAGTTCAAAATGGCAACCGGCCGCCACTCCCATGACTTCTTACTTGAAGAACCATGAAGACAGAGAAAAAGAATTCACCGCCACCAAAAGCCTAAGACCAGGAGACAAACGAACTGGTATCTGGGGAATGAGGCAAAAGAGCTGATTTTTAAAAACTTGCTCAACTTTCATATCATCGCACCCCAGACTTGTCCTTGGGAGAAGAGCAGTCTGCATTCCGCTCTTGGTTTGCCACGTCGACTGGGGTCTGCATTAACCGGGGACCAGGGGGCCAGGCAACCGTTCTTCTCCATCCCTTTGGTGCTTTGCTATGAAAAAGGCAACATGGCCTCAAGGATCTCAAGGATCCACGGACATCTTTCTTCATCTGGGGAATCTAACCCCAGAAGGCATCTGGGCAAGCGGGTGTCACCAGTGCGTTCTGGGATTTGCTCTTGACCAGGCTGTGCTAGCCATGGCAGGAGTGGAAATGGTTTCAACTGGAATTTAGAAAGATTTCCAAACAAACGTACAAAAATACACAATATATAAAAATCTGCGGCCTGTCAAAATCCAAATTGTGGATCCGACGAATTCCAAATGCCCCTTTGAATTCTCTGTGATGGTTCCTAGGAAACTCTGTCCTTATCTTGGCTGCTTCCCATGCATGTTTTCATCTGTAATCCTTTCTAGAACTGGATGCAAATGTGGTACTTGCAAACTCAGAGTTGATGTTCCATTTCATTCCTTTGGCCCCTAAGACGAAGAACTTCAATGGGACGTGAGATTTTCTCCTTTGAACGAAAATCTCCATGTCAAAGCTGAATCAAACTTTTGACCCCAGAATCAGAACACGAGGGCAGATGGTAACCAGCTCAGTCCCCAGTAGCTTATGAAAACCAGCTTCTTCTTAGGATTATTTTGGGAGGTAGAGCATCAAAGAGGAAGTTAACTGGACTCCCGGACAAATGAGTACAATATGAAGGAGACCTCGAGGGGCATTTGGTGTTCATTAGCGGGCATTCAGTAGCAGCTTTGTCATTTTTCTTGTTTGTCATAAAAAGTAAATAGAGTTTAATAGATGATCTAACCTAGCAGGTTTTGGCAACAAAGTAGGCTGTGTCCCATTATGATCTTGATGTGTATAATTTAAAGTAAGATGGAACATAAAACCATTTCCAGCACACATAGGGGAGTGAGTGACACAGATTTAGTCCCTGATTGTGGAGAAATGAAAACCAGTGCTGTCTTGAATGGCGTATTAAATCATGTATTCTGTTTTATGGAGTTTGCGCTGTAAACAGCATATTTCAGAATAATTAACCCTGTCATTTTTGACTTAAAAGTTTGTTTTTAAAAATAGGAATGTTTTATGTAGCAGGCAGAAGCTTAAGTGCCTTAATAGATTGCACGAACGCCCAAAGAAATGCGAAGGCCAGTTCCTGTTAACTCACAGGTCAAAATTACCATCAGTTAGCAGGAATTAAGACATGCCCAGCAAACCCAAGGGAAATTCTGTGCTTGGTGGGAAAGATCTGGGATTCCGACCAGGGCCTCTCGCCTGGCCAGGGCGATGAGGTGACCGACAGGGCCTGCAGAAGTCATGCCTTTGACATGACACGTTGGATAATCATCTCCTTTTCCACAGAACAGCATCAGGAATGGATTAACCTCTGCGGCAATTTACAGGACTCTTATCAGAGAAGTGCTCAGATTTTCCGCCTGGTGGGTGAAGCGACCCGATCGTAGTCACCCCCAGGGGATTTTCCTTGAGATAGATTTCTTGATTTGTTCTCAGATTTGTAGCCTACACTTGGTTTTCTTTGTTCTCAAAATACAGAAATCCTCTCCAAGCTAATTAAAGCAGCCCGTGCTTAGTCGCATTCCGTAAGCCCCTAAGTTTTGGAAGAAATCCTCATCAAGATCAGGACTCAGAAAAGCCTTCTGCTTCTGTCCGCTTCTCCTTTTTTCCTCCCTTCACGCATGAGGATCATCTTCCTTCTCCTATGTCTTAAAAAGCATCCAGGCGATAAATGCCTAGTGAATAATACAACCTAATAATGTTTATAAAAACACTCTATTACTGTTTGCGCAAATATTTCCGATATCTTGCAAGAAAAGGTGTATCTAGCTACTTCCATTTTGTGCATCAGACCAAAAGATTGGGTGACATGCTGAATGGTCACCAAGTAAGTGGCAGACTTGAAAAATGGGTCACCAACATCCCTCTCTTGGGGACTTTGTTGGAAAACTTCTAATGGCACTTTCCTTTCAGATTCCGTGATTCTATCTAATTATTTTTCCACATCATAACACCAGTTATCCCATCACTCAAACCCAAGCATGCATAAAATTTACTTCATCTTGTATTTATAAATATGACTAGTATTTACCGCCTTACAAATGGTCTCTTACAAAGTGGAGAGTTTTTCTTGGGAGTTCAGTGATCCAGCAAGAAAAATCAATATTTACCCAGAAAAAAGCATACACACAAACACTGACCAAACAGTTACATTCACTCTTCCAAAAGGCAACTCAGAGAACAAAAAATAACAAAGTTCGTCCAGGGCCATCCTCCTAAGTTACCCAGGCAACAGGAGGATCTCTCATCTGACCTGTTGATTGAGTACATTTGGCTGAATCCCAATACCCCTCCTCTGAGCCAGCAGCCAGAACCCTGTCAATGAAGGAGCGGTTCACTTCAGGCATCCAACGTCTACAAAACTTTGAATAAAATTTCCTTGGCAAAAAAGAAGAAATAGCCCTATAATTTCAGGAAAATAGGTTTCATCCTTTCTATCCAGTCTTAGCACACTCCCATGACAAAGACGATAGTTTCCATTTTACAGGTGAGGCGACTGTGGTTTGAGAGATAGTAATTTGTCCAAGGTCTCATGGCCTGGAAGGGGCAGGGCTGGGACTTTGCTCAGACCAAAGGCCATGGGCCATCTTTCTGCTACACGGGGAGGTAGCCCAATAGTTATGCATCCCTAAGGAGATCGTCTTAAGGCTGGAGTCTCAAAATCACGATATTTACATCAATCAAGTTGAGGAAGTGCTCTGCATATTATCTGGATATTTTATTTTCATAATCTCAAATATCAAGAAGGACAATTTTTAATTCAGCTATCTGAAGTTCGGTGCAAATTGACCTCATGTTTCAAGAATTCAGTTTTATTAATTTTACAATAACAGTGGTAGAACCTGGTTTAAAAATAATTGAAAAAAATTTGAAAGCATACATAGGTTTCCAGAGTTCACCTTTCTCCAAAGTTAACCACTTCAAGCTGGTTTATTATTATTATTTTTCTTTCCTTTGTGAAGATTCTTATGCACAGGGTCGTGTGTATGTGTGTGAAAACATTAATTTTTCACAAATTGAATCATCTATAGATGCAGTGTTTTATTCCCTCCTCTTTTCACTCACTAATACACATTCCACACTCTTTCTACACCAGCATATTTACATCAATATCTGTCTTTTGAAAATTATGTAGTACTATAATTTCTATAACTTTCTTTCTGCTAATAAACTTACAGGCTGTGTTTTCGTTTAACGGTTTGATTGATTGCTTTCTCCTATCAAACATTGTTATACCAAACATATATTTGCCAGTGTATGCATACGGAAAATTCCTACCAAATAGTTGGGTTACACTTGGTGCATTTTTCATTTTAAGTGATGTGGTCTTAATCGCCCTCCAAATACCGTTTTATCAATAGATTCCTTCCGGCAGTGCATGAGAGGATGTTTTATCCCAGACCCTGGCCAGCCATGGGGTATATCAAAATTTCAAGCTTTCACCAGGTTGATAAGTGAACTATGATATTTTATTTGCTGTTTACTTTGCATTTCTTTAACTGTAAGTGAACACAAGCATCTTTTCACCAGCTGTTATTTTCATTTGATTATTTGAGAACTGTCTGTTTATTTCCTTCTGACAATCTTTCAGTTTCTTAGAAATATTACCAAGTTGATTTCTATGATCTTTGTAAATAAAAAAAAAAATTAGCCCATAGTTTCTCACATATGTTGCAAGCTTTCTTCTGGTTTTATCTTTTGTATATGGCTTTGTTGACAATATTTTTAATAGCTTTCATGGACATGCAATAAACGCCACATATCTGAAGTATACAATTTGATAGCTTTTGACATCTGTGTACACCACTAACCATCACCACAGTCAAGATAATGAGCATGTCCATCACATTTCTTTGTGGCCCTTAACCTTCCCTCTGACTCTCAGCCCCTATCTACTACTGCGCTTTCTATCATAATATATTAGTGTGCATTGTCTAGAATTTTATAAATATGGCATCACACAGATCAAATATGGCATCAAACAGAATGCACTGTTTCTTGCCCAGCTTCTTCATTCAGCATACTTATTTGATACTTGTTTATCTACTCATCTGCTGGTGGACACTTTGGTTGTTTCCACTTTGATGAGCATTTGTTATAAGCTGTTGGATGACCACATGCTTCCTTTTCTCTTAGATAAATCCCTAAGGGCAGAGTGGCTGGATCATACGGTAGGCGTATGTTTAAAATAATTGCCAAGGTGGTTACCCGGTCTTATGTTATCAACAGCAGTGTATGAGAGTTCCAGTTCCTGCACATCCTTGTCAGCACTTAGCATGGCCAGTGTTTCTAATTTTAGCCATTCTAACAGATGTCTATCTCATTGTGGTTTTTAGTTGCATTTCAGTAATGACTAATAATTTTGAGTATCTGGTGTTTCTTTGCTCTTGGTACATCTTCATTGGGAGTGTTTATTCAGATCTTTTGCTCATTTTCTTATGGGGTTGTTTACTTATAAGAGAGTTTTGAGAGTCATGAATACATTCTGAATACAAGACTATATTAGATGTGTGCTAATATAGTCTTCATATTTAGATGTATTAGATGTATGCTTTGTACATATTTTCTTCAAGTCTATGGTTTGTCTTTTTATTTTTTTGAATAAATGTCTTTCAAAAAGACAAAGTTTTTGATTTTGATAAAGTCCAATTTATTGCTATTTTTTTCTTTCATGCATCATTTTTTTTTGTTGTATCTAACATATCTTTGCATAAACTAAAGTCACAAAGATTTTCTCATATGTGTTATTCTAGAAATTTTGTAACTTTAGGTTTTACACTTAGGTATATGATACATTTTTATTTAACTTTCCTATATGGTGCATGGTATAGATCAGAGTTCGTGTTCGTTTGTTTTTCACATGGATATTCAATTGATCTACCACTAATTGATCTACCATTTTTAGAGAATACTATCCTTTCTCCAGTGAATTGCCTTTGTACAGTTGTCAAAAAGTCAGTAGTCTATATATGTGTGGAATCATTTCTGGATTCTCTGTTCCATTACATTAATCCGTTTGTCTGTCTTGATGACAAAACTCCACTGTATTGATCACTTTGCTTTATAATAAGTCTTGAAATCAGGCAGTGATAGTCTTCCAACTTTGTTCTTCTTTTAAAAGAATTTTAACTATTCTAGGTCCATTGCCTTTCCATATATTTCTAGACAAATTTGTCAATTTTTAGGGGAAAAATCTGTTAAGATTTTGCTTTAAATTGCATTGAATCTATATATCAATACATGGAATATTGATATCTTAACAATACCTTTTTTTTTTTTGAGGAAGGTTAGCCCTGAGCTAACATGTGCTGCCAATCCTCCTCTTTTTGCTGAGGAAGATTGGCCCTGAGCTAACATCTGTGCCCATCTTCCTCTCCTTTATATGTGGGACGCCTCCCATGGCATGGCTTGATAAACGGTGGGTAAGTCCATGCCTGGGATCTGAACTGGCAAACCCCAGGCCACTGAAGCGGAGTGCATGAATTTAACCACTATACCACTGGGCCAGCCCCAACAATATTGTGTCTTTTGAACCATGAACAATGTGTGTCTTTCTATTTATTTAGATCTTCTTTCATTTATCTCAGATTTACTTTGTAGTTTTCAATATACGTCTTTCATATCTTTTCTCAGATTTATTACTATTTATATTTTTTGTTATTGTAAGTGGTATTTATTGTTTTAGTGTTCTATAGTTTATTGCTGATATATGGAAATCCAATTGATTTTATGTATTGATCTTACATTCTGCAACCTTGCCAACCTCACTTATTAGATTTAGTAGACATTCTATAAATTTCATTGGATTTTCTACATGGATAGTCATGTTATCTGCAAATATAGTTTTACATTTCCTCTACAATCTTGATACCTCTTACTTCTTTTTCTTGTCTTACTGCATTGGCTAGAACCTCCAGTATAATGTCGAATAGAAATGATGAGAGCAGAAATCTTTCTTCCTGACCTTAGGAGAAAACATTCAGTTTTCACCATTAAGTATGATGTTAATTGTAGGTTTTTCATAGATGTCATGCTATTCCTAGATTCTAGAAAGTTTTTGCCAGAAATTAATGTTGGATTTTGTCAAATGCTTTTTGTTTGTCTATTGATATGATCATATTTTTTTCTCTTTTAGAGTGTTGATATGGTAAATTACACTGATTGATTTTAGAGTGTTAAACAAACTTTGCATTCTGAGAATAAACCCTCTAATCATGATGTAGTATAAATTTTATATATTACTAAAATAATGTTTGGAATTTTCATTTCTACATTTTTGGGTGATATTGATCTGTAGTTTTCTAATGCTGTCTCCAAGAAGGTTTTGGATCTCAACCCAGCAAGATTGCTTGTGTGTATGGTGAGAATGGGGGCATTGTTTCTTTCTTGGACAATCATCTAACCTCTTGGGGTAGTGGGTGTTCCTTATATCTGCTATTCTTATATTCTTTACACTTCTCTTTACTTCTTAATAACCAATGTTTTGTTATGCCAATACACAATAACAGTTGATAATTCTTTATGACAAACTTTTTCCATTCAAATAATTGGTTTCTCTTCCTGATTAGACACTGACTGATACAATTACTGTTCTATAGTATGTTTCATTATCTGATGGAGGAAGTTATCTTTCATTGCACTTTATCTTCAGATTTTTCCTGGATAGTCTCAGGTTTATTTACAGTTGAAATTTTGTATGATTGTATCAAAATTAAAGAAATTCATTGAATTTCAAAATTCACATGTTAAATAGACCTCTTTACAATCATATTGAGTCTTCCTATTGAAGAACAGAGAAATATTTTCATTTATTCAAGCATTTTTTAGATCCTTCATAAGACTTTTGTCTGCATATTTAAGTTTATTCCAAACTATTTTATCTTTAACATCTTTATCTATTATTCCTTAGTAGTGTATCTTCATGTATCTTAAACGGGACATTTTATTTCATTTTAATTTATGTGGTTACCATTTGTATTGGGGAACTCTTCTTTCATATGGTTTTATTTCTTCTTTGACTCAAGAGTGTTTAAAGGAAAAAACAGTAATAAACTTACTGGTAGTGGGTTGTGTGTTTATTGGATTTGGGGTTTGTTCTTTTTTTGCTTATGTTTTAAGTATAAATTTTCAGTTTTATTGGAGAATGATCAGAGAATGTATCTGTAATATATCAGCTTTTAAAAATCTATTGAATATTTTTTTGGCAGTCCTAGGGTACTTGCCTTCTTTTAGAAATGACAACCACCACAGTCTTTGCATTAGAGGTTGAAAGACAGATTGCCATGTTTAGATCTTTTTCTGTTAAGGGAAAGATAGAAAATATTTTAGGCTTGGGGGCTTTCTTGACTTTTTATAATAATATTTTCTTTCACCTTCTTTTCTTTTGATGAGGAAGATTGTCCCTGAGCTAACATCAGTGCCAATCTGCCTTTATTTTGTATGTTGGACACTGCCACAGCATGGCTTGATGAGTGATGTATAGGTCTGTGCCTGGGATCCAAACCTGTGAACCCCAGGCTGCCAAAGTGGCATGTGCAAACTTAACCACTATGCCACTGGGCCAGCCCCAGACAACACCTTTTGATGTTGAGTTGGTACAGTGACAAGAGCACAATCCTAGCTTTGAATCCTGGTTCTTAAACCCATGAACTGTGTAAGCCTGGATAGGTTGCCTAGCCTCCCTGAGCCTAACTTTCCAATATGTAAACTGACTGTAATAATGACAACTTTGTGTGGTTATTCTAAGGATAAAATAAGTGAATGAGGTCAGTCCTCCACATATAGTAGGAACTTTAACAAATGTTGCTTCATCCCCCTCTCATACACACATGCACTCATGCATACGTGCACAGAGTTTGTCCTTTCCTTTTATTTTTGCCTGGCTTTTTGGGAAATGATCTGGTTGCTCCCTTATTGGTTGTTTTACCCGGAGTTTGCTCTGTCCACCTCAGGCCAGATCAGAACTGGTCCCAGAACTGCTTTCCTGAGTTCCTCCAGCTGAATACAACAAGTATTTAAAACTCCATTACAAATTTACTTTTAAGATGTTCCCACTGGCCCAAGAGTAGAAATAATATGATTAAAAACACCATGGAGAAAAATTTAAATCTCTATAAATCTCACAAATAACAGAATTGTCTTTTGTGTAGATTTGAACATAGTGGAGTAGATCTTTTTCTTCCTTTAACGATATTAATATCATTCATAATGAGCCTTCCCCCAACATGTTATGTATATTTTAATCCTGGAAAGGAAGCTCTTGGGTCCTCCTGAGTTAGTTCCCTCTACAAATGTATGAATGTATATATGTGTTATTTATATTATTTTATATTATACTTACATTTGTAGGATTTTTTTCTGAACTTATTTGAGAGTAAGTTATAAACAGTTTAAAACTTTACTCCTAAATGCCTCAACATGTATCTATTAAAAATGCTCATATTCTCCTATATAAGCACAATAGAAAGCATTCTTAAGAAATTTAACATTGTTTTAATCCATGCAGTTGTAGGGGAGGAAGACTTTTCCTCTACCTAATGTGGGTTCGTCTGGCTGGAGAACGAATTAAATTCACATGAGACAGAATAGCAAGAGAAAATTAAACAAAGCTTTATGAGGACCATGGCCCGGGGCCTTTCTTCCCGAAGGAAGAAAGGGCACCAAGATAGTGAGATATACAGAGTGGTTATATATCCCCAAACAGAATATTTCACGTATGATTGAAATGTCCCTCCCACAATAGTCACAAGATTGCCCTGTCGGCTCAGCACTTGATGGACACAGCAGGTAGTGGGTCTGCTCTCTCGGAGGGCGTAGCAGGAGGCAAGTCTATTGTCTTGAGCTGGGCGGTCACAGGTGAGCGCAGCAATCAGTTCCTAGCCTAAAGAAAGATGCTTAATCCTTAAAGAAATGCCAACATTGGGAGGGGGAGGGAAGTCAGTTACCTGAGTTTACCAGACAAGCGCAATAAACAAATGCAGATGTAAGTCCTTGCCTTCCCCATTGATTAAGAGTTTCTAGAGACAAAGTCATCTCCTTTCGTCTTCCTGGTACAGAGAGGGAGGCACCTTTGCAGATAGAGATTTCCTTTACAATGTAAATGTCTCTTACAAAGGGTAAGTAAATTCTACTTTTCAGTTGCTTTCCTGTCTGCAAAGTAACTAGCCTTGAATGATCATCATGCCAAAGAGACATATCTTGGGGTAGCCAAATCCAGGTCCCCACACAGTTAATATTCACATTTCCCCAATTGTCCCCAAAATGTCCTCTTTTGCTTTTTTTTTTCCAGTTTGAGAAGGGATGATTTCTAACCTCCAGCTCTCACTCTTCTTTGCGGAGTCTCGCCCCAGTGGCACATGTTTATTTTACCCACAGTAAGAACTGCTCTGCTTCTTGCTCTAGCCTAGTTGGCTATAATGATGCGACCCTAGTGCTTTGTAGAGAAACTAACTTAGTGTGATAGAGTGTAGGTCTGCTGCTGACTCCCATTGACTTCCCTTTGCCAGGTATCAGTCAGACTTTGTATTTTTTTAAAATTAAGATTTACCTTAAAGTACTCAGCACTTCACTGAGCTTGTATTTTATTAATGAACCATCAGATTGTTTTTCTTAAAAAAAAAAATCACAGTTTGCTTTTAAAGGGTAGCAGACACAGGAGGGCATCCTGAGGAGCAGGGGGTGGACCCGGCTAGCTTAAAAGAAGCCTCCATTTGCTCCTTTTCTCAAACTATGAGAATACACTCTTCTGAGAACAACGTTGAGGAAAGTTTCATTGCATTTCTGTTGCATCTGTGATTTGTGGCGTGCAAACAGGAGCAATCCCTTAAATGGGTGAGGCTCAAAAAGGCAACTGAGCTGACCCAGCGTCTGATTTCCTCAGGGAAGCCTTCTGGAGGGCAAAGGTCAACAGCAGAAACAATAACTGAAGGCTCTCTCAGCCCCTCCGCCCGTGGCTATTTTCCATTCTATCTGGGTAATTTGCCAAAGCAAACTCCTCTAGCTGAATGGGGCCTGTCCCCAGTCACTTTCCCTCCAGCTTCAGCTGGTAGTGTAATAGCAGTACAGATAACGGAGGTCCACTCCCCGCAGTGAGAAGTACCTACAAATCTCCTGCAGGAGTTACCCTGTATGATCAGATCTCAAGGTATAAACCAATGTGGAGCTGTCTTCTGACTCCCATTACAACGTCGGCGCTACACTTCACACAGCTTCTGCAGCTCCCATGAAGCATATCATTGCTGGGGTATTTTTTGTTGTTTTTTTTTTTTTTTTACTAAGGTTTGGAGGGTTGCAGAGAGATATTATTCTGGAGACAGAAAAAGGTCTCCAGCTCTGCCAGCTTCTGCCTTCTCTCCTCCGCCTCTGAATTTCTCACTATCTCTCCCCCAAAAAGAAAATTGTATAGTGTTAATATTTAAAACAATTCAGCTCGACTCAGCATCTGCATTTAAATTTGTATACGTCCACCCATTACAGAGCTTGGCAAACAAAATCCCTTTAACTTCTCCTGGAGAGGACATTCTGTGAGGGCAACAGAGACCGTTTGGTTTCTGCTCTCCTGGAGCTTACACTGTGGTATGGGAGTGATTTCCCTTGATTAAGAGTAACAGGAAGCAGAAAGAAATACATACTATAGCTTGTATGCATTTGTGCTTTTAAATGAACATTTCTTCTAGTGACAAACCAAGAAAGCAGACAACCCAACATTTTCTTTGATAGAGTTAGGGTATTCAGATTACCAAGGATGGAAACCCCTACCACAACTCAAAGTGGTTTAAGCTGGAAAGGGCTTGACTGGCTCTGAAAACTGGAAAATCTAGGAGGTCCAGGGAGCTGTAGGCGTGGCTTATCTCAGGGCTGCGGTCACATGGCCGGAATCACATTGCTTATCTTTGGGGTTGTGTCCAGGGTTAAGCTCTAGGTGGCAGTCCTACAGCTTCAGGCTCAGGTGAAGCAAAGAAGAATTGATTTTCCCATAGATCAAAGGAAAGCCTCAGAATTGAGAATCATGGGCTCTGTCTAACCTGACTTGTCTTTTGCCTATCCTGGAACCAATCGAAATATAGGGAAAGAGGTATATGGGCATTGGGCCAAAGATGAGCTGACCGACCTAGCCTGGGTCATGCTCTACTCCTGAAGGCAGAGTCAACGCTACAGATATTGAGAGGAGGATAAAGTGATTCTTCTGAAAGGAAACTGAAATTAAGTGGTGAACAGATGCTGGATGGGAAAGAAGTAGGCATCTACTACTGTAAGTAATATAAAATAAATCACAGACAGAGGGGTTATATCCTACCTAGGAAAAATTGAATTGACCTCAAATTCCCCAAGGCGGTATAAACCTTGATTGTCTTCCGAGGCTGCTGACACTGGTCCATCCTCCTGACTCCGGGATGTTAATGACGCAGCCTGGGCAGCTGGTCATCATGATCCCAAGGTGCGCATCGTATGTTTGCAGCAGGTCACCTCCAGCTAGCCCAGTGCTCACCTGCACCCACAGCCAAATGACAGCACCCACAGACTTTGATCCCTTGATATGGGACAGAGATGGTGCTCATCCTTTGGGGTTTAAAAAACCTGTCCCATTTCTCCACCCCAGAACCTCGTCGCCCCTGAGCTGAGACACTGTGTGGGAATAGGTTTGCAGATGGATAGCAACACTTTTCCACCTCACGATCTTTTATTTTTAATTTAACAATAGGAGCCGTATCTTGTATTGTTCAAAAGTCACTATTGTTGCTGCCGTCTGCTGTTACTAGTACCATTATTGTTACTATTGTTGCTACTGCTGTTATTATTATTAAAAATGGCAATCTACAGGAAGTCCAGAATAGGAGATAGAGAATAAGAATTTGACCATAATGTCCAATATTATCTAAGATGAAGAGACAGTTCCTCTGGCAAACAAAATCGTGAACCAGTTATATGTTTGTGACGGGCCTCTGGGAGGGAGGGGCTCGGGGCGCGTCTAACTTGGCTATTCTGCTCAACTAAAGGCTTTTGCCCCATAAATTGATATTATGCTTCACAGTGCTGTCTCTCTTAGATCTGTCTGAAGTGAACTGTCCCCCAGGTTCTGGTGATACCTGGAAGACTGCCAATTAGACCCAAAGAGCAATAGCCTCCCAAGCTTTTTCCATTTGATTTCGCTTCTCAAAATCGGTTATTTTAAACATTGCGTCTTCTGCCTGTGTTGGTATTGTGGCTTCCAAGACGTTCTGTAGCGTTTGATTATGAGTTCCTTGATGGTGTTCATGATAAGCTGCTGCTTGAATATTTTGATAACAAAACATTGTCCGGGTTTTGAGTCTAGAGAATGGGGGTGTTATTAGGCTGATATCTCCCAAAACAATCTAATGAAAAATTTCCCTCCAAATCAAACTTGCCAGATGATTGACTTGATTATTTAGATTTTGTGTGGCTTTTGATACACTAGGAAGGGTGCCCTGAAAAATGTAAAGTTATGATTATCGTATGAAATTTGAAAATGCCTGTGCTGAGCAGACTCTGGCTGTTCTTCATCTGTTTTCATAAGTGCATTTAAAAGGCATTAAGTGGCGTGATTGTGGGGTTATTTTTGTTTGACTCTGGTCATCAAATTGATATGTAATAAGTTTCAAAGATCTATTTTTATGGTATTGTGTTTGGGAATGAGAAAGTTATTGTTTTACACGAGACTCATTGAAAGGATGATGCCGTGTTGATGATAACAGCCTTTAGAAATGTTCCACATTCAAGAATATTCCTATCCAAAGCTGTGCCCTTTAAGTCATTCTCTCAGCTTGCACCATCACTCTAGGAAAACAGAACATTAACCTCCATGACCATTATTATCACTAGTCTCATTTTATCTGAACGCTTATTGAGAGCCAACACAGCCCAGAATGTGGAATGACATGGAACGCCCTGCCTCATTTTCTTAGCCAGCTTACAGGCCTTCCATTACCCGCTAGGTTAAAACTCCTGTTAGTCTCCATACTTGCAGTGGAAATTCCTAGGTTAGGCCATAAGACTCAGGTGTCATTACACAGAAACACCAAACAAAGCTTGAAGTAGTCAAGCCTTTCCATTGTGGTGCAAATCAGCTCTGTGGAAATGAGAAGGGACCTAGAACACTTGTCTTTACTAAGGAAAAAACAAACACAAGTACAGGGGACCCCCTCACACCCAGACCTCAAAAGACGCATGAAAATGGAAAAGTGACAACAGAATCCAAGAAGTATATTGGTGAAGACAGTCTGTGTAACTTATATTGGAAAGAAAGGAAGAAAAAGAAAACCTCTATTGAGGTACCCCAAATTAAATAACTATGGGGCTATGGTAAATTATGCAAATGAAAGAGTCAGGCCCAGTGTGGGAGGTGGTACAAGTGGCGACTGGAGAGGGCATCCCCAGTAAAAGGCCGTTCCTACCTGGAACAGCGATTGTGGCTGTTAGAAAACCACCATGGCCAGATATTTTGAGCTTTAAAAAGAAACCCAAATCTTAATTTTCATAGGAAATCTAATTTTAAATCATCTTGAAAATTGCATGTGTGTGTGCACATTCATGGATACATATTAATAAGTGGAAGTGGGGGCATCATTATGTGATCTCCACTTTAAAGAGGACTCGAGCACAAGGTCTACTAAATTAGCTTTCTGATATAAGCTTTATGAGAAATAAAGGGAAGACACTAGTGGTAAATAAGAGAAAACTAAGGATGGAGAAATGCCAACAGCAGTGTCTTTGTAACCCTCTTGTCTCTTGAGACCACTAGACTTTAGAGACCAATGAGGTGGCAGGTAACCTGCTTGCTTATCAGCCCCCACCACCATAATGGCAGGACTCCAGCCTTCCATCACTTCTTCTGGTTCTTTCTGGAAGTCACTAGAGAAAGTTCCCATGTGCTGGATCACATCAGCTCATTTTCTTCACTTCAGCCTGACTCAAGTCTGTGCAGGAAAGCCATCTCAGGGAGGTCCTTTGCCAATTTCCCTGCTCCGGCAGCTTTACCACAGATACCTTACCACCCCCACCTCTGCCCCACCAGCTGGTGCTCTGGGAATAGCAGAGAAGTGGGAAGTATCCTCTTTCCTGCCTATGTCTAACATCATCACAGGGCTTCCTTGTCAAAATGGCCCTTCGGATTTTGCCATCACCTCCTGTTGAGCTATTGCTTTAGGATGACATTACAGAGTGTCCCAGCTGAGTCCAACCAGAATCTCCTCTATTGGCACATGATACACAGGAAGGCTTTTGTTTTTGACAAAAGGAGGAAGCAAGGTGGTCCTTAGCACTGAGGGAGGGAGGAAGAGGGGGAGAGGCTCCACCTGAGCCTCACAGTCAGAAGTGATGGCAAATGATATCTGTTAGTACCTACTAAGCGTAAAACACACTTGGTCCTTTGCGTCTATTTTCTTGCTTAGTCCTCACAGTAACCCACAGGTTGCTGTCATAACCTTCGTCATTCCTGTGAGCCTCAGAGAGGTTGATCAACTCAGCCAAGTCATGTGCTGGGGGTGGAGCTGGGATCCCTGCCAGACAGCTCTTTCCACCAGCCTCCAGAAGAAAGAAGTCAAGGCTTGTTTTACCCGGAGCAGACAAGATCTCAGATTCAGGCCTCACGAATTTTCAGTAACCGTATTGTAAGAGGAATAGTAACACATTGTAGGGTCTCCAGAGGACAGAAATGAAGAGACTGAAAACTAAGCTTTCTGGGGACTGGCCAAGGTGAATGGAGACCTTTAACCTGCAGCTCAGAAGATTTAATAGGAAGAAGACGTGCTAGCTTACATCAAGTATTTGTAGTGGGATTCAATGTCACTGTGATTCCAGAGGATGCATGAATGGTAGTTAGAGAGAGACCTTTTAGGTTTTTTTTCTTCAAAGAAGGACATTTCATGTATGAGGAGTGAGTCTCACATTCTAAAACACAGTCACGCCTCGCTTAACAATGAGGATATGTTCTGAGAAATGAGTCATTAGGTGATTTCATCATTGGGCGAACATCACAGAGTGTGCTTACACAAACCTAGATGGTATAGCCTATGACATGCCTAGGCTGGTACTGATCTTATGGGACCACCGTCGTACATGCGGTCAGTCCTTGACGGAAACATTACATGATGCATGACTATATATTCAATTTAACTACTTCTCAGGGATGTTTTAGAGCAATTTCTCAATATGTGGTCCCTGGACCAGAATCATCATCATCATCATCATCATCACTTGAGGCCTTGTTAGAAATGCAGGTTCTCAGGCCCCTCCCCAGATCAGCTGAATCAGAAACTTGGGGGATGGGGCCCAGCTGTCCACATTTGAACAAACCCTCCTGTTGACACTGATTCGTGCTGAAATTGTGAGAACCATGACTGTAGTGGAATATTTGCACATCTATCCTGCCCTCTGGACACTAAACTTGTCACTTCGTCCTTATGTCATCAATGTTTAACACAATGCTTGGAACGTGATAGATACAACTTCCTTAACTGTTTGATGAACAAATGACTTCCCCCTAAAGGAGAACACTCCTGGAGATAAGGTTTGCAGGTATCGTCCTTGAAGCACCTGCATCTTACAAAGACGGGAGACTTGTTCAAAACGCAGATTTTCAGGCCCCTCATCCCACTACTCCAAGTACACCTATGCTCTCCAGATCTCCATGGTAGGACCCAGGAATGTGAATTTTAATTACTTAAATAATTACATGTATTTCACTCTTTTCTTTTAAAAAATTTACATATTTATAGAATAAGCAATAAATACATCCATATGGTACAACATTCAAAACATACAAATGGGGATGCAAAGAAGAGTAAATCTTTCTACTACCGTATCCTCACCCGCCCAGGTCTCCTCCCACAACACAACTACAGGAAGAAGAGTTTGGTTTGTTTGTTTGTTTTTTATATATCCTTTCAGAGATATTACACAAACAATTACACACACTATGCAAGAGGATGATACTGTATAATTTCTTCTGCCCCTTGCTTTTTTCTCTCAACTATATATCTAGAATCTACATTTACACAAATTCATCAAATGATTCTTTTACTTTTGGTGAAAATGTAAACTGGTGCAGCCACTGTGGAAAACAGTGTGGAGGTTCCTCAAAACATTAAAAATAAAACTACTGTATGATCCAGCAATTCCACTTCTGGGTATCAATCCAAAGGAAATGAAAACACTAACTCAAAAAGATATCTGCACCGTGTTCACCACAGCATTATTTACAAGAGTCAAGACATGGAAACCACCTACACACAAACTTTTGAAAATTATTTTTTAATTCTTGGACAGAATTTGAAAAATGCGTTCCCATAATCTTCAGACAGTTCTAAGTTAAATTTGAGTTCATCCCACATCTGGGAGCTCACAAGCTGTGAATCAATAGGATCTGAATTAATGAGGTAATATTTGATTTATGCTTATTCTTAGATTCTTATTTTGCATATCTGTCGTGTGTCTCCCTTCAGTGTAGTAAAACCACTTATGAGAAGAGGCCATGTCTTTGCTTTCTGTCCGCACCCCAATACTTAGGATAGTAGTACCTGGCACATGGTTGACACTCAGTGAATAACTGTTGAGTGAATGAATAAATGTGTAGTTTATGTGGCTGACTCTCAGCAGGATTGACTGAGCTGTATGGACCTTTTGGTTTGGCACAGTAGCAAGTCCTGAAGTTTGGGGGGCTTGTGAGGGAGACAGAAATTTTAAGCATCTGCGCCCCACTTCATGCCTTCTCTCTTTCTGGGTGTGTAGAGCCCAACACTATGCAGCACAGTTGTTAGCAGTTGAGGCCAGTAAGTCAGCCAACACACGCTGAAGGGCTTCTTCAGTGCAAAGGCAGACTGGTTGTGCTAACAGAGCCACAACACCCAAACAGCAAACACACAAGCAAAACCCAGGAAACCAACAGACACCCACCCACCAGCCAGCTGGTCTTTCAGCGCAGCTCCAGCTCTTTCAGGGCTCCTTGGGTTCCCAGCTCCCTGATCTCTCAAACTGATGATTAAAATTAGACAAATGTTCAATATTTCCTAATGTATGCAGGTTATCTTTCCTATTAGTTCAATATAGCAAAGCCAACGGGAGTTATGAAAAAAAAATTTTACTGGTCATTTATCCTCTGTGAAATGCAGAGATTAAATTTAAACGACTCTGCAAAGCCTGAGACCATCAACTAGGTCCTCCCAAGGCCTTTTAAAGACAAAAAGCAAGTTGGAGCTATTAAAGGATAAAGCCTCAAACTGTAGTCAAAAGACAAGGGCGTGTTAGGAATAGGATTAAATGGCCCTGGGACTGTTGGAGTCTGGAAGGCAAGGAGGTATAAATAGCTGAATCAAAGGATGCCTGTTCTAAGTTGTCCTTTTTGCTGGGCATTCTGGGGGAGAGCTGTGCCCGGGGCAGCCCAACGGGATCTGGGGGAGGATGGAACCAAGAGCAGACCAAGCTGGCACCACATTCTCTCCCAGTTGTTTGATTTTCTGGTTTGCAGGCATCTGTATCCATTCCAGTGCTTCAGCCTGCAGGAATGGACTAGAAATAAAATGCAGACTGAGTATTCCCCAGGGATAGGATGACCCAGGAGGCTTAATGACCATGTGGACACAAAAGGCCTCCATGTATAAAACCAAGTGAAACTTGGCAGAAATTCAATTTGTAAGAGTAAGAATTGAAATCATATTGTGCTAAATTGCTTTCTTTAAAAAAAAAATCTCCAAAAACATTCCATGGATAATTTTTATGCCTCCACAATGTCTCTGCTATGAAATAGAAAAGTTTCTGCTTTTATCTGATGGATTCTCAGAATTCTACCTCTGTGCCTCAAATTAACTCTCTGACTTTCAATTCAATTCAATTCAACAGATACTCAGTCATCACCTAGTACAGCCAAGATACTATGTTAAGCACCTTGAGGATGCATAAATGAACAAAGTGAGAGATGTGAATATTAGTGATGGAAAGGGCCTTGGAGATCATACATTAATTCATTAAAATAAAGACTGAGTTTCCACTATGAGCCAAGCCTTGTATCCCCCTAGAAAACTAAGGAGATAACAGTAAGCCAAGATAGGCAGGATCTCTGGTTCTTATGATCCAAGGGTACAGTCTAGAGTCACACGAAGAGCTTGGAAAATGCCCATGCAGGACCTCACTCTACTCTAAAGATTCTGATTCAGTAGGTTTTTGTAGAATCATGGCAACGTAGGCAATTCTGATGTACATTCTGGCATGGAACCAGTAATGGAGCACCATTTTACCATCATTAAGTTGAGAAAACTAGGGCTCAGAAAGCAACTGTGATGCCAAGGATATATATTGCTTAATGCTGAGTCATGGTGGGCCCTTGAATTTCCTACTACACCATGCCATGGCCTGATAGATAAAAAGACATATACAAGTGATCATAAAAATAGGTAAAACATGACAAGGGCTCTAGGAAAGGTCCAGTGTACATGAAGATGGAAAGGGAGAGACCATTGCTAGGCTGGTAATCAAAGATGCTTTGGGAAGAGCCTTGCAGGATGACAGGCATTATGTAAATTTTCAAACAAGCAAGTGTGAGTCCTCTAATTTTTTTCTTCCTTTTCAAGACTGTTTTGGCATTTAGGGTCCCTTATAACTCCATACGAGTTTAGGATTGGCTTTTTCATTTCTGCAAAAAGAGGCCACTTGGATTTTGATAGGAATTGCATTGAATCTGTAGATTGCTTTGAGCATATTGCCACGTGAATAATATTGTCTTGCAATCCATAAACAGGGATGTTTTTCCAATTATTTAGGTCTTTAATTTCTTTCAGTAGTGTTTTGTCATTTTCAGTGTACATGTCTTACACCTCCTTGGATAAATTCATTTCTAAGTATTTTGTTCTTTTTGATGCTATTATAAATGAAATTTTTTTCTCAATTTCCTTTTGGGCTTGTTCATTGCTAGTGTATATAAATCCAACTGATTTGGGGGCATTAATCTTATATCCTGCAACTTTGCTCAATTAGTTTACTAGCTCTAACGGATTTTTTTAAGTAGATTCTCTAGGATTTTCTGCATGTAAGATCATGTCATCTGTGAATAGTTTTACTTCCTCCTTCCAATTTAGATCCTTTTCTTTCTTTTTCTCGCCTAATTTCTCTGACTAGAACATCTAGTACTATGTTGAATAGAAGTGGAAAAAGTGGACATCCTTGTCTTATTTCTGATCTTAGAGGAAAAGCTTTCAGTCTTTCACCATTGAATATGATGTTAAATGTGTTTTTTCCATAAATGCCCTTTACCAGATCTAGGAAATTTTCTTCTAGTCCTAATTTTTTGAGCGTTTTATCATGAAAAGATGTTGGATTTTGTCACATGGTTTTTCTGCATCAATGGAGATCATCTGATTTTTTTCCTCCATTCTACTAATGTGCACATTATATTAGTTGATTTTCCTGTGTTGAATCACCATTGCATTCCTCGGGTAAATCCCGCTCGGTCACGGTGTATAATCCTTTTAATACGCTGCTGGATTTGGAGGGATCTTTCTTAAGTAATTAAGCTAATCTAATACATTGTATAGCTAGCTACCGGTTAGATTTCTGGTGAAGAGGGGCACACAATCTAAGGAGAAAGATTGCAATTTCTACCTTTTACATGGATGTAGGAATAGCAAGCAGGCAATTAGAAAGGAAAATGCAAACTTTCTTCTTATTGGCTTGAAGAAATCTTGGAAAACACTCTGTGAAGGCCTTAAGCTGCCAGAAAAAGAAAGGCTCTGTTGAGAGCCCTGACACATGGCGAAGTTTCGAGTCCCAGGTGAGTGATGTGGTTCACACAGCATGGCATGGATATCCTGAACAAGGTCTGTGCAGCAGACTATAATTGAATTAAAATAAATTGGAGAGTAATTTCTATGTCTACAATTCTCTATCCTTTTATGATGAATTTGTATTCCTGTTATCTATTGCTGCCTAACAAGTCACTCCAAAACATAGTGGCTTAAAACAAGAGTAATCATTTTATCATCTCTGGCAGTTTCTGTGGGTTAGGAAATCACAGAGGGTTCAGGTAGGCAGTCCTGGCTTGAAGTCCCTCATTTCAGTCAAACAGGCGCTGGCCAGGCATCTCTGTCTCTTCACTTAGTGTCAGGGCTTCTCACTGTGCTTTTTCCACATTGGCTACATTGAGTTTCCTTACAGCATGGTGTCCTCGGAGAGGTAAGATTGTGTGTAGCAGCTCAGAACTCTAGCTTGAGTGCCCCAGGGCACCAGGCTGAAGCTGTAGCTCTCTTATGACCAGTTGCCAAAGTCACACAATGTCACTTCCACCACAGCCTGTGGGTTGACCCATCACTGAGGTTGGCTGAGGTTGGCCAGATTCAAAAGAGGGGACATAGATCCCGCCTTTCCACGACGGGAGAGTCAAAACTTAGTAGGCAAGTTTTCAAACTGCTCTAATTTTCTTGACTAATTACTTTAATGATACTTTATCTAATTGATTGGAAAATTTAATCCCCTGATACTGAATCTTGAGCTTTGTCATTTGGCCAGCAGAGCTCACAGAGGCAAAACCCTTCACTTAGGGGCAAGCAAAATGCCCGAGAGAGAAAATAATTCACTTCTTGAGTCCTGCATTTGCAACCCAAGTATAAAATGAGGATTTTATAAAATATCACTACTCCCAATACAGATATATAAAAACCCACCTTCCAGAAAACAATGTTCCATTTTTCTTTATGTGAAGTTTAAGAAAATATCATAAAGTCACGGCCCTTCCAGTACCTGCGGCTGACACTTATTTGCTATTTTCATTTGCATGAACCATTTGCCCTGTTCCACAGAGCACAGAGCAAGCAGCTGGTTAGCCCTTCAATGAACACGATGATACAAGACGGATGTTTTCTGTGTGTGCTAAAGGTCTCGCTGGATAAATAAAAGGTTGCTCATTTATTTATGATGCAAAACTCCATTGTGCATTCAGTGGAAAGAATCATCAATTATTTATCCAGAAGTCCCTGTCTCCAAATACAGCTTTTTGTGTGCATGAGGCACGTCTGCTTTTATTACTTTAAAACATGTAATTTTCTTTTAGATTGTGGTGGATAGTCTTTCTCAAAGCGTATGGCATTGTGGCAACCTGCACGTTTGATAAAGGATCTCTAGCTTATTATACAATTTTCATCTGAACCCTCTGTTGCCCTGTAATCAAATACCCAGGAAATAGGACAGATGGATTTCAGTTCATCCATTCATTCACCAGCACACCCATTCCCTTCCCTTCCCCTCAAATAGAATCACTACATCATGAAATCATTAGTTATATTCTGGAAGCAAACATTTTCTCAGGCATCTCTGACTTATACTAAGCTTAGTGAGGGTAAGATTAGAGCGACATCACTTCTCAGATGTGTTTCATAGCCCTTAAACTGACTTTCATTCACATTAACTCTAGATCCATCACATCCCATTGCCAGATCAGACAATCTGGTTTCTCCGGTCTGTGTGGAAAATGTACATAGTTGAGATAGAGCTGTCCACAGCCTACTTTGCCGGTTCTCCAGGGGCTCCTTCATCCCCCAGTACGTCTATAGCAGCCCTTCGGCTGCAGCACTTGGTTAGATTGTGAGTCAGAGAAGACAGGTGGCGTGGGCCAGGAGTTACTCCTCTTCCAGGCAGCTAGCTATCCAGGGCTTTCTTGATGCAGAGGATGTGAAGTTCCCCTCATTTAAGGTTTGGGTGGCAGGCTGGCAAAGACTCTGATCCAACACAGCTTTGAGGCACTTGAGCAGTGCCAGTAGCACAGGGCAGTTTTGGCATTCCTTACCCACCACCTCCCGGGGGCAGTCTGCTCTTGGGCCCCTCTCCTGCTCGGAGGCAGTCAGGTGTGCTACCCACAGAGGTGCGTGGTTCAGATTTCCCTATGGGTGAGCCTACTGAAGGGAGAATGGTTGACTACCAGCCTTCAGCTGTCACACGTTTGGATCCACCATGACATGCATGCTGAGGCCACACTCTTCCCAGGCTGCTTCCAGCTAATGATTGAATACAGTGGAGGGAGAGGGGGTGGCAAGAGCCAGGACATTTCTTCTCAATGTGGAGCTCCTCTCGTGGGCGGGCTCTGCTCTAGGGTTCCCCAGCAGAGAGACTTTCCTGGAGCTGCACCACAGTTTGAGGCTCTTCCAACCCAATCTTCCTTCCTTTCCCATTTCCTTCCACAGGTATCAGACCTGCATCATGATCTGCAGGTTCTTCTCATCTACTTTTGCTCCGTGTCCCACTTATTGAAAGATGAACAAGGATTTTCCCCAGCAAATCTCTACTACTTCTAGATCGATTTTAGTGTCTGCTCTCTGGAGAACCTCAGCTGACATGCTTGGTTTCCAGGTTCCATCTCCTTCTTCTCCCATACTCCCTTTCTCCTCTGGGTTCCTGCACACACATCCTATACCAGCCCACACAATAGGCCTATTTTCTTCTTTTCTTTTCTGATAGTAGATCAGAAAGAAATAAATATCCCATTCCATCACAGCATAAATCATTGACACACACACAAAAACTAGCATGCCTTCCCAGTCTCCGCCCTCTGCAGGGTAGATCTGGGTACTCCTTCCTCCACCACCTCACACAACGGATGAATTCTTTTAACGAAGCAAAGAAACTAGTAAAAATAGAGTTGAACTCTGCAAAAACTAGGTAAAACATTCAGATGCTGCTATATCTGAATTTTACTTGATCATGTTTTATTCATCTTTATAATACCATTACCAGTGCCTAGTGTAGTACTGTTATAGTTGTAATAATTGTTGAATAAAGACCCCACAAAATTTATCTCTGCTCTTTCTCCACCCACACTCCTCTTCACATAACCTCTATAGCACTACTTGGTATCCAGTGGCTTCAAGTTTCCTTCTGGCATTTTTCTAAGACCTTAACTATTATGCCCAAATCAGAACTCTCACTACTCAAATTTGGTCTTAGTCCTCGCCTAAAATCCCTATTCAAATACTTATTCCATTAGTGGACGTTATTTCAGCTGCCAGGAATCTGATTAAACTCATAAAGTAGGAAAAGAATTTCCGTGAAAGTCAGGATGCTGCCTTTAACTAGCTGTAGATTTTGGATAAGTAATTCTATTTCCCTTGGCTTCAGTTTTCTAACTCACACTACTTAGTTTATAATGTCTATTGTAAATCGTAAGTATTTTCTGAGAAATTAATTCACACAACTAAATATTACATATACATATATTGTAAGTCTTGGAGCACTTGACGACAGGAATACATTCTGAGAAATGTGTCCTCTGGAGATTTCGTCATTGTGCAAACATCATAGAGTGAACTTACACAAACTTAGATGCTATAGTCTACTACACACCTAGGCTATACTATCTGGTACTTATCTTCTGGGGCCACCATCATAAATGCCGTCCTTTGTTGACTGAAACCTCATTATGCGGCATTACACATGTATATGATACTTGCTAAATAAAATAAATCAGTTGCATTCAGCCTTTCTGTTGATGGAAGTGAAGAATGTCAAGCAGTGTTGAGAACATACTGGGAGGACTGGAAAGAATGATTCTCCTGGCATCAAGGTATATTCACCCCTGCCTCACCACACATACTCACACACACCACCCTACCCCAACTACCCACCCACACATCTCTTGATGTGCACACACTTGGGCAAGTTTACTAACTCCTGGGTTAGACTATAAGGCCTTTGGTTGTTCATCAAGGCATATAATGGGTGTCCTGACAATATAAGCCAGCAATGCTAATAAATGACATGTAAGGGGTTTGAAGTACAGGGCAAAACCTTGGTTCTTTATGCTTAACCACTTCAAAGTTCTGAGAGAATGAAAACCTGGCAGAAACCTCCACATTTCCTTTCCCCACTACTGGGAAGAGATCCTGAAATCCACACAACTTTGAAAAATGCAAGATATCTCTTGGATCTAAGCCCCCTCCCCATCATCTTTAGGTATGATATACTAAGATGACAGCCTGGAGACACTGAAAGTGTCCCTCAGTAAAATGTGCTATGGGGAGACTCTCCCATCTGAGAGACTAGAGGAGAAATGAAGAGTCTGTTTCTTTCCTGTCCAACCTTTTTGGCAGTATCCTAACTTTTCAGGTCCTCTTTAGTCTCAGATTATAGTTAAATATGTCAGAGCCCTTCCCCTAAATGTTCTGAGGGGCCCTTGGAGTCACAGGAGTGGCCGTCTCAAGACAGAGGACCGACCGTAGGAAGTTTTTGCATCCAACCGATCAAAAGCAGCAGACAAAGCGGGATAATATTTTGAAGTATTAGCCAAAGATTTCCCCTCCCTTTTCTTTCCCTTATGACGATTCCTCTAACTCAGACAGATAGAACATTCCACTTTCATGTATCAGGGAAGGGACATTTCAGCAGCTATGCCAAGAGGAAGAAGAATTGACTCAGCTTTGGATCAAAATTGATTTTTAAGCTGCTATCAGGAACAATGATCTACAGGAAGAAGATTTTTAAGTCTCAAGGACCTCAAAATTATGAGTTTCAAGGGCATATGTGGTACAGCAAAGTTTTCATGAACACTGAAATGAGAAGGTAGATAAAGAGTTGAGTTATGCTGCGCGGATGCTGGGCAGGTTTCATAGGCTGGTGGGAGAGAGAAGAACTAGAGAGGAGGAAAGAAGGTAGAGACTGGTGCTGCCCCACTCCCTACCCACCTGGTCCTATGGCAGGGTCAGCATGATAACAACTCCAGGTGGGTTGAGAGAAGTAAGGCAGTGACATCTGTGTCTCTCTTCCCTGTGGAGATGGGGAGCTGAAAACCCTGTTTCCTGATGCTGAGCGCAGCAGTGGAACTGTAGAATAGAAAAGGCTATGAGTCCTTGAGGCTGATGAATGGCACAGGAGACTGACTGTTTGCCCTGCACCCCCCAGAGAAACAGAAAATACGAAGGAGAGCCAGACTTGAAGAGGCCTTTTGGCTGGGACAAGAAGGATGAAGCAACAAGCTAAATGGCCAAATAACTGCAGAAATGATGGGAACAAGGAAAGCTCATGAATGCTGGTACTGAATGACAACATCTAGGACCAGACACCCCATACCCCAATACACAAATTCATACACACACTCACAGGTGTGCACACATAGCTGCCTTGGTATGTGGGAAGAAACTGAGATACAACACTTACAAGAATTGGGAGAACCCTAAAATCCACACATGCAGAAGCTTGCTTCTTGAGTTCTATCATTGTTTTAGGCTTCTGGGGATACAGAGATATACAAGAAATTTAGTTTCTACCAACCAGTGGCGTAGGGTCTTAGAAGAGAAAGCAGGATTAGCTATAGAAAATAAGGTCACATTTCTTGCAAAGGTGAGTTTGTGGCCTGAGATTAGCATGTGTTCACTGGGAATCTTAGAGGTGTGACAGGAGTCAGAAAGCTCACAAAGAGGGACATTGATGTTTTGCTCTGGTTTCCTTAGCATGAGGGCCTTATTTTGCCAGCCTGGTGTACAATATGCTTCACCTCTCTTAGTTGGGCATCCACAGCCAACTTTCTGGTTTTTTAACTTCAGAGCAAGAAAGAAGGAGAACTGTAGAGGTCTTGATAGGTGACTCAGAGTAGAAGCAGAAGCTATGGGACTATATTAGATAGCTCTTAGTTCTAGACTCCTCATCCTTTTGCCTTGTCCAGTGCTCACCCTGTGTAGTTTACATTGGCTCTTCCAGAAGGACTTGTCTCCTGGAGCAGATGCTGTTATTCCAAGTGCCCAGCCTTTAGCTACTAAACTACTAGCTACCCTAGTTACTAAGTCCCCAGCTCCCTGAGGCTGATGGAATACCGCCAACTGTGTTTTGATGGAAACCGTATGTTTGTAACTTCATGTCAGTGTCAGATGGCAAGACATGGAGTAGAAGCTATGGCTTCTTGTTCCAATGAGTGTTTGCTTGCCTTAGGCTCATAAAGATCAGTTCTATAGGCTGCCAGGAGAACCCAGCATTCCTGAACTCCATACAAAAAACCCCTTTGCTAGACTTGCATTTGCTCTTGGTACTTCCAGACAAGGAGTCAGAACAGTCATCTCAATACTGAAGCAGTTCACGCGTCATGTCGTCCACCCCAACATTGCTCCCTACAAGGGAATGGCTCACCTAGAAGGCAGTGAGGATAAATTCAGGCTTTGTTCATTATGGCGGTGGAAAATAGTAGTCACAAAACTCCAAAGTCACCCTGAGTGCCTGTGGTTGATTATAAACAAAGAGGAGGGCCTGAGATGGGAGAGTCCAGGGCCAGGACCACCATCTCGGGCCTGAGCATAAGAGGGGCATAAAGACTCCTATTGTTTACACTGGGCCTCTCTGATGCCCAGTCAGGAAGCCCCCTTCACAAACAGAGTCACCTCTGCCAGCCCTTGGGGACCTGGGGAATACATTCACCCGGCCTTTGGTCTGTGTGTTTAGACTCATGCCACACTGAATTTCATCTTGGAGGAAAAGCTGTTTCACATGACCATGAATAGCAGCTTTCATCAGCTGTCACTTCCCATTACAGCCAGCATGACATGGAAATGTGCTAGAGGCTGCTCGAGGCCTGGAATAGGAGCGGCTCTTTCTATTCTAAACATTTATTGACTTCAGTTATCCTTTTTAAAAAGTTCATCAGTCCACTTGGCCTTTTCCGCCCTTCTCGCTTAGGTTCATCTGACTCTTTGTGGCAGAAAAATTTGGTACTTTAGGCTAGCTCTGGTGGAACTAAGATGCAATCCTGACTCTTTTTGGAGCTTCATTCAGTGTTTTTCCCTTGGAGCAGTCAGCCGTGTGCCTCAGCTTCTTCACAGGGACTTGACCTCAAAGAAACAAGGTTCATTTTCTGTAGTTGGAGAAAGGGGATAATGCCCCCGTGAGCAGGTATTCTATCTTATGTTTGTTGTTCGCAGTAATGATGGCCTTACTTCAGTGGTATTTGGCAAACCGGTTCTCAAAAAAAAAAAAAAAAGAGAAAGAAAGAGAAATAGACCATATTTGTAGTGTTTGCCAATTTCCACACTGTAAATGCTCCCATCGTAGGTTGATTTCAAGCTACCAGCATGACATCACTGGATGTGGAGTCCATGAAGTTGGGAAGAGATGCAAACAATCAGCACTAGTGAGCCAGTAGGAGTCCACTGCAATGCACGGATGACCACAGGCCTGTTGGTTAAGTACACAAAGCTGTGTGATGGGTACAGGCATAGGAACTCCTTACCAACCTGTATTCTTCAAGCCAGCACAGATAATAAAACAGCTCTTGATCCAAGCGATGGAGAGGGCAGGAATAGGGGAGGGCATGACTGTCTTGGCCCAACCTGGCTGATGGAATGTGCTCTAAGCTCCAACCTAAGACCAAACAGGTAAGAAGAATCATTCACTGGCCATTTAAGATGTTGAAACAGGCAATAGGGAGCAAGCCCTCCTGTCCTGCCCTCAAAATCCTGCTTGGGTTTGGCCATACTATGGAGAAACAAAGAATCGGGAACCAAGCCTTATTCATCCAGCCTTGATAGAAATCACCAGATTCTGTTGTGCTGGGCAGGCAGGAGAAGCAATCTAACTACCTCTGAAGAAAAATGATGCTCACTAGTGATTTTCTATATAAGATTCTTTGGCTAAAGTAAATTTGCATGACGCCAACTGGACTTCCCTGATCACCACTGATTAGTTTAAGGATTAGTGCTTGATTCAAAGCAATACGGAGCAGGGATAATGGAGGTCAACAGCCTCCGGGGTGATCTGGGCAAACGCCTCCCAACAGGGGCACTTGTAGAGCGTGGTGGCAAAATGGCCCAATCTGGTCCTCTTTGGGAAAACATATAAACGTAAAGTGAACACGGAAGAGTTGAGTCATTCGCTCTTGGTCCTTTCTCTGTGAGGTGTGAGAAGCTGCTTTTCTGGCTCTTTGTGAAATGGGAGGTGCACCCAGGGCCAGAGCTGGGCCCTTTTTTCCTTCCTCAGGTCCCCATCACAGTGCCTGTGTCTGCCTCTATCTCTACCCCAGATGGAAGCCAGTCCTGTGCTTAAGTAAGTCGCAATCCAGGAATATAAGTTTTGTATATAAATGACAGCATAGAAGTTTCAAATATCACTAAAAGGCTCTGGTGGAGGGCTATGAGAAGAGGAGAGAGAGCTTAAGTTGTGGAGTGATTGGAGAAGGGATTATGAAAGACGCAGCATTGCAACTGGGCCTTAAAGGATTTGCAGTCTGAAGATCTGCAGAGAAATCAGGAGGTAGGGAGAACATTCCAGAAAACATGAGCCAGTGTGTCAGAGTCAGATAGGCAGGGACTGTAAGATGGGGAGCAGGAAAGGAAGGAAGGAATCACAGAAAATAATATATATATAAAAAAATCCAGTCCAGCTCATAGGAACCGAAGTAATGAGCTAATCAAAATTTTTGACCAAGAGGGAGACTCTCCAAGAATTTCTGGAAGATTACTGTGATGATAGTGTGAAGCCAGGAACATAAAAGAAACAAGATCCTATTTCATTGATCCATCCAGGAACAATTTGACATTGAAACTTTTTCTGATCAGGATCCCATTTGTATTAAAAGGTGACAAGTGAGATGATATCTGGAATCGAGGAAAAGGACATGAGAGGTGTGCAAGGTTAGCTCTGGAGGCAAGTTAGCTCTGCCTGGCCCTCCTGCCGGAGCTTGGGTACCTGCTCCAGGGAGGGTGGTTCCCATAGCAGCATGAAGGAGGTAAGATGAACCAAAGAAAGCAGAGATCACAGGATTCACTTCTTAAATTTTGCTTTTGGTTTTTCTCTATAAAAGTGCAGTCTCTAGAGAAAACAGTATCACTTCTACTACAAACCTACTCTCTCGAGAACAAGGTTGGAAGGAAATGGAATAGATTCGTCACAGGGTTGTTGCAAAAAATAATGTAAAACCATCTAGCACCAAGCCTATAAGGGCTGCTTAGAAATGCTTTCCAAATATAACTCATTTGACTTTGAAACTCTCAAGTACAAAGTCCTCTGGATGATGTCCCTGTCATACCCCAGAGGTGGTGGAGGAGAGGGTTGAGCATGAAAACTCTGGAGCCAGACTGTCTAGTCGTAATCGGGCTCTATTGCTTGCCTCCTTTGAAAACTTAAACACTTCACTACCCTGTGCCTCAGTTCCCTCTTCCAGAAACTGATGTTGAGATGGCTGGGAACACTAAGAAAACCCACACGCGAACTTGGAGTAGTACCTAACACACCACAAGCGCCCGGGAAATATTAACCAGGAATCCCTAACAACTTCTCTTCTCTTTTCTTTTTGTTTTTTTTTTTTTTTTTGAAGATTAGCCCTGAGCTAACTCTGCTTCCAGTCCTCCTCTTTTTGCTGAGGAAGACTGGCCCTGAGCTAACATCCGTGCCCATCTTCCTCTACTTTATACACGGGACGCCTACCACAGCATGGCTTGCCAAGCAGTGCCATGTCCGCACCCAGGATTCGAACCAGCGAGCCCCAGGCCGCCGAAGCGGAACGTGCACACTTAACCACTGCGCCGTTGGGCCGGCTCCTCGACTTCTCTTGACTGAATATTTACCATTGGTTTTATCCCATGGAAGTTTGTTGATGTCCTCCAACATCCAGAATGGAACCAGACATGTTTGAACCTCTGGAATCCACCTGTAGCAAGGCATTCCCTGCTGATTGAAAGAGAAATTATCTTAATTAAGTCTATTTTAGTCTGCGGGCAATAAGGGTTTTGACTCTTAATCAAAGTCACCTTTGGATGGCTTGCTGGAGCCTTTAGGAAGACCTCCCAGCATGCCCTTTCTTCCCCAATTCCATGCAAGGCCAAGTCCCTCCCCAGGGGCATGGGAGAACAGAAAGGGGATGCCTTTGGCGGTGCATTATTTAACGAGAGGATGAAGAATTCCTGAGTCTTTACGACATTTCTCCAGAACACGTTTCCTTCATTTTCTAAGTGGGCCTTTTAAATCAGCCAGATCTTTTTCTTTCTATTTTCCACATTTTTGGGTTTTATAACAGGTTTTTAAACAAAACTTTAAAGAGTGCTTCATTTTGTGCTGGCGTGCTTTACCGAGTGAGAAACACGGCGAGATCTGCTGAGATCTAGGCCCCAGACTCTGTCTGGCCCACCAACATGACTTTGGAAATTTGGGCCTCTTTTCTCACTCCCAGTTCACAGTATTTTCTATCCTGGAGCTGATTTTATTCCAAGACAACATATTTGCCCTTCTCTCTTTTCTCTAAACCAATGGGCATATGCAACTCATGAGAGGACTTCGGTGCATCTGCTTCTTCCTCACTCAAAGTTTACTCTCTCTCACTTATCCTATAGACCTACCATCTCAGTGCAGCTTTCTCAAATGCCTGCCCTTATCTCAGTTTTAAGATAACTAAGTCCTGGGGGTGTAATGCACAGCACAGTGACTACAGATAACAAAGCTGTATTGTGTATTTGAAAGTTGCTACGAGAGTAGGTCTTAAAAGTTCTCATCATGAGAAAAAAAAAAGTGTGCAAATGTGAGATGATGGATGTTGGCTAGACTTATTATGGTAATATCATTTTGCATTTTATACATATATCAAATCATTGTGTTATAACCTTAAACTAATACAAAGTTATCATATCAATAAAACTGGAAATTTTTTTTTTAAATGCCATTCTCCAGTTATAGGGAGAATGAGCATGGGGGTACTTTTTTTTTTTATAGATTTTATTTTTTCCTTTTTCTCCCCAAAGCCCCCCAGTACATAGTTGTATATTCTTCGTTGTGGGTCCTTCTAGTTGTGGCATGTGGGACGCTGCCTCAGGGTGGTTTGATGAGCAGTGCCATGTCCGTGCCCAGGATTCGAAGCAACGAAACACTGCGCCGCCTGCAGCGGAGCGCACAGACTTAACCACTCGGCCACGGGGCCAGCCCCTAGCATGGGGGGTACTTTTTGCCTGAAGTTCCCCTTAGTCCAAAGTTAGTATTTTGAAGAAAACAATAACTAATTCCTTTTCCTCACAGAGTCTCCTAAATACTTTTTAAAAGGTCCAAATCAATAGGTGTGCCACGGCTAGTTCACAAGAAGGTGGGAGGCAGGCTTGTGTGTATGGAATGCAAAATGGGAAGGGAGCACAAACAAGGAATTTTAGGGGTTCTCTTCCCTCCCTCCCTTGCAGACAGGATTTCTGAAGAATTCAGACATTTTGGGACATTTCTTCTCATACTCTTTCTGACTTCACTTGGCAGTTTTTTCCAGCATTTCATAGTAATGTGGACTATTCTACAGTTCTCAGGACAACCGCCTGAAATCTGCTCCAGTCATTGTCATTCTATGGAGGTTAAAACATCTGTTCAATTTCCATTACCCTCTGAAATCCTGAGAGGCTGAGTGATAATCTGATCAATAGGATTCATGGGTATAAGGCAAATGGCTTGCTGCGGGGGCGGGGGCAGGTTGCCATATTAGACTGAGGTTTTCCTTTCCTGGATTGAGAGAGAGAGGGGAAAAGAAAAGAGTTACTGGTCAAGGGTCCCAGGATGCAGGAACATCTTCAGAGAGAGATGCTCAAGAAGGGAGGATCCCACTTCTCAGGAAGCCCTACGAAGGAGACCCCACAGAGGGCTACCAGGGACTGTTCTCCCAGCAGCTGAAGGGTGCTGGGAGCTGAGTCCTTGCCCTGGGGTCCTCCCACCTTCACAGGCACTGACAGAATGGCAGTTACATTTTATGCAAATTCAAATTGCTCTATAAAGACATTATTAGTACAAGTGAACATTATGTGAAAAAAACGAAAAGGCCCAATTTCCAAATATTTCAGGAAAAATTAAATAAAGAACCACATCATTCCAAAGGACCCGATGTATTGTCACCTTTGCCAAGTAGCAGCCCTGTGTCATCTGTAAACGGACATTCTTGGCACCTGCCGTCTGTGTCCTCTGTACCCTACTGTGGTTTCTGGGTGTGGAAACTTCTGAAGTGACAGTAGTGACATCGTGCTGCTGTTTTAGCATTCATTATAAATATAATTTAAAATCCCTTTTGACTCAGAACAATGCCATCGGAATATTTAAGTGGTAGTACTAACGCTATACCAAAAATTACACACGAAAATCAGCAAGTTTGGTGTAAAATTTAAATGGTACACATTTCTACGATGAGGGTTAAATAGTCCCTATGATACATCATTTTATTTAGAAAGAAAACACTACAAAATATTAGAGACAGTACTGAAAAAAAGAAAAAACAGCATTCAGACAAAACTGTCCCCAGTGACTATGATTGGTGGAGTCCAGGGACGTGACCCTCCTGCCTTAGACATCGTTTAAAAATACGCAAGCTCTCCAGGAAGGCCTTCTTTGTCTCAAACATGGCTTCCTTGGGTCACTGATGAGACTTTTTTTTTTCTCTTCTGAGACTACTCAGCAAGAGGGACATCTAGGCCCTATGACCTTTGCTTAGGTCCTGTTGCCTTGCTTGACTGATGTTCCAGAACACCCATCAGCCCAGAGAAGAGGGAAAACCCAAGCCACTGGGGAGGAGAGAGGCTCATGGCAGTGGGGAAGCCTCTCATTTGTGTCCTTGGTGGGAAAGGGCACTGAAGTGAACCATTTCAGAAACCCTTGAACTAGACGGTCATTCACAACACCCTTCACTTCGCTGATACAAGAGCATCAGCTCAGTTTCTTCCTGAGAGCCACTATGATTAGGTTAATTGAAGTTAGAATTTATAGTTGAAAATCAAGAAAATCTTCAAGTTAAGAGAACTATCAGAATGTAGATCAAGTTATCACACTGGAGAAACGTAAGTTTTGATATGTAGCAAATGCAGAAAATTGGATACTGGGTCATCTCTCAAAAGACTTGCTGGTGGTTGATATTCAGCTTTCTGCTACATGATAGCTTGGCTTTAAAGGTTTACAGAAGGCAATATAGGCAGGATATGTGAGGCACATTTCCTAGAACTGGGGCACAGCCTCCCCGGACTGTGCCTGAGATTATAGCAGGCACCACTAAAGAGTGATAGCCTGTAAGATAGGCATCCTTTAGGGTGGCATGGACACAGAGTGTAGACTGAAGCCAGAAGTAAACTGCTGGAGACTCACAGAAGAAACCAGCGTACATTCATCAGGGTCAGAGCTTAAAAGAGTAGTAACGATAATTATTGAGTTTGGTAAAGTGTTAAATAAGGGCAGCCCCCCACCTACCAGGGATTACCACTACCAGTTTCAATACTTGTGGTAGATAGTTTGGGAAAAACAATCAATTCCACAATTTACTCGATTGGGCAAGATGTGCTCAATCCTGCCCAGGAATGACTTTTTGCAGAGAAGCCTTAGTCATTCCATCTGCCAGGAACTTCTGGGATTGTTGGGGTGATGTCTTTTGGCTAGAGAGGATATCCTTCTGGAATAAACCAGGAGTTAAGGAGTAGAGCCTTACAGATGAAACCAGCTCACATCTCACAACCTTGACCCTCTCTTCTCTTCCAAGGCCCTTTGGGCAATACTCTGTTCACACTGCCTTGTGTCCATTTATTCTTTACTTCCTCTCACCTGACTCATGCCAACTCTCCATCAGAGTGAGTTCTGCAGGCAGTAAATTCCTTCAATCTTTAACCCTTCTATCTGCTATACTAGGGCTCTATGAATTGGGTCAAACTCCTCTTCGTCTTCACACCACATGTGGTTTGCATTTCTATCAGGAAGAACATCTCATGCCAACCCTTGAGCGGAGCCCAGTGTGTTGCACAACACAGTGGTGTTCATTTCTTCCTCCCAACTCTGAAGCCCCAGTGATTGCATGTGGATGCCCTGATGCTCTCTGTACCAAGATAGGAACCGAGAGGTGAGCAGTCAGCTTCAGCAGCATGTGGACTTGGACTACGGAGGTTGTGGCTAGAAGCATAGTGTGCCAGGAAATGGGCAAATTGGCGAAGGTGTGATTAGTCAGAAAGTCCCACCAAGTGACATTACTCAGGCAAATTCTAGAATCCGCAAAGGCAGGTCTGGATTGACATCCAGAAGTGAAGGCCAGGGGTGACTGAAGGATGGAATCGTTAGTGGCATCCAGCAACTTCTGCTCTGCCCCTTCTAATCTCAAGAAAATTACCTCAATGTGCAACTGGATGGGATTTGAAGTTGTGGCACTGAAGTTAAAAGCTTCTGTTTTTTCATGGAGGGCCCATCTAGCATCTCTCTTTACTTCCAAATAGTCTATGGAGTAAGAGGGGCCAAAGGGGTCGGCTTCTTATTTCCCCTAGAAGGTTGAGGAAATCAGGATGTGCCCACTGGAGTAAAGGACTAAAGTGACCACTTGGGGACTTTGTTTAGGTCTTGGGGAAGCTGGAATAGTTAACTCCAAAGATCTCTTTGAATTCCAAGATTAAATTCAATTGAAAATTAACCAAGATTTTTGGCACCACATTTCACATTTCATTGACCGTCCTGTGCATTTGTTTATGCCCCTGGCCAATCATATTGAATTCTTGGATGTTGGTCCAGGGAGTTGAGAATAGAATCAAATTGCTTTGCTGTATTTAAAATTCTCAGTTGTTAGAAAACTTTAAAAATTAATGCATCTTCTACTTTTCATGAAGAAGGTAGTGCAGGTTGTGGATATAATTACGATTGAAGCAGAACATTTTCTTCCAGTTTTATTGAGAAATAATTGACATACATCATTGTATAAGTTTAAGGCGTACAGCATGATAGAACATTTTTAAGGGGGAATAATTGGAATCACTGATTTCATTGAGGTGTTTTTTTTTTTTATTCCATTCAAATATTTAGTACTTGGAGCACAGGCAAAGAAAAAAAAAAAAAGAGGCTGTGATTTACCAAATTCTTTACTGTCATGCCACCTTCCCTATTACAGTGCTGCAGAGGGCTGCAACGCATGGCCCAAAGGGACCAGGATGAGGAGACGACGCACCTACAAGGTCGGGAATGGAAACTGACATATCGGGATGCTTCATAAATCTGAGAGGGCTCCCTATGCCTGTTGGCAAGCCGTTGGCCTCTCATCCCTGGGTCAGGTTGAATGGCACCTTTCCTCTGCGCATCTCAGACATAAAGAATGACCCGTTGTGCAACGAGAATGTCCCTGAAGGTCAACTGGTTCCAACTCTCATTGCTCTATTGAAAGGAGGTCAATGTGTTCATCATTCGTTTTATTTTTAGATAGTAAACTGGAGATACAGATAGGGAAAAAGGTTGTGGCAATGACCATCATTACCTTCAACTCGGAAATGTCATAGAAACCTATGACCCATTTTTGCTTCAAGGCTACAGCTAAGCCCACTGCAATTGCATTTATTGCCAAGAATGTGATGACAAAATCCCTTTCTTAATTGCTCTTGAACGTAATGAAGCAGAAAAGAGAAGGCAGGTCTTTCGATTCCTAGCCTCATCAGTAGCTAATGAATCAAGCATTCCGTCCCTGGATACCACTGGGTTTAACTAGCAATAGGTGCAGGATTTATTGGGGCAGATGGCTGTGATATAGGATGCTGGTGTGCAAAAGTTCCCCTAGAGTTGGAGAGCCGTGTACCCACTGGGGCAACTCGCTGCTGCGGAACAGATGTATTTCCTGCCCTGGTTACTTCACGTGGGCTCAGTAACTAAAGAGGTCCCTGATGACAAATTCCTCCAACACTTCTGAAACCACATTTCCCATGAAGGTCTTTCTGAGGTGAAGTAAAAGTTAACGGGAAGCACAGTGAGGGGCCGGGTCAGGTTGCATTTGGGAAGTTTATTATGATTCACACAATGCCGTGGGCCCCGCAGACATCTCCACTCTGTCGTGACATGGTTAACTGCAGAGGTAAGTGAGTTTGCCAGTTCTTTTGCAGGCTTGTTCCCGGAGCTGAGGCAGAATTCCACCCAGCCCACACAAGAAAGGCTGTGTTGGGGGTAAAAGATGTTTCTCAAGCCTCACCTGCAGGATCACTGCTTGGAAATCCTAACTAATATTAATATCGGTGATAACTAATATTGATCAAGTACTGTCAAGTACCAAGAACTACTCTAAGAACCGGACGCACACGACTTATTGAATCTTTACAGTGATTCTACAGATTGGAAGCCATCATTACTGCTATTTTACAAATGAAAATGAAGCAAATCAAAAGCACTCTAATCTGGCTCTGCAACCTTAGGGAACCCAGATATCTTCTGGACACTTGTATTTCAGGTACAGGAGAGGGAAGCTGAAATGTGATAAAGTTAAACACACTGTAGAAAGAGTCAGCTGTCAGTTGAGACCCCAGTGATTTTGTCCATTTTCCTTTCCAAGCCTTTTCCCCATTTTATCCCTTTATGTTCCCCGAGCTCTAAAGCAGGGACGGAAAATAGGTGTCATTGCATGAACCAACTTCAGTCAGTTGGTAGGAGCTCCCCAAAGCATGTGGTTGGAAAGGATTCTCAGGGGAAATCAGAATTCAATATGTCAAGTGCTATGATCGATTAACGATGTCTTCTGTGGGTATGGAAGGGAGCATACGAGGCAGGCGATTCAGGTAATGTCCGTCCCCACAGGACCACCATCTTACCTTTGTCAGTACTTCAGTAGTGACCTGAAACAATAGATTAATTCATTAACTTATGTATTCTGAGAAGCTTTTCTGTGGTGGCACTGTGCTGTCTCCTGCCTTCATGCCACCAACAATAATCTCATCCAACCTCTGGAACTATGATCAATGCTACCGTGTTGAGGAATACATCCGCTGTTGTGAGGCTGGAGATGCAAAGAAGAGTTTCAACAGATCTTGGCTCTCAGTCACTCTAACTTTACTTGAATCTCAGTGTAAAACTATCTAGCTCTGCATTACCATATCCCAGGCTTGAGAATGCCTTTCTCTCACCAATGAGGCAAGAGGTGGGATGGAGTGAGGAGTGAAGTGTAGAGCAGGCTGAGGGGGAGAGAGGACACTAGGGCTGTAGGAACTGCTCTGCCAACTTAGCCCAGGAGTTTAAGAACCCAGTGTCATGGCGAGGGTGGGGGGAAGCAGAGTAGGGAGGCTGCACATGGGTATGGGCAGTGGCCAGAGTGGCAGCTCAGGAGCAGACTTGGGGTGAGGACATGTAAGTTCTGAGCTCTTCTCTCCCGGGAAGCATCAGTTTTTAACCATAAATGGTATAATGAAAAGGAGGGAAGAAAGGAGGAAAGAAAGAAAGGGTGGTGGAGTAAGCAGAGGGAATCACGTGGCAGGTGAGAAAAGAAAGGTTATAAAACAAGGTCTTCCAAGCAGGAGTAACACGAAGATGAGGTCTACCAAAAGCAGGCCGGGAAAAAACAATATGATGCGGCCTTCCTTAGCATTTATTAAGTTATATCAAAAGACATAGTTCTGTAAGTTACCTTTGGAGAAGCAAGGGATTTGGGATTTAATAACTTCAGATCAGCAGAGAAAGGATTCTTATTCTTCAGGAGAATGTATCAACAAAAACAAGTCAAGAGTGTTATAAATTCGAGTTATTCTACTCAGTCAGAGGAAAATGAAGGCTTTGTTTCATGCAGGAATTAGAGGTCACCTTACACTGGTTAAAGAAGCCTTTCCAGGTTCTCAGTCTCAGCAAAGGTAGCAGATGAGTCCGGGTCTCTCATCAGCAAAAACCTGGACACGGTTATGAATGGCTCTGTGCTTGCACGTCAGAAGTGGGACATGATGGGCAGGGGAGAGGATGCCAGCATATGTAAAGTTGGGGGGTGAAGGATCTCCCCAGACACTTAGATGCCAGAGCTGAAACGAACTTTGGTGAGCACCAATTTCAGTCCCCTCATTCTTCGGGTGAGGAAACATGTGGCAGACAGACCCTAAGGTTCCCCCAAGATCCCCACCTCCTGGTATGTATGCCTCTGCATAATCCCCTCCCCTTGAGCGTGGGCAGGACTTGCTTCTATCCAACAGAATATGGATGTCACTCTTGTGATTCTGTTACATGATGTAAGGTTTCACCTTGGTGGCAGACTCACTCTAGACTCTCCTTGGTGGCTTGATGATGTGAGCAGACATGTTGAGGAAATCCACACGACAAGGAACTGTGGTGGCCTCGAGGAACTGCAGGCAGCCTTAAGAGCTGAGAGTGGGCTCCACCTGACAGTCAGCAAGAGCTGGATCCTCTGTTCTAGAATCTCAAAGACAATTCTGCCAACAGCTTGAATGAACTTGGAAGCAGATTCTTCCCCAGACAAGCGTCCAGATGAGAATGCAGCCTGACTGATTACAGCTCTGTGAGCCCCTGATCAGAAGACCCAACTAAACTGTGTCTGGGATCCTGACCCACAGAAACCAGGAGACAATAAACTTGTGGCAGTTTGTTCTGCAGCAATAGATAATGCACACGTGAAACCCAGGAAGGAGAAATAATTTGTTTATGGCGAATTCAGTGTAACTTATTAGATATTTATTTTATGCCCTCTGAATTTATGGTACTTCTTGGGATTGAATTGTGTCCCTACAAAAAGATATATGTATATATTTTTTTGCTGAGGAAGATTTGCCCTGTGCTAACATCAACTGCCAATCTTCTTCTTTTAGAATGTGAGTCGCCACCACAGCATGGCCACTAATGAGTGGTGTAGGTCCACACCCAGGAACAGAACCCTGGGTGCTGAAGTGGAGCACACTGAACTTAACCACTAGGCCATCCGGGCTGGCCCCTAAAAAGATATTTTGAAGTCCTCATCCCAGTTACCTGTGAATGTGACCCTATTTGGTCTTTGAGGATGTAATCAAGTTAAGATAGGGTCATACTATTTTAAAATACTAAAATTAAAAATATTACCATATGATCCAGCAATTCTAGTTCTGGGTATTTATTTGAAGAAAATGAAAACACTAATTCAAAAAGATATATGCACCCCCGTGTTCATTGCAGCATTATTTACAATAGCTGAGATATGGAAACAACCTAAGTGTCCATTGGTGGATGGATGGATACAGAAAATGTGGACTATACATACAATGGAATATTATCCAGTCATAAAAAAATGAAATCTTACCATTTGTGACAACATGAGTGGATCTTGAGGGCATTATGCTAAGTGAAATATGTCAGACTACGAGAAAGACAAATACCATATGATTTCACTTACATGTAATCTAAAGACAAAACAAAACAAACAAACAAACAAAACACCAAGCTCATAGAAAACAGACTGGTGATTGCCAGAGTCAGGAAATTGGGGGGAGGGGTGTGAAATAGGTGAATGGTGTCAAAAGGTACAAATGTCTAGTTAAAAAAGTAACTAAGTCCTGGGGATGTAATGTACAGCCTGGTGACTATAGTTAATAATACTGCATATTTGAAAGTTGCTAAGAGAGTAAATGTTAAAAGTTCTCATCACTAGGAAAAATTTTTTTTGTATCTATATCTGTTGATGGATATTAACTAGACTTATCATGGTGATCATTTTGCAACGTATACAAGACCTATCGCTAACACTAATCAAAATAAAGCTTGAATGACCATATAGATACTAGAGAAAGTATATTTCCAAGAAAATAATATTACTGGAGATAAAGAAGACTACCTCATAATGGTAAAGAGACCAATTCATCAAGGAGACATAATACTCCTAAATGTGTACGTACCTAATAAGGGAACTTCAAAATATGTGAAGCAAAATCTGCTGGAACTATAAGAAGAAATAGTAAACTTTTTGAAATGTTGGATATATTTGTTATTTTAAATATGGTTAGGGTTTCACAAGTTTTTACATATCTTGAAAATTGTCAAATCACGTACTTTAAATTTGTACAGTTTATGATGTTCAATTGTACGTCAATAGAGCTGTTAAAAAAAGTATTTTGGGAATCCAAAAGGATAAAATTAACAGACTATTTAAATAACAAATAAACTAGCATTAATTTTTGTTTTATTGGAAAACCAAAACCCTCCCCATGTCTTGCTTTTGGACCAAAAGAAAGACATAGTTGATTTTAAGGAAGGAAAAGAACATATGTAAGTCTAAAGCGTTGATAATTTTCCTTTTAAAGAACATGAGACTGACTTTAGTGTTGAAATAATGTTACTCCATCAGCGGTATTGGAGTCCTCAAGCACTACGTTCTATAAGAAAGCACCAATGAATGACAGCAACTGACCCGGTGTTTATGAAAGGAGGGCCTTTTATTAAATAAAATATAAAACACAAACAAAATTTATTTTTTTAAACAAAAGTAACACTGAAGGGAAAATGACCAACAAAATATGTTATGAAGACAGATGTTTTAAACTCTTTAAACTTTTATCATAGAAAACGTACACATTTTATGTTACACAGAAAGAGACAGAAACTAGTATAGTGGTGCTATTTAATAAACACATTTAAAATAGGATTTTCCAATTTTATGTTGAAATTTTTAGTTTGTTGTTACTGTCTATAATTTTTCTGGTAGTTTTGTCACGGTAAATTTACATTTAGTACATTAAACAGTTTCCAGTTTAAATTAGTGGAGTAGAAAAGTTACAGAATTAAGAAAATTCTCGGAGAAGTATTTTTAATAAAAGACCTTAGCAGCTTTTGTAAGAAATGATCAAGGACCATGGACATAAAGCAGAAGAAGAAATTATATGTCCTCAGAGAAAGAAACTGGTGAGTTCTCTCAGATGGGGGAAAATTTGCCATACTAAAAATAAACTCCAAGACCTAAAGTGCATAAAAGCTACCTTTTTGATGACTTAGTCACAGAAAAATAATTTAAAGGGGCTTTGAAAGGCTTTTTTAATGTTAATGATCATCAAATATGACCAAAAGACTTGGAAGTTCAAATAGAGTGCCTGCTTAACATAGCATGCACATAAATATAATTTCTTCTTCAACAAATATGAGCAAACAAATTGCATCAAATCAATATCCACCACCACAAACGATCTCCTTTCAGTTCCCTTTCCACTACAAGGAGAAGAAAATAAACAAAAATTGGCTCAACTGAACCAAACCATCAAGGGAAACTATTAATTTGCTTATTTTTTATGAACCTTAATATATTTGCAAAAACCCCTAGGAAGCCCAGCTTTACCCTTGAAAAATTACAACTTTTAATTTAAGAAAATGCAGGGAAGCTAAAACTGTTTAACCAAGTTTGATAGATATATAAAATGCTAACAGGCCTAGTCTATAAAGCCAGGAGCCTTGTAAAGTTTTATTTCATAGCATATAAGTCCTATTTCATGGCAAATATCTTCATCTTATGGACTGCTGCTAAAGATCATTTTCATCATATTGAGGCTTTGCAACTGTAAGCGTGAATGAATTCCACGACCTCAAAACATTCGGATAAACAGAGCAGCCCAGTTTGATGAACCCAGTTTTTATAGCTGTGGAGGTTGAACACCACCCTTGCCGGTACATGAATCATTTCTCATTAAGCTTTTTCCCCGAAAGTTTATCACTTGAAAAATATATTTTTGAAAGATTTTATTTTTTCCCTTTTTCTCCCCAAAGCCCCCCGGTACATAGTTGTATATTCTTCGTTGTGGGTCCTTCTAGTTGTGGCATGTGGGACGCTGCCTCAGCATGGTTTGATGAGCAGTGCCATGTCCGCGCCCAGGATTCGAACCAAGGAAACACTGGGACGCCTGCAGCGGAGCGTGCGAACTTAACCACTTGGCCACCGGGCCGGCCCCGAAAAATCAATATATTTTTAACTTCCATGTCGCCATCTTTCTTCCTCTTCTAATGAAAATACAAACTGTGAATTTAAGTTGCTCTGTACTAGATGATTGCAGAAGCGGGATGTGGCATAAACTACTAACTCTACTGGATCACAGTGCCTGCGATAATGACTTTTTAAGTAAACAAACACTCGGCCATGTTGTTGCAAAGGTATTATTGAGAAAGCGTCATGAACTTCGGTGCTATTAGGAGTGTTCATTGATGAGCGTGGAGATATCCCACCTTTAGGGACACTGACTGCTAAAGAAAAAGACTGTAAAAGACTTGTGTGAAACCTAAAGTGTTCGACAACTGAAACGTGTCATCACTAGGACCCACCAAGCAAACGGTTTGCTGGAACTTGCATTTCTATTTGCTTAGAGCTGGTAGGAAGCTTTGAAACCGTTTAATCTACTCCCTGATGAGCAAACTGACACTCTGAGAACCCCGAAGGATTTATGTAAAGTCACAAGCTAGTGTCAGAGCAAGACTCCAGGACCTGAGGCTGTTAGGGACTGCTCTTTGCAGATTCTCACAGCCCTGCCATGGGGACCCGTGGGTCACTCTACCAAGTAACCCCAAGTGTTTGCTTTCTGGTGGATGACTTATGATGGGGAAGCCTAGGTGCTCTCCCTCCCGCCCATGACTTGTTTCTGGAAAATATGGGGATGCGGGGTCGGCCCGGTGGCGCAGCGGTTAAGTTCGCACGTTCCGCTTCTCGGTGGCCCGGGGTTCGCTGGTTCGGATCCCGGGTGCGGACACAGCACTGCTTGGCAGCCATGCTGTGGTAGGCGTCCCACGTATAAAGTAGAGGAAGATGGGCACGGATGTTAGCTCAGAGCCAGTCTTCCTCAGCAAAAAGAGGACTGGCAGTAGTTAGCTGAGGGCTAATCTTCCTCAAAAAAAAAAAAAAAAAAAAAAATATGGGGATGTAACCATGGGATGACCCAAACATGGACTCTGTCAGTGGGTTTAAGTGATTCTCTCTCCTTCCGATTCCTGCTTAGCTATTAGACAGCTTCAGGATTTGGAAGCGTCCAGTGTGTATTTGAGCAGTCTTTTAATTTCAAGGTAAAATAATCTTAAAATGTTATGCTATTATCCCAAATTACATAAGCTGTGTGCAAAGAGGCCTGGAAGTGCATAGGAAGACAGGGATGCACATATTCATGCAAACTACAGTCATTTTCTAGAACCAAGAGAGTGAGTCGATAAAGTTTCTAAATAATAGCTAATATAAAAGTTGAAACTTATATACTATCTACTATGTGCCAAGTATCGATATAAGCACTTCACATAATAATTTAATCCTCTTAAGAGCCCTATGCTGTGAGCACTATTATGGACACCCCTTCTTTACAGGTTAGAAAACTGAGGCATGGAGAGATTAAGTAGGTTTTCCAGAGTCACACAGGTCGAAACTGGCAAATCTAGACTTCAAATTGCACACCCATACTCTTAATTAGTAATCATACTGACTCTCGGTAATAAAGATTTATGTTAGAAAATAGGCTCTAAAGGGCTTAAGAAGGGTGGAAGGTGATTTGTGAATTATATTAACATATCTAGTGTCCCTAGTCACCCTGGATTTAGGTCTGTGCTGATAGGTTTTATCTGGCACTACCAGTAAAAATTAAAATGCACTATTACCAATCCTTTCAAAAGGTGCTGAGGGAATTGGGCTTCCCTTGCACTGGTTTGTCACTGTGTTTTTTTTTTTTTTTTTTTTGAGGAAGATTAGCCCTGAGCTAACATGTGCTGCCAATCCTCCTTTTTTCACTGAGGAAGACTGGCATCCGTGCCCATCTTCCTCTACTTTATACGTGGGACGCCTACCACAGCATGCTGTGTCAAGCAGTGCCATGTCCGCATCCGGGATCCGAACTGGCAAATCCCAGCCCGCCAAAGCCGAACGTGCGCACTTAGCCACTGCGCCACCGGGCCAGCCCCTTGTCATTGCTCTTTACACACATCTAGGTATCTCTTTGTCAAGTTACAGCTACCAGCCAGGTGCAAATGATAAGAATAAGGACGAGGAAGTAGAGAATATAGCATTCTTCACTTGGAGGAGGATGGAATCTGGGGTGTACTAATCAAGAAGCAGTGAAAGGGGAAGAAATGGCATCCTGCTGGTGTGGCAAATTTATCTTCCCCAAGAATCACAGAGGCAGAAGTAGAAACAGGTTTCACAGAGCCTGAAGCTCAGACAATTTGAGGTGCTCCTTTAAGAAAAGAATACAAAACTGCAAATACAAAACTGGGTAAAGGATGCTGTAAGGGCCTCACGCCCGCAAAGGATCTGAAGCTTGAGCTTTATTCTTTTCACAGTAAATCCACCTGCCCAAGGGTGAAGGCAGGAGAGGACAGAAAGAACTCCTGCTATCTATGTGCCCAGCTAGACTGGAGATTTCTTTAAGAAAACCCTTCAGGAGAAACAGCAGCCACCTGGGGAATATCATTAAATGGGAAGGAACCAAAGCTGCAAAGCTACCCTCCAAATTCCCACAAGAAACACGTTGAAATTGAGAGGAAAAACGGATTTGTCTTAGAAAACATATGAAGAAAAAGCTGAGCCCCAGCCACTGGAATCTGTTCTCTAGAATGAGGCTCCCCGTGGCTTTAGCCTGGGTCAGCAACGACATCACTAAGATGACAAAATAAACAGAGATTGCTACAGGCACGGGTCAGGTGGTTGGGCAAGCTCACACAGAAGACCATTGTCCCATCTCCTGACCCACCTAGGTAGATAAAGCAAGGGAGGTCTTCAGCAGACGTCAGCAATATAGTCAAAGAGATGGCTGTGAGGATGGGCCCTCCCGATCCTGGGGTAACTGGAGCAAAAAAGGCTAACACCAGCTATAGGGGTAGCAGACAACACTTAGTTACCTGGGCAGACTTATGAGATTGGGAGCTTGGTTACAAGAAAAATGAAATGAGCCTAGTTATCAGAATTTGAGCAAAATGTAAAGGCAGGTAGAGCCTCAGCGAGTGTGGCTGCCTATTTAAAGTTTAAGCATCTATGTCCCGTCTAAGGACAGGATTAGTCTCTGAGCCTGAGGTGGTTCTGAATTTCCTCCTGGGAGCATTTTTCTGATACTCATTTTTCAAGATGACAGCAGCAAGAATTCATGCAGATTTGTTCATTCATGGTGACAATTTTATTTATTTTTTTTGAAGTGAAAATAATAAATAATGACTCAACTTGTTTTTATTCATAGTGATCCTACTAAGTAGGCTTAAGTTAAATTTTGCTTATCCCTTCAGGAGAAGGGAGAAACTGTGACCGAGTAAACAAACACTGGGCTGTGTTTATAATTCTGGTGAGGTTGAAAAGCCAGCCTGGAGATCATATTGATGAATGCATTATGTGGAAAAGGCACGTGGCATGAAGGAAAGGGAGTCTGCTATCGGGAACTTGAGTGGTTATCACTGGTAGTCAAGGACCTAGCCCCCTCATTCAAGGTCCAGAGTAGGTCAGAGGGATGACTTGATAATTACATGCCATCAAGAAAGTGTCTCCAATGTGCAAAACAAGAATCTGGCCATGCTTCAAATAAAGGTGAGACTGAACAGTCTTTTGGGAAGACTGTGTCCATGGGGGCTACTGAGTGTGGTACCCTGACCATGTGCTACTGTGATGAGAAGGGAAAAGGTACAGGTCGGTTGGCTTCAAGAGTCAAGGATGGAAAGGCCAGCCGAGCTGCACAAGTCAGGATCCATCCAGAAGAAGCCACTGTATGCTTTCAGGGCAGATGATCAGGAGGGTTTCCAAGGCGTGGGAAGTTTGAAAGAAGGCAGAGGAAGCAGTCAAAGAAAACAGAGGAGTAGCAGGTTACAGTTGTGGAAAGAAAAAGGGGAAGCTGATTTTATCTGAGGGACAGAGAGGGGGACAGTGGACAGGGAAGGTCAAGGAAAACGAGAAACAAGTCTGTGTAAGGACAGAAAAAAACATCCTTTTTTCACACCTATTAGGACCACTATTATCAACAACAATGAAAAAAGAAAACAACTGAAACCGAAAATAACAAGTGCTGGAGAGGATGTGGAGAAATTGGAACCTTCATGCATTGCCACTGTGGAAAACACTTTGGCGATTGCTCAAGATGTTAAGCACAGAACTACCATGTGATCCAGGAATTCCACTCCAAGGTATACACTCAAAAGAATGGAAAACAGAGACTCTAGCGGACATTTGCACACCCATGTTCATAGCATCATTATTCACAATAGCCAAAAGATGGAAACAACCCAAATGTCCATTGTCAGATGAATGGATAAACAAAGTGTGGTCTACATATACAATGGAATATTATTCAGCCTTAAAAATGAAGGAAATTCTGGCACATGCCATACTGTAGATGATCATTAAAACATTATAAGTGAAATAACCCAAACACGAATAGACAAATATTATATGAATCCACTTATAGGAGATACCCAGAGGAGTCAATTCAAAGAGACAGAAAGCAGAGTAGAGATTATCTGGGGCTGAAGAAGGGGGAATGAGGAGTTATTGTTTAATAGGTACAGACTTTCTGTTTGGCATGATAAAAAAGTTCTGGAAATAGATAGTGGTAATAGTTGCAGACAATATGGTGAATGTACCTAATCCCGTTGAAGTGTATATTTAATGGTTGAGATGGTAAATTTTATGTTATGTATATTTTAGCAAAATAAAAAAAGAGGACTCTTTTTTAAAAAGAGAGTTCAAAAGACACCTTTGAAACTAAGTAAATTCCCACAAATCAAAGCTGACTGGATTTAATTGTAAGGACCATAGAGACCAGGACACAAAGCAACAGAGAGTGCCTCTTCTGATGACTTGATGATAATTGTTGGGTAAATGCTAGACTCAGAAGGCATTTGTATGGTCGATCAAGAGGCACTGCCCCATTTCTAAATGGTTATAAACGGTGCATTATCTCAGTAGCAAAGGATTCAAAGAGTAAGGTACCCACTTCCTTCTTTTGAAAAAGCAGGGAATGGTGCACGAGGTGGAAAAAATCCAGAGTATAAACATTCACAGAAAATAGCATATGTCAAAGGAAAACCATGGTCCGTCTGGACCAGATCAAAGTGATGATGGAAGCAATGGTTAACACAAGAACGAATGAGTTTCTTTATAGCTATATTTCACTGTTCAAGGTGGGGGGTAGTCTGTAAATTAAAGGGCCGAAAAGGGATGGATTAAGATAGCCTCAATTTAGAAACTGTTATTAAGGACATTTTTTTTAACAGAATATTTTCAGAATCCAGAAAAGATATGGCCTCAGAGTCAAGGAGAAGTGATGATGCCAGGACTGCAAGGAAAGTAGGAAGAAACACGCAATTCGGGGGCACTCACCATTCCTCCAACATGGACAAATGTGACCAAGTTATACAGGAAGGAAAGGTTTGGTGGCCAGATAACATTAATAAAAGCAAATTTTAGCCACAGTTTTCAGGGGACTGTGGGAAATAGGTGAAGTGATTGATTTAATGATAATCATTTTGAGAGACAGAAGAAAAATAATGATTAGTGACAGCCCCAACCATAAAAAGTTTCTGGATGTTTCAGTTGGAATGAACTTGACAGCACTGCAGTTGTTTTTTTTAATTAACAAATGAGAAAACTGACGATCAGCGGTACTGAATGATTCATGCAGGACTTCACCATTCATCATCAAGACCATTCACAAAATTATCCACAAGACATGGGATTTCATCACTAAGGCACAGAAAGAGCTGAGGAATTGATAAGAAAAGGAAAATAGGATCAATAAAATGGATGGATTGGAAGACCACGGTTTCCTTTTAAGATATATATAAGTAAGCTCTAAGTAAGTCTAATGAATATTTAATCATATTACTTACCAGTATGGCTGTATCCCTGGCCTCAAACGGTGAGTGGAGAAAAGTTCAAAATAACATAGGAAATGAAGGAGGGGTGCTCATGAAGATGATAGAGCATCAGGGAAAAGCAGACTCAGCACAGTTTTAGAGATCTAGAAAACATCCGAGTGGCAATAGCAGAAATAAGGGAGATGATAGTAAAAATGATGAAGATCAGGCTGGAGAAATTGGAGCTAGAGTGAATCAAATAATGAAAATGTTGTAGGAATAAATGGGCATGGAAAAGCAGAGAACAGACTGGGGAGAAACCTAGAGACACACACTGAAGGATTGATGAGAGAAATGGACCCTGGGCATCGTTACCATGTGGGAGATTTGCAACTTCAGTGGGAAGACAGGATGAGGCTGGTAAAAACAGATCTGCTTCCAATTTTTCTGCGTATTCATTATATATGGCTCGGGCTAGTAGAGTTTATCATTCCGTTGATACAGAACTTTTTATTAATGGTCTCATCAAAAAGCAGGGGCCAAAGAGTCTGAAAAGGAGCTCATTATTTACGGCTGGATGGAAGGAGAGCTGGACATGTTCAATATGGAATCGCTTTATAGTCAGGAGCCAACGCTGTTTGGTACTTTTGCATTTTAGTGGGTAAGAAGGGATAAGAAAGCTACATCTCTAAGAAAGTTTAAATGCCATATGTTGAAAGGCTAGTGGAAAGGAGATTTTTCTCCAAAGAGAACTTTTCCTAAAAGGGAAAGGCACAATCTGAGAAAAGGTGAAGATCAAAGAAGGAAGAATAAAGGACAAGCTTTAAAATGAAAAATAAGGTACAATTCTGGAGGTAGACGGTTACACAAAGGGAAAAGTAACAGCTAAGAATCTAATTGTAAAGAAAAGAAGAATACAAAAAATAAAAATGCAAGATGACTTTTGGCTTAAGGATTTTGATACAGGAAAATATTGAAGGGTGAAAGTTCATTCAGAAGAGAAATGATATGTAAGTAAGAAGGGTGAAAAGAAAGAGGCTGAAAAGATATCTGTAAGTAATTCAGGGGAGGGGAAATGCAGAGTTTGTTGCAAATGGGAAAGAGCTATAATATACTATATAAACATTTTTTTTAATCTAGAAAGAAAGGAAAAAAAAAATAGTTCAAGCCTAAGCAGCGTGTAAAAATGCTTTGAATCATTCCATCTAAAGGTAAGTTACTATTATTATAGAATATTTAGTTGGATTTTTCATAACAAAGAACAAACTGATCTTTGTTAGGAGTAAGATAAAGTAGTCTGAAATAAGAATTAGGTTTGACCCTAAAGGTATTAGTTGATGGTAGCTAATCAAGAACTCTTGTTTCCTCTGAAAAATGGCAGAGAAATGACTGTAAAGTTTTCTTGCTTCCTACTGTTCTCTGTTGACCAGCTGTTGCAGGCTTGAAATAAAGAAATCTGAGCTTAGACAAGGCTTTATGGGAAAACAGGTGGGAGAAAAATGCCACTGCCCAGACCATAGGCAGACACCATTTCAGAAGTGGAATGCCAAGTTGCTGACCCTGGTTCTTCAGGTCACTGGTGAGGGGTGGGGCACGGCAAAGCTGGTCAGTGTCCTTCCAACAACACCTCCACCTCCTGTCAAAATGTGCCCCCACACTGTCATACTCTGTCTCATTCATCTTCCTTTGGGCCCTGTTTTCCTAATGTAAATATTCTTGGGGAAAGTTAAACCCATCTGACCTTCATCTGCTCTGGTATCTACATCAGATAATCAGACTACTTTCCCTAGAGCTGAAGCTGAAAGCAGTTACCCTAAGTGGGCTGCAAAATCTCCCCCAGGAATCTGAAGCAGGACATGTATGCCGTTGAGTACCGTACAATTGAAGGGAGGGCAGAACTTAGGCCAGTAGGGCTGGGATGCTAGGGGGATCATTGCATACAGGCAGGACATAGGAAGAGAAGGCACTAGAAAGTGAAAGAAGCATGGAGATGGGAGGTGGAAAGGAAAAAGACACATCACTCCTCTTTGCAATGAAAACAAGACACCAGAGACGGTATACACTCTAGGATTACTCTAAAGTGACTTTGGAAGAGACTGAAAGCACATGGACCACAGTTTGCTATGTGCAGAGACAATATCAATATCAGTTAGCATCAAGCGAAAAATCTAGCCTAATCAGGTACCAGCCAGACAGAGTTAACAAAGGATGCCGTTTCTCATCATATCTGATCCTTCGAATGCGCCTAAAATACTAGACCCAGGAATTTGGGGATGAAAAGGACTCATAACAGAATGTACGTTGCCTATTTATTGTTAGCTTTTATTTTGACAGTAAAACCAGAGGAGAGTAAGCTGTTGAGCATACAGCTATTAAAACAACACAACCAACAGTTGGAAATTGAACTCGAAAATTAAGGTTATAGCTTGAAACATACTAACTAAATCTCCTAAATATCTCACAATGGATCCATATATTAGAAGCAATTTCTATTTTCAGTTTTATTTCCTCGGGGCATAATGAAAATCTATTATTTTATTACTCTGTGTAGGAAGGTTCACTGCCTTGTAATTTTCCCAAATTCACCTTTTATCAACCTTTAAAGGGAAAGTCTGTCATTCCAAAGTTCCTTGATGGGACAAACAGGTTTACACTTTCCATATCCATGCTTTTCATCCAAATAATTGAGACTCTGAATGCAAATCTGTTTTCACGTTGATGAAGATATTCGGAGGACCACAAATTCCACAGTGATGCTGATGTTTCCCCAAAAGGGCTTGACCTTTGAGGTTTTACTGTCCCATACTTCCTCACTGATCACAGGGCACAACAGGAGAACAAGCAGAGGCTTTCATTTCTGCACGAGACTTTCACTGGACTGAATCTCAGCATACTCTCCTATGTTCGTGAGCCACAAGCTCTTCTCTTTCCTGATTCTATGATAATTACATACAAAATTCTGGGGTTTCTAGAAAATGTGGCAGTAAGAATTCATCTTCCTTTGCTGTTGCTCAGCAATTCGGGGCCATTTGTAAACATAGCACATCCATCTGAATTAAGCTGTTTAACAGAAGTGGAGCCATTTACTTGTATCTCTTGACACTTGGTTGTGTCAGGTGACAAGAAACTGTCACAGCACTGTCTTGGAGGCAAATTGAAACTGCAAGACTTGAACTTGAAAAGCCTTTGGAAAGGTTTTATTGCAAGTTATTTTCCCACTTGAAGCTGACTGATTCTATTTCATCACAATGCAACTATCTGTTTGTTACAAGCTGCTTTTGTATCTTCGTTGTAAAAACCCACCTCAGTGATGTTTCTCTTTAGTACTCCTCTTGGCAAAGCACAACATTAAACATCGATCTGCTTACTATAATGGAGTTACTTATAGAGTTAGAGAGAGAAAGAAAGGCTTTCAAAAGAAACAGCTAGAGTGGTGAAAGAATTATCAGTCAAGTGCTAATTAGAACCTGGTTTTAAGACCTGGTTCAGACCATACTAGCTGTGACTGTTTTATTTCTTCTTAATCTGGGAACCTCAGCACCACTGACATTTTGGGCGGGATAATTCCTTGTTATGGGGGCTCTCCTGTGCGTTACAAGATGTTTAGCAGCATCCCTGGCGTCTACCCACTAGACGCACCCTACACTCCACCATTCTTGCAACAACCAAAATAGCTCCAGACATTGCCCTGGGATGCAAAATCATCTTTCCTTGGGAATCACTGTCTTAAGTATTAGTTTCTTCATCTGTAGAGTGGAACTAATGAGAACGGAGAGCTGGTGTTGGTTTATGGTGAAATGATGCATTTGAAAGGATAATCTGCTAAGTGAATATAAGGTATTATTATTTTACAGACATTTTTATTATTCACACATTGAATTTTAGATATCTTTTAGACTTGGCAGGTCTCAGCTGACAAAATGGGATAAATGTGTTTATGGGACATTTATCCTCTTTAGAACTGCAAAATCAAGAGTTAAGAATTTATAGACACTGGGGCCAGCCTCATGGTGTAATGGTTGAGTTAGGCAGCCCATATTCGCGGATTCAGAACCTGAGTGAGGACCTACACCACTCATCAGCCAGGCTGTGGTGCCTACTCACCTGTAAAGTGGAAGAAGATTGGCACAGATGTTTGCTCAGGGCTAGTCTTCCTCAAGAAAAAAAAAGAGAGAGAGGAAGATTGGCAACGGATGTTAGTTCAGGGCTAATCTTCCTCAACAACAACAACAACAACAACAAAGAATTTATAGACACATCAATGTTTTCAACCCCGGCATAACCAGCTAAAGAAAGGATTCAAGTGCCAAATGTGGATTTGATCCAGATTACAATTGAGATTTGTTATAACTTTGGAGATCTTTAAAATAAAAAATTAGAGTGGGATTAATACTCCTAGAGTAATAAACATCCATTCTCTAGAAGCTTATTAATCTCCAGTCACTGGAATGAAATTAATTTCTCTTAAAAGTTATTAAGTTATCTGGGGAATTTATACACTGTAGACGTGACCTCAAAAGCAAAGTGCTCAGAATGAAGCTGTAGCCCTCTGGTTGGTCTCCCGGAGAGATAATTCTCCATCTCGCAGAAGAGTTAAGGAGGTCAATAGCCATGGTGCAGGAGCAGACAGCTGGGAGGAAGGATGGCTAAGATGTTCAAATCTTATTTGGCGTAGCTGAATGGACAAAAGAAATCTGAGGCCAAGACCATGCATAGTAGGACTAAGTACCACGTGGAGGCAGAAACGGGAAATTCCTGTTTGGGAGGATATTTAAAGTATGCTGACTAGATCTTTCACTGAGATCTATAACTTGCAACACTCTTAAGCAATCTTAGAAGTTAGAAGGTTTTCCTGAAGTGCTGTGTGGTCATTCATTTTTAAAATAATATGAACAACAAAAACATATCTACATACAAGAAGAGGTCCTTTGCACTCAATTCTGGTTTTTATTATTTCTTAACACAAAAAGATGAAGGTTGCTGAATACAGATTGTTAGATGCAATTGTTTCCTTGTGCAAGCCTCTTTTGCATAATTCCAAGCAAACACTTACAAAATAATCAGAAGCACAAATAAAATGAGTTAAGAGAAAAGATGAGAAGAGCTAAAATGAGTGTCTCGTCGCTGGTAGCAACGATTCAAGTAGAAGAAAAACAGGCTGTCACATTGGAGAATTGAGGGCACTGAAGGAAAGGAAATCAACTGGAAAAGGGGACCTGGATTCGGGGTTTACTTAACTCCTGAAAATGGGATATTAATACATAAACCCAAAGATTTGGAGCAATCATGGACTATCTAGACATTTAAATGATTTTTTTTTCCTTCATTTTCATCCTGTGTTAGGCTGCTCAAGAAATAATTCCTTCACCTGATAGAGCACCTATGGCCAATGCACAATTGTACTGCATATTTTAAAACAATTTTACTTTCTTTTGTTGACAACATTGGAGAAGAAAAAGAACATTATTTTAGAATACTAGAATGTCTGGTCCTTTAAATTTTGGCAGATGTAGAAAACTTCCATGAGATAGGAGACATTTTCCTCTTGGGTTTAATAAAATGTTGCTGACAGACTAATTACAAATGTTTTATATATTTCATGCGTATGTGCTTCTCTCTAAACCAATTTAATTCCCATTAATGCTAATCTTGTTAATGCCCACTCAGAGAGTAAAGGAATACTGTTAATAAACCACTGATTTATTTGAGCTATATAAATGGGTGCTGGGCAGAAACAAATGGGAGAAAAGGAAAAACCACCATTTTATCCACATCTGCGTTTCTTAGAATATTTTCCAAATTTTAATGAATATTGGGTTATAATTGGTATGAATAGGAAATGGAGAAAATATAAAGTGGAAAGTGATAGTCCTCCACCTGTGAAAAATTAGGCCATTGTAAATATGTTTATTGATTTTTTTCTTAGTACTAGCTCCAAGGTTAGAAACGAGATGCTACAAAGAGAAGCAGATTTTGTTTGTTAAAAAAGAGAAAAAGGGGCTGGTCTAGTGGTGTAGTGGTTAAGTTCACATGCTCCACTTTGGCGGCCTGGGGTTCCCAGGTTTGGGTCCTGGGTGCAGACCTACACACTGCTCATCAAGCCATGCTGTGGCAGGATCTCACATACCAAATAGAGGAAGACTGGCACAGATGTAAGCTCAGAGACAATCCTTCTCAAGCAAAAAGAGGACAATTGGCAACAGATGCTAGCTCTTCCTCACCAAAAAAAAAAAGACAGTCAAAACAACAAATAGGAGGGAAAGTATGCTCCTACCACCCCTGGCCCTGTTCCTAGTGTGAGGGTCCATCGTGTTCTCCACACAAGAATCCAATAATTTCTCTCAACTTCAGTCAAGCTGATTTCCTGTCTCAGGGTACTTTAAAGGCTAAGACTGGCTCTTAGAAGATGTGTGCAGGTCTGAGTGGTTTTCTTGAGCACAACCGTGTAATGCGACTGAGTCCAGAAGGCTGGCCTGGAACTTAGAAAGCAGTAGGAAACCTTCTCTGTCCCATCTCAGATCATCCCCAAACTAGCCAGCCACTCCTAAAAGTACAGATGTCTTATTCACCATTCTCCCTGGAGAAAGTGTCATGAAACAAGGAACAAGTAGAAGCTGGGGGTCTGTCCAGGGTCCATCATCTGGCCTTAAAGTAAGTCATCGGACCTCCCTGACGCACTTTCCTTATCTGTGAAACGGGGATAATAATCTCTATATACCAGTTCTCACACCACATAGTCGTATAAGAATTAAAAAAAGATGTTTTATTTGAAAGCACACTGATAACTGCGAGGTGGGTGCAAACGTGTAGCATTATTAATTGGGTAATGATTTTAAAAAAATGGCACGGGAAAAAAGTTAAAAGGAGGAAAACATAAGGACAGATAGCAATTTTATCTGGGCCTTGTTAAAAAAAAAAAGAAAAAGATTTACCCTCAGGAGTTTTAAAAAAGTTTTAATGGCCATTGATGCTCACACTTTATGATTGCATATATAAAACATAAAATAAAAACTGAAAATTGGAAGTATTTAGATGAGTGAAGTTTTCATTTTTTGTTTATCGAAATGTTTGGTGTGGGTTATACATGAAGATGGGGGCAGAGGTGAGGACAATCTCTTAACATACTTTGAAAAAAATACTGAAACCGATATTTTCAGCACAAATATTAAACTGTCTTTTCTCTACCGACTGGTAAAAAAATATATTATATTTTCATATTTTTTTTCTTTTTAAATTATATTGTTATCCGTCCCAGCCAAAGTCGTGCCCGGTCATCTGGTAGAACTTGAGGTTAAAGGGCCGGTAGAAGGCGCGCAGCCTCTGCACCACCTCGCGGTCGATCTCGGGGTGGGTCCTGCCCTTGGTCTTGCCCAGGCAGTGGGGTTTGCTGCTGCCCTCGGCCTTCTTCAGGCAGGGGAAGCCCTTGGTCTTGTTGAAGTAGAAGTGCTTGTCCGTGATGATCCTCTTGAGGCCCAGGAAGTCCTGCACGCGGCCCAGCTCGCCGGCCGGGTCGCTGATGAGCCGCTCCCCGCTCACGAAGAGCATCTGGCCGATGGGGAAGTGGCGCAGCCAGTGCTCCAGGTGCTTGGCGTAGATGCCGATCTGGATGGCGCTCCACGACGTGTCAATGACGCCCGTAGTTCTGTTTTTGAACGTCAAGCTCTCGAAGGTGGGGATGTCGGGCCGCTTGGAGAGAGTCTGCGTGTAGTCCGAGATGGCTCTGGTCACCGGGTCCCGCACCACCACGATGAGCTTGGTGTCCTTAGACATGGCCGAGATGCGCGCGGGTGCTTCCCGGGTGACAAAGTAACTGGGTGTCTTCTCCATGGTGATCTGCCCGTCCAGGGTTCTCGGCATCAGGTCCCTGAGCAAAGCAAAAAGGCATGTTAGAGCCTGAAAAATGAACGACTCCCCTGCCTTACCTAGAGAGCTCACTGCAAGGAGAGGGAGTGTGCTGTATATTCTGGAGCCAGGCTGCCTCAGTCGCAACGCCAACTCTCCCACTTACTAGATGTGTGACCCCGGAGAAGTCGCAGTAACACTCTGCACCTCTGGTTCCTGTTGTGTTTAATGGGAAATAATGTCGATCTCATACGGTTGTTGTGATGATTAAAGGAGTTAATATACCTCAGTAGCTTAGAAAAGTGCCTGGCACAGAATAAGTGCCATATAATTTTTATTTTTTATTATCAGCCCACAATGCTGTAAGAAAATAACCTTGATCCAATTCTTTAGGCAAATTAGAATATTGTAATAAACGCAATTATACTGCTATGAGATGGGATTAAAATACTCTGAGCCCTTTCTGTGGTTTTCTTATAAACAAAGCAATCATATTTAGCTTAATATCACACCATAGTACACAAAATACTTCTTTTTATAATTCCTGAATTTTCCTGTAACAAGACTTATTAAATAATCCATCTTTTATCTAATAATTTGAAAAGTCATCATTATAGTAGTCTAATATCTTGATTCCTCTCTACATTGGCCTAATTCTCATGATAAGTGATCATCGTTACAGTATATTTTCATGTACACCAAAGTAAATACTGACTCTTTATTGGTCAAAACATTATTGATGATTCCTGTCTTTTTGCTCTTCCTGATGAATGTTAGACTCACTGTATCATGCTAAAAAAATATCCCATTGGAGTCTTGATGGAGCAGACATTGCTACCCAGTTTAGGCATGGGCTCCTACTGAGAACTGATAGGTCTCAGGCCAGTCAAAAAGGATGATCAGGAGAGAGAAAACCTTTTCATTCTTCCAACTGAAGTGTACTGTCATTAAACGCACTATTTACATGAAATTTATATATATATATTTTTTCTAATATTAAGGCACTGTTTTTCTAATTCCAAGTTTTATAAGAAATAGATCTTGCTCAAATCAATGTTAGAATAAATGTATTTTGGGGATTTCTTGGAATAACTAAATGTATTTTGTCTTTTGTTCCATTGATAAGAAAAATCAAACATAAATTTATGGGATTCACTTCTATTCCGGGAACAAACTTCATTTGATCATGGTATGTCATTCTTTTAATGCATTCCTGGATTGGATTCATCATTATTTTGTTTTGGATTTTTCATTCATATGAGATGTTGCTGCAGTTTCTCTTTTGATCAATAGCTTAATCAATTATTAGAATATGAATTATTCCACAAATAAAATGAGTTGAGAAATGTTTCGTATTTTTCTATATCCTAGAGGAGTTTAAGTAGCAAAATAATTTTCTATTCCTTCAAAATTTGATGGAAGTCATCTACAGAGTCATACTGGCGCTTCGGGGGTGAGGGTAGAAGCAGGATTTTCAACTATCTTGTCAGTTTCTTCTCTGGTTATTGTTTAGTTGAAATACTCTGCCTCATCTTGGGTCAATTTTGTGCAATTATTTTCTCAGAATCACCCAGTTGAGTAGTTGGAATTATAGCCCCAATCTCAACCATAATTTTGTTTTTTTCTGCCTTTCTTTCTGCTTTCCAGGTTCAATTACATTTTTTTCATTCACTGATTTGCATTTTAGCTTTTTAATGCCCGCCATTTATTCATCTTCTAGTTATGCTTTATCGTTCTTCCAGTTTGTTTAACTAAGTGCTTAGTTCATTTACTTTCAATCTCTCTTTTCAAGTAATAAAGCATTGTGAGGCAACATTTTCCCTTTAAGTACAGGCTTGGTCAAATTTCACAAGTTTTGACATGTACTGCTGTCTTTGTCATAACTTCAAAAATATTTAGTAATTGCATTTTGTACTTTTTATTTCCTTTTTGGTCAAGGTGTTATCTAGGATTGCTTCTATTTTTATTTTGAATTCTAATGGCTGATTTGCTGTTTTTGTTATAATTTTATTATTAATTTCTATTTTTCCTTTGTAATAAAAGAATGTACTTTGTGTGATGAGTTTGCCTTTGTTGACTTCCTATAATTGTGTCCCACCTACACTATTTGCTAACTACATATTACGAAAAATTCCAAACATACACAAGAGTAGAGAGAATTGTAACATAAATCTCATATACCTTACACCCAGCTTCAGAAATTAGTAATTGGTGGCCAATTTTATTTCATACCTTTCTATTCATAACCCTTCCATTTCTATTCCCCGACCACCCCAAATGGATTATGGTCACATGTCACTTAACAATGGGGATATGTTCTGAGGAATACATGGATAGCTGATTTCGTTGTTGTGCGAACATCGTAGAGTGGACTTACACAAACCTAGATGGTCTAGCCTACTACACACTAGGCTGTATGGTACTAATTTATGGGACCATTGTCGTATATGTGGTTTGTTGTTGACTGAAACGTCATTATGCGGCCATGACTGTACTTTGGCATCTGTCTCAGGCATCATATCAATTGGTTCATAAACATTCCTCTTCTTAGCTACATTATATCTGGCACAAATTCCCCAACATTTGTAGTAGTGAACCACTGACCCTGGCTTAGTTTAATGATGCAGTTTTTCTCACATTTTTGCACTCTGATATCTCAGTCAAGTTATCTTTACTCTTTTCTGGAAAGGGGAAATGATAATTAGGTATCTGATTTCTGTTCCTTTTTTAAAAAAGAGATCTACAATCCCTTTTTCAAAAGAACTTCTAATGTGTCCCATTCTCCACTCCTTAAATATACTCCTGAATTAAGCAAAGACCAGAGAGTTTGGCGTTGACACAAAGGAGACAGAAATTGTCATTACCGCCCATGCAACGCTGGTGCCACTGTGTGACAGGAATTCACAGACTTCCTCACCGTGTAACTCCCTTCATGGAGCTCAGAAATTGGCTAGGCCAACCTACTTGGGAAGCTTAGGTTACACTTTTACAAGATGAGCCAGGGGATCTATCCAGAAATGGTTGGAATATCTCAGTGAAGGAAATTTGATTAAACATGTGGAAAAAGTCTTGGACTCTAAAAGCAAACATCAAATACCACTGATGTGATAAGAAGGAGTATTTGTTGATTAAAAAAGAAGTCAGCCTTCCTGCCTCCTTTCCTGTAAGCTCGACTTCCGGCTACTCAACCTCATACTTTGGCCAGTGGAATAGAGATAGCATACGTCACTCGAGAGCTGCTGGTTGGAATCCCAGCCTCCCTTCTCCCCCGTCTCGGGGGATGCACAGATCCCCAGCAGCCTTTCAGCAGAGATTAGAGCTGCAGACTGTGCTGGGCCAGAGGAAATACTACTAACGTCGCTGAAAAAAGAAACCACATTTTAAATTATCTCAATAAAGTAGGGGAAAGAGCTCTCCAAAATAGGAGGAGTTTGAAGAGGAAACAGCTAAAATAGGATTTCAGAAGAAAAACACATTAATTACTGTCATCTACAGGATGAGGAAAACTGATTGGTTTACATGGGGTGGGGATGGGGAGTTAAGTATAAGCTGCCTGCAAGGTACTTTTTTCAAAACAGCAGAAGTGATAGTCTAAATAAATCCTAACGAAGCTTGCATTGTAAAGTACATGGCTTTGTAAAAGGACTCACACAGGATTCTTTAAATAGTAATCTCCTTTTTCATATCTTTATTCATTTTCTTGTTGCAGTTTGAATTCTGATGTTCAAAAAAGAGCTCATCTGTCACATAAAACAAAATGCACATGTAATTTGGAAGACCGTATTTTGATGTGTTTAGGAGAATTTGGGAGTCGTCCTTCCTTACCTGAGGGCTTGGGCCTTGGATGGGCAGTGAAAAAGCCATCCCAGTATTAGGAAAGCTTTGTAGAAATACCAGACAGCCTATGGGAGTAGAAGGGTGTGTGCAATGAGGAGACACATGAGGTTTGCCTGATGATGGAACAACTTGGGCTTGGGATTGAGAAATCTAATTGGATCATGGGAGGACTAAGTTCTGGGAGGCCTTAATTTCCAGGCTAATAGGCCATTCCAACCTTGCCTCTAAACCGTGAAAAGAATTTGGAGATATTTACAGTAGGTACAGGGATGGGGAAATGGGTAGAAACTAGAATTATAAAAAAAATTAGAGAAGCTTCTTTTTTTTTCTCCTGAAAAGGACAAGGACAGAAAGGGATTCCACAAGCAAATTAAGGATTATTATAAGGCAATTTGCACTTTCTCCCTAAAGATTGCCGTGAGAATTCACAGTAGCCAAAATGTAGAAGCAACCCAAGTGTCTATCGATGGATGAATGGATAAGCAAAATATGGTCTATGCACACAGTGGGATATTATTCAGCCTTAAAAAGGAAAGGAATTCTGACACACACTAATGCTTGGATGCACCTGCAGGACATGATGCTAAGTGAAATAAGCCAGTCACAGAAGGACAAATACTCTTCGATTCCACTTATATGAGGTACCCAGAGGAGTCAAATTCATAGAGACAGAAAGTGGAAGGGTAGTTGCCAGAGGCTGAGAGGAGGGGAACGGGGAGTTGTTTAATGGCAAAGAGTTTTAGTTTTGAGAGATGAAAAGGGTTCTGGAGAGTGAATGCTCAACAATGTAAACGCACCGAACACTACTGAACTGTCCACCTACAAATAGTTAGGCTGGTAAATTTTACGTTATGTCTATTTTACCATAATTTATTTAAAAAAGAACTCACCAAGAGGACAAGGGCCTCAAGTGCACCAATAGAATTTAATTAGACAAAGGAGTCTTTTTATCTTTGCAGATAATTAAACATTAGCATAAGGTACTGAAGGAGGCTGTGGTTTTGCTTTCCTCTTGCTAGATCAAAGGGGAGTATAATAATTTATGAGATTTTGCGGAGCCGTCTTAAATTAGAAAATGAAGTTTGTGGTCGGTCTCTGCCCACTGCCAGCTGGGTGGCCATGAGGTAGTCATTTAACTTCTCTAATCTCAGTTTACTCACCTCCCCAGACAAATCAAGCCAAGGATTTGGGCAATCTGGGCAGTGAATGGAGTGTTGACATGACCATGACTATAGGGAACATACCAAGAACTGCTCTTAAGAAACTGATGCCTGGTGTTCAGGATTCCTGACTGCCAGGAGAACTCCATTCCGTCTAGAGTCCAGAGGAGATCAGAGACCTTCTGGTATGTTCCTGGGACATCTACACACCTGTCCATTGGAGGCCCCATATGTATGACATTCAGACAGTGAGGATGCCTGGTTTGAAAGCTATGAACTGGCAAAGCCAAGTTCTTTGGAAGGACTGGTTTATTACAGTGTGAAAGAGATGAGGTCACTTTTTAAGGAGCATCAATTTCCTCCCATGCCATGTGGTATAGTTTTGCCAAGAAGTAAACTGTTTGATAACACTTCCGTCTGATTCATAAAGGTGTGCCACCTTGATGTCCTGGGTATTTCATTTGGATCTGATAAGTCACACTGGGAATAGTCTCCACGGGCCTAGAGTTATTTGAGTAGCTGTCTATGCTGTCTAGGGTGTAGGAACCATGATAGACTGGCTAAAGAGTTTGGTTTTTTCTACTCAAGCCCTAAATCAAGTGAGTAGTTTATGGTAGGAGTACCAAGATGACCCAGAAAGCTTTCCTACTGTCACACTGCTGATAGGACAGACCAGCTTCCATGACAGCACCCCACTGACAGGCCTAGAGGCAAGGCCTCCCTTGGGATAAAACGGCCACTGCTCTAGCACTGTCTGCACCACCGCTTCCATGGTCAGGGGCACCACCCAGAGGTAGCCCTCAATGGCACTCGACAACACATACTCATTGTGCATATAAGACATTTAAGAAAGTGTAAAAAAGGAACCCACATTATATGCTTCACACTTTGTATCCACTGGGGCCAGTTTTCCTCAATTCCCCTGCCTTCATATTGTCTTCCTGCTCCCCCACCCTCTCACTGGAATTGCTACTGGCCCTCTCTGGAAGTACTTCTTCCTAAAAAAATTGTATTTTTAGTAAATGGTGTTTGGTCAATTCATTCCACATTTCATAAGGAACAAGAAATTTTAATCTCTTACCATGTATAAGAATCAATTTCAGATGGCAAAATAATAAAACTTTTGGAAGGAAACCTAGGAGCACATCTTAATGATTTTGAGGGGGAGCAAAGATCTCTTAAATTTCTTAAAGGAATAAGCATAAAGAAAAGAATAATGAATTGGGCTACATCAAAATAAGAACTTCGGTTCATCAAATGATACCATTAAGAGAGTAGAAAGGCAAGCCTCAGAATGGGAGAAAATATTTAAAATACATATATCTGATAAAAGAATCCTATCCATAATATAAAAAGAGTTCCTATAAATCAATAAGCTAAAAAAAACCAGATAGCATAAAAGGAAAATGGGTGAAAGACTTGAGTAGACAGTGCATACAAAAACTGAATCCAAATGGTCAATAAACGCATGAAAAGGTGCTGAACTTCATTAGTCATCAGGGAAATCCAAATTAAAACACACTGTCATACAATGACACACCCACGTGAACGGCTAGAATGAAAACCACAGAGAATCCCAAGTGTGGGCGAGGATGTGGAAAAATTGCCTCTCTGTTGGTCTGAGTGTAAATTGACATAGTGACTTTAGAAAATGTTTTGGCACTATCTACCAAACTGATTATGTGCATACATTATGGCCCAGCAATTTCATTCCCAGGACTATACTCAATAGAAATTGTATATATGTTCACCAAAGGACATGTTCCCAAATGTTCATATTGAACCATAATAGACAAAATGCAAGCTACCCAGAAATCCAACAAAAAAAGGAGGATATATACACATATATATCCTTCTATTTTTGATGATATAAACATATATACGCATACATATGTATGAAATTCAGATCATAACAGAAAAGGAGTTGAGCGCCCATACCCAGGAATCAGTGGTCCTCTCAGTGACTCCTTCCCCTTTGCCCTAGGTAAGATATCAGAACAGGAGCTGCCTAGCCTCTGTCCCACACGGGGCCAGTGAATCACACAGTGCTATAAGCCCAGTGGTGTTCACAGTGTCGCAGGGGATGTGTCTCTAGAGTGGGGACCCGAGTAGAGAGATATCTGAAGAGTGCATTATGTTTGCAAAACATTGCAGCAATTGCTTTCTCATTGAATCTTTACGCAGCCATTGGAGAGATGAGGCAGGTATTATGCTCCTCCATTTTTCTGATGAGGATCTGAGATTGAGAGAGTCTGAGTGGCATGTGTGAGTTCCCACAGTTAGTATATGAAAGGTGATGAACGGTCCTCCCAAGGTCTAGTGCAAGGCTATTTCTGTCACTTTGGATTAAAGAAAGTCAGCAGAGAAAGGGGATGGAAAAAGAATATACAGAAGATGGCCTGGATGGAGCAAATTCGACAGATGGAGAACACGAGAACATGAGACAGTTACCCAGCCGGTAGCTGTGAAGGTCCTGAAAGACCCAAACTCTGATTTGAATACAGAGGAAAGGGTGTGTCTGCTTGAATTAGGAGAATTGTATGAAATTAGACTGAACAGATGACGGCACGATTACTGCCAGTGATAAATGAAATCTGAGGCAGTGCACGAGTTAGAACGGAGCAAGGAAAGGGTGCAGCTAGTGAAACGCTGTAGGAGGCTCTTCCAGTGTAATCCAAGCTTGAGGAGCTGACGACCTGGACTAGGGGCTGAGAGTGGTAAAGACAGGGGTGGGAGAGCAAGAGAGATACTGAAGGGAGGACTGCTGAGGCTGGACAGCTGATTTATGAAGGGAACAAAGTCACAGTTTTCAAAGAAGATCCCAAAGTTTTAAAAGTGGAAAATGATAGAAATTTAACTTAAAAAATCATCAGTTATTTTGAAGAAAGAAGTAGGCACCCCCCTCTTCCTCTAAGAAAGGAAAAAATGTAAATTTCTCTTTCAATAGAGGTGGAGATAATTTTTAAAAGTTAGGATTTCTGCCTAAGATTTCAAAAGGAGACAAAACATTATTGGTTTATTCTAAAATACAGCACAGATGGACCACGTGTCTCCATGAAGACAACATAGTCTTAGAGAAAACTCAAAACTAGGAATAGGAATGTGGATTCAGCCTCGGTTCTTCTGTTAATAAGCTGTGTGATCTGGAGCAAATCACTTTAGCTCTCTAGGGCCTTGGTGTCTTCATAAGCAAAATAAGACTATTGTCCCCTGTGTCTCTAAGACATTCCCACCTCTAAGATTCCCTGGATGGTGCAGGACTTCAATTCATCATTAATCTGTCAATTGAAAGCTCTGCACAGCCTCACCTGCTCTGTTCTGAAGTGTGCGTCTACCAATCAAATCAAAAGATTTGTGTCACTCATTAGGCAAGGCAGCTCTGCATCAATAGAACTGACTTCAACACCAATGAGGTCTGAAAGACGCAGCTCAAATAACTGATGCTAAGGGAGAGTGCCGAGACCGCTCCCAGTGATGCCTCCCTTGGGGGTTTCCCTAGTGCTTGGAGGCAGCAGAAAGACCAGGGAGCCCAGGAGTTGAGTGGTCTTACCACATTCAATAAGCCAGTGACTAAGGAGACCCTTCTTTGTCCCACGCTTCCTCTGTGCCTGAAACATCAAAAAGAGATGTCACTGCTAGGACGTGAAGTTCACGGATAGGACTCTGTCAAAAATAACAGATGCAGGGCAGCCAAAAATTCAAGTTCAGGTGTCTTAGGAAGAACATGATGAAGACAGAAGCAAGTGAACACTTAGGAAGCATTTAGCATAGGCCAAGATCTGATGTATTATTTCTTGCATCTCATAACAACAGTGGAAAGTAGAATTATTAGCCTAATTTCGCAGATGAGGAAATAGGTTCAGAGAGGTAATATGACTTGTCCAAAGAGACACAGTAATGAGTGTCTTGAGGGGAGGGAGAGAATGAAAATCCAGGTCCACTCAGGTCTAAAGTACATATTCTTTCAACCTCCCCGAACACCCAGGCAACAGCATTGTTGTTGGTGGCTATCTTTGACCTCCTGCCAAAACATGTGCGTATTACAGTACAAGTCATTCTGTCTGAAATTTGGCAAACAGGTAAAACACACAGCATGTTTTCAAAGGCTTTCTTCTGCAATGAGGAACACGCTGCCAGGGAAAGTCTCTGAATTGTACTGCAGAGGTAGTTTACCTTGAGGAACAAATAAATCTGGCGCACGTACACGTAGAATTTTTTAGTCTATACAACCAAACAGAACCATGTGTCTGTTTTTGGAAGCCTCTGGCAGCAGAAAATTCTAGGAAAAACATGCTCTTTTCATGGCCACGGTCTGAAGGTAATTCCCGTGGGTCCCAGATGGCGTGAGTCTGGAGCAGAGGAAGCTGCCGTGGGCCCCCAGTGCTGTCAGCCTGCCATCCCCGGGCCAAGCCCCAATCGCATCAATATTGCTTTTCCTGCTGTTGTCATGTGGGATCCCACTCAAAACGTGACTTGTAAAGCTGGAAAGAAAACTCTTTTTAGTAGTTGTTTGAGTTGGCTTCTGTAGAAGAGGAAGCCTTATGTTTTTGAACTGGCTCCCACGCTGACCGAATCTAGATGTGCAATTCGAATATCCAAACTGTCGTCAAGATACGTCAACAACAAGCTTAAAGCCTGGTGCGTTTCCCAGGGATGGCGGCAGTGGACTCCTTCTAGAACTGAACAGTCAGGCAAAGAAAGAGAACTAGATGGTGCTTATTCCCACCAGGCTTTATGACAAAGGCAAAAAAGCTTATTTCAAGAAAGCAACACCACTGACATTTCTTGGGAGTCCAGGGGAGGCGAGAAAAGTCAAGGATTCTTGGCTGGTAATTTTGGGGATCCTCATGAAAGGGTAGAAAATCTGTCTGTATCCAGGTCAGAGAGCAGAGCAGTCCTGAAGGTGGAGGGGCAAGAGTTATCTAGGATCATCAATTCAAGCAATAATCCTTTATGTTTGTGTAGGACCTTAGAATTTCCCAAGTAATCCCACAAATAATTTCACCCATTGACTTCTAGAAAATACAAAAATACACTAATATCTTACAAGGCTCATTGCATCACCCTCTGAATTTCTCCTTCTGAGATTACTTCACTGGGGAATTCAAGTATTTATAAAATTTAAAATATCATTTCTAACTCTGAGTACATTATCTTAAACTCTGCTTTAAATGGTGTCTGGCTCTCAGGAACTGGTATGCTTCTCACAATGTCCTATCAAAATATCAAAGACTATCCAGAAAAAAAAGTCAACGTAACAATCTTAAAAACTAAGTTCACAGACAACCTAATAACGTCAGAATCTATAAGACAATCAGAGCCTAAGAAATCACCTGGAAAAAGACAAGAACATGTCTTACTTCTCCACCGTGAGTCTGTCTCTGGACTTAAGACATTCTTCCTGCAAAAACTAAAGAGTGACAATTACTCTTCTGTCCCTGTGTGCAGAACTCAGCACTTTCACCGCCCTGACAGGGAGCTTCACCTTAAATTTTGCATCTTACATGCTACCGGTGTGCCACTCTACTTCCAGCCCTGGTAAATGAAGATCCAGACTTTGAAAAATATTAGCAAACTTTTAGAGTTTGAGAATAAAGAATTTCATAGGCATTCAAAATGAAAAGTAAACACAATAACTAGGTTACCAACAAACCGTGGGGAGTGGGGGGTCGGCCTGAGACTTCAGTAATAAGTGCTCAAGGTCTAAAAGATTAAAGGGAAAAAGACCTTTACACTCAGCTAAGTTGTATGTCATTTGAAGTCGTATCAAAATGACTTTTGCAGATATGCAATGATTCAAAAAGCTTAGCGTCTAGGTAACCATGAGAAAAAAATCAAACTTGAAGTTTCATTTCAGTTGAACGACAGATAGGGCCAAATTAAAAGCTCAAGAATAAAGCAGCCAGTGTAGAAAAAACTGAGAGAACATCTGAAGTCAGTTAGAATAGAAATAATTCCTACAGAATGATCCTAAATCTAGTTATAAAAATGATTATATATAGTGGAGATAAACTACAATTAAATTAGTCAGGATCTAAAGCCTGATAAATATTTACAAACCCTTTGAAGTGTGTGTGTGTGAATGAGAGAGACAGAGAGAGACAGAGGGAGAGAGAGACTGATTACAGAGAGACAGAGAGGAAGCGATCAAGAAAGTGGGAGAAAAAAGAGAAGAATGTGCTGGAGAAGGGAAAGGAGAGAACTGTGTCTCCTAAGCGGAGCACCACTGCATGCTGGACCTGGGAGGGACCTTCATCACCTTCGACAGCTCTGCTCCAGCCCCTACGTCTCACAGATGTGGAAAGGTCTGAGAAGTGATGCAGCCCCATGGACACAAAGCTTGGCTTAGATGCTGGTCTCCTGACCCTTAGTTCACCATTCTTTCTATGACATAGCATCCTTCCCCCATTCTAGAAATATAATATGCACAGGGTTTGAGCATGCTGAAGTTTCAAATTCCTGAAAAGTAAAGTCCACCCGTGGAGGGCAGATTCCTTTGCAGAGCTTCTCCAGCAGGAAAGCTAAATTACACAGGAGCCCTGATTAAAGGGAGAATTGTTATTTCTTCATCCTACCTGGCACTTTTAACCATGTTATAAGACCAACCATCAAGAAGGGGAATATGGAATTCCTGATCAAAGTGGGCAGAGCATGGGCCAAGGGTAGGCCTCTCCCAGCTCTGTGTTGGCAGCCACAGCAAACCCCCTGCCTCGGCTCCTGACAGGAGCTTTATAAATGATGAGTTTGAGAGCTGTGCTATCAGCTTTGTGCTACTGCAGACAGCTGCTTCAGAGCACGGCTCTCTCATCAGCCTGGAATTATCAGGTCTTTGCATATGTGCTGCTGGAGATAAGGGAGGAAATGTGCTTTCCTTGCCTGGAAATCGACAATTTCAGGAGAGTGGGGAAGCTGAGAGAGAGAGAGAGACGTGCGGAGGGCACGATGAAGAAAAACCTGAAATTTTGGAAAGGTTCTTTGTTACATTTTGACAGTGGTGGGCTTTTTGTTTGTTTTAATTTCTTTGATTCTTTTTTTCTGTTTGTTAGGTTCTGGACACAGAGTAGGTGCTAAATCAATATGTCTTTTAAGTTTAAAACAGGAAAACTGATGTGAAACCATGATTTTGCTTGGTCCGGGGCCTTGCACTGCCTGGATATTCTTTCCAAAACTTGCCATCAGTACCCTGTCATTAGCCTCCCTGGTTTTGAACAGTAGAAAACGATACACATTCTGTCTTACTAACAGAACTTCCAAAATAATCTCACTCTTATGACATAAAACAAACCTCCAAAAGAATGACATCATCATGAAATGAGGCATGCAGACTAAAGCAATCAACGAGCGTCCACTGCACACAGCCCAGCAGTGGAGCTATAATACAAGCCACCAGGAAGGAGAAAACCATCGCTCAAGGTGGGACACAGGTGAAAAGCATCAGCAGTGCCCTTAGAGAAGAAGCGACCCAGCTCAAAGACCCAGGATGAATAAAGTCCCACATATCACATACACAGATTTATTAAGGACACTGTCACTCAAGTGCTGGCACACGGCAACCCACAGCCCTAAAAATCCACTCTTATGCCTAACACTGCTCAGGTCCCAGGGGAATGTTTCTCCACACCTCTCACCCTGTGTCTTCAAAACAACAGGTCTCAATGTGGAGAACACACATAGGTTTGTGTTGCTGCTGACAGTGGAGATGGACATTGCGTCTGGTTTGGGGAAAGTCTGAGCGAGGGAAGCAGTTAGCTGAGAGAAAAGGCGAGTGACTTATCAAGGGCTTCATATCAGACGGCATGAAATAGCTTCTTGATATAAAAGCATCATTTGCTAGTATTACTGAGTGCTCATTTCTTTGCTTCTCCTCCTATTCCAGTTCACGGTCCTGGAGGTCCTCACACATCAGCATGGTACTCACAACAGTGGCACATGGAGGAGGAGAGTCATTCTGCATTATTAAGTAAATGATGCTACTCGAAGACCTGCCAATACGTAGGTCTACATGAAACAGGTGACGCATGATACTGAGTTCTTTCCCTGGGCAACTAGATGGACATTGAAAACTAGAATGGAAAACAGTTCTAATTTTATGAAAATGTTTAATGAGATTGAATTACAATGTTAAAAAATTAATATAAAGTCAACTTTAATTTTGATTTTAAATTTTGATATTTAAAAATTATAATTTACATTTTGTTTTTGGATTTTGATAGACAACTTGGAATACTTTAGAAGAAAATTAACTTAAAACAGGAAAATCATTTCCAATTTTACTCTTAAATTTATATTTTGGATCGACATATATCCAAATTTGAACATTTGCCCTTTAAAAATCCTTTAGATCAAGGATCTCCAACCTCTCGCCTACAGGTCAAATCTAACTATTTTTGTAAGTAAAGTTTCATAGACACATTGCCACGTCCACCTGTGACCGCATTTGAACCTCAACAGCAGAGTTGCGCAGTTGTGACAAAGACCACATGGCCTACAAAGTCTGAAAGAGTTATTACCTTGACTTTTTCAGAAAATGTTTGCCCACCTCCGCTTTAGATCATAATTGTCAATAGGAGAAAATTAATATAAAAATCCTGATTGTAACATAATTGGTATTTTGCTGAAATTAAGCATGAAAAATGAACTGTATTGCATAAGGATATAATGCTTCATGATTTGTGTATGTCTTCATTTTATTACTCATGCAAACATTGCTGGCCCGTCAACAGAATCCCAGCTGAGCAATAACAATCAAATCGAGTCATCTTTGGAATTTTGCCAAAACTTCCAGACCTATAAAAACAATAGATTTAAATATATTTTTCTGTTTTCTTGTTATGAAGGAATATTTGTCAAAATAGGAGAATACAATATATTTCCTCTAACAGTTTATTAGCTTGATTTATCAGTTTTTAAACGTTTAGGCATATGGGATATGGGTCTCCATTTGTACTCATGTTCAGGGACCCGACAGTGCTAAGGGTGGGCCTGAAGAGTCGCTCTTCCTTCAGCCAAGGAAAATAAACGCCCATAGGCTCAAGGGTGAGACCAGGCAGAAAGGAGCTGCTTTCCAAACAGACTTTGTTAAATTAGATTTTCAAGAAATCTAAAAACTGCACAAGTAAAAGAGGTTCATTTTAGAAAAACTAGAAAATTCAGAGAAGCACAAAATTCTAAAAAGTAAAATCACCCACCCATCATGCAGATGTAGCATTTTAGAATATATCCTTCCAGACTACTCTATGCAATCTTTATAGCTTATTTAAAAAATGAGACCATTTTGTACATACGCCATTTTAAACTGCTTTTGCACTCAGGAATAAATAGGAAAAATCATTCCTAATGTAAAATAAGCATCGACTTCATTTTAAATGACTGTGCAGTATCCCATTATATGAACTGCCATAAAGCGTTTAGTGAATCCCTAATTGTTGGATGCTTAGGTTGTTTCCAAAGGTACACATTTTTTTTTTTATTAATGTTATGATAGATTACAACCTTGTAAGATTTCAGTTGTACATTATTGTTACAAAGGTACACATTTTCATTCACATGTTTAATTATTTCCTTGAAGTGGAAAGGCAGGTGTGTATATTTTAAAGGTTTTTCAATTGTATTGCAAACCTGCCTTCTATTAAATTGTGTCTTTGAATTTTAATATGTTAAATATCTTAGTTGTATTTCAGTATATTAAAGTGTATGTTTTCTCATGGACTTATTAATATTGCAGATTATAATATTGCACAATTACTGCCAGAACATAGGAAAATGGTTTTTCAATATTTTAATACTTACGTTTTAAACTAGTGAGCATTTTCCCAGATATTTACTAGGAATATGATTTTTAAAGACACTTCCTGGTTATGTTTTTTTTTTTCTGGCTTATCTTCTACTGGGATGCCTTTTTTCTTAGATTTTACACATTTTCCTTATGTTAATTATATGTATACATTTTCTTTCGTGTAGCAAATATTCTGGTTTATCATTTCTCATTTCCTTTTTGTTTATGATTTTTTTTTAATGTTTTGAAGTCTTTCCATCTTTTTCTTTATGGCTTTTCTTTTTCTTTTTTCTTTCTTTAATATTAAATAAATAGCCATCTTTGATTTTAATTATATTCATTTTGAAACTCATTTTAAATTATTGCTGAGGTTGAATTCTAAATATTTTTCTCTTAAAAAAATGACAGATAACTGTCTTTTTATCCAGTACTGATATATCTACTTCACATACTAAATTCCTGTGTAGCTGTCATTTTGTGTATTAAGTTTTTATACTGTCCGATGTTTATTTTGGCACCAGTAGAGCACTCTTTTACTTATGGTACTTTTATGATATGTTTCAAATCTAACATGAAACTGTCTGTCTACTCTATTCTTCAATTTTTTTTTTTTAAAGATTTTATTTTTTACTTTTTCTCCCCAAAGCCCCCCAGTGCATAGTTGTATATTTTTCGTTGTGGGTCCTTCTAGTTGTGGCATGTGGGACGCTGCCTCAGCGTGGTTTAATGAGCAGTGCCATGTCCGCACCCAGGATTCGAACCAACGAAACACTGGGCCGCCTGCAGCAGAGCGCATGAACTTAACCACTCGGCCACGGGGCCAGCCCCAATTCTTCAATATTTTTTTATTGGATATATTTTCTTCCAAATGGACTAAAAAATTATAAAATATTCTTACCACATCCTCTACTCCTTCTCCCTTCCTTTGGAACTGGGGTTTCATAAAACATAAGGACTAATTTAGGAAGAATGTCGTCTGTCAATCTAGGAAGATGATAGGGCTTTCATTTATACAGATTTTCTTTTGTATTCCTCAGTAAACCTTTTATTTTATTTTCTATTTAAATTAACGCATAGTAGAATTGACTTTTTTGGAGTACAATTTTATGAAATTCAATATATATCTAGATTTGTGTAACCACGACTATAATCAGAATGTAAAACAGCTCCATCACTCCAATATTGTGCTATCACTTTATAGTCTTACCCTCCTTTCACCCCTAACTCCTGGCAAACATTGATCTGTTCTCTGTCACGATAGTTTTGTCTTTTTGAGAATATCCTATAAATAGAATCATATAATATATAATCTTTTGAGACAGTTTATTTCACTCAGCATAATGCCTTTGAGATCCATTCAAGCTGTTGCATGCAATACTTTGTTCCTTTTCCTTGCTGAGTAGTATTCCATTGTATGGATATACCACAGTTTGTTTACCCATTCACATGCTGGAGGACAGCTGAGATGGTTCTAGTTTTCTACAAGTGTGAATTGAACTGCTGTAAACATTTGGTACAGATTCTTGTGCAAATATAAATTTTTCTCTCAGGTAAAAAGCAAGGAGTGGAATTGCTGGGCCATTTAAAAAGTATATATTTAACTTCATAAGAAACGGCCAAACGACTCTAAGGAGTGGCTATACCAAAGCAATGTATGAGGGTCCCATTTGCTCCAATCCTTGTCAGCACTTGGCATTGTCAGGTTTGTTTTTTTTTTAAATTTAGCCTTTCTAATAGCTATGTGGTAGTATCTCACAGGGGTTTTAATTTACATTTTCCTAATGGCTAATGATATTGAATGTCTTTTCATTTGCTTAATTGACTCTTTGTTGAAATGTTTGTTAAAGCCTTTTGCCCATTTTTTGAGTTATTTTCTTACTGTGGAGTTTAACAGTTCTTTATATATTCTAACTGGAAGGTCTTTGTTGGATACAGGATTCGGAAATATTTTCCCAGTCTATAGTTTGTCTTTTTGTCCCCCCCCCTTTTTTTTTTTTTTGCTGAGTAAGATTAGCCCTGAGCTAATCTCTTTTGCTTGAGAAAGTTTTGCCCTGAGCTAACAACTGTGTCAATTTTCCTACACTTTATATGTGAGATGCTACCACAGCATGGCTGACGAGTGGTGTAGATTTGTGCCCAGGATCTGAACCCGTGAACCCCGGCCACCAAAGTGGAGTACACTGAACCTAATCACTATGCCATGGGGCACCATTATTTTTTTTTTAATGATTGCTAGACTGAACTGTAATAATTAATTTTTGAGGGCTTTTTTGCAGTACTTTTCATTTTTTTGGTGAGAACACTTAAGTTCTATGCTCTTAGCAAATTTCAGTTGTACAATATAGTGTTATCAAATATAGTCACCATGTCATACATTAGATCCTCAGAACTTACTCATCTTATAATTAAGAGTTTGTACCCTTTTACCAACCTCACCCTATTTTCTTGACTCCCTAGCTCCTGGTAACCACTTTTCTACTCTCTGTTTTATGAATTTGACTTCTTTTTTTTAGATTCCATATGTAAGTGAAATCATGCAGTGTTTATCTTTAACAGTATCTTTAGCTGAGCAAAAGTCTTTAATTTAATTTTGATGAAGTTCAATTTATCCATTTATTTCATGGATTATGATTTTAGCACCATTTCTAAGAACTCTTTGCATAGTCACTAGTCACAAATCCACAGTAAAGTTTTTTACAGGCAGGCAGTGCATACACCTTGTTGATATTATTCCTAGATAGTTTCTATTTTTGCTACTACACCGAATGGGATATGATGTTTCATTTAATCTAAATATACCTTAAAATGTTTTCTAAGATGTAGAAATCGTATTTTCTATCCAGCAATTTTTTTGAAACTCTCTGTCTTCCAATAAATCAAATAGATCTATGTATTTACACAGAATTATGGTTAAGTAAAGTCAAATGAGTCATGAGACATATTTGCGGTAGATTTGCTATTTGTATATATTTAATTATCAGTAGCCTAAAATAATATGTGAGTCTCAAAAATATTTTAGAGGTAGGGAAGACCACTAAAATATAGGTAAAGATATAGATTTGACAGAATCCATACTCTGGTCACTTGCACACTTGTAATGATTCAGGAATGAAGGACTATGATGGGTGGGTCACGACGGATGGTCTAACTTTAAGTCTCTAAAATCTGTCCTTCTTGTAGCTAAGTCTGACATAGAGCCATGTTCTTATCAACTGGAGGCGGAGGTTTTTAACCTATGCTCCAAGAACGAGTATCAGGAAGCAGTGAACTCACTGTAAATGTATGTAAAAATGTGAATGTGAGCATATATGCATTTTTCTGAGTAACAAGTCTGGAATTTCATCAGACTCTCTAAAAACACCATCTCATTTCAAGAAGGCACATTCACATTCTCCCTATCCTCTCATTTCAAACATATCCAATTCACTGTACATATTCAATAAATATTTATAGAATGAATGAACAAATAAATATTTATTAAACTGTTATTATATGGCTACTTTTAGGTTTGACCTCTAGTGTAAGATTTTTATTAGCAAACATTTATTGAGTGCCTACTTTGGCCAAGCACTCTATTAGAAAATGCAACTACAAACATAAAAAGACAATGTTTCTGGTCTCATAAAGTTTACCATCTTGACAGAAAGACATAACAGCAACGTATTTCAATGGGGGAATTACTATAATGGAAGTATTATTACATTCAGAGGAATACCTGATCCGCCTAAAACATTTAGAGAAGCCTTCACACGTACAGGGGTGCTTGAGTGCAGACTAAAATGATGATAAGAGTAGAGCTACAAGTGGCCTCCAAAACAGTTCAGTTGCATATACTGTGACCTTGAGATAGTACAGAGTGAGTCTGATACAAGTCTGAGAGCTAATCACCAGTTATATGTAGATTCACTTTATCATGGGTTTCACCATAGTTTATCAGAATCAAGCGGGAGGGGGAGGAGGATTCTAGAAGAAACAGTATTTGAAAACATGGAGGTGCAGGAGATTGTGGCACATTCAGGGAACCACAAGTGGTTGAGTCTTGCTAGAGGGTGAAGTATGAGGGATCCCACAGTTCTACTTCTACAAGTTCAATTTATAGAAACACCAATGTAAACACACAAACATTTATGCAAATGGGCGCCCACTGTAGCACCATTAAAAAAGTCTCCAAAACAGAAAACAACTTAAATGTCCATCATTAGGGAACTGGATGAAAACTTCTGGCATACCCATAGAATGGAGCATTTTGCAATGTTAAAAAAAATCTAATTACATCTGTTTCAAATTAAGAAAGATCTTCAAAATAATATAAGCCATAAAAATGATAGGATATTAGCTCATATTGGTAAAAAGGCAAAAAAAAAAAGTCCTTGAGTGTTAAAATATGTTTCAGTGATTACGAGGTTTAGTGTGTTGATGGCCCCAATTCTTCATCCCTCTTTCTAGCCTTGCCCTTTGCCATGAATTTTGCATCCTTTGCACCATGAGTGGAATCTGTTTTCCCATTCCTTGATACTGAGTTCAGCCATGTGACTTGCTTTGGCCAATGGACATGAGCAAGTATATAGTTATTTCAAGAAGAGGCTTGAAAAACTTCTTGGATATTCCACTCATGCTCTTGTGTTTGGCCATCACTGGGAGGACATGTCGGGACTAGCCTTCCAGAGGATGAAAGACAAATGGAACAAAGCTGAGTCACCAAAGTTATCCCAGCAAAGACCATCCTAGATCAACCTTCAGCCAGCTGATTCCCCAGACATGTGAGCAGATCCGAAAAGATCAGAAGAGCCATCTGGTTGACTCACAGCTTACCACAGACACATGAGCAAGGCCAGCTGAGATCTCAAATCAACCCAGATCAGTGGAACGCTGCAGCCTTGTCAAACAAATAACTGTATGTCTCTGGGGTTTTGTAGAAATATTACGAAACATTATTTTAGCCATATATAACTAATATGCTGTATTTATATATAATATGGGCTTACCAATAATCTGGACAGATGCACACCAAACCAACAGTGGTTATCTCTAAGGAATGGAATTGTTGGTCCATTTGTAGTTCCAAACACTGAAAGTGCTGCTGGGCCCTCTAAGAAATAGAACCACTACTTCTGATTTGATTTACTTTCCTTCTTTAACTTGTTCTTAAAACACCAAAAGTAGAGTAGATAAGAAAATAGGTCCTAATCCTGGCAGCTGCCTAGGGTCTTAAGATTAATCTAAATGGTTACAGCACTGACTTTCTTTGCAGAAGTTTCATAATGGTCGATTTCTATTCTTGTCTGCAACACTGATAATCTGAACAGCAGTGAACGAGCCACTTAACCTCTGTTTTAGTCCACCGTCATTTTGTAAGGAGGCACGTGGCTCCTGCTGGAGGTGGGGTCACCGAGGTGATAATTATTTCTACTATGAATGGGAAAAGCCATGATAAGAAACTGTTAAAGCTACCCAAAATGCAGTACAAATGAGCTGAAAGTGCTTAGCATGGCGATGTGATGATGATGGCGATGATGATGATGATGGTTATGATGATAATGATGATGATAACGATGGCGTGTTTATTTTTGCCACAGTAACAGCCAACTGCCACATGATCTCTTAAACTCCTGGAAATGGATCTAGTTTGGACTTTCAGATGATTAAAATAAGGGAGATATTTTATAAATAAGTGGAAACTAATGTGTATAGTCATTTCATTCATCCATGTCAACTGTCTGAGAGAAGATATGGCTATTGTTTAATCTTTACCAAGTCTAGAAAAAAATAAAGCAATTACAAACATTGTTGATTTGGTTGGATTGTTCTCCCCATATTAAGCTTCAACAAATACTGTTACTTGCCTGCAAGGCATTTAGAATAACTTTAGAAATCCAAAGTATCAGAGGATCACCCCCTGGTGTGAAGGACAGAACTTAGAGATGGTAGGATGGGAAACGGAATGAAAATGGGTCAGGTTTGGGGACTAGAAGAATCTGGTTCCATTTCTTAATAACTATGTGACCCATAAGTATCTTAATTTCTCAGTGTCTCAGTCTCCTCATCCACATAGTGGAAATAATCAAAGTACCCTTGTTATAAAAATCAGATTTAACAGATTTAACCATTTGCCACCATCTCCCTACTTCTGCCTTCAAAGTAGCAAGAAGCCTAGCAAAAGATCAATGAAGAACTGACATGCTATTGCTGTGGGCACTGTCTCTCTCTCTCATAACCGAAAAGTTGTGACTCGTTATTAACTTCCCTTTCTCCAGGAGGCTTTGAATTTCTAATGTCTGCTTGAGTGGAGATATAAAGGATCTGCTATACTTAGGACAGCTCCATTATTATCCAATCTGCCTAAATCCATAGTATATTCAAGGGGAAACAAAACTGTATGGATCATACCAGTCCAGCTACACAGTGAAATATTACAAGATCCTGGCTGGGAGATGTGAAATAATTTGCCCAACATTATACTAATCAAATAAGAACAAAAATCTAAGACCCTACCCTCTGGGCCAGGGCAACCTCTAAAATATTTCCCCACCAGTGTATGTCTGTAGAACAAGTCCATAGTGATGATAGCTAACAATGCTGAAAAAAACGCAAAACATTTCCACTTAGATAAATAAAACACATGCTTATTCATAGAAAAATTAGAACATCCCTACATGTTGGGTTTGACAAGGGCTTGCTGAGACAACCTCAAACCTTCCAACCAAAAGCAACGGCATATCCTTCCTTCCAAATTCGCTAGTGTTTCCATGCATTCTGTTGAGCTTTGCTAGTCCCCCTGTCGTCCTTTCTTCTTACCCAGCAGCAGCTGTCTGTGGTGGCACATCTCCCAAACCAAGCTTCTGCGTTTGAGTCACAACCTGCTTCTTGGCTGCGCTGGTCTACAGACAACATTAGAAGTCCTTCCACTTTGCGTTCTGCTTTCAGATTCTTTGCTAATCTCCTGTTTCTTTGGAGGGGCACAAAAACTGCCTTAGCTTCCCTGCCTCAGTAGGCAGGATGTTCTCTGCTTTCAGATTCCTCAGCCCTTCCAAAATATAGTCTTGATCTTGGGAAAAGAAGTAATTAGCCTAATGTGGTATAAACTGCCATTTCAGCAGTTTTCTCGCTACTGGGTTTTGAAGTAATAGAGGCCCCAGCAGGTCAGAAAGAAGTTGAGTGCTGTTGGGTCTCAATGCCCCATGAAGCTCCAATACCAACTCCTGGCACCCGAAGCTCATTAGTTCTAACCCAACACCGCTAATGGCCCTGCGTGCTGAATCAGCTTTCACGGACACGTAGGGAGGCATTCATTACCGTTTAACCTCAAAGTGCCCTGTACGGCCTCGAAGACCTCAGTCTCACAAGTTGACATGAACTTGAAGAAAGAGTACGCCAAGCACTATAAGAAGGAAAAATGGGTCTACTTTGTGGGGTGCCCATAATGACAGAAGTTGTCCTCATTATCCTCTTGGAAGAAGCTTGGCATATTATTAGAGGCAATGTCCCCTGTTCTTGGTAAGGCTAGCATAGAAGGATTTTTAGATCTGTGGATACAACCCTTTAGATCCTAGCTTCTCAACCTCAACATTATTGACATTTCAGGACAGATAATTCTTTGTTGTGGGGCTGTCCTGTGTATTGTAGGATTTGAGCAGCACCTCTGGCCTCTACCCACTAGATCCCAGGAGTATCCTCCCCTGCCCCCAGGGCATGATAACAACCAAGTGTCTCCAGAAATTTCCAAATGTCCCCCAAGGGGCAAAATCACCCCTGTTGAGAGCTTGCTTTAGAAGATTGCCACCTGCATTCAAAAGAGTAGATAAAATAAAATAAGATAGTTTAGAAATTATTAGACAGCATCATATAAGATAAAGTATTCTTTCATGAACATGTATTTCATACTTATTGTTTATATGTATATGCATATAAATAATGTGGATCACAGTCAAAAAAAGTTTGAAAAATACTGATAATGTATCTTGACTATTAAAAAACCAATTATTTATCTGTCTTACTGCTAAGTGATGGGTATTAGTCTCCCACTTAGAAATCTCTAATTTTTTTTCAATAATTTATTGCATGCTTTTGCTTGGTTGTTTTCAATTTAATATGGTTTTCCTTCAACCTCATTAAGATAATTGTGGTGATTTATCTCTACCTTAGATGTACAAAATTATCAAAATAGAACATCATAGGTCATCCAACAGATTAGTGAGTCTTTACTATGTGTTAAAGGAAAATGTGTGAGGCCAAACCCCACCATCTCAGGGTTTATTATCTATTTCAGGAGCCAATCTATTAAATAATCTGTATTTAAGTCTCACTACATAGACAGATCACAAAGAGTTAATTCGTGAATATCAAGTCATATAGGAAATGTTATCTGCTCAGTTAGGGACGTACAACATAAACACATAGGAAGTGAAACAAGAATATAATGGTAAAATAACGTTTAACAATACCAAAGCTGTTTCAAGTCAAGCTTCAAAGACCATACACACACACACACACAAAGTGTGTACAGAAGAAGATGATGCTCTTAGTTTTGACCATCTTACCATAGAACACAGAAGTGAAGCTTTATAGACAGTGGTAGAGAAAGTTCTCAAGCTGAAACAGACACCTAGAATAAGCTGGAAATGCTGAGTGTTTGGAAACGGAACAGAAATGGGTCAAGATAGGAAAGAGAGGCAGGAGGTATGGTCAAAAGTGAGAAGTTACACAAGCCAGGAGGTTCATAAAGGAGAGAGGAGGAACTGGGTCTCAAGGGTCCAGCATCTAAGACTCTAGAATCAAGCAAAACATTGAGTGAAGTTTTGTCCATTTTCCTCTTACATCGTTCCTTTCTAGAAAAAAGTGATTTCAACTAGACATGTAGTTGTGCAGAAAGTGGGTGAAACTGTAAGAAAAAGACAAAGAATGTGGCCAGATCCATTATTTTCTTCAGAAGGAAACAGGATCAATTAATTGAGACAAAGGACATAACAACTGGTAGGACAAAGCCTAGAACTTTGGGGGCCCACGTGGAGTAAAATCAGGAAGAAAATGTAGCAAAGGACAAGGATGGTGTCAGTGGAAAACAAAACCAAGCGATGGAAGAAAAACCTTTCAAAAAGTGGCCCTGATCAACAGTGTCAAATATCAAATGCTGCAAAGACACGAGCAAAGATGGCGAGGTACGGTAGATTTGGCCACACAGTGGATTGTTGTTGCTGTTAGAAAGAACAGTTTCCTGAGAATTTGCGCCCCCCCAACAGCGAGGGGCTTTTTTTTTTTTAATGCTTTAAATAAGAGATGAGAGTTAATTTTACATGGAGAAATTGCTAACGGTTTTTGTCCGCTTTTGTGTGTTTTTTTTTAATTTAATCTGGATCGTCTTTCAATAACTGATGCCCTCTTTGTTTCCTACAGACAGTATTCGTGATTTGTTCGACAGTTTATTTCACCACTGAAATAAAATCACCGTTGTAGAGTTATATAGTGTTTGCTTTCTAATGTCTTCGCTATTTTTGGCCATATCTATTCTCATTGTTTTATTATTTTTTGCTCCTTTTCTGGTTTTTGGATTTGAATGTCGATTCATTTTCATTCTTTTCTAGCTTGATACTAAAATATATAAGGACATGAATTCATTCTCTTTACATCCCTGACTATACAAGGTGACAGGTGTTTATCATTTGGCTCTTATCTAAATGATCTCTAACTGCAGATTTGGTTTCCTCTTTAATTCAAGGATTTTAAAGAAGATTGTTTTTAACCTTGTAGTTGTTTTATTAATTTTATTTTTCCTTTTATTATTACTTTTCACTTGTAGTCAAAGTGTGAGCTTAATATTATTTAAACTTTCAGGAAAATTATTATGCTTTTTGTGGCCAAATATATAAAAATTTCTATAAGTGTTCCACAGACTTTTGAAAAGATTGCCTATTTTCTGTTTGTAGGATAGGAAGCCTTCTGATACCTATTTAGTAAATCAAAATTAAGTATATTTTTGAGAGTTCCATATGTTTATTCATATTTTTCCAATGGCTCTGGCAAAGATTTAAGTGGATGTATTACAATATTCTACCATAGTGTGGTATTATAAATAATCTCTTCTTGTTTTGTGAGTTACACCAATGTTGATTTCCTGGTTTTGATATTGAACTATAGTTATACAAGTTGTTAATATTGAAGCGTACACAGGGACTTTCTGTACATTTATTTGCAATCTTGTAAATCCATAACTATTTCAAAATAAAAAGTAAAAGAAACAAGAAAACTTTTTTAAAATCTCTATTTGCATTTCTTTTTTTTTCTATTTGCATTTCTAATAGCTTTCACTTAATATATTTTGATCCTAAATAGTTATGTCATTTAGCATATAAAGGTTCATGAATATTAAGCTGTAGGTTGTGGTCTTGATTATTAAAAACAGACCTTTTTGGGGCCGGCCAGGTCATGTAGTGGTTACATTTGTGTGCTCTGCTTCAGTGGCCTGGGGCCCATGGGTTCAGTTCCCAGGAATGGACCTACACACTGCTCATGAAGCCGTGCTGTGGTGGCATCCCACAGACAAAATAGATGAAGATTGGCAGAGATGTTAGCTCAGGGCCAATCTTCCTAACGAAAAAAGAAAAAATAGGTCTTTTTTTTATTTAAAGTCTCTTACCTTGAATTTTACATTGTCTGATACATTTTTTGTCACTTCAGCTTGTTTACTGTTATTTCCTTTCTTTTCTCTTTGAATGTGTATGTGTTTAGGTGCATATGCATGCCCCTGAGAACTCAAGCTTTGACCATCCTTATATTTGTGAACATTATTTCATATTGTTTTAGTGTGCTTCTTGTAAACAATGAATTACCATTATTAATTCCCTTTTATACTGTATAAATTCAGTTCACACATTCTTACCGTGATGACTTCACCTTCTTTGCCCTAACCATTTGAGATCATTTGGGTGGTTACAAATTCTTAAGTCACAAACTTTTTCCCTCAAAACCCTGTAATATTAGGCTAATGCTTTCAGAAGTATAATATCTTGAGGAAGATATCTAATGCTAACCTCATTTTTCTTCTTTTGAGGGAAATGCTTTTGTCATCAAGATGATTGCAGGATTTGTTTTGTTTTGTTTTCCCTCTTCGTCCTTTGATTAAACTTTTCCCTTTGGAATCAGGATACATTCAGGCCATTTTCATTACTTGTGTATGATATTCAGTTAAGCTTTCAACTAAAGACTGAAATCTTGTTGAAAAAACAAATGAGAGATTTTTCTCAACTTTTCTCTTATTTCCTACTGAAACTATTTATCACGGAGGGACAGGCAGGGAGAGCATTCCCTCTGATTCCTCCAGTTGGTTATGTTCTTTGAAATGACTGAGACTCCTGTTTGATCATGTTTCTGCCTGCTGACCTTACAGGGCACCAGAGGTGAAGCTATTTTTGCCCTTATTTAGGGCTGAAATGGCTTCTGTTTTTCTGAGTTCCTGTTGAAATCTGTCAGGGCCAGAGGAAGGAAGAAGATAAATGTTACTCATTTTCTGGGATTTACTTTTTCAAATTAAAAGGCAAATAAATAGTCCACCAGCAGGAGGTGGGAGTGAACACAGGGGCTACCACGCCAAGGCTGAGACCTGAAACTGGATGTGCTGAGCCCCCACCTGTCGCTGGAGGGGAAGGATCAGTGCTCCAGGCCCTGACCTTGCCATCTGCAGGTGTGAATGCTGCTTGGTCAATCCTGGCACTTAAGTGTCTCCCCAGGCTAGACTCGGGAGCTGCCCTCCATCACTGCATTGCAGCACACCATCCCTCGGGTCCTAGTATCTGGGCTTAGGGGTTTCCAGGAGGTCCCTTCTGTTTTATTCCCAGGCTACACTTTCCTTCACTGGCTCCTGGCCTGACTGCCCTTTCCTCAATCTAGATTTCCCTGCATTATACCCTAGAGAAGTTTCTGAATTTTTCGGTACGTGGGTGGTGACTTGCTCTTGTTCCACTACTGATATCGCTACTATTTCTTTGGCCATTTCACTGGCCATTTGGGAGAAGGGGAGACTTACATTCATATTACCATATTGAACTAGGATGTATCTTTAATTTTCATACTTTTCATAACTGTCTGGTGGGCCTGTGATTGATTTTCATTTTCTCAAGGGAAAAAAAATTGATTCTCTTCATCTGAGGACACTAGATGGATCAGAGCAAAGTGAAGTGAAAGGTCACTGGCTGAGGTAATTTCCTATGGGTCCCCCTTTGGGGCCGCTGCGCATTGTGCTTCTGGCCATACGCTTCACTATTCTGGGGGTGGGGGACCCATTCCCAGAGACTTCCTGCACAACTGCATGTGCCAGCCCAAAACAACCCGCCCATTTCCACTCCTCAAGCCAAGAGCTGAGGCTGCCTATAAGGAGAAAACAGCAAGCCCCAAGAACTGAAACCAGGCAGCCTGGGTCTGCATGCACCTTCCACTTCTCGCGTTCATCCCCTTCAACTGGTTTTGTTTCCTTTTCTGCCTGGGCTTTAAAAACAGGGAATGGAGGCCTCCTAAGTCCACAAAATGACACTTTAGGAGAGGGGAGAGAGGGAATGGAGCATGAGGAAGAAAAAGAGATAGAATGCTCAAGGGACACAGAGTTGATTCTGTCTAATTATACTTTTTAAATTCCCCTAATTGCTCTGCTTAATTATTGATGTGGAAAGTGTTTCCTTTTAGGGAGCTGAGTAATCAAGCGCCCTCAGGACCAGGAAGACAGACATCACCTGCTTTGGGTTTGGTAATTAAGGCATTATCAGTCACCGCTGGAGTGGGGCAGACTTGTGGGAGGGCGGCGCCCCATCACCAGCCACACAGAGACCCCTCACAAAGCGCCAGGAGCCAGTGAAAGCAGAGTCCTGGGAAGTGCATCTAAGACAACCTTGGAGCCAAGCAGCTTCTATGAAGAGCGATTGATAAACAGGAAGGAAAACACTCTGCTGTGATTTACTGCCACTCTGCTCATTGATTTTCTTCCTTCTACAAACAAAAGTTTGTTCACAGACTCCCAACTATTGCTGCAGCTAAGCTTTCTTCGTGGGTTTCAGCTCCCCTTCATCATCTGTAATTGTTTGGGGACTTCAAGTCACAAAAGCCTAATATTTAAAGTGTCAATACTGTTTGGGTTTTTCTTTTTAAATGTGTAATTGAACTGCTATGACCTAGTGCAGATATCACTAATAATTTCCTCGTTTTCTTATCTGGCATCCATCAACATTCACTCCTCTTGGCCTCCAGGAAAAGGCGGTGCCTCCTGGGGTGGCCAGATGAAGGGTTACTTGGATGTCACTGGAATGAAGGAGTAGAAATGGGAATGGCTGAATTGATCTGGTAGATTCTGTTTTGGGATCCAACATGGATCACACAACGAAGGAATTCATAATCCAGTGTGGGTGACAAATGTCTCCATTTCCTTGTCTATAAAATGTAGAGGTTCCATTACATGATCTCTCAAGTCTCTCTAGTTCTGACATTCCAGGTATGTGGGTCAAAGAATAAAAACTCTGATGGGCAGCAAAAAATGGAAGACACAGAGATGAGCTACTCTGATCCCCTTCACAAAAGGACTTGCAGCTAGGCTGTGTGTGGTCAGCTGACAGGTTCCAGCTGTTGGAGTCCTTAGGGTCCATCTCAGCTACTGAACACAGACTTGGCTCCGGGTGGCTCTCAGTCAATGACTGAATAAGGTGGTGGCACAAGAGCTTAGCGCTGTCTGCTGTCTGCCCAAGTTGAGACTCGCCTGATGAGTAACCTTTGCTCCAGATCTCCCAGTGGAGCTGGCAGAGACTGTCAGGTCTGTGTCGGGTCTGCCCAATCTAGCTTCTTTCCCTTTTCCTTAACAGGTGGCCCTCTCCAAAACATCTTTTGTATCCTAACTCCTTCTCAGGATCTGCTTCCTGGAGAACCCAAAAAGTGACAGAGTATGAGCTGTAAACAAAGTGGCATGCAACTCAGAAAAGAGTGTGATGAATTCAACCACTGGAGGAACCAGTGGAGAAAACAGTCATGAAGGAAGTGACATTGGAGTTAATCTCTGAAGAATGGATGGGGGTTTGGAAGAAAACAGGCATTTCAAGCAGAGGGATGGACTCATGCACAAAGGCACAATGATACAAAGATGCAGAAAGCGGGGCTGTGGTAGTATATGGGAAGGGAGTATGGGTGTATGCAGTGGTGAGGGCAGGAGGGCGGACTTGGGAGATAAAGCTGGAAAGCATGGGATCCAAGATATACAACTGTCACAAATGCCCTACATGTATAGTCCTATGGGTTTATAAACACTGATATAGGGAAATAGTAACCCTGGGAGAATGATGAGCTACCCCAAACAGTAAAACATGGAAAATTACACAGCATAGTACTTTTGACAGCCCTAAAAAAAAAAAAGATATTTCACTTCTGTGTAGTTGTTTCCTTGAATGAGTAGCACCTGCTATTTGTTAGGGAGAAAATGAATTGCTAGTCCCATGGTACAGCAAAATCAATCATATCATAACACCAATCTATCACACAAAATTCAGTCTCTAAAACCATGTTTTCAAGAAAGAAATTGGCAGTTAATATTCCTATTGCCATCTACTTATTCAGGAGCAGAAAGGACTTGTGCATCGGGTCCTAAAATAACTTCCTAAGACCATTATCAAATTCTAACAAGGAAGTTTATCCACCCTAAAAATGTTTTCACTTTATAAATCACAGTGTGCTTTAGTTAAAAGAGAAAAAACAGCATTTCACAAACTGTGTTCCAAAAAACGTATAGTCCCAAGGGTTTTCATGACAAATGCTTTCCATGGTCACTGTCATTTTGGAAACACTACATATGACAAAACCTATTTGACTTGTCACAGTGAACCTTAGAAACATAACTCTTAAAAGTCTTCTGTAGGAAAATCCATTTAAGTTGTTGAATTCATTCCCCATTCATCTTTGACCACAAAATCCTCCTACCTTCACAACATCCCTGAGCAGTGTGGAAGTAACATTACACGGAATATATTTTATTTTGAGGAATGACTGACTTTGAGGAATTCATGAACATTTCATATAAAAATTTGATAGCAGTAAGCAAAAGAATTGCCACCTAGTTTCACAAAGGTTCGCCTCTTGTTCTTGAACTTGCTACCTCTGAACTCAAAATAAAGTTAAAGAAGAGGACTTGTTCCCATCCAGGTATGTTCCCATCCAGGTCCTACCATGACCAGTTAGAAGACCATTCCTTCTAACCAAGAGAGAGAACAGTGGGACTGGGGAACATTCAACTTACTGTTCCTGTGGGATAAAGAGAAAAGCTCACAGCTGGAAACACACTTTGAAGGCATAAATGCGAAGTTCAAGACCTATGGTTTGCTGGGTTGCTGAACAGTCATCTACGGAAAGACTTTCCTATTCTGCAAAATTAAGGAATATTTGTATAAGACTGTCTTAGTGTTTGTGACCACACTGCAATATTCTTGTGTTCACTTAAAGTTTTGGTTATGTGATAAAAGTTGCACATTACTAAAACAACAATGCAAACCTGTCCAGCACAGCTAGAGAAACTGCAAGCCAACGAGCTATGCATTCAAACTGGGCTGAATGCAACCATACAGACTCCTTGGAGACGTTTTAGGGTCTCCCTGTAAAGTGAGAGGGTGTGCTAAGCAGGTGAGTTCTAGACACCCTCCCTCCCTCATTCAATCAGCACAGATTCTGTTATATAGCAAGAGTGCCATAGATTTTTTTCTTTTTTAAGAATGAGTCCTAGTGGTACAAACATTTGAAACCACAGTTGTAATCTATCTATCTACACACACACACACACACACACACATATTAGAAGGTAAGCCTGTCATTAGGAAGAGGAGGATGACCAGGGGCTTGATCCCAGGAACAAAAATGCCCTCCTTTTCCTTGCTCTGAATAGTTGCAACACAGAGTTTCCAAAGGATTCTCCTGGTTAGACACACACAATCCCACCTAAAATACAGTCCTTATTTTTAGCTTTGAACGTTAAGAGAAAATTCCAGGGTCCAATGTCTCCAATCACTTTAAGTGTAAACAGTGTCCACAAATGATGGATCCAAAAACGATGGCTCCATGAGGTCATGGGTCAAATAATAGAAAACACAACAGTAACAAGATCGTTCACAGACACCATGTTTCTCCAGACAAAACCCAAACAAGGCAGGCATTATGATCTCTGCCTTTCCAGATGACACAGCTAAAGTGTAGAGGGGATGAGCAACTTGTCCAAAGTCCCCCAGATGGTAAGGAGGAGTGTTGGGACTTGAACCCAAGAAAGGCAGATTTCAAAGGCATTGCTGTTACAAAGGCAGTAGGTCACATTGACTAACTTTTAAAAGCCCTATATAACATACTCTGTTCAGATATGGGATACAATAGATTGTTCTCAAAGCTTCTCAAGGTTAGCTTGCTTTGTGGAACTGGGGGAACCTGCTATCACCCAAAATGTAAATGTTGCTTCAGAAAGAGTATATCCTGAATCATGGCCTTTCTCTGCTTAGTCCTCCCAGCAGCCCCGGTCAGTACAATGCACAGCCACTGCAAGTGGAAGCACCTTAACCTCTCAGTTTTGTAAATATGACTTTTCATTTTGTTGGTGTGGTAAGTGAGTACGAGGTAGGCATTTTCTTTCTTCAACCAAGTGGTTTTACGGCATTGACTCAAGTCTCTCCTCTTTTCCTGAGACCTCTCTGAGGAGGGCCACTGAAGGTGCTGTTCACTGCAGTCTGCTCAGGAATGAACCCATTGGCTTTCACAGTCTGATAAACAGAATCAAGATGCTACTGAGTGTTTCCATTTGATTCGGTCAAGCAACTATTCCTGAGGTCACTTTAGTGTCATCTGGAATTCAAGAGAATCCATCTACTACATGAGCCTGAATTTCTTGGTTAATTCAATCAAACACCTAGGGAATAAAGTATAAAAAGAAGCCTGTGTAATTTTATGATGACTTCTCTCCTGAGTGGATTCACAGCAAAGCATGGATTGAATTTGTTCAAAGAATGGCCAACTCCTTAGACATGCTCATTAGTAAATAGCTCACTCTTCAAAATCCAGAACCCAGGGTTATATTTGCATCCATTTTTCTTAGAGGTCAGTTCCTAAGTGACTAGTCATCCTCACATATGACATTCTCTCTCATCAGAACAAGAGTTTGCAAATGGCAGCTGTATGTGCGGGGGTGGAGTAGGGGCTAATCCTAACTAAATCCCAATATCTGAGAGAGAAAACTAAATAGGTTCTGTCCCCTTTAAAAGTGTTTCAGACAGGAAAGACCTCCTTGAATGTTATAAACTTGAATAGGAAAAATGTTCATTCTCTTTCCCCACCCCCACTCTGTTCCCAGTGTCTTTGTTCGAACCGAGTCTCAAAAAACATGTAAATCTTGGCCCAGACTAAGCAAATCACCTTAAAAAGGAAGGTTAGAGAACTGTTTATTATTTGAAATGTCTCTCCCTAGACCTTATTTTTGATAAATTGGCTTCAGCTTCATGACTTCATGATATATCTCCCTTGACATTTAATTATACTTACTCCAAACACATTAAGCGAATCAGTCTGAACAGCTTCTTATTAATATGCAAATTTCTCCTTTGAAAACCCATGAATCTGTGAAAAATCTCTTTAGGCTTCCATTAAACCCACTCAGGAAGTTGTATACCTCACACAGACACTTGCTTCATTCACTGACTCAATGATTCAGCATTTACTAATTGTCTGAGTTAACTATTCTGGCCACATCAAGGGGAGGTGGTAGGAAAGAGACGGGGACAGGGAACCAAATGGGATTCAGAAGCTGAACACTTAAAAGATGAATGATCAGAAGGCCAGGCCTGAATTAGCGGCTGTAATTAGAGTTGAAAATCAAGTCTCTTTGCAAGCATAATCAGCCAGATGAGTTGAAACAGCCCACTCTGAGGCAGAGAAGCCGCCGGCACGGTTCACCAGTGAGTGACTTCTCTGGCAATTGCTGTTAAGGCTGGAGTGGGTGCTGCTGAACTGGGACTTATGGTGGTCTCCTGCGTGTGGAAAGATCTCCCGTGCACTCACAAGTGCTCACTGCACACATATTCATTTACAATCGTATTTGCAAAAGGCCTGGTTGTCATGTGACATGGGGGACCACAGACAGACTCTCCTAGTTAACAGAGGAACATGGGGATGTCCAGGAGGGGACCACTGGGAAGTTCAGACTTCAAACTGGCAAATGAATGAGCTGTCAAGTTCCAGAAGAAGCAGCCAATGTTCCAGAAATCAGGAAATGAACCCCAGCACTTCAGCAGCAAGCTGAAGACCTGGCAAGGATACAGAGGCATATGGTGAGGGAATGAGTTTTCCGGGAGAATCCAAAGCCTGAGGAGTCAGAATTAAAGTGGAACAAAGTAGAGATCAACACAGAAAAGGAATCTGGGTAGTCGGAGTTTCAGAGAGAATTAGGGACTTCTTCAGTATCTGTTGACAAGATGCCCAGGATGGGGAAAAGACAATCATTCTCCACGGTTCTCAGACAAAAGTGTGAAATCAGAGAAGACTGGGCAGCAGAAGATAAGAGCATCAAAGTCAGAGCATCTGGAGTCAGATTCTGGCGGTTTTATAATCTTGGTTGTTTTGAATATTTCCAAGAAATATTGACAACTAGTAAGCAATATGGTGACATCTATGCTTTGACTCACGATGAAAATGGAGGAAGTATAACAGGTTATTTTCAGTGACATCTGTGATCTTAACCTGTATAATCTCATCCTCAGCAGACCCCCGTCTCATCATCTTACCAAAAAAAGGCAATGGCACTTGCTCTGTCCTTTTCTCAGGGTTGCTGTAAGGATTAAATTGAATAAAATACCTCCAGGATGGGGAAGGTTGGCTCTGTAAACTGTAGGCAATTCTATACGTGTAACGTGTCTATACATAGTAATATCTGCGCAAGTTAGGTTTTTCTCATGTACACACTAGCCTTATAAATGGCCTCAACTGCTAACCAGAAATTAAACTAATAAGAGAAGTAGAAAAGGACCTAATATTTAACAAGTCCTGCTATAATCTAGGTATGCTTAAGGAGATTTTTATAAGTTATTTCACTTTATAGCAACCTTGAAGGAATAGGAAAAAAAGGTCACTGTCCTAAGTCTTTGAAAGGGAAAGATCTGGAACATAGACTCTACTTTAAAAGAGTTTCAAGACCTTAAAGGGAAGGCAAGAAAAAAAATAATAAAAGAACTCTCATAATCTGAAAAATTATTAAATTTATTTTTTAAAGGCAGAAGGAAACCACTCTGTATGTATCTGTTACTTGAGATTGATTACACCTAATGAAAAGGGTTAAGTCAAAATAATATGTACTACAGGAATCTGATTGTATCAGGATAAAAAGATGTTATTTTCATGAAAACAACTTCCTAAAGGTTTTGATTTTACTTTATAGATATGAGACAACATACTTTCTTTTTAACATAACAGAACAACAACCAGAAAAAAACTGCGTGATATTTATTGTAGTAGAGGATCATAGTAAAGAGTATAAAGTTCTTTTCTTCCTTGTTTAAAATTCCTGCCTTATATTTAATGCAACAAATCAGAAGAGCATATGAAAGACTGGAAATTCCAGAAGAGCTTCTCTGAAAACATTTTTACAGATATCTCAAAGCAAGCTGGAGGGAGAAATTAGGATGGACTTGATGTTTTTGAGAAAACAAACCAGAAATATCTACTTGGGTACCTCCTTTTTCTCAATCTATAGTGGCAATATGTGAGTTTTCTTGACTTTTTTTCTTTCCTTGACTAGATAGGAGAGCATGGGAAGACGAATGCACGATTTGGGGAGTCAATGAATCGGGTCAAATCCTGGCTCTACCATCTAGCAGCTGTGCCAATTTCAGTCTTTGTTCCTATGAATGGTTTAATGCCCAACTTACAGTATTGCTGAAAGAATGAAAGAACATACTGTACTTAAGGTGCTTGGAATAAGTAGTTGTCAAAAATGGTCACTACTGTCATTAAACACACTCCTTGAGGGGGGGATACATTCCATTGCACTTCGCATCCTTCAAGGCACTTGAACAGAGCAGGCTCTCAACACACACGATCGATTCTCCTTATTTGAGGTAGTTATATTCTATAAAGTCCTCGTGAACAGTGAGTTAGGGAATACTGAACTGTTGTTCCTCAGGGAAATACAGGTTAGGTTCCCATGAGCTCTGGTCACCTCGTTGTCGTCAACTGATCAATCCTTAACCTTGTTTTATGTGTGTTTCTGTTTGCAGACACATTATTTAATATATATCATCGAACTCATGGCCAACAGCACTATAGCTCATGCTTGAACAAAGCTTGTCTAACACACATATTTCCTCCACAGGGCACATCACAGCCTTCCTGCACTCAGAGACACTTGACAGCACATCAGCACTGTGTTTGGGGGTCCCTTAAACAGTGAAATATTACTAAGCAAAAGCACAAAAATGTGAAAAGCTTGGCACTCAACAGACCTCAAAAAGAACACTGGTTTGCAGTGGGAGAACTGAAACAAGGAGGCAGTGTCACCTTGTCTGACCTCAGCTGGGAACACAAGTGCCAGGTGACTCAAATTTTCAGTTGCTCTGTGCATGTCCATAAATGACAGTGAAAGTGCTCAAAGTCTTAATTTGGGGGTTATGAATAAATTTTAAGAAGTAAGCAAATTCGCAAATACAAATCTGTGAATAACAAAGGCCAACTGTACTTATTAAATGGATGAATAAAAAAGTGAAATTAAAAACCTGTAAAAGTAGGCCAAATGTATTGCAGGACTTGTGGTCTTCCAAAATAGGTTTTGCCTTCTTACAAAAAAAGGCAAAGTATCAATAAATCAGAGACACACTCACTCATACAAAATGGCAAGTAGATGTCAAATTGCTTTCCTTATGCTAATGAGTGACTTTATGTCCCACTGTCTCTTCCCTGGGTCATGAAAAGGGAAAAAAGAGTAGATCTGCAGAATTATATTAGATTCTTTCATCAAGACCAGAAGTTGAAATACCAGTTTTTCTGGCAACTCTAGAACCCTCCCTAAGTGACCTGGGGAACCACACAGTTACTCCATTTGCGGCTTCTGGGCACAGAGTAATGTTTCCCAGCACTCACAAACCAAAGCTGGATGCTTAGGTTTAGTGATCCTTTTTTGGTTAAAGCAAGAAAAGTTACACTTCATCCCGTTCTCATTTGTCATCTCCCAGAAGTTCAACTTCAGAGCCCAAGCTTTAGAGAAGCTTGGGTTTCAAGGTCTCTTTTCAAATAGATAAAGCTGCCAACGTTGCCTGCAAAGTCGGTTTCAAGATAAATGAGCTTATGCTATTTTTCAGAATTTCTGTTTGGGGACAAAAGGAGGTTTAAGTTGTTTTGGAGGAAAGGCAGGGACTAATTTTTAATGCAAGAGAATGGACTTGATTTTATTTTATAGATATGACAACATATCCTCTTTCTTCTTTATCGTAAGTTCTCTTTTTCCCTATGAGACAATGGCCACAAACTTTCTGTTCCCCATCTCCTGGGCACCCAAGAGGGTCCATAGACCAGTCTGCACAGATACATGGTTTAAAGAACAGGACAGAGAGATCCTTTAGAATTAAGACTTGAATTCCATATTAGAGAGAAGATCCAACTTAATAATGTTGCTAACTGACCCCACCGATGTTCCCACCTCTACGATGAAAGCTGCTGATGTGGTCCAATCAGTTTATTTCACACACGCAAACGGACAGCTCCAAAAGAGAAGCTTCTTGTCACTAAGTCAAGGAGCCAGGATGGGCTTCACGGACAGAAAACCTGTGCAGACTCACGGCGTCCACACTCAGAAGGGCTCCATCCTCTGTTCAGTACTCTGCTGTTGCAGCCTCAAAATTCTCAATAATTTTTTAACAAGGAACCCTACATTTTCATTTTGCACTGGGCCCCACAAATTATGAACCTGGTCCTGCCTGGAGCTAATTAGTGACAAGAGGGAGGACTCCACAGGTTTCCGGTCCAGTGCTTCTCCTATCCACACTCAGTGATCTGACATTAGGTCTTCAAGATAGCTCACAGACACTGACTTCTGTGTGGCGTCAACTTTGTGCCTCAAGGACCCATCCATCTGCCGAGCGGGGACTGTGAGCCAATCTCTCTTGCACTACCAGACTCAAACACACTGGAATCATAGCCTCAGCCCTGCTATGCAGACCCAGTTTATCTTTATTAAAGGAATGAGCTAACAGACAGGCAGGTTAGGAATACAGTCATTTCCTGGATAAGCAGTATGGCCTTCGCTCACTCCGGCTGCATCATGTGGCATATTTTATGCATAAGTATTTTGACAAAGCAGCTAGAGAAATAAAGCAATCTTCTAATATCTAAGAACAACAATCTGACTTTCTCTTTGGCAGGCTGCCCTGCAATCCTTTCTTCCGCGCCTCCTCCATCTCTCCTTCAGACTTCTGGAACGGTCTCCCTCCTGTCCCCATTACTTTGCACAAAGATGAGTAAATCAACGTGAAACTCTTATTATCTTATTTTCTCTCTGCTCCCTCCTATTCTGTCCTCCCAATCTTGCATGGTTTGAGAAAAATGAATGCCCGTGTCTCCGGCAAATGTATCACACCTATAATTCAAATTCAAAACAGACATCCCAGCATTGGCCAAACCTTGGGTAGAAGGTCCATTTTTCACATGAGTAATTGAATCCTTCTCTTCAATTTTCTTTCAAGTATTAATGACAACTGATGCCTCTCTGAAAAATCTTATAAAATTTCCACCAGACGCTTGTCAACTGAGGGTGGAGCTACCTCTCGTACAGGATGGGGATGGGAGGAGGAGGAAGGGGGCAAGCACTTTCCCATAGTTCACAGGCAGCTGATTCCGAGGTACCAAAAATAATAAGAATCCTTTATTTCATCTGCCTCCTCTCCATGCCATCAATATTTCAGTAAGGTTAAAATCTGAGCTTTGAGGTTTTCTTAGGTGACAATATCACTGAATTTAACTGAGTTTTCAACAAATAAACATTCTTTAGCAGATTTCTTTGCCCTGCTAAGGTTTTAAAGCGTGTTTTCTATCAAGAAATATCTATTTGGTCTGTAAGTGTGACATTTGTGTATTTTAAGCAACATATCAATTTTATAGTGTTTTTCCATCCAACAGAAGTGACACGTCTTACTACTTAATGGTCAGACATCCAGCGACTCTTTCGTGGAACGAGGCTCACTACGGTACTGAATAGAGAAGTCAGCCTTTGTGTTGACAGATGGTAATTCCACCTTTTTTTTTTTTTAGGAAAAATTTGTTTTTCAGTTGACTATAATGGCTCAATGACTGACTGACTCTCAGCCATCCAGATTGGTCACTGAGTAGCCCAAGAGAAGTGGACTCACCATTTTGCAAGTCCTTGAGATTGGTTCTTGATATTTTCATGGTAGCACTTCTTTTTTCCTAGAAATTTATTGACCCCCTCTTATCCTAGAATTGTCTAATTTCCCATTTCTGATCTTTATCACGGCCCCCTTCTCCCTGAGGTTTTGAATCCTTTAGAAAGTAACTGTGTACTACCTGTCACTGTCTTCCATTGCAATAGGAATCGAAAACCAAGCACAGTAAAATAATAAGGAATGTGAAATTTATGAAACCATGATGTACACTGGTGACCCCTCCTACAAAGCTGAGACCCACATCAAGACACTGGAGCCCGACACCCACCCCCATCATCTGTGTGGGTAGAAGGGAAGATCAGGGCCTATCATGAGGAAATTCCTGATGTTTCGGTTTTGTTTTGCTTTTCTTCACCAAGAGTCTGAGCAGCATCAAAGGATACAAAAGCAGAAGAGTCTGCAGAAGGAAGGAAAAGTATCAGAGAAGAACCTGTGAAATAAAATCTACCAGAAATCTCCTGGCCAACTGTCTCAGTTATCCACTGCCGCTTAACAAAGCACTCAAAATTTAACGTGTAAAACAATACAAAGCATTTATTTGCTCATGATTCCATATTTCAGGAAAGGCTTGGCCAAGAGGTTCTTCTGCTCCATGTGATGTCCGTTGGACTCTTTCAGCTGTATTCATGCCGGAGCTCAGTGGGGATAGAATGACCACGACTTCATTCATTCACATGTCTGGGTCCTCAGCCACGGAGATGAAGAGCTGGGGGCTGGCTGACCTCTGTCTCAAGCAAGGTGGTTGGCCTCCTTACGTGGCGGCTCAGGGCTCCAAGGGAGCAAAGATAGAAGCTGTTCAAGACTCGAAATAGCTAAGCCTGGAACTGGCACAGCATTGCTTCTGCCTCATTCTATAAGCCAGTGCAAGTCACAAGCCCAGCTCAGATCGAAGGGGAGAGGAAATAATTAGATCCCACCTCCTTTTTTTTTTTTGGTGATGAAGATTGGCCCTGAGCTAACATCTGTGTCCATCTTCCTCTATTCTTTGTATGTAGGATGCCACCATAGCATAACTTGATGAGCGGTGTGTAGGTCTGCACCCAGGATTTGAACCCGTGAACTCTGAGCCACAGAAGCAGAGTGCACAAACTTAACCACTATGCCACCAGCTTGGCCCCTAGATTCCACCTCTTGATGTAAGAAGTGGAATGCAAAAATGTGGATGGGAGGAATTGGTGGTGGCCACGATTGGAGACAATCCCACATCACCTCCCAACGTTCTTCTGAACCCAGATTCTAGCTCAGAGGAAGGTACCAAAGGTCAGTTGGAGAAGTTCATAGTTATTCTCCATAATTTCACTTCATAGGTTAGAAAGATTGCCAAAGAACAGCTTTTTCCTTACACATCACTCTATATTTGTTATTATATCGTCATTTCAAATTTATTTGAGTTACAAACCAGTCCTATCACCATAAATCAATTTATGTGTAAAGTTAGAAACTTGCATAGTAGAATCAAATCATGTGCAATTCCTCAGCATATTCAACCAATTGAGCTCAAAGAGAACAAAACATGGAACATACTCATGCTGCCTTGCTCAGTTCAAAAGAGATTTCGGCTTCCAACATCACAGGAAAAGGAACAGCTCAGCCAAGTTTCCATAGACAAAAGTAATACATGATGTGTCTGAGTTTCTAAGAGTCTGAAGGATTGTCAGAGGTAATTTTGGTTTTGTAGAATCTTTACCTCCAACACTGATGTTAGAAGCTCAGCACCAACCATGTAAGACGAGAGCCCATTCCATATGTCCCAAACCATCACTACAGAGCTACAAAGAGAGGGTGCCACTCTGCACCCCAGTTTGGGCTTTGGTAAATAAACCTAAATTCCCTCCATGGACATGTTTTAGAGTCGTAGGTCCACTCTGATAGACTTATCTTTTGTATTCCAACAAAAAGTAGTTCCTTGGAATCCATTTCAAGTATAGATAAAATACATTTTTGTACAAAAGAAAATAAGTGGCTTCTTTTGAATTTCTGCTTGGCCTCTGATTGCTAGGCTTTTTATGACTGACCAAATTTCCTCAAGCAACAACCTATAATGTTCTAGTGTTATCTATGTCACTGACTAGCCACTTGACACTAGGTAAGATTTTCTTTTCCCTTTTCTGAGCTCCAGTTAAAGGGTTCAGAGGTTCAGCGTCAAAGGAATATGACAGCTCCAGTTAAAGGAATGAGGGAAACATCATCATCATCAACGCTTATTCTTGAAAAATGTTTTACAGGTTACAAAGCACTTTTACATAATTATTTCATTTGATTTCAGTTTCTCGTGTCCCATGTATCTTTAACAGTGTATGATTTGATGGATTAAAAATGCAAGCTCAACTGATAAAATCTATAGTTTTTTCCCAGCAGTTTGCTTTAAACAGAGAGTTTTAAATGCTCCTGTTGTTGGGAAAATCAGTTTCCTTAAATCTCTACATTTCTGTTGGAAGACCACGTATCATTTTCAAAACGTAAGGAGAGGTGTGACTTACTACTCAATGATGAATTTTCACTCACACACGTTCTGTGGTTCAATGGGAGATACTGTAGAGTAAGAGTCTCCTAGAGAAAAAGCATTTGATCTATCTTCTTGGAAGATCTTACATTCGTTTCCTTCAGGGGCTACCAGAAAGAGCGAAAAGGAGAGGCAGGGGTCTCTGAGATCCCACATCCTTATTTAAGCAGAGCAACTTCCATTTTATCAGTTTTGTTCAACTTTACTTTAGTGTAAAATTTCACTTCAACCAAGAGTTCTAAGGTCATCAAATATTTGAAAACTATTGCTTAAGGGAACACATGTAGATTTGTAAATCTTGCTAAATCTACTTATACATTGTGATATAATTTTCCCTACTGATGCTGTGGAAAACTTTTTTCTTTTCTTTTTTCTACTGAAAGCTATGATATAAATTATTCAGACTGACCCTGCATATCCCCAAAGGCCTCCTTTCTAGCTCTACCCTGTGGTCTGAATGAGTTTTGAATGGATGCCAAACATTTCCTATCTCCCTGGCTAAAGAGGCTAAGACTACAAAAGAAGTCAAACCAGGAGGAAAAAAAAAAAAAATCCCAGCCATGAAGTTTTAAAAAATCCTCAGATGTTAATTCTGACCCAAGTGCCAGAGTGATTCACCACTGGGTGATGCTGAGTAATCTTACTTTGGACTTCTTAATCCATGTTCTCCTAATGGATTTTAGCCACAGCTCAAAAGGTTAGAAATTAAAGACCCTATTTCCACCTCTGAGCAATTCATCACTGTCTCACTCACTCTTGGTGTACGTGTTGGCAATGGAAGGGCCAGTTTATATAATTACCCTTTCCACCTTCCCAAACATACTATAAGAAAACAAGGCCTGAGTCTAGTTTCTTTGAGATTTGAGAGGGTGATTCTTCCAATTTTACATCCTGTGCTGCAGAATAACCAGTTCCAAGAGACTCATGCTCCTTGAGAAGTCTCTTTCCTCAGTGGAACGATACCCCCTGCCTCAGGGTTGATCATTTTCAATGCTGATTTAGGTTGAGTCTTTGAGCATCACGGCCAGATGGCCATCTGTGGACTCTTTGCGTAGCACTCATTCAGTGGGCACCAATTCTGATGGCTGTCTGAAGAAACGAGATGCAGGTCAGGTCCTTGACACACCTCCAGATACCTCTTCCACCTGTGCCAGGTGCTGACTTTCTCTGTTTCCTGTACATGTAATAAAGTATGCTGAAGACCTGGAGGCCTTGACTTAATTGTGCCTGTAATGGACTGAATTGTGTCCCCACCCCGCCAAATTCATGTGTTGAAGCCTTAAACCCCCAATGTGACTGTATCTGGAGACAAGGCATTTAAGGAGGTAATTAAGGTTAAATGAGGTCATGAGAGTGGGCCATAATCTAATAGGACTGGTGTCCTTATATGAAGAGAGAGAGATACTGGGGATGCACATGCACAGAGGAAAGGCCGTGTGAGGACACAGTGAGAAGGCTAAGGAGGGAGGAGAAACCAAGCTTGCCGATACCTTGATCTTGGATTTCCAGCCTCCAGAACTGTAAGAAAACAAATTTCTGTTGTTTAAGCGACCTGGTCTGTGGTATTTTGTTACGGCAGCCCGAGAAGATGAACACAGTACCAATAGCCTCAACACTTGGAATTAGCCCAAAGAAGAGAAGGTTCCAGGAGATATTATGGCTGTCTTTAAATGTCCGAGGATGTTTACATGGAGAATCGGATTTGTTCTATGTACACCTAGGAGAAAATCTAGAATCGGATGGAAATTACAAAGATAAAGAGTTTGGCTCAATTGTAACAAAAGAAGAATCTTTAACTGTTAAAGCCACTCAAAAGAAGAATGAACTAGGTACCAAAAGGGAGTGAGATCCTCTCACACAAACAACCATTTGTCAGGAGTTTGAAGCATCACATGTAATGTTGGACTACTATGAGTCCAGGATGATCGTATGGTTGTACAAGGAGGATTAAGGAGCCCTATCATCAGGGGTTACTACCAACCAGCTCATGATCTCGGGCAAGTTGCATAATGTCTCTTAACCTCGTTTCCAAAATCTTTTTTATTTAAAAGCAAGTCCAATTTTTGTGAACATCAAAAAAGACTATTAGTGAAGCATTATACGAAGGTAAAGCATAACCATCATCATCATCACCATGTTGTATGTGCCACCAAATGAAACCATTTCAAGGACAAATAGATATATTTCTTGCTTTGGGCTTGCTTAAAAATATAAATGTGTGTTTGCTGAAAAGGCAGTCATTTAGACTCATTGAAAAACCAAACTCTGAAACTTTGTATTACATCAGAAGAGAACAAAAAAAGCTAAGTGAAATTGGGCAGAGGATGCTCTTTTCCAAATAGGTGAGATGAGATCTGAACAAGCTGTGGATGTGGAGAAACAAGCGTGAGTTCCTTGGTTATGAGGGTCTGGGACGACCTTTCTAACTAGGGCAAAACTGCCTTTTCTGTGAGTCACCCTTTGAAGGAAAGGTCTCTGCTTGGGAGCAGGTCTGCTGTTTCCCATTGCTTTCATTCATCACTTTTCAGGCCCTGCAACGTCTGGCACAGCCCCAGCCTCTTAATTTGCTCAGTTTGGCTCATGTTGCTGTGGAGAAGTGATGTCAGGAGGCTCTGACTCAGGTGAGCAATACGGAGCAGATGGTGCCTCCACCACCCCGGAGTCTCTCCTCGACCCCCGCTCCTTGGAACACGAGTAATTATTATAAATGGGCAGTGATAGGATGAGCAAAGATGCAGGTTTTCCAAGCGGATCTGCAAAGCAGCATCCTCTAAAAAGAAATGCAGCCGCCACCACAGGCAACACAAAGGCACCCTGATTGGTTATTGTTTACGAACACAGGGCTCACCCCATGGGTTATTGTCCTAATCTGATTAATGAAATGACGCTAACAGGGTGTTCAGCTTGCTGCATCTAGTGGCTGACCCAAGTTGGGCAATTCCCTCAGAACATCAATTCCCAGCGCCCTTGTCTGACAATTGTTTATGAAAAGATGAATGTGTGTGGCGGTCTCGGGTGAAGGAGGCTGATGTATGTGTTGTTAATGATAGAAATAATCAGTTTGGTAATAACTGGCACGTGTGTTTGTCAAGTGCAAGCTGAGGAGCATTAGCATTCTTCCAGCACCTAGTCTTTATCTCCAGGCTGGAGTCTGACAACTCCCCAAGATCACCCATGAATAAATACTGAGCCTTACCCAGACATAATTAAACTGCCAACGCAGATATACCTAAATAACACCGATATCTTAATGACACCAGATAGTGTTCAAATAATGAAAGCCGTGTGAGAGGGACGTGCACAATGAATGGAGACATCAATGCTCTGCTCACTCCACAGGGAGCACTTCCATGCATAACTCATCCCAGCATTTGCTTATCACCATGGCAGAGCTTTCATTTCTCAATTTTTCTCTTCCATTCATTTGCCTTCACCATCTGAGAAACCCTTTCTCCCTTCTCCCTATCTATACTTGGGAGCTAAGCACCTCTCTGCATGGAAGAGGTTTTATGTTTTCTGTCATACTCCACCAGGCCCTAGAGGTTGTGGTCATGTGATCTCTGAAATAAGCCAGCTGTGCTCGGGACACGAACGATTGTTAGTCCTGGATCTGAGGCTGCATTACGACTGTGAGGTCATGGAAGAGACCTCTTTTCCATGGAAGGGACACGTTCTTTCTCGTGTCTGCACCACCCAGAGCATCTAGCACAATACCTCAAAAAGTATCACATGAATCTTTGCCTCCGGCCTCTTGCCAGTTTTACAGGTTGCTTCAGTATGGGATTACGTATGTGTATGTCTCTGCTTAATTTCCACCAGCCCTTGTACTCTAATATCATAAAACTGACTGTCTACCAGGTAGACCCGCTCCTCACCACTAAGATGTGTGCACTTCCATCTTGTCTTATTCCTTTATCTTCATACGCAACCCCTGGAAAAAGAAGTATCTGCCTCCCCAACTTCACTCCTACTATCTCCATATCACTCTTCTCACTTTCCATTATCCTGCAGTCCATTTTCCCCACAGCCTTCCCTATGGAAATTCTCTCTCTCTTTACCTCCTCCCTTTACTGATTATTGATAGGCTTCATTTCCTCATCAGAAAAATGCAGAGATTGGAGAAGATCATCATTTCTCAAACTGCATTCTCTGGAACACCAACATTTCATAGCACAGTGCCAAGTAGTAGATGTTCAATAAATATGGGTTGAATGAATGAAAATATATGCGCCACGAAAAAATGGATTTCATAGACAAATAAGTTTGGGGAGAGTCGAGATAAATGTGCTTTTAATCTTTACTCTAGGACTTTTCAGACCCTCTAATGTGCTAATAAGCAATATGAAACTCCAAGATCCATATGGTATGTAACATATAGCAAACATTGAACTGTGGAATTCCTGTTTTGCAGGTTGCCTAGGAACTCCTCACAGACACACAGTAGATTTAATGATCACCAAATTTCCTATTCTACTAGATATTCGATGACCTATTAAATTCTATAACCATGTCTCTTACATAGAGACCCACTCTCCACTCCCATCCGTCTCAGGGGAAGAAAAAGAGTCTTCAGCTTGATCCCTCCCCTCAGCATCTAACACAGTGTCTTCCCTTTTAAAGTCCCAGTATTTAATTATACTAACAAATCCAAGTCTCACTTTCACACTCTAACACTTTTCAGTAGCCATTTCCATTGTCTTTAATGACTCTGTAGCTGGGTTGCATATTGTCTTAATCAGTTCAGGCTGCTCTAACAAAATACTATAGATTAACAAACATTTTTTCTCACAATTCTGGAGACTAGGAGGTCCAAAATCAAGGTGCTGGTAGACACAGTGTCTGGGGAGAGCTCTCTTCCTGGTCTGCAGATGTCCACCTTCTTACGGGTCTTCACATGGCACAGGGAGAGAGGGCTCTGGTCTCTTCCTCTTCTTATAAGGGCACTAGTCCCACCATGAGGGCTCCACCCTCATGACCCCATCTAAACCCAATCACCTCACAAAGGCCCCACTTTCAAATATCATCGCATATGAATTTTGGGGGTACAGGCATCCAGTCCCAAGCATATATCCACCATGTCTCTTAACATCCTGGGTAATATTCAGGTTAATGAACCATCTATAATCTTGACCTTTGGTTTAACATCTTCCAAGACTTCACAACAGTCTCCACTCCACATCTATCGCCCACCAACAAAGGCACAAACTTAGTTACTTCACAGCACCACTCAGTGTCTGAGCTCTCAAATACTTCCTGCCTTTCACACGGATAATTTCTCTTGCTGCTTTCCTCTTGCTCACCACTAGTCGACAATCCTCTGACCTCAGGGAAACTCCTCCTATGCTGATCCCTCCCAAAGGACCAAATCCTTCTTCAAGGAACCAAATGTCTTCTTCTGGCAGTAGTTGCTCCTCACTCTGTTGGGCTCCATAGTTTGACTCAACACTACCTTACACATACCCCCTCAACTACCACACAGATTTAACAATTGCTCTACCAATTGTCACACTTGGAACTCCCTAGCCAGGTGCTTTTTCCATTCTAGCCTCCAGGAAAGTTATTGGGAAAAGTCGCCTAACTAGCTTATCATAGTTTACCGTAAATTCTTGCCAACTCATCTAACTGAACTGTTAATGGTGAATGGTACTCAAAGGACCTTTCATTCACTTCTTATTGATTACCTCAAAACATCCCTTTCCTCCAGACACACCATTTCCCAAAATGCCATAGGATGTCAATAGATATGCTATGAAAAGAAGATGGAAGGCAAGGTTAAGTTAAAATACTCTTGTTTCATTTACTCTCAGAGCCTTAAAGTGGTAACATGTATTACGAATCTGCCAAAGGGTACAAAAGCATGAAACATTTACAAGATTATTTGATAACTGAATCTATTTATTTTTAGTAGTAGTATATTTTTTAAAAAACGTTAGAGCACAGGGACCAAACTTTGAACAGCATTAATTTAAATTTTCTTTTTTTCACAATTGAAATTTAATATTCTTTTTTTCCAGTTATATTTTCTTTACAAAACTTGTGACGGAGGAGTCTGCTAGCTGTTCATCCAGTTTACTTCCTTTTCTTCCTGAGAACACAGCTACACCCTATTTGCCAACCACCCTCCATGGTGAGGCATGTGACTGAGCTCCAGCCAACAGCATGAGAGCAGTATGAGGCATCATTTGCAAGCCTCCCCAATCCTCCATGTTCTTTTCCACTTCTGGCTGCTGGAACGGAGACGAGCCTCAGAGCCAGCTTCAAGGCATGTGTTGGGTTAGAAACCTGGGTCCCTGAATCACCACTCGGAGCAGATTCACCTGACCAAAAACACCAGCATTGTCGGTCACCTGAGTTTAATTTTTATTAAACTTTTGTTTATGTAGACACTTAAATGGGAGGATTTATTTAGGGCTAGGGCTAGGGGGAGACAAGTGAGATATTTTCCTCAGGTGCAAAATTTAGGGGGCACCAAAAAACTCAGTAATCAAGATAAATAAGGTTTTAATGCAATATTTTAAAAAAAATCAAAATTGCTGTAAAAAAAAATCCATCATGAACAAACTAGCAACCCTTTAAATAGAGACAGGATCACCATTTACGTGCTCCAGCAGCCACGTTTCCTATGTGGTGGAGGTTTCCCCCACGTACACAGCAACACAGGAACTGTCCTAGAGTGGCATTTTGATGCTGTCCCCACCCTGTTCAAAGTGATAGGAGAGAACTATAAACTGCTCAGCCAGAGCCCTTCCCTCGCAGGCTCCAAACTATTTTCCCTGCTTAAATGCGTCTCGTTCCTTGAAAAAAACAATAACTTTTTAAAACTTTCTTTTCAATAAATTCTATTCGCTTTTATCCTTACGCAGTGCTTAAACTGCTTCTCATTCTTAAATTTTACTTCTTTATCTTCTTCCTTCTACCAAACCCTTCTCAGTTGAGGCCCAACTATCTCCTTCACGCAACTCTATCATAATGATCTACTTGCCTTGTGGCGTTTCCTTTTCCTCTTTTATGTTTTCCATATATTATTTAACTCAAGAATTACTACTTAACATTTGGGGTCTGAATCTACTCCCTCCAACTAAGCTGTCTGCTTTGTGAAAGTGAGACCTCTGTCTTGATGAGCAGTGCCATGTCCGCGCCCAGGATTTGAACCAACGAAACACTGGGCCACCTGCAGCGGAGCGCGTGAACTTAACCACTCGGCCACAGGGCCAGCCCCAGTCTCTATCCTCTTTTTATCCCCACTCACGGAGACGCCAATTGACGGGCACTTATTGATTTGATAGAGCCGAGGTTATGGCTGACTGACTGGCAATTGCTGGGTTCTTGAGCACTTTCATTTTCCCCCGGCTGACCATGGTACTTATAATCTAAGTGCCAGGTGTGTCAGGGCCGAAGGCGCTTTCAGCACTGATCAGCACAGCTTCCCCATGAAAGCACTCTCCAGGGCAACGTCTGATGTGGGGATGGGGAGAGGGACATGAGGACAGGGGCTCCTTCTGCCTCTTCTTAGGTGGCTGACTGACTCTGTCACCTCATTTGTAAATTTATTTATAAAAAAGAGTTCCCATCTGTACTGAAATGCGTTTTTCTCCAGAACTCTGCCTCCTGGCTGGAGGGACAGCGCCCAAATCTCCCTTCAGGATCCCTGAGTGCTGCCTTTGATGTTAACATTTCAGGCGAGCTGCGGCACTTTTTCACATGCAAATTAAGAAAAACAAAGGTACCACTAAAACTCTTCCTCCCTCGGCCTCCGCGGCAGCCCCTGTACTTGAGAAGGAAGATCAGGCGAAGGGCTTCCCACGCCTTACCTTCTCCACAGCAAGCCAAGAACTTGAGCCTTGAGTAAACCCAGTCAACTAGTTCTTTCTCTTTGGTTACTGACTAATACTGCTTCCATTTTAGCAGGGAGGAGAACTGCAATTGATTGCCTAGAAAAGTGGCCTTTTGGTGTCCTTTGAACTTCTAGTTCCCAGGGTTTGAGCCTTCCTGATCTTTCCATGATCAAGTTAACTTAAATTCCCTTTTGTTCTTCACGGGACGGAGTCTACACATTAAGCAAGAATCGCTGTGGCGCAAAGGTGCATACAAACTCCAGAGCCCAATTAATACGCCACGACACTGTGCCTTCAAGGCTGACTATGGAGCTGGGCCAGTTCCTCCCTTCAGCTTCTTGTTGGACCTGAGAGCGCAGAGGGGAGGAGAGGCGAGTGAGTAGGGAGTACTGTAAGTTCACAGGACAGGAAACATGCTGCTGCCCAAAAGGTCCACACGGGGATGACCAAGCAGGCACCTTCACAGGCCTTGTGTGGGAGAAGCTGCCTGCAGAGAGGAGTGGCTCCCCACTGCCATGCCCGCTAATGTCGATGCCATCACAGGGAGCATTGCCCCGGCGGTTTTATAAGAGCACCAGTAAGGGTTTCTTTGAAGGTGACGGTATGCTTTCTCTCAGTTGAAAAAACTAAGATCTTCTCTACCTGTGGTCCCTTCAGGGTCCTCAACACTTGTCCAGATCAGATTACATTCTAAAGAAACTGTCCATGTACCAAAATTCTAAACATCAGTTCAAACCTCCCTAAATACCTCTGAGACGATGCGTCATCCATCAGGTTCGCATCCACAGCAATCTGCGCCTTAAAAGACTTTTCTTCAGAGGGGCTCCTGGCCAGCTAATATACTCCTTTCTAAACACTCTAGAGTTTTCCTAGGCACATGACCTAGTACTGATTTCTCAAAATACATATTTTTAAGTTCCTCACCCCTAACTCCCGTCCCTTACCCTTTCAGTTACTTTCTTTTAAAACTGTAAGCAGGCTCGTGGTCTAAGTATCCACATCTTTATCAAACTTCCCTTAACATGATGTCAAGAAAGAATTTTACCCCTTTGCTATCCCTTACGGATAGAGAGTTTAGAGCAATGGATGGTCTAATAATTTGCCTATCAAAACTCTAGGCAGGAATTTGCAAGGAAAATTAGATAGTAACATAGGGACACAGTGTCACGGATACAACCGCCCGCAAGTACGGAGGCTGGAGGCCCCAAGAATATTCAGAGATTCAAAAGGGAAAAGAATGTTCTTGGTGAATTAACCACAGTTGGGGGCTTCCTGCCTCATAAATAAGACATCTTATGTATTTGATAGAGCCTAGATTTACTCTTTGGGGTTTATCGCTTGGGTGGTTTTGTTTTCTTTTGTTTCTGAGAGTTTCTATCGAGTGGCTAGCCTGTGCTCCGGTGGGACTGAGGCTCAGAGCTTCTACTGGCCCAGCTGCAAAGCCCGCGGCCCAAGTCCAGTGGTTTGAGCAGCTATGAGCCTTGCCCTGATTGCAGAAAAGTAGAAAGGAATCCTCGGCGCTCAAGGACGTCATTGCCGGTTATAGCTCTACTGGTTCCAATGTTAGTAGCAATGAGCAATGCATAGTGTATCAAGCTTATTAAAAACTAAAAATGAGAAATAAAGGTGCTCACAAGGGGAATGGCAAATTCACGAAGCTTTCCCAGACACAGTCCTTAGCAGAGCTGCCGTCTGAGAGCACGAGGCCCTGCGGGTGCCGATGTCCCCAGGAGGCAGTGGCCCAGTGGAAGCTCAGCGGTCAGTGCGAAGCCTGGTTACTGTCTTCCTCGCTGAGCACTGGTCACTTAGGAACAGTCAAGTCTTACATGTACGAGGGCAACCAGTTAGAAGCATGCCCAGCCTTCCTTCAAACGAGAGGCAAGGCAAAGGTTTTGTTTTTCAATGAGGAGGAGGAAAAGTTCATCCAGAGTTTCAAACCCTGCCGCGGTGGGATAAGATGCCATCCCTGAGATTGTAACAGATGCCACCTCCTTCCCCCATCCATCCATCCCCAACTGCACTCTGCCTTCTTATCACGAAACTAAACTATGGCAAACCCTTACAAGTTATCTCCCCGTATTCTAGTCCATCCACATTCAGGTGCTGCCAAATTACTCTTCCTTAAGCCCCGTGAGGATAATGTTACTTAAAACCATTCCGTGGCACCTGGGCGATTAGCAAATAATGAAGGAAAATTGAGTCTGGAATTCACAGCTATCCCTAGTGGAGTCCCAGGTACCTACCTCTCCAGCGTTATCACTCACTCCTCCCCAGCTTGCAACCCACATTTCTGCTGATCCAAAACACCCCTGGCTCCCTGAGCACAGGCTGAACCTGCAGGCCTCTTTGCTGAGCCCTCTCTCTTCCTGAAGCTCACCTTCCTGCCGTTCCTCTCTGCGAAGCCTTCCCCAATCCTTCAATCTCATAAACCTGCCCCGGGGTTCCTGTAGGCTGGGAACAAGAACTGGCAGATGAAGCGTAACCCACCCTTGTTTAAAGGGCGTCATTAAACTCCCATTTCACTTACACAGATTCAGGCTGGCAACAGAGGGAACACAGCTGAAAGAGTGTAGGGGATTCAACCTGACATTCAGCTGGGAGCAACGCCCTAGAAAGTAAGGAATGGAGGCTGGGACTGTCCCTCGGAACCCCTCAGAGTGGAAGCACCTCACCTCCTCACAGCGCTCCAGACTTGATTAAAGAGATTCCCAAATAAATGTCTGACTCTGTAAGAACTTGTCTTCCGTGTGGAGTTCAAGACCTAATATCCAAACAAGGCATGGCTCCCCTATGACATAAATGTGGCACTTTCTAATGAAATAGTCACGGAAATTAGAAAGATATTTATATTCAGCAGAAGGTGCTAGAACAATCATTTAATTATTTGAGATAAGAAATAAAGTTCCATCTGCGCTTCGAGGAACACACGAAAGTAAACTCCAGTTGTGTTAAGAGTTACCTGTGCAAATGAATAGACTATGTGACACATAAGAACCTGAAACAGAGCTGAACATGCAGTCTTGCCTGGAGAAGTGTATTCTAAGCAAAAGAACAAATCATGAAGGCAAAAGATACTTCTGACTTCATCAAAATCCCTCCCTCTCACATATTTCATCCAATCTTAGGCAAAATGACCAAAGGAAGATAAAAATGTGAGAAACTCTCCTTCAGTATGAAAGATCGTGAACAGTAACGTCCACATTCAGCTTCGAGATACCCCCGCAGATATCACGCAGATGGAATCGAGTGAAGGGCGGGCACCTAGGGCCGTGGTACCCAGCACCTTTCCTAAAACAGTAGTGTGGTGTGATGGGCACTAGGTCTGGGCTACCCCCAAGAACTCTGAATCTCCCTAGATTCTGGGAGAGTTCGAAAGCAGGCAGAAGTCGGAATAAACAGAGAACCACTCAGAAACTCAACAGCAACGGTGCTTGCACCTGGTGGAAAATCCTCAGGACAGCAGAAATTTCCCCAGAAAGAGCAGATGGCAACGTAGGAAGTAGACCAGACACAGTCACTTAATGAACCCAGAGCGAGGGCTTGGCCCAACAAACTAAAACAAACAAAAACAACCAATTCCCAACAAAAAAAAGGCCATGTAGAAAGCAGTCACCTAGCCCAGCAGATTCACAAAAATGAGCAGAGGTGGAGGACTGCCCAGAATTGTTTCCCCGGTGGGTGCTCTGAGATGTGACCTCTTTTCCCCTCCTTGCAGTTGCTGAATCACTTAATTAGAATGGGTTTTTCATTAACTGGACCTCCTGTTCATCTGAAGTGAATCACGCACCCTATTTTTTGAGCAAATTAAAGGCCTGAATAAAACCTTGAACACTCAAGTATGAGTCAACAGATAACAACCGACATCAGTTCTAGAAAGAGAAGCCACAAAATTAAAGGAAAGGAACAAAGCCCTAAATAGAAAGAGACAACAAAGGTACATTTTGGAGAGAAAAAAGACATCTAACAAACAACAAAACCCAAACTAAGTTTTGAGTGATGCCTGCCCAATGCACTTGCAAAGCTTCAGTATGAACTTTATAAAGACAGAGATGAGATGGGAAATAGCGGGAGTAAAGACAGGCTAAGAAGGAGCTCCTTGAGAGGTAGAGAGAAATGAAAAGGGAGAGGCGCAATCATTAAAAGAAACCAAAAATACAGAAGTAGAAAAGTCAATTACCATTGTGGAGGCTAAACTTGAAGTCTCCTCTTAGGCTACAGGGAAAAGCTATTGAGAGATGAGAACAGGAAGGGAGAAGGGCAGACATATGGAGACCAGAGAACAGAACCTCACCATGCAGGGGACTGAAAGTTCTGGAAAACGCTCTCAGAAAGTTGAATCCATGGACAGAAAAGGTTTGCCATCGACAAGGCAAAATTACTGAAGAGGGACAACCATGTGACGCATCCCGATAAATATTTTGAATTTTATGAATAAACACAGGATCCTACAAGTCACCTCAAAGCAAGACAGGCTGTCTGAGGCATCTAGTTCACAGCATTCAATACCATAGATGAGGAATCATATTCTGCAGAATTTTGAGGGAAAATATCTGTGACTAGGGAAACCTATATTGCACCAAGATTTCATTTATTAACAGAAGATTTAAAAAAAAATGGGACATGCCAAGAATCATAATTAAATGCTGAAAATATTACTGAAATTACTACAATGAATACATAAATAAAACAAAATAACTTTCACATATACAAGTTTTTAAAACAAAAAACAATAGCAGTCATTTATTGTATATGTAAGCAAGAAAAATAAAAAATATGGAAGTGACTGATAAAAAAATCCAGATTCAGGATGGTGGTTACCTCAAGGAAGGGAGGGAGGGGTGGAATCTGAAAAGGGCACAAAGAGACTTACCTGAACTACCCTGGTTTCTTTCTTTTGAAAATGTCTATATCCATCTATACCTACATCTGAAGGACACATGGCAAAATGCCAAGTCTGGGCCATGAGAGGTTAATCTGTATTATCTGGATGCTTGATATATTGTACATGTTTTTAAAAAGAATGGAATAATAGAGAGATCAGAGAATAAAAGCCTTGATCATCAAATAAACTAAACACAAAAGTCTAAAAAATTGTCATACAAATGTTTACAAAACACCCATGTCAAAAATAGCTCTTGAAAAAACGACAATGTTATTAAAAAGTAATAATAAAATGCCCAGTGGTATAATATTAGTACTTTAAGGTCTCAGCTCAGGAATAATACAGATCTGCGTTCAGAGTCTGACTGATGCACCTAATGGCTGAGTGACTTTAGGCAAACTGCAATGCCTCTCTGAATCAGTTTCCCCTCTTGTGCAAGGGTTGATCATGACACCTACCTCCTAGGTAATCGTAGCAATCGTGTAAAACAATTACTACAAATCTCTCATCCCAGAGTCTGGAACATATGAATTCTCAATTAATATTAGCTATTAGTGTTATTACTGCAACAAAAAATGGGACCCGGTGGAGAAGGTTTTGCAGGAAGTAAAAGCAGGAATATTAGTTCATTTTACAGAGAGGGAGTAAATTAGGATTTTCTCTGTATCTTGATTATAAAAGAAATACATTTTCAATTTTTAAAAAAATGAAAGACAAAATTAGCAGAATTAAGAATATGATGAATACCATCCAAATTATTTTTAGAGAGTTAATAAAAATCATCGTCTGTGTAGAAAAATAAAAGGAAAAGAGTTAAAAATAAATAACAACAACAACAAAACCCATGAAATGTGATGACCGTTTGGCCAAACATATTGCTTATGCCAACGTCAACGAAGGAAAGTAGGGTGAACCCATCAGTTGGTAAATGTATTTTTTAAAAAATGCAGCAATATGTTTCTCTGAAGAGATATATCTAAAACAAAGTGGTACCAAATAGGTTTTAAAAAGTAAGATTAAAGGCAAAGAAGTTGAACAAGCAAAAATTAACAAATAAATAATTAAAGTAGGAGAGTAACACCAAATAAGTCACAGTTTAAGGGCAAATGCAGTGAATAATGGCAAGAGTCGAAACCTCTTCATTGCCCATGTGGTGCATGGATGCACATTTGAAGAGGCACCCCATCCTTGAGCACTGCACCCCGCGCCAGGATGCTCAGCGTGGCAGTGAGCATCACTATTTCAGTCCTGGTCCCGTGGCTGGGCACCATCACCCAGCGAGCTGGGGAAGCTCAGTTCATATTAATGGATGGTACCTCCACAAAACATCTAGGAATTCAAACATTTGTATGTCCAAACTCTTCAGTTCTAGACTACGCTTACAAGTAAAAGTGAGATTAAAATACATATATACAGGGGCTGGCCCTGTGGCCGAGTGGTTAAGTTCGCGCGCTCCGCTGCAGGCGGCCCAGTGTTTCGTCGGTTCGAATCCTGGGCGCGGACATGGCACTGCTCGTCAGACCATGCTGAGGCAGCGTCCCACATGCCACAACTAGAGGAACCCACAACGAAGAATACACAACTATGTACCGGGGGGCTTTGGGGAGAAAAAGGAAAAAATAAAATCTTTAAAAAAAAAAAATACATATATACATAGGGGGCCGGCCCCGTGGCTGAGTGGTTAAGTTCACGAACTCCGCTTCGGTGGCCCAGGGTTTCGCCGCTGTGGATCCTGAGCACCGACATGGCACCGCTCATCAGGCCACGTTGAGGCGGCGTCCCACATAGCACAACTAGAAGGATCACAACTAGAATATACAACTATGTACTTGGCGGATTTGGGGAGAAAAAGCAAAAAAAAAAAGAAGACTGGCAACAGTTGTTAGCTCAGGTGCCAATCTTTAAAAAAAATAAAATAAAAATAAAAAATAAAGTAAAATACATATATAGGTATATATTTCTATATATATATAAAGGTTTTAAGCAATTTATCATCTTTACGGTATCCTTCCCCTTATAAAATTCTAGACATGAACATGCTGTTAACAGATAGCTTCAGTGAATAGCTGACAGCAACTAGCACTTTCTTTGTCGCATTTTGGGCACAGAATGTAAGCATGCACCATCCTTAAAGTAACTGAGGAGACTGATAAACGATAGGCAAATACTGATTTTTATTTATTTGTTTGCTTCAATTGTGGAATTAATAACATTCATTTTTCAAGGAGTTAGTTTACAGTTGGGTAACCAACTTTTTTTATCAATTCTTTGACTCTAAAAATTTTTATTTTGGAAAATATCAAAGTTCTAGGAGAGTTACAACAACAGTATGAGTGACTTGCCCATAACCTCTTCACCTGGAATCACCGGGTGTTGTTTGTTTCTTGCCATCCTTGCCTCTCTGTGTGTGCAAAGGTGTATACTCCTTTGCTGAACCATAATAGACTTAGTTGCAGGCATGGTGACATTTCACCCCTCAATATTTCTGCGTCCATCTCCTAAGAACAAAAACATCCTCCTAAGTAATCATCACAAAATTGTCACACTCAGGACATCTAACAGGGAGACAATTTTTTTTTTTTGGTCATAACACGTCTGGATTTTTGGTTTAGAATATAGGGTTTCCATTAGTCCACCTACCTTGGCTGACTATGTCCACACTAAACTGAGCTGACCTCCTTTAGGGCAAAATAATGTAGCTCCACTACTCGACGCCATGGATAAATATGCCTAAATATTTAAATATTATCATTCCATTTTACTCAAAGTACAACCACAATCCAAGTACCTAATAAAGAACTGACTTTGAACTAAAGTACTCAGTACTTCAGGAAATCTTTTTAAATGTTTTTTTCCTTTAAAAGATAAAGACACCAAAGCTTGGGAAATTAAAGTGGCATTCCTCGAGTTTACAGGCTGAGGTAAAACTCAGCCTTCATTTCCAGCAATATTGTCCAGCCAAGCACAAAACCTTAAAAGGCTGGGTCTGTGGGAGATGTGGGTGGAGAAAAGCCACTGGGAGACCAGAGCAAACTGCTCTCATCTCCCTCATTTCTGTTCATAACACATCTAAGCAGAGGGCCCCACGCCTCGTGCACGTTAGAATCATCTGGGGACATTTTCAACGACGCGCAGACTCCTTGGAGCCCACCTCAGACCAATTAAACAGGAGTCTCTGGGGACATCGCAGAGCATCGGTATTTACAGCTCCCCAGGAGATTCGAGTGGGCAGCCAGCATTGGGACCAATGCCCTGGAGGAATGGAAGCTCAACCAATGTCTGCAGCTGTGTATTTTTGTCTACCTCCAACAAGTGGTAAGCCTCTTTTCTTAGGAGGTAGGGTTAGACCGCATTTTTCTCTCCCTGCTGCTGATTTCCTTGCAAGCGTTCACCCTGAGATACCGCCAGGCCAGAACCATGCCCAAATGCATTGACCACAGACCTCCCACCAGGCCAGAGACACTGGGGAGTTCGAGCAGGAGATGACACGGCAGCAAACAGCAGCCCTTTCACTCACAGAAGCATCCAAAAGACAGAGCTGTGCATTTTGCCAGCGCAAAAGTCTGGATCCCAGGGGTGAGGAGCAAAATGAGGATGCAGTGCTTGTCTATGTGGTGCTAAAGGCAGCTTCCTCGCGTAAGTTCCAGGCAGTGATGGGGTTCTCACTGGGCCAGGGAGCTCTGCTCCAGGAGAAATCTACAGCTGACAAAGCATGCTGCCAATGTCCCTCCCAGACAGTTGAATCCTCAGGCAAAGACCAGTGTTGGCACTGTCTCACAAAACCTAAAAATGGGAACAAAGGGCGGATTTGACTCCGCCCCTTCTTTCCCTTCTCTCCATCACCATTACCACCCTGCCTTTTTCTGGAATAGGCCAGTAGTACCTTCGGCCCCGTCTCTAGGCAAGGGGAGCCCTGCAGCCTGTAAGAGTTTGCTGGGCTCCTGCCACATGCCAGGAGATGAGTCAGACACAGGCGTGGCCTGGAGCAGTCCAGGGTACTCACTCCAGGGGACAGAGGTGGGGGACAAACGTGTCTGCCTTGGATGGACAGACACCCCAGGCCACTCTGTGAATGCTTCACATCCTGTCACCAGCGTGGCAGCCGGGGCACACACGGAGAAACAGCGGGCCAGGGACAGTAACCCTATCCGATTCCCGACATTGCAGCCCCCTCCCGCCCCCTCTGATCTCCCTTACATCCTGGGATTGAATGGCCCTATAAAAATGTCCAGTGTGAAAGACAGATTCGAAAACTGAAGAAACATTATCCTGATGGAAGTCCTTGAACATCCTCCACCCTCTGTCTTCAGCCCTTCCCCCAGGCCCCATCATACCTACCCCCACCCCACCCTGGCCAAGCAGAGAATTTATGGGCTGTAAGTCCTGTTTTTCTACAATGATGGAAATCGCTGGCAAACATTTCCACTGGGCCAAACTCCATCCAAAGAGTCAAATATCAAGGCACCCAGCTGAGCTCCAGGAGTCAGGGTTTATGAAGCCAGTCAACGTGCCCTGCGACCGTAAACCATCTTATATTTACCATGACAGGACAGTATTTGAGTTCATAAAAAGATGATTTTTGTCTAACTTTAGTTCCCTAGATGGCCTTGGCTTCTTTTACAAGAGGATTGTGTATCAGAAGTGGATACAGAGCCTGAAAAGCTGTGGTGGCCAGCTGTTGTTTGCTCACTTTGTTGGGGGCTGAAAGAGTTGAATTGGAGCTAAAGGGTCCCTAAACAAGACCCAAGAGATCTCAGGGGTGCACTGAAAGTGGGGAAAATGTGAACCTGTTACGCCAGATGCTGCAGATGGCAGGCAACAGGAAGGGAGCCCATTTTACCCAACCTCCTGGCCCCACTTCCTCCAGGGATGTGCGCATCCCATTTGGAAAGGAGGAAAGTAAGTGATGAAGCTCTTCAACACGCCCTCGGAACCCTGGGGCAGGTCAGAATCACAGGTCTTCTTTTTAGGGGGGCAGTGGTCTCGAAAGAAACTAAAGTTGGAGTACAAGGTGAGTGGAGAGATTAGAAGGGGGTGGTGAGTCCTCTGCTCCTTCAGTTACTTGGAGGGTCTGTGTGTTGGTGGGTACCAAGGTATGTTTCACTCAGATCATCACGCACGAGGACCTTACGTCAGCTGGAGTCGGGGCAACTGGAGTAGGATTTTTGTAGATAATCTAGGAGTAGGAATCTAAGCAAAGAAAGAAAATGTCAGAGATGTCCAGCTATTTTGCTGATCCGGGTAGAGTGTGGGAGGACATTTAGTTTTCTTCATCTCCATAGCAGCTTGACGGGTTGGAAATTCAGGAGGTCTTTTCCAGCTCTGACGATCTCTGCCTCTAGAAATCACTGAGTGGATGGAGTCCAGAGGGTTTCAGCCCAACAGAGCACAGGAAAACAGCTTTCCCACAGGACGTGGGTCCCCGATGCTGGACTGAAGGCCGCTGTTGTCTCCCTTTCCGGCTATGGAGATTTGTCCCTATAGAGCACACCTGGAGTTGCTTCCTTCCCTGAATATATGTTTCCGAATTTTTAAAATGTCTTTAATTAACTGTGAGAGGGCAACCTAAAAGCCGCAAAATTGCAACGATTAGCACTGGTGCCAGGCACATAGGTTTTCTTAACGAATTATCATCGAATGAATGGCTCGGTCTACTATTACACAACGAAACATTTGGACTCGTCCCATTGACCAAAAAGCTACATTACCATTGCTCTGTAGGAAGCCAGAGTTTAGGGTTGGTTTAAGAAGTTTTTAATGTTAATCCAAGAAAAGCAATTCTTCCATCAGCAGCACCTCCGGACATGTGTTAACGATATTTTTTCTAAACACTGACCTTTGCTCTGCCTGTGCACAGCAACATGTATTTTTAGCCCTTGGTGTAGAAGATATTAGAAGTGAAGTTTGAAGGCAGTAGGGATTTTCTCCAAAGATCCAGATTCTTTCTAAAGGAGACTTGTTTTTCTGAGGAAATTCTCCAATCTGAGAATCTTTCAATGTTTGAGTTTAATCCATTTACATTTATGTTGATTACTTATCAATTTGAACTTGTTTTCTCTTATTTGATGCTTCCTATTTACTATATTTGTTTCTCTGTTCCTTTCTTAACTTCTACTGGATTGATCAAGTTGATTTGTATTTTGTTTTATGGCCTCTCCAGTCTGAAGTTATTTTATTCCTTCAGTGGTTACGTCTAATGTTTTGCATGATGATGAACTTAAGAAAATCTAAAGTTAACATTGCTATCCTTCTCGCCATCAACATGAAGACTTTAAAATGCTTTCACACTACCACCCACTTCACTTTTCCCTCATTCTGATTAGTAATCCAACCTATTTACTACTTTTATTAGTTTTATAGTCATTGCCCATTTAGATGTACTAGCAAATTTACCCATTTCTTGGTTCAATGTTGCTTTTCTTACCTCACACTTTCCTTCTGGATTCAGTCTTTCTTGCTAAAGTATCTCATTCAGTATTTGTTTCAGTGAAAATCTGTGTGTAGTTAACTCTGTCTTTGTTTATCTGAAAGTTCTCCATGTTCTGCCCTCTGGAAGCCTAATTAAACGGATCCTGGGCCTCCTTAGTCTATTCCCTGCATCTCTGAACCACTCTTTTCTAGTCCCTAACTCTTTATCTCTTTGGTAATTTCATCAAATTTTTTAGTTATGAACATTTTTCAGCTGCTTTTCTCTGCTGTTGGGTAAATTTATTAGATTGACCTTTTATCACATCTTTTTCTGCTATTTTAACCTCTAGTTTATCCTATCCCTTGAGTTTTTAACTTCAGCACTATTTTTCATTTCACATTCCATCTGGTTCTTTTTCAGATCTTTTTTATGCTGTCACACTTTTTCATTCTGATTTTTGTATTTCTTTAATAATTTGAAACAAGCATGTAAGTACCTCTCAGAGTATTATATTTTTGAGGTCTGTCCTGGGGTTTGCGTGGGCCGGCTGCCTCCTCCTCACAGCTGATTTCTTCCCTCGGGTGACTGAAATGCCTAATGGTGCTCTCATCCTCAATCGTGGTTGTTCATTCTGGGGAAACCTCCTGAGAACGAAGTGATGAAAAATCATCCAAGAAGTTTCAGTTTTTCTCCTGCCACAGCTAACAGGGGTTTCAATGGTCCTGAGACCAGTTCTTATGTTGATTTCTCAGCTTGGAATTCTCACATTTTCCAGAAAGTATAAATTCAGACCACATGCGGACATACAGCTCAGACAGCTACAGTTTTAATTCCTTGCGGGTGATTTTTTTCTTTTGTCCAAAATCCCACACAGAGGACAAGCTTCCTCACCACTCTTTTCTGGGCCTAGGAAGTGAGCCATGAGGTCAAGGAGCACAGGGTGTGTGCAGGCATTCGGCTTCGTGCAGGGGGCACAGTGTGTCCCTCCTGGCAAACGCTGGTCAAACCCCAGGGCCCCAGCCTTCGGCCGGCAGATCCTCTCTCCTGCTCATCCCCCGTGGGTCACTGCAGCCTTAGCCTCCACCTACTGTTCTGGCAGAATTTCCTTTCTTTGAACTCTGGCTGGGTGTACTGTTTTGTTGCGGTGGTTGTTCTATTTTATACAACATTCCTGCATGTTTATTGTTGGTGGAGAGGGGTGGGAAGTAAATCACATTTTCCTCAGCTCAGTCCATCTCATCACTGGAAGTGTTTGTGAGATAATTCAAGGTTTTAACTATGAGGCTATATTGGTACCACGTCTCCTGAGCGGAGAGGCTAGCATCCGACGTCGACGAGCACGGCTGTGGCACACAGCAGACGCACACAAGTCTACGAGCCCTCCAATGGGGACCGCTCCGGGATGCAGTCAGCTAGACAGAGCCTGACGTTCCGAGATGAGACAAGAAGGGATCAGATGATTCATTCCTCCTGTTCCCAGGCGGTGCCCGCCAGCTCCTTCCATTTCTATCTCTCTGCACCACCAGCAATGATTTTTAAGATGTTCATCTTTCACAACTATCAACTTCTGAAACTTTAATGCAGGAAACCAGACTGGAAGTAAAATTCTGATGTAAATTCAATCCCTTGGGGAAGGGAGTTGGAAAAAAAGGCAAAATAAAACTTCTGAATCGTACACCCAAAGAATGTCAAAGACACCTCCCCTTGTAACTCCCTGGTTTTCACATTCTCTGTTCTAAAAGTCTAAAATAGGTCTTTAGCCATTCCACACTCCTCCCACCTTCCTGCTCACAGAAGCTGTGACCTGGAAAGTCTATTCTGGGAGTCCCACTAATCCAGCCTGGGAAGTGGCACAGCTCAGAAGACAGGAGTTAGCAGGTCCACTGACAGCTAACCTAACCTCTCAAAGTCTTCTCATAGCTCCAAAGGGATAAAATCGCCTACATCTGAATATTCTCAACACATTTGTGAGATTCCACTGTTACCCAAGGATGCAAAGTAAATGAATGTTCTTAGGCTATGGAAGGTAGAAACCAGAAGCCAGTGCTACTATTAGGCAAAGAAGGTTCATTTCTATAATATTTCAATTTCTCTCCCAAATGACTGCTCGTTTCCTTCTTCAACTGTCTACTACAAAAATCCTTTCTTGCTTTTTGTCCTAAAATATAAGAACAACAGATGCTTAGTCCTAATACACTTTGTCATGAAAAAGGTAATATCACCTTATAAACAATTTTGGAAACAAGAAGAGGAAATAATCTCTCGTCCATAATTCTAGCTCGCTAGCATTTTAATGTATCTCCTTTCAGTCTTTTATTTTTGGCCTTACTACTTATAGTTCAATATAATTAAAATCATAATACCCCATGTATTTTTCATGTATTTATAGGAGTTTTAGGTTTCTAAGTGTCTCGTTTTTTTTCATCGCAACAGCCCTGTAACTAGGGCAAGGAAAAAATTCTCGGCCATATTTTAGAGAAGGACACCGAGATGCAGGCATTTGGTGGCGAGTTGCTCAGCATCAGAGAGAGAGACAGGAGAAGCTTACTGTTATCAAAGTCTCTTCTTAGCCATTTGGAAACCCAGGGAACTCGCGATTGCTGTTTCAGCCCACACAAGCTCCAGGGTAGTGAGAGGAAAGCCACAGGTGGAATGAAAGGGAGAAAGGGGGGTCAGAGAGTGGCTCTGAGAAGCAGCAATTAGGAGTCTAATCAGTGTGAGCCTACCCAGAAGCAATAAAGCCAGTTTTCTTATGAGCTGTATAGTTCTGAGGGGAATTCCAAAAGAAAAAATCCCCAAAAAACTTTGGGTGGCAGCAAGACTGGAATAGGTTTATAGCCTTTGCTGGAGACTGCGTTGATGAACTTTGCTCATTTGGATCTACAAATTCTGTAGGTTGTTTTTTTTTTTAACTCAGTCTCCTTATTTTTGTGTTTTATATTGCACGGTTGATACATTATTTTAGCAAATGCTGTATTCTCTGAAGACTGCAGGGAGAAAATCTCCCTCAGAGGGCATCCAAGATGGCACTGGTTACCAATTTGCCAACTCCAATTTGTCTCAGTGGCTAACTGGTCACTCTCCCTAACTTTCCTACAGGCCTGTGGTGTCTGAGGAGAGTCATAATACCCTGAGGGACCGTGGAAACAGAAGAGAATCCACACTGCATAGAGGCTAAATAGATGGAAAGATATGTGATAAAACAAGGCCAGTAAAATGCTAAGAATAGAATCTAGGTGGTGAGCAGATGGGTGTTCACGATAAAATTCTTAGAGCTTTGCCATATATAGAAATTTTTCATAGTAAATGATGTTAAAAAAAAAAGGAGAATTCATAGGAAAATGCTTTCCTAAGTGATAAAATGCTTCTGGAGAGATTTTTTTCATCTCTCTTCACCTCACTCCCTTATCACGTCTTTTTTACGTCTATGAATCGCTTGAGAACCTTTCTCTAAAGATGACCAAATATGTGCAGAAAGCATTGAGTCAAACGCAGTTTTGAGAAAACAAAACTGAGTCCTAAAAAGGGGAACTGACTTGTCCCAAATCAAGTCACCCTATGGCAGAACGTAGGTCTCCTGTCTCCTGGGTCACACTGTGTCCCCGTACACTTTCCTTCCAGGTGATGAACAGTTGCACCTCTGTCTTGTGAACTTCACTTAGAGGACCAGGGAACCAACTCATCTGGAAATTTTAAACGGAGGTTTAAAGGAAGCGGGGGTGCTAAGCACAACCCAGGAGCTGGCAGAGGGGAGGCAGGAGGTGCCAGGGACTAGATCCCCCAGTTGATACAGGGCTCACGACTGAAGTGGCTGTTGCTGAACTTCTGGCTTCTGTTTTTAGAGGCTGGGCTTCCTGGGGGAGATGTCCTGGCTGTGTTTTAATCACCTGCCTGATCTTCAGACCCATTCTCCTATTTTACGAGATTAAGGAGATAGGGGATTCAACAGCTATTTTCTGAGTTTCTACCACGTGTGAGGCACTGGGCCAGAAACCACAGGAAAACAAAAAATCGAGCAAAACACAGACTCAAGAGCTAACCATCCTGTTAGGGATATGGGAGACATGAAAAGAATAAGTTAAAAGTTTATATATTGAATTACAGAAAAGGGATGCCCCTTTTCCACCGTAAGACTCTGCTTATTTAACAGCCTGATCCCAGGGGGCAGAAAGGGATTTTTACGTGTAGCCCTGGAGTTCAAGAGGTCCTGGAGAAACAGTACAACCCACTCCATTAAAGTTTTTCCCCTTATATCTGGATTTCAGTCAAAGTATTGAATGCCCATGAAATTGCTAACCCTGACCTCCTCACTGCCAAATCCATTCAATCTTTAGTGCTCTTGGTTCTCCCTAGCATCCTTCCTCTCCACGTGTAAGATGACCACTGTCCTGGCCTCCGTGGCATTCTGGTGGCCCTGTGTCTCACCCAACCTCTCGGATCCCATTTTAAAATATCCTTCCACAGCCCAATGTCCCCACTAAGGCTTCTTCCAAAGCTCCCTGATTTCCATCTCTTAAAAATTCAATCCATCCACAGTTTCTCCTCTCACATCTAAGCAGACTACTCCAAGTCTGCATGTGTAGTGTTATACCTCTGCCCTATGCAAGGTTCCACCTGGAACTCACCCCCTGACCTCTCTGTGTATCTAGAACCACAACTCCTCATCCATACTCACTCAGTTTCACCCATTGCCATTCTACCATGATGATAATTTGGGAAGAGTCATTTTTAACTCCTTTTATTCTCTGATTCTTACTCTCATCTCATCCAGATCACGTCTTCATTACCTCTACAGAAGTTGTTCCCTTGGTGGAGTTTTCAACTGCAGCATACTCTACCCCACACCCAACATCTACTTAATTAATTCAGTCTATATCTGCTGCCATATCAATCTTCCTAAAACATTTAAGGGTATATATCATTAGCCCGCTCACAAAATTTCCCTATTTCCATATAAAAAATTCCAAAACTTTTAAACTGCCTTTCAGTATGCCCCAGAATGAGGTTCTAATTTCTCTTTCTCATCTTCTCTTGCAATACTCTTTATAGACAAAATGCCCACATAGCCACATTAATCCTGTTACTACCACCCCACAACAGCACCCAGATATATCTCTCTCCCACTTTGCAGTTGCCCCTACCTAGAATTTCCTCCCATGTTTCTCTGTTTATCTAGTTCCTATTCATTTTTTATGATCCCATCGCCTTCAGGAGACTTTCCCCCAATGCCTCAATACACAAAGGTCTCTCCTGCTCTCTCAGCTCTGAAATTCTCTGATTTCAGAGAATTTGAAAGCTGGCATTGCACATGCTACCTGGCATTGCACATGCTACCTTATACTGCATTTCTTTCCTGATGCCCCCACCAATTTGCAAGCTCCTGTACTAAGGGAAAAGAAGAGTGTCTTAGAAGCTCAAAAATGTTGGATAAGGATGCCTGAGGTCAGAAAGGAATAAAATTCCCAGCCTCCATTTGATTTCATAATTTATCAACTTCATAAGACATTGTAAATGAAAGTGCATTGGTCAGATAAAGGCAGGAGTGTGCTTTGAAGAAGCAGCCACAGCAACGACAGCTTATCTGGGTGGTTCTGGCTCAGGGTACCATTTTAGATTGCAATCAAGCTGTCAGCTGGGGCTGTGGTCACATGAGTCTGCATCCTGTCGATTCCTAGCTCCATTGGGGAGTTTTTGCTCTCTCTCTTCTAAATATGGTGACTTGTGTCAGAGATGCCAGTGGGAAAACCATTCTTAACCTTCAACTCCCACCATTTCAGCTTACAGCTTATTCAGAGATTTTAGTTCCTTCTACATTTGTCTAAGAGATTCCAAGACAGCACAAGACCATGCCAAGGGTTAGCAAGGAGTCTGCCAATAGAAGCTAAGAAGAGAAGGAAATTGTATTGGGAAAGAATGAGCTGAAAAACAGACTAATTGCTGGGATGGCTACCAACAGACTGGCAGGTTTGGAAACCTCAAGAGCCTTCATTGTAAGAATTAAGCTTCATTCCCTTCACTGCTGGATAAAAATAGAGGCTCCAGGTGTATTGGGAAGGCTAGAGAAATCTCCCAGGATAGCGCCATGGAAAAGCTCTACTCTGCTGTGGATGCAGCAGAGTTGACAGCAAGGTTTTCCATGCAGCAGACAAAGTCTTTCACACCTAAAAGATGGTCCCCAAACCGGCAGAGCACCAGAATCACTTGAGAACTTCTGAGAAATGCAAATTCTCAAGCCCCACATTAAACCTACTGATTCAGATGCTCAGGAGCTGGAGCTCAGGAATCTGTGTTTTAATGAGCTCTCTGGGTGATTCTGATGCCCACTTAGGTGTGAGAAGCACTGCCTTAGCAAACGATGCCAGTGGCTGTATTAGCAACTGCCGCATAACAAATGACTCCAGAACTTAGTAACTTAAAATACCAGACACTGATTATCTCACACAGTTTCTGAAGGTCAGGAATCCTGGAGCAGCTATCTGGGTGCTTCTGGCTCAGGGTACCTCTGGAGATTGCAATCGAGTTGTCAGCTGGGGCTTCTCTAGGCTGGCAGATCCATTTTAAACACACTGATGTGGCTGTTGGCAGAAGACTTCAGTTTCTCACCACGTGGGCCTCCCTATGGGGCTGCTCACAAAGCATGGTAGCTAACTTCCCTATGTCAAATCATCTGAGACAAAGAACACACCCAAGTTGGGTGCACAGTCTTTTTAAAATCAAACCCTGGAAGTAGCGTTCAATCATTTCTGCCCTGTTCTCTTTGATGTGAGTGAGTCACCAGGCTCAGTTCACACTCAAGATAAGGACGATTAAGCTCCACCTCTTGAAGGAAGGAGTATCAGAGAATTTGCGGACCTATCTTCCAAACCACCACTGCAGTGTTGGCGGTGTCCACAAACTTTTCACAGCATTTAGCATTTGAAGCATCTCATCTTAATTAAGATCTCCCCAGCATATGAGATCAAGAGACATCCTAAGAATTAGTTATTCCTACATCAAGCAACTACGCAAATGTTGGTGGGCTTTTTGCCAGTAAACTGACTAGTGCAATTCATCACAATTTTCAAGACTAGAACTGAATGATGGAACAGGCATTTGCTTGGTAGGATTGCCTAACTAGCATGCTATTAATTCATAAAACTAAAGTTTTCTTCACCCTGATTCTGCCTGGCCTACACTGGACGAGATCTTGCCACTAAGCTATTATGGACTCTCAGTTTCCAAGGGGTCCATGGGGTTGCTTCCCAGCTGCCTCACTGCAGAAGGCCTGCCTTCCCCACCACCTTCCACCCCAAAGAGCCTTTAGGTCTGGCTGCGGAGGGAACCTGCAAAGCTAACCATCCCGTCCTAGAGAGCTTGAGAATATTTGTCATGATAGTAAAGCCCACAAGCTTTCCTTAGTCTGTGTTCATATAGCATATATGAACGGTACCATTTTAGTCTCAGAGGCAAAGAACAGAAAGCACTTAATTTGACATTCTCATTTTGCAGATGAAAAAACTCAGTCACAGGGAAGTCAAGTCCCTGGTATAAGTTCACTAACTAATTAATGACAAAGCCAGGACTAGATCCCAGGCTTCTCAACTAGAAAGCACTTTTCTACCACAGTCAATATGATCACCATTTGCATCAAGTTCAGGCACGCCCTAACTCAACTTTTATGTCAGATTTTAAGGATCACAAGAAACGTTGATAATACCTTTTGTTATATAGATATGGAGAAAGACTTCTCAGAATGGCTGTTAATCTAGAACTCAATGAAAGGTGCCCTCTCATACCACTAATGGGAATATTTGGTGCAACTTTTCCAAAGGGCAATTTTACAATATCTATCAAAAACCTTGAAAAGAAATCTATAAGCTATTTTACCCAACATTTTTCTTCTGGGAAATTATCCTAAGAAAATAATCATGGGTGAGCATTCAAGATTTCATTATAAGGAGTCCACCACAGTTTTGTTTGTCATAGGGAAGTGCTGGAACCAAGTAGACACTGAACAGTAAGGAGTGCTTAGGTGGCTGATGGCACAGCCAGACAACAGAAGCCACACCATCAGTAAAACAACTTTAAAAGCTTTTTAAAAGCCAGGGGCTTCCACAGTGATATTTGGAGAGCTATGCCTTCCTCACCCAAGGCCTTAATTCAATCCAGCCTGGAGCCTGGGCCCCACGGTCTCTCCTCCCATGCAGATCCAGTGCTCACCACAGTGCTCAGCGTGAGATAGGGACTGGCTAATATTTAATGAATGACAACTGCATTCTGAGTATGTTGCCAGAAGCACCTTAATAACGAAGTCTTAGTCAGGTAAGAGGAATTACAGTATGAATAATTATTTGCAAGTATGGCAATTACTTGAATTTAAATTATTTCATTTATTAAAAATAGAAATTGATTTTCTACTATTATTCTTCTCAAATTTGCCATTTACATTAAATATACAAAATGTATGAGCAACACATAGCTGTCTGATGTCTAAATATCTGGAAAAACTTTAATATTAGTTAAGCTGGGGATCCTTTGACCATACCACACAACTACCTATTTTTAAAAATCCAGATGCCTAGTTCTGTGTGTCTTTTTTTAAAAGAAATTAAAACATTTGTATAATTCAACAAATTTCTGCATTCAAGTGAAATTTTCTCTCTATTTGAGAATCATGGAAGCATAGAAACTTTATCACAGTTCTACCTGCACAATACTGTTGGTAGTAGAAATTCATACAACTGTTTTGGAAATCAATTTAGTAATATGTATCAAATGTTCATAGCCTCTGACCTTATGATTCTGAGACTATATTCTAAGCAACTTGTATATATAACAATATACAAGTTATATTGATATACAATATCAATATAACAAATAGCATTATAAACAAAGATATCCATCAAAGTACTATTTATTATAGCTCCAAATTAAAAAGTACTGAAAGGTTAAATGATAAGCAAATTACGATATATTCTTAAAAGGGGATTTAGAAGTCATTACAATATTTACAAAAGGCCCAACAATATACTCAGAAAATGTTTATACTGTACTCCTGAGTGACAAAATCATTTACGCCCTGAGCCGAAGTAGGTTAACAATTTTTAAAAATATGTGATACACAGTAAAATGCCTGGGAGGAATTATATCTAATTGGTTACAAGCGTAGTCTTTAGCACATTTGCTGCAGTTTTCTGTAATGGGTGCGCATGTATAGTCACTGGTGCTGTAACTCCAACAGAGGCATTCCTAAGATCATCGCACTACATAAAATTACACAATAAAAGCCACAAGGCTTATGGGGAGAAAGGAGTTAGGGTACAACACTCCAACACTTTACGAGTGGCACAGTAAAAAAAGGGTAGGAAGCTAATAACAACGGTAGCACAGTTTTACCAATGGTTAAGAAATTCATAAATACTACAATAAATATGACACTTGACCTTGAAAAAGCCTGGAAGTTTTCTTGTGGAAGTGGGCATTGGAAGGGTTGCAGCTGGTGAGCTATTGTGAAGTGGCAGAAGGAGGGTTATCTAAAATGGGACCTAAAGCCATACACCAGACGTGGACGGGTGTGGCTCACAACTTGTGTAAACTGAGGTAGTAGGTAGATATTCGAGGCGTGTGTGTGTGTGTGTGTTCTTGCGTGGCTGAATTCAGCTTAGTGAAGTTTTGCGCATTCACCTAGTGTTTCTTGTGGATGAAAATGCACATAAGCAAACTCAAAATTGGCATTATACTCAAATGGCTTCCTAATATATTAATTCCACTGGAACAAATTCATGTTTTCAAAACAAGCATTATAGCAGAACTGACTGTATTATCTTACTAATAAATAAATAAACTTTAATATGAGCTAATAAAACCATACTTCTAAAGTTGTCTACACACTCCAAATGGTCTTAAAACAAGTAGCCACATGAATAAAGAATAAACAGATGTGAATCTGCTTGGCAACCAGTAGGCAAAAGAAACAATGGACTGACTAAATATTTTACTCTTCAAATAAGTTATGTTACATCAGAGTTTTGGAGATGTATCTCAAAAGCATTATTTGATGACTAGAATAGCCATAGAGCTGTTTTAATAAACTTTGGTCTATCAGATAAGTATTGGACTAGACGACCCAGAGGTCATTTACAATCCTAATAATGAGATCTTACGATAGCATACTTTTTTCTTAAAAATAAGGTACTTTATTTTTGGATAAGAATAAACAAGCTCAGTTCCCAGAGGGTTGAGATTTTGTAGCAAGTCCATAAATTTCAAACAATAATTGAATACAATAAAAGTAAACCCAGTCACACCATTCTGAGCCTAAATACTTCAAGTTTTCAAAAAAAAATGTTTAAAATACATTTTATATTTTGTCATGGTTGTGTCTAAAAAAACTGCAAGTTTAAGAAATACATCTTATTTCTGTCATTTTTATATGAACACATGCTGTTAAATGTCTGCATTACTTTCTTTCGATTATGGAAGACATCGTTTCCTTTAACTACTGTCCCAGCATTTCTGTGCCAAAAGAACATAACCCACAGACTCAAATCTTTTCATGTCTTAAATGTCACCTGAGAACAATATGAAGTTTTCATCTTATTTTAAAACTACCTCGACTTAAGTAAACAAATACAAAAAAAGGCTTTCCTTGGGAAATAGTTTGTCCAACTGAACACTTCCTTTTTTCTGATGGATGTTATAAAAGGGGAAACGAGTCATTTGGCAAAGTATAGTACATCATTACTCAAATCTGAGTTCAATAGTTCAGATTTTTAGAGGCCTTGGGGAGAAAGAAAAAGAACTTTCTGTTTTCACGGAAAATGATTTTGCTTAAGCTTTCAAAACTGCCAGCATATTCTACAAAATTCTGATAATACGCATACATAAGTCAGATGTCCAAATCAATATACTGAAATTGCTTACATATCTAATTATTGATTTTTAAGAACTTTCTGTTTTGCAGGGCAATGATTTCACTCAGATCTTTAAAACTGTGCTGGCATATTACGATAACAGGTATATGTAAGTCATATGTTTAAGCCAATATATTAATAAAGCAGTTTAAATAAACTATTATCTTTTTGCTTTTTTATAAGTGAACAGGAAACAGGCTTGCAAGAATACAGCCGAAATATAATGTGCCCATTGACATAGTTTGCTAAACAATTAGGAGGTTGCACCTGGAGCGAGACATTTAACGTCCACTGGATTTCTAACCATTTCAGAATAATCACCTTTTACATTTACATGGCACTGTTCATATATTAGGTCTTTGATTAATGATTTTCATGCTTCTTCTCCCTGAGAAATCAATAATCTATTACAAGAAACCATATTTGAAATACTGTCATGTCTTGCCGAATGCCTTATTCTTTTAACTAGCATTGTTGTAGAACCCCCCATGCACTTTGATAATGTTTAAGTAGACATCACACTTCATGACAACAGTCATTTGTTAATTTTGTAGAGGCAGATGATTTGAATTGCTGTGAAGACAGTATTCAGTCTCCAGAAATGGGGGAAAATTATTCTTTTTGAAACAAAATCATGGTAGAAACTGAAAACGCAACATATTTAGGGTGTGAGGAAATTTACTGGAAACCCATAGAGAAGCATGTGACAAGGGAGACAGATGCGGATGAGCAACTACCAACATTTTCACATCTGAGAATTTCAGGACTCACAAGAGCCTTCAGACTTATCTGCCCAAAACGTCAGGGTTGACCACCAACAAGATCTGAAATTGCTTTCACACCCCATTCCCCTTCACATTGGTCTCGTTGCCCCTTTATTGGTAGCCCTCTGAAGCACTTGTTCATGCTCCTTTCTCTTTCTAGTCTTTTCTTTCCCCTTCAAGTTTTCTACTTTCTCCTCTGCCCCAATTATGTAGAGTTTCTGGTCATGCAATGAAATTTTTAAGTTTCTTCACACATACGCAGAGGGCAACATGGTGGCTGGCTTCATTTTCATCAGGATATTAGATGAGTGAAGATTTAATGCGGTTGTGTGTTTACACTTAAGCCACTAGCTTTTTAATCCTTCAGTTCTCTGGACTCCCCATACCCTCCCCTCTTCCTTCCTCATCCTCTCCAGATAAATCCCCCCTAATCTGTCGCCACACTGCTAAAGGGCCACCCTTAGATTTCTGAGTGTAGTGGAAAGGACACTGATGTAAATAGATGAATTATTTGCAATATACTAATACTAAATGTAGAGAGAGGCCATGAAGAATTTCTCAACTTCAGATACAGCAAGTCTCCTTATTTTAAGCAATCTTTGGCTTGAAATGTCCTCCAACTCCTTTCTCTATAAGCCTCTATAAATTGGACAGAAACAGTCACTATCCACTAAGTAAGAAATAAAACATTACGAAATTTTTTTTTTTTTTTTGCCACGACCAATAAATTTATGAGTCAGACAGTACAGGAATAAACTGGTTGGTTTTTCTCAGGCTTTTCTTTCTTCTTTTCTTTTTTTAATGCTTTCTCGTCATCACCAAAATTTCCAGAAAGGAGAAAGGAAAATATCAGGAGCATTAACAAAGAATGATATTTGGCATTCGCAAAGGAGAAATAAGAATACGTCACTGATGAAAGAATATCCGATGGTTGAAACTTTTTTGAAAAATTTGAATGTTGGTGAGAGAAAACACAGAGCATTTAAATTTCTTCATTACCTCATGGAAATTTTAAGTGAATGTTCAAAAAGATGGAGATTCTTAAAGCAAGTTTATTTTTCTTTCCACACTTGCAATGCACTTTAGAATAGGCTGGTGCAGCACTGCCCTGAAAAATAGCTTGGCCACTTCGCTTTTACCAAAATTTTTGAGAAAATTAAATGGGCGTATCAGACGCTGCTTTTGTTCAATAATTAATTCCGGAAATCTTAAGCATCCATCCAAAGAGCACAATTTGCAGTTAAAAAAAAATCTGGCTACAAATTTTCTGAGAAGGAAACTGTTGATAAAGTCACCATGTAGACGTGACCACATGAGTGCAGAAAACAGGACAGACAAATGCAGCAAGCAGGACAACACACTCGATACATTTGAAACCCTACTTTCATATAGGGAAGTTGTACTTACATGGATGACTAGTCATAATGGTCATAAAGCAAGTATGAGGACCCCATTGGTCGACTCAAGTCCAGGAAGGCAGAGGGAGACAGCACAGATCAGGCGGACACACGGGTGAAGTTCACCACATTCTCTGTCTTTCTGACACATTTTCATTTACTCATCAACATATTGGCAGCTGGCTTCTGTCACAACACGATAGCCCACCTGGTCTCAGGGTCAGCAACAACTTCCTAACTGAGGAGACATACATTCTTTTGTCTTATACCTGTAATGACCCTTTCTGTAGCATTTGATACCACTGACCTTGAAACTCTCTCCTCCCCACTACCGCCAACATTTTATTATGAAAATGTTAAACACAGCCAAGAATTGGACAGCAAACACCATTTACCCATGAACTAAATTCTAAATATATACTTTTCTGTACTTTTATTATCACATATCTGTCCATCCCTCTATCCATCCATCAATTCATCTCACCATTTTTAATGAGTTTCAAAGTAAATTATAGACATCAGTACAGTTCCCTCTAAACACTTCTGCATGCGTGGCACAAACTACAGAAACTGTCCCTCTTTGGGGCAAGAATATAAACATGTTGTCCTGGTCCTGTTCTCTTTCCACCCTCTCCGCGTGTTCTGCTACACACTTTCACGTCTTGGCCGTGGTGGCGGCTGGCACGACCTCAACAACCATGCCTTACGGTGGCTCCCGAGTCTGACCTCGTTTGTGAGCTCCAGCTTACCCCAACGCACTTTCCACTTCATGTGTCTGAAACAGCTGTTTGTTCTCCTTCATACCTGTTATTTCCTTCTGTGTTCCCCAGCACAGTCACAGTTACAAAAAAACACAACTGAGCTGGAAATCTTCAAATATTCTCCAATTTCTCCCCTTTGCTCATCGCTAACATTCCACATCAAGCTTTGTAATTCCTACCACCAAACACCCAACGAATCCCTCCCCTACTTTCCATGCCCACTGTGCTGCTCTTGGTCAAGTCTCCATCTCAGTCCTTGAGATTCCTCAACAGCCAGCCATCTCGGTAAGCACCCTCTACCCTTCATATGCCGCCTAGGATTATGCTTCCACAGTGGAACCAGAGGAGGTGTGCAGAGTCAGTCCTCTATTGAAAACCTTCAATGCCTCCTCCCCTGCCCCTCTAGCGCTGTCCTGTCCAACGTGGTAGACACTGGCCTCATGGGGCTATTGAACACTCGAAAGGTGGCTAGTCAGAATTGAGATGTGCTGCAAGCATAAAATGCATACTAGACTTGGAAGATTCATATGAAAATGTAAAATGTCTCATTGATAATGTTTTATTTTTGATTACACGTTGAAATTACAACATTTCAGACATATTGGCTTAAAGCAAAATATTTTAAAATAAATTTCACCTCTTCATTTTTACTTTTTTAAGGTGGCTGCTAGAAAATTTAAAATGACCTATGTGGTTCCTATTTCATTTCTGTTGCACAATGCTGATCCAGAATAAAGTTCAAACTCCCCAAACACACCATTTAATAATCCTCAAAAATCTTTCCCCGTGCTTTGATCTCAACTTGATGTCTCACTCCCCACAGACAAAGACAGAATGTTGAATTACACTGCATGAAGGATGTAGAGAAAAGGGAACCCTCATACACTGCTGGTGGGAATGCAAACTGGTGCAGCCACCATGGAAAACAGTATGAAGACTCTTCAAAAAGTTAGGAATAGAACTACCTTATGATCCAGCTATTCCACTTCTGGGTTTTTGGTTTTTTTTTTTTTTAAAGATTAGTACCTGAGCTAACATCTGTTGCCAATCTTCTTTATTTTTTCTTTTCCTTTTTCTCTTTTTTTCTTCTTCTCCCCCAAGTCCTCCAGTACATAGTTGTATATTCTAGCTGTGAGTGCCTCTGGCTGTGCTACGTGGGACACTGCTTCAGCATGCTTTGATGAGCGGTGCCATGTCCACGCCTAGGATTCGAACCTGCAAAACCCTGGGCCACCAAAGCAGAGCATGCAAACTAAACCACTCGGCCAGGGGGCCAGCACCTCACCTCTGGATATTTAACTAAAGAACACGAAAATACTAATTCAAAAAGATATGTCCACCCCCATGTTCACTAAAGCATTATTCACAGTAGCCAAGCCTTGGAAACAACCTAAGTGCCCATCAATAGATGAATGGATAAAAAAGATGTGGTATATATACACAATGGAATACTACTCAGCCATAAAAAATGAAACATTGCCACTTGCGGCAACATAGATGGAGCTTGAGAGTATTATGCTAAGTGAAGTAAGTCAGATGGAGAAAGTCAAATACCGTATGATCTCATCCATATGTGGAAGACAAAAAACAAACAAATACATAGATATAGAGAACAGACTGGTGGTTACTGGAGGGGAAAGGGGCAGGAGAGAGGGCAAAGGGGTAACAGGACACGTGTATGGTGATGGATGGTAACTGGTCTTTGGGGGTGAATATGATGTAGTCTACACAAAAGTGGAAATGTAATGATGGACACCTGAAACTTATATAACGTTGTAAACCAATGTTATTTCAATAAAAAATTTTTAAAAAAAGATGCAAGGAAGGATTGCTTCTCAGAACAGAGGTCAGATGATGAAGTATCACCTCATTGCGTCTGCTGTTACCCCCAAGTGCTTCATAGGATGCCCAGGAATCCAAAAGACAAAAGGAAAACTGGAGACGTGGGGGAAGACCTATAAATAAAACATGCACTCAAGCACAAAGTCAAAGAAATGTCAAAATGGATTATTAAGCTTTTTTTAAAAATGACCAAAGCCTGCTTTGATTTGTGTTTCTATGACACCTTTTCCAAAACAGAATGTTTGTAGTTGAGCATATAATCCCCTTTACACAAAAAGCCATCTTCTAACAACCCCCTATATTTCAGAGACTGCCGTGCAGTTCCAGGACGGGCTATTCCATTCTCATACAGCCTCAAGAGCTCTCCAGTTCCTGAGCCGTATCTCGAGGGGGCGTTAATCACCTACACCATGCATTCACAACACCTCCCCAGGATGTTAGTGGCGGACACTCGCCTGGGAGTAACAAGATACGCAAGGGAAGGCAAGGGAAGCATCCGAAGCCTTTAGCCTACCGTAGAAGTCTGCAAACGAAGGCCAGCGGGCCAGAGACCTGTTTTGGTAAATAAAGTTTTATTGGAACATAGCCATGCCCATTCATTTTACATATTGTCTAAGGCTGCTTTCCTGCTATAACAGCAGAGTCGAAAAGTTGTGATGGAGACCATATGGCCCATGAAGGCTGAAATATTTACTATCTAGCCCTTTCCAGAAAAAAATTGCTGACCTCTGGTCTAAGGGGTCACTTTTTCTTTTCTTTTATTAAACAAATAGTAAATCTATTATGTGACAGATACAGTTGCAGGCCCTGGAGATACAAGGTTGAAAAGACTGAGGTTTAGAATCTCTAGCACAGAATGCTCACACTGAGCTTCCTGCGGGATCCTGAAGCACATTCATTTTAGCCTTTTCAAACAGCACTTCTGTTCGCCCTAGCCAGTGTTTTTCAAACTTCTTTCTATTGAGATCCATTATAACAAATACATTTTATATCCAACGCTTTCTGCTCACACTTCTGTCTCTCTATATATGTAAATAACTGAATCAAGTCTGTCACAATAATATTTGTCTTGCTTACTATACTGGATTCACTCTCCTATCTTAACTTATTCCCTTCCACTTAAAAAAATAATTGATTTTATTATACATTAATGTCTTGTAATCCAGTTTGAAAAATTCTCGATGTACACCAGTTTTGCATTGTCTAACTCCGGTCTTCACCATCAGCCATACATTATAAATGAGCCATCATTTACTCTCAGGTGACATTGATTTGCTCCATCCATGCAGAATTTTGTTTGGTTTTAGTTTTGGTCTTGGTTTTTAATATGTGAATTATTTTTCAACATGTTTTAAAAAAGCAGTATTCCAAGATTCTTTTGAAAAGTCAGATGGCCTGGCAAGACTGAGTCCACTGTCTTACTTGGTGACCATCAGCAGGAGCTGAGGAGTAGTTTCTCCAGCGTTTGCTTCCAATGTGCCACCCTTGGCCACAGGGCAAACGCACCTGAAAATCCCAAGAATTTTTATCACGAGCATTAGCTCCCCATGACCTCCTCCCCATATAAACATAAAACAGATCCAATTTGTTTTCTTTCCATCATTAAACCCTAGCAGTGCATTCCGGTAGACCCTCTGGCTTTGGGAAAAGCCTTTTTAACAGATACTGTTGTAATCCCAAGTCCTCCTACACTAAGAAGAAAGAGGCAGCCCTCATTAGAAAGAAAAACAAGTGGGCTTTATATCCTTAAAAAAAAAAGAACACCCACAACATTTGATGAAAGAAACTACAAGAATAATTAGAGTCCACCAGGAAATTAAAAAAAAAAAAAAGATGCCCGTTTTTGTTTACTCAAAAGCTTTGTGAAATGAAATCACTTCATTACTGCAGTGTCTTCCTACTGCCAGGACTTTTCAAAACGTCGCGTTGGAGCGAACAGGGCTTCAGCTGAGAAAGCGGATGAGGAGAGCGGTTAGCTCTGGGGATGTAACTTCAGTTACAGCTTCATCCAGTTCCCTTTGAAAATACCTGAACTTAATGAGAATCTGCAAAGATTTAGGACGATAACAAACACATTGTTTGTGACTTTGTCATTAAAAGCAGCCTGGCAACTTTGATATTTTCTATTGAAAGGAGAGTCTAATCCAAGTAAGAACTCTGAAAAAGGGAAAAGGAATTTTATTCCTATAATTTGATTGATTACTTCCTATTCTGAATAGTCAAGAGAGAAAAGGCAAACATTTTCCTGTCTGTACTTGGCTTTCTCCAACTAATCTTGTACAAGCAGTCAATGAACATAACACACAAATTACATACAGGGGTCCAGAAGCTAATCGTGACAGCTGGATTTCAAAATCTAGACACATCAAAACATTGGGGAAAACATCTGACACGAAAATCAGAAATTTAAAGATGAATTGACCAATGATTCAATTCAATTCAAGGCCTTCACTCATCCATTCTAGGAGGAGAAAAAATAATGCTATATCTTGTTCCACTCTGTGCAATACTTTTGTTACTGTTGCAAACCCCCCAAAACTAAATGTATATAATTCGCAGCATGCAATTGTTTCCTAACTGTATTCTCCAGAATCACCCTGGGAATTAGGAGCCCTGAGTTCTTGCCTTTTAGCTTAACTTGGGCAAGGCACCTCAATTTCTTCATAAGTAAAAGACAATCTTTATCTCTAAGATATCTTGTAACTCCAACATCCTTTACAGTTTATGATTCTATCTGGCTGGAATCAAAGAAAATTCAAATCAATAGCCATGTCTTATATGGCAATGACACGACCACTATAGTAAAGAGCTTGGCACTAAGAACGACCTGCTGGCAATAAATTAGATGAAAATTACTACTACGACTAATAATAATAATGAAAATAGACAAGATAGTGCTTGGGGGTAACAACTGGGCTGTGCCCTGCTGGGAGTATTAAAACATCTAGAGAATGAAAAAAGGAGTGTCAATCAAAAGGTACAGATACAGTAAAGAATGAGAAACATGGACGTTGGCAGTGACTCAGCCATATTCAGGGGGAGCGCCCAGTTGAGGCCTTGCCAAAAGGAAGTCAAGGGGAAGCCTGGTGCTAACAATGGGCCAACTCACCTTGCTCTAACTCCAGGAGCAGTAAGCAGCCTTCTCATAACATTTCTGACAATATTTTGGCTTTCCCATGCAGCAGCTTAGAAGGAGGAACCTTGGTCATTTGGACCACGAAAAGTTGAGGGTTCTTTATGGTTACTGTTATTTCTTAATGGATTGGAGAGAAAATTCAACTGAATGGCCCAGGGTTTCACATATGCTCTATAAGTTGAATTCTGTGATCAGATTACTTCTAAAAAAAAAAGACAAGCTGATAAAAAAACAGAAGTGGCTTTACTTATTTCACATAGGCCCACAGACTCACAAGGATATTTAAATACTTTTAGAAATTCGTTTTCTCAACCATATGTCGATTTATTGCCCAGTTTTCTAACTAAAGGTCCAAGACCAGAATCAAACATGTGCAGTTACCAGGGGCAGCCTCTCAATCCCCACAATCTCTGAGTCACTGATGGCTTGGTGTTTAGGCAGGAACCACACCTGGGCAATTCCACGTGAGAGCATGACAGAATATCCTAGTGGGGAAGTGTTGGCATGCTGGACGTGCGTGGACCTGGATCCAGCACCAGTTCTATCATTTACTTGGTTATATGACCTTGGACGACTTACTTCACCTTTCTGAGTCTCTGTTTCCAGATCTATAGAGGGCACAAAGTGATAGAACCTACCTAATAATATTAATCACATTAATAAAATTATCTAGACTACATGCAGCAGATCATTCAGCATCATCCAGCACATAGTGAGGGCTCACCGAAAGTAACTCTTATTACCTTATGTCTAAAATGATAGATAGATCACCCAGACAGAACAGAATAAGGAAACACTGGACGTGAACTATACTTTAGACCAGAGGGACCTAACAGACATACACAGAACATTCTATCCAAGAGCAGGAGAATGCACGTTCTTCTCAAGTGCACACAGAACATTCTGCAGGACAGATCACAGGCTGAGCCACAAAACAAGTACTAACAAATTTAAGAAAATTGAAATCATATCAAGTATCTTTTCCAAACACTATGGTATGAAACTGGAAATCAGAAAAAAAGAACAAACTGGAAAATTCACAAACCAACGGGTCAAAAAGGAAATCAGAAGGGAAATTTAAAGATATCTTGAAACAAAACAAAAACGGAAACACAGCATACCAAAATTTATAAGATGCATGAAAAGCAGTTCTAAGAGGGAAGTTTACAGTGACAAATGCCTACATTAAAAAAGAAAGACCTCAAATGAACAACCTAACTTCACATCTCAAGGAACTAGAAAAAGAACAAGAGAAGCCTAAAGTTAGTAGAAAGAAACAAAGATTAGTGGCAGAAATAAACGAAACAGAGACTAAAATGATAGATTTCATCAAATGTACATTCAGGGTTTTGCTATTTCAAAAAAGTTTCAAAATACATGGGGAAAAGTATATTCCAACTAAAATGGAAAAATGCCAAACAACAAATAAGGAATGGCATTAAATCACAGAAATTATTTTATCTATACAAGCATTAGTAGCCTGTCTTTGGCATGAAACAGGTTTATAAAACAGAACCAATAAAGATAAGCGAATCAACAATTAGCAGGAAATGCTGTTAACTTCTTTGAGTCTCAAGATGTAGCCGGTGTTGTGTTGTTTTGTTTTGCTTAAGTGAAAGTGTAATATGGATAAAACTATTTTTACAGGCGTTAAAAATATCAAAGGAAATGTTTTGAGGCAGATTTTCATTACTCTATTAAATCAGAATCTCAGATGCACAACTGTGTGTTTAAAAACAGAAGCAGAAAATGCCAGCATGCCACCTGGACAGGAACTTTGAGTCTGATAACGCTGGCATCCCAGGCTTAACAGTCTCAGCAGGAAGACCCACCAGGACGCCAGGTCCTGGTCCTCCACTGCTCTGAAGATGGATTTTCTCTCTTCCTCCCTCATCCTTTAACCCCGAGATTGTTCCAGGTCTGTTTTGCACCCACGGCTGGTCTCAAAAGCCACAGTGTTTAAACCAAAAGTCAGAGTCCCAGGGCAAGCAAGCAGACAGAATACTTAAGCTGGCCTAGAAAATCTGGACTGTGTTGTCATCTCAGCCATACGAAGCGTCCACAGCCATGGCCCTATCTGTTTACCCAGGAGCCAGCTTCCCAACCCCTGACAACTGTTCGTCCGATGTTGGTAGCACAAAAGCCAGATGCCCAAGTCTGATTTTCCTCTGACCCCTATTTCAGTTCTTGGTGTTTTCAAAAACCTGTCATTTACATCAAAGCTTTTGTTCTCCAGCACAAGAAGGTTTCGGTTAAGGGCAAGCAATGTTTTCTACCTTCTTCACTTTACATTTGCCGGCCGTGAAAAAGAGAAAGAAATAAAAATGAAACTGTCTCTGTGCCTGTTTCAGGGACAAGAGAGTAGGAGGGGAGCCAAGAGCCAATTTTATTATGAAATAAGCTGAGGGAAAGATCAGCATGTCTGGAAGCAACAGGTGCTGGCAGTGGAGGGGAAGCTGGCAGGCCTGGGCCGGGGGCCTTCGGAAGGAAAGGAAAGAAGAAACATGGACTAAAAGGGAGCTGGTGCAGTGGAGTATTTCAGTCTGAGCCCTCATCCCTTGATACCGCAAGGCATCTCCTGCCTTCTCTCTTGAGGTTGCTGCTTTCCCTTTTGTTGTAGAATAATTTTATTTTATTTATTTAATTTTTTGAGGAAGATTAGCCCTGAGCTAACATCTGCTGCCAATCCTCCTCTTTTTGCTGAGGAAGACTGGCCCTGAGCTAATATCTGTGCCCATCTTCCTCTACTTTATATGTGGGACGCCTGCCACAGCATGGCTTGACAAGCAGTGTGTAGGTCCGCATCCAGGATCCAAACCAGCAAACCCCAGGTCACTGAAGCAGAACGTGCGAAATTAACTGCTACACCACTGGGCCGGCCCCTCCTTTTGTTGTAGAATAATTTTAGATATTAAAATGTAAAAAAAAATAAAAGTACAGAGAATTCTCATATACCCCTTCACCCAGATTCCCCTAAGGTTATCATCTTACTCAACCCTAGTACAATGATCCAAACCAAGAAATTCACCTTGGCATAATACTATTAACTAAAGTACTCACACAATTCTCACCTCCCCAGCTTTTCCACGAACGCCCTTGTTGTGTTCCAGGATCCAATCAGGAGTACCACACTGCCTTTATCATTAGTGACTAGTCTCTTTACTTCCATCTGTGACAGTTCATCAGTCTTACTTTGTTTTTCATGATCTTGACATTTTCGAGGAATAGTGGGCAGGTATTTTGTAGCTGCCCCTCCATGTGGGTTGGTCTAACCTCTTCTCATGATTAGCCTGGGGTATGGATTTAGGGGAAGAACACCCCCGAGGTGAGGTGCCCTCCTCTTTGCACTACACCAGGGGCACACGACCTCCACCTTACCACCTGGATACAGTGGGGTCGGCCACGTTCCTCCACTGTAATGGTTCTAGTTTTCCCTTTCCTCCTGTCTTACTTTTAACCTGATCACCATCCCACTGCACCAACCTGCCCTCTCCCCGTGCTGGACCGCAGTCCCAGCAAGGTCTCTCCGGAAGCACCTTCCTATGACACTGGCCCACGTGGGCAGGATGTTCAGTAGTGTCTCTCTGGCGTGTTAAGGGTTAACAGGCTTCTGTGTGCTGCCTGTTAAGAATCCTGGGACCCTCCTCCAGAGCCTGTCCTACACAGGGAAGGAAAGAGGCTGCATTACTGATGTTGAAATAAAATCATCTGGAAGTATTTTCATTTGAAGCTGGCTTTCAGAAACAGAGGCAAAACACACTAACAAAACTAATCTGGGGCATATGGCATTCCTTTCAGTCATGTGCATTTCTAATATAAATCTCCTAATCATTTATATCTTGTTTCTCAGGTTTATGGTGAAGGCAAGTCTCTTTTATTTCTCTCCAAAGAACAGACGCCCTGCCTAAAAGAAGTGAGCTCAGGCAGAGAGGCAAAATGAAGCCCAGCCACGCAGAGAAGATCATACTTGCTGTAAGTGCTACCTAAGACGATTTTTCCTCCCTTTTTAAAATTGACACTGCAAATATACTCTGATAATGATGAGCTTTTCAAGCTGTTCGGGTTCCCCGCTGACTCTCCCTCCCACTAGGTGGCGCTATGCGTCACATTCAAAGTGGGCTGCTCTCAAGAGCGCGGGCACAGGACTTTTTTTAACCTTTGCAAGAATATCACATGCCTAATGGCAAGTACTAAACTTCATTCTTAATAAACATTTCCTCTTTTCTTTTTTACATTTACTGTAATTCGACAGCTTCTGAAACAGGCAAATTGTGAACTTCTGGAATACACTCCTCAAGTGACCATAGGACACATGATAGTCATGACCACATGAGTAATGCAAAAAATCAAGAGTTGCATCACCGGAGGCAAGCAACCGGGAAGATGCTACAATGCACCAAACTCCGAATTTCGTCCGTTTCTAAGTTCTGGTTTCACATAAGGTTATTTATTAACTATATCAATATCCCTCACAGAGATTTTTAAACTGTTTCAAATTAGCAAAGGTTTTAAATGCTGACAAGCATTTTTAACACATTCCTATAAATGCAAAGACTATGGAGCTAAAATATCACTTAGGTACAATTTCCTCTGATAACATACTAAAGGCATATATTTAACAAGAAACCTCATTTTCACAATTGTAACTGACCACTTAAGCAGAAACAAATTTCCAAAAAGCTTGCAGTCCAGTATCATTGGGAAACATACTAAGAAAAGACACTCTTTATCAGCCAAGTTACTATTACTTGGTGAGGGAAGACATCCCCCTACAGAGAAGTGCTGAGTATATAAAGATCCCGACCAGGCCCAGCAGTCCGACTGACGTTAATCGCAATCTGCAGTCGTCCAAATGTGTCCCTGAGAGATACGAGGCCTTTCGTTGTTTATGTCAAGTCAGTCTGTTTGCTCTGCAACACACTTCTCCTGATGTGAGCATCTGGTCTATGTAAGGTCAGCTCCTGCTGTCATTAATTGCACAGGCTTATTTCATTCCCATGACCCCTCCAAAATACAAATTTGGCACATATTCTTCCTGGCCAATTAACAGACTTATTTATATGAGACAAATATTTTGGCCAGAGTGTTTTCTTTTTTACAGGGCAGGCAGGAGATTACAATATTGTGGAAATTTTTCACTCATAGATGGCTATGCATTTCACATAAAATACATCAGCATGTTATAAATCTCATCGTTATAAAGGAATATTCACTCACACAAGGTATTCCAATTCCAGGCTATGCCATACGTGGTTTGTTGTTGTTGTTTTTAATGCCTGGACTCAACAGTCCTAAAGCCTGATCCCTACCCTGGGTGTCTGATATCGCTCAGAAGTTCCCCCAACCACTTAACAACTTTTCTACTATAAATTCCATCACTTTCCCCACCTACTGGGTGTCCGCTCTCACACGCACGTGCATGCGGGTGAGCACATACACACACAGGAACTAGACTATCTCACTTGTACGGCTGGAGCACTAGTATGCAGAGATGAGACCAGACATTCAGAGAACAAAATGACAGCACCGTGGCTTTCCGAAGGGGCTACTTGCAACCTCTCAGTGGATGGAGAGCGTCCAGTCACTGAGAGCTCCCGTGAAGTATATTTAGGAGAGAAATTATGCCCTCTCCCCCTGTAGACTTACACCCTAGACTCTGAGTCCAAAGCAAATTCTTCCCACTCTCCTCCTACCCCTTGTCCCTTCCCAGTCCTTAACTCTGCTGGAAGCACAGAGGAGCCTCTCTGGACCCAAGTCCTTATGACCTTGCACGGGTGGCCAGACTCTGCAGCTCCCTTGGCTCAAATTTCATTTCCAACCCTTCACGCAGAAGGGCCTTGTGGCTCAGGAGGGTGGGAAACAGCCCACGGAGGTCCTCTGCAGCTGCTCCCAGCTGCTCCGAGATGCCGGTGTCTCCTGAGAGGAACCGAAAGCTCCTCTGTTCAGTTTGCCTCCCTGGTGGACGTGAAACAGGCAATGGTCATAAGAGGCCAGAAAATTCCAAATGCTGATGAAGCCAGGGGAGAACTAACTCCTAAACTGCAAGTTGAGTCATCTTTGATCTTCCCGGATGCTATAGAGTAAAATAATTTAAATGATACTGATCTCTGCTGAAATTGTCCAGTCTTACTTAAGAAAATGAATCAAAACATAGGAAATGGATGCACTAGTAGAAGAGACTGGATAACGAATACTTACTATCTTGTCCCGAAACACAGTATGAAAGTATCACAGAAACCAAACGGCTATATAACATTTATATAACCAAACATATAAACGTGTGTCGTGTGTGTATACACACATTTTTAATACATACGTAAGTGCACAAATATCTTTACTTCATAAATAGGTATCTTTCGTCTTAGGAGAAAAACCCCACACTTTCTAGTGGATACAGATCTACACAGGCAGAGAGAGCGCCTTCTTATTAAATTCTAAGCTCACCTGCTCTGGAACTACAGTAGAGGCATTCGACCTTGACTTCCAGAAAAGATCTCAAAGTTTTGAAGCTAATGAAACAATTCCCCACTTTCCTTTATGAACTCACCACACACACAATGGAAATGGAGACTGTTCATCGCAAAGGATTGTTTGTCTATGACATGCAAGCCACAGACACGTGTTGCACTGATATCACATCTGCGAAATTCAGTCGTGTGGAATGTTTCTTAAACTCCATCAGAGCGTAGTTCCATACCCAGGAGACTCCACCGAAGCATCCTAAATTATCACTAACAAATTTCCTGGCATATCAAAATTTGCCTTTGTTTTATCTATTTTAGAGTAATAGTAGGAAGCTTTAAATCAATCAGAATAATTTCCTTTATAGAGATTTTGAATAAGTTCATTTTCTTTGCATTTACTCCTACAAATTTGTTCGAATGCAGACACTGTTGATTACACTATTCTTAGGATGCAGTTTATAAGTACTTTATTATTTTTTTTCCCAAGCGAGAGAAATTTACTGACACATCCCAGCAACAGGAGTTTCTAACTCAAACTCATTCTCCAAGGGATTTTCTTCAAAGTTCCTAATAGCAACAGAATTCTCCCTCTGTCGGGACAGTAGGGGGCGCTGTCACAACAAACTATTATGGCAAACCGAGCTATTTCACCAGGCAAAACAAGGCTAGACATTTATGATTCTCCCATGTGAGTGAGCATCTTAAAAATATTATACAGGTTTTTCTCTTTCATGATTCACTTGAAGCTGCAAATACTGGGATTTTCTTTCTGTTCCTCTATATGTGTGAGAGTGTGTGTGTCTGTGTGTGTGTGGTCAATAAGAGTGTGGCAGAAACTTTATATTACAAATTTGGGGCTGACTCAAGAAGGTCTAACCAAATCTCTTACTCTAAAATATTGGCCAAATACAAGCGGCTAAAATTCACTGAATAGTTAACTGGCATTTTGTGTGGGGAATTTCTTTTTCATAGTTAAGTTTTCAGTCTTTCTCACAAACATCAAACTCCAAGTTCAGAGCCAAGATGAAAGACAACTGTGGCAAAATTTCATTAAATAATCGCATAATCCAGGCTCCATAAGTTGGATTTTTTTAATGAGTTTTCTATGTAATTGAGTTAAACTTAAATTTATGCATCCAATAAAAAACCACTGCAAATGGTAAAACAAAGACATTGCCCCGACACTTAGAAAATTAAATTCACCAAACCATGAAGTCTACCGTGCAATGATTTTTGTAACCACCATAAATTGCTTTATGGAACTCCTCTGCTGGAGTAAACAATCCAGGGAGAGATTTACTTCACGGCATGCATCCAGTTTCCAAACGAGAGAGTGGCCTAAATGTTTATGATTCTCTCTCTTTTTTCTTTTCTTTCTTTTTTTTTAATACTTGTGTTTCCAGTTACCTTGAAACCTTCCTTCTCTTACACGAGCTCAGAATGGTCTACGGAAAATAAGATCCAGGTCTGTAGATATACTGTGCCCTCAAATACTCAATTTCTGGAATAAGAAGAAACAATCCTACTTTGTGGAAATAAAATCTAAATGGCAAAATGAAAATAAAGGGTTTTAGTACTAAATATTTCACCATATTTTACAGCACCTCAGAGCCCAACATTGTCTCAGATGTTTCAGGCAGTCGGCTTGAAACGTGTTCCCTTATAGCACAGGACCAGGCCGAATGCAACGCAAACTGCTCTAGATAAGAGTTTTAGGGGTCTTTAATCACTTCTTTCTTGTGTCCTTGATGGAAAAAACAGAGCTGCCTTTGTGCTAAAAAGAAGGACCTGTTGTTTCCAGATTCAACAGGTCATTTTTATAAGAACTTCCCAGAGGATACAACATAAACGACAGAAACACAAGGGAATTTTTTAAGTGGCTGATGATTTTAAATGATATATATTCTATATTAAGGGAAGGTTGTTTGTTTTTCTTTCCAACAAACGGAAAGTTACTGTTTGAAAAGAGTTTAATGCTTGGAATTTGACTTTTAGGACCAAATGTTTTCTCACAAGTTAAGTTACTGTCAATTTGGCTCCTGAAATTAATCTGAGGGTGTGCTTGACCCCTCGAGTAAATAAACTTGTCAGATCATGTCCATTTCTGTTTCTGGGGTGAATAGTTAATTTAGCGGGCTTTTGAAATATATCTAAATGGTGTTGTAACTTTTGTAATATTGTTTCAGTTAAAATAACAAGGAGAACGCATACTTAATGAACAAGATAAAACTTTATAAAATGGAAAATTCTGGCAACACGATTTTTCCTTGTTCTCGCAGAAAAGAAAAGAGGCCAAGACTATATAGGAAATAAAATCCAGGTGACGCTAGGATTTATTAGACTTTGGCTGATTCTATTATTAAAGGTGGTCTGAATTTGAGAAGACTGGCAAATTCAAGATTAAGATCTAAATTAGACTTGTTTCCTAAACAGTATTAGGAGGGTTTTCTACAATGTAACCAATGTCCCTATTTTCTTCCCTTTTTCTTCCTAAAAAAAAAAAAAGGTTGGCTACCTCATTTGCAAAGAGAATTGTTTGAAGGTCTTTAGAAGTTTCTGCCAGTCCAGAGACAAAAGGTGCCCTTCCCAATAAATACACAAAGCACTTTAGAAAACTCACTCCTCGCCCCAAACAAAAGTTATTGCCAAGGAAGCCTTCTTTCAAACACGGAGACTGGCTGCTGGCACTTGCTCAGACGTATATTTCCCAACTACTGAGGCTCTGGTTCCTGACACTTTTACTAAGTCTCTATATTACTTACCACCTAGGACAATTATCTGGCAGAGGGTCAAGGGAAATAAATACCTGCTGGCAAAGACTGCATTAACCACAGGGAATTGCCCAGAAGATAAAGAAGATGTGAAAACAGGCTTCCTTGGGAGAGGGACCGGCTAGGTTACAAACCTAATAATTCATGAGCAGGTTTCTAACTTCGAAGGAACTTTTCTTTAGCTAACAACATGGATACTTTCTCAGAGCAGGAAAAAAAAAGACAAGATTGGCTATTCGGGGGAAAGGGAATGCCACGGACTAAAGAAAAAATTAAGGCCAAAATTTCCAGCCCACTCCTTCCCTCAACATCCACCTCCCTGGAAAGAGAAGGCACGGTGGGGAAGGAGACCCCTCAACCTAAGGACAACTGCTGATGACCTTTTGCCTTCCGCATGAAACGAAGGGAGGTGAACTGGGGGTCATCACTGGCGCCCTCAAGCCCACCTCCCACCTGAGCCGGCCCACGGCCGCCCGCTCTGGCTGCCTCCGTCTGCGCCCCGCGCCAGCTCACCGGTACCAGGCGAGGCCCTTGTCGTAGCTGCGGTCGAAGAAGTGGGGCTCGGCGCCCACGGCGCGCACGTCGGGGTGCACGCGCAGGAACTCCAGCAGCGCCCGCGTGCCGCCCTTCTTCACGCCGATGATGATGGCCTGCGGCAGCTGCTTGCTGCCTTCGTCCAGCAGCAGGGCCAGGGTCCCCGGCGGGGCCTCGGCCACGCTGCTCCCGGCCCCGGAGCCGCCAGGAGCCCCGGCCAGGCCGGGGGTCTCCTCTTCCCAGGCAGCCTCCTCGCCGTCGCCGCGCGGCTCGGGCGGCCGGCGACTCCGCCACTGCTGCAGCTGCAGGAGGCGCTTTCTTTGCGCCGCCGCGGGCCACACCGCCAGCTCCCTCGGGCCTCCGGCCAGGACGCCGGGACTCGGGGTCCCCGCCTCCTCGCCGCCGCCCGACAGCCCCACGACGGGGCCCGACAGGGTCTGGCAGCGCTCGGCCAGGCAGTAGAAAACGTAAAGGGACGTGAGCAGGGAGCAGAGCATCAGCAAGAACTTCCGGAAGATGCTGCGGGACAGCGGCTCGGCCGAGGTGGGGTGGGCGCCGGCCGGGCCCGGAGGGGCCATCCTAGCCGGAGGCGACGTCGGGCAGCGCGGGGGCCATGCTAGGCCGGGACCCTGCCAGGTGCCCTGACATCCTCCAGGAGGGCCTGCGCGCTGGACGGAGGCCGCATCGCCCGTGCGTCCCTGCGGCGTGCGAGCTGCCCGGGGAGGCGGCAGCCGGGGCTCCTAGGGAAGAGGAGCACCGGGAGCCCCGCGCGGGATCCCTGCCTCCGGTCGAGGGGGTGGGAAGGGGGACGTGGTGCCGTGCTTAAGAAACCATCGTCTTAAGAGTCGCCCAAGTTCTGAGTCTTGGGGCAGTGCTCGGCGCCCCAGTTCCCTGAGAGTCGCCGGAATGGGAGTCTTGGCGACGGCGGCGAAGGCGAGCGTCTCAGCCCCGGCCCCAGCGGCCTCTCGGCGCGGATCTCCGCTCAGCGATCGTGCATCCCTCGCTGGTCCCGGGGCAGGCACGCGCAGCTCCGGGGCCGCTGAGCTCCGTGCGCTCCAGACAGCGGCGAGAGGCGGTGCCTCTCTGTTTCCTCGGCCCCCCTGCCCGCCGGGGCGCGCCCTCCGGCCCTGGTATGAGGTCCCCCGGAGTCCCTCTGCCCGAGCGGGAGCCAGCAGGCCCGCGCCGAGCCGTCCACCCCTCTTCGTGCGCGCCCGGCTGCTCCAAACTGCTCTCGGGCCCCACCTGTGAGCGGCGTGGCGGAGCCGGGCTGCGCGGGACCTGTCAGCGGCCGCGGCCACTGTGCTCGCAGGCGCTCCCCGGCCGCCTCCCTGGCCGCCGCCGCCGCCACACGTGGGGCGCCGAGGGCTGCAAACTTGGCGGTGACGTCAACGGCCCGGGCTGGACCAGCCCCCGGACAAGCGCAGCTGGGCAGGCGGGGTGGGATGGAGAAAAGGTGGCGCGGACCCCGCAGCGGCAGTCCAATGACATCGGAGAGGGCGGGGGCGACAGGGGCGACGCCCCTTCCCCACTCCGCCCTCTCCCGCCCCACAGCCCCGCGGGCAGCCTCGCCCCCTTCGAGCCGAGCGGGGAGCTCCGGCGGCTCCCGGGTCGCCTGACTGACAGCGAGGGCCGGCCGGATCCCCGGGGGCCTGACTTCCACCCAGCGAGCCGCTCACTGGATCAGGGGCTCCCAAACCTCTCCACCTCCGCTCAGCTCTTCGCAGCCCTGGCCCCCTCCAAGTCCCCTGCGCTCTGCTTCCCTCCCGCCTCCCTCGCTACATCCTTCCCCGCCCCCCGCCACCTCTTGGAACCTTCGGAAGTTTTGTTGGCCGCAGTTCCCAGCAGCGCGATGCGCGCCACGCCCCCATCTGTCGGGGGCGAACGGAATTCCTCCACAACAGCTTTGACTCCCACCTAGTCCACTGTCCACGCCGGGCCCTCGAGCGAAGCCTTCTCTCCCCGCCAGCAGTATTTCCCCCCTTTGATTGTTTTCCTTTATATTAGCTTAAGATGATCGAGAGTTCTCTAGGACCTAGAAAGAAACAGCCTCTTAGGAAATAAGTCAATAAATAAAGCAAGGGGAGAAATTAAGATGAAAAAATATATATCAGCTTCGACTCCAAATCCACATGCCCAGTTTTTGAAGAAGGAATTTTTTTCTTAAATGTTGTTTGTGTGTGTGTGTGTGTGTGTGTGCGCGCGCGCGCGCACTCGTCCCGGGAACGGAGTTAAATAACCTTTCATAAACAGCGGTTTCCTCTTTCTCCTGCCTCCCCTGACCCTGTATCCTCTAAATGTGCTCCTCAGACAGCGGGTCAGGAAGGGCTCCATATCGCCTTGCTGTTTAATGGAGGGAGGTGGCCCGGGGAACCTGCACGAGGTGGTTTTTCATTCCAGTCCGATTTGTTCCTATTTCTTGGCTTCCTTGTCTCGGCAGGACGCCCCGCAATGTGGGCGGTAGCCTGGCCGTCTCACACCAACTCCTGTCGGCTGTGGAGGCAGCTTTCTGGGCCCACCGTGGATGCTGACCAGGGCCCGCAGCAGGCCTGGCGCCCGGGATGCAGGACATTCACTGGGAATTCCTGCTGCCCAGTGTTGGGACTTCAGACCTTCTTCTCGCCTGCCTTCCTGGGTGCGCTCGATTTGACCACGGAGGAAGAAATCAGGGAAGTCCTTCTTAACCTTCCAAAGGGGAGCGAGTGGTGGTCGTAACTCGGTGCTTGGGCGGAAGTGGTGTATTTATGCCCTGCTGGATAAATACTCAGTGCTGGCATGGTTTTATGTTTATAAAGTACCAATCTCAACCTAGTCTACAAAGCAGCGAAGAGCTTATTGAATTCTGATGCCGATGCCCTAAAGCAATGGGTTTTCACAAGGATGAACAGCAAGTGCTGCCAAGCTCTAAGTAAGGCCTCTTCGTGTTTTAAAATTGGATATCGACAAACCAGTAGAGGTTTAATACTTACTTGAACTTTAAAATCTTTTAAAGTTTTTCTCTAGGTATTTCAGTCTGATTTGCAGAAGGAAGACACAAAAACAAAGACTGTTTTAAAGTTATTCTGAGCATATGCAATCCCGTAAATGCTTACAAACACGCCTCGGTTTCCTCATCTGGAAAATGGCAGTCTCCAAGTTTCCTTCTAGCTCCAAAACAATAGAATATTGTGCATGATAATTTCACTGAGCATAGGGATTTCCTTTCTGTGGGTATTAACATCCACGCTGTGTAGGAGACCTCGTTCTCAGGACCACTCACAATATCCAGGGCCTTTCTCATCATTAGAAATAAAATAAGAGCCACAATATGAGCCTCATAGGTCACTTAAAATTTCCAGTAGCCATCTTTAAAAAGGTAAAAAGAAGCAGTTTTAGTAATACATCTAATGTGCCTAAAAATGTGATTTTAATGTATAGACAATATAAAAATTATTGAGGTCATTTATGTTCTTTCCTTTCACACCAGGTCTTTGAAATCTAGTGTGTATTTTACACTTCGGGTACTTCTGTATTGGGACGAGTTTCAAATGCTCAGTACCCACATGTGGCTGGTGGCTACCACACTGGACAGCATAGAGGGGGGTGCTGCTTTTGGTGAGAGGGGTGTGTCTGTCAGAGTCCCAACGGAAACAGCACATTCAATTTGGGATAATTCTTGGAGGGATTATTTAAAAAAGACTTGTTTACAAAAGAGTGGAACAGCCAAAGGCTCAGGCATAGTGCGATGATCCTGGGCTAGTGGTGTTGGGCTGTTGCCACCTTTAAATCTAAAGGAATGAGGGAGAGGAGAGGTTCTCAAAACCTAGGAGGAAAAAGTCATCCAGAGATGACTTGAGAGAAGTCATCTTGAGAGAAGCAGCGAGCTTTGTTGGTGGGACACAGGCCACCCAAGGCGATCTCTCAGGGAAAGGTTCCGGGAAAGATTCTTGACAAAACAATAGGGGACGGGTATATGGCGTTGTGTCTAATCATGGAAAAAATCAAGAAGACTGATTAAAGTCTCATGATGACATTAGTTACAGTCGCACTCCACAGCCCTTTAGAAAGTGCTTCCTTTCATCCATTCCGATGCATTTATTAGACGAAACCAGTCATAGCTAATCATTACTATGGTGCTTTGAAGGGAAAAGATAGCTACCAAATGACTAACAAGTGCTATGGCCTTTGTTGCAGTTTCTTCTTGCTTCTTCCTCTCTCTTTGTCATTCCGTGTTAAAGCATATAGCCACCCCTTAAAAGTGGTAAGGTTCTGCCGGGAAAGCTCTTGCTCTCATAGAAGGCGGTCTCGTCCTCAGTGGTGAAACAGGTGAGATGGATGTTCACAGACCTCCAGCTTTCTTCTCAGGACCTTCTCTCCCCTCAGTGCGTGCCCACTCCTGCTCCACTGTCCTCACCCCGTGTCCTCGGGGCTCCTGCCCGCAGGCCCTTCCCACCCCTGATATTATACACCCATCCATGCTACTGCACAAAAGACTGCTTATCTTCCCTCAGACCCCACCCACAGAGGGTTGACAGTTTAAAGTAAGGAGTATTTTAAAAAATGACTCTCTCCTACCTGTCCTGGAATCAATAACTCATGTTTATTTAAAACACTTGACATACAACCAAGTATAAAAAATAAAATAACACAAATACACTCAAAATGTCAAATTTCATTGCCCAGAGATGATCATGATTAATATACTGATTAGTTTCCTTTAAAGTTATATATATATATATTCACACACACAGTATATATCACAATATATAATATCATAAATATACATTATAATATATATCAAATATATTTTATATAATTTATAATTTATATAAAACTATAATTTATGTATACTATATCATTAATAATATATAAAATAATTTTTTATGTATTAAAGTTATATATAATTTTTGTTTGTTTACTGAGTTCATAATAGTTTACATCAATGTGAGATTTCAGTTGTACATTATTTCTTGTCCGTCATCACATAAGGGCTCCCCTTCATCCCCTGTGCCCACCCCCTGTCCCCCTTCCTCTGGTAACCAGTGACATGTTCTCTTTGTCTATGTGTTTGTTTATCTTCCACATATGAGTAGAATCATGTGGTGCTTGTCTTTCTCAGTCTGGCTTATTTCACTTAACATAATACCCTCAAGGTCCATCCATGTTGTTGCAAATGGGATGATTTTGTCTTTTTTATGGCTGAGTAGTATTCTATTGTGTGTGTGTATATATATATATATCACATCTTCTTTATCCAATCATCGATTGATGGGCACTTGTATTGTTTCCATGTCTTGGCTGTTGTGAACAGTGCTGCAATGAACATAGGGGTGCATATGTTACTTTGGATTGTTGATTTCAAGTTGTTTGGGTAGATACTCAGTAGTGGGAGAGCTGGGTCATATGCTATTTCTATTTTTAGTTTTTTGAGGAATCTCCATACTGTTTTCCATGTGCCTGAACCAGTTTGCACTCCCACCAGCAGTGTATGAGAGTTCCCTTTTCTCCACACCCTCTCCAACATTTATTATTTTTAGTCTTAGTGATCATAGCCATTTTAACAGGTAGTTTTATGGTTTGAAGACTTATCTTCAAGTCTTTGATCCATTTTAAGCTAATTTTTGTGTATGGCATGAAATAATGGTCTACTTTCATTCTTTCGCAAGTAGTCGTCCAGATTTCCCAACACCATTTATTGACGACGCTATCTTTTCTCCATTATGTGTTCTTGGCACCTTTGTCGAAGATTAGCTGTCCATAGACGTGCGGTTTTATTTCTGGGCTTTCAGTTCTGGTCCGTTGATCTGTGTTCCTGTCTATGTACCAGTACCACGCTGTTTTGATTACTATGGTTTTGTAGTACATTTTGAAGTCAAGGATTGTGATGCCTCCAGCTTTGTTCTTTTTTCTCAGGATTGTTTTAGCAATTCGGGATCCTTGGTTGCCCCATATGAATTTTAGGATTCTTTGTTCTATTTCTGTGAAGAATGTCATTGGGATTCTGGTTGGGATTGCATGGAATCTGTAGATTGTTTTGGGTAGTATGGACATTTTAACTATGTTTATTCTTCTAATCCATATGCATGGAATCTCTTTCCATTTCTTTTTGTCATCATCTATTTCTTTCGACAATGTCTTATAGTTTTCATTGTATAAGTCCTTCACCTCCTTGGTTAAATTTATTCCTAGGTACTTTATTCTTTTTGTCACTGTTGTTAATGGAATTATATTCTTGAGTTTCCTTCTATAAGTTTGTTATTAGAGTATAGAAATGCAACTGATTTTTGTAAGTTTAGTTTTTAACCCTGCAACTTTACTTTCATTGTTGATTATTTCTAATAGTTTTCCAATGGATTCTTTAGGGTTTTCTATATATAAGATCATGTTATCTGCAAAGAGTGAGAGTTTCACTTCTTCACTCCCTGTTTGGATTCCTTTTATTCCTTTCTCTTGCCTAATTGCTCTGGCCAAAACCTCCAGTACCATATTGAATAAGAGTGGTGAGAGTGGGCATCCTTGTCTTGTTCCTGTTCTCGAGGATGGTGTTCAGCTTCTCCTCATTGAGTATGATGTCGGCTGTTGGGTAATTTATATATGCATTTATTATAATATCTATAATTTATATATAAAGTTATATATATGAAATTATATATATATCCATCTATAGAGAGATAAATAGATATAGAGATAGATATTTTTTAAAAAGACTTAAGACTTTCTAGAAGTATGGAGAACCTGGAGAGCATTCTTTGGGCACCTGTATTAATGAGCATAATTGATGTGTGTGGCCTCATAAATGGTTCTGTTCAAAGAATGTAGGGTGCTTTACTGGACCTTTTTTACTTCCACTTACCCCAGAAGGCAAACGAATCTAAGAAATAACGCTATGGCCCTCCACTGCCCTGTTCTTTTCTTGTCTGTTCCTCACTTTCATCCTTGTCTTCATCTCCTGCCAGGGCACCACTGGTCAAACCAGTGTGGAAGCCAGAGAGCTGGGGAACCCATTCATGTAATACAGCCAGGTTCGCCTCCTGGAGCTGGAGCCGGGGCAGGGGGTAAAATGGCTTTGGGAGAGCAAACAGACTATGTCCTGAATATGGTGAAATACAGGTCTTCGGAGCTTATCATCTTAATGAGACAAAACAAGTACACATTCCTTAGAATGCAAAATTGCATTGTGTTCAACTGAAATGCCAAATGTTGTACCAAATATTCATCAGATTCACATTCAGTTCCCAGATGTGCCCTGTCTTTTCCTGTCCCAGGGCACATGGTATTTCTTCCTAGTATGTGCACCCCCGACATCCTACAGATAGCGCAAAACGCATCTTCAAGGATGCCTTCCCTGTCCACCCCCTGCCCCTGGTTTGATCAAGTCCCCTGGTCCAGATTCTCAAAGTTCCAAGAAGTTTTCCTTACAGACTTTATGAAGGTTTGTAATGTTATAGGTGTGTGGTTCTGTCTATGCTTCCCTCTTAGACTGTAAGCACTCCAAGGGGCCCAAGACCATTGCTCAGTAGTGTAGGGGAGGAAGACATTTCCTCTACCCTCTCTGGGTTCGTCTGGCTGGAGAACGAATTAAATTCACATGAGACAGAATAGCAGGAGAAAATTAAACAAAGCTTTATAACATGTATACATGGGAGGCTCAGGCAAGCTGAGCAACTCGCCAAAATGGCTGAAGCCCCCACCTTAAATATCATATCCAGCTAACGACAAAGGAGGATGGTAGGGGTGGAGAGAGTCAGTTACAGGAGGTTACCAGAAACAGGAATAAGATTATTATGCAGATTTAAGTCCTTCCCTTTGGCATTGATTAAGAGTTTCTAGAGATAAAGTCATCCCCTTTCTTCTTCCTGGTGCAGAGAGGGAGGTCTCTTTACAGATGGAGATCTCCTTTACAATGTAAATGTTTCTTAACAAAGGGCAAGCAAGTTCCACTCCTCAGAGCCTCCCTCCCCATCCCAGTTTATCGAAGCAACCAGCCCCAAATAATCATGCCAAAGAGACATATCTTGGGGTGGCAATTCCAGGCCCCCACAGTAGTACACCTGGAACATCTAGCATATTACCTGGTGCAAGGAGATGCCCAGTAAAGACGTGTTGATTAACTAATGACCCTAGAGAAGATTTGGGGGCTGGGCAGGGGGTGGGGCTAAAAGTTCCAATCCTCTGATCATATGGCTGGTTCTTCTGGCAACCAGCCCCCAACCTTAGGTGGAGTCCAAAAGTCACCTTCATTAACATAACAAGACACCTTTGTAACTCTCAACACCTTAGGAAAGTCCAAGGGTTTGGGGAGCTGTGAGCCAGGAACTGTGGACCAAGACCAAAATTATATGAGAAATATATTTTGGTCATCTGAGTGACCAAATATATATTTCTTGAAAATCACAATATCACACTGGTGAATATCTATAATTTTTCTCTGGCCTTCTAATAATGGCATCTGGATTTTCCTCTGGGCAAACACTTTTCCTTATACTAATGCCATAAATCTCAATACAGCTCAACTCACCCCTAGCTTTAGATATTAGAGTAGGCTGTCTTCTAGTCCATAGGGTCTGGTTTAGAAAATGCAGGTAAATCAAGGCAGGTCCAGAGGTTCAATGGCAGGACTTTGCTAGAATTACCGGAAAAGCTGTGCTCTCTGCCCAAGGTTTGCCAGGCTGGTGGGATGGGAGCCTCAGCTGCTGGTGGCTATACTTTCCTCTGTGAAGCAAAACCTGCCTTAGGAAGAAATCAACACAGGCATGCAGAGGTGAGAGAGGGAGAGAGAGATTCCTGGGAACTTGATCTGAGACCTGGATTCCTCTCTACCTGGGGTAAATTCTGTTGTTATTTTCAAGGTTCGTTGGGATTTTAGAGCAGTATGTCTCGATTTCATCAGATCTGGTTTTCTACTCCACCAGACAGGCTTTCTTGTCTGCTCAGACAATCCCACTGGTGATCTTATTAATGACCCCAGCCTGCACTGCTCATGCTCACCCTCTAAGACCTACCTGGAAGCACCTGCTCTCACTTTTGGGATTGTACCTGCCTTCCTGCCCCCAGCACATCAGCCAGGCCTGAACTGTGGCCACCTAACCCGACTCCAGAGAGCACAGCTCAAATTAAATTAAATTAAAATTCTGACATTTTATTTACCCTAGGAGATGTCTAACACATTACTGAATTTTTTACTACAAATCAGAATGTTTGCTTTTGAAATCTAATTGGTCACTCTCACACCCCAGATACCCCTGTTGCTTTGGATTACATGTGCAGATCATTCCAATACAGTTTTTAAAGGCTTTATTATTCATGAATGGAAACCTTTTGCTTCTCTGAACTTATTTCAATCACAGAAACATTAGGAGAATAGAAGGTTGATTCATTCATGCTTGGGATATAAAGCTACCTGGTCCCATAAACTCAGATTTATTTATAGTCAAAGAAAAACAAAGAGACAAAAAAAGTTAGGGTCTAGGACCTTCAGACTTCAAATTCAAGTTCCTGATTTCATTAAGACAGGAATAATTAAGGCAGCATTTTAGAAAATTACTTTGAGAGCTGAAAGCTGGAAGGGTTAGAAAAGCTTGAAGTGGACAACCCAGTGGAGAGACCAGCCATGAAATCGTAGAATCCCAAACTGCACTGTTGGCGGAGGTTACAAATAGAAAGAGAAAAATCTAAAATATCTTACAAAGAAAGAAACATAAAACTTTGTGGCACCGTAGATAGAACACATGAGGGAAAAATAAAAGTCAAAAGCCACTCCAAGTATTCCCGTTGAATTGGTCCTTTCACAGTTGGCCGGGTGTTTGTCTGCTGGTGGGTTTTTTCATCTCTCTTTGCAGTCAGGCATGCTGGTCCTTGATCTGCATTAACTTGGGGACATGCCAGTAGCACTGGAGAGATGGAGTCCAGTGGGTAGCAGTCAAGTGGCCAAGTGGGAATGGAAGGTGGGTCAAGTCACTGTCGGAACTGAAGAGACAGCCTTAGTCACAAGTCGGCTCTCACCAAGGGATGAAGTAGGCTTGAAATGAGTTCACAGTGACTATTTTGCTCGCTGTCTAAATTTTATATGATTCTTACTCATCTCATGTTGGAGCCAAACTTGTTTTCTCAATCTCAAGTGATATGACGATTAAAAATTTATTAATTTCCAAGCTGTGAGTTATTAAGAATTCAAAGAGAATAGAAAGATCACCAAGAATTCCCAAAGTAAGTGGAATTTAAGAAGGACTTTGTTGAAGAGGAAGTAAGATTTTTGCAGATAGAGATGAGCAAGGTGGTTGTTCCAGACTGAGAAACAAAACAAGAAAAAGTTATTACAAGACAATATTAAGAAGTGTTGTTACCAATATTAGTGCGCAAAACTCATAGTTTGGACAAGAAAGGATGATGAGGGAGAGAGGCTCACAAGGAGCTAATAGTCGCAAAAGCCAGGCATGTGCTGGGCATGGGGGTTGTTCCTAGCAGGTCTTACTCTCAGTAGATGCTCAGGTCTGTTCTTATCGTTTCCAGTGTATGAGGAAGAGGCCAGAGTTTCCCCAAATATAACCGTAGTCCTGGGAAATGTTTCATAACAAAGTAATCTGCGATCGAATAACCTTGGGAAACTATATCCTCTCTTGAGAATTCCTGACAAACTTTAGCATATTACAGGCTCTGAAACGACTTTTGAGGAGAGAAAACAGTTAAATTTTGCTTATTCTAATGTTTTCCAAGCTTTTTGGACCATGGACTCCCTTTACCCTTGCCCTATCCAGTAACATTCATTGTTCTGAGGAACACACGTCAAGAAATATAATCCTAAGCTTTATAGGGCTTGCTATTGTCTGAAGCTCGGAGGACCAATGTTTCCTGAGCATGCTGGAGCCTCAGCTGCATAGAGTGAGGGCTTGGTTTACTTTGAGACCAGGTAGGGGACAGTTCCCAAAGTGTCTGGCATTTTCTTTGTTCTATTATTTCTCCAGGGGCCCACCTCCCCCAGGGGATAGGGTTTTAACTAAGGACTTGACAAATGGTAATTTTCATGAATTATTGATTTGGCCAAAAATAATTGGAAAGATTAATAATTGCACAGAGATTTCCTCATGCTTCTTGATTCTGTTCTGAGTCAATTCTTTTAGATTCTGTGACATATGAAAGAAATGCGAGCAGGTTTTGAAACATACCTTATCAAGGAATGAATTAGCATGCAAAAGGATCAAGAGACATTTTTCAGTAGACTGACCATCCAGATTTTAAAAATCTCTTGGCTACAATAAAAATTAAGCATCAGAAGAAACAAGAACTGTTAGTTTAAACATGGGACCTATTTAAATAAGTAACGTAAAGCTAAAAGTTGATTCAATGAGGGCTTTGTGGTTATTTTATTTGTCCTCTTTTCAATTTCTTTTCTGCAAGTAGAGGATGCTGAGTCCATAATTTTTCCTTTGTTTTATTATAATATTGATACTTTCTTTTATTTTAAACATATCACATACATTGCATAGATAAAAATTAAGTTAATCTCTTAGGTGAACTTTAGAAGGAGGTGGGGCATGAGTAATAGATCTGAAAAATAAGGGGAGTCTGAGTGAGTTTCCTTGGTTCTCCCCGTCTAAAGAAGATTTAAAAACATTCCTTGTGTTGTAGAAGAGAGAAGTGAATCAGGGGGAAAGTAAGAGAGTGACATGCTGGTGCTTCCTGAGCAGGAGCCAATCTCCTGTCACTCCCACTCCCAAATCATAGTCTGGCAGGAGCTGGAGGAGAGACACAGATCGTGTAGATAAGCCTGAGGGAATCTGAGAGCAAAGGAGACTTGTGTCTCAGTCCCCAGGGAGGGCCTAGGGAAGGGGCAAGCCTCTAAGAGATCCCCCATCTCAGAGCATCATAAGAGTAGAAAAGGAGAAGGGCTGTGGTTTTCTTAGCAGAAAGTACTGGCATCAACTCCCTACGGGCCCCTCAAAGCTCCAGAGGCATGGAAGAAGGGCCCAGAAACAACAGAGAGGGAGCAGGGTCTGGAGAAGGATGCAGAGTCTGCAGAAGCCTGGGGTTCAGGAACAAGGCATGACACAGCTGTGATAGGCGTGGACTGGTGACTGAGGACAGGTAGGACGAAGCGCCACTCATCAGATGCCCCATGGATGGGTAACAACGGCCAAAACCCAGATTCCCTTTGATATTTTGGTACTTTCTAAGACCAAACGAGAGCTATGCAGTGGGAGCAGAAGGATTGATAGGGGTGCCGGGCCGGGTAAGGCAGGGCAAGACCCTGAGATTACCCAGAATGGACTGAGATTACATTTCTGCCAGTTAGAAAAATGGGTGCTCAAAATGGAAATTCAGTTCAGTTTTCAAAAGCATAAGAAAGTCATTTTTTGCACACCTGGTTTTCCAGCCTGAGATTTTTGTGCCTGCACCGCTCACTGAAGTAGGTATAGAGGCTTATGCTTAGTTGACTCAGAAGAACATCTAAGGCACGCCTTAGAACACCCGCGGATACCACCTCTTCCAACAAATGGTTTTCATTTTTCTTTTTTGTCCTGATTATTATTTCTACACAATCATGTAGCTTTTTCAGTCAGATTATTAAGCAACTAGGAGTGCAAGACTAATTACCACTGATTTTTTTATGCATATTGACTTGGTCAAAGTTAAATACAGTTTTCAAGTTTGGATGGTTTGATCTCCTGCTGTCTAAACAGCTCTTATTTGATCAAGTCATTAAATGTTCATATTCACCAAGCTCTTAAGATTCGATACTTTCAATTCAAGATGAGAGATCTTTTCTACTGTCTTTGCCCAAATAATGTCCTCTTCATTGTTCTCTGGAATACCTGGATAAGGCATGTGCATATCATACATAAGCATAAAGACACATAAACACAAATATTTACAGCCAGAGATTATCCTCTTAGGACCCATCTCCTTTCCCCTTCTAGTGAATGGCTTTTCACAAAATCAAAAAAAAAAAAAAAGACTAATATGGCTAAGCAGGAATATTAATTGGAATTAGAACAATCATTGCATATGCTCCTCAGGTTATGCAATATTCCACTTAAGCAAATTTTGCTTTCTGCAAGTTAGTTCACAAAGCACATAAAACAAATGAAGATGATGGAAAATAAATAAAATTTCACAGATGATGGAAAATATCACATTATCCACAAATTCACGAAAGAGTGCTATACACAGTTGGGTAACTGACAAGGAAGTAGACAGTGACTATCAAGAGGAGAGGTTTTGTTTTCTGTCCCCCTTGGGGTTTCTGTTCTAGGTCAGATACAGGCTCAGGCTCTTACAGTGTTATTTGCAAACACTCCCTCCTTTACTGCTTTCTCCTTCATTGAGTTACCTTTCCAGATGAAGACCCAAATGATGCCAACCCAAAGAATTAGTCCCATCTGCTCTCTTTCTCCATCTACTGTGTCTTTTCTAGTTGTACTGGAACTTCTAGAACAGAAGGATTGCATCAGTTTGTTTTTTTAATGAAAACACATGTAGTACAACAGTAAAATAAATGCACATTTTTAGTTCTGGTTATTATTTTCTACGCAATGATATAGTTTTTTCAGTCATATTATTAAGCAACTAAAAGGGCAAGATTAATTACTGCACATTGTATTATTTTTCTAGGGCTGCCATAACAAATTACCACAAACTAGGTGGTTTTAGACAACAGAAAGTTATTTTCTCATAGTTCTGGAGGCTGAAAGTTTGTAATAAGGTGTCAGCAGAGCCACACTCTCTCCAAAGGCTCTAGGGAAGAATTCTTCCTTGCCTCTTTCTACCTTCTGCTGGTTGCTGGCAATCTTTGGTGTTCCTTGGCTTGTATATGCATTGCTCTGATTTCTGCCTCCATCTCATATGGTCATCTTCCCTCTGTGTGTGTCTCTGTGTTTGTGTCTCTTCTTATAAGGACACCAGTGATTGCACTGAGGGCCCACCTTAATCCACTATGACTTTGATTTAACTTAAATATTAACTACATCTGTAAAGACTCTATTTCCAAATAAGATCATATTCCCAGGTACTAAGGACTTCAACACACCTTTTGGGAGGACACAACTCAAACCCAACAAATTAGTGCAATTAGCTTAATAATAATAACTAGTATTGGGCCAGCCCTGGTGGCCTAGTGGTTAAGTATGGTGAGCTCTGCTTCAGTGACCTGGGTTCGGTTCCCAGGCATGGACCTACACCACTCGTCTGTCAGTGGTCGTGCTGTGGTGGCAGCTCACATACAAAATAAAGGAAGATTGGCAACAGATGTTAGCTCAAGGCAAATCTTCCTTAGCAAAAATAAATAAATAATAATAATAGCTAGTATTTACAAGCTCTTCCTGTGTGTTAAGTGCTTTGTGACCATGATCTCACTTAGTTCTCACGTGGTCCCCCGAGAGTAGGTTTTACCATCCCCTTTGACAGATGGAGAAATTGATGCTCAAAGAAGACGAGAAACTTCTGTCTGACTCCAAAGCCAATGCTCCTAACCAGTAAGGCTGGGCATCTCTCTAAGGAAATAGCATGCTCAAAGATTTTCCATCACGACTCAACAGAATTCTTATTTTATCTCTGACTTCAGTAAAACACATGTTTCCAGTTCAGTCTGCAGTTCCTTGCTGTATCTTGTTCACACCTGTAGGACTACTGGAAACATCCGCCTAGTAGACTCTAGTAGCTCAAAGACTCCTGGAAACATGTTAGATCTCCTACAAGCTTTCTTCTTTTGGGGCTTCTGTTCATTCTTACCTTTGTCATTTCCTAGGAAAGACATGAAATTGATTTTCTTGCAACCTTGATTACCTTCACAATTCTTGCAGTCCTTCCTTGACAAGAAACAAGAGAGAGAGAAAAAGAGGCTGATTTTGCTGGTTGTTACGTCTGTGAGGGTGAAGGTGCATTTGATCCATCTGATTGCCTCTTCTCTTTAGCATTCTGTCCTTTAACTGCTGAAATAATATTAGCTGGGGGCCACAAAGATAATGCTTATCTTTACTAATTAAACACTAAAAGCCCAAGCTCACTTCTAAGCTTTTTACAGCTTGACCTCTGACACAGTTCTCACTCTCTCAGAGGACCTAGAATAATTCAAATCCCAGACTATATAAGAATGTGATTTTTATAGACCCATTTACATAGGACAAAATGATGTTTTAGACGTGGCTATATAGCGATTAAAAAAATAGTTGTTTCTTTGTCTGTATATGATTAGGTCTCTTTTTGTTGTGTATAGACAGGGAAATTCAAGCTAGTGTGCTAAATATCATAAGAGAGCATGAGGAAGACTAGGGAGAGTTACCAAGAAAGAGACACTCTCAGTAAGTTTCTTACCTAATCACTTTCTCTATTTGTTGTAAGGTAACCATCTGACTTTTTTTTTTTCCCAAATGATGAACTGGTTTTCCCAACACCTGTTCTTTTCTTGCTGACTTGAAATGACACATTTATCTTGTATTTAACTTGATATGTACCTGAATCTCTTCTAGGACATCTTATTTTGTTCTGTTGATCTGTCACGTTCATCAGGACCACACATTATTATCATAGTATTTATTACATACTATCATTTTCAGCCTCAAAACCCTAAACTGCCATTTCAAAATATCTAGACTATTCTCATATATCTATTTTCCCAGAAATTTGAAATTTATTAGGTCAATCACCCCAATAATAGGCTGTTTACATTTTTATTGGACTTTAATTACATTTATTGATTGTTTGAGGAGGAATTCACATGTTTATAATATAATCTCTTCCAAGAACATGGTATGCCTGATTTTATTACATTATAATTATTCTATTCTATTGAATTCTATTGTTACATGACACAGGAAAAATTTTTGTCTTCAGAAAATTCCTGCATCTTTTGCTAGGGTTATTCCTAAGTGATTTAGATGTATGATTGTTTTGTGAATGAATCTTTCCCCCACGATATTTTTCATGATTTTTTTCCTGATATATAAGCAAGCTATTAACTTTTCTATGTATATTCAATAACTGGCACCCTTACTGGCACTTCTATTACTTTCAATGTTTTTCATAGACAATCATCTAATCTCTAGTTGATAAAAATTTTAAATCCTCTTTTCCAAAAGTCTAACTTGTTTATTTTTCTTGCCATGTTGCATTGGTTAGAAATGTAAAAATAATACAAAATAATAGTAAAAGATCAGATTTCTTTCTTCTGTTTATGTTCTTAATGGAATGCTTCTACAGTTTGATCTTTAAGTATGACATTAGGTCTCTTTTCCATGTGGATTCTTCATCTTATTAAAGAATTAGCTAACCTCATTTCTTTTTCTTTTTTTTGCAGGGAAAGATTCACCCCGAGCTAATATCTGTTGACAATCTTCTTCTTTTTCTCCCCAAAGCCCCCCAGTGCGTGGTTGTATATCCTAGTTGTAAGTCCTTGTAGTTCTTGCATGTGAGCTGTGACCACAGCATGGCAACTGACAGATGGGTGGTGTGGTTCCATGACCAAGAAATGAGTCCCAGCTGCCGAAGTGGCGAGAGCGCTGAACTTTAACCACTAGGCCATCAGTGCTGGCTCTAACTTCATTTCTAATGTTAAAAATACGTATTAATTGGGGCCGACCCGGTGGCGCAGTGGTTAAGTGCTCACGTTCCGCTTCTTGGCAGCCCGGAGTTCACCAGCTCGGATGCTGGGTACGGACATGGCACCGCTTGGCACACCATGCTGTGGTAGGCGTCCCACATATAAAGTAGAGGAAGATTGGCACAGATGTTAGCTCAGGGCCAGGCTTCCTCAGCAAAAAAGAGGAGGACTGGCAGTAGTTAGCTCAGGGCTAATCGTCCTCAAAAAAAAAAAAAAAAAAATTAATTATAAATGGTTGTTGGATTTTGTTTAATGCCGTTTACAGATATTGAGATGCCTGTTCTGTTTGGTTTGTTTTCTTTGATCTAATAACATTTTATGGTACATCAATTTGTGTTTCTGTTGAAATCTACTCACGTTCACTTTCTTGGTAATGTGGCACTGTTATTATTATTTTATTTGGCTGGTGTAAGTGTTTTGCTAAGATTTTATTTGGGATGCTTGCATCTATATTCATTCAAAAGGCCAGTCTTTTATTGCATTCAATTTTTGTCAGGTTTTTTATTATCATATAGCTGGCTTTCTAAAATGCCATGAAAACTTTCTATATTTTTTTCCATGCTCTGCAAGAGCATAAATAATTTATGGGGTATATATTTCTTGAGACTAATATAAAAGTTATCCATAAAACAATTCATATTTTGTGCCCTAATGGGGATGGGTATTCATTGACAATTAAAAACATTTTTTCTTGGTTGCTATATTCAGATTTTCTACCATTTCTTGAATCAGTAATTATTCTCTAAAATCATTCAGGAGAAGTTAGATCAAGATGGTAAACTGAGAATACTCATTACCTTGTGGGAAAAAAAAGAAAAAGGTGTAACAAGTAGATCAGAAATGTTGATGAATACATTAAGGCAAGACAGAAGAATAGATTAGATATATGGAGCCAAGAGCTGCCCAAAATACTATAGGAGAAACTGTTGTAGAGGAAAGGGTGGTCCCGTGTAGCCCCCATGTGATAGTCAACAGGTGGGTTCACAAAGTGGAGGGGCAGTTCATCAGGGTGATGAAATGGGAAGTGATGTTCAGTCCCCTTCCTTCACCCCACCCACCCACAATGCTTGCTGTGTGACCCAAGAGTGGGAAACCCTCAGAGGTTCTGGTTCACGAGGCGCCAGCCCACCCCATCTGGCAACTGCTCCTAACCCCCATCATAGGGAAAATTACATAGAAAAGCATAAGCAGAAAAACAGAAATTCTTACAAGACTTGCCACATAAGGGATTGCTGTTATTGTAGGTTACAAAAGAGTCAAACATCAGTAATGACATTTGGTTCAACCCAATTGGAACCATCTGGAAAGATCAATACTTAATTGCATTAAAAGAGAAAACAATATCTATCGGTAAAATAGCTAACAGAAGAAACAATAGCAGCAAAAACATTTCTCAATAAGTAAAATTAATATCATCAGTGAGGATCAAGAGAATATTGGATTGGTAGAAAAGGCTCAACTAGATTTCTGCCTTAAGATTGAATTTTTTCACAGAAAATCTCTTTCCCAATACCTGAAGAAACGAGTAAAATGAAGAAACAATGTACCCCCCTCCCTTTCCAAAATTCATCAATTAAAAAAAAGAGAGAGAGAGAGAAACCTAATTCAATTAGAGCAGAGCCAGAGGATAAGGCTTCATTCTGCTCCTATGTCTGCCTTCAATCCCCAGAGACCATTCTGATGTGTGGACGTAATCCTGAGAATTTTTACTAGTATTCCCAAGTCTGGAGAAATGAAAACTAAGGGGGCAGCTTTATCTTTTGACTCATCTAATCAATAAGTAGTAGAAATTGCTGCTGGGGAGAAGTGAAAATATGAAATGAATTATTGGGTGGCTTCATCCAATTGACAGAGTAAAACACTGATGATAGAAAATGTTTTCAAGAATGAGCAGAAAATAGAAAATCTAAAAGAGTTATGTGAAAAGTATATTGGTGTTGACTTGTAGGAAGACAAGTTGCCACCTTCTATCAAAATAGAAATGATAAATCTTTTCAGGAATTTATGCTAAAGAAATACTTGCACTTGTGTCCAAAGATGCACATACAGAGATGCTCAATTTCCGTGTTGTTTGTAAGAGCAAAATTGCTAACATCCTAAATGTCCATCAATAGAGAAGTGGTTAAATAATTTAAAAGGTTACCTTCCTGAGGAACACTCCAAGGCTATAAAATTGGATGAGGTAGATCCATATGTCAACACCAGATTTATCATCGACTCATTCGCTTAAGCGAAAAAGTAAGTTACCAGAGCAGAATGGAAAATATTATCTCACGTGTAGATTTTCCCAGATGACACTGAAGACATAAATAAATACATATGTAAATGCATCAGTGGGGGAAAAGAATGAAGACCCAGCTCTTGACAGTGGTTATTTTTAAGAAGAAGAGTGAAGAGAACGGATATAGGAAAGGGGGTGTTCTTGATTTTGCTATATTTGTTTGATCTCTTTCCATGACAATATATTCATATTTAATTGGTGTAATATTTACTTCATAAACATTAAACACATGCTAAAATCATTCTATTCTTCAAGGTATTCAAATTGTGTATGGTATTCAATTATAATTTTAAAAATATTCTATCTGTTTGTATCATAATTTTAATTCTTATCTAGTACACTTGTGTTTCAGCCTCTCTTTTTTTTTTATTAAGCTTGCCAGAGGTATGTGCATTTATTTATTTTTTTCAAAAAAGCAACTGAGAAGTGCAACTACCATTTTCTGTTTTCTGACTCATTGACTTTTGCTTGTAACTTTATTATTTCCTTTCTTCTCCTTTCCTTGGATGCATTTTGTTGCACTGTTCTAGAATCTTGAGCAAGAATGGAAATCATATTTTATTTGTTTTCATTCGTTCTTGTTCCATGACGGAAGTTTTTAGTTATAACTTTTTATCTGCGTAGAAATTTGTGTACATCCCAAAGCTTTTCTATGTGCTAACTAGTGATTACTTGCTATGTGCTGGGCATAGTGTTATGAGCCTCATATAAAAGGTAGGAACTCTTGTCTCGTTTTACATGTGAGGGACCTAGAACATCCCTCTGGGGAGCTGGCATTCTCATTCTTAGTCCCCGTGGTTTGGGAAGCATAGAGCCAGCCTGACTTAGAGAGGTGGGCACATGAGCCAGGACCTGGCCACAGTGATTGGATCATAACCAGGCAAATGACCCAAACCCAGTATTTAGAGTCTTCCATTAGACTTTTGTTAAAACTCTCAGAAAAAAAAAAAATACTCTTTCCCATGGAATCTTTAGCTATATAACAAAATGAAAACAGATATCTTTGCCCCATTATGGATAGTGTTTGCCTGAGGTTGAAGACAAACACAAGGGTACTTGTGCTGATTTATGGAGGAAATGAGACAAATTTCTAATAATATCATTGAGCACCTAGAGCCAAATATACCTGAAGCCAGAATCACCCCATTAAATTTCCCTGTTAATTAAGCCAATGAATTTTATTTCAGCTACTTGAGATGATTTTCTATCACTTAGAATCAAAACAGTCCTTAGAGAGTTAAGTCCCCCAGATCTCATAACTATTAGTCAGTGCAGCCAAAATATGACCACGAGTAATCTAATACCAGAACTCAGGCTCATAACCATAAACTCTGTGGCTTTTATTTATTCATTCATTTATTCATTAAAAACATATGCCACTGAAGAGATATGGGCTAGATCATTTAGAGTCTTTTAAGACAGGGAAAGGAATACGGAGATCTGTCTAGTTGTAATAGGAAAACCATTGAGGGATTTTGAGTGAGAATAATGTGATATGATTTACATATTTAAAAGATTACTCCAGTGATGCATGGCGAATAAACTCTAGGGGGACCAGAGAAGTAGCAGGAACACCAGTGAGGAAACCATTTCAGTCTTCCAGGAGATAAATCATACGCTCTTGAAGTAGGGTGTTATTCGTGAAGGTAATAGTAAGAGGGGATATTTGAAATGTATTTTGAAGGTGAAGTCAATGGGATCTGCTGATGGATTCAGGGAGGGGTATAGGGGAAAGGGAGGAATCAAGGATGGCTCCTAGGTCTTTGGTCTAAGCAACTCAGAGGATGATTGTGCCATTTACATAAATGGGGAATATTTAGAGAAACACAGATTAGGTAACAGTTCAGCAGCAAGAATCAAGAGGACAGTTTTGGTCATGCTAAGTTTGAGATGCTCATTAGAGACGTCAAATAGACAAATAAAAATCTGGAGTTCAATGGAGAAATTGGGACTAAAGATATAAATATGGGAGCCACCAGCTTATTGAATGCATTTAAAACTATGGAAATATATTTAATCATGGCCTGAGGAAAGAGCATAAATAGAAAAATGAAGAAGACCAAGCTCTGAGACCTGAGGTATCCTATATGTAAGGACTGAGAAAAAGAAAAGGAGTCAGTCAGAAAAGAAAGGTGAGAAGAAGCAGCCAGTGGGGTTGGAGGGAAATGAGCTTAGCGTGATAAGGGAGAGGAAGAACTTGTTTCAAGAAGGATAAATTGTGTCAAGAGGATCAAATGATGCTGTTGATCAAGTAGAATTAGAGTGAGAACTGGTCAAAGTTTAGCAAGATATAATTTGTTCTTGAGCTTGACAAGAATGGTTTTATTAGATCGGTGAGGTCTAGGAAGGGCTCCCTCTTTTTCAGATGGGAGATATTGTACACGTGTAGCATGTTTGTTTCCTGATGGAACTGAACTAGCAGAGAGGAAGATAGTTATAGGTAACCTTTGAGAGAGGTTTGGCAAACAAAGGGAAATAGAGAAATTGTCTGGGAATTGGAGAAGATGGGGGAAATTTTTTGAAAGCTGAGATATTTTATATTTTATTATTGATGGGAATGACTTGGTCCATAGGAAAGAGAGATGATTACAGGAACCAAGTCTCTGGGTAGGTGAGAAGTAAGGGGATCTGGTACCCAAGTGGAGGAAATGACCTTGGGCAGAAGCAGAAGTTAAGGCAGATTATATGGGTACAGGTAGAGATGACCCAAACATTTGGTGGTGAGAGGATGAAGCATGATGTTCTTTAAGTTTCTCGCGCTCTGACTGCCCACCACTTTCTATAGTTCAAACTCACTCAAGTAACCCCATTTCAATCTTTCTTTTATCTCATCAGGACCTCCAATGCATTATTCTTATGATTTTTTCACTGATCATTTCTATTTCTTCAAGGTAGAGTGAGGGAGTTGATGGAGGAGGCTTGAGGTGGGGAAAGAAGGGAAGGTGTGAAATTTTGTTCCATAAGAGCAAAAGAGTAAATTTACCAGGAAATATCATGCCGACAGCCCACTTGGCATTTGTGGTCATGAACTTAAAGTGCAACATATAAGCACAGTTGCATTTTCTTGAACTGGATTCGCCTGTCTAACTACAAGCTGAAATGGACCAAGATCTGGAACCAACCAAGGTGGAATTTGTTAAATACTATGAAGTCAAAGTAGAAAAGAGAGTTAAGTGGGGATGCGAGGAGAAACTGTATGAAAGACCATGGAATCTAAGCTGAATGGGAGAAAAGAGAAAACATGAGTGAGTATCAAACAGTGAGAAATGGTAAAACCAATGAATATCAGATGAGTGACTAGAAAAATAAGATGGGACGATCAAAGGGCTTTTGGAGACAGTCCAGTTACTGGTAATGGTAAGATCTAAGGCAGTACTTTTAAGACTTTTTTTTTTACCTTGACCTAGAGTAAACAAAATTTGTGTCTATATTGCAACCCAATACACATATACATCCGTGTATCTCTGTATATTTGATAAAGTTTCACAAAACAATGCTGATCATTACTAATGAGATGCATGAAGGTGATACCAGAAATACTCTGGTACTTTCAAGTCTATTCTATTTTCTTAAAAATTGCAGGTTACAACCTACAAAATTAAATGCAAGACATATTTATGGGTTATGGCTTGTGGTTTTTAAAGCACTGGTATAAGTTATGACTGCAGATGTGGGTGGCAGAGATGGGGTGGAAGAAAGAGTTGTTGGAAACGAGGAGGCCAAACGACAGAGAAACCAGGGTTTGAGATGGTCATTTACATGGATGTTGAAGCACACAACTGATGGCGTGTTATCACTTTTTCTATCTAGATCTGTAGCCACTATCCACATGTAGCTTTTTAAATTGAGATTTTTAAAGGCTTTATGGAGGTACAATTGACATACAATAAACTACACATATTTAAAATGTACAATTTGATAGCTTCAGACACATACACACAGAAATATACGTATACATATATATATATATATATATACACACACACACAGAGTCACCCATCACATAACGATGTGGATATGTTCTGTGAAATGCCTCCTTAAGCAATTTCGTCATTGTGCGAACATCATAGAGTGTACTAAAGGGGAACAAAATTCACCACCCCAAACTGTGTCTCTTTAACATGAGGATTATTTTAGGCTGATTATTTTTAAGAAACAAAGGACTCAGTGTTTCTTGTTACCTCCTCTTAACCTCCTAAAAGAGTTCAGTTTAAAAAACCTGTCTCAGGAAGCAAGCTATCACCTTAGCACCATGTGAACTAGGTGGTAGACGGGGAGGAACCTAGAAAAGCCTGTTTGTTGGGCTCCCCTCTGTGTCTTCTGTTTCTGTGGCCAAACGCTTGTTTTCCAAACATTTGCTCCTTTTCACCTGCCTGTGAATTGCCTGCCTTTCCTTTGAAGTCCCTGACTCTATCCACCCTCAGCATCTTCTTTTGTCTTTAGCTGAGGATGGTATTTAAGGTGAAGGCTTTGACCATTTTGATGAGTTAGTCGGTTTTCCTAGGTTTCAATAGCAAGTAAATGTTACTAAACTTTTGTTTGGTTTTTCTCCTATTAATCTGTCTCATGTCAACTTAATTCTTTAACCAGCCAGAAGAACCTACAAGAGTAGAGGAAAATTTCTTCCTCCCCTGCAGAACTTACACAAACCCAGACAGCATAGCCTACTACACACCTAGGCTGTATGGTACTAATCTTATGGGACCACTGTCCTAAGTGTGTCAACTGAAATGTTGTTATGTGGCACATGACTGTATATTTATATACATTCATGAATCCATCATCACAATCCAGATAATGAATATGTCCATCACACCCTTCCCCTCCTCCCAACCCGATCTGTTTTCTGTCACTATACATTAGTTTGTATGACCTAGAATTTTCTATAAATGAAATTATACATTATGTGACCATTATAGTCTGACTTCTTTCAACATAATTAGTTTGAGATTCATCTGTTTTGTCATATGCATCAATAGTTTTTTTTATTTTTATTGCTAAGCTATATTCTATTGTGCAGATAAAACTGTTTATCCATTCACCTACTAAGAACATTTGAGTTGTCTCCAGTTTGGGGCTATTACAAATAAGTTGCTTCAAGCATTCCTATACAAGATTCACGTGGACATATGCTTTCAATTCTCTTGGTAAATACCTGAGAGAGAGGGTTTTTTTTTTTTAAGGAATTGGTTCACATGATTGTGGAGACTGGCAAGTCCAAAATATGCAGGCTAGGTCAGCAAACTGGAGATCCAGGGAGAGCTGATGTTGTGATTCACGTCTGTCAACTGTCTGCTGGCAGAATTCCCTCTTTCTCAGGTGTGGTTAGTCTTTTGTTCTAGTCAAGCCTTCAACTGATTGGATGAGGCCCACCCACATTTTGGAGGACACTTTGCTTTACTCAAAGTTCACAGATTAAAATGTTAATCTCATCTAAAAACACTCTCACAGAAATATCCAGAATAATGTTTGACCAGCCAAATAGACACATGAAATTAGCCATCTTTCTAATATATTTTCGATTTCAAACAGAAGTCAACATGCTCCACCCTCCACAAAAATATATACAAATATACAAATAAGCTGGTCTTCTGCCTAGACTACATAAGCCAATTTTGAAATCTATGCAATTGCATCTTTGCCTGTTGACATACGTAAATGAAGGTTTAATTACCTGCTTTCTAATAATACAGTTAAATATTTGCCTGAGATCTACAATTTAAACCCATATAATTCCTTCTCCAATGTCTTTCTAAGAATTCTATTGAGAAAGGCCAATTGCCTCTAACTAATGGAAATATTACTTTTCTTTCTATGAATGTGTTTGTAATGGATACTCGAATGCTTTATTTTTATCACAACAGAGATATTAACCCAGAAATGTACACATCCTGGGCTAAGTTTGAGCCTAAGGTGGACACTGGTTTGAGAAGTTAGTAAACAAATTCAAGCTATTGGTGGGCAATTAGCAAGGATAGATTTTGATCATATCCATTCAAAGGAGAAGAAAATAAAACAGTGGTTCTCAAACATTGGTCTGCTTTGAATCACACAGAGAGGGCTTGTTAAAATGCACATTGGTGGGCCCCATGCCTCAAGTTTCTAATTCAGTTGGATTAAAGTGAGGCCAGGAATTTTCACTCCTAGCAGGTCTTAGCTAGGGTTGTCGAAAGATCACAGTCTGAGAAGGGCTGCGGCAGCGCATACACCTGTGCGCTCACGTGTGTTCTAATCCCAGCGCAGTCATCCAGCCCCTGAGACCCTGGTCATGTTACTCTAAGCCTCCTCATCTGTAAAACGGACACGATATTGTCTTGGAGGATTTTCGACAGGTTAAGGTAACTTACATACAGCACTTTAAGCAGACTCTGCTAGCTATTATCATTATAAATTTAACAAACTTGGTAACACACCTCATCAAACTCAAAGTTGATATTATAGAAATTGGGGGCATGATAAGACTGAAAAAGAGACAAATTGTCCCTGAGTTGTTTATTTTTTTTCAGGGAACAAATTTAAAATTAGAATGCTTTCCATTTCTTTCCTGTCTGCACTTTTCTCCTTCCCAGGGCGCTCTCTGCCTACAGGTGCGTATGCTGAGGTCAGGAGAAGTCAGGATTCATCTAATAATGTCTTGAGAGCAATGCTAGATCTTTCTATTTGATCCAAAGTCTACCTGTCACCATAATTAACCCGCCGCATGAATCTCGGTCATCAGTGCGCAGTTGTTAATGCAAAGCATTATTATCAAAGCACAGATGTACAAGAAGGTCAGACCTATTTTACGTTAATAAGACCTATTTACAGCATGACTTGTGAATTATGAATTGTTGAACTTTAAGCAAAAGGGCATGTAAACATTTAGCTAGAGTGTAAGATACTTGGGACAACAATCCTTGCGGAAACGTTAAAGAACCAGTTTAATTCAAAAAATGGTTAAAATATAGGAAAAGCTGAGGGACTCATTTAGTCCTGTGCACGCAGATCAATAACAGTAACAACTATTAGTATTATATTATTCATTTAGCAAACGTCTTAAGTGCCTTACGTGAGTGCAGTACTGAGGATAGAGTGATAACCAAGAGGGGCAGTTGTCTCTCGCCAAAGAGGTGGGATGAGGCAAGATATAAAACAAGAAGTGAATAAGTTCAAATATTGAATGAGTGCCATGAATAAAAATATATGGACATATAGTACGCAGGGGTTGGGGCGGAAGGGGCAATACAAGATAGAATAGTCAGGGACGGCCATGTCCTTTTACTGAGCATTTCCTATGTCACACACTCAGCTAATCACACTACGCATACTATCGCTAATGTTTTAAGCCACAACTCCTCTTGATATTATTCCCAATTTGCAGATGAGAAAATTGAAGGTTGTATATTTAAAGTAACTTGACCAAAGTCACCCACTTAGAAAATGGCAGCGCTGGATCCACATCTAAGGCTATATAACTCAAAATCTTGAGTCTACATGATTCGTGCCTTGGGTCGCTACTAATCATTATTCATTATTATACATTACCTTTAACACACACTATTGCCACTGATTGAACTCTCAGTAGGTATTCACTGTATGCCAGACACTTTGTCTATATTAGCTCTAAACCATACAGCTCTCCTATAGGGTCTTAGAAATGCTGGACCGGGTTCAGAAAGTTGAACAGGTATAAAGAGGGATGCACTGCAGATCTGTCCAGCCGGACTTTCTCCACTCTACTGCATTTCAGTGATCTGAAGGCCAAAGATGCACCCCGGAAGACCTGTGAGCAAGTGTTGCTCATCGGTTTGGCTAGTACACGCGACTTCACAGGGCAGCAAGCATTTGCCACCAGCCCACTGCTCCTGTGAAGAACCAACCTTGTCGGGTGTACCTCTAGCATACTTGGATCAAGTAACAATTATAAGTTAAGTATCATGTCGTTACTCGAACAATTTTGAGCTGTTGAAGTTTAACTTCATTAAATTTACATTGCCAAACTGACATAAAGAAGGATTGCCAGGAGAACAATAGGTATAAAGTATACCTCCTTGTCCATTTGAATCATGATTGAGTCATATCTAATACTCAGTCACTAAGCGTAGACATTCTTAATTCAGTAAAGTTACTATTTTAAAATATTCTTGGAACTTACGTTCGGATGAATTTCTGATTATATGCCCATCGTAGAAATAAACTTGGACACACCAGATCTAATCCCACACCCACATTTTATAGATGAGGAACTGAAGGATTATATAAAAGAGTAACTAACATTTATATCAGGCTGTTCTAGAGCCTCTACACATATCAACTTTTTTTGATCTTCATTAACAAACCTGTGAAATAAGAATCATTCCCATTTGGGGATGGGGAAACTGAGGTACGAGTTTAAGCACTGAGGGAGGTGGTCAGGATTTAAACCCCGCAGTCTGGCTCCAGGGCATGCCCCCAAACACTGCCCGGTACTACACTGCCATCTCTAAGCCTGCAAAGCGGAAATAACCATTAACGTCGGAGTGACGCAGCTTGCTGAGCTTTTCACTCCATCTTCCCTCTTTATCTCCTTCCCGCCATTGACCATAGACTTCCCTGTGTGTGCACCTCCTCAAACAAGGAAGGGAAAAAATGGGAAGAAACTATAATATTGTTGGACTGGAGAGGCTCTTTGCTTTTGAAATTTAGACATCCTTCTGTCCTTTAAGATAATATTTGCTGTATTTATTTGAAGGGAAAAGATAATTCTTATAAATCAATACACTGGACTTTCTTAAAAAAAAAAGACTTGAGTAGATTCTTATGGTGAGGAAAATAGTGAAGAAGTTTTATCTGGGGAGCCTGTCAAAGCAATGAAGTTCTAAAGTATCCTTGAGATACTAGAGAGAGAGAGACAAGATTATTGACGTGTCTGTGTGTTAACAATTTTTTAAAATAGAAATTGAAAATATACTTTTGAGATGTTAGCAGCTCGAAAAGCAGTAAAATATAGTCTTTTCTAAGTAAAATGATTTTGATATGGAAAAATAATCTATCCAGATGACCAGCGTTCTGATGGACAGACCGTGAAAATATCTGTTGAGTGCGGCCTGTGGAGAGAAAGGCGGAGACACCCACCTGGTACCAGGTGGAATTTCCACCTAGCCCAGTTATCACCACAGACTTGCTAGCCATTGCCTAACTTTGGCTGAATCGACACAATTCCTGCATTTGTCAGTAGCTTCCAGAAGCACGTTGTTTAAAGAAATTTCAGGAATTTTTTAAAGGGAGCTATTGAGAGTTAGGCTGTCCAGCTCTTTTCAATGTGAAAAATAAAATGGTCTCCAGGGTTATGTTTGTAACCGTACAATGTTGTGGTAAGAAGTGGGGTTCTATCCATGAATGTTATTTTTGTATATCCAAAACCTTGACAGCCAGATACTTTTTCCACGTCAACTTAATATTCTGAATAATAATTAGGTTCCCTGCTCAATAATGGCAAGAGTTGTATTTGTTAACCTTTTCTCCAAGTGCCACAACAGACATCTTAGCTGCGTTAGCTCATTTAATCTTCCAATATACCGTACGACCTACGCATCATTATCCTCTTTAAATAGATGAAAAACTGAGTTTGAATTTGCTTACCCTGTTTCTCTGTATGTTACAGAAACTTTTCAGACTCTCCATATTTGTCATTTATGAAGATAATGTGTCATTTAACCTAAAACCAAACCTACAGGTAAAGTTCAAGGAACTAAAAGAAGAACCAACTCAATCTATTGGAAACTAAATACAATTCCTAGACAGAAGTAGCATCGACTCATGGATGCATAAAGAGAAAAGTAAATTTAAGAACATCACACATGATGAAATGTATAATTTTCAAAATGGTATTCTCTGGCATATTTTAGAGTACATTTGCTTGGCTCTTAGAAAATTAGACAAAAACACATTAGGTCTCTGAAACAAAGGAGAAGAATGAGAAGACAAAATGATAAAGTGAGACTAAATAAAAAGCAAACTCTTTAGGACAAAACAGAAACAAAAGGGGAGCTTAATGGTACAATTTTTTAAAAAATGATTTAAAAATCTAAATTTCATTAGAAGCTGTACAAACTAACTTTACCCTCAAGAAGACAGAATTAGAATATAGAGTGTAAATTAACGAAGTTATTCCAAGGTGGCAGGAAGAAAGAAAGATAATTTAAAATATGAGAAAGATGATAGAAATGGAAAACAAACAATTAAAAGCCTGATTATGTAAATCTTTAGTGTTCTTGAGGTCCTCTCCAAAACAAATGCTATTAAAACAAGAATTGATTTAAAATACATGAGAACTTGCTTGACATGAGCAAACAAACGCAAATATTCAGATTAAAATAAGTAATAGATACCAGATGAAATTAATAAAAAGAAAGTACTGGAGAAATCAAGTACAAAAGAAAGGCTATATAAACTTGATGAAAAATCATTTAGCCTCCAACCACACTACAGCTTTAAATACTAACAGACAATGGAGCAACATCTATAAAGCATTAAAAGAAAATTATTTTAAGTGTTTAAAGTAGTTTAAATACTGTATACCTAATAAAGCTCTTTTCCTTGCAGAAAAGCAATGTAAAGATTTTTTTATATATATATTCAGGAATCTACAAAACATTGCATATTTATATTTATGGGAAAAAATCTATTTGAAATACAAGTGGAAAATAAATAGGAATTTAAAAAAAATGACTGATAGAGGCTGGCCTGGTGGTGGAGGGATTAAGTTTGACATGCTCTGCTTCCATGGCCTGGGTTCACAGGTTCAACCCCGGGCTCAGACCTATACCACTCATAAAGCCGTGCTGTGGCAGTGGCTCACATATAAAACAGAAGAAGACTGACACAGATGTTAGCTCAGGGCCAATTTTCCTCATCAAAAAAAAAGAAAATGACTGAGAGCAAGTATTGAAAAGTGAATATTAAAAAGTGTAAATTTTTTTATGTGGTTAGAGAATGAAATTAGAAAATGTCAGAAAAAGCAGACATGAAAATATAATAATTTGAAAATTCAAAATAAGATGACATATAAATTATGCCAATAAATTCCGGAAGTAATCTTGACAGCAAATGTTGAGAAGCTTGATATATGTTTAATTTAAAATGTAAAAAGTTTGGGATGGAACTCCCATATACAGCAACATCTGAAATAAATTTTTTAAAAAATAGCAAAGACCAAAACCATGCTGAAATCAGGGAAATCAATGGCTTTTAATCAATTTTGAGAAATACTTTCCAGATCTAATGCATAAGCACCAAACATCTCAGTAACTGTAGCAAAAAACAGAGTAGAATTCTATACCCAGCCAACTTGTCAATCTCAAGTAAAGACAATAGAATGACTCATAAACATTGAAAGGACTTGGGAACAATGTCATCCAGAATTTTCTGAAAAACTTACTGAAGACACAATTTAACCAACTGAAAAATTCAAAAATAAGGAAGTCATAAATGGGATGTTAAAACTCCAGTTAGGTGCCAGCCCCATGTCTGAGTGTTAAGTTGATGCTCTCCACTTTGGCAGCCCAGGGTTTCACTGGTTCAGATCCTGGACACGGACATGGCACCCCTCATCAGGCCACGCTGAGGCGGCATCCCACATGCCACAACTAGAAGAACCCACAACTGAAATATACAACTATGTACTGGGGGGCTCTGGGGAGAAGAAGAAGGAAAAAAAAGAAGATCGGAAACAGATGTTAGCTCAGGTGCCAATCTTTAAAAAAGAAAACTCAATTTAAAAAGCATAATAAAATATAAACACAGTAATAAATATATTACATTTTATAATTTTTGAAAGCAAGGTGACATGTTAAAAACTAGTAATTTAATTTTAAGAAACTGGAAGAAAAATCCTGAAGTGTGACAGAAAATCAGAGGAAATATAACTGAGCTAGTATTTCATTGAGGGGAATTAACAATTATAGTTTCATATCTACAGTTTCAAAGTGAACACATATACATTTAAGAATACTTCTTAGTTATAAAAGACATCACTAGTAGATCTACAAGCAGACAGTATGTCTCCAAATTTAACACACACGTGCAAAATTCTCAGATCATATATGTAAAATACGGAAATAGGGGCTGTCCGGTGGTGCAGCGGTTAAGTGCTCACTTTCAGCTTCTGCAGCCTGGGGTTCGCTAGTTCGGATCCTGGGTGTGGACATGGCACCGATTGGCACGCCATACTGTGGTAGGCGTCCCACATATAAAGTAGAGGAAGCTGGGCACGGATGTTAGCTCAGGGCCAGCCTTCCTCAGCAAAAAGAGGAGGATTGGCAGCAGTTAGCTCAGGCCTAATCTTCCTCAAAAAAAAAATTAAATTAAAATATAGAAAATATAGTAAAATAGAGAAAAGAAAGAAAATGGAAGGGAAGTATAAGAAACAGAAAACATAAGTTAAAATGATTGTAATTAAACCAAATATACCTGTCACATCTTAGGATAAAAGACCTAGTCATCTATTAAAACTAAAGGATTTTTAAATTGAGCCAAAAGCTAAACTGAAGGATATGATAATATACATATATATTATATATATATTATAAAAGTGTATCTATTCATAGGGTGCAAGTCTTTGTACCCTATGAGTAAATATACATTTATAAAAATTGAGCAAATTAAGCTACAAAACATCTCAATATTTTTAAAGCATAAGTTAATAAATCATATTTCTGACCATAATGCAACAAGAAAATGATAACTAAAAAATAATGACAAATCATAGCACTAGGCAACTAAGAGAATGCTTTCCTCGTGAGTACTTGGACAAAGATGAAGCCCACGCTGCACCCTAGTTGTCGATTGTGAGCGTTTGCTGAACGCTTACCATGGCCAAATGCTGCCCCAGTGCTCCACGTGCTCCACGGTCAACTTGAGAATCAGAATTGAAGCCAAGGTCATTGCCGGCAAGAGCCTGAGTTCTGGAGCCGGTCTCCCTGGGTTCAAACTAGACTCTACCACCTTTCAGCCTCCTGCTCTTGGCCCAGTCACTCAGTCTCTCCCAGCTTGTGCTTCCTTATCTGTGCCGTGGAGATAATGGTAGTATTATTATCACAACAGGCTGTCAGGATTGAGTTGTTCTGAGGAATAAATGAGTTAATGCACACAGAGGGCTTAGCAGAGCGCCTGACTCACAGAAAGTGCTCAATAAACGATAAATATTGTTAGCTGCTGCTATCTCACTTTACTTACCTTTAGGCATGACCATGGCAACACCCTGTGGTCCAACTTATAGGATGTGCATTTTATATCTTGCTTTAAGGGTGTCTTAGCAACAAGAATAAAACTCTTTAAAAGGTGCCATTCTCTTGGAGGAAATAATGGTTTCTAATTGGAGGAAGCTGGAAGACCGTGAGCTCCATGATGGGAAATCAGTCTGCTTTGCTAACCACGCTCCCCCAGCACCTGCTGTGTGTTCAGCACGTCTTTGTCAACTGATGCAGTGATGTACTAATTTACAATCTAGTTAGGGACAGAAGACACACACTTGAAAAGCTCATGAACAAGAAAATGAAGAAAATAAATGCCCGTGAAAGAAATAGAATTTGGCCAAAGGAGGGCCAAAATGGAATTCATAGTGTTCACGGATCTAAGAAAATTTATACCCAGAATATTTAATGCTATGTGATGAAATGCAAATTGTATGATAAAGATTATGCAGGATTAGAAATTCAGAAAAGAAGGAGCTTGCTGACGGCTGGAAGAATCAGAAGGCTGAATAGAGGATTCTTTAATTCATGCTGAAGGTTTGGACAGGTGGAAGGAAAGGAGAGGCCTGCCGAGCCAGGGCATGGACTGAGTAAGGGCACCGAGGGAGGAACGAACATGGGCAGAGATGACGGAATGGGTCTAGGAAGAGGTGACAACTCTTTTAAAAGATTTGGCACAAGGTATCTTGGCTGAGTTGCCTACACCACCCAGAGAAGTTCGCTGACATCATTTTTTGAGATATTCCTTGAGTTCGGGATAGAGAAGGCCTCCTTATCAGTATATGGATGCTTGGGGTCACCGAACAGGTGCCTCATTACATCCTCTGATTTGGATGAGCTCAGTGGCCCTATAAGAAGTAATGTGAACGTCGCCCATGGGTAGGACCAGACATTTACACATATGCCAGGGAATTTTGGAAGAGATGTGTATACGTGTGTAAGTTTGTATGTGTGTATATGTATCTAGTTTACCAGTATGGACAAAAGGGATGCCAGTGAGAGAAAATCATCAAGAGGGAGGAAGGACTCTGGTGTGTTGGCCCAACTTAGGGACAGAGAGTCATGAGGTGGTGGCTCCAATAGCAGTGTCATGTTGTGACCAAACTGCCCCTTCTCAGGGTCTTTCTGGGTGGGGAAACTGAAAACAGCTGTTTTACCAGGATTCCAAGTTGCTCTCCTGGGGGTGTTTCTTCCCAGAAGATTGGGAGGCAAAGTCTGAAGAAACGTCATCATCAAATGTCTCTGCCTCTCCTCCTAAACATGGAGGCACCCTCAGGAGAGAGCTCAGTGCCAGATATCAGGAGAAAGGTAGCCAAGAATTCCAGCTAAGGGCAGTAAAGTGAAAACAGGCATCCAAAGGGAGTGGTCCCCAAAACGCCTGTCCTGCGAAGGTGGACAGACAGCATCGTGAGCGAAGAGGCAGAGGGCAGGCAGCTCGGGTTACGTGCTACACTCCCGCTAACCCCAGAGACTGCTCACAAACACTCTTTTGGGCAATGTGACCCAGACTTTTCTGTTGCTCAGACCCACCTGGGACACTTGTTAGGCATGCTGGAACTCCTGCCTGCCCATGTCTAGTGAATAAGAATCTCTAGGATAGGGTCCTGGAAGTAATTTAACAAGCGCTCCAGATTATTCTTATCACTAGGGAGATTTGGGCAACACTGATTGAAGAGGCTTCTAGAAAGGTGCAAGGGTGGAAGGTGGAGCTCTGGCCACTTAGCATGCAGAGGCTATTGACACAGCAGAACTGTTAAAGTGAGTGATGCTAGCTGGTGGCACGTAGAGGACATTTGGGTGAGAGTTGTAAACAATTTCGAGTTGGCACGCTTTGCAGATGTCAGCCTGTATCTGTGGCATGCATTAAATAGGCCACAAATCCTGTCCAAGAGGGACAGTCTGCCATCAGCAAATGTATCATAAGTCTTTCTCTTTAAGAGTTTTTCTGATGACAGTGTAGGAAACAAATCTAGATATTCCACTGAATCAATGTTGTCATTAACAGATTTACAATTTAATCAATGATATAGGCACTTTAGCCAAATAAACCACTCGGAAAAACAGTATTAAATGCCTGACAGCTTTAGAAGTAATTTATCTATTCCTCTCTCTATAAATCTATATATATTTTTCTATCAATAGAAAAAAAGGAAATACATATAGAAATATAGATATATTCCTTTGAACAACCACCAGCTTCCGCTTAAACTTATCTCAATTCTCAAATGACATTCTAAATATAAAATAATTGAGGAATGCCATAAGTTTGTCAGGCAAATCTCTGGGGGCTAGAGTAAGGTTTCCATACCCTAGAAGATAAAGCTTTTGCACAAGGCAGAGAGAAAAAGACTCATGGAAGCTCACTGGGGAGAACATTCTATGTCTCCCTGCCCTTGCATTCTATAAATATCGTGCGCTTTGCAAGCTGGGGGTATCCACCACTTTAGCATTAATTTGCATTTCCTGTCTTATATTGATTTGGCTGGAGTTCACAGAAACTGCAGTGTTTCGCCCACCGAGACAGAAAGTTGTTCGAGTAAACTTTTCTTTCTTTCTGGAATTCACCCCATTCCCCTCCTTTTCTCTCTCCCCTTTCACCTTCACCCCTCTCTCAGCCCAACTCTGCCCTTCCCTTTAAAAAAAGTTGCATTAGTTCTTTACAAGTGAGCAAGAACAGAACCAAATGTTTCACATCTGCTCTCCGAGTTCACGGATTAGCATGAGAATGACTGGCCAGTGTTTCAATGATGCACAGTCCAGTGGATGAGAATGGGGGCTCAAGGCCAGTATCAGAGAGCTCCCCGGCTCCCGCCAGATGTCCTAGGCCCAGGACACAAAGGCAGTGAACCCAGGCTTTAACAAATCACCTTTCTCCGGGGCTAATCACTCAAGAAAAGGTTTTGTTGTGGGTTTGGAGAGGGTCAGGTTGGTATTTCTCCAGTGATCTGTGGCCTTGCCCAACCCCTCAGGCTTCACCCTCAAGGCTTTCTAAAGAGACCTCTTATTTCTTTCCCCCAAATGCAGGGCTCTGGGGGCAAAAGCTGCATGCCAGGGCCTCCTGAAGGCACAGGGGCACCAGGGGCTCATTAATCAACGGTGGCCACGTTGCTGGTCTAGCACGCACTCTCTCCCTCAGAACAATAAAGACTTTAGCAAGAATAAAATGGCTCAGTGGGCATGTACAAGGTCAGGCTTAGTGGCAAGATGGTTCCGGTGTAATCGCAGGTGGAGGAATCCTGCACTTTCTGCAGGGAGAGTCCATACACTGGAGAGCGGTGGTTCTCAAAGTATGGTCCCCGGACAAGCAGCATCGGCAGCATTTGGGAACTTGTCAGGAAAGCAGATTCTCCACTCTACACTGACCTCCTGTATCGGAAAATCTGTGGTGGGCTCGGTAATCTGTGTTTTTCGCACAACTTCCAGGAGATTTCGATCTATAGAAGGTCTCCTTATTCCAAAGACAACTCTAGGCAGATGCCTTTTAGCTTTTACACTAATTTTACATCCATATCCTTTTTTATTCTCATCTCGATAGAGTGAGCAATCATCCTGATTTGTCTGAAACTGTGGGGTTTCTCAGAATGTAGGACTTTCCATTCTAAAACTAAGAAAGTCCCTGGGCAAACGGGACAAGTTGGTGACCCTGACAGAGGAGAAGGGCCAGTTTGGGTATTCGTGGACGGACCTGCATTCCTTCCTTGATGTTGTTGCACTTGCTGTTCCACCACCTATCATGTTGGGGAGACAAAGAAAAAGAGGTTAAAGTGATGACATCAGCCAAAGGAGGAAGTTTTAATAACGCAAATTCAACAGTGGGCTCAAAAGAACCAAACAGATAAAAGAAAAACAACGATAAAGAGCCCCAGGGATTTTGGATAAAAAATCTCCTCTGACAAACAAGTGTTTTATGCCTTTAGAAAAAAGGCTCAGAAGCTTCTTCCTGGACTCAGGTTGAGGGAGGACATTCTCTGTTGCCTTTCTGTAATCTCAGCAGAAAATCACGAGACCATTTCATTCCTTATACTGTCACTCTACATTCTACACATTTCACTTAGGACACTGTGCTATTTGCTCCAGATTCATCCACTCGGCTGCTCTGTAGTAAGTTATTCATATGAGTCCTGAGGTCAACGGAGAGATTTGAACCAGAGATACAGTTTGGGGGAGTTCCTTGCCTTTGAGATAGTACAGGTATACCTCAGAGATACTGCAGATTCGGTTCCAGACCACTGCCGTAAAGCAAATATCACAATAAAGTGAGTCACACAAATTTTTTGGTTTCCCAGTGCATATAAAAGCGATGTTAACACTGTACCGTAGTCTATTAAGTGTGCAACAGATTATGTCTAAAACGACAATGTACGTACCTTAACTAAAAAATATCTCATTGATAAAAAATGCTGACAATCATCTGAGCCTTCAGCACGTTGTAATGTTTTTGCTGGTGGAGGGTCCTGTGAGAAACACAGTATCTGTGAAGCACAATTGAGTGAAGTAGAATAAAATGAGGTGTGCCTGTGTGTGGAAAGGGAAGAGTCACTTTGAAAGTCGGGACCTGTTAGCTCGAGGAATCGAGGACACAGGTGGAAGGAAGGGTTGGTCTTGCTCTGTATTAGAGGGTGTGCTTACGGGAAAGGGATGCAAAGGTTGCAGCACGGCCAAGCTACTTGACTGAGAAGTCGTACATCACAGGAAGTGACATGATCTGGTGGCTTTGCAGGGTTGGAGAGATGGATTTGGTCCCTAAGATAAGAAGAAAAGGTCTAGCAGTGACTATGAGGGATATGCTAATTTTTTTTAATACATGGCAATGCATTATTCGACTCTTGATCAAATTTCAGAATGTTTTGTCTAAACATTATAGAAAAAAGAGAGAGGGAAAATTTGGGTGTAGTAAAAACAGCATAGGTTTTGGAAGCTAGACAAAGTCAGGCAAATCTTGCCATTTTTCTTATGTGACATTGGGCAAGTTACTAAAGCCTCCTTTTACTGGAAATTGGGAGTAATAACATCTATTTCAAAAGGATTCTTTGAGGATTAAATAAGGTAGTATATTCAGCACACATTGCAGAGTACGTGGTACATAGTAGGTGCCCCATAAATGCTGAGAAGCAATGTGATATGGTAACAAGCATTTGGATTTTCGCTTCAGTACAGACTCGGGTTCCACTTCTAACTCTGACCCTTTCGAGTATACGACTTTAGTCAATTTAAGCTCCATCTGTGAAATTAATTTAACTGCATTTATCTCTTTGAGAAGCTTGAAGGATTAAATGAGATTACGTACACAAAGTGCTCAACCCTTTACTGGATGCCATCCTCTGCTTCCCCAGTCCGTGTTAACCACACCCTTTTCTGAATTCCCACATCACTGCACTTGAACTTACCCACCCCCTGCCATGCATGATCCTTGTGTACTTGCCAGCCTCCCCATTTCTCTCTAAGTTCCCTTTGTGCATCTGTGTATCTCTAGCATGGCATCTGACCATGAACTCTGAGATGAATGGAGCCTCAGAGAATGGACATCTGGTAATTACATGGGCCAGTTTAACCTCAGCCCGGGACCTGGGGAAAGCGGGTCACTGAATGCCTGGAGGTTGATTTCTCGGACTGCAAAGCCCAGGGATGGGGCCAGGGGTAGGGGTTGGACTCAGCTCTCCCCCTCCCTCGAGCGCTCTCCCTACAGGTGAGCGCTCTTCTCACTACTCAGCACTCTGGGCTGCTGTGACCCATCCCACGGCTCTGAGGGTTTGGGAAGCACGTAGGGTGGGTGTAGTCAAAGTTGGACTTCACCAGACTTCTGGTTTTACTTTTGTTTCTGTGCCTCTGCTGTTTTCAGGGAGTGAACAGCGGTTGAGAGAATCCTAGAGTTGGAGACAGCCTTTAGGTCAGACCTCCAGGCTCTACCACTGCAGTTGCATGAAACAGGGAAGAACAGCCGCACCATGGTTCAGGGAGCACTCACTGCACCGGAGCTCATCATCACAGGTGGTCCTCCTCTCAGTCTTGGGAGGCAGGCACAAGGCAGGACACTGGGATATGGGATCACACCCAGATGCGACTTAGAAAGGCTAAGTGAGCTGCTTGGTGTCACTTAGCTGGTATATGGCACAGTTAGGGTCCTCAGCAAAGTCCCTCTGATTCCAGGCTGCCGTACTGCGCTGCCTCCCCCAAAACACATCTCCCTCAGCTCCCTTCTCTGCCAAATGAAGGAGGTGGGTGCTAGGAGCTCTAGAAGATCGAACTGAGAGCAGACCATCCACATCCTAGGACTGCGCATTTCCTAGTTCTGAGTGGCGGATAGTGCTGCAGTAACGAGCATGCACTTGGAGCCAGTCAGTCAACATTAGAATCCCGGCTCCTAGCTGTGTGACTTTGGGGAGGTTACTTCAGTTTATATGCCTTGATTTCCGCATTAGTGAAATGGAGATGATGAAAATAGTAACCACCTTCTAGGGTTGTCGTGACTTTTGCGAGGAATCAATACACGTGAGCCGCGGGGAGTCCTGCTTAGCACTGGGCAATCAGATGTGAGCCAGCGTCCCTGTGCTGGGAGTGGATCTGTCTCATACTGGAAACAAGGGTCTCTGGCTTTCCACCCCATCTCAGGGCTTTGTCACCTGTATTTGCTTGAATCCCCACCTCCAGCTTGGCTCACTATCTGTGTTGTGAGCTGAAAGGCCACAAAGGTAACAACATTTAACATTTACTGAGCTTTACTAGGTGCCAGGTACTGTTTAAAATCATTGCACCGTAATACAACAACCCCAGCGTGAAGATGAGAAAACAGGCACAGAGATGCTGTGTCAGTGGCCGCTGGTGCCCAGTAAGCGGCCAAGGCTGATGTGAGACCATGAAGGCGAAGCAAGCAGGGGTTTGCTGAGCAACACATTTTGGAAGGCACTGACAGAAGGTGAGGCCAGTTGACCTAGAGCCGGGTTCTTAGGAAACTCCGCTGCTCTCTGAGGGCTAGATGCAGCCGCCCTTATCCTGTAAGAGGAAAAAAGGAAGAGCTGGGCTTAAGGCTGATCTCTTAGCAGTAGTTACTTAACAACCATTTCCCCTTGTGTTTGTAAATCATGAGTGGAAGATGATGTTTTTGTAATCCCAGCAGTGATATCTGCGGACCAGCCGCTGGCTGTGCCTCCCGTTTAGGATGATTCTAGTGAGCCTGCAGCATCTTTGGCTCACTGATTCCGTTTCCAGTCCAGAGTACACCAGGCAGCATCACTGAGATCACTGAGAGAGACAGAAACAGACTCCTGCCTTATGTATTTTTATTGCAGCCTTGCAAGCAGATAGCAGCGTGAGTCCTGCTGTGGCTGGGAGAAACTGAGCAAGTACCAAGCAGTAGCTTACCAGAGGCTCCCTTCAAGCCACAAATCAGGGCATAGAGCAGCCTGAGGCCCCAGGAAACTGGGCGAGGGGCAGCCCCATCACCGATCTAATTGCCCACGAGCACAGGGCCAAGAGGAAGTGGAACAAAAGGCAGGCCCCTTGCAGAATGGAGCTGCGAAGAGGAGCAGACCAGGCCCCTTTCCATAGGCCGCTGGAATCTACATCTTGAATTGGGATTCAAGTGCTCCTTCGCATTGGTGAATTGGGACTTGAGGCAGAATTAATTGCCTTCAAATTGTATCTTTCCTCCCAGCCATCCATTAGTTTGCTCTGGCAGAAGGATAATGACACTTCATGAAATATAGCCACAAAATCGAGCCTTGTTCATTGCATCCTTGGAATGAGCTCAAAAAAGTAAAAACTTTCAAATAATATATTTTCCCCCAGGGTGAGAATGAATATGAAACCACTAGGTCACTCTGTTTTCTCTTAAAAGAAACATGTATGTGTTTGTTTTCAAATAATGAAATTTCAGGACCATTCAAATAAAATACGGTGAAGGAATGTGTTTTGTTTTAAAACGTAGTAAGAGTCTGATCTTTGCTTTTGTTGTAGTTGTTTTACCCAAGGTTATCACCTTCTTGGTGAGGTCACTGCCCAGAGGGAGGGAACTGGGGACAATTGAGGTCACAATGGTGCTGTTACACAGTTCCCCTTTAAGAGTCTTTTCGATCACTTTGGGAAATCAGTGGTGAAGGTCAAGGCTAAAACTTGGATTCAAATAGACACTGAGAGTTACACTCATTAAGCCACTGGCTCCATTAGAGAAATAGTCATGCCAGTGTAATTTTAAATCCCTTTGGAGGCATTTAGTTTTCCAAATGAATAGCAGGAAGACGTCAAGGAGGTTTTTAACGCCTGTATTCCAACTAGCAACCGAATAAAGCTGAAATGCTCCCAGGTCAGTGATACCCAAAGGCAGTCCAAGAGAAGCTGAATGTAGTGTGTGTGTGTGTGTGTGTACATGCATGTTCATTTTATATGTGTATACAGATAATTTAAAAGTTTTTAAAAAAATTTCAGGGCATGTTATCTTTGTAAGCAGAAAATAATATTACCTAATTCATGTCACTGTTGAAATAAGGACCCCCAAATCAATTGCCCACAGAGGAGACATAAGTGATGTGAATGAGTGAAACTGGGGATGAGAGAAGCTGACGCAACTCGGGCATGTTGTTGCCAAGTCAAGCGCAAACCCAGTACTGTCCATATGGTGATTCTTCAGAGGACCTAGAAGTTCCGGTTTTTTTAACATGAAACTTTAAAAAAAATGTGGCCTAATTGCTAAATCCGTACATATGACTCCATCTATGGGCCTTCTCCAACCCACCGGTTTCCAGTTGGAAACCTCTGGTCCAAATAAATGCTTTTGCCTGAAAAAAAGATAAAGCAAGGGCTCCAGTAATCCATGGTGTTTATGGAATTTCAGTTACCTGTGCCTGAAGTGAGTGGAACCGGAGGCAACAAGTGTGAGCTGACGTGGCTAGCCAGGAAGGAATCAAAGGTCCTTTACAAAACTGGTCCTAAACATGCAAGCCCTTCAGTGAAGACAATGTTACCCAAGGTCAGTATATTTGCTATTCCTCTCTGTTCTCCTCTGCCCCACCCAAGTTTATGATGTTTTAATTTCTTGCTGAAGAATAATAACCACAGAACTCTCTTGTTTACATATTGAATCAACAGTGAAGGAATCTAACAGCTGAAACTCATGTGGGTTCTTTAAAAACAGCCCTTGGGTTTTTCCAGGAGGCTTTGAGATGTGGGAAAGGTCTGTGAACAGGAAGACAGGAGTCCTGGGGTCAAATCATGGTCCTGCCACTAACTAGGTGTGTGACCAAGCTGAGTCTCATCTACTTCTTCCACAGCAACATGAAGATGGCTGGTTGGGTGATGATGTCTAAGGCTTCTCCCAGTTCTGAATATCTGTGGTATTTCTTGTCTTTTCTTACTTGCATGGAGAGCAAAGGCTAAACTTCAGTAGTAAATGAATTCAACTTTTTAACATATGTCTGGTATACATGAGGCCCTGAGCTTGGCATTAGACTGGGTGCAAAGATGAGGAAGACAGAGATGAGGAAGAGCCAATAATCTGATAAACAAAAATATAGTAAGATACTATTTTGAGGTGTTATTCTATGTTCCAAGGCTTTGTCCTTTATTTTCTCTTTTCCTTTCCTCTTAGTGGAGTAAGCAGCTGGTTCTGCCTTTATTGCTTTATTGAATCCTTTAGAAAATGATTCAATAGAACCTTCTAGAAAAAGACCTATAAAAATATTTACATGTTCTTGGGGAAGGTAGAGATTTCTTAAACAGGCTATGAAAAAACACTAGCCATAAAAGGAGATATTGATAAATTGGAGTTCATTAAATTTAAGTACTTCTGTTCATAAAAGTATACTATCAAGAGAGTAAAGGACAAGCCACAGACCGGGAGAAAATATTTGCAATACGCATAACCAACTAAAGACTGGTATCCAGAACTCTTGAGCAATTCCCACAAATAAATAGTTGTCAAAAGAAGGAAAATCCAGTTAAAAAGGGAAGAGGAGAGGCCAGCTCAGTGGCACAGAGGTTAAATTCGAATGTTCCACTTCGGCGGCCCGGGGTTTGCCGGTTCGGATCCTGGGTACGGACATGGCACCACTTGGCACGCCATGCTGTGGTAGGCATCCCACATATAATGTAGAGGAAGATGGGCATGGATGTTAGCTCAGGGCCAGTCTTCCTCAAAAAAAATAATAAAATTTTTTTAAAAAGTGAACAAGAGACTTGAATGTGCACTTCACAAAAGAGACTATCCAGATGGCCATAAATGAGTAAAAATGGTCTCTACATCATAGTCATTAGGGAAATGCAAATTAAAACCACGTTGGGCTATCACTATATGCCCATCAGAATGGATAAAACTGAGGAGACCGAAAACACCAAGTGTTGATGAGGATGCACGGCGTTCAGAACTCTCACACGTTGTGAGCGAGTGTAAATTGGCACAAGCATCCTGGAAAGATGTTTAGCAAGATCTTCTCAAGCTGAACACACATCTAAACTGTGATCCAGAAATCTACTCCTGCAATTGCATTCCTAAAGCAGTTCTCCTCCATGACCAGTGAGGGCCTATGTCCACCAAAAGACATACACAGAACTGACCATAGCAACTTTATTTGTTAGCCAAAAAGCGGAAGCAGCTTGATGGATAAATAAAGGGTAATTTATTCAAATAATGGACTAGTGCATGGCACTAAAAAAGAACTACTGGCAAGAGCAGTAACATGGATGAATCTCGCAAAGCACTAAGTGTAAAAAAAATGATACAGAAGAGTTCATACTATATCATTCCGTTTAAATGATGTTCAAGAACAAGCAAACTGACCTATAGTGATAGAAGTCAGAACAGTGGCTACCTTTGGGAGGGGTTATTGACTGACGGGGGAACAAGGGAGCCTTCTTGCCAGCTCTAAATGCACTATATTATGATCTGGATGGTGAATACATGGGTGGAGACGTAGGTTAAAATTTATTGAGCTGTACAATTAAGATTTGTGTACTTTACCTGGCCAGGCTCTCTGGCTTTTGTATTGGAAAAACAAGCAGTGGTTTCTAACCCACACGCTAGAGTCATTGAGGGACACTTTTAAAAATTACTGTTGGCTAGATCCACTCCAAGTTGATTAAATCAGAATATATGGGAATAGGATGTGGGTAGAGCATTAATTTCTGATGGTGTAAAATGGCTGTTGGAATATATATATACACACACGCATCTATGTACACACATACACAGGTATCCTTACGTACATACATTCCTCAGGTAATTCTAAATAACAGCCAGCACTAAAACCAATGCCTTAGGGGGATTTAGAGTACTGGTGAGTAAGTATCTGAGCACAATAGACAATCATATCGGTTAGAAACAGTAGGAAATGTGGGCCTTCCCTATATGCCCTGCAGTAGCCTAAAAAGAGACTGCCCTGGGCAGGAGGCGGAGAGAGATAATAGGGCAGCCCAGGTGAGAGCCCAGATAGGAAGTGGCCTGCGGTTGCACCCTGAGGGAAAGCCAGGCTCCAAGGTGGTCCCTAATGACCCATGCTTCCTGGCATTCATACTGTTGTGTGAGTCAGAGATGCTCCGGGTGACCAACACGATAGGAGGCAGTGACAGTGTGTGACTTCCAAGACTAGTCGTGATAGGCATCACAACTTCTGCCTTGGCTCTCTTGAAATGCTCTCTGTGGGAAACCAGTCGCCATGCTTTGAAGATGCTCAAACAGTCTTCAGAAGGGCTCATGCAGATACAAGCAGAGGCTCATTATCCATAGCACCCCATCCACGTTCTCTTCTGTCTTACAGTTCTCTCTGCTTTCTGTGGGTCTCAGTGTGCCCTTTAACACATCTTGAGGTGTCTGCAAAAAGCACTGATGAGTGAACCAGGGGTCTGTAACTTACAGCTATCACAGTGCAGGTATCATAGTGAAGTGTCAGAAAGAAGGATGGAGCAGATCAGCCTATTACCTTCTATCATTTTTTACTACCCATTTGGCATGATTTATGTTCTGGAGTGCTCTTAAGATGACACTCAAGAGATTTGGTCCAGAGAAGTGATGCAGAAACCATAAAATGAAAGGATTTTCCCAAAAAGAACCATGATTCCAAGATCAACCTATGGAACCTAACTATTTAGTTATACAAGTGGTTCCTTTTTCGTAAAAAAGCTTTAATATTTTCTGTATGTGGAAAGACTATTTTCTTATGCTCTGTTCAGAAAAAAGAGTAAATAGAGATACATATACATTAACATTATTATATGTTAACAACATATGGGTTAACAATACTTCATGATATACTTGGACTTACAGCCCTTATGAGGCAGGCATAGTTTTCTAAATCATTGTATCAATTACTGACCAGCCTTATACTGGAAATTCTTATTTATTGAAATGCAGTCTGTCTTGGTCAGCTAGGACTGCCTTAACAAAATGCCATAGACTGAGCAGCTTAAGCAACAGGAATTTATTTCTCACAGTTCTGGAGCCTGGAAGTCCCAGAACAAGGTGCTAGCATGATTCACTGTCTGGTGAGGGCCCTCTTCCTGGCTTGAACACTTCTGCCTTGGTACTGTGTCCTCTTCTGGCCTTCCTTCAGTGTGTCGAGAGGAAGAGCTGTGGTCTCCCTTCCTCTTCTCATAAAGACACTAACAGTATCGGATCAGGGCCCAACTCTTATGACCTTATTTAACCTTAATTAGTTCCAAAAAGGCCCTATCTCCAAACACAGTCCCATTGGGGCTTAGGGCTTCACCATATGAACTTGGTTGGGAGGACACAGTTCAATCCATCGCCACTTCTAAAAATGAATGAGCTGGGTATGAGAAGCTTTTAAAGTACCAATCCGCAGGCATTCTATGGAAACTTCTTCTCCATGATGGATGTTTGCATGATTCTGCTGTCAAAAACATGAACAATGAGGTTTTTTTCTTAAACCTACATTGCATGAATGAAGTGATTCCCACACTACTTCCATCAAATTAGAAATGTCATTATTAAGCCAAATTGAACATGATATAAAAAAATACACTGAGATATATAGAAAGGAGTGTATTTAAACACATTTAATATGTGTTTTCACGTGTAGACTATCACATATCAAGGAACTGGCTATTCAGGGTACTGTTCCAAATAAATGGTAAATAAACTTTTAAGAATTTGTAAGTTATACTTTATTCAAAACACAGCACAAGAGAGAAATTTGTGTAGCCTATGCTTCTCCTGGTCCCTAGTGAAATATACTAAAACTCTGATTTTTTTTTTTAAAACAAAGGAAATTTTTAAAAGGCATCCTTAGGAAAGAGAAGACAATGTTTCCTTCAGTAAAACGGAAGAGAAGGCAGTGAAGATAAGTGAGAACAGATGATGGCATGGACCGCGTCACAGGGGTTATTCTCAAGGGCATTTCAGGCTCCTCTGGTGCAGTGATAACCCCCTGCCTCTTTAGTTCACTCAGATGTTACCTCATGACCACAAGAAGGCAAAGGGATACAACGTCCAGGAACCAGGTGCTGAATTTGATCAATTAAAAATAATTATTATAAAATGTATATGACATAAAATTTAGCATTTCAACCATTTTTAAGTGTACAATTCAGTGGCAGTGGCATGAAGTACATTCACACTGTTGTTCAGCTATCACCATCATCCATCTCCAGAACTTTCTCATCATCCCAAATAGAAACAGCCCCAATAGTAGCCATTAAACACTGACTCCTCATTCTCCCTGTCCCCAGCCCCTGGTAATCTCTCTTTCTCTATGCTTTTGACTATTTTAGTGTCTCATATAAGTGAAATCATACAGTATATATCTCTTTGTGGCTGGCTTATTTCACCTAGCATGATTTTTTTCAAGATTTATCCATGTCATAGCATATATCAGAATTCCCTTCTTTTTTAAGGCTGAATAATATTCCATTGCATATATTTATCACATTTTGGTTTTCCATTCATCCATCAATGAACATTTGGGCTGTTTCCATCTTTTGACCATTTTGAATGATGCTGTTATGAACATTAGTGTACAGATATTTCATCACCATTTAACTTCCTGTTATCTCCTGTATTAAATGGGATACCATATAGTCACATTTGTGATCAGGCTTTCCTAGTGATATTAGGACACATAGATTTATAAGTCATTTCAGTGTTAGAAAATATTACTGAGATTCAGAATATTTAAGAATTCCAAGATGTTAGAGACTTTTAGATAGACACAAAATCAAAAGAAATGCTGCCCAAGTTTGAATATCTATGACACAATAAGGTGATATGCCTTTAAGAATGAAACAATTAAATTACAAGCTTGCCCATCTACAGCCAAAATGGAGTAACAGGTATTCTGAGGAACGTGTGCAAAATGTGTCACAGGAGCTTGTGGAAGGATGTCAGCCCAGATTTGGACTGGGGGATGGGGGCATGGGAAGAAGGAGGTTATCAGGAAAGGATGTCAGAAAGAAGACCACACCTGAGCTGGGTAAGAGCCACACAAAAATAGGACGGGAGACAAGTTACTTCAGGCAGGAGAAAACATGAATAAGGAGGGAGAGGTGATAAACGGCGGCATCCCGTGCTGGACAGCACTAAGATAGTCTGCAACTACCTCCAGAAGCCTGTCATATTTCAGTGTCGTAGGAAACCAAAGAGAAAAGAAAGAGATGTTAGTTTTGCTCCCCTTCTCCAAAGCCAAAACCAAGACCAGCTTTTCCTAAATGGTTTTCAATGACAAAGAGTCCTTGGTTCAAAGAAACATGCACAAGTCAATGTGTACTAAAGGGTTCTAAAACAATTCCACCTCACAGTATACAGATATGTGTGTGTGTGTGTATTATATATGCATATGTATATATAATACATATTATGCCTATATTATGATACATATATATTATACATGTATGCATGAAAGTATATAAAAAAGCTTGGGAATCTTACCCTGTGCAAAGAAGCTTATAGGTTTAACAATTTAATAAAGTAGATATATACATAAGAATATATATTATATATAATACATATATATTTTGTAATATATATTATGTGTGTATATGTATGGATATATTATATATGTGTATATATTATATAAAGTAGATATGTAGATATCTTTAACGGTTAAACCTACAAACTTATTTGCACAGAGAAAGCTTTATTTTTCTCTTCCATGTTAACATCTCGTTTCCCATCCCACAACATTTTCCCCTAAATACTAGTTTGGAAGACACTGGGACAGAGGGTACATCAATGAACAAAACAACCAAATCCCTGCCCTCAGGGAACACACATTCTAGTGGAGGACAGACAATTAAAAATTAAAAATATAGCATGTTAGACAGTAATAAGTGCCAAAGAGGAAAAAACGATGTAGGAAAGAGGGTTAAAGTGTCAGGTGGGGTTAATTTTAGAAAGGTTGGTGAGGAAGGCCTCACTGAGCACATAACCTTTGAGTGAAGGCCTGAGGGAGGGAACTATGCAGATCTGGGGAAGAGCTTTCCAGGTAGAAGGAACAGTGAGCGCAAAGGTCCTGAGGTAGAAGCATACCTAGTTTGTTCTGGAATTTCCAACAGATCAATGGCTGGGGAAGAGTAAGCAAACTTCAGAGTAGTGGGATATGAGGTCGGGGGGGGGCGCAAGTCTTGGAAGGCCTTCTTGCTTCTTCTCAGTTCCCTTAAAGATAAATGTTAATTCCTGCAAATGTAAGTATTAATTCCCTGCAAAGGATATTTCTTGACTCAAGTACGTTTGCATTTTAGCTGTTTTCAGTATAAACAAATGTTCCATGTTTTCTTAGATTCTGTACATGTCTAGTCGGCATCCTTTAACCATTGGACCAAACAACCAAAGTTATGTACGCGTCTCCTGCCATCCAGCTTTTATAGGTGTGCAGAAATCATATTACAAATCTTCCAACCACAAACCCCAACACCTGTATTTCACTTTCTGCCCAATAGGGGACATCCCCACCTAACAACTTCTCAACGCTGTAGTAATAAAGCGTCTGGCCTGGGCTTTTCCCTCACTCCTTTCCACCTCCTGATCAAACCTGGTGCTTCCGCATGTGGCTCTACATTCCCTGTGGTACACCTTCTCCTCTCAGGAAACATAAGTAATACGCTCTTCCTTCAATGGCATTCGCCTCTCCATGTTTTCACTCAGTAACATCCACAGATCAAGGTCCCATGGGTACCACTGAGACAAGTTCATGACAAGATACTGCATCATCTGTTGGTGATGGGTAGAGTTGATATACTTTTGCTCTGGAATGTGGTTTTGCTTATACTTACGAAAGTTCGTAAGTTCAAAGTTCTTTGGTTGAGTATGTTGTGTACTGTTTTGTTATTAGTTGGGAGCCAGGAACCTCTCAGGAAAACCTCAAAAAGCTGGTTTAGAGTTTGTGGTTCAGATTGAATGCCTAAAAGACTTCTCTTAGCCCCTTAAGTTTTGTATTTACAGATATTAACATCTTACCCCTCTCTGGAAAGCCATATGGTACAGGAATTCAAAGCAAAGACAAGTAAAATTAGGAACGCATGCAAAGGAGAGAGGACAACTGAGCAAAATGGTGGGTTGGGAATAGGTCTACTTATAAGATACAGAAAGCTTCTGAAGAGAGAACTGTGCATTATATGGAACACTTTAATGCTCTGGGACCTGGAGCCTAGTAAATGTGGCCCAATAAATGTCCCACAATTTGACACTTCATGTTAGTATGATTCATACTGGCATGGATTCATATTAGCACCCTGTCTTCTTGAGGATGATGAACACAGCAGCTACCATATTATGTAGTGACCCAGTATGCCCGGGATATAGAGGATGTAGCCTTAGCTAGTTAACCCAAGTCTGAGTACTTCTACCTCTAGGAGTATGAACTAAAGTAATATTCAGAGATATGGACAAACTTTCATGTGTAGTAAACTGATTGCACTGTCATTTATGATAATGTAATTTCAAAAAAACCAAAGACAAGTTATGGAAATCTCTATATTTAAATATTTCAGGAATATACTAGGACATTAGAAAATGCTCAAAATACAATGTTAGCTGATAAAAGCAAGATACAAAGCATGTATCTGTAATATAAACCCAATTTTAATTTAAATTACATGGCACTTAATTAGAGAGAGGGAGGCATGCAGAACGGCCAGAAGAAAATAGAGGAAAATGTTGATAGTAGTGATTACTAGGTAGAAGTTTCATGAACAGAGTTCAGGGCAACTACAGCCACTAGAAAGTAAGGAGGAAATGCTGGGAATGAGAGTTCCACAGAGATCTGCATATAGTTTCCATTCTTGACCCCTGAACCCTATATCTACAGACCAGACTCCAAGAATCTCACTCAAGCCTAAAAGAACTAAACTGATATTTCAACTGCTGCCCATCACAGGGGAGACAGAATTTTCAGTCTAAATTTAGCCAAATTAATTGCCTGATTAAAAAAAAATCAAAACTCTTGAGAGGAAGAGAACAGCATCCAGAGTCCCTACAACATATCATTCACTATGTCCAGGATACAAGTTCAAATTATGGAACACGGGAATAAACAAGAAAATGCAACTCATTCTCAAAAGAAAAGACAAGCTACAAAAGTGACTCTGAGATGACCAGGTGTCAGGGTTATCAGACAATGATTTTAAAGCCATGATTTTAACTATGCTCAAGGACATAAAAAGGTGCTCAAAGTGAGCTTAAAAAATAGGAAATCTCGTATATAAAAACTACATGGAAAAATCAAACGGAAATTATTTGATAATTGGATTTATTTGATTATTGATCAAATTGAAAATTTTGATATCCAAATAAAAAATTTACTGGATAGGCTTAACATCAGAAGAGACATTCTGAAGAATGAGAGAACTTAAAGGGAGGTCCATAGAAATTATCTATTTGAAGAACAAAAAGAAAGTAAATTGAAAGAAAATGTGAAAATCTCGGGGCTGGCCCCGTGGCCGAGTGGTTAAGTTCGCGCGCTCTGCTGCAGGCGGCCCAGTGTTTCGTTGGTTCGAATCCTGGGCGCGGACATGGCACTGCTCATCAGACCACGCTGAGGCAGCGTCCCACATGCCACAACTAGAAGAACCCACAACGAAGAATAGACAACTATGTACCGGGGGCTTTGGGGAGAAAAAGGAAAAAATAAAATCTTTAAAAAAAAAAAATCCCTTTACCATAGACTCTGCCCATCGTCCACAATATGAATTCAACTTTCCAAAGGTAACTATGAACAAAAAACTGAAAGGGTACATGATATACTCTATACATCTATACGTGTAATTGGACTCAAACTCTACAGTTCTGTAATTGCATTTTTCATGTAAAGATTTATAAGTCTAACTCCTTCTTCAAAAGCACTTCATAGTAATTCACAGTTTGAGTATAACTTTTTTTATTTAAAAATGCTTATTTAAACAGTTTTCAATTCTTTGCTGTTAAAGGAACAAAGCAATCAATATTCTCCTATAGACGTCTTTGTGCATATCTTTAAGTATTTCTTTGAGACATTTAGAATTGAAATTCCTCAAATTATAAATATTTTTAACAGTTTATTGATTTATAATGCATAAAGAAAAGTACTCAAAATATAAATGGTTATCCCAATGAGAACCCAAGTAGATAGTATCCAGATTCTCTTTTGGCAATTTGCATTTTTATAATTTTTTTAATCAACCTTAAAATCCACTAAAATGCCTGTTGGTAGTCTGATGGAGATTACGTTGAATTTATAGGTTAATGAGAGAGAATTGACATCTTTTAATATTGAATATATACATATTGAATATATCCAATATATTGAATATATATATACACACACATATATATTCTTCTGGTTTTTTCAGTCTTTTATTTTTTAGAACTAAAGTTGAATCAAAAGTATTTCAGAGTGTTGGGGCTGGCCCCGTGGCCGAGTGGTTAAGTTCGTGCGCTCCGCTGCAGGCGGCCCAGTGTTTCGTTGGTTCGAATCCTGGGCGCGGACACGGCACTGCGCATCAGACCACGCCTAGGCGGCGTCCCACATGCCACAACTAGAAGGACCCACAACGAAGAATATACAACTATGTACTGGGGAGCTTTGGGGAGAAAAAGGAAAAAATAAAATCTTTAAAAAAAAAAAAGTATTTCAGAGTGTTACTCTTTTTTATTGAGATGTAATTTATCTGCCAAAAACGCATAGATTTAAAGTGTGCAGTGTAATGAGTTTTACACCCAAATTTAACTAGGTAACCACCACCCCAGTCAAGATATACGACATCTCTATCAGCCCCCAAATTTCCCTTGTTTTCCTTTCAAGTCACCACTACCCCCCACCACCATCAAAGGTAACCACGATTCTCATTTCTCTTACCATAGCTTAGTTTTACCAGCTATAGGACTTCATATGAATGGAATAATACAATATGCGTTCTCTTATTTCCAGCTTCTTTCACTCAACATGCTTTATTTTTAGATTCACCCATATTGTCAATTGTGTCAGCAGTTTATTCCTTCTTATTGCCGAGCAGTCAGTGGACATTTTTCTATTGTACATTTGGCTGGTTTGCAGTTTTTTGCAAAGACGAATAAAACTACTAAGAATGTTCTATAAATATTCTATGAATACACAATGAATAAATATTTTCATGGATTTATTTGTTTACTTACTTATTCATTAGTTAAAGTTATTATATAGGGTAATAGGGTCAAAAGGACAGTTATATTTAACTATATGAAAACTTGTTAAATAAGTTTCCCAAGTAGTTATATACCATTTTATACTCCACCATCAATGATTGAGAGCTCTTGCTCCTCCTTAACCTCATCAACACTTGCTATTGTCAAATATTTTTATTTTAGTTATCCTAATGGGTGCATGTTTATAGCTTGTGTTCTCTGATGAATAGATACATTGAGCAGCTTTTCATGTGTTTGTGTCCAGGTGTTTATTGTACAACTTCTTTTTGATGAATCTGTTCAAGTCTTTGCTCATTTTTATTTTCATTGTAGGAATTCAAGATACAAATTCGTTGTCAGATATATGCATTGATAATATTTTCTCTGAGTTTGTGGCTCGCCTGTTCAATTACTTAATGATCGCCTCTGATAATGAGAAATTTTAAATTTTAACTAAATCCAATTTAGCAGTTTTCCCCCTGTATTGTGTATTGTTAGTGCTTTTTCTTTCCTGGCTAATAAATATTTCCCTCCCCCAATGTTGTACATACTGTTCTATATTTTCTTCTTGGAAGTTTATAATTCTACCTTTTTACATTTAGGTCTGTTACTCATATTGAATAAATTTTTGAATACGAGGTGAAGTATGGATCAAGGCTATAAATATTTCCAAAGAGTAAACTTTGGGTCTTGTTTTGTTTTTCTATTTTTTTCTGTCACTGATTTTTACTCATTTTCTGTATAGTTTGCTCTTTTTTAATCTTTTTATAGAACTTCAAATCTTGATTTAAAACTTTTCTGCTTTTATTATATAAGGTTTCTATCTAATAACTCTTTTAGCCGTATCTTAAAATTTTTTGATATACTGTAAATTTATTCTCATTTCACTCAAAATATTTTTTGAATCCTTTCTGATTTCTTTTTTGACTCGTGAGTTATATAGAAGTGTATTGATCATCTTCCAAGTTATTTGGAGAGTTTTCTGGATATCTTATTTTTATTGTTTTCTAAAATCAGTATTACTTTGGTCAGAGGATATACTTTGAATAATTCCTTTGAAGTTTCTTGGCACTTGTTTTGTAGAATATTGTACGATTGATCATGGTGTATGTTCCGTACTTGAAACAATGTAGCTGCTACAATTGGTAGATTTAATATTCTACAAATGCCAATTAAGTGAAGGTGGTTGATAATGTTCCAGTCTTCTATATTCTTAGTAACTTTTTCTCTACTTATTCATCTTAATAAGTTGACTTTATTGCTCTTGTCAATACCCCTCTTTCTCTCTCAGAATACACTTAATCATGAATTCTGTTTTGTCTGATATTAATACAGCTTTCCCATGATTTTCCTTTCAACCTGTCAGTGATTTTATATGTAAATTATGTTTCTTGTAAAGAATATATATTTGGATTTTTAAAAATCAGTCTCATAAACTATGCCTTTTTTAAGAGGAGGTTTTAATCCATTCATATTTAATATAATTATTGATTTGTTCTATCATCTTTTTTCCCAGCTATTTTTATCTCCTTTATCAACTTTTTTTTTTTTTTTTGCAGGGGAAGATTTGCCTTAAGCTAACATCTGTTACCAATTTTTCTCCTTTTTCTTTCTTTTTCCCCTGAAAACCCCAGTACATAGTTGTGTATAGTTGTAAATTCTTCTAGTTCTTCTCTGTGAGCTGCCATCACAGCATGCCTACAGACAGATGAGTGGTGTGGTTCCACACCCAGGAAGTGAACCCAGGCCACTGAAGTGGAGCTTGCCAAACTTTAACCACTAGGCTATCAGGGCTGCCTCCTCTGTTAACTTCTTTAACCTATACTTTTGTGGAATTTTTAAAAATTTTTATGTTTTCAAGACCTTAGAGATTTTAATATACATCCTTAACATACTATAGTCTACCTTTAAATGATAAATACAACTTAATGCACAATGAAATAAACTTACAAGAGTAAAATTCTCTTTCCTCTCTATTTCCCTATGCTCTTTCTGCTCTTCTCTTGTATTTTACTTCTGGGTATGTTAGAAATTCCATAATACATCCTTTTTTTTTTTTCACTTTAAAAAGTAATTGTAGTAAAATATGTATGACATAAAATTTACCATTATAACCATTTCTAAGTGTACATTTCTGTGATATTAAGTACATCCATATTATTTAATACATTGCCACCATCCATATCTAGAACTTTGTTCATTTTGCCAAACTGAAACTCTGTATCCATTAAACACTAACTCCCCATTCCCTACCTGCTCCCAGCCCCTGGCAATTTCCACCACACCTTCTGTCTCAATCAATTTGATTACTATAGGTACCTTATGTAAGTGCAATCATATAGTATTAGCCCTTTTGTGATTGGCTTATTTCACTTAGCACACTATCTTTACAGGTCATCCATGTTGTAGCATATGCCAAAATTTCCTTCCTTTTCAAGGCTGAATAATATTTCATTGCATGTATATACCACATTTTGTTTTATCCTTTTATCCACCAGTGGACACTTGGGTTGCTTCCACCTTTTGGCTATTTTGAATGATACTGCTATGAACACGAGTGTACAAATATCTGTTCAAGTCTCTTCTTTCACTTCTTTTGGATGTACATCCAGAAGTAGAGTTGCTGTATCATATGGTACTTTAAAGTTTAATTTTTTGAGGAATCACTAATACTGTTTTCCATAACAGCTTTACCATTTTATATTCTCATCAACAATGCTTAGGAGTAGAAACCTCATAATACATTATTCGTCTTCTTATTTATCTTTAATCAACATTCTTTAAAATATTTATATTTTATACAATTTTAAAGAAAGTATATATATATAATTTATATACAATATACAATAATAGGGGCCAGCCCCATGGCCAAGTGGTTAAGTTCACACATTTCACTTCAGCAGCCCTGGGTTTCACCTGGTCGGATCCTGGGTGCAGACCTAGCACTGCTCATCAGGCCATGCTGTGATGGTGCCCCACATAGCACAAGCAGAGGCACTCACAACTAGAATATACAACTATGTAATGGGGGGCTTTAGGGAGAAGAAGGGAAAAAAAAGAAGACTGGCAACAGATGTTAGCTAAGGTGCCGGTCTGTAAATATATATATATGTATATGTGTGTGTGTATATATATATATATATATATATATATATATATATACACATACATACATAATACATACAATAATAATTATTATGTGCTGTTTTATATTTGCACACATATTTATGCTTTCTGGTCCTCTTTACTCTTTCCTTCCCAGCAACTTAGGCTTGCATCTGGTATTGTTTCCTTTCTTCTTTATGAACTTCTTTTAGCATTTCTCGCAGTGCAGATCTCTTGGGGATTAATTGTATTAGCATTCAATTTTCTGGAAAAGTACTTATTTCATCTCCATTTTTGATGACTATTTTTGTTGGGCATAAAATTTTAGGTTGATAAGGGAGGAGGTTTCCTCCTCAACACTTTAAGGAAGATACTTCATTTTTTTCTGGCGTCCATTGTTTCAGATGAAATGTCAGCTGTAAATCTTGTTATTTCCCCCTGTCTCCAATGTGTCCTTTTTTGTCTAGTTGCTTTCAAAATTTCTCTCTTTCTCTCTCTGTTTGTGTTTTTTAGCAGTTTGACTATAATGTGCCTATGTGTGGAGTTCTCTGTATTTATCTTGCATGTGGTTTGCTGAACATTTTGGATCTGTAGGTTAATGTATTTCTTGAAAGCTTTCATTTGTTTCAGATGCTTCAAAAATTCTTAGCATTCACTGCTTACAGAGAACGAACACAAATTTGCCATCCCAAATGTGCCATCAGGAAGTAAGGGTCATGAAAGGGTTTGTTCCACAGAGTATCTGAACTGTACAGCCTCATCATGACTCCATCGGATCCTTTCCTCTCTAAGCCCTAATGGGCCACTACAGGAACATTCAAATCCCAATTAGCAGTAGGGTGTCATGCAAACAAGGTGCACTTGCATCTGAGCTTTTGAAGTTGCTAATTATGTGACCATTTACAAGTTACTTAAATTTTCTAAGCCTCAGGTCTATCATATCTAAAACAAGGATCTATATCTCACAACACTGTAACAAAAATTGAGATAATGCGTAGAAAAGGCTAGCACAGTGTTTGGTGCATGGGAGGTGTTACTATGCCTTCTCCTTGTACACAAAACAAATGTATTTACTCATGGTTTCACCCCATGAGAAAAATTGGTCTCCACCACTGCTCACTGATTTCTCTGCTCAAAATTTTCTACTCACCAGCTCACTCCCATCTAACATCTCACCTTTTCCCAAAGTCCATCCCAAATAATTCATTCAGGACTGCTTCCTTGATCTTGGTTCTCAAGGAGCGCTTCTTCTCTGCACTGACATACTCATGGCCTGGCCTTCACACACGCTGCCTCTCTCCTGTGTGGGTCCTCTCTCCATAGCTCAGTTGTACCATCTTCTTCTTATATCCTAGTACAGTTTGTCTTGATCTAGCTATTTAGTAAACATTTGTTTGACAGGTTCATAAGACTTTCCAAGGTTGTGAAAGTTAATCCATTTAAAGCTAAAATTTTAGACTCCTCAGCAAATATGCAAGCATGCCTAGTGGATAAATGAGTTAAAGTTACAATTCCACATGTTTTCTGATGACAAATTACTTTTTTTAAAACTCTGTAACCTACCTCAAATGCTCTCATAGACTCTTATAATTGCTATTATGGAATATTCCAGCCTATCTCACCCCATGTTTCATATTCAAGACCTTGCACAGTGCCTAACATATGCTATAAACTCAATAAGCATTTGCTGAATAAACAAGTGAGATGGGTTGGGGAAAAAGGCATCAGCTATACTCCCCTCCACACTCAGTACCTCCATAAATCTTGGCAACATAAAGCAGCAATGAAATCTGCCAGGTCAAGAATTTCTTGCTAGCACCAGAGTTCAATATACTAAACTTAGATGTCAATTGAAGAATTTCATGGATGACTATTATAGTCCTAGATATGTCTTAAAGTGCCACATCAGATCTCTCCCCAGGTCATGGAACTTGTTTAGCTCTTGTTTCTCTTATAAAAGTGACATTCTTCTACGTATAAATGCAGCTATAGCCATTTTTATCACTTTTCTTTGTGCTTACTTATTCGAATTCTCATGGCCTTTTATATTGATTTAAGATTCATTTATAGTGTAAAATACAGTAGATGTACACCAAATGGTTATGTATTATATTTTAATTACTGAGACCCAGAATGTGGGTAAAACTGAGCACCATACTAGGAGATTATTAAAATCTGAATTCTAGTCGTGTGTTTGCCAGTAACTTAATTTATGTCCTTAAGGAGGGGTTCTTATCTGGGTTCTTATCAGTTCACTCATCTACAAACTGAAGGGATTTGAGCCAGAACCAGATGCCCCACTGCAGCTCCAGGACTTTCTCTACAGCTCTCCTGGCTGGCTGAAGGATAGAAGGAGGCACACATCTCAGGATGAGACTATGCTCTATTGTGCATCACTTTTGCGTTGCACTGAGAAGCCTGTTGTTAATGCTGCCAAAACCTATGGCATCTGAGGCACCATGAGCAGCAATAATCACTTCCTTCTGAAGGACAGAGACCATGTGTATCAACATCCCCCTGTCTCTGGACCATCTGGCTGCTGATAACACAATACTAATATCCACACTCAATTAAACTAGGCTTCCCTTGGGGAAACAAGGATCCAAAAGAGGCAATGTCAGAAGGATTGATAGAATCCGAATTTGGAAGCTACAGAGAGCAGCTGGCTGGGGGAAGTTGAGGGAGGAGAAGTCATGCAGACATATATTCATGATGTGGCTGTCCCTTTGATAGCGGAGTGAGCAGGTTTTTAACTGTGACCTGGAAAGGTAAAGGGTCACAGACAAAGTTTGGGGAAATTTCTCTGAATTCTGAAAGATCTTAAGCGTGAATGAGACAGCGAACATCTGGGAGGGAAGCAAGCACAGCCCTACCTTGGCTCTGCGGTGATGATGACATGGCAAGTAGAAGACCCGGGGGATTGTTTTGTCTGGATAATAGGTAAGGCTGTAGGACCAGGCGTGATGCAGCTACTGCTCTGGGGACAAGTGGCACAGATCTCAGAGTGCCTTACTGCTTTTACCTCACAAATGAGAACGTGTCACTCTGGGCTCTCTCAAAGGAAATGCAGGCCGTGTCAACTGCCAAATTAGGCTTTGACTCTGGAAGCTACTTGAGCTGTATTTAAAAAATATATATGTATATATATTTTCTTATCTTGGCCTCAGTTTACTCATCTACAAACTAGGTTTGATATATATATTCTGAAGTTGTTTAAAGCTGAATTCTTCTCTAAGTATTAGGCAAGAAGAGAAGAAGAGAATTATCTCCAATTCTCCACTCCTTCTCTGGGCTTCATTTGCTGCCTCCATCTCACACCCTTGCCATTTTAGACTTGGGTTTCATTTTCAGCTCCTTCAGCTATAGCTGGAATTTGGGCTTTCTGTATCCTGAGGATAAAACCCTTGGCACTATTTGGCGTGGTTTCTGAGCAGCTCCTAAAGCATGGATCCCTACAAAGGAGATCTGAGCTGGGGAGACGGCTGACAGGGGAAAGCCTAGGAGATTGGGGACGAGGCTCGCCTGTGGAGGATTGCTGGGAGGACGCTGGGGAGAAAGCATCACATAAGCTCAGATGTTCAGGATTTCTAAGGGAATCACGTAGATCGGATAATAATCTTCAGGGAACAGGTTAGTTTGGGTTGCTCCTTCATTAAGAGGTTGACCAGGATTTGGATTAATGAGAGAGCAAGTTAAACCAGCTCTGCTACTCTAGAAAGAGTTGATTCAGTAAACCAGACCTGAAGGACAAAGCCAGTATAACATTTGATCACAGACGTGACAGCTACTTTGGGCATCATCACCTCTCCGAACTTGGAACTGACAATTATGCTATAACATCTTGATCTCTCAGAAAAGTTTAGGAATAAAAAATTCTTAGGTTCTAGTCCTGGTTCTGAAAGTTGAGGTCAATCACTTCTTCCCGTGCCAGCATTTCTCTAACTGAAAAACACAGTTCTTATTTCTCAAGAGGAACATTGACCGACAAAAGATGCGGCAGTCCTGGGGCTGGCCCCGTGGCCGAGTGGTTAAGTTCGCGCGCTCCGCTGCAAGCGGCCCAGTGTTTCGTTGGTTCGAATCCTGGGCGCGGACATGGCACTGCTCATCAAACCACGCTGAGGCAGCGTCCCACATGCCACAACTAGAAGGACTCACAACAAAGAATATACAACTATGTACTGGGGGGCTTTGGGGAGAAAAAGGAAAAAATAAAATCTTTAAAAAAAAAAAAAGATGCGGCAGTCCTAGTTGAAAGATTCCAAATGGAGATGAGGATTGCAATGAACACTACCAGTCCATTTTCTCTGCGTGGAGTCGATATCAGGATATGCTTTGCTTGAGCTCCCTCTACATGCCACAGCCACAGGCCTGTTGCGTTAGCCATGCTGGCTTTCGTCCCTTTCCTTGTTCCTACTCCCAAAAGGCTCGAACTTGGTAGGGTAGAGAAGATTTAGAGATCCTTGTAACCATCTAAGTAAGATTTTCTGGGTGTACAAACATGGAAAACACAAAATTAGGTTTTCAGGTCACTGACAAAATTTAACAACCATTAGCACATTTTCTGGGGAAGAATTTTCATTCCCTTAGGAATTGATGTCTGTCACTGAAACTGTAACACAGTTTCTTTCCCACTGAATGGTTCCACTTTTCTGAGAAGATGTTTGGCAGTAACTGCCCCACTAAGATAAATCTATGATAGGCATTATTTAGAATTTTCTTGAATTTATTTATGGATGTTAGATGTGGAAGATTTCTTGAAAAATGGCAAAAAAAGAAAAAAAAACCAATCAATTGGAAGGCAGTGTGCCCAGCTTCACAGCTACAAATGCTGGGTGATTTTGAGCCAGTCACTTCACCTCTCGGGGACTCAGTTCACACCTTCGTAAAATGAGAGTGTTGAACTAAAAGAACTCTTGAGGTTTCCCAGCTCTCGCATTCAATGCTTCTATGTTTTCAGTATTTGTTGATGTTTTAAATAATATTACTTCATTCCCAGAGGCCCCCTGATCTGCCATACCTCTCTCCAGATTCCTCCACAGATAAATAGTTCCAGGTGGAATTCGTTTAGATTTATTATTATTATTTTAATAGCTACCATATATCCAGTGCTTACTATGTGCAGAATATATATTATCTGACATAATCCATATGTAACCCAAGTAGTAGGCTTACCTTCCTCCATATTTTGGGAGAGTGGAACTTGTCTTAAAACTGTTTCTTGCTCCTACTGGCAGCTGCTTCTCTGGGTTGCATACTCCTCTCCATTGTTCTCGGCTCCCTCTTGGACTACACTCGCTGTGCAGCCAGCCATCTCCTAAAACTCTGAGTCTGTAACCCTCCTTGATTCGATGCTGCTTCTGCTGTGCTGGCATCAGGGGATGGGCAAATGTGGAGCGACATTTTCCTTTCACCTTGTGTCACTTAGTTCCCCCAACTCCACCATACAAGTCTTTGTGTTTATAAAAGATATTACTGCAGAGTTGGGGTTAACTGTTCCTATACGACAGAGGAAACAATAACTCAAAACTGGATGTGAAATATGATGGTGCTCAGAGCCCCACATAAAAGGCAATAAATAAAAAGAAGACAGACGGATGAATGGATGGATGGATGAGGGAGTGGAGCTCCTCGCCACCCCCTTAGGAAGCAGCCCAGTTCGTTCTCCTGTTCCCCGTCTCCAGAGCCTCTCACACGTCCCTCTGACAGGGACACAATCTTTTATTCTCATTTCAAACCTCTGCTCGTCTTTCAGAAAACCACACCTGCAGTCCACAAGAGTTGATCTCCGCTTAGATTTCATCACCTTCCTGCTCCAGGGCAAACCACAGGCCACACAAACCTACAGTGATATGTTCCCCCTAATCGGAGTTACTAAGTCGAGAACAACATCACAGGTTGTTTCAACAGAGCAGTTCGGTGATGAGCCTCCAAAATATCTTAGACAAGTTCGGGGTGAGTTTGGAGCATTCAGGTCCAATCCTATTCGAAGCTTCTCCTCTTGTGTGAGGTCTGGGTATGCCTTCCCCATTCTTCCTATGGTTTTCCTAACTCTAAGACAGAGATTTACACATATCCCCCAACACAAACAATTTTTTATAGAACATGTGGTCTAAACGGAAAACACAAAACACTTTTTTGTTGAATGCAGTGTAACCTACACGGATTCCTTGGCCCGCCACCGAGGCGGTGCTTGACCGTAGGCTGCACGCAGCACCAGTTCTCCTCCGCCTTTCTGCCAATCATGGGAAGAGATGGGCGTGAACAAAACCATGCTTGTTTTCTGCTCCTTCAAACCACAAAACCGTCTCTACATCAAGTAGTGGCCTATACTTTGAATAAGTCAAATTTGTAGACCAGTATCCTCTCTGTTCTCTCTCTAAGGACAAAGGTGTGAGGAATCACTGGTTGCCTGTATCCAGTGCAGATTCCAAAGGACTAGGGGCGAGGGTTGGCTCAGGGTCATCTTTAAGTTACGTTTACAGTAGGTCTTTGGGGCAGCAATTACTATTCTCGTCCTAGGGAACTGAAGCTCCGAGAGTCGAAATGACGGGCCAAAATCATACATCCAAGGAGTAGAATTGCTGAGATCCTCTCACATCAGTGAGATGTTGAAGTCCGTTTGCTACAACAAAATAGAGTTCATGTTGTTTAGAGGTATCTTCTTACTTCAAGAATGGAGAGCACTTCTTTGTTCCTCCTTCCCTTTCTCTGGTGTCTGGGAGATATTCATTCCTTTCCCTGATATCTCATTTTATGCTCTTTCCTCCTATTTTATTCAGTCCTGGGTTAATGCTGCTTCATTGGGATAACAATGTTAAATGTATTTCTGTTCATCTCGAAGTGAATTAAAAAAAAAGCATCTCTCATCCCGTCTAAAGAATACTGGGACTAACCATCAGATAGAGGATGCTTTTGAGAAGAGACCATCCACGTGCCCCAAAGTAAATCCATCCTTCCTGCCTTTACTGAGAAATTATCCATTGAGAACTCGCTGACTTGGTTTACTTCAGTATTTCAAATGAGAGAAGTAGTTGGACCAAGAGAAGGGAAATTCTTGGTTATTGATTTATTAACTGGGATATTTTCTACCTACTTTGATTTTAAGAGTACAGTTCAATGCGTTTTGACAAATGTTCATACCCCTTTAGCATCATCCAAATCAAGAGAGAGAACATTTCCATCATCCTTGAAAGATCCCTTATTCCACTTCCCAGTTAGCATCCCTCTCTGAGAGAGAACGACTGTTCCTATCTCTATAACCAGAGATTACTTTTGCTGGTTCTTGAACTTCATATAAAGTGAATCATATAGTATTGTACTTTTTGGTATCAGGCTTCTTTCCCTTAACATGTTTTTGAGATTCATTCATGTTTTTATCTTTGCTTACTGCATTAATATAAAAATATTCCTCATATTTTCTTCAGGAAGCTTTATAGTTTTAGCTCTTACATTTTTAGGTATATGATTCATCTTGAATTAATTTTGTATGTGATATAAGAAAGGGGTGGAGATTCATTTTTTCCCAAAAAGATACCCAGTTATGCTACTTATCAAAAAGACTTTTTCCCCCATTGGATTTTATTGGTATCTTTTTAAAATAAATCGATTAACTCCATAAGGGTGCATCTATTTCTAGGCACTCTGTACAATTGACCTATTTGTCTATTCTTATGCCAGTAATTTATTGTCTTATATACTGTAATGTCATAGTATGTATTGAAATCAGGCAGTATAAATTCCTTAGCTTTATTCCTCCTCCACAATGCTTTGGCCATTCTAGCTTCTGGGCATTTCCAAATACATTTTAGAATTAGCTTGTCAATTTCTACAAAAGTCTCTGCTGGGATTTCACTTGAGATTGTTTGACTCTATACTTCAAGTTGGGGAGAAATGTGATCATTACAATATTGAAGCTTCGAATCCATGAACGTGGTACACTTCTCAATTTATCTGGATCTTTATTAATTTCTGTAAATATAGATGTCTTTCACACCTTGCATTAAATTTATTCCTATGTATTGTTTTGGGTATTATAAATGGTATTGTTTATTTAATTTTATTTCCCAATTATTTGTTGTTTAAAGATACAAATGCTTTCCTGTTTCATCCTAGGGTTTTTTGCAGATTTCCTTGCTGTTTTTACATTCACCATCATGTCATGTGTGAATAAAGACAGTTCTACTTCTTTTTGTAGAATGTCTATTTGTTCTTGTTCCTTGTGCCCGCTTCTGATTTTTTCCTCACCTTATTGTATTTCCTGTACAGTGTTGGACAGGATTGGTGAGAGCAGAGATCCTTGCCTTGTTCATGATCTTTTGAGAAAAGTGTCCAGTATTTCACATTAAATGTGGTGTATATAACACTTTATCCAATTGAGAAAGTCCCTGTCTACTTCCAGTTTTTAGAGAGTTTTTTAAAATCATGAATGGGTATTGATTTTTATCAAATAATTTTTCTGTATCTATTGTGTTGAGATGACATAGTTCATCTCCTTTATTCTATTAACATGGTGAAGTATGTTGACTGATTTTTGAATGTTGAGCCAACAAACCATTCCAGAGATAAATACCACTTGGGCATGATGTATTATTCTGTTTATTTTGAGTATTCTACTTTATTTCCTCTAATAACTTTTTAGTTGCATGACTTTTTAAAGAATTGCTTTAGAAATTACAATATACTTCCTTAAGTCATCAGAATCTATCTTAAGAATATTTAATTACAACACAAAAATTTCAGATATTTATGACAATATATTTCCAATTACTACCTTTCTCCCTTTTGGTCTTGTTATTGTATATTTTACTTCTATGTATTCTACAAAGCCCATGTTCTTCTGTTACTATCTTTACTCTAAATAGCCAATTGTCTTTAAGATTTAATAATTTATGTGTAGAAAACAAGGGAATATTTTTTAAGTAGTCTTTTTTATTTACTCTTTCTGATGTTTATTCTTTCTTATATGACGGGGTTTCTGATACCATTACCCTTAAGCCTTTAGTAATTTTTAAAATTTTTCTGGTAAGATAGTTTTCCTGGAGATTCTTTCATCTTTTGTCTATCTGAAAATATCTTTATGCCCTTTATTATCCTATTTATATATTGCTAGATTCTATTTGCTAATTTATAATTAAGAATTTCTCTACATATATTCATGAAAGATGTTATCCTATAATTTTTTTTGCATTGCTTTTCTGTTTTATCAGTGCCAGGGTTACCTTGGCCCAAAAACCAAGGGAAAGTGTTCTGTTCTTCTTTATTGTGTGAAAAAGTTTATTATAATATAGGAATTATTTTTTCCTTAAGGAAGAATTTGCAATGGTGCCATTTGGACCTACTGTTCTTCATGGAAAATGTTTTAATTTTTCAAAATTTATTTAAAAGACACCGAGATGCTCAGATTTTCTATTTCTTCTTATATCCACTTCAAAAAACTGTGTTTGTTAAGAGATTTGATCATTTCCTCCAAGATATTAATATTGTTGGCATAAAGTTATTCATCCTCTTACAATCTTCTTAATACTGGTAGCATCTGTAAATGTCTCCTTTTTCATTCTTGAGATTGGTAAGCTGTGCTTTTCCTTTTTTTTTTCTTGATCAGTCTTTCTAAGATTTATAAATTTTATTAATCAAAAAACAAATTTTTAGCTTTGTCAGTTTTTACTATTGTTTATCTTCTCTCTTTTTCATTGATTTAGGCTTTTTATTTTTTGATTTTTATCTACTTTCTTTAATTTGCGCTTATTCTGTTTTGTTTTTTTGTTTTTTGTCTTTTGGTGAGGAAGATTGGCCTTGAGCTAACGTCTATTGCCAGTCTTCCTCTTTTTGCTTGAGGAACATTGTCACTGAGCTAAAATCTGTGCCAATATTCCTCTATTTTGTATGTAGGACGCTGCTATAGCATGGCTTGATGAATGGTGTGTAGGTCGGTGCCCAGGATCTGAATTGGTGAACCCCAGGCCGCTGAAGTGGAGCATGTGAACTTAAACCACTATGCCACTGGGCTGGCCCCTCTTCTTATTCTTTTAGTTAACTGAATTAGTAATTTAGGTGATTGATTTTCAATTTTTTTCTTATATATGCATTTAAACTTGTAAGTTCACTGATAGGTACTGCTTCATCTGCATCACACAAATTTTGATATTTTATACTCTTTTTATCATTTAGTTCAAACTATTTTCTAATTTCTCTTTGACTTCTTCTTTGATCCGTGAGTTATATATACACCTCTGTTATTTAGTTTACAGATGTAGTTTTGTTTCTATTTTTTATTTTAATTCTATTGTGTTCTGAGAGCATACTCAGCTGGATTTCAGTTCTTTAAAATGTTGGGACTTATTTATAATCAAACATATTGTCTATCCTGGTGTATGTTCTAAGTACACTTGAAAAGACTTTACTTTTTTTTTTTTTTTTTTAGGAAGATTAGCCCTGAGCTCACATCCGTGCCCATCTTCCTCTACTTTATATGTGGGGTGCCTGCCACAGCATGGCTTGATGAGTGGTGCGTAGGTCCACATGCGAGACCCAACTGGTGAACCCGGGGCCGCCAAAACAGAATGTGTGAATGTAACCGCTGCACCACCAGGCTGGCCCCTGAAAAGACTTTATATATTGGAAACACGAAAGATGGAAGTCTATAACTATCATTGAGGCCAAGCTGGCTAATAGTGCTGTTCAACAATTCTATATCCTTACTGCTACTCTTCTTTTATCGAGAGAAGAATAACAAAACCTCATATTATGATTATGATAAGATGATGCTTGTTTATCTTTTCTTTTATATCATTTTTTCAATTCATATACTTTGAAGTATGTTAGAGCACATAAATTTACGTTATTATGTCCTCCTGGTGAATTGTCACTTTTATAATTATGAAATAGCCCCCATTATATCTTCGTTGCCCCTTCTCTTTGACATTAATGCAGCTACAACAGCTTTCTCTTGAGAAGTGTTCTCTGGGTATATATATTTTCCATCCCTTTACTTTCAGTGTGTCTGTGTCTTTATATTTAAATTGTGTCTTTTGTAAAGACCATATAGCTTTTTGTTTTACGCAGTCTGACAACTAATGCCTTTGAATTACAGTATTCAGTTCGTTTATATTTAATATGTTTGTAGATATGGTTGAGTTTAATTCTGCCATCTTGTGATCTGTTCTCTATCTGTCCCACTTGTTCTTTGTTCTGTTCTTCTTCATTTCTGGCCTTCTTGTGGATACCTCTTTATTTGATTTCTTTAGTCATTATTTAGAGATTATAGCATGCATCTTCAACTTAATGCAGTCTATCTTAAATTGATATTCTATCACTTCACACATATAATAATTTATAACTATAATTATACTTTTAATTTCTTTTTCTCTTTCACTTTGGATAATTTCTATTGACATGTCTTTGAATTAATTCATTAGTTCCATTTTTTTTACTATGCCTAATCTGTTGATAAGCCAATGCTATAAATGTCTTATCTAACCTTTTGTATTTTTAATAATCTTTTTATTTTAGGACAGTTTTACACTTACAGAGAAATTGTGAAACTAGTACAGAAAATTCCCTTACACATCTAGTTTCCCCTATTTACATCTGACTTTAGTATGGTACATTTGTCACAATTAGTGAACCAATATCGATATATTCATATTAACTAAAATCCATATTTTATTCAGATTTTCTCAGTTTTTCCTTAATTTTATTTTTCTGTTCCTTGATCCCATCCAGGCATCCAGAATACCACACTACATTTAGTTGTATATTGCCCTAAGTTTCTCTTCGCTGTGGCATTTTCTCCAGATTTTCATTGTTTTTGATGACCTTGATGGTTTTGAGGAGCTCTGATTAGATATTTTGTAGAAAGCCTGATGTTTGCCTCATGATTATGCAGGGGTTATGGCTATTTGGGAGGAAGACCACAGAGATAAAACGCATCTTATCACATTGTGAAAAGGCTCAATACTCTTAACATGACATCAATATTGATGCCAACTCTGCTCACCTGGCTGAAGTCATGTTTGTCAGGTTTCTCCCATGTAAGTTACTCTTTTTCCCCCTTTCCATCCTGTCCCCTTTGGAAGGATGCCACCGTGTGCAGTCCACACATAGGAAGCTATGCTCTGCCTCCTTGAAGAATAGTTGAAATTGTTCTGTGTAGGAGATTTGTCTAGACTCTTCCATTTATTTATTTATTCAATCATTTATTTATATCATCATAGACTCATGGATATTTATTTCATACTTTGGGTTATAATTCAAACCTACTTTACTTATTTTGTTGCTCAAATAGTCTCAACTTTGGCCATTGGGGGCCTGACATGTCACATCAGTGTGTGTGTGTGTGTGTGTGTGTGTGTGTGTGTGTGTGTGTGTGTATCTAAGCACTTACTTCCCTTTTTAGCACTTGTTTAGTTTTACTACCAGATGCTCCAGGCTCATCTAGTATATTTCCTCCCCAACTCCTGAAATCACCAATTTCTCCAGGAAGTTTTGGTTCCTTTTATTGAAGAATGGTATTAGAAACCAAAATCTAGGCACTAGGTATGCTCATTGCTATTTGGATCGTGTTGCCTCTAGGCTCAGATGACAGACCAAGGAGATATATGTGGATATACTAAATCATGTATATAAAATATATCTATACATCTCTAAATATTTTATATGTAATCTTTTGTATCTATTTATTTTAAGCATGAGTTCATACTGATGTCCCCATCCTAATCCATTACCAAATTGATCATTCTAATCTCCTCTCCTTGCTTAAATGTAATTTTCCACTCCAACAATGAGAAACTTGTCTCCCACCATCGACCATCAGCTTACTTAATGGCTCAATTCCAGTATACATGTATAGTTTTTTCAAAACTGTTACCTCATGCTGCCATAGAAATAACTTTAGCAACTAGAGTAGAGTTCTTATATACAATTCATTTTGGCTTTAGTGTTACAGGTTCCACTCATGTCAAAAGTTAGCTCAGCACTTTATTTTCCTATCCCTTTGAGGAAAGTTGTTTCATACATTTGTAATACAGTTAGATTCTTTTGTCACACTCAACATTCCATCCTGGGATCATTTGACCTAAATATATATAAACAAATATTTATATTTGTTTTTTTGTGTAAGGAAGATCGGCCCTGAACTAACATCTGTTGCCAATCTTCCTGTTTTTGCTTGAGGAAGATAGTTGCTGAGCTAACATCTGTGCCAGTCTTCCTCTATTTTATGCAGGATGCCACCACAATGTGCTAGGTCCACGCCCAGAATCCAAACCTGTGAACCCCAGACCACTGAAGCAAAGTGTGCGAACTTAACCACAATGCCACCCAGCCAGCCCCCTAAATATAATTTTAATTTGCATACTCTAAGCTTCATGCTCTGTGTTGCAAGGTCTATGGAATTTGACAAATGCATGGATTCTTGCATCCACCATTACGGTATCATACAGAACAGTTTCATCACCTTAAAAAATACACCTGTGCTTCACCTATTCAATTCTCCCTACTGCCCTCAAGCCTCTGGAAACCACTTTTCCATTTAAAATCTATAGTTTGGTTTTTCTGAATGCATATAAATGTAATCACGTACAGGCATATGTTGGAGATATTGCGGGTTCAGTTCCAGGTCACTGCAGTAAAGTGACCAGCACAATAAAACGAGTTGCACAAATTTTTTAATTTCCCAGTGCATACAAAAGTTATGTTTGGGCTGGCCTGGTTGCAGAGTGGTTAAATTTGCATGCTCTGCTTCAGCAGCCCAGGGCTCATGGGTTTGGATCCCAGGCATGGACCTACACATGGCTCATCAAGCCATGCTGTGGTGGTGTCCCATATACAAAATAGAGGAAGATTGGCACAGATGTTAGCTCAGGGCCAATCTTCCTCACCAAAAAACAAAACAAAACAAACAAAAAGTTATGTTTACACTATATTGTAGGGATTAAGTGTGCAATAGTATTACATCTAATTAAAAAATACTGTACTGCCAAAAATTGGTAGCTATCACCTGAGACTTCAGTGAGTCGTGATCTTTTTGCTGGCTGCTGACTGATCAGGGTGGTGGTTGGTGAAGATTGGGGTGGCTGTGGCAATTTCTTAAAAGAAGGTGGCCGTGAAGTTTGCCACATCAATTGACTTCTCCTTTCATGAAAGATTTCTCTGTAGCATGAGATGCTGTTTGATAGCGTTTTACCCTCAGTAGAACTTCTTTCAAAATTGGGTCAATCCTCTCAAACCCTGCTGCCGCTTTATCAACTAGGTTTGTGTCGTATTCTAAATCCTTTGTTGTCATTTCAACTATCTTCACAGCATCTTCACCAGGAGTAGATGCCATCTCAGGAAACCACTTTCTTTGCTCATCCATAAGAAGCAGCCTCTCATCCATTGTAGTTTTATCGTGAGATGGCAGCAATTCAGTCACATCTTCAGGCTCCACTTCTAGCTCTTGCTATTTCCACCACATCTGCAATGACTTCCTCCACTGAAGTCTTGAACCCCTCAGAGTCGTCCACGAGGGTTGGAATCAACTTCTTCCAAACTCCTAGTAATGTTGATAGTTGCCCTCTTCCCAAGAATCACAAATGTTCTTAATGGCATCTAGAATGGTGAATCCTTCCTGGAAGGTTGTCAACTGACTTTTCCCAGATCCATCAGAGGAATCACTATCTATGGCAGCTATTGCCTTAGAAAAATGTATTTCTTAAATAGTAAGACTTGAAAGTTGAAATTACTCTTTGATTCATGGACTGTGGAGTGGATGTTGTGTTAGCAGCATGAAAACATCAGTCTCATTGTGCGTCTCCATCAGAGCTCTTGGCTGACCAGGTGCATTGTCAGTGAGCAGTAATATTTTGAAAGGAGTCTTTTTTTCTGAGCAGTAAGTCTCCATAGTGGGTTTAAAATATTCAGTAAACCATGTTGTAAACAGATGTGCTGTCATCAAGGCTTTCCTGTCCCATTTATAGAGTACAGAAGAGTAGATTTAACGTAATTCTTTTTTTTCTTTTTTAAATGGTGGATTTGGAAGGGGACTATTTTTATTTATTTATTTATTTATATTTTTTTCTTAAGATTGGCACCTGGGCTAACAACTGTTGCCAATCTTCGTTTTTTTTTTTTTCTGCTTTATCTCCCCAAACCCCCCCTGTACATAGTTGTATATCTTAGTTGCAGGTCCTTCTAGTTGTGGGATGTGGGACGCCGCCTCAACGTGGCCTGACGAGCAGTGCCATGTCTGCACCCAGGATCCGAACCCTGGGCCTCTGCAGCGGAGCACGCGAACTTAACCACTCGGCCATGGAGCCGGCCCCTAACATAATTCTTAAAGGCTCTAGGATTTTTGGAATGATGAACAGGCATTGGCTTCAACTTTAAAGTCACCAGCTGCATTAGCCCCTAACAAGAGAGTCAGCCTGTCCTTTGAAGCTTTGAAGCCAGGCACTGACTTCTCCTCTCTAGCTATGAAAGTCCTGGATGGCATCTTTCTTCAGTATAAAGCCATTTCTTCTACATTGAAAACCTGCTGTTCAGTGTAGCCACCTTCACGAATTATCTTCGTTAGAGCTTCTGGACAACTTGCTGCAGCTTCTACATCAGCACCTGCTGCTTCGCCTCACACTTTTATATTATGGAATGGCTTCTTTCCTCAAACCTCATGAACCAACCTCTGCCAGCTTCAAACTCTTCTTCTGCAGCTTCCTCCCCTCTCTCAGCCTTCACAGAATTGAAGAGTTAGGGCCTTGCTCTGGATTAGACTTTGGCTTAAGTAAATATTATGGCTGGTTTAATTTTCTATCCAGACCACTAAAACTTTCTCTATATTAGTAATAACGTTTTTTGCTTTCTTATTATTTGTTCACTGGAGTAGCATTTTAATTTCCTTCCAGAACTTTGTCTTTGCATTCACAGCTTGGCTAATTGTTTGGCACAAGAGGCCTAGCTTTCATCCATCTCAGCTTTCAACGTGCCTTCCTCACTAAGCTTGAGCATTTCTAGCTTTTGATTTAAAGTGAGAGATGTGTGACTCCTCCTTTCCCTTGAACACTTAGGGGCCATTGTAGGGTTATTAATTGGCCTAATTTCAATACTGTTGCGGCTCAGGGAATAGGAAGGCCCGAGGAGATGGAGACAGAGGGGAAAACAGCAGGTCTAAGGAGAAGTCAGAACACACACTGCATTTATTGATTAAGTTCACTGTCTTATATGGATGTGATTCATGGCGGTCCAAAACAATTACAACAGTAATAGCAAAGATCACTGATCGCAGATTACCATAACAAATATAGTAATAATGAAAAAGTTTGAAATATTGTGAGAATTACCAAAATGTGATGCAGAGACATGAAGTGATTGAATGCTGTTGGAAAAATGGTGCCAATAGACTTGCTCCGTGCAGGGTTGTCACAGCTTTCAATTTGTAAAAAACTCAATGTCTGCAAAGTGCAATAAAGTGAAGCACAATAAAACAAAGTACACCTGTAGTATGTAGACTCTTCAGACTGGATTCCTTAACTTGGGAATCTATGCATTGAAGATTAATCCATGTCTTTGCTTAGCTTAATACCTCCTTCCTTTTTATTGCTAAATAGGATCTCATTGTATAAATATACTGTAGATTGTTTATCTATGGACATCTATGAAGATGTCATCCAGAACATCTTGTAAGACTTGAAGAACATCTTACTTGCTTCTAAGTGTAGGTGATTATGAATAAAGCTGCTATAAACATTCCTAGACTTTTTTTTTTTTTTTGAGGAAGATTGGCCCTGAGCTAACATATGTGCCAGTCTTCCTCTATTTTATGTGGGATACCACCACAGCATGGCTTGACAAGTGGTGCTAGGTCTGTGCCCGGGATCTAAACCTGCAAACCCTGGGCCGCAGAAGTGGGGTGCATGAACTTAACCACTACACCACCAGAACAGCCCCCTTAGGCTATCTTTTTTGTGGGCATAAATTTTTAAAACAGTTGAGTAAATACCTAGAAGCCCTGGATCGTATGGGAAGACCATGTTTGGCTTTATATGAAACTACCAGTCTTCTTAAGTGGCTGTACCATTTTGCATTCCCACCAGAAATAACTGAGAGTTTCTGTCCCTCTATATCCTCACCAGCAACTCTTCTCATTGTGTTGTGTTGTGTTGTGTTGTGTTTTTGGATCTTTGGTTTGGTGTTTGTCACTAAGTTTGGAAAATTTTCAGCCATTATTACTTCAAACATTTCTTTTGCTCTTGTATTCTAATTATACATATTTTAGCCCTTTTGAAGTTATCCCACAGTTTTTGGGTGTTCTATGCTTTCAGTTTGGCAAGGTTGTATTGACCTGTCTTTCAGCTCGCCTGTTCTTTCCTTGGCTGTGTTGAGTTTACTGATAAGACCATCGGAGGCACTCTTCATTCCTGTTACAATGTTATTGATTTTGTAGAATTTATTTTTTATTCTTTCTTAGAATTTTCATCTCTCTGCTGACATTACTCGTCTTTTTTTCATGTTGTCTACTTTTTCTCTTAGATCCCTTAACATATGAATTGTAGTTATTTAAATTGCCTGCTCGATAATTCCAACATCTATGTCATTTCTGAATTTGATTTTGATGATGACTTTGTCTCTTTAGATGGTTTTTTCCTTGCCTTTTGATATGCCCTGCAATTTATTGTTGCTAGCAAGACATGTTGTGTTGGGTCATAGGAATTTATGTGAGGATTTATGGTAACTTGGTTAGGAGTCAGGCTGTGTTTCATGTTTGTTGCAGCTAAAGGTGTGAGAGGCTTCAAGTTCCTCCAGTGTCATTTTGTCTTTCCTCTTGACTTTGGGCTTCCCTAAGTCATTCTTCTTAGAGAGAACACTTTCAGCTAGAATCCGGTTATACTGGAGCCCTGCCGACAGTGGTAATGTGTGGAGGAGAGAGGGGGTTCTACAGTATGATTACATATCAGTGCTTTAGTGGGCCTGTTTGTGTTTAGTAGGCCATATCTTCTCCAATGCTGTGGCATTTTCTGTCCCTTTGGTCCCCTACTCTTTTCTCTGGCTGAAGTATTCCCTGTCTATTAACTTGACCCCTTTTGACCATGTTTTCTGTTTTTTGTTTTCCTTAGGTGAGATAGGAAGGCTAGGGGGGTTAGAGAGAAAAGAATGCCCTTCCCCCAGTTGGGATATGACTCTGACAAAGTCTTTTTCCTGGAAAAAGCACTTATGATTGAGAAAACTCTGGGTGTGTTTCACATTACATTTTCCCTTTTCCTGCCAAAACCATTAGGGATCTTTCTTAGATCTTCACTGTGAGAACCTGGTGGGATTCCTTGAGTTAAAGCCCATGAATGTGTAGGGGCCACCTTTAGGACTGTGGACCCCAGGAGTTTCTCTCTCTCAAACTAGTCCATGCTTAGTCGGCAGCTAAGTGAGTTTGTGTCTCTAGCAGCTTCTGCTCCAGGTGAGCAGGTCTCAGCTATGTCTCTCTGGATGAGCCTCTTTCTCTCAATTTTTGGATAGTGGTTTACCCTTCCATCTCAGTTCACTGTAGGTCCAAGAAGAGTCATTGAGTTTTAGCTTATCCAGCTGTTTCCTTTTGTTAAGGATAGAAGTGATGATTTTCAAGCTCTTTATGTGACAGAGCTGAAATCAGAAGTCCTGATGTATTTTTTTCCAGTTGTAGAATTGTAATTTGACTCTTTTTAGAGTTTTTATTTCTATACTGAAATTCCACATATGTTTATCCATTTTGTCCATCTTTTCCTGTCATTTCTTCGCTTAGTCATAATCACTACTTTAAGTCCTTATCTGCTCATTCTAATATTTTGACCATCTATAAAGTTTTCTATTGACCTTTTTTTCCTTTTGATTGTAGATCACATTTCCCTAATTCTTTACACGTCTAGTAACTTTTTTGCTTACTGGGTATTAAGTATAATATGTTGTAGAGACTGTGGATTGTGTTATTTTCCTCTAAATACTGTGTAGTTTTTTTCTGACAGAAGGTTAAAAAACCCAGCTGTTCAACTTGATTTGGGAGAAGATTTGTTTAAGCCATTTGTTAAGACCTAACTATTTTAGTTTTGTCCTTATTCTTGAAGTAGAGGTCAGCAAACTTTTTTGGTAAAGGCAAAGATACTATGTGTTTTATGCTTTGTGGGCCAAGTGATTTATTTTGCGGTTACTCAGTTCTGCAGTTGTAGTATGAAAGCAGCCATAAGTAATACACACGTGAGTATGGCAAAATTTGAGCCTCAAGTGCCCAGATTTGTCCCATAGATCATTTGTTTGTTGACTGCAGCTTCAAGCATAGTCATTAGTCTTGGGATATGGTCCTTATTCCAAAGATGTGGACTTTTCGAGTTTCACTAAAAAGCCCATGGTATTTATCAATTCTCTCTACTGAGAAGGACTTCAACTCCAAACTCTCTCATACTCTCTACTACCACATAGTTGCTAAAATCTCTATCAAGTTATTTATTTAGCTTTCCAACTGCTGCTCTTTGATGGGTTCCTTGGGGTTATTGGTCTAAATATGAATAGTTTAGAAGTCAGTAAGGGGAATTTTTATGCAAATTTTCTGGCTTCCTGCTCCATATCTTTGGAGATTGTCTCCCATCACTTCTAGGAAACTGTGGCAGCCCTGAACTCTGGATTCTGCTTTTTTCAGCTAAGACTATCACCTCCTCCTTGTATTCTCTTTCCCTGTGTGCAGATGAGAAGTGGCAAGTGCCTTCAGGGGGAAGAGCACTTAGAGATAGAGCTCGCCTGGGTTTCTTCTCTTCTTTCATATTTCACGTCCCTTGCAGTTTCTGCCATCTTCAGATTGCTCTACAAACCTTTTAAATAGTTTATGTTTATATTTCATCCAAAATTTACCATTGTTATTGGCGGGAAGGTGGTCTCATACAGTGGTTCTTAGAGCAGTTAGGATATTTAATTCCAATGTGATCTCATAGGTTGGTGTGAACTACTTGATGACTACACCACCATCCAGTATATGGGAGTCTCTTTGGTAGATTCAGAAAGCTGATTGTGTCAGGTGGATCTATCTCTATTAACCAATCACAAGAGTAACGTACAAAATCAGAAAGCCATTTTATTAATTTCCCAAGATGAATAGGACTTGGATCAGAGTCCTCACAGCTGCATGATCAACAACTTTCTTTTCCTGTAGGCAAACCTACCTGGGAAGTCAAATTACAACTAGGCATTTGTTTGCAGAGCATGAAATCAGAAAAGGAGAAATTGGTTGGATGTTTAATGGAATCAAGCTAGTACAGCCTCAGGTGTACATGCCCACAAAATGGAAAACCTGGCAATGGAATGAGGCTCCTCCACGTCTATCGACTGAGCTGCTTTTCTTCTGATGGCTCTTGTTTATCTCTGTGCAGTTCTTTTTTCTGGACTTGCATGGCTGTCCTGTAGCCCTGTCCAATGACACTATTCTTTAGTAAGAATGTTAATAACGTTAACATGATTGCACATTGTGCTGGCCTGAATGCTATTCTATTTCTTTCTTTTGACTGTTCAGATATGATAAAAGAAGAAAAAAAAATCCTGTATTTATTCATTCAAAGTTCAATTCTAAGAGAAATATTTTATTTCTTTAACGTTCAAAATCTTGGAGAAGGTCTTCCAACATTTCCCAAGCAGGGACTATAGTATTTACCCCTTTGGGTTTGAAGACGAAATGGAATAACACATGTAGTGCTTCTGGCACTTATTTGATAAGCATTAAAAAAAAGTCCTTTCGTTTCCTTCCCCTTACTCAATGAAAACAGGTGTTGAAGAAAACACATGCATTTTCTCTTGTACGTTCTTCACACAATAATAGTTTTCTTAAGTTTTTGCTGGCCGGAAAAACAAGGGTCCTGAAAGCATTTTTCAATCGCAAGCCTCGGTGAAAATTAAAAGACAAAATAATACGAAAACCTTAAGGCTTTTAATTACTAATTGACATTCACAAGACACTGGTAAATCAGAACCTTATTTCCCCCAATAAATATCAGCATTAGAACATCGTATGTTCTGAATTCTGTCAATCATTAGGAGATCTAAGCCGAGGATCTCAGGGTTTTTCTTGGTGTGCTCTTGGTGCTGAATTTAGAAACTGGGCAGTTATCCCCTGCAGCAGCAGATTTAAAGTATACATAAGATAATTATGAAGATACAGAGATATACATATATGTATATTATAACACAACTCATTATACATCCATTGCTATTCATAATAGTTAAATATCTGCTATGTGGAAAACACTGGGATAATTTTAATTTATTTCATGTAACCCTCACAGCTCTATTAGATAGGTTTGTTTTCATTTTCCAGAGGAGGAAACTGGTACAGAGTGGGCTCCACATAAGTGTTTGACTGACTGTGAGTAGGGGTGGGGGGGTAGTAACTGGCTCGAAGGCACAGATCCAGCAAGCCTCAAGGCCGGAATGTAAACCGCTCATGTCTAGCTCTAAGGCCTATGTTTATTCCAATACTTCACAATTCCTCTTAGTAACATATTTCATCATAGCTAAGGCTTGCAGAGATCACAGTTAAAGGAATGATTCTAATAGTGTGGGGCCCTGGAACAGATTAGGAACGAGTTATCTAGAAAGGAGAAAGGTTTTGGTGATGCCCATCAGAAACAAAAGCTGTGTCTACTTTATCCTATTCCAGGATTAGCAGAGATACCTTTCAAATGGAACTTCTGTAACTCCCAAGCTAATACAAAGATTATTTATAACAAGAAAAGTTTTCCTCTTTTCGAAAAGCATTGTGTTAAATGCAAAGACACAGAAGAAGGAGTCAGAAATCCTTGAGTAATTCATAGATCCTGCTTGGCCTCAGTTTCCTCATTCATCAAATGTGGGACTTAGTCCAGATGATCTTTAAGGTCTAGGAGTTCAGGGCTCTCTGCCTCAATCACATCCATTCTTTTCTCATGACCTACTTTCCCAGCTGCATTCTAATGGAACAGATTGACAACAGCAATCACAGAGTCAAATTCCCATTTAAAACACAAGTCTTGTTATTTTGGTACCAATTACAAGGTTATGGATCATGCTTAAAGGTGTTTAATATGCTGTAATGTTTAGACACACTTGGCTCCAACATTTATGGGAGCTGTTTGTAGCAACAAGCAGCATGCTCTCACTCCGTAAGTATGCGAGACTGCTGCAGAAACAGTGCAGATGGCCGGGAAGAAAGAGCCTCAAACTGGCTACAAAGAAGGGCAGCAAGTGTTTTTGGCCGCACTGTAGTTTTACCTACTGACTAATTTCTCACAGCCAGAGCCTGCTTTTATAGGTGCATATTCTGTTGATGCTTCTTACTTTGTTTCAATGCCTGATGTAGAGTATTTGTAATAACAGTAAGAGGCATTTTATGGCCTTGTATAGCCATATTTTGTTTGGGACTCATATATTTTTTAATGAGACCACAGTTCCGTGACAGTGTTCCTGTTTATCTCTTCTCACCATATCAAGGTGACAGGTGACAGGAAAGTGCCCGAAGACGTCGGGTGATGCAGTGGTGAGAGGAGAGAGTGTAGCTGCCCATAAGCCCAGAAGTCGTAGTTCTGTTAGAGTCCTTGAGGAGTTGGATTCCTGAGACAAAGCCAGTATATCTCTTAAAAACCTCTACTCAAACATGTTCTTAAATACTGAGAAGGAAGTGAAATGGACAGTCCATTTAAGACCCAGATTCCTGGCTGAAACCAAGCTTTATAGCTTGGAGTTGGAAAGGCTTTCGCAGAGAAATCCCTCTCAGCATTCACTGGTTCACAAACACTGGGCGTGCCAGATAACATTTTCCGTGTTGAAAATAGGCAGCCACGTGCTTCTCTAACATCTCCCTTTAAAAAGAAAAAAGAAAAAGAAGAGAAAAAGAGAGAAAAACCCTCACTGTCTTGGTCACAGATCCTTGAACTGAAGCCTTCATGTTGATGGAGAAGAAACTGGACTTGAAGGGACTAGTTTGACCAAATAAAATGTATAAAGTGGCAAAAAAATATATTACAGGATTGTCAGAGAGAGAAGGATTCGAGGAAGCAGAATAAGTCAGAATAAGTCAGCCTTAACACGCAGGGTTCAGTTTAATTCAGGTGGACATTCTGAGCATCCTCGCAGGGTTCGTGCTAGGCACTCGGGATGCCAGGCAAAACGAGCTATGGTCACCCTCCCCAAAAAGTTTACCTCTAAAGTAAGCGACAGCCAGCGGGGCCAAATGGCCTGTTTTTGTACTGCCAGTGAACTAAAAATGGGTTTTACATTTTTAAAAGATGGTAGAAAAATAGAACAAGGAAATACAAAACTTAAAATGAAAAAGAGATGCAAAACCGTTACATGGCCTGCAAAGCTAAAACATTTAGTCTCTGGCCTCTTACAGAAGTTTGCTGACCTCTGTTCCACAGGAAAGTCAGATCATTGAACGTGAATTACAGTCAAAGTGACAGGGCTAGGGCGGGGTAAATGTGTGGTTTATCAGGTCCAGTAGAGAGGCATCCAGCCCAGATTTGAGAAATAAGTGAAGACTCCTCAGAGTAAGTGGCAACTCACCTGGCATCTAAAGAATGGGTAGAAATTAAGTAAACCCAGAAAGATGGTGGACCTGAAGAAAGAACATTCAAGGCAGACCAAGGCGCGGTCTAAATATGGAGAGAAGTTTGGTGAGGCAGGAACGTAGAGGGAAAATGAGGAGTCAGAAGCAATAAGGCTACATAAGACGGAAACAGGGGTGTTGGCTCCTTTGCCAGGTCCAGGTTGTATCTACTATAAACCGACTGTTTTTTGATGACCTAACCCTTTTCTCACAGTCTGTTGAGATCAAAGCATATCTCTTGCCATGACTTCAAGGGAGAGTACTGAAGCCAGCATTCCGGCTGACCCAGAAAAGGGTCTGAATCTGTAGACTCAGGCACAATGTGTCCTTCAGTCGAGACAGGCCCGGGTATCACCAGCTCACTGCCGTTTCTCTAATGATGCTGTTCCACCACCCAGGCTGCTGAAGCCCTGAGCCATCACGGGCTTCCTTTCCCACTGCCTCCCAAATTCAAAACCTCAACTCTCCTCCCCTCCTGCAGCCTCCTCTAGGGACCCAGAAGCCCCTCCTTCTTGACCCCCCAATACAAAAGGTCTGAGAAAACTCTTTTTTCTGGACAAAGGAGCTTCCATTACATTGTTTGTCATCAGCCAGATAAGGCTTAGACTTATGAGATGACACTGGAAATACTGAAAGGTGAACATATTTGGAAAATTTATAGCAAATTCGCTTTCCATAGTGACCGACTTGGGTGTTCAAGAAAACACAACTTTGTTTTCTCTAATTCAGTTGGACATGTGACTCCCAGCCCAGTCTGCCAGTTTACGGTAGGCGATTCAAAGGAAACTAAGTTCCTTTTGGAATTACCCGAGATCGTTTTATGGACTAACCTTGCTCCTTCGGTATTTTACGTCCTCCATTGAGATCCCCCTCCCTCCACTTTCCCGGGGGAGATGATCTGAGTTCCGAGGGCTTGCAGAGCGTGAGAAAGGAGATGGGCCTGTGGTCATCAGCATTCATCTGGGGGCCTCTGCTGAGATGCACAACCCTCATTAGTCTTTGGTTATTGCCACCTATTCCTGCACATCTGAGACCTCACAGTCCCCACTCCACTCTGAAATCCAGCCGGTGAAGGTCACTCTCTTCCTCACCATGAAAGCCTGCCCTCAGCCAGATCTGAGCCACTCTGAGGACACAAAAATGTTCAGGGTCCCCCAGGAATGTCGCAGGCCCACTCTGCCTAAAGACATCTAACCACCATTGCTTGTTTCCTTTCTTTTTTAATTGAGGTAAAATTTACATAGCATAAACGTAATCATTAACCATTTTAAAGTGTGCAATTCAGTGTCATTTAATATATTTATGATGTTGTGCAACCATCAACTCTGTCTAGTTCCAAGACATTGTCCTCACCCCAAAAGGAAACCCACACCCTTCAGGAAGTCATTCCTCATTCTCCCCTTCCCCAACCCCTTGCTACCCCCAATCTTCGTTCTGTCTCTACGAGTTAACCTACTCTGGATGTTTCATATAAATGGGGTCATACATGGGACGTTTTGTGTGTGGCTTTGTCTACTCAGCATAAGATTTCAGAGTTTCATCCACGTTGTAGTATGTGTCAGTAATTTATTCCTTTGTATGGACAAGTAATATGCAGTTGTATGGTTAGTAAACTATAGTTTGTTTGACTGACATTTGGATTGTTTCTGCTTTTTGGCTCTTGTGAATTGTGTAGCTATGAACATGTACGGATATGTATTCATTTGAGCACCAGTTTTCCATTCCTTGGTATGTATACCTAGGGCAGGAAGTACTGGGTTTTAGGATAATTCTAAGTTTAACTTTCTGAAGAACTGTTACACTGTTTTCCACAGCAGTTGTACCATTTTTTATTCCTCTATTTTAGTTTTTCAGCCCTGAAGATAAGCTGATGCAAAAGATTTCTGTTCTAATTTGATGCCTCCTTGAGCTGCACCAGGAACTCAGACACAAGCACCTTATGTTTGGCGAATCCCCCAGATCCACTGTCCATTGTCCTCAGCACCAGGAGCTCAGTGAGGGGCAGCAGGGAGCAGGGACCCACCAGAATGTGCAGTCTAGGCATGTTCTTTGCACTTGTGTTCACATCAGCTGGTTCAACTTGGTCACTTTTGGTTGGGAACACTATACTTATGTCCTCGTGTCTTCTTTCCTTTTTTGTTCTTTAGAGTATATATACTTCATTCTGTGAGTATCCCAGTTAGGGCCTTATTCTTTGGTACTCAAAGCCTCTCGCCAAAAGGATCCCAAATCTCGTAATGAAAAGTTTTAACTTTCAGGACTTTACCCCAGCTCTCAGTGCCAAGAATGTATTGTGATTTCAAAGACAAGCACTTGATTCTATTCTCAGCTCTACCCAGGCCTCCCCATGAAGACAGAGGACGCTGAAAGCCATCACTGCTTTCTTGATAGTGAGGACAGCAAACATGGGAAATACTTGATTGATATCTCAAAATCTTACCCTGCTAATCTGTTTTTGTGTAATAGAAATAAAAGAATTTAGTGATTGATTGGATGCTTCAGGGAAAGACAGGGAGAAGTTAAGGATGTAGCCACATTTATGGCAATCACAGGAAATGACTGGAAACCAGAAAGGGGGACTTATTGGTGGAAAGACATTAAGTTTAGTTTTAATATTTGGTTTAATGTTCAAGAGAACAAGGATTTGAAGATATTCGTAGAGAGTGTTTGAAGTGATATATTGTGGAATCTAAGATGAAAGGAAGTGAAAATATAAAAGCTAATATTTAGGGAAAAACTAGAAAATTCAAAGAACTAGATGTACCCATGAAACTGAAAACCAATTATAGATTTTTACTGCCAGGATTGGATTGGAACCAATCCTTCTTCTTTGGACAACTGGAAAAGCTGGACAAAATTAAAGAAAATGTTCTGCTGGAAATCAAGAGAGACATGACAAGAGAGTGAAGAATTATTGGGCCAGGGACTGGCCTGGTGGCATAGTGGTTAAGGTCTCACACTCTGCTTCCATGGCCCAGGGTTACAGGTTTGGATCCCAGGTGCGGACCTGGCACTGCTCATCAGGACATGCATGTGGTGACAAAATAGAGGCAGACTGGCACAGATGCTAGCTCAGGGACAATCTTCCTCAAGCAAAAAGAGGAAGATTGGCAACAGATGTTGGCTCAGGGCCAATCTTCCTCACCTGCCACCTCCCCCCAAAAAAGAATTATTGGGCCAGGATTAGAGTAAGACGAACTTAGAATTTGGAGCATCTGAGGTTGTTTGTTGATTCCCAAAAAGGCAGCCGAAAGGCTGAGTTGCTGGGCAGTGATTTTGACAGCTTTGTGGGGCCAAGGGGACACGAATTGGCATTCCAGGCCTGTTAAGGTGGAGGGTACTGCTGAAGCCCTTCATTTTGGTTTGGATTCCAATTGGCTTTCTCCACAGAGGAGCCACGGGTCAGAAATAGACCAACCCTCCCAAGGATTTCACCCTAGCTTCCAGTCATCTCGGTCCTTGAAATTAGACCATGGTAATTCTGGATCGATACACTTCCTGTCAGCTGGTAGACAGAGCTCTTCGTTAGAAGATAACATCATTCAAAGCCTCACATTATTTCTACAAACTATTTTGCAAATACAATATCCAGTGCGCACAAGCGCAACAAGTGCACAAAGAAACAAAATTGCAGTCTTGTGTCGCTTAATGATGGGGATATGTTTTGAGAAATGCATCTTTAGGCAATTGCATTGTTGTGCAAACATCATAGGGTGTACTTACACAAACTTAGATGGCATCGCCTACTACACACCTAGGCTATATGGTACTAATCTTATGGGACCACTGTCATATACGCATACCTGAAGTGCATCGTTGACCAAAATGTCATTGTGTGATGCATGACTGTACTTGTTAAAGGTATTTTATTTTCCACTGATTAAAAAAATACTGTATATATATATACATATAGAGACATTGTGCTACAGTACTATTCTAGGACACTGGTAATTTCTGTTTCTTGATCTGCATTCTGGTTCCATGTGTGTATTCACTTTGAAAACTCAAAAAAAAAAAGCATTATTTGCTGACAATAAAAACTGAAAGAGTCAAAAGGGCATATGATGAAAAGCACATCTCTCCAGTCCTCCATTTTTTCACAAGAGGCAAATACTGTTACCAATATTTAGGTATCTTTATAGATATTCTGTATATAAACATTAGATGTGTGTGTATGAATGTAGATATATAATTGAAGTGCCAAAGGATATGTGCATTTTTTACTGAAATACAAAATACATATAGAAAAGTGCAGAAATCATAACTATAATTTGATACATTTTGACAGAATGAACACACCCATAAAAATATAAACCAGATCCTTTCATATTTAACCTCCCAAAACAACAACAACAGAAAAAAAAACAACCACCTGGGATTCTGATTGGGGTTGAATCTAATTTTTAAATTAACTTGGGGAGAATTAGCATATCTGATATATTTACCGTAATGTGTCTTCCAGTCCATGAACATAGTATACCCTACATTTATTTAGTTCCCATTTCATTTATTTCAGTAACGTTATATACAGGCATACCTTGGAGATATTGCCGGTTTGGCTCCAGACTGCTGCAATAAAACGAATATCGTAATAAAGTGAGTCATACAAATTTTTTGGTTTCCTAATGCATACAAAACTTATGTTTACACTATACTCTAGTCTATTAAGCATGCAATAGCATTATGCATAAAAAACCATGAACGTACCTTAATTTAAAATACTTTATTGCTAAAAATGCCAACCATCATCTGAGCCTTCATCAACTTATAATCTTTTTGCTGGTGGGGGTGTCTTGTAAAAAATGCAGCATCTGCAAAGCACAATAAAACAAAGTGCAATAAAACGAGGTATGCCTGCATAGCATTGTCCAGGAGAGATACAATGTGAACCACAAATGCAACTCATATATGTAATCTTAATTTTTTTTAGTAGCCCCATTTAAAAAAAAGGAAAAACAAACAGGTAAAATTAATTTTAAGAATGTATTTAATTTAATCCAATATATACAAATTATAGTTTCAATGTGTAATCAATATTTTAAAATAATGAAAGAGTTATATGTACTAAGTTTCAAACTTCAGCATGCATTTTGCATTTCAGCACATCTCAGTTGGAACTAGTCACATTTCAGGTGTTCAATAGCCATATGTGGCTAGTCACTACTGTATTGGCCAGTGTAGTTCGGTAGTTTTCAGTGTAGAGAATATTACAATATCTGGTGGATTGATCCCAAGATGCTTGATATCTTTTTGACATTATTGTACATTGTATATGATTTTTTTATTTCATTTTTTTAATTTGTTGATGTATAGAAATGCAGTCAATTTTTGTATACTGGCCTTGTACCTAGTAATTTGATAAATTTGCTTACTAATTCTAATAGCTTGTCAATTATTTCTTCTATATTAAGCACTTTACCATGGCAATTCATCTCTTTCTTTTTACTTAAACATGTTTCCAATTTATATGACATTAGACTAAAGATATCCTTTTTCAGGGGAATGAATAGTTATGTTCTCGGGGATTCTGGTGCAAAATGGCCCAGAATTGTTTCATAAAAAGCATGTCTTCTCTCTGGATTGGGTTGCGCCGTTAAAAATGTGGGCTATGTTCACTCTTTATTTTCCAATTGGATGATTGTGGATTTTGTTTTCTTCTTCAAATGAAATAAATTTTTCCCTATAATTACACCCTCATTTTATAATTTGAAAGCAAATTTTCAATGAACATTTTGGGGGAAGCCATGGGAAATGTAATAATATTGACCATTAGAAATTTAAGACCATGAGCCACAGCCATTTATTAAGGCACATGCTTTTGAACAGCTTTTCCAACCACAGTGTTAAAGTGAGATAAGCAAGCCTAAGTCTCGCCTTTGTAAGTCAAATCCTTTATACGTAGTGATAAAAATTGTTGTCTCATTTATTGATATCATTGGGCAGAAAGGCATTGGGCATAAGTCAGCTTTTCAGGTAATTAAGGGTTACTACTTAGTACAAAACTTTCAAAAATTACAATTTTACAAAATATTTTAAATGCGTTACATAACTTTGGAACGCCTTTGACAGACCATATGAAACTTCATTTGACCTTTTATTGATGATTTGTGTCACTCTTATGAATTACAATAATTGTTCTGTGTTGTAAATCAGGTTTGCTCTCGGGGGAAATTGGAATGTATAAACCTATCTATTCTTTTGTTACATTAATGCAGACTGCTGTTAATTTTCAAATTCTTGTTTGCAGATTGTTTTTTAAAATCATGCTTTCTTCCTTGTTTTAAACTCTTCAAACCATACCTTCTTACTTCCATCAGATGCCCATCTCAGGACCTTCAACAACACTATGAGTCAAGAAAGAACAGGAAGGTGAAACGTCAACAGCAGGGGAAATCCAGAGATCTGGGAATGGTGCTTTTCTGATTTCTATCTTCCATTTCAGACCTGGAAAAATGAGATGGTAAAGTGAAAAGGAGGTTCGATGATATGCAAATGAGATACAAATAGAGTCCAGGATCAGGCTCGGTAAGCGCAATCAGAAAGACCATGAGCTGAATGCCGTGACAGCTATTGGGTATACAGAAACTTTGCTAACCCGTCATACTCCAGCCAGTTAAGGATGCCAGACACCTGTGATCTAAACAGTGAGTTGTCCCTCTTCTTCCAAGATGTTGGACACATTGTGGAATAAAAACTTGCTAAAATGCAATTTCTTTACTGGTCCACGTGGGATGGAAGGAGCTGGGACTTCCATTTCCTGATTTCCTTAGCATAGGACTTAAGGGGAGAGTATGTGGCTGCAATTCCAGTCCCACCAATCCCTTTGGATAAGTCGTTTCACTTCTCTGTCATACAGACTGTATTCGCTTTAACAGGGAAAATTTTAAAGGTTTACAGATATTTGTCCTAGTATTTCCATCTTTTACTCTTCCCCACTTTCAAGTACATAGGCCATTATGTGCTTATTCTCATAGAAGAACGTGAGAGAAGCAAGCAGAATCTCCTCACACTGCCAGGGTTTCAAAACACACGTCTTTACAGGCATAGAAAGGATTTGTAATAAAGACAAAATATGTAGGAGAAAACCTCATAGTCTTTCCTGTTTGCCTCTTTTTTTCCTTTCAGATTAGAAAACGATGCCCTAGATTGTGGAGTGAGGCGTGAGGGAAAGATATTGGGGACTCTCAATCACGAGGACATAGGGAGGTCCCAGGGAAACTTGTCCGGACTCAAGGGAGACAGTAAAATATCAAATAGGTGCGTAGGATCCAAGAGCAGAGCCGAGGATCAGCAGGAGGCCTCAGAACCCCAGAGGAGAGCGAGTGCAGGGAAGCCCGGCTGGAGGTTAAGGCAGCCTTCCAGTATTCCTCCACCCCCGCAGGGTGCCAGGTATCAGAATGAATCCTGCTCACTCGCATCTGGCGCGGAGATGCCAGAGAGAGCCTGCGGAGGTGAAGGAGTAGAAACAAGTGTGCCTCCAGATATCCAGTGATGGAGACCACAGAGGGCGCTGCTCATCTGAGAGGATGCCGTCGTGCCGAGACCGCAAACCTTCGCTCATTTAACCCTCAAAAAACCCAGAAAATAGATGTTGTTATTATCTCCGTTTTACAGAGAAGGAGGAATTAAATAATTTATCAAAAGCCACGTAGCGATGGAGATCGGATTTGCATCCAAATCTGCCTGCATTCGGAGACAATGCTCTCAAGCAACTGGCAGTGCCTTAGACATTTGATTTTTGATCCCAAACCTGCGAATAGGAATGGGTTATTGCACACTTTACCTTCCCTTGGTACATATGGCAAAAATACTAATTGTTTGCACAATCTAAGAAACCCGTGTTAAATATCTTTCTTAAAAGAGAATAAAATTTATCCAATGCCTTTAGAGTACTTTATGTAAACTAAATGATAGTCTTGGTTTTGTAATTTCATAATTACTACTATCTCTGCTAATAAATTTCTGCTCTATAAAATCATAAGTGGAATCTTGCAGCCCATACAACTGTAAAGCCCTTCAGATACATAATACCATAACCACCCCCTACTCCACAACAGAGCCACAAATGGGTTCATTAGGATTAGAGATGACTGTGAGTAACACATAAACTTAACACGACAGTGGCTTAAACAAGATGGAAATGTCTTTATTTTCACATAAATGCCCAGGGGTATGCAATGCAGGGATGACCATGTAGCTCTGTTTCACAAGGTCCTCAGAGACCCAGGTGGCTTTCCACTCACTGTTCAGCCATTCCTGGGGTGTAGCTTCTACCTCATGGTCCAAAACAACATCTGTATTCCAGGCAACAGATGGATGAGGAAGAAAGACAAAGGTACTCTTTCCTAAAGCAGGCTCTCAGAAACCGCCATAGGACACTTCAAGCTTCACCTCGTTGGCCAGAATTTGGCCGCATGAACACACCTAGCTGCGAGCTGCGCTGGGAAATAGACTTTATTCGGGGCATTCACTGGCTTAGCTGGAAATTCTATTGCCATGGGAAACGGAGGAAACAAATGCCGGAGGAGAACTAACAGTCTCTGGCACAACACGCCACTGCGTGCGCCCTTGTTCCACCACAAAACCCAGCTCCTTGTCCCCGGGAGTCTGCTTCCCGAAGGAAGCAGGGATTTGTGACCCGAATCTTCAAAACCCATCCCATAAAAGGCATTCAGTCCACAGCTGATCTCAGTGTCTGTCTCTATCTTGGATGTCGCTTAATTAATCGTATATTAGGAAACAAGATATGAGGACCAGACTGTGTAGCTGAAAAATGAAAAATATGTGTGTATCTATGTATATATATATATACAAATACACATAATGTTCATATCTATCTATATATGTTCATAGGATATCTATATATTACATACAATATATCTCTACGTATTAGACAACTTTGTATATACATAATATCTATTATATAACTTTGTATCTATGTATTACATATGTATATAGGTATCTTTATGTTATGTGAGTTTTTGAGATTGTTAAATATATAACATAATATAAAGGTACATAAAACATAAATGTATAGTTTAATGAGTTATCAGGAAGTGAACACCCATGTACCCATCGCCCGGGCCAAGAAATAGAACAGTGCCAGCCCCGAGACACTCCCACATGCCCCCTTCCTCTTAAAATCTCAGTCCTCCTTAGAGATAACCATAAAGATAACTGCAAATCTGACTTGAATGATAATCATTAAATTCTTACATTTTAAGGTAGAAGACTTGGGTTCTAATCTCATTTCTGCCTCAAACTTGTTGTTTGATATTGAACAAGCCACTGATTCTTCCATGTATGTACGTTTGTAGTTGGAAATTTCCATTTTACACAATATATATTGAATATGTTTGTGTGTGTGTATGTGTGTGTGGAACAAAAATCTCCAACTAAATGATCTTTCCCATCATTTCTAGCTTTTAAAATCTGCCTCTGTATGTGGATAAATAATTGCTTGGCTTTTTTGCTTGTTTGTTTCCTTTTTAATCCTTAAGCGCTCTCCTGGTAACTTTTAGCATCTTAAAAAAAAAATCCTAACTAGTTAAAATGATAACTAAATTTACTGCGTTCCCATCAGAAATATGGTTTAGTCCACTTAAATAAAATAATAAACCTCATTTAATAACATCTTTCTTTTTTTTTAAATTTCTTTTCCCAACTTTTCATTTTGAAAATTTCAAAGCACAGAGAAGTGTTGAAAGAACAGTATAACGAACATCCTTCCACCTATATTTAACAATTCCACAATTACCTGCCACCTTGGCTTTATTTCTCCGTGTATAACACATCTATACTGTATCTTTCTCCTCCTCCTCCTTTCTTCTTCTTCTTCTTGTCTGAAACATTTGAAAGGAAATTGCCAATATCATAATATTTCACCTCTAAATGCTTAAGCATCAATCTCTTAAGAATAAGAGTATTCTCCTACTTAATGAGATGCTGTTATCATAAATATGAAAATTACTAACAATTGCACTGTTATTATAGTATGTGTTCAGTTTGTAAGTTTCGCCAATAATCTCCCAAACGTCCTTACACCTTTTTTCCACAATCCGTGATGCAATCAGGTGAATGCATTGCCCAGGGTTCTGTCTCCATCATCTTTTTAAACTTGGAAGGATTCTCTTGCCCCTTTCATCTTTTCAAGAGATAGCCACTTTTTGAAAAGCCCAGCTCAATTGCCTTGAAGAATGAACCACATTCTCCATTTGACGAACTGCTTCCTCGAAAAAAAAAATTACAAAGTGTCACTCTTAAGTAATGAATTTTTTATGCTCCGTGCTCCAGAAAGAGATCCTCTGACTTCTAAAGTTTTTTAGGAACTGCTACCTTAATTGAATTCTGGGTGTCAAAGCTCCATTAAAGTGGCCAGGCATGAAAGATTCCTGATTTGTTGCACTAGGTAATTAAATTGTGTCAAGAGAAGAATTGGCTCCATGAAGTAGTGTCAATGCTTTTTGTCTCTTACTTTGAAGAAACTAACTTTAATTGTTGTCTTTCCAGAATAACTTGGAATTTTCAACAAATAACTTTCTTCAAAGAGAGCGTTATGATTTTAATAACCAGAGTCAGATTGCTACAAATAATAGTGATTATGGGCTTCTATTTCATATGAGAGCAGTCGAGAGAGAGAGAGAGAGAGGGAGAAAAGAAGATTTCAGGATGAGGCAATTAGAAATGGAGGCGAAGAAAGGCAGATAGGGATTGAAAAAGGAAACGAGGGGAAATGAGGGAGAGGCGGACAAGGGTTTAATATGCTTAGAAACGAATTCGTTAATGCTAACCTCTAACACATCACATCTCAGCACTCACCCCTGCACAACGGAGAGTTGAGTAAACATCCCCTTTTATTATTGTCCTGTGGCCTCCTCATTTACTATGGAGTCACCACATAGTTGACTTTACTTTGTACAAATCCAATTATGTATGCATATAACAAAGAGGGGGAGAAGAAGAAACTGCAGTTTTGATAGCAGGGTGATTGCTCCCACATTCCATCCAAAAAGCAATGTTTTGAAGCATGTGGAAGGAGAGAATGGAGGCTCTGCCATTCCCTCTTATGTGAGCATCTCATCAGCATGAGTGTGAACTCAGTGTTTAAATGTGCAAATTTGTATGCATCACAGCTTCTTTTGCAAATGGCGCTCTGCTAAAGAAACAACAATCTGTCCCAGTCCTGGAGGAAGAAACTGGCTGTCCTGGGCTTACCAAGGCCTCATGTTGGTCTCCATCAAGCACCTTCCCAAAGAATTTTCAAGGACAATTTGTCTATGTACTTACTGTAGACCCTAACTTCTGTTTAAGGTGTGAGGCCTGTTGTGTTGAAATGAACGGTTTATCGTCTCTGGAATTTTGAAAATTTATGGAAAACGGAACAACCTAGAATTACAGAATTTAACATTTGGAATAGATCTTACAGGTCAGTTACTAGTATCTCTGACTCACTGACCGATCCACTCTGTAACACCTTCATCGGATGGCCAGCTGGCCTTCTAGCTGTCTCCTGAGCATCCTAGCCCGTTGCTGAAATGACTGAACTTTGTTCAGACTGCGCTCTCTTCTTTATGGTGATCCCTTGTTTTGTTGCGTTAAATTTTCCTTTTCTAATTTAAAACAAAGTTAGTTTATTTTACCACTAATTAGAGGTCATTATTTCCTGACTGCTGTTTTGCCTTTTCAGATTCCTTGGGTTTACCAAAGATCTGAAAGTGTCATAACTTCAAGTCAAAGAATTATCCACACATGATGTGAACAGTGGAGAATAACGTGGCGCTATCATTTCCCACCATCAGGCATTTCTGCTTCTCTTCATGTTGTGTAAAATGGCATTCACACTTTTTCCTACCCTCAGCCCCTGGCAACCATTGATTTGATTACTATTCATATACCTTCCCCTTTTTCCAAAATATCAACTTAATGGAATCATACAGTATTTAGTTTGAGCCTGGATTCTTACACTTAGCAAAAAAAAATTGAGATTCTTCCAGTATATCAGTGTGTCATTCTTTTTTTTCTTTTTCTGAGTAGTATCCCATTGTATGGATGTACCACAGTTTGTTTATCCATTCATCGGTTGATAGACATTTCGCTGTTTCTAGTTTGGGGCAATTATGGATAGAGCTGCTATAAACATTTGTGTACAGGTTTTTGGATGGACAAAAGCTTTTGTTTCTCTAAAATGAAGACCTAGAAGTGGAATGACTGGATCATATAACAAGTGTATGTTTAAAAGCGTAGGAGACAACCAAATTGTTTTCCAAAGTGGTTTTGCCAGGTTTCATTCGCACCAGTCTAGGGCCTCTTCTTTGTCTGCGTCCTCCTTCCCCCGGACTGGGCACACCTTCAATTTAATGACCATTTCTTCAAGCCTTTGTGGTGTCAGCCATCGTGCTTCCCTCTGGGGGTCTGTGTTACCCAAGAGCAGCCCAAACTTTGCTCTGAGCATTAATAAGAAGAATATCAGGGAGTGTTTAAAATTCCTTTTGTCTCTGAGCCTTTGGTATTTAAAATGAAATTTTCAGCAAAGATGTGTTTGTTAAATTATGATTTGTGGCACATTTCACCTTTTTCACTTCATTGCACCTTCGAGCAGAAGCAGGAGTGATAGTGGTCAAGGTTAAGGGTCCTATGGGACCTTGGTGCTGGAGAATGTGGCTTTTAATTTGAAGAATAAAGACCCTAAAGGGGCTGTTATCCTATTGGTGGTGTCTTTTTTCCTTTGTCACTGAGGTTACTTCGTTATCCTTTATTTACACTGGTTGTCACTAGGTAGTTACTTGTTTGGGATGCTTCTTATTGGGGTCTTGCTCTTTGGGAACTCTGTTGTGCTATTGTTGTAAGATGGATCTGCAGCCTCTCTCCCTTGGAAGGTGGTCTCTTCCTTATAATAATAAAAATAACAATAATAACAACACAAAACAACAATGAATATAATTTTTTAAAGTGTTTGTCATGTATCGGACCTCATGCTAAATGCCTTAAATACATTTATTTTTATTTAATAATCACAATTATCCCTTCAAACAAATATTTTGTCCACATTTTCCAGAAAGAGAAACGAAGGATTAGAAAAAGGAAGTCACTTTTCCAAAATCATATAACTTGTGAATGGCAGAATTAGAATCCAGGCCTACATCTTTCTGATAACAAGGCAAGCTTTGATGACAAAATTGTTATTCTTAACCCCTCTCCTATGATGCTTTCCAAGCCAAGGAGAAGCCACTGCAGGTGCCTTGGGCAGGGAGGTCTGAAAGTGCTCAGTCCACCAAAGCCAGCAAGTCACCCAAGTTTGAGAGAAAAGCTTCTGCCAGTGCACCAGTTGGCCTCTAATCTAACGATCTATCACAAAATCCCAGAAGCCTGGGATTCATGAGAAGTCAGCTAGGCACTTTGCTGATCACGGCTGGACTTGCTCTTATGTCTGAGGGTCATCTAGCTGGTGATCGATCTAGTCTGGCCTTTGCTAGGGCAACTGCGTGACTTGGCTCTGCCTCATGTGTCTCCTCTTCCAGACAGCTAGGTTGGGCATGTTCCGTAGAGATAGCAGAGGCACGTGAGAACAAACCCCAGCACACAAGCCCATTTCAGAACTCTGCTTGTGTCAATCTTCTCACATCCCTTTGGCCAAAACAAGCCATATGGCAGTGTTCAATGTCAAGAAATGAAGCAAGGACGCTCACCCACAGAACCTACCCCACACTACCACGAAAGTGGGAGGGCATGGTCAAAACAGCGTGGTGCTGGAATAAGAATAAATCTGTAGATGAATGGAATAGAATTGACAGTCCAGAAATAAGCCCATACGTGCACACTTTGAATTGATTTTCAATAAGGCAGCTCCATATGAGTGCACTCACTTAGGAGAGGAAGAACAAAAATTGAAGGTGGAGGACACAAAAATAAAAAATATGCAAGAATCGAAACTATAGACACTAACTTCACTATATACACTAACGTCACCTTTTGCCTGGTAATGCTTCCCACCCGAGAAATCTGTAATCTCTCCTTTCTAGGAAAAGAAAAATATTTCTTCTTTTTATTAGTCCTCTTGTCTGAGTACCCAGTTATCTCCTTAATTCTAGTTTTCTTCCTACATCGAGTCATCAGGGATGGAGGAGCTTGAGGTGTGCCTTGTGTGCATCTGTGCTGGAGGACCTGGCTTGCATATATATTATGGCGGAAGACATCCACACAGTGGCGATGGGTGGTGTTTCCATTCCCAATATCACCATCATTTCTATCATTCGTTTATGGTCTTTTGGAAAAAGTGTTTACTCTGAAAGTACTGGAAATTTTCACAATCAAAGCTACATTACTGGTCCAAACCAAAACTCTACAATGACGGAGCCATGAATCAGTGGTGATTTCTATCATGATATAGAAAGGGGGAGGATGTAAACACAGGTGAGTTGACTCCCATTTTGGAGAGAAAAGCAAGTATTTTTCTATCTTAAATCTGGAGTAGCATTATATCTGTTATTTCCTATAATAGTATTCATCACCCTCAACCCTTGTATAGTATTTCATAAAAGAGAAAGCGCTTTCACATTCATTGTCTCATTTCTATCCTCCAACAATCCCGTGAGGAAGGTCGAGCTTGTGCTAATCTCATCCAACAGAGGGTTAAGTGGACTTTCACAAGGTGAGGTGACTTTCACAACGTTGTACAAACAGTAAGAGACCAAGAGTCTATATGAGTTGTCTTTTTCTCTTCCACTGCCTCATGTTCCCTTACCACACTCACAGATCCCTTACTGTCCCACGTGTCACTTACCAAGTTGAGACACTGCTCATTTCTTGCTTGCTTACTGCCATAACCTCCTAAGCATCCCCCTGCCTCCTTTTTATGCCTCCTTTTTGCATTCCATATAATTATTAAGTGTACATCATAAAACACAAAACTGACGACGATCTCCCCTCCTTAATATCCATTAATGCGTCTCTCCCCATCAGTACCTACAGGATTTATAATGGCATGATCTGCTGTCTGATTTTCCAGCCTCATTTGTCACAATTCTGTACCACAAAATCTATCCTCAAAGCACATAAAGTTAATTTTTTAATCCCTGGATTAGAACAGCTCACTGCTTAAAGAATCTAGGGCTTTTCATACACTCTTCCCTCTTTGTGAATATTCTCCCCTTGTCTGACTACTGGTGATTGGCTATTCATCCCCCACACATCAGGTCAAATATTAGTGTAGTTGAAGCCTTCCCTGACCCTCATAAGGAGAGTTAGTCACTGCCTTCTGTGAGTTCTCTTGGCATCTTGTAATAACTTTGCATTTTATTGGAATTGTAAATTGTGAACTCCATAAAACAGAGGCCAAGATTTTTCATCATTATGATCTCATGACAGACTACAGTCTCTGGCATACAGTAAGTACTCAATAAATATTTGTTAAATGTTTCCATGAATGATCCAAGGAGAACTTTATTAAGAGTATGGTATTGACGCTGTGGAGAAGGTGTGCTCCGACTCCCATCCTTATTTCTTTCACTTCCTCCCATTTGCTCCTCTCTTTCGGGATAGCTGTTACTTGCCCAGACTCATCCTTTCCAGAAACCATCTCCTTCGCATGGTCATTAGCTCTCTCTGCTAGTGTTTTTCAGTGGCTGATACAGAGCTGAAGGCTCTCTAAGCAAGGGCTCTATGAGGCCGACACAATTCCACCTGATTCCTCCCCTCTCTCTCCACCCTGTGTTGGGAGCAGGAGTCACATTGCATCTACTTCAGGATCTTTAAGACTAGAAACCCATAAGACAGCTGGAGTCCACAGCTTCCCCCAAGAAACCCTGGACTGGCGTTGACCCAAAACAACCCAAATCCCAGGGGCTCAGGCTGAAACAATCTGCGATGGGAACGTAATACTCCAAATAGTTTTCAGTTAGTTCTGGTTTCCATTTATCTTTCTTCCTTGGCAGGTAGGGCAAGGGTGAGAGGAAAATGGGACAGGTGGAGAGTGGAATTTGATTGAATTACCTGCCAGGACTTCAGAAACCCACACAAAAGAAATTCACAACTCAACTTGGCATCTCTTTAGGAACCATTCCTTGAAGGCTGCTGACGGAGATGCTAGTGCTTCGGAAAGCATTAGGCTGCTCTCAGATAATTCACATGGCAGCGTCAGTGTAAGAACATATTGTTCCTGGCAAAGGTGTAAAGAGCCTGCTGAGATGGAGAGCAGATAAGAGTCTTTCCCCAGCCTACCCTCTGCCTGTTGGCATTATTTACACCCTTGCCGCCCATGTCACTGAACAACTATGCCAAGGTTTTCTGTCCACAGAAGGTTTGGGTTCACAATTCCCATGTAATATTTATTGTCTCCTTTCTTTAACATTGAACTTCTTATCTCAGCCTCTGAGAATTTGTTACCATCCCTCCTATCCCATTTGCTATTTATGAGTACACTTTCTACATCATTTAGTGGTTGAGGTCATTCTCTCTACTGCTTACAAAAATACATACAGATATCCCTCACAAAAGAATATTTCAGTTATTTCAGTATGATTAGAGCTTCAAAACAGGTTAGTCAGTTTCCTTTGTGTTCTGGAATCTTGGAGCATTTATTATTTCTAACACTCATCTGATATTTATTCATTCAACAGTCTGTCCACCACCCATTAACTTGCAGATCTTCATTGAGCAACTGCACCAGACTTGACACTGAAAGTACAGCCCATGTCTCAAACTTAATATTGCCCTTTGCGGTGCTACACAGCCCCTACGTCTCAGACATCCTGCTACAACTGAGCGTTTAAGCCAAGGACTTGGCATCTTCGTGTCACTATGTATATTTCAGTGCTGGGACCAAGTAGACACACAACAAATTTTTATAAAAATCAGTGCTAATCCCCTCCCCTACCTTTTCACATCATAGTATCAGACAAGATCATGGTATCAGTGATTAATCCAGATAACTGCGCTGATTCTTAGACCCACCTTCAGAATCAAGACCTCCAGTCCTCTAGGAAGTACTATCCTCCATGTTTGCTTTTTTTGAAGATTGGCGCCTGAGCTAACATCTGTTGCCAATCTTATTCTTTTTAAATTTTTTTCTTCTTCTTCTCCCCAGAGGCCTCCAGTACATAGTTGTATATTCCAGTTGTAGGTCCTTCTGGTTGTGGTATGTGGGCCACCACCTCAGCATGGCCTGATGAGTGGTGCCGTGTCCACGCCCAGGATCCAAACTCGTGAAACCCTGGGCAGCGGAAGCTGGAGCGTGCGAACTTAACCACTCTGCCACAGGGCTGGCCCCCTAAACCTCTTACATATATTTTGAGGACATTCTATTGGATTCGACATCTCTTTGTGTTTCTCTAAGGTCACGCCAGTGAAGGTCACAGGGACTATGCACAGCCTATGGCTCAACAGCCTCCATCCAAACTTTCAGTCCACTCCAGTCGCTTCTCTGCCAGAAGGTCCCAGCCACACCTCCTCCCACCCTTCTTCCCAGCTTTTACTCCGGGAAAGCTCTAACTCTACACCCCATTATTTTTCCAAGCAATTATGGAGACCAACTTTTGCTACTAAGCCTCCTACTGGGGTCTCATCCTCAGAATATGTCTCTAAACAAACACAAAGGCATTGTAATAAATATCATTTCCTCTAGTTTATTTCAAATAAATAGCAAGAAAGATTGAAAGAATATATGCCAAAATGTTAAGTCTGGGTGGTGGGATTATAAATGATTTTTATTTTCTTCTACAATGAACATGTATCACTTTTATAAAAAGGAACTTAAAAATATAACATGGATTAAAGTTTGAGCCGCAGATGGTGCTCATTCAGGGATTCAGACATATCTGGGCATGTTTCAGAAAACTGATGGACAAAACAGCAAACCATAGTCATCAGAGAGAAATGATGTTTGTGAGAACAACATAGTGGATGCCATCTCAAACTTGTTCTGGGCTCCAGTCACACGGTCTGTGCTTAACTGAAAAAGAGCTGCTTTACTGACGGTAGGAGGATGCAGGACTTTGTGCTCTCTCAAACAGAGCCCCGGAGGCCACAGTAACATTGGGATCCTGAGGGCTGCAGGGCAGTATTGTCACTTGGTGGGCATGGGGGATGCAGGGAGGAGCCTGGCGGAACGTAGGAAGAGGGAAGGAAATGTCAGGACAGAGGGCGAACTACCAGCAGCATTCTGGTGGGAAACACAGGGCACATCAGAGCTGTGGAAACAGAGCTTCTCTTTGAGATCCTGTGAAACATCTCCAGGAGACTCTCAGGAAAACACGGAAGGGGGCCAGCCCCGTGGCCAAGTAGTTGGGTTTGCGTGCTCCGCTTCGGTGGCCCAGGGTTTAGCAGGTTCAGATCCTGAGTGCAGACATGGCACCACTCATCAGGCCACACTGAGGTGGCATCCCACATAGCACAGCCAGAAGGACCTACAACTAGAATATACAACTATGTACTGGGGGGCTTTGGAGAGAAGAAGAAGAAATAAGATTTAAAAAGAATAAGATTGGCAACAGATGTTAGCTCAGGTGCCAATCTTTAAAAAAAAAAAGAACGTTAACCAAGCCAGACAGAAAGACTGAAAAAAACTGAAACTAAAAATCAAGTAAGAGAGAAATTAGTTGAATCAGCCCATCAAGTGATAAAGCAACCTGGATTTGTGAAGGATGGTGGAGGAGAGCGAGGTGGCAAGGGCAGGGGCACTCTGAAACCAGAATGAAGAATTAGGTAACAGTGCGTCTTGAGCCCAGGGACACGAGCTCTGAGACCCCCTCACCACTTGGAGGGAATGAACTTTCAAAAAGGCTAACAGTGTTTGGGGAACTACCAGACTTCACATCCTGGCCTAAACTCTCTCACTTGTGTGCAATCTCAGCCCGTTTCCATGGTAACCTCAACTATTGTCATATTGTTTCCTTAGTGGATGTATCTTAATAGCCTGAAAGTTAGAGGGAAGGGATAAATCAGTTACATCATATGCATTCGATTAAGTTTAGGAATAATCTCTTCACATGTGATATTTAAAGTATATCTAATGACTAAGAGAGATTGGCATATTGACTAATCTGACAGAACAGTCTTATAATCCCAATTTAAACTGCATAACTGACTGATTTATTTTAGACATGTAATATCTAGTTGAAAGCTGTAAAAGAATTTTTCTACATTTATGCACAATATTGGTGTATTTAAGAAAGTTAAGATTTTCTGTAGTTAGTTTAATTTATTGGATTTACTGTATGGAAAAAGTTTTGCTTGTTAGAGGCATATACTCAATTAGAAAGTTGAATATATTAAATTTATAAATCCAGTTAAAATGTTTAATGGAATTTAATTAACTGCACTCATTGAATGTTAATCAAAGGCCTCTTTCAAGATGCTTGTTAAAATTTACTAGATTTTATGAATAGGATAGCAAGATTTGTAAGTTGCATTTAAATGCTCGAGGAAAAAATTAATATTTAAATCTGTCATTGTAATTTATTCATTTATTCAATAAAGTTTATTGGGTGTCCTCAAAAAATATTCTAAGTGCTGGAGACAGGGCAGTGTCCTTACATTCTAGTAGGATGTCAAACCTAAACAAAGAAAAGGTGACATATATAGCATGGCAGAAGGTAAAAAGGTCAATGGTGAAAAATGAATCAGGGCTTGCTGGGTGGCTAATGTGGGATGAGGGTGGGGCCTGCTGTTTTTTATATAAAGGGATCAGAGATGGCCTCCCTGATTGGGTGACGTTTAAGGAGGAAGCTCTAGGATGTGAGGAAGGGAATCATGCGGATATTCAAGGGAAGAGCTTTTCCAGGCAAGCAGCCCACGGGGAGAGCAGGTGCTCCAGGCAGGGCAGGAAGTCCCCTCAGAAGGGGCCTGTTGGGACAAATAACCACACTGGTTGCACGCTTAGGGCATGTGTTCATTGCAGCACCTCCAGAAGGGGACAGAGCCAGACTAGAACCCCCAACTACTGCCTTCCAGTTCCCAGTCTTGTCCTGGCTCCCTGTCTACAGTTCTCCAGGGACTAAGACCTTGGCTCCTTCCGACTTCCCCTAGGAGCTTTTCCTGAAAACTCCAGCCCCTGCTTATGTCCGCTGCCCTTCCAAAACAGGTTCTTCCTTATTGTTACTTTATTATTTCACATGTGTAAACCTGTCCTTCCAAGTGAGTCACAAGCGACTTGCAAAAGGATCAGGTCCTATGTAGCTAAACGTACAGGACGTGATCAAGTTAGCCAGTCGGTAACACTCGCAGGAGGATACCGGTCACTCCTACTGAAGGGTGTGACTGCGCCTTGAGCCAGGAGACCTGGATTTACTCTATTCTAAGACAATCAGCAAAATCCATCAGTGGTTTTATTCAGTGGATACTTATACTAAAACTTGCTACACATTACTCTAGGCTTTGAAAATTGGTTTATCAACTGCTGCTTTAAAGCCCAGGTTACTTTGTTCCATAAATTAATGTCGAATAGAGTCTTTCTTCAAGAATACTCCTTGTGAAGTATGCACTAAAAGTTATCTTTCTCGACTTTGTTCGGTGCTGTCTGTCCTTCTGACCATTGGCAACAACCATCTGCACTGCTGAAAGCGTTTGGGCAAAGGACCATGTGTTCATCTCACTCTTGGTTGTCAATCATGGGAGGACAGGTCTAAAAACTACCTGTTGCTACTAAATACCATTTCCAGGACCAAAAAATGACATTTTTCTTTTTAGTTTACTGCCCGCGATAATTTGACAACCTGCGCATACATTAGAATCTGTGATTTTGGCAGGCTCCGTTCTCGAGTTTGTGTCTCAAGCTGCTCAAACCCTCCTCCATTATGGAGGTTGCTCTGATTGCCCTGACTCCTTTTTTTTTTTTTAATTAGAGCTTTCACAGAATGATACAAACCGTATTCCAAAGAGGATAACAGGAGGGACAGGAAAGTAGGGAGGGCACGTGGCTGCATTAGAAAGTAGAATGAACCTCAAAGCTCTGGTCGGCATCTCAATTTGCTGCACAGACTATAAAACCGCTTAATAGCAGTAGGAAGTGAGTTCAGAATGACTAACCTCTGCCATGTGTCACTAATGAGGAAAGTTACAGTAGATTCCATCCCCATTAAATTATATTATAGTGGCGTTCCATGGTCACTAACTAAATGTGCTAAATGTTGTTTTCCAAGATTCAGTTTGACGGTGCAGGAGAAAAGAGGTGGCTTCTCTGGGGTAATTAAGTGACATCTAATGATATAAAGTTTCCTGCTGTTTCAGCAGTGGATATTTGTCAAGTAAACTGAAATCAGGAAACGTCGTCTAGATGAAAAATATGTCAAGAAGAATCCACTCCCTAACCCCTTGTTTTGGCTCTGGCCAGCATTTGAGTATATACTTGAAACACAATAGTAAGTATTGTTCATTAAGCTCCATGTATATCGTTTTGGTTGGACAGATCAGAGTAGCAAATAATTGGTGACTCATTATATCTGAATGTGTATTTTATACTAGAATGTTTTGGAAGGATAAGTGTCCCTTTCTACAGATTAAGAATTTTCAAAGTAATTCTTCATAACATCAACTTAATACCACCTTTTTTTTTAAGATGCGGAGAGGTGAGATCCCAAGAAGTAAGACACCTGATTACTCTGATTACCTGTGTTTTCTGCTTTTTCCCAAGTCCAATCAAACTATAAATGACCTTTCGTGAGTATGCAGTTGTTGGCCCAGAGGAAAGGGCTCCTGTAGCGTGTATGCAGAGGGAGGGCCCTCTGCCCATGTGTAGGGATCGTGCTTGCTGTATGTGGATAGAGGGAGTCGGCACAAGACAGTGCCCCCTGGACTTGGTAAGCACTGGGAGACTGGCAGAGGGAACAGATTTAAATTCCAAGTTGTTTTCAGGAAAGAGTGTCACCTGAGAAGATCCATGTACCCTATAGTGGGTTGAATGATAGCCCCAAAAAGATGTGTGCAAATTCCTGGAATCTGTGAATGTTATCTCACTTGGAAAAAGTTTCTTTGTAAATGTGATTAAATTAAAGATCTTGAGATAAAATCTTGCTGGATTACCCAGGTGGGGCTTAAATCCAATGATGAGAAGAGACAGACAAAGAGAAGACACAGGCACACAGAGGAGATGGTGATGTGAAGATGGGAGCAGAAATTGGAGAGAGGCCGCCACAAACCAAGAAAGCCAAGGAATGCCCACACCCATGGAAAGCTGGAAGAATTCTCCCCTGGAACCTCCACAGGATACATGACCCTGACAACACCTTTCTTTTAGACTTATGGCCGCCAGAACTGTGAAGATTAAATTTAAGTAATATTAAGGTACTTGATTTGTGGGAATTTGTTATGGCAGCCCTAGGAAACTCACACATACCCAAGAGAAGGGCAGCCCCAGAGACCTGTGGGCACAGATGTCTGCGAAGAACTAAAAGATCAAGCAGGTAAGTTCCTCCCTAAATCCAAGACCTTTGCTGCCAAGGAGACCAGGGAGCAGAGAGGGTTATCCTGGGGCCCCTGAGGGCACCAATAACTTACCAGCTGGCACACTACAAGCCCAATGGGGAAGAAATTGATATGCCTTCTACCAATTTCTGGTCCCCCAAACTCCACCTCAAAATCCTTGGTGAACTGTGCCCCAAGGAGAAATGGAGTGATGAATAAGTGTCTTTGTCGGGTTCGCTGGAAACAGACTCTGAGATGCAGAATACATACAGATCATTTACTCGAAAACACACTTAGAAAGAAGGAAGACAGCAGAGGGAAGGGGAAAAATTTGATCCTCAGTGGTTTGAAAGGAAGCCTCAGCAAATCCTATGGAAGCCTGAAGATGAAATGTTCCTTCCGAGTTGCCGTAAATTGAGGCGAGAGGGCTGGATCTTCCCTCCTACAGCAAGTTACTGGCCATGATTTCCCCCTGGGAGAGGCCATGGTTTTTACCGAAGCAGTTCCTTGTCGCAGCGTGCAACTCCCAGTGAGGGATGTAGCCAAGAGCTGAAATAGACATGCCGTGCAAGGAAGCCTAAAAATAGCCTAGGACTGGAAATGCTGAATCATCTTCCAAGCCTAAGAGTTGGGGAGGGAGGGCAGGGTTGTCGTGCAGAGAAGAAGGAAGTAAAACCATTCTGAAGTTTCATGTTTTGTACTAAAATGATACAGAAACTATGGGCAAGTAAGAACCCAGAGGAGTAAATACTTGGTAGCTTGTTTTTGTATAGTAGTAAGTGTGTTGGAGATCATAAGGTAATGATCAATGGGAAGGAAATATATAGCAGACTTCCAAGTGAACGAGGAGAAAAAATTGAAGTGAATGCTAATTTGATCAAACAGCAAAAATGAAAAAAAGCAAAAAGAAAACAATGAACGAAAATAACCAGTCAATGTAAAATAAGATGGAAATAATAATATTTGGTATATTAGTTGTTAAACTAAAAGTGGAAGAGCTAATTTCTCCTATAACAAAAGCAGAGATTGTTGAAATGAATCACACACACACACACAGCAGTTATGCGAAGTTTATGAGAAATACACTGTGTGGAATACCATTTATTTGCCCTTATAGATTCACTCTTTCCCTTTGCCCAGCCTATAATCTTCTCTGACTGGCTGACCTGTAGACAATACCTCAACAAAGTTCCCTTATCTCCTGGTTTCCAGTTAATTTCAGCCAATGGGAAGCAGTGGGAGGGAGGAGAATGAGACCCTTCCCTATGAGGTCAGCCTGGATCAGCTAAGTCCCTAGACAAACATCCCCGCTCCTCCCAAGACAACTAGCTACTCAACTCTGTGTCCTTCCAAATTCCAGTAACCTCTTTTCCCCTTGTCCCTTCAGATCTACGGCTGTAATAGCTCAGCTTCAGCTCCAGGTAACCACACTCTTCTTGTGATTCCCTACACCCACACCTCGTAAAGACTGTGCCATCTGTTTTCCTATCTGGAATTATCCTATTTTAAGTGTACCATCTGTTTTCTATTGGGGCTTGGCTAATAATTGGTTCCAGAAATGGCCCAGGAAAGAGGCTCTCAAAATGCAATTCTGGAATTGAGATGGTCGTATATTCAAGGAGTGCAGAAATAACTTCCTTGCTGAATGAAAATAGAATGTGAGTAACCTGCGGTATTCAATAACTCAAATTATCACTGGTGGATAGAACAGAATAAAACACAGGAAGGAGAAGGAGAGGCATTGGGAGGACATGGGCTTGTGGCAATTACTTCCGATGGCAAATAGAAATAGTAAAGATTATGGAGACACCAGGCATCTTCTTGGGCCTTAGAGTGTGTGAATAGAGAAAAAAAGAAACTGAAACCATGGACACATGATTGAGGACATACATGGAAAACCAGGAGTTTCTCCAGCAGGATGAAAGGATTCCCTCGTGTCCTGTGGTCCTAGGAGAGATGCAGCTGAGGGCTAAGCCCAGAGTATGAGTGTCGGGTGGTGGAGGTACAGCTCCAACTGAATGCTCAACCCCACCAAGCCTGCTTGGCCTCACGAATGGGGAAAACTGCGACTCTGAGAGCTAGAAGGAGAGCATTCAGGCAAACGTGGACAAAACCGAAAACAGAACATCCGAATTCCTTTGAACCTCCATTGCAGGAAGAGGCATCCTCGCTCCCTCCCCAATCTAAGGGAACCAGCCCCTGCCTGCATAAGAGCCTTTCAGCGACTGCACCTGGGGCAGGTGCCTCACAAAGTGATGCCCAGGCACTCAGGACCACACCTGTGGTGATCAACTTGTCCCAGTTTGCCTGGCACGTTTTTGGTTTTAGCACTGAAAGTCCCATGTTTGAGGAACTCCCTCAATCCCAGCAAAACTGGGACAACTGGTCGCCCTACCAAACTCAACACCTGTCATTGTTTCTAGGTCTGTAAGGTGAATCAGAGCTCAACACAGCTGAAATGCAGAGGTCTGAGGACTGCTTCAGGAGAAAATGGTCTATAATGTAAGACAGTAACAGAACCTTGCCAACGTGTATCAGCAGAAGCGTGGGGAACATGTGTGGTAATGGATTTCACGTGGTGGTAGGCCAATGGGGAAGAAATTTGGGTTTGCATCTAGTGGAATTCCCCAACATAGGTGTTCTCACCCAGATTGTGAGACTTAGTGTGTTAGCTCAAACACCTTGCATACGCATTAATAGTCTGCTAGGTTGCCCTATCAAACCCTGAACTTAATGACGATTTTTAAATACCATTGCATTCCGGACATACAATAGGAAGGAGTCTGGAGGCTTAGCAAAATAGGTACGTTGGAAGAATCTATTATGTACAATGTGCTCAGCCACCCACCCTCTGTCATACCTCTAGGAGGGTCCATGGAAATGTTCATTATTTCAGGTTTTCTTATCTAATTTGTGTTGTTTGGCTATTTACAGAGTATGACTTTTATAATCAGAAAAAAACTGTTTCCGTAAATTAGTTTCCTGAGCAGAATAGATGTGAGAGAGGAAGACTGGAAGAGTACTGGAAAATATCTCGACTATTATTAGATGAGTTTTGAGAGGACATGGTTTCTGCAGGTGGGAATTCAAAGATTCCCTGAGAGGAAATGCGAGAAAAATTTACGGAGGCGACTCTCTAGGGGAAAGTGGAGGGAGGATGAGATGGCAAGAGAAGGAGTCCAGGCCTGGGGGGTGTTGGGCTGATAGAAGGACCCCCGGTGGGGATTATCCAGCTCTAAAGGAAGGAGGATTGTTTGCACAATGGATGCTTTTGACAGCCTAAGTGGTCACTGATATGTCTTTCGCTGTTTGCTGGTAGGGTGGGAAGACAGACACATGAGAGAAAAATCTAGAATCCTATGTTAGAAAAACAAAGATCTGCACTGAAAAGAAAAGGGAAAACAAGGAAAGGAGACCCTCAGAGTCAGTCAACCATTTAGTCCTCCATGTGGTGGCAAAGGAAAGGGACAAACTTAGAAGACAATAAAACAGTTAAAAACTTGGTTGAACCGCTGAAAATGAAATGCCAGTCATATTTCTTGGTTGAAGAATTTTCCTGATATTTCTGAGGCTGGAAGATTTAAAGGCTGAGAGAGAATCAATTTGATGGCCCTTGTAGCAGAAGCCGTGTTGGTCCACATCGGGGCACTGACAACACAGATGTTTAAAACATCAACAGTTTCAGCTCAAAAATTTATGGAGAGGAATGCTCCTACTGGAACAAATCTAAGATTGAGGGCAAAGCACCCATAGGAAGTTGTTTTCACAGGGTTTAAAAAATCCCCAAGCAAAGACTAACCTCAAAGACATGTAGTGCCGAGCTCATGGGCCTTGGGGCCTTGCTGGGGATCCAGGAAGAAAGAAGAACAGGAGATCAGAATAGTAAAAGAAGCAGCTCTACGAACACTTCAATTTCCCCACCACAAATGGGGAGGAATCCTTTTCACAAGAAGGAATGAGAGCTTCATCACTAGAAAGAGCCTAGTTCCAGACTGACGTGCCGGGAAAAATACTCAAAGAGAAAGAGAAATTGCAAGGTTCTCGATGTACAGATGGACCCTGAGGGAAATAAAGGACAGCACAAGCAGGATGCTGTGACTCAAAATTGCCACCATTGCAAATTTTGGAAGAAAGAAATATCTCTAATATTACCCCTTCCAAAACATGGTATGGAATGTACCAGAATTACTTGATGGGGGATTTCTCAGAAACTATTTTAAGTTCCCATGCTTTGGGACCACGTACAACAGGCCCAAGAATCTGCTTGGCAACCTGGAGCCTGCGTTCCGATGATTTTTTTTCTTTTCTCTCACATTTTCTCTGTCTGCACTCCTTTTCCAATATATAATTAGGTCTCTGCTGGAACTGTACTGCGTTCTGGAAACATAATTTTATTATGAGTACTTGCTGGAGGGCAAGGAGAATTCTTGTTTATTTCCCAACATATTGTGGTGGGCTAGATTCTGTGATACCTTACCAGTGCTATTGATCCTCAAAGAGTATAAAAATTTAGGACACATCGGAGTCTTTGGGTTATTTTGCTTTCTCACTTAATTTTTTACTTAAGTTGGTGAAAGATGGGCAATGCTACAATTGCTAGAAAAGTCATTTTTTAATTAAAACCCAGACATTTTAAAAGGCAGTGGCCTGAGAAAGAGCAGAATATGAAATTCCAGAGGACAAAAACTTCTATTTATTTCTATGAGATTTAATTAGAAGGTTTAATTTCTCCTTAGAGAATGAGTAATGGGAAGGTGGTCATATTCAAAGGGGGTGTGTGTGTGTGTGTTTCTGCCATTAACTTGTTCGGATATTTTTGGTGTCCTTTGGTACCCATTTCATAACCCATTCAGGGGATGCAGGTGGCCTATCCTGCACAAGTGGCTAAAAATATTGGCATCACTGAGCACGAAATAATCACTTTTACTGTCTCTACTGTTTGTTCTCATTTAGTATCATTTAGTTCCACACTCAGGGTTAGCTCACTTTTTATCCAAATGCTGTGTTTTCCCTACTATACTGCATTCTCTTTAAGGCAGGAACATTGTTTTTTGTCGGTTTTGCAACCCTAAAAATTAACACAGGCCATCACCCAAATGATGAGATGAACTCCCCCAGAAGTGAGATGAAGCGCCCACAGTGCTTACTGCAGGTTCAGCACTGTGTGAGTCCTTCCACACTGTAGATGGGACATGTCTGCCATTGATGATGATGCGTACAAGCAGCAATGATGGTGACTGTGGCGACAGACACAGCTGGGAAAATAGGATTCAGCTGCAAAAACAGTCAAAACAAAAGTCAGCTGGAGACATAGACACACCGCTTGCTTGTGGTGGAACGGTATTCCCCGCTCCGACCAGGAAATTTGCCTCCCCGCCTTGATATGTCTTCTCTTTCCCATCATTTATTACACACAGGAGTCATGGACTTTGGACTCACTTGCCCTTACCTGCCATGCGGACTTCACTTGAATTCGGGGAGGGAGCCCTGGCCTGGTGCTATCCCTTGGCAAACAAGCACCTGGGGAAGGGAGGAGAGAATTTTGGCAGAATTTCACTTAAATATGTGCAGAGTGCTTTATAATATTTTTCTTGGCCCTGCCACTCAGTAGTCACCTTTAAATTTATTTTATGTGAAACCAAAGAAACCTCACCCTGAATAACCATTTCAGGTGGAGTTCAAGCTCAAACTCTGGATTACCTGGTTGGCCCGCCCACTGACCTGCGCCAAAACCATTGGTCAAACTGCCACCTGTACTTCTGACCCCTTGAATTCTTTTTTTCCCTTAAGCACCTATGTAGCACGTATGCTACATACACACACACACACACACACACACCACACACCACACACACGGTGTTCATCCTCAAATTTAAGGTGATTCTCCATTTTCTCAATGAGAGTATCAGAGAAAGTAAAACGTTGGTCAATTACATGTTAGTGATATAGATAAAAAAGTAAAATTTCTGTCTGATAATTAATTAACAAGGTACATATGATATTTATGGTATGATGATATGATATTATGATATATATACCATACAAAATAATCCTTTAATATAGAAATATGTCTCTTTCACATTCACATTTAATGAAGAACGTTATTCAAACTTTTCCCATGCAGCTTTGAGACCAATATCTTCCTCTTCGTTAAACCACTTTCCTTGAGTGATCATAGTTTCTCAGAAAACAGCATCTCCGCTTCCTTTCTGAGATGAAGTCTGTGTAATGATGACTCTGAAATTTTTGTCCCAGGCCCCAAATGGCCATTTTCATAGCATAAGGACAGTGTTTGTTTGTTTGTTGTTTCCCATTCATCCTCGAGGGGTTATGTGTGATATCTACCGCATATTCACTTACTGTTTGACTTTTTAAAATAGTATTTAAGCAGTTTGATTTTTTTAAGACTCTGATCCCTCCAGGGATAATTATTGGATCTCTGTGGATTTCTTTGCCTCCTTTTTTTTTAAATAGATTATGTCAGCTGCTCGCTATAAAGATCCAAAATTAGCATTAATTGAAGCTGTTTCAGGCTAACGTGTCTTTCCCAAACAGTATGTTCTTGTTCACGTTAAAGTGATTGAGAAAGCAGACACAATATTAGAGAATTTCTAAGGATTCAAAAATATCACAACACTAGTTTTTCTAAGTGATCATTTTTGGGGGGAAAAGAAAAGCTGTGCTTTATATACATGTATATATAGATTTTTTTTCTTATATAGAACCTGAGTCATATCTATCACAAAGGAATCAACTCCCGTTTAATCAGGTCTCTTGGCTTCAAAGGCAGAAACTTTATTCAGACTTACAAAACAGAGAGAGAGACTGAGTGGGGCACATACATAGAGGACAGGGATAAAATGGTGCAGAAGTGATGGAATCTAAGAACTAAAAGAATGTGATATTCGCTCTTAATTCCTTCTCACTCACGAGTAATCTCTTCATCAACCCATGTCTCTCATCTTTACTTGTCTGTGTATTGGGGTCATTTTTCTCTTCTTCCATCAAGTTGTTCTCTGCGTGAAGAACTTTCAGTGGAAAATACACAGACCAGGCAGCTTCAGCCTTACACCACCCTGAGTTAGCAACTCCAAAGCAAAGAGAAATAAGGCTGTTTCTTCCCACTCAGTGTATAAAAAGTCCCAAGAGAAGAGTCTGAGCTTCGTTGTCCTTGTTTTTGGGCTTTCACAGCGTCCAAGCTGGTGAGTTATTTCGCTGGCCTATGCATCTACCCCTGAGACTCCGCTGGTGCCCACCAGCTCCCCCGGAAAGGGGTGGTGGGGGTACTTAAGGGAGGAGGAAGGATGCTTGCTGGAAAAGAGTGGCGGGGGAGTTCTGGGCAGAACAAAGCCACAGACGTTCACTGCAGACCGTATAGACTCTTTAAGAAGTTAACTCATTCGAGGAAAATTTCCCTCAAATAAAATATTCAGAAATTGCTTTCTTTTTTAAATAATTAATAAACTACCTAATGCACATTTCCTGCTGTGAGCCTGCACTGCAGTTGTGTTGACTAAAGGCCCAAACTATTGTTGGGAACTGATTTCTGCTTTAGAAATATGATTAACTTACTCATATTCTATACCTGTGTCTGAGCTTGCATAGTAGGAAAGACCAAGCAATAAACTCATTCACTTTGCTCCTGTTTAACCATTTCTGCCATCATCATGCATGATTTTTTTTTTAATTTTCTACCATCGTATTATTCTTTGGAGCCTGTAAGAGACGTAAAACCTACATGGTCTTAGAATTCAGAGCGGAAACTAAGTCCTAATTAATATTTGACCATACCTGTAATCACAGCTGTGGGTCCCCTTAAGCTACCGACACTTCTTCTTCATGGTGACATATAATTCTGTCCCCTGCTCTTTGAAAAAGCCTTCTAATGGCCTCCTCCATCCACCTTCAGCTGATTTTCCCAGCTGCAGGGGATTAAACGAGTTATGAGATTTTCCTAGCGGTAAACTTTCTGAACAAATAGAGCAGTTTTTCATTGTGCTGTTTGGGAGTTTTTCAAGGCTTTAATTTTTTTTTAGTTCTTTTCCACTAGGTTTTAATTTACAAAGTTTTATAAGCAAAACTACCCAAGAGAATCAAATTTTGATTTACAAAAAGTTTCCAGTTAGACTTAATTAAACAACACAGCTCTGGCCCTCCTTCTTTCCCTTTAAATGGTACGTATGCAGGTACTCCAGTGGCGGCGGGGAGGGCGCGAAAAATCAGAACAAGATTTCAAACTTCAACGTGCGTGACAGTGCTAACGGTGTGAAATGGGTATAACGTGAACTGCTTATGAGTTCCAAATTCCAGTTACTGCCGGGTCAGTCGGGACATAGGTGAGCAACACTGGTGTACCTGCACCTTGCAAAAGAAAACAGTCTTTGCTCCATGTAGAAGATAGGAAGCAAAACATCGTCTACTGAAGCCCGCAGAGAAAACGGCTTTAGGAGTTTGGGAGCAACTTTGAAAAGCTCGTATCTATCAAATATCACACAATTGCCTGGGCCAGCCCCTGGTTGAGTGGTTAAAATTCTACTCACTCTGCTTGGGCGGCCCAGGTTTTTGGGTTCAGATCCCAGGTGCAGCCGTACTCCTGTTGTCGGCCATGCTGTGGAGGCATCCCACGTGCAAAGTGGAGGAAGACTGGCACAGGTGTCAGCTCAGGGCTAATCTTCCTCAAGCAAAAAGAAAAAAGGAGGATTGGCAATGAATGTTAGCTCAGAGCAGATCTTCCTCACCAAAAGAACAAAAAAAAAAACCACACAGAATTGCTGACCTTCTCAGGAAGACTAAAAGTCCAAATCTTACAGGATTTAGCTTTAGCTAAACGTAAAGTTGGACTTTAGCTACCAGACCTCATAGGGTCTGCTCCTCTCTTACAATTGCCAGATTTGCCAAATAAATAGATTAGACATCCAATTAAATTTGAATTTCAGATAAACAACAGATAATGTATTAGTATAATAAATTGCATAACTATGTCCTGTAGTTTCTCTGGCCACCCTACTCCGACCTCATCTCCTCCCATCCTCTCCCTCACTCACTCCATTTCAGGTATAATTCTGTTTTCCCCCACAACACAAAGCACTTATCGTTGTTCACTCTGCCTAGAATTCTCTTCTCCCAGTACTCATACAGCCAGGGCTGCCAGATTTTGCGAATAAAAATATAGGATGCCCAGTTACATTTGAATTTTAGAAAATAAATAATTTTTTAGTGTAAGTTTGTAGCATGCAGAGTAAAAATACATTTGTCGTTTGAAATTCAAATGTAACTGGGCATCTGCATTAGTTTGCTAGGACTGTCGTAACAAAATACTACAGACTCGGGGCCTTAAACAATGGAAATTCTTATTTTCTCACACTTCTGGAGGCTGGAAGTCCAGGATCAAGGTGTCAGCAGGGTTGGTTTCTCCTGAGGCCTCTCTCCTTGGCATGCACATGGCCACCTTCTCCCTGTGTCTTCACATGGCCTTTTCTCTGTGCACACACATCCCTGGGTCTCTTCTTCTTCTTATGAGGACACCAGTCCTATTGCACAGGAGCCCTGCCCTTATGGCCTCATTTAACCTTCATTACCCCTTTAAAGGTCCTGTTTCTAAATACATTGCATTCAACACATGAATTGGGGGGCTCACTCAGTTCACAACACTCCCCCCTGTGAACCCCCAAATTCATCTGCTTCGTACATGCAAAATACCTTCACCCCCATAAGGATAGCTCCAAATGTCTTAAGCCATTCCAGCATCAACTCCAAGTTCAAAGTCTCATCTAAATATGGTCTATATCAGATATAAGTCAGACTTGAGGTATGATTCATCCTGAGGCAAAATTCCTCTGCAGATGTGAGAGCAGACAAGTCATACGCTTACAAAATACAATGGAGGGACAGGCACAGGATGGATGTCCCGTTCCAAAAGCAGGAAATTAGAAAGAAGAAAAGGGCGATGGGTCTCAAGCAAGACCCAAACCTAGCAAGAAAAATTCCATTAGACTTCAGGGCTGGAGAATAATCCTCTTTGGTTTGATACTCTGCTCTTCAGGCCCACGAGGATGGCAGTGCCACCCCCTCAGCCCCAGGTGAAGGCCCCAGCCCCATGGCCCTGGAAGGAGGTGGCCTTGCCCAAGGAAATGGAGGCGAAGACAGCCTTGTACCCGGGCCTGTGTGCTCTGAGGCTTGTGGGGAGCAGCAGCCCTGAGGCTCTCTGAACTAGCTTTGACTCGTTCTTCCCTTTTGTTTTAAAGATAACATGTCTGCAGCTAAATCGATTATTGTCCTGTCCTCTGGTGTCCCAGAAGTCCAGCAGCCTTTCTTCCTTTTTTTCCATCTCTGTCCCCTTTAGTCAAATTAGCAGAGTTTCTGTTGGTATCATCCCATCTCTAGTCCTGGCATCTATTGAGATGGCTGACTTTAGATTAGTGTTTCACACTTATAATCTCTTTATCAAATGATTTTTCCAGCCACACTCTTGGGACCCTTTCCAGAACAAATGTTCTCATTTTTTGCAAAATGAATAGGCTGAGAATTTTCCAAATCTTCAACTTACAGTTCCTTTTTGCTTAACAAATATCTTCAATGTATCTCTCTCCTCTCACATTTTACTATAAGCAACAAGAAGAAACCAGATCTTCATTGCTTTACTTAGAAATTTCCTCAAATATCCAAATTTGTCACTTGCAATTTCTACTTTCCACAAAGCACTAGAACACAATTCTAGTTCTTTGTCACTTGATAACAAGGATCGCTTTTCCTCCTGTTTCCAACTGCATGCTGTTCAATTCCATCTGAACCTCACCAGAATCACTTTTAATATCCAAATCCTACCAACACTCTCTCCAAATTCATCCCGGTGTTTTCTAACAGGCACCTCAAAATTCTTCCAACCTCTACCCATGCATGACCCAGTTCTAAAGCCACTTCCACATTTTTAGTTATCTGTTACAACAGAACCCACTTCTTGGTACCAAAATCTATATATCAGGGCTGCCATAATAAAATACCACAGACTGGGAGGTTTAAAAATAGAATTTTATTTTCTCACTCTTCTGGAGGCCACAAGTCCAGGATCAAGGTGTTGGTGCATTTGATTCTCCTGAGGCCTCCTTCCTTGGCTTGCAGATGGCCCCTGTCTCACTGTGTCCTCACATGGTCCTTTCTCTGAGTGTGTGTGTGCATCCCTGGTGTCTCTTCCTGCCCCAACATGGACACCAATCCTATTGGATTAGGGCCCCACCTTTATGACTTCATTTAATCACAATCACCTCTTTAAAGACCCTGTCTCCACATAGAGTCACATGGAGGTTAGGGCTTCATCACATGAATTTGGGGGCACATAGTTCAGTCCATAGCAGCATCCTCATTTTATCTGGCAGCCCCACGCCTGGTTGTGTCTCCTCCTTCGTTAGGTCCATTGCTCAAGAGTCCTCTTCTCAGGGAGGCCTTCCTGGGACCTCTGTTGAAAATTGCAAACCTCCCTCACCCCCCCAATTCTGCTCCAGCCCTCCCACTTCATTTTCATTTTCTCCATGCATTTACCACTTTCTGACTATTATCCATTTTACTTGTTTACTTGTTTACTATTTATCTCCCCCTATTTGAATGTTAGCTCCATGAGGGCAAGTATTTCTATTTGAATTTTTTCTCTACAGCATCTGCGGGCCTGGAAAGGACCTGTTGCATAGTAGGCATGCAAGAAATCTTTGTTTAATGTTAAAAGTTAAGCAGGAACTGTGGGCTGATGCAGGTAACAGGCATGGCAAGAAGAGCAAAGTTTTGATAACTATAGAAGATTCTGGATTGCCTCAAACTCCAGGCCACCACGCTATGAAATACTGGAGCAATTCTCAAACATCCATCTGCCTGGGCTACTTGCTAATAATACAGGTTCCTGGCCAGGTCCTCATATGTCTGATGCAATCAGACAAGGACTGGGCATAGAAATCTGCATATTTAACCAACACCTCAGCTGGTCCTGACACAAGGGCAACACAATGGGAAACGTAATGCTAGGATCAGTTCCCAAATCAGTTTTGGCCAGAACGAGAGGAATATGGAGTTGAGGGTGGGTGGGTAGGTGCAGGGTCCTTCTTGAGTTACAAAATCTTTGGCTCCCTGAAGCATTTTAATTGTTGTTTTTTGTCTAGAGCTTGTTACTCAGACTCCTTACTCCTCAAGATCATTCGCCTGGATTTCTCTCACAGATTCATTGGGTCCCTCCCTCCCAGGGCTCCAGCTTGGGTCTTGTGTTGAAGAGCCTCAGCTGGACCCAGCAGTGGGCTGGGTTGGCCTTCATCTGTGGGGTGAGCTATGAGGGCCTAGTGCCTGTATTAGGGACCATGGGAGGCCATGTGATGAAGGAAGTCCGTCATCGAGCACACAGAGCAGACCAAACAAGATCCAAGGGGACCATGCACGAATGAACGTGCTTGGGGCTTAAAGGCCCAGCCAGGCGAGCCACCGAGGCAGAGAAAGGGAGGAGGCATTTAGGGACACAGAACTGACTGACATTTCCCAGACTCTGAAGCTCTGGTCTGCCTCACTCCACACCAGGAGGTCTGAATCCTTCACACAGGTTTATTCTCTTGAAACAGCACTGGCCTGCTGAGCCACAGGATGCCATTTTATCTCATCTCGCCTAAGAAACCTGAAGCCCTCATTCCTCACACACGCAAACGTGGCTTTGCTAATTTCTCTGGATTTGTTGTAATGTCTCTGCTTCATCCCCCAGTTAGCTTCACTTCCTACCTCCTCTCTGCTCTGCTCTGCCACATCTGGCATCTTGACATCGACTGGTTTCCAGAGAGCTCTTTTGTTCCCAATCAGATGGCTGAGTTGACGAGAAACAAAAAGAGACTCAGTCCTGATTTAGGCTAACTTGATGATAATAGATCTTATAAAACTGTAGGCAAACATCTTAACTCTTTCTTATCTCCCTAGCAATTACAAATGCTTTCCATTGCCTCCTGTTCTCACACATTTCTTTCTTTAAGAGTTCCAAATCATGCTTTTATTTAATAAAATTCTGTGCCACTTATTAAAAAGGATTTATACTGGTTTCCTAATCATTTTTGTAGTATCTGTCATTTTTCGTAGATGTCTAATGCGGTCGCCTGTAGAAATACTGTTTTCCTCTCTTGATGTATTCTACTTAGCTAATGTCAACATTAATATCTCTCATTTAATATTTTAAATCGTTTCTTGTGATATTTATTGTCACTTGTTAGTTTGGCACTAGATTAAGGGTACAACTTAACGCTGTTGTTTTAAATTAGCAATTCAGATTTCACATATATATTACAAAAGGGAAGAAGAAATTTCCAGAAAAAAAATTCCAAATTATATGAAGAGTCCCATTTAAAAAATGGCACACAGTAAATGATCAAGAAATATTTGTTAAATTAATAAAATGAAGGAAATTGAAGCATTGGGTGGTTAGCCACTCTGTCACTAAAATTCTTTATGATTTGGAATTAGTCTTTTAACTTCTTTGAACATCGATTATTTCTCCCATGTTATGTTACGAGGATCAGATGTCAAATAATCAGAAGATGCTTTGAAAATATTACATTGCAAATATAGTTAGTGGTATTTTTTGCGGAAACAGAAAGGTTAACTCTTTCACCTGGGCTAAGCCTGGCCTCAGAGATTGCATCTCTCTTCCTTACCACCTAGGATCCACCTTAGAACCTACACACCGACCACAGTGGCAATGCTGGGCTGAGGTTTTGCAGGAATGCCAAACAATGGTTCCAGGATTCAGTGAGAAGCGGCTGTTGGGGGTAACTAGATGCAGTTCTGTGGACCAAAACCTCCCTCCTTCTGATGTCAAAACTCTCATTTCTGTGACTTCCACCAGTGCTTGCTCATCTGCATTAAGGCGGGAACCTTACCCTAATTGTAATCTGCGTCCACCTGAAAAGATGGGAAGCTTTCCGCATTTTTTCTGCCTGCAAACAGCACCCTGGAAAGTGAACGACCTGAGGTTTCTTCTTTCACGTCAGGCTGCACACACTATTTCTGTGTTTCCTGTTATGAGCAAGCTGTGATGGAATGCTGAATAACTTCTCCAGGGCGTCTTCGGTCATTCAACCATACACACGCAGTTAGCTCCTGCATGATGTGCTTCTCACTTTTTTTAAAAAAAAAAATATGCCTCTTCATATGTACTCTGATTCCATTTTCAATTCTCAGTGGTGATCTATAAATCCATAAGTCATGTGACTACAGCCTTAAAAGGATGAATACTAGAAAAAGAAAGGCTATCAGAAGGCTAGCTAGAAAGAGAGACGCCAAGGAGAAAAATGGGGGAGATCTTTTGAAGGGAAAAATGTTACAGATTATGAAGAAAAGCAGAGAAGAGGAATCACTTCTTTTTTTTTTTTTTTTTTTTTGCTGTATCAGTTAGTGATTGCCACATAACAAACCACCCAAGATCAAGTGACTTAAAATGGTAAGCAGTTATTATTGCTCACTACTCAGCCACCCATCTGGATGGATCTGCTGATTTGTGATTTGTGCAAGGCTGACTCTCGTAGATCATTGAAGGGCAGATGTAGGTCATATAGGGATAGATTTAGGATGGCCTCACTCATGTCTGTGGATGAGTGGTGCCTCCTGGGGCAATGGGTTGATGTGCATCTCGAATTATTCAGCAGGCCAGCCTGGGCTTGCACGTGTGACACTGCAGATTTCCAAGTGAGTAGAAGCAAACAATGCCTTCAGAGGCTTAGCCTGGGACCTGGCACACTGTCATTTCTGCTGTGCGCTGTAAGTCACAAAGCCAGGCCAAATCCAAGGGGCGAGGAATGAATTCCACCTCTTCAATGGAGGAGCTATGGAGTCATGTAGATGTGGATTCAGGGAGGGGTGAAGAATTGTTTCCATGTCTGCTGTCAAGGTACTATACTTGCCCTTCATGCAACTTCAAAAGGTTCTACCTGAGGATGGATGCACTTTGTGTACAATGCCTGACTTTGGAGGGATGGGTTGCTGCCTAACCCTTGGATTCCAAAAGGCATGTGAAGCAGATTGTGGCAGAGGTTTCTGGAAAATCCTCAAAATATTTTTTAAAAACCTATCAAGCAAAAGCTTCTCTCTTTCATGATCAAGCCAAGTGTTCAAATGTCAGGCAACAGGTAGTTATCGAGCATCCACCTATGTGTCTGGCACTGGGGGTACAGCAGTGAACCACACAGACATAGTTTCTGACATCAGGCTAATAGAGAAGACAGAACAGAAATCATTAGGCAAGTGCTGAATAAAGCAAAGAGCACGCTCTTTCTCCAGCACCAACTCCCAGAAGTTTTCAAATTGCAGACATTTGAGAACCGACAACTGAAGGAAGGGGCTTTTTCTGAACTCCCCTTATCTGCCTAAAAGCAAAGCCTCCCAAAAGAATTCAACTGCCTGCGATGGCCTTCAGGACATGCCACCCCAAATATGACAGCTTGGCATACTGAATATTTTAAAAACAAGACAACAGGCCCAAGATGGAGTTGCTTATGCTAAGCCTCACATCACCAAACTGAGACTTAATTATGGTTTTGGTTCTCCCAGCAATGGAGTCCTACACCGGTCAGTGGGGAATCGCCTGGTCAGCGCTGGTCAGGTCATCTGCCTGAGGAACCCCACCATCCCCTAAAGGAAGTGACCTTGCGCTAACCAACCCGCTTTTTTGCGTAGTATAACTTCCTTGCTTCCGCACCTTTCTGCCTATAAAACTCTGTCATTTTGTACACTTTCTATCTGCTAGATTGGATGCTGCCCAATTCATGAATCAGTGAATAAAACCAGTAAGATCTTTAAAATTTACTAAGTTGAATTTTTTTTTTAACAGAGAAAACAGAAGCAGAAAGATCCCTCTGACTTTCCCCCTGCCCTTCCCCGCTGAAAGAGGTCATGGTGATGCAGATCAAGGCTGCCCCAGGTAGAGAAGCCCAGGGCATCCAGGCCTACATGCCAATCTATATGACCAGATTCATATCTAAAGTTATAAGACCACACAATAACCAGATTCCATCTGCACTGAAACCATTTAATGACTTTTTACATCATCTTTCCTTTGTCTAGTAAAAATATGTCACGTACCCATGCCTTATAGATTTACCCCTAACCCTCAACACATTGCATCTCTTCATTGCCCATGGGTCCTGTCCCCATGCTGGCAGCTCTTTACTGCCCACGGGTCCTGTCCCCATGCTATTCCATACTATTCTCTGAATAAAAGAGCACTACTGCCAGACCTTGAGAGTCCAAGAAATCTTTCTTTCGACTCCTCAACTCACCGAGCCCACATCAGTTGGACCCTCGTGTGAGAGGGGCCCTCCGTACCTCCAGGGGAAGGAGCGTCCTTATCTCCAAAGACAGAGGGCACTGCAAAGAGTCCTAACACACAGGCCTCGCTGAATCTCCCCGGTTTCCTACAATCGCCTACACGTCTGCCCAGTCTTCATCAAAGCTAGCGTATAAATACTCAGGCTGAACTGTTTCTTCAAGTCTTCACTTCCTTATGAAGGCTCTCCTGTCAAGTAAAACTTGAATAGATTTATATGCTTTTCTCCTGTTAATCTGTCTTTGTTGGCTTAATATTCAGATCCACCCAGGGACCTTAAGAGGGTCAAGGCAAACCTTTTCCTCTGCTACAAAGTCTTGAGGCAGAGGTAAAAACTCAAGTGCCAATGGGAGCCAGGCAGGGGACCTAAATGAATCATGCAGGTAGAGGGTAGGAAAAATCAGCTGTTCCCCTCTGCTGGCTTTGATTGTCCCACTTTTTATGGAGACATGTGTATAGAAAAATATTTCTCCATGAGAAGAAAAAAACCCTCCATTCCAGGGTGATGATAATAATGGGTGACACAGTCTCAGGATTGGGAGGCACTCAGAACCCAGGAGGCATGGGAGAGCACGTACTCCTTCCGAGGATCCTAGGAGCCCGTATCACTGCCATGTGACAAAGTGGGACTGCTTTTGTCCATCTTCCCATTTTTCAAGAGAAGCTGCAAAAGCATATCTTTCTGTGAAGTATCATCTTTTTAAATGTTGGTTTGAGCTTTTTTCTTTTTGAGGAAGATTAGCCCTGAGCTAACATCTGCTACCAATCCTCCTCTTTTTGCTGAGGAAGACTGGCCCTGAGCTAACATCTGTGCCCATCTTCCTCTGTTTTATATGTGGGATGCCTGCCACAGCATGGTTTGACAAGTAGTGCATAGGTCTGCACCTGGGATCCGAACCGGTGAACCCTGGGCCATGGAGGCAGAACACGCAAACTTAACTGCTGTGCCACTGGGCCAACTCCCTGGTTTGAGCTTTTTAAGGATAATAATATGGGGCAAAGAGGTCGCAACTGTGGGCCACATGGAGGCCATGAGGGCCATTTTAAGACCTGGGCTATTGAGGCTCCAGCAGAAAGGATATTATCATATGTAAAGCTGTGTATTTAAAATATTATCTCAACAACACCGGTTTTTCTAGCAGATATGTTAGCCACTTGGGCTTGGCAATCGCTGGCATTTATGCCCACAGGGGAATGTGGTTTGCTTTGACGTAACCTGACTGGCTGGCTCTATGCAAGGCTGTAGAGACCGAGGATGCTGTCCTTAGTGTCTTTACTCTGCAAAATCTTCCCCTGGCTGGGGTGGCATTCCAACAGGAGCCTAGACTGAATCTTCCTTTTGGTCCCAGCTGGATGTCTGCTAATCGTCCAAAGACATTAGCTGATAATGGTTTAAAGCTTTACATTTCCAAGAGATATTTACATTTTAAATGAGGACTCAAAGATGGAAATTTTATCTTCTTGCTTCGCCATCCTCCTCCCAAGAACCAGAGCATTATGAAATGACAAAGCCTGCAAGGGACTGAAGGCCCTCAATAGATCATGGGTGACAATGCACATCCCTAGATTTTGAGTAGGGTCAATTAATTAATTTAATAATAATATGGCTTTGTTCTAGTTCTGGAGGTTATCAGGAATCCCTGTTAGTAGTCTTTTTGATATCCTAGCGTTCTTAAGGAAATAAAGCTAATTAATGGGGATAAATGTAAAATTTCAAGAGAAAGAGAAGGATCTTTTTTTTTTTTTTAACTAGGAGCACTGAATCCATTTACTGGAAAGATTCTGTTTTAATGTTGGCCACTCACACAGATGAAGTTGATTATGAAGAGAGAAATTGTTTGGTTCATTAGGCTTTAATTATAGAGATGAATTATTATGGATGAAAAGAGGGAGCCACAAAATTATGGAGATTGAATTCCAGTTCAATAAACAACTTCAAATATCTTCAGTGGAGACATAAGCTAGTCATGTTCTTTTTTCCCCAGTTTAATTTGATGTCCATTGACAAATGATGTTAGAACGTCCCTGGAAAAATCTTAATGTCTACACCGTGTTAGCGGCTCTCATTTAAATTATACTTTTTTCTCTAATTATATTTTCTGAGAGTGGTATAGAGATAGATGAATCTTCCTTCTGCTTCCATTTATTTTGTGTAATAATGACAAAATGTTACGTTCCTGTTTTGCACTACCCATGAAGCGAAATTGCTTTTATAATAGCTTAAAGGCTTTCAATGGCTCCCCATGTCTGCAAACATAAGCTAAAAACTCCGACCTTGATGTTTAAGGACTTTGAGAATCCGATCCAACTTAAATAGCCAGTATTATGATTTTGTTATAAAGTTAGAAAACTTTTACTGTAACAAATGTTCTGTTCACCATCTCACCAACAGGCCTTGTATATTTTGCTTCTGAGATTAAGACCCACCTGTCCTTACTCTTTATTTTTGCTTTTAAGTTCTCCTTGTCCGTGTGCTAATGTTGAAGCCCCTGTTCAAATTATGCATCCTTGGTCTTCTTTCCTGAGCTAGCGTTCTGTGTTGATCCTGCTGTCTGATTTTTATTATCTATACCGTTCTTTAAACCTCTTGCCTTATTGGTAGTTTTTACTCCAAAGTCATTAGACCAGATTTTAAACTCCAGACACACTCTACCTTGCATTTCTAAATACTTCAAAATAATGATTCTATAAAATATTGTGAAAGAATAACACATATGACAATTTAAAATTTGAAAATTGCATACTTGAGAATATTAGAGAAGTATTATAAATCTTTTGCATGATACTGTCACTGACTGGCTGCCCCCCCCCCCCCCCAGGAACTCAGTGGGGGAGGGGGATTGGAAGTATTTAACTGTTGCTCCAAATTGGTTTATTTCCTTTTGCTATGTTAAGGAGATGCTTCACCAACCACCCTGAACCAGACCAAGCCTCACCACAAGAGAGATGCCCATGACATTTGCCTTATTTTTAATGCTAAGATCTCTCCAGGAGCAGCTTACGCCTTACTACCATCACCAGCAGTGTATGTGGAATCACATTCTCCAACTGAGCCTGTGCAAGAGGATACCCACCTCTCCCTTTTGAATATTCATTCCCCATCCCAAATAAATGTCCCTGCTTCCCTTTGTTCGGGGATGCCATGACTCTGGAAATGATTCCTCATGGTCTCCTATTTGTGGCAAATATACTTTACTTTGTGAGAAAACTACTTCTGGTGGAAAGTCAGATTTAACTCGCCAGGAGGGAACCCCCTTTGGTTTCGGTAACAATACTGTTATGGTAGTTACATGGTGATACATGGTGATGTTTTAAAAAATGAGTATTTTATTTTTTATAAGAACATCATAAATAGTGATGAATGAAGTAATATAATGTCTAGGATTTGCTTCAGATTAATATGAGAAAGAAGAAAGTGGTAGGGTATAGATGAAACAAGATTGACCATAATAAATCGACCAATCATCATCGATTGTTGTGGAGTTTGGGTATTGGGGGTTTACATACTAGTCTATCTACTTTTATATACGCTTAAAATTTCCCATTATGAAAAAGATTTTATATTTTTAAATGTAAAATGAAATAAATTAACAACTTCAGAGGCAACATGAGAACACTGCAAGGGGTTACTACTCAGCATGGAGTAGCCCCTTGGTCTTTGGTAAGTCAATTAGCCTTTGCTGAAGCTTCTGTTTCACTCTCTCAAGACATCCCAGCGAATGCCTCAGCCTCAGCCACTTCCAACTCTAAAGCTCCGAGAACGCATGTGTTTAGGAATCGAAGATTGATTTCTGGAAAATGAAAGAATATATAAACTCCAGGGTGATCACTTTAACACCAGTGAATGAGAGCCCCTCTTGGGAGTGAAATAAAACATACATTCACTCGACAGGGCAGAAGTGGGAGAATGATCAGCAGCCGAGGAGCATATCACAGCTGGGGGTGGACAGATAGCGAGAAGGTGAAGGGGTTCCAGTCTAGAGTTTGTTTTGAGAGCAGTGATTCGGCAAGAATATATTCTCTCTCCCATGACCAGAAAGCTTTAAAGGTCTAGAGGGACTTGGACTTTCAGGCTAAATTCAGCCCAGATTGGGTTTACAAAGTCACTCTAGACACATGGTCACGTTGAATCAGGGAAACGAAAGATATTAAATCACGGAATGAGAAGAGACCAAGTGAAATAAGTTGGGCGGGAGAAGGCTGATCCAGCCAGAACAGGGCTCTCTTTGATGGTGGAGAGCGCCCAGTGGCTTCTTGATGGCCATCTCAAACCCTTCCTTTCAACGTAGATCTGTCTCTCCTGGCCGAGCCTTCTGTGGACGCAGAGAATAAACAATGCGTCAGCCTCATGATCGTCAAAAGCCCTTCAAATAGTGGAAGGCAGATAACTAATTATCTTGAGCTTTGCCTTGGTTAAATAGTCCCTTCAAGAAAGACCAAAACACACAGATAAACCATAGGATAAACCACTTCGACTTCTCTGCATGGTCAGAGTGGAGGTATTTGGGTTTTCCTAAGCACAAATGGAAGACATCTGGAGGGCAATGATGTTCGCTATACTTGTCAACATGGTTGACTTTTATGGATCACGAGCCTTAATTACTATAGTCTGTTCCTCTAATATGTTAGTTATTACTCCAAAGTGCTGCTGAAGCCCAGAATGCTGGATGTCATATGCTATGTTTGTTAGAGAACAAAGTAAAATGAAATCCATTATTCTAACTTTGGATATGTCAGCAGCTAACAGTAGGAAAAATAATTATAACTTGTTGAGTACCTGCAATGTGCCAGAGGCCTTCAAAAGATTATCCGTACTATAATCACTTAAATTAAAAGAAATTTCCCCATATAACAGGTGAGGAGACACCAAGCGACGGAGTTCAGACTTCAAAGCAGATGACAGAGGACACCCAAGGCCCCTCCACTATCAGCGGTTTCTCAAACTTGTCTGCACATTCGAATCATCTGAAGAACTTCAAAGAATGCCTAGGCCCTATTCCTTTGAGATTTGAAGTTAACTTGCCTTGGGTGGGGCATCAATATTTTTATTTTATTTTGAGGTTGCCCAGTACAAATTAGGAGAGTCACTTGTCAGCAGAAAGCTGCTCCCTCTCCCTTCTCCTTGATCCCTGAAATGAGGGGATTGGCCTGGAACCTCTCTAAGGTGAAGAGGCTTTTCAGTGGGTAAGTGCAGAGGCACCGAAAGCTGCCTGCCAGGGTTCAAATCTCCTCCCTACCACTTACTAGCCCTCTGGCACTGTTAACCCACCTACACACTAGGGATACATGAGCGCCCATCACGTACAGTAGTGTTGGGAGTATAAGTGAGTAAAGCATTTAGAAGAGTGCTCAGTGCTCATGGCACTCACTGACCTCCATGTGAGTCCTGTACAGGCCAGGGGCAGAGCACAGCCTCACGAGTTCTCTTCCCGAGCTCTGTCTGCTGGGAGAGCATTCAGGTTCTGATGTCATCCTTGCACCTTTCAGGATCTTCTCTCTCATCTCACATTTCCTGACCACGGTCTTTGCCCTAACCTTTGGCTCCAGAACGTTTGGAGGTTCATTATTCTATCTAGTTTTCATCTGTATTAAACTGTCATTTAAAAAGCTAAAAAAATATTTTTAATATAATAAAATGAGTCTGAAGCTGTCTCTCCTATCTAGCACATACACCATCTGGTTTCCAAAATGTTTCCCAGTGGTTTGGGTCTTACATTTATTATTACATGTTATTATTGAGCAAATAATATGGGTTTTGAGAATAACCCACGTGGGAAACTTGTTGTCTTTACTAACATTTATACACTATCTTTAGTGTATGTCGCAAGAATGCAGACTGACAAATGTAGACGTGTGTATTTGTCATATATCACTTTCCCTGTCTCAGATAGTGAGGTCACAGGCATTTTTGGCTAAGAGTCTCGTTATCTACAAGGCTTCAATTGTTTATTGTGCTGCTATCTTGAGGAGTATTATCAGACTCCCTTATCCTTCTGAATGCCTCCGTAACATGCACAACGAGAGCAGGAGTGGATATTTAGGGTTTAGAGTAACAGCACTGACAGCTCAGAGGATCACATAACATTAGATCTAAAAGGATCCTGGAGATCTTGCAGGCCAGCATCACATTTTGCAGATATAGAAACTGAGGTCTGGAGAGTGGCTGTGCTTGCCCAAAGTCCCCTGGCTATAAAGCAGTGCAAACTCTCTCTCTCCCATCTGCAGTGGCCTTTCATTGTCACCAACTGTGACCACAGAGGGTGCGATGAGGGTGGGAGGGAAGAGTGGGAGTGGGCATCATGTAAGCGAGAGAATTGCTTTCAGAAAGTATAGGTATTGACTGGCCCAACTTTGGTAGATTTCTTAGACCAGTGGTTTGCAAATGTGAGCATGCGTCAGAATTACCCTAGAAGGCTTGTTAAAACAGATTTCTGGGCCCTATCCCCAGAGCTTCTGATTCAGATACTGATGGAGCCTGAGAATTTGAATTTCTAACAATGGGTCTGTACTTTGAGAACCAGGGTCTTAGGCGAGCACATTGAACTCATATCCCTGACTCCCAATTATTATTATTTATTTATTATTAATAGTTAATAATTATTAATAGTATTTTCAGGTCCAGTGCTCTTCACACTATTTGGCTGTGCTTCCATGCAAGGTGGTTTCTATGGCATCCCCTAACTAGGTTTCTCCCTCTTCATTCGACTTTTCACCGTTATCCTTCTTCCTGCATCACCAGTGAGGCACCCATTGTGTCTAATTATGAACGGCGCTGTGTTTGGGACTCACCATGCCAGAGTGGTCACTCTACGTCATGCACAATTGGTGGTGGGAATCTCAACAGGGCCATTTCAGCTCCAAGGTGTGGTGGGAGAGGTAAGCAATCATTTATGTCTACAAACCCCAGCCAAGCGGGGCCGCTAGGCTGCTTTCAGGCTCTTTTGATATGCTATTTATTCTGATTAATTCATAAATCCTCCAGTTGTAGCTCAATATTAAAGGCTATCCAAGGATAAATGTTACCTGGAAGCGTGCCTTACCCACAGTTGTTGGACACCGACTGAGAAGCTGACACTGGAATGTTTTCCCTTGATGACCGCTTCTGGACCTCTTTCTCTTATGAGGCAAGGATGCAGGTGGAGATGCCTCACCTAACTGATATGCATGTTGACTTTACACAGCGTAAGAAGTTCCATGTTGAAAATAAGGGGCATGTTGCCATCAGCATCATATATGGTAATGCATGTGGGATTGTGTTTCCACTAACAGTGAATCGTGTATTTCAGTCTAAGTGTTCCACGACATCCGTCCACAGGAAATATAACGGACACACTCCAGACGTTGTAAAAAGACCTTTCTTTTTTTCCCAGGGCTACAAAAATCATTGCAAAAACACATTCAGAATAGATGAGAAAGGCACAAATTCAATCTCCTGGGGAGAAAACGTGCGGCATTCAAACCCATTGATGAGAAAAATTTCAGCAGCTAAGCCATAAATACGTAAGGATCGTAATACCTGGATAATCTGATTCTTCTATAGTGACTTGACTTCTAAACTTTCTTTACTGATGAATGGTTTTTTTTTTCATTGATTCTCTTTTCATTCAACCAAATTGCACTTCACCAAGGCTTTGCATCTGTCACAGGGCACTTGAACAAGCACATGAGAGCGCAGGTAAATGTGATCAGCTGTGGGGTCTGAAAGGAAGAGTTCCCTCCCAGTAACAGCAGGCGAGGTCACTCCCAAACCAGAGCTGCTCCTCTCCCCTCCCTCCCAAGCCAGCACTTCTAGCATCTATCACATCATCTAGTTGTGCCCTTTTCCAGTCTCTAATTTTTTCCAGCTGTGAGCCAATCCGATTGCTGACACCCCTTTCATGTCTCTTGAAGTGTTATCTAGGGATTCATTATTTAAGAAGCCATTTACCCCTGTGTGTATGTGTGCACACCCAGAGAATAAAGTTCCTCTTGTGCCATTGGTATGATGTCAGGGGCAGTTTCTCATTCCCTTCTACAAAGCTTTCCTTCTTCTGATGCAGCAATTAGTCAACTATTAATAAAAAGACATTAGGTTATGCTTATTTATTTTTAAGGAATGACATCATTCCCTGCCTTAACGTCTAGCAATGGAGCAATTCACAGGTCTTTCCACTTATTACATCATGGAAGCCGATTGAACTTGGCAATTACCTTGCTGTTTTCACAACAGTGTTGAAAGGAGTGCTGAAAGGGGGGTCAGTTTCACGGGGCTGAATAAACATCTACATGGCCATGTGTCCTCTTACTTTGTTAAGGGAATTTATACCCAGTGAAAAGTACCTGCAGAGCCCAGTTCAGAGTGCAAATATCCTCACTTTATTCCAGAGCAAAGACTCTGGAATATGACTTTCGGTCTGAGAGTTTAGAATAGATGCAGTAATATCCAATTAGTTTGCTGGCGGTCGGAGACCATCCAGCAATGAAGGTCTGTTAGCTAAAAGCTCCAAACCTTCTCTTGCTAAGTTGAGCCATTATAGGAGCACACCAGCTGAAACACTCTGAGATTCACAGAATTTTGAAAATGGAAAGGACTTTGAGGTTCAATTTTAGACGTAGGGGAATTGAATCCTAAATTACTGAGGAAGTTTGATTAATGCTAAACAGTTAGCAAGTGGGAAGACTGATTTTATTTTCACTCTGTGATAATATCCCCGTCTTAAACATGCCACCTCTCTAGACTAATACAGATTTTCTCCTCACAGGTGGAACTTATGACATGTTACTTGAATTTATCCGGCCCTTTGTATTGATCTTAAAATTTTTTTTCTCATTGCTGGAGCACTCAAGTCATGAGGGCACTTCTTGCAGTGAATAACTTTGTACCTGTAATTCAGGCTTCAATTACAGAGCTGTTCAAGCCATTGGCGTTAGTGGACTATTGTAACGGAATCATGTCACCTCCCCTCTTCCCAAAAGACTCCATATTTTAAGGGCACAGATTAGTATTCACCAAAGGGATCAATTTTTTTTTTCCCTCAACTGTCGTTATGGTCGAGTGCAAAGCAGTGGCTTTATCAATAAATGGTCTGATTATGTCAGTCATTAAGAAGATAATCAGATCCATTGCTCAGTGATGAAACTGCCAGGAGTCTAACTAATTGAATATAAAGACGTGGCCTTTGACCAAAGCCAGTCAAGGGAAACTTCTTTCTCACTATCACATCTTCTGCTTATAATAAGGCCTTGCCCTGACAGATAATGACGAGACTCAGAAACTGACCATTAACTTTACCCATGTGTTATGTGTCCTTAGAACCAAAACCCAGGTTTAAAACAGAAATGGAACTATTTACCCAAGGTCGCAAGTGTAGGGAAGAAAACGTTTTCCTCAACCCCCTGAGGGTCCCTGGCTGGGTCTGAAAATTAAACTCACAAAGACAGATTAACGAGAGGAAAGCATGTGCATTTTATTGAATATTTACATGTACATGAGAGCCTTCACAAGAGAATGAAGACTCGAAGAAGTGACCAGAGCAGGAAGCTTTTATACCTTTTGGACAAAGAAACAATACACTTGTGAAGAATTGACAACACAAAGTGGTTTGAGCTAGAGGTGGATAGTGGTGAAGAACTAACTAGGAAGATAAGGGTTAGTTTAACAAGGTTTGTTTATCCAGCCCTTTCGGCCCCAAATTCCCCATCTCTGGTGATAAGAAGGTCTTCTTTCCTCCCGGTACAGGGAGGGGATCTTTCATGTGGGAGTGTTACGACCTGTTTCAGGGAAGAAAGGTGAGGAGAGGAGGCCAGAGTGAACTTCCTGTTTTTGCTGTTTTCTCAAACTCCTTCAGCTGAAGATTTTCAGCATGCCAAGGTGCCATATTTTGGGGTACTGTGTCCTGAACCTCATCACAGGCGATTATGACCCAAGCTGGGTCTCCTTGGATCTCGTTTGAGCAACAAAGTTCTAGTGGAGATCCACAAATGGTAAAATGCATGGTATCTTAGTCTGTTCCAGCTGCTATAGCAAAATGTCACAGACTCGGTGGCTTATAAACAACAGAAATTTATTTCTCACAGTTCTGGAGCCTGGAAGTCCGAGATTAGGGTACCAGTATGGTCAGGTGAGGGTCCTCTTCCAGGTCACAGACTCATCATTGTATCCTCACATGGCAGAAGGGGCTGGAGAGCTCTGTGGAGTACATTTCATAAAGCACTAGTACCATTGATGAGGGCTCTACCTTCATGACATAATCACCTCCCAAAGGCTCCACCTCCAAATACCATCATTGTGCTTGATTCACTAATGAATTGTTTTGACTATTAACCTCTATATTTTAGAGGAAGATCTCTAAATCCATCATTTATTCATTCAACAAATATTTATCAAAGGCTATATTTACTAGACAACGTTCTAAACACTGAGGATACAATGCTGAATGAAACAAAGTCTCTACTCCCATGACTTTTTTATTCTATTGAAGGAATAGATAATAAAAAAAAAATAGCAAACAGGATATCTTTAGTGACAAGTGCTGTGAAGAAATAAAACCCTTGCATGTGATAGAAAGTGGCTGAGGGCAAAGGGCATTCTACTTTGGGTAGGTTAATGGGGAAGCCTTCCTGGGAGGTGAGATTTAAAAGATGAGACTCTCCAGAAAAACACCAAGCAGGAAAAGGATGTTCTAGACAGAGGAAATAGATACAAGAGGCCTGAGCTACAACAAGCCCCGTGCATTCGAAGAGCAGGTCAGCATGGCTGCAACACAGTGAGGGCAAGGACGGTTCAAGACGAGAGAGCAGAAGCAGGCACGGACCCAGACGGTGGCCGTGGTGAAGGGTGAGGTTTCATTCTAAGGACAATGGACGTCATGAGAAGGCTCTCACAGGGAGGTGATATCATTTGGAGGCTTTGGAGAAGGGATTGGCATGGCAAAAGTGGGAGCCAAAAGTCCAGTTAGGCAGTTATGGTAGTTGTCCAGGTGGGAGGTGGTGGTGGCTTGAACTGGAGGAGCAGATACGGACAAAAGCACACCCATCCCCCAATGTATTGACAAATAGAAATAGCAAGCAAAAGGATATATTGGAGTATATGAGGAAGCCATTTGGTATAAACCTAATTTGGCCTGACTTTGTTTTTTCCAAAAGGGCCTGCCTGTGGCCATTGAGCATGCACTGTATATCTGCTTAGACATTTTGAGATAAAGGTGCAACTTCCCTCCCCCTCCCAACGTTGGCATCTCCTTAAAAGATTAAGCATCTTTCTTTAGGCTGGGAACCGATTGCAGCGCTCATCTGTGACGGCCCAGCTCGAGGCAACAGACATGCCACCCCGCGGGGTTCACTGAGACATCAGACCTATCTGTCGTTTCCATCAATTGCTGTGCTGACAGAGCAGCCTCCTGACTATTGTAAAAAGGACATTTCAATCGTATGTGAAACATACTCTTTGAGGGTATATAACCACCCTGTATACCCCCACTTCTTTGGAGTGCTCTGTTCCTTTGTGGAAAGACTCTCCTGGGTTATAATCCTCAGATTTCAGCTCAGAATAAACTCACCCATATTTCATTTATAGATTGGTTATGGATTATTTTCGTCAACAGTTCGCTCCACTCATATTTCTATGAGTTGATTTACTTCCTTTTCTTAAAACAAAAACTGATCTGTTCCTGTGGTATTTACGTTTTATTTGTTTTGTACAAGCCAGTTTTTGTCTTTACACATCCAGACAGAAGGAGTGAATTCACGCCAACTTGGGTGTGAGACTGAAGGAGGACTGTCCACTCATTCCTGATAAACCTTTCACTCTGGCTGAGTTAAAGATTTTCATTCATAAATCTCTGGAGTATTTGCTTTTCCTGATTTTTTCCCCCCAGGTTTGGTCTTGAAGCTCCTCTAATGCTTTTTGTCAATTGTGTGATGCTTTCCATGTGAGTGGAAGGAGAATTCATACCATTTTGAGTGCTTAAGTGCCTTTAAATGATTTAAAATGCTGAGAAGATATTTAACTCTTTGGCAAGGGGATTTGGAGAACATGTTATTTCCAGCTGTGGGTTAGATCCATATTTGGGAGGAGAAATTGTTAGCATCAAGAATATCAGAGAATACATCCAGGTGTTTTTAAAAGCTGCAAAATATCGCAGCCAAGAAGAATCTTTCATTGTTCCTTCAAGATGCCACAGTTCGTCCTCAGTGAAAATGGATACCATGCACCGTGCTTCTGAAAGGAGTCCTGGAATCATTCCAGTCGGCCAGAATGGAAGCGGGCTTTTGAGAACATTAAAAGCAGGAAACTGGAGCGAGAGAGTGTGGGCTCTTGCAAAGGTGCTAAAGATGAGCAGGACTTAACTTTGTAAAGAAAGAAGTCTGGGGTAGGTGGAAGAAAATTCCATTCTGAAAGAATGAGAGTTATAAAAAACAGAGACTGAGAGGAGGACTCAAGAAGTCATAAACCGTTACTTGGATGGTGCTAGATTAAGAAGAGGAAAATTAAAAAAAAAAGCAAGACTGTGTCATTATGACTCAAGTAAAATAGTTGCTCTTAGGACCTGCGCAAGTTATCAGTTCACAAACAGTTATACTCAAGATTAGTAAAACCGGGTTGTTAGAGTGTATGTTTGGATTTTAGGGTCAGCCTCCAGAAGGACAATCAGACAACACATTCCTTTGTGTTGCTTTCAGAGAGAGGACATGCGGGTGACTGGATCATGGGCCATTTCAGACTGAAGACTGAATTAAGTCAGCTGGGCTCTGATCCAATTAATAGCAAAGCAATTCAACGTAATTGACCCCAGAATAGTTGACTCGCTGACACACGGATAGAGCTTTGACAGCTTAGCAGTGAGATCAGGGGAGGAAATTAATATGTGATTTAAGTAAATTCAGGCACCTGGTAGTTTAATAGACTTAGACACTTTCATCTTTTGTTATTGGATTGAATCTGGCCCAGTTGAGAGTTATTGAAAAACTGATTGCCATACTCTGGCCTCCATGATATGCCACTTAGGGGCTCGGAGCGCCTTCCTGGATCACCTAGGGGAAATGATGCAACAGCGGCCCTGGCACACACTTGTACGTCTAACTTACACAGACCAACCTTGTGTTGCTTCCTAGGAGGGTGGCTGGAAAGGGTGATAAATGGTGGAAAGTTTTGGAACCAAAGGTCAGACTTAAAAATGCCAGATAGGCCTGGGTTGGACATAGTTCAAGAAATATACTTTTAATTAAAGCAAGAAATTGGTCTTAAACTGGTTTCTTCTAGGTTCAGGCCTTAACATTTGATCGAACATTTTCACAGTTGCTGTAAGCAGTTGGTTTCTTTACTTAATTCTACCTCAGAATACCTGTTCATTCTTTGGTTTTTAGACTCTGTGCTGTTGTGCCCTATCTGCCCATAGTCCACTATGCGTGTATGTGGCGTATGTGTCATGTTATGACATATGTGCAAGAGCAGGTCTAAATTTTTTATTAGCTTTTCAAATGTCAAAGTAATACATGAGTAAAATTTCAAGCCATATGGGAGTAAATGAAGTAAAAGTAAAAGAATATTTTAAATTTAAATAAGCTTATCGAATTGCCTTCCAAAAAGTCTGTACTGGTATATACTCTCACAAACAGTAGATGAGCGAGGCCTTTCTTTTTCATATCTTTGCCAAGAATTGGTATAACAGTTTAGTGTGTCTTGGTCCAAATTTGGGGGTATTTGAATATGAGTTTTGGTTTTGTTTGTTTTTTGCTTGTTTCACAAAATGAGATCACTCGCTGTTCTCCAGGCCCACTTGTCTTTCTGTTCCTCCAAGACAGCACGCTCTCAACCAGTGCTGGATCTGTGTCACTGCTCTTTTCTGGGCCTGGAACGCTTCCCCAGTTCTTCTTAGCTGGCGTCGTCTCATCTTTCAAGCCTTAGTTCAAAGAAAGCTTCTCCTGACAGAATTTCCCTCGCCATTGTTTTAAAGAGAAACCCAATTTACTCCAAAGTCTATATTTCTCTGCTTATTTCCCTCAAAGACCTCATGATAATCTGAAATACCCTTGTTCCAGTATTAAACTGTTTGTTTTCTGTCCTTTTCCACCAGCGCTTTGATATCAGAGACCTGTGCATCTTTTACTGCAGTCTCTCCACCCTGGTCCAGTGACTGGTAGAGAATAATGATGACTTTGTTGAATCTTATTCTCAGAGGCCATGGGTGGAGAAGGGGGAGGTAGATGGATCTATGATGACTCCCACTGACCTTGCAGCTTCATAGCCACTGGTTCTCTTGAGAGGAACGTGATCTTCCCCATAAAATTAGCTTTGAAGACATGAGAACCAGCTTTTCCATTCATGCTCTCCTTTTGTGATGAAATTGGGAAAAAATCGATCACATTTTGAGACTCTTGCTTATTATTTCCTATTTAGTCCAATGTATCTTCTAAATTAAAATTTGCACCATAAACAACAAGAGGGTTTCCTTATTTTTAGGGGAAAAGGAGTATATTAATTTATCTGATTTGTGCATTTTTTTCTAACTCCTAAGAAAAAGCAAGGGAAGTTCATGGCATTTGATATGACAGTTTTTCTTGTTGTTGTGGACTGTTTTTTCCTTTTTTTTCCCTGATCACATGCTCATGCTCAGTGTAGAACATTTAGACAGTTTGAAGAGTATCAAGAAGAAAATGTAAAACTTACGTTACCTTTTATTACTAAAATATACATTTTGTCTTAAGCTGGATTCCTCTAAAAGCAGACACTTTTAGCAGCAGAGATAGGAATGGAATGTAAGTCATTTATTTTGGAAGTAACCTCAGGAAGCAGCTATCAGAGAGTGAGGAAGTAAGAGGAGGAAGGGAAGGAAGTCAGTGCAGGCTGTGTTGGAGAACAGGTCACCACCGTGGGCAGATGGGGCTCCGTCCCTCTGAAGACGTCTAAGAGACCACGTAATGCACACCTCTGAGCTGTCCCACCTGACAGACAAGCGAATTCGTGTATTTGTACTCCGTTTCCAGTCCATGATTGGTTGAGGGCTGCTTGTAGGGGTGTTAGCTCCCTGGCCCCCCACTCCTGCTTCCTGGGTCCTGCTCCAAGCACAGGCCGAGCAAGCTCCCATGGCCAGAGAAAGCCCTTAGGCAGAGAGTCATGGGTACTTACAATATGAAGCCAGCATGTACCACAAGAGTGTGTGCCAAAGAGACATGGGCAGAGCATTGACAGCATCTGCTACACAGTCATTAGAGACAGGCTTGGGTAGACCCAATCTGGCACCAAGTTCTACCCTCCTCTCCAAAACAGATGGTACTTAACAAATAGAGCGCTCACAGAAACGTTAGTCAGGAAAATCTAATTCAAGACTGAGCATACAAACAAAAATCAGTGTTAGTACAGCAGTCCCCCCCTCATCCGTGGGGGATAGGGTCCAAGACCCCAAATGGATGCTTGAAACTGTGGCTAGTAGGGAATCCTGTACATCCCCTATGTTTTTTTTTCCTCTACATACATACCTATGACAAAGTTAATTTATAAATTAGTCACAGTAGGAGATGAACAATAATAACTAATACTAAAATAGAACAATTATAACAATATACTGTAATAAAAGTTATGAGAATGTGGTCTTCCTCTGTCTCTCAAACTATCATATTGTACTGTATTTCAGACCACACGTTGACCACAGGTAATTGAAACCGCAGAAAGCAAAACCGTGTATAAGGGGATGCTACTGTCAATGTGGCAGTGTAGCTCTATCATGAGGAGACTGCGCCCCTAGGTGATTGTTGGTCTGAGGAGAATGCAAAGTGGAGCAAACCTGAATCCAACCTGAATTCAGGAGCCCAGCCTCAACAAATGCCTTTGCAATTAGAGCTACCTAATTAGGGTCTGCAGAACTGTGAGCAAGAAAAATAAACGCTTATTATTGTAAACCATTGCTTTTTAGAGTTATGTGTTACACAGCATTATCACAATAATAGCTGACTGATACAATGCTCAAGGGAATAAATTTAATGGAGCAATGGGAACAATAGTCTAAAAAGATGATTACAATCTTCATGGATATGGAATGGCTATTATAGATCATTTTTAAAAGTAAGAGAGAATCAACTAGAGAGCTTGCAAATTATAAATTTCATCACTAAAATTAAATGCTCAGTTATATAGACTAAATAATAGCATGAATACAGGTAAAGAGGGATAAATTCATGAGTTAATATATTGGACCAAAAATTTGATCTAATATTCAGCACAAAGAAAGAAAAAGATAATTATGAAATTAAAACATAAGCAATAGATCCAAGAATGGAGGGAAGGGAATATAGAAAGTTGTGATAGAAGAAAAAATCCCAGAATTAAGAGCCCATCAATTGTTGGACTGAATGAAAGAGGCCTATCACCTAGACACCTTAGGGCAAAATGTCATTAGAATAAGAATAAGAGAGAGAGAGAGGATATCTCCAAGAAACAAAAAATGGATTAATACCAGTGCTCTCATCGGCAACATTGGATTTAGAAATTAAATTTAAAAAAGTCTTGATAGGGCCGGCCCGGTGGCACAGTGGTTAAGTGCTCACGTTCTGCTTCAGCAGCCTGGGGTTCACCGGTTCAGATCCCAGGTGCGGACATGGCACCGCTTGGCAAGCCATGCTGCGGCAGGCGTCCCACATATAAAGTAGAGGAAGATGAGCACGGATGTTAGCTCAGAGCCAGTCTTCCTCAGCAAAAAGAGGAGGATTGGCAGTAGATGTTAGCTCAGGGCTAATCTTCCTCAAAAAAAAAAGTTTTGATAAACTAGGAACAGAGGCAACTTCATTAACTCCTAGAAACCTATAGCAAACATCATACTTAACGGTGAAACACTTAAATTATTCCTTCTACAGTTTGCCGGTTTTAATTTTCAATTTCAAATATATCATAAATTTTCCATTCTAAATTGATACAGATCTATACAAGCATTTTGAATGGTTGCATGGTATTTCATTCTGTGCATGGACGTATTCTAACTTATTTAATCAGTTCCTCTTTAATGGAGATTGGTTGCTTCTAATTTATAATCTATAAAGTGTGCATAGATGAATATCATAGTTGAAATTTCCCACATCCTCTCTAACTCTGATTGGATAATATCAACATCTTTAATCTTGACTAAATTAATGATTGAAAAAGAAATCTTGTGGGTTTTTAAAAAGTATTCTTTTAAAATTACTGATGAAGCTAAAATCATCCTGTGTTTATTCGTTCAACAAATAGGGCCTACGATCCTCCAAGTCTGCTCCAGACACTTGGCGTATGCACAGCACTGAACCAGATGCAATTCACCAGCCTCTCGTGTTCTATGGATTTCTTCTTTTGTGAGCTACTCATTAATCTATTGAGCTGCTCTTCTTCTTCCTTTTGCTTTTTAGAAACTATTTATCCTTTATGATTTTGTCATTACTTAACTAAATTATCATTTAATTATTGCTATGATTATAAAAATTTTTAGTTTCTATTTATATTTTAGTTTTCATAGTTCATTTTTGGAACTCAGGAAAGTTTTAATTTTATGTAGGCACATCTTTCAATGTTTCTCTATATTTTTCTACCTACTTATCCTAGGATTATAGAAATAGTCAACCACATTTTCTTCTAATAGTTTATAATTATTAAGCTTTTAACTTAAAAATGTACAAAAAAATATACGAAACAACTTTATTCACTGGCTGGGCCTGCCCTAAGAATCACGTATACCATGAATAACGTTGGGTACATTGTTTGGTAATGAAAGAGTGATTTGACCTATTAAGGAGTATGTTTTCCTCCTGCATCAAACTCTCCCCGTGATGAAACACGGTGACGTGAACAGAACTGCATCAAATCACCTAAAAGTCAAAATGCTCTTGGAAGCAGAGTTACTGTCTTTACAGTAAGGTCTAAAATCCTTAACAGTCTCGTTGGCCCTGCAACAGTTCAACTGCAGCTCCCTGAATATGGTGTGTCCTCTCCCCGTAGCCCTGGGCACGCATCCATCTTCCTGCCTGAACTGGCTTCTTCTCCACATTCACGTGGCTGACTCCCAGCCCCCTTCAGATCTCAGCTTCAGTGTTGTCTCCTTGAGGAGAGGCAGGCCATCACTTAATAAATATTTATTGGGCAGCCTACTAAATGCCTGGCCTTGTCTGATCACCCTCGTTACCCCATTCCCCAGCCAAGGCTGGTGAGGTGCCACTCCTGTGTGTGGCCATATCACCCACCAAGCCAAATTACAAAGGCCTCGTTAATTGACTGTAACAACTACCAGGTAGATGGCACCTTGTCTTGTTCATCAGGGTGTCCCCAGCCACTGACATATAAATCACAGTGAACATGGACAAAACAGTAAACCAATAAGAACCAGGAGGAAAGTGTGAGACAATTGCACTTCCTGGAAGTGAAGAGAGCAAGAGAGAATGTGTCCATCCTTCAGAGGCCTGTGCTCTGGGTGGCTTTGAAGGAACACTGGCTCTGAAGACAGAAGAACTGGACTCAACTTGTGGCACCATCAGGTTCTACTTCTATGACCTTGGACGAATAAACTTTCTCAGCTCCGGTTTCTTCATCTATTAATTGGCATAACGCCTACACTCCTCAAATGTCAGGGTAGCATTTCTAGAGCTGTTATTATGTGCCACACATTGAGATTATTTCATTCATTATATTACCTAGTTTAATCGTCATGCCCCACAGTGCAGATACTATGATTATCCTCACCAATAAATTGGAGAAGAAAGTACATTGAGCCCAGCTGAGGACATTGGAAAGGATTCCTTAGAGTAGTAAGAGTACTTAGAGGTTATTTTATGTAGTCGAAAACTTAGAGAGTTTAAACGAGTTAGTCAAGTTCGCACAGCTTAAAAATGGTGGAGCCGAGATTCTGACCCAGGACAGCCTGGAACCTGAGCATATCATTTAATCACTGTTTAAGGCTAACTTGACTTGGGACCAGGGAGTCGTAAGTGGATGGGCTTTGTTAACTGTCAAGCACAGGGCAAAAACTCGTGATGAGCAGCAACCCATCCGTAAGACAAAGAGGGCAGCAGTGTATCTGGACGCGTGTCTGCCTTCAGGGAGGAATGAATGCCCGGGATTTCAGGTCTGATCCAGTTCGATGTGTCTGGCTCAAGGTTATTTTTGATTCAAGGTCTCTGTGTCCTGGTTTCTATCAACACTGAAATAAACACCACTGTGCAATCTGCACCTTTTATTAATCGTGTGACTCACTTAATGAGGGCTTTGCTGACTCACATCAATCTTCCTTGTAGAAGAGGCCCATCAGGAATTGCAGACAGCTGCCAGCCTGGATCTACTCTGCATCAGCGTTTGGCAAGTCCAGCCGCCCTGTGACACCCTCTCCCTCCAGAAGAGCGGAAAGAGGGAAACCTCAACACTCGAGATCAGCACAAAAGCAGACACAAGTTTTAAAGGCTGTTTTATTGGCTTTCTCTGGACATTGTTCTTTATTTTTTTATTTTGCTTTTTTTTTTAATTTCAAGCAGCCAAACAGCCATGGATGGATTCCTCTTAAAACCAGATCATAAAATATTCTGCAAATGAGTGAAGGCACTAATCAAACCTGAAAAGAAAGGTTTGAATAAGAAAAGAGTTAAATGAGACGGGAGGGATTTTTCATTGCAAACTTTCTCAATTTTGCATCCCAGGCTGACTCATAAGGAAAGAAAATATCCTGCCTTGATGACATGTGATTTAGCGTAGTCTGCATAACAGAATGGTGCTGATTGAGGACGGCAGCGTGGTTTTCCCAGAACCTGGAACAGAATCTGCGGTTCTGTCTACATACAATCACACACTGACCATTTTTTCCTGAGGAATTGCTTGTTGTTTGCGGTGAGAACAAGAGCCCTTACCCAAGCCTCTAGTTCTCAGGTCTAGTTATTGCCACTGTCCACATAAAGTTCTTAGAAAGCAGTTCAGGCCAAACCCAAGCTCGTTGTGGATTCCTTTCAGAACAACCCACACGTCTTGTTTTACACGGGAGGTGCCTCGCCACACTTCTCCCTCCTGGCCTTCCCTCTGAGTGACAAGTTTAGGCTGGGAGCTTCTAGATAAGCTTCCAGATGCCATCTTGAGGACCAACTTTCCTCCCCTTCCTACCATCGCAGTCCTGTCTGAACTAAAGAAGGAAACCTAAAAACGGAAAAGTCTTTCTAAGCATTGCAGTCAAGGGGAGGGTGTTATTTAAATGTGAGAATGTGAACTAGATATAACGTAAAAGTGAAAGATAAGGGCAGAATTGTAGCACATCTTCCTCAGAAGGCAGTTTTGGCCGCAGAAGGAACATGTAGGGGAAAGCCTTATTTCATGGGGGATGCTGAGAGTGAGGGGATGCCGAAAGGGAGAACGAACAGGGACTCTCCTTGATGGCTACAGATGCGTGGAATTGCAGGGCTTCTGTGCGGCTGAGAGCAGGGGGTTTGCACAAAGCAGCCATATCATCCCTGCCACATGATGGGTGGCAGTTCCTGGGAAGAAGTCAAGTGTCATTCACAGTTGGCCTTGCTGGAACACCTGAGCATGAAGCCACGAGCCAGCAAAGGCAATGGAGGCAGGAGAGAGCATTCTCTCCAAAGAATAATACCTTATTGCAGCTGGCGGTGGCCACCACTCAACAGTGCAGTCGGCCCGATACAGAGAAGACGTTACCCTGCCAGGATCGCAGTGTCTGAAGCATTACCAGCCCTCATCTGGCTATTTGGCTTCTAAACTGGTGACCGACCCCCTCGGGTTAAGATCAGAGAGGAAGACGCTGTGGAAAGGAAGGGGACTAATATGAGACCTGGACATTATTCAAGCAGAATGAAAATAAGAGAAAGAGAACATTGCACTCCAGTGGTAGAGGAAAAATGAAAGGAAATGGTAGGAAACAGTCAGAATATTGGTGCATTTTGGCTGCCTCTTGCTGTTCTCAGCACCATCCCGCAAGAGTGAGATGAACTTCAGCCTACAACTAGCCAGGCTGCAAGCCAGATGGAGGGGAATATAGCTTTTCTAGTAGAAACATCTTCTGCCTATAGTCTTCAATCTTAGTTGACTGAGAATTTGGCCACATGGAGTCTTGCAGGGCTGAAAAGAAAAAAACCAACAAAAAGAAAAAGCACAATTTCTCCTAAACTTCAAACTGAAATAGTTTCAAGCAGTGACTCAGAGCCCTGGACTTAGCAAGAGCTAAAACTCTGGCCCCAGATCCCTTTTGAAACATCTTCCCTTAGGGGTTCGCTTCCAGATCAGAGGTGCTAGCCTGGTGGGAATGGTCAGGGTACCCTGGATTATCGCCAAAGCCTGTGGTTTCAAACAACTTCAAGATCACCATCACTAACTTGAGAGAAAGGTTGGGCACAGCACCAAGGTAAGTAGGTCAAAGGCCTGACTGAACAATTGTATCAGCACAAGATCTTTGGCAGTATGACTTGTACATGAAACTGACGGAGAGCAAATAGACAGGAAACCTACTAAATCTTGAGGGAATTATACCCAAAGAAGCTACTGAGTTAGCTACAAAAGCTAGTAACCATTCAACTTCTAAGGAACTCCAAGGCCCTCACACCTGCACCAGCAGGAAGAAAGTTAAAAAGCTGCACAGCCCCCCAGAAGAGTGACCTCTCCAAAGCCCACCTCAGATGTGACCACAGAGGACAATGAGCAAGAAGTAGAGGCAGAGTCTGCAAGATGGAAACCCAGCGAGCCAGCCCGCTGCCAGGAAGGAGGGTCTTTGCTGTTCTTGCATAATGATTTGGATCATTGTTATAGACCCAACTGGGGACAGGAGAAGAATTGGAAACATGCAGTAGTCACTGATCAGTAACTACTGTGTGTTTCCAATTCTCATTGTCTTTTTTTCTCTCTAAAAATGGTTGTCATATTTCTTCTTCATTGATGTAGATGAGGTGTGGGATAGATAGAAACATTGTGTTTTACATTGTAAATTACTGATCCATGAGGCACCATACCAGACCTGATGGAAAATGTTACACATTGTGTAGGGTTCATTGCACTAACTGGGTAGGACTCGAGACTGTGTCCCTGTGGGAGAGGAGGATGTCACATGTGTGGGAAAAACAGCACAAGGATATTCAGGTGGCCAAAAGGCAGACTTGAAAGAGACAGCTAGTTGATCCCAATATTTATTCTCTTCTCTCTCAGAAATAAATGTTTAGCTGAGCACATGGATGCTTGGAATGTAGACTATTTTTTACAGCCTGCCTTGCTTTGTAACCATGTAATGAAATTTTGTCCAATGGGATATAAGCCAACGTAGCAGATGCAACTTCTGGGAAGTTTCCCTAAAGCGAGGGGCCGTGCTTCATCTCTGTGCTTTCTTTTTTCCATGCTGGATGCAGTGAAGACATGATGATGATGCTGGAACGACCATTTTGTTTCTTGGGAATGGAGGCAAGGATGTGACAGGTGGAGCTGGGGTTCCTGGGTACTTCATGAAACTAAACTTCTAGAGCAGCTTTAGACTGCTTACCTCTAGACGTGAAAGAAAAAGTAAACTCTAAGCTCATCAAAGGCATTATTTTCTTTCTGGTTCTTGCAAACTTAGTCTAACTATAATACGTGTATATAACCCAAGATTACTCGAAGAAATATTCCAATCAACTCGTAGATGAATCAAAATACAGAGGTCACACATAGGAAAATATTGCACGAAAGAACTGCCAGCAAGCTTTAGAACAAAATAGAAAATAAAGTCTAAATCATTTCAAAAATAAAGCAGTAAAAGTAATTATTAAATGAAAAGTTCTATGGTGCCAAGTGATGAGAATAATTTGAGATTTTTAAGGAGTATATTAGATCCTATTTATCATTACATTATTACTGAGGAGTTACCATGTGCCAAGCACTTTTCTAAATGCTTTATAGGCATTATCTCATTTAATCTCCACAATAACTTTATGATACTATTATTATGCCTGTTTAGAGATGAGGCAACTTAGGCACAGAGAAGCTAAATCCTTTGATCACTGTCATACTCTCATCTGTCAATCAAAACCTGAAAGATGGCAGAGCAAAGTGTGAAATCAAAAAGAGTGCTGACTTCTTCATTTTACATAAAGTGGGCTCACAAATGTTGTATTCTTGTTATTGTCAATTAGGTTATCAAGGACAATCAAACAAAAGAGAATATAACCATTTTAAGTTACTAGAGGAAAAGATATTTATTAAAAGGAATAATAGCCTACACAACACAAAATTTAAAAGTAAATGAAAAATAAGAGAATATTAAAAATAGAGAACGTAAAACAAGATCACAGAAATAAAATGAAAAGACTCATTACATTAAATATAAACACTTAAACTCCTCTATTGAAAGTTAAAGTCCTAGAAATTGAGGCAAAATATAAAAGTGAAATCAATAAGACTGAAAATTAAGGACCAGACACTAACCCAAATATTTAGTATATGATCAAAGAGACATTTTAAGGTGATAGATACCTGATGTAATTCACCAGATGGTAGCTTATCGTGGAAAGAATTGTTATCCTACATCAAAATGAAATCTAAATGAATTACAGGTGAAAATGTTTAAAAAGCACTCTAAAAATCAGAAAAATATCTTTATATAATTTAGAACAAGGATAGTCTTTATAAACACGTAACAATAAAAGTAAAAGCATAAATGAAAAGATATATGATACAATGTGACTATTTAACAAAATATATAAACAAATGACATGAAATTGGAAAAAAAAGTTTGCAATGTTTATGGCAGGAAAAAGGATTAAATTCATAATGTAGAAAGAGCTCTAAAAAATCAAAAGAACGTGAAAAGACAATTTACCAAAGAAAAAACTACACATGGTCAATAAATATATTTTAAAGTATGATATTGCTCAAAATCTAACAGCAATTTTGATCGATAATCATTAAAAAAAATACATTTCCCATTCCACAAGGATATGGGAAACATGTATCTATGCAGTATTTCTGAAGGCATAAATTGGTTCAAGTTTTGGAAGGTATTTTGGTGATATGTATCAAAGCTTTAAAGATGTTCACCTGTTTTTATCCAGGAATTTTGCTTCTAACAATTTATATTTTTGAAACAATTGGAATAAGGATTTAGGTATGAGGATATTCATAGAGTATTTGTTAATATGGAAAAACTTGGAAACAATCCCAAATTTCAAAGTGAATAATATGTATCACGAAAAACTATGGTGTCATTGGAAAATGTCTAAAAATAGTGAGAAAAAAATATATATATTAGCACGCCATAAATCGCTATTCATGACTTGACCATACTTCCGTAAGAGGAAAAATTTTTTTTCCCCACTAAATCATGAATAGTGATTATCTCTGCGTGGTGGAATTCTGGGTGATCTGTTTTCTTTTGTGCTTTTCTGCGTATTTTAGTTTTTCTGTGTTTATTATTTTCATAATAGGAATATATGTTGCTTTCAGTATTAAATTAATAAGAATTTAAAATGTTTTTAAAGATTTTTCCAGCTCTTAAAATCAAGATGAATTCCTTCTATAAGTCCCGAAATGAGTTAGTTTTCTTAATCGCCTAAACCCGACCCTTCTTCAATATTTCTTGTGTTGGTGCCAACAAGCCAAAAGCTGGGAAGTGCCGTCAACTCCACTCTCATCCTTGCACCTCCAAATCTCCTAACACACACGTTCTGCCTGTTTTACTTTGTCTCAAATCTGACATCCTTCTCTCCATCCCTCATTATATAATCAGCTGATTTGGGGTTGGAAATAGCCCTTATATGATGCTGTCTCTTTCTATAACTCCTTAGATAATGCCCCTCACTTATAAGCCCAAGGGGCAACTGCTGGCTAGCCATTTTATGTCTGGCTTCCCACTACCAGCTGTGTCATAGTGGTCAGTCAAATCACAGAGCCACGGAACTTTAGAACTAAAAGGAACGTTGAAACTATCTTGGCTCGTCCCTAAATTTTATCAAAAGAAGAAGCTCAAGGCCAGAAATGTAAAATGACTGCCCAGCCTCACACGGCTACATCTGGTGAGGCATTGACTAGAACCCGGTTCTCCCGGATTCTGCACCCGTGTGCTTTCCCACAGGCCTCACCACCTCCAGCCTCAACACACTCACTCAAAATGGTTATTGGTAGCGGACATCGGCCGCTCTGCTCTGCCCTTCTGCAGCTCTAACGATGAAGGGGCTTGCAGAATGAAAACGCAGGCAGGATTTTGGGTGCAAAAGCTGGCTTTTAGCTGAACTTGCTACGTGGCTGCAGCTGAGCCATAAAGTAATTTGGTCTTGGCTGCCCTCTTCTTTTAATTCAAATTTGCAAAGTAAAGTAATAAAGTCTAACAGAAGCTTCCTTTGATTGAAGGCTGCCGGGGGACAGCCTTGAGGTAGATCCGAGTTGTTTATTTAAATCGATGAATGGAACTTTAACAGAACAGCTAATAAACAACCCTCCACAAGGTCATGCCAAGCTCCCTGGGACCCGAGGTGTTGGGTCTGAAATCCAGCCAAAGAGACCAAGGCCTCACATTGGCCTCACAGAGGTCTCCAGTGGTCTCCGGGGTCCCCCTGGCCTTTGGGTTTTGAATGCCTTCTGAGAAGCCAGGCCTGGGGGGAGGCGGGGGGGTAGGGGGAGCAGCAAGAGGAGCTTTATTTCATCCACCCTAGAAGGAGAGACAGCCAAGGGACACTGCCAGCTGAGGAAGCCAGCACCCCCACAGCACTGAGACACCCAAACTGATTTCTGAGACCATGGATCTATTCTCCAAGGAGCCATATGTTCCGTGGAATCCAATTGCGGAATAATAATAAGACTTCAGATACAGTCCAGCTGACATTTAAATTTGAATTTTTTAAACCTTCACAGTTGATTTATAGTTCTGTTCACATATTGACGTACCATTGGCAAGCTGACCTTAGAGTGACTCCCAGCCCATCAGGAAGTTTCTCCCTGAAGCCTCTATTCCGCCTGCCCCTTCTATGTAGAACCATCTTCCTTCTGCTTCCTCCTTCCTGTATTCAAGATCGAGTTCAGAAGCTGCATCCTTCACGTTTTCATTGCTTAACTCAGGCCAGAGTGAATGTTCCCTCTTCTGCTTCTCTAAAGGAATTAGGTGGCCCGACGGCTTGCCATTGTAATGTATTTTCTATTTCTAATTTCCCTGTACGCTTTGCCCATAATAAATGTTCAAGAGAAAGTTGTGAAACGAGGATAACGTAAGCATGGAGGTGGAACGCTGGTCTCATCCCAGAGAACACGAGGGACATCTAGATATGTTGCCACATTATGGTGCCATTAGCATCCATCTCTACTCACAAAACGAGCTTTGGATGTTATTTTGTTTTGTTTTTGGCAAGATAGGCACACCTCAGGGCTTAATTTCACTTCTTTTGCCTTTTAAAACGAGGTGGGGAGCCCTGGCTGACGTAACAATTGCTTATGACTTTTCCTTGCGGTCTTTTTACTCAAGCAGTTTTACTAATAGGCTGTTTACAGTCATTTCCCTTTCACAGCTGGCCCCAGAGTGAAATGAAAACAAAAAATGATACCCAGGGGTTTATCAATTTTTCTCCCTTATAAACTGTTAGTGCCTCTCAGCAGGAGAAGTTCACAATATCCAATTTATAACTCCTTTCAGCAGGATTTGTCCGCCCAGATTGACTCACTACGTGGAAGAAACCCAGATCCCTCCAATGGAGCCTGGTGCCCCTTGCTGAGCCTGGCAACATCATTGTTGGGGCTGCAAAATGGTTGGGGGCTGTGGCTCGTTGAGCACTGGAGCCATGCAGGGAGAAACCAGGATGCTGTCCCAAAGTGGCTTTATGGGGATTCCAAAGATCAGAGGGACTTTGTTCCCCTTGCACTTATTTCCTTAAGTTTCTTTTTAATTTATCCAAGAAAAAAAATCTCTATTATGATATTTAGGATACAGGAAATAGAGAACAGCCTGCCAGCAGCAACTAAAATTCCACGCCAGAGTCAAGAAAGTAAAGGGGCAGGGCACAGACAACCTGAGAGGAAAACGTGGGGCAGAAGGCAAAGGCAACAAGTCAGATTTCCTCGCTGTTTAAAAGGGGAGACGATAGCCGAATGCCCTCAGGGTGGATGTGGGATGAGCTAACCAGATCAGCCATTACCTCAAAGTTACCACGAGCAACAGGAAGGAATTTGTACAAGGGACCGTCTCATCCTTCGTACAGGTGCTTTGTTAAATAACACGAGACCATACTTGTAATTTGCTTTAATGATACATTTTTTCATTCATTTAAAATTCATTCACTTATTCATTCATTCACTCATTCAAAATGAGTATCAAGTATAATGTGGGTAAACAATAAAACAATGTCTGCTCTCATGGAGTTTTCAATCTAGTGGTAGACATGGGCTTAAGTCAATTGTTCCACTAATTAGCTGTAAATTAGGGGATTAAATCTAAACTCCGTTTACAAAGCATAAGCAAGGACAGCCATGTAGAGGTTCCACTGAACCTGAGACCTAAAGGATGAAAAGATTGAGCCAGAAAGAGAAGGAAATAGAGAAACAAATGTGAAGTGGAGAAAGGAGAATGTTCAAAATCCTAAGACTGAGAGAAGCTTATGCAGTCTGAAAAACAGAGAAAAGGTCAATACAGTTAGAGCCTTTATGCAAAGGGGAAATCATACTGAGGATAATGAATGTCATCCTAAGGGTGGTGGGAAATTCTTAAAACTTTTTAAGAGTTGACAAGACATGATCAGGTATGCACGTCAGGAATATTACTCCATCTGATCTATGGAGAATGGATCCAAAGGAGAAAAGGTCAGCAGGAGGTTAGTATTGTGGTCGAAGTGAGGATAATGGTGGTTTATGCTGGGATGCTAGCTTGGGCTGAGGTGAGAGTGGTAGAGTTGGAGAGAGTGGAGATTCAAGATATATTTTGGAAGTAAGGTTGACAAGACTTGTTGGCGGATGGGATATGCACCATGCTTCTGGCATGAGCAACCAGGAGGATGAGGCTTCTGCTTTCTCCAACCAAGTTCATCCTACTTCCCCCAAATCATTGAGAACTCAAGAGGGACATCAAGCTTCTCTCTCTCCAGTCTCACCTGCAGGCTGCCATCCATCTCTCTGTCATCTACCTCTAATCTCTCCCTCTCTGCTTGCCGTCTGTGCGTCCTTGCCAAGATACTTAGTTCCTAAGTCCTTCAGAGTCCTCATCTGTAAAGTGGGAAAGTTGGGAGAATTAAATGAGATCATAACTAAAGAGCTCCCAGAATACAGAAGGAACTCAATTAATGTGTGTTTATTTCCTCCCTCCTTCCCCTTCTTAGCTCTGCCCCCTGACATCTTGAATTTGGTGCTTCCCTTTCCCAAACATGACCTTCTGTCCTGCTCCCCTTTCTCATTCTCCATTTCACACAAAAGTGCTCCTCCACCTAACCCAGATAAATGTTCACTATGGCCTCCATCCGTCTAGCAAATGCTGGCTAAGGCTTCCATGTACATTCTACCCAACTTTCAATACTAATTTTTGCCCCTGTGGTTATTTATGACCTGCATGTACAATGACCTCTTGTTCCTTGGTGGGAGAAGCAGTAAAGTGGCTGAACTTGGGGACAGAGGTGCAGGCTCAGGAAATAAAGAGCTGTTGCAGGTCAAAGGCAGGGCAGACAGGGACACTGTCTGGGGCTGGAGCCAATTCAGCAGCAAAAAACCAGAGCCAGGCAAGCTGTTAGGTGAGTGGAGGCAGATACAACCTGACAGAGATAAGAGGTCTTGAAACAAAAGCAAAAACCTGCCTCAGACAGGAAACCCTGCATTCCCTCCTCCGTCACTGGTGTGGCTGGATCCAGTGATCGCCTTCCTCCCGAGATTTGCTGAGTCCCATAGTCCTGCGCTGCTGCTGCAGCCACTGCCACATTGGCAGACCAGACAGCAAGTTTACGCAGTCCTGCAGTCTGGCTTCTAATAGAGATATCAGACCTGCAGTTGCGTACCTCTGAGAGCACTCCCAATGTTTAAAAATATCTTTAAATGAAGGAGGAAGTTGAAACCAGTTCATCTCTTAGAGTCCTTCCAGTTCTAGGAGTTTGTGTGCAACAGCACGACCTTGATTTCACTTTGTTTTAAATTTATTTATTGACTAGATAATAAATGCATATGGTAAAATGAAATCAAAGAGCCTAAAGGGGTGCATGCCAAAAGCCTTTGCTTACCTTCCTCAGAGGCAATCACTGTAATGAGCTTTGTGGGCGTGTGTGTATGAATTTTTCCATAAACTCTCCATTGTGAATAACCATTTGCAGTATGAATAGCTGGGCACCTTTCCCCACCACTCACTTATTTTTTGATGATGAAGCCCCACCCCTACCCTACTGCCATTTATAGAATCAATCCCTCCCTATTCCGTGTCCTCATTGTGCTAAACATAGACTCCTATCAGTGTCTGTGTTTTCCTGCCTCTGCGTGTCTCACTCCCTGTATTAAAAAACGATGAGCAAAATAATAAAATAAATCCAAAGAAAGGAAAAGGAAGACTATTAGGGTAAAAGTAGGAATTAATGATATAGGAAACAGCCACCCAAAAACACAAGTTATAGCTGATCTGTCAAACCAAAGTCCATTCTTTGTAGAGACTGACGAACTAGGTAAATTGTTGGCAGGTCTGACTAAGAGAAAAAAGAAAGAAGGCAAAAGTAAGCCATATTAAACATAAGAAAAGTGATATGATGATAGCTATAGAGGGGACTTTTGAATTATGAGAATATTTTGTACCACCTTATGCCAACAAATTTGAAAATCTAGATAAAAGGAATGATTTCTTAGGAAAACAGACATTACACAAGAATAAGTTTAAAACCTGAATATACTAATAACCATAGAAGAAACTGACAAAGCAATCAAAGATTATCACTAAAACTCTGGGCTCAAGAGTTTTACAGGCAAATTCTACCAAGCCTTCAAGGTACAGATAATCTTTGTCTCATTTAACTTAATCTATAGCATAATGAAAGATAGGAAATTTCACAACTCAATCTGCAAAGACCATGCATGGAAAAATTGTTGGCCAGTCTCACATACATAGATGTAAATGTTCTAAGAAGTAAATTAGCATATCAAATCCAACAGTGCAATAGTAGAATGCCAGAATGGTTTACCTCATTTATCCCTGGGCAATCCACTAATATAATCCACTATATAGGCTAATTAAAAGAGAAAAAAACATATAATCACTTCAAAAGATGCCAAAGAGAACATTTGATAAAATTCAGTATCTTTCCTCACTAAAAAAAAAATACTTTGATAATATTTCTTTTTTTTTTTCTGAAGAAGATTCGCCCTGAGCTAACATGTGTTGCCAATCTTCCTCTTTTTGTATGTGAGACACCACCACAGCATGGCCACTGACAAACAAGTGGTGTAGGTCCACGCCTGGGAATTGAACCAAAGCTGCCGAAGCAGAGAACACCAAACTTAACCACTAGGCCACTGAACCTGGCTGAATAATATTCTTTTATAAGAATGAAATGTCCTCACTCTCTAAAAGAGTCTTTACTAAATTTAACAGTAAAAAGTCCCATGTAATTGTGAAATATTAGAGATAGTCTTACTGAACAGGAACCAAACAAGGATCTCTGCTATCATTGCTACTGGAAATATTAGCCAATGCAATAAGACAGGAAAAAGAAGAACTTAACTATTGCAAAAGAAGGTACCAAATGACTAATTTTCATAATTATTGACTAATAAAATCTGATTAGTCATTAAAAAATTATTAGAAATAATAAAGTAATTCAACAAAGGGGCCAAATAGAAAATAACATAGCAAAACCATTTGTTTTCTTATATACAAGAAAATATAATAATAGTAATAAGGTGAGTATTTATATATCCTTAAAATATGCCAGTTGCTGCTCTACATTTTTACACAGGTTAATCCATTTTATCCTGACAACAGCCCTGGGAGTTAGGTATCGGCATTGTTACCATTTCACAGAAGGGGCAACTAAGCCAGAGAAAGGTGAAGCAATTTCCCCAAGATCATGCAGCTAATAAGCGTCAGAGCTGTGGTATAAACCGAGGGATCTGCCTGTAGATTCCATGCTCTGGGAATGAAATTCAGAGTGAAGATCCTCTTTCAAAACTTTGTACAGAATACAAGAAGAATTTCTGTCAGATTGGCAAGCATATTGAAATTTGGTAAAGACAAGTAATGGTGATCACAGAAGGATTCAGATTCTGCCTATGCTGCTACTTGAACAACAAATTGATGAAGCTGTTTTAAAGGCAATTTGTTAGTATCTATCAAAACTGAAAGTAAACTAGGAATTTATGCTAAATAAGTCTTTCAGTACAAGAAAACTATTGCAGAAATGTTGGAAATAGCATAAAATAGACAACAGCTAAATGTCCATCAATAGGGTAGTCTTGAAATAGAGTATACTATATGTTTCCAGAGAGAAGGAAGAGCAATTCTTGAGGCAGTAGGAGTGTTTGACTTCAGTCATCTTTTCTATAAGTGGATTCTTGGAGGGCACAGGAGCTGCCCTGGTTTGCAGCACAGTATCATCAAAGTATAAACGTCCCTCCTCCTATCAGGATTCCCCCAACTTTTGGAACCAGAGATTCTTCTCTGAAGAGGATGTGGCCTCCCCAAAGTCCAGCATCAATTTATCAAAGGTCAAGAGAACCAAAGATCAAATACAGCCTACAGTATTAACTATGAGAAACATTAACTTTGAAGTTGGCAAAGTTTTTTTGTAAAGAGCCAGATAGTAAATACTTGAGGCCTTGGCAATTTATGGTGTCTGTTGCAACTAATCAACTCTGCCATTGTTACACAAAAGCTGCCATAAACAATACATAAAGGAATGGGCATTGTGGTGCTCCAATACAACTTTTTATAAAAACAGGCAGAAGACTGGTTTTGCCCAATGGCTATAGTTTGCCAGCTCTTTGATTAAGATTTATAGCTAAGGGCCAGCCCGGTGGCACAACAGTTAAGTTCGAACGTTCCGCTTCAGTGGCCCAGGGTTCCCTGGTTTGGATCCCGGGTGCAGACATGGCACCAGTTGGCAAGCTATGCTGTGTCAGGTGTCCCACATATAAAGTAGAGGAAGATGGGCACGAATGTTAGCTCAGGGCCAGTCTTCCTCAGCAAAAAGTGGAGGATTGGCAGCAGATGTTAGCTCAGGGCTAATCTTCCTAAAAAAAAAAAAAAAAAGAAGATTTATAGCTAAAATCACATCCAAATCACAAAAGATCCTACAAAATTTACATAAGAAGAGGAAATACATATTAACACTGTTGGTATTATCCATGAACAATAACAACGCAGGACTATCCAAGAAAAAGGAACATGGGCTAAACCAAGATGGAGGGAAGACACCTAGATTTTTATGAAGCAATGTTGATAGTGGGATGGCAGCTCTGGTGATGGGCATCATGGGAGGCTTACCTTAAGATGTTGGGTGAAGAAAGGAAAGAAAAAGTAATCAGAGGAGGCTCTTAAGGCTGGCGTAGGTTTTCTCCCCTCACAATGGAGAAGAACTGCACATCTTTAAAAGTGAAAAGAGGTTAGTAGAGAGGAATGATTAAGTCAGCAGGAAAACAGGAGGACTTGGTATCATGAAAAGGTGGAAAGATTTGCATGGGCAAGAAGGGCAAGAGGAATGAGAATTGAATTAGCCCCAGTCCCTCAATTACAATTTGCTTCTCCATTTTCCATGCTATCATGATACATTGATCTGTGCTATTTTCCTCCTGCATCACCTCCAGCCTTGCATCATCATTGCTTGGTTGAATATTGGCCTTTCCTTCTTCTTTTTTTTTTTAAATTTTTTTTAAAGATTTTATTTTTTCCTTTTTCTCCCCAAAGCCCCCCAGTGCATAGTTGTATATTCTTCGTTGTGGGCCCTTCTAGTTGTGGCATGTGGGACGCTGCCTCAGCATGGTTTGATGAGCAGTGCCATGTCTGCGCCCAGGATTCGAACCAACGAAACACTGGGCCACCTGCAGTGGAGCGCACGAACTTAACCACTCGGCCATGGGGCCAGCCCCAGGCCTTTCCTTCTTGAGGGAAAGGAACCCATGTCAATCATCCTCCCACTTTTGTATTTACTCATATGATATGCTCCAAAGAGAAGGTGCCCAATATTAATTTCACTAGAACACCAGAACAGAGACAAGGAAGCATGCGTGTCTTAGAATGTATTATAGGGCTATAGGGCTGCTTTATTACCATGCCTCATTTTTAGATTAAATTAAAACCATCTCAATTTAAGAAGTCACCTGGCAAAATGCTGGCCTACCATGTGAGTAGATGAGCATGAAATAAGGCAGGCAGCAGTTACCCTTTCTGAGCATCTGCCATCAAAGGATAATGGAGATGACTGATTTTCCTGAATAAAACTGGGTTTGCATTCAAGATAAATGGCCAGGCAAGGTGAGGTTTGATGATGAATGAATTGGGATTAGCATTGCAAGCGTGATGGAGAAAGGCTTTCTATTCCTGACACTTAAAATCATTACTCTTGGTTAACATCTGCCACAATTAATCATTCCACCCCTGTGTTTGCTCAGAGTACTTTGTTTGGATCTCAATTTGAGGGCTGATTTTAGTCTACCTTCTATTATCGGTAGATGTATAGCAGTCTGTCTGTCCACTGGACTGTGATTCCTTTGAAAGTAGAGGCTGTTTCAACTAATTTTGTGTCACAGCAGAAATTCTAGAATTTCTATATAGCAGTGGTTTGAAGGGTGGCAATCTAAGACAAGACAGTATAAGAAAAGAGTCTATGGGCTGGGTTTGCATTGCAGACTCATTTTTACCCAGATTTTATATTTCTTTAGGTGGTTTTAGGTAGTGGACGATGGAGGAACGGTAAATCTCTGGAAAGCCACCCTTAGTCGTTAAGAGTCCCTAAAGTGCCTTGAACATACATGGTTGAATTGAACATGTTGACGTTTTACCTGAATTTATTTAAATGTTAGAGGAATGGAGCAACTGTTTTCGTCCAACCCATCTTTCTCATATGAAGAGTTGCTACACATGCTGGGAAGACATATTTTGATGAGTTCTGATGATCTTCTCCTCTAAGACTGATGGGTTCTGTTTACAAGGGCTGGCCTTTGGTGTTACTCACTGTGGGTATGTAATTTGGGACTGTAAGCTCAGGAACAGCTCAGTCACTCAGCACAATGGAGGGAAGAGGCAGGAAGGGCAGGAGTGACAGCTTGAGGAAAGCTGACTTGACCCAGCCCGGATGGACAATACGTCAAAGGGCCAAAAGGAAGAAAGTCCCCACTATTATTTTCACTATAATATCAGACCCTACACACACACACGCACACACACACACACACACACACCACTCCTCTGGTAGAACTGTTGAAAATGGATTTTGGAGAGCAGAAATATCTAAAGGGCATTTAAATCTGTTTCCTGAGAAGTGTGCAGTATAATCCCCCTTCTGCAGACATAGTGACCTGGACCACAAAGATTCATGCTCCGCAGGGTGAAAGGGCAGAGTCGAGTCGAGGCAGAGAAGTAGCTACCCAGCCAGAGTCTCCATCTCTCAGCCTCTTTGCACTTAGGTGGGGCCACATGTCTAGCTCTGACTAATAGAATATGAGTGAACTGAGGTGTGACCTTTGGAGATGAGGTGGTTAAGTATTGGGTGCTCCATCCTCTAGGTCCAGAGTTGGCAAACGCTTTTGTAAAGGGCTGATAATAAATGTCTGTAGGCTTTTCAGGCCATACTATCTTTATTGTAACTACTCAGCTCCACCATTTTAGCAAAAAAAGCAGCCATAGAAAATACATAAACAAATAATCATGGCTGTGTTCCAATAAAACTTTACTTATGGACAGTGAAATTTGAATTTCATATAAATTTCGTATGTCCTGAACAATTATTCTTCTTTTGATTTTTTTTTCCAACCACTGAACAGTGTGAAAACCTCCTTAGTTCTCAGGCCATACAAAACTGGCCCACGGACCTTAGATTGCCACTCCTGTTCTAGATGTCTTCCTTCTTGCAAGACCTCACCTTACCTGCATATAGGAGATCCCCTGGAGGACTCTGAGGTCCCAGGGAACGGTGGAGTGACAAGATGGAAGGAGAGTCACCCAGGTGAGCTGCTCAAGACAGCTGCCCAGAAAGGAATGTCTTTGAGTGAGCAAAAAATAAACCTTTATTTTGTTAAACCACTGAGATTTGGGGGTTGTTTGTTACAGGAGCTGGTGTTGTTTATGTTAATAACTCCCCTCTTCCATCTCTTGTGTCAAAAGAAAGATCCAATAATTTCTGTATTGTTCACTAGGCTTTGGGAGGCGTGAAAAGGCAAATGAGGGAACAGTAGATGTCTAGGCTACGTAATAACATGTGGTAGTTACTTTCTTGATCGAAGTAGTGTTGATATAACTGAGAGTCCTGGGGAATGAGAAGACCGTGCCAAATCTTGTCTGGACCGTTTCCAAAGGCTTTTTCTTCTATTTTAAAAATAATCTCCAGGGTACACGCACTAACACTTCATATATCCACACAATTGCCCCATCTCCTTGACTATCTGCTGCATATCTTGCAGTGGTTGAAATTCATTCCATTTTTTCTCAAATCCCCAGCCCCATCTCTATCTCTCTCTCCATAAGCTTAGCAGGCTATATCATTCTCTACAAGTCCAGGTCCATTTTCGCTAATAGGTTCCTTTCTTCATCTGTCACCAGTCTCCTCATTTCCTTAAAATGCCTTTGAATCAGTACCAATTCTTCTCTTCCTCCCTGAAGAGGCCCCTTCCTCCTGGACAAGTGGCTCTCTCTCTCTCTCCCCGGAAGCTTTAACCCCTCTGCTTCTAATGGATTCTTTCCTCCTGCCTTCAAACATACTATTATCTTTCCTATCCTTTAAGGCAAAAACAGAGAAAAACTGTTTCTTTGAACCCTGCTAATTTCTAAAGTTTATGCCTTCTCTCTCTCCCCATTTCTTTTTAATAGACTTCATTTTTTTAGAGCAGTTTTAGATTCACAGCAAAAGTGAGTGGAAGGCACAGAGATTGTCCATATACTCTCTGTCTCCATATATGCTCATCTCCTCCCATTATCAATATTCCCCACCAGAGTAGAACATTTGTTACAATTGATGAACCTGTGCGGACATATCACTATCACCCAGAGTCCATAGTTTACATTAGGGCTCACTCTTGGTGTTGTACGTTCTATGGGTTTGGACAAACGTATAATGATATGTATCCACCATTATAGTATCATACAGACTAGTTTCACTGTCCTGAACATCCTCTGTGCTCTGCCTGTTCATCCCTCCCTTTCCACTAATCTTGGAAACTACTGATCTGTTTGCTGTCTCCATAGTTTTTCCTTTTCCAGAATGTCATATAGTTGGAATCATATGGTATATATAGCCTTTTCAGATTGGCTTCTTTTGCTTAGCAATATGTATTTAAGGTTTCTCCATGTCCTTTCATGGCTTGACAGCTCATTTCTTTTTAGTGCTGAATAGAATTCCATTGTCAGGATGTACCACAGTTGTATCCACTTTCTCACTGAAGAACATCTTTTTGCTATGACTTCTCTGTTTAACCACTAAGATTTTTGAGTCAATGTTTGATACACAACCTCTCTTTCTCATTCATCACTGTTATCTTTTGTAGTCAAGCGTCAGTCCTATTAGCACCACTGTAACAGCTCTTGAAGGTACGGATAATTTTTAGGTTGGCAAATTAGTGGTCTTTCCTAAGTATTTGTCTGTCACAACTTTTGCAGTCCTTGACACCTTAGAACACTAAGTGTCCTAGGTCTGGGGTGATGCCCCTGTTATGTCTAACCTCAGAGCCTGTATGAAATTACTTATTCATTAGCCATTGATTTTTTGCATTTACAGACTTGGTAGAGGAAAGCTAGACTAGACATGAACTTGAGTGTTGATTCAGGCAAGAGAGAAGTCTGTGTCAACTGCTAGAAATGTCATCTAGTTTGCACATGTGCTCTTGTGAATTAAAGCGATTGTGACATTTAGTCACCTCTGACAAAGCCAACTGCTTCAGGAAGGAGAGAAAAAAAGGGGTGAAAGCAGAAAGAATGCTAGAAATATCAGGCAAAAGAACAAAGTACTTATCAATATACCTCTGTCATAGTATTTACATATTATTGATTGAATCAAATGAAATTTGACATTTTTGACCTACAAAAAGCAGCAGTGTCATATGATTCAATCTATTATGTGAAGTATCTCTTTTTTTCCAACCGCCTGCCTTTAAAAGTCTGGAACTTATCTTATCCACATTATATTTTTAAAATTTGCATATAGTGGGGTCAAAGCATGTTGAACTGAATCAGAATCAGTCAAAGGCAATGATTGTATGTCAGGAAACCTGGATTCGAGTTTGAGCCCTGCCGCGTCTCTCTGTGCCAGCTTAGCTAAGTCCCCCTTGACCTGAGTCAGTGTTCTTCACCTATAAAACGGGGATGGTTCCTGTAATGTCTCCTTCAAACAGTCCTCGTGAGGATCAAATAACATCATACGCATGGCAGCACTTTGCCACCTGTAAGAGGCTATGGATCTTTAAGTAATTTATGGCCAAGATTCATTCTTTATACATACTGGTGAACTGACAGGGAAATGAGAAAAAAACTAGCATTGTGACCTAGCTGCATTTTCCTATTTCACAGATAAACAAGAAGGGACATAACTCAGGTCATATCCCTGTGACATGTAGCTACTCCTAGAACTGGATCTTATGCTAATACCTTTCCCTTTCTAAATTGCTCAGATCATGGAACCATTAATTCTGCACTACTTTTTCAAGTAGGGCTTTAAAAAACTGTGCTGTTTCTGGGGCCGGCCAGGTGGTGTAGTGGTTAAGTTCACATGTTCCACTTTGGCAGCCTGGGGTTCGCAGGTTCGGATCCTGGGCTTGAACCTACACACCACTCATCAAGCCATGCTATGGCAGTGTCCCATGTACAAAAAAATAGAGGAAGATTGGCACAGCTGTTAGCTCATGACCAATCTTCCTCATCCAAAAAAAACCAAACCTGCACTGTTTCCATACTCAACCGAAAAATGCTTGACCCTGAACAACTTATAAGTAAGATTTTCGACACCGAAATATTCTATCATCAGCTCTCTGAGAGCTAAGGATTCTTCCAGATACCACTTGGAGCTTTGCTCAAGCCCATCCAAGCACAGATCAACTCCAGCCTTCAGTTTGCAAAAGATCTCCTGGTTCCTCTCTCCTGCCTAGTCAAAAGCTTCTTGACTCAGTTCCAAAGAATCCTTTTCACCTCCGTTTTATTAAAATCATTTTATCATATTACAACCTTTCAAGAACACCTGGACTGCAACAGGGAAATAAATAGAGCCAATCTATTCTGTATCATCAAAGACTTTAAATGATGAAGATGCGAAATACCAATTTCTCTTTTCTCCTGTTCATCATCATGCAGGAGGATTAGTGAGGCTAACTGAAGCCTGTTACATTTTTCTGCTATTGATGTGGATTTTAGCTGAAGCGAAATGAAACATATCGTCAATGAAGAGAGATTACTTTTACAAATTAAACCAATGTATCTTACTGAGTTCTATTTCCAGAAATGTGACCTTATTACACTTCATAATTAAAAATGAGAGCAATAAAGACAAGCTAGCCAACATGACTTCTAATAACGCCTGCTGGATTTGAATTAAGTTTGGTCTTGACCATTAAAACATCAGAAGGTACCCTGTGGGGACTGTGATGAAAAGCTCCTCATTGTATCAGTTGTTCCTGGCCATTCCCGACAAGATATCAGCCTTCCTCTGTTCTTGGTAAATAAAAGGCTCTTGAGTATTCGTATCGGTGCTATGAGAAGAAGAAAATAGGATTCTCAAGGTGGCTGCCTGCAAGATAAGAAAGAAGAAAAGCAAGGGAGACAAGGAGAAGGAAAGAAAGCAGGCAGGCTTGGAATCCAGGTTTATTTTGAAAAGGAGGAACTAGTGGGAAAGCAGAAAAAAAGGAAGCCAAAGAGAAGAGTGTAGGAGGGCTGGCTGAGCAAAGGAGCCACAGCAGAAGAGGGACAGCATCACGGTCCGGGTGGGGGAGAGAGGAGCGGTGCCGTGAAGTTCTAAGAAAACAAATCAGAAGTTTAGAGCATCAGGAACGAGGCTGAGGCTAAGAAGGGGCAGACTTGAGTGGATAAACAAAAGGACTCAATTGAAACAAAAAAAGAAGAAGGTTGTTCAAATTTGCCAGAGAAGCAGAACAATGCACAACTCTCAAGCCCATAGTTCCTCTTGGAATGGCTTCCCCTTCATACCATATTTAAACACTGGTGCATTCAGGACGCCAGATCTAAGACTACTGCTAGGCATACCTGAAAGCTATGGAGGGACATAGATAGGCCAACTTAAGGGGAAAGCACTGTGATTCCAAATCAAGTCTCCCATTCGGAACCCTATTGGTTAAGTCTCTGGAACATTTTTCTCTCCCGTCCGCATTTGCTCTCCATTTATGGTCTCCCATGGTAAGGGTAGTTAAAATGCCTTTAATCCTCTCTGTCCAGCTGGACTCAATCCCAGCCAAAGTAAATTTCAAATACTCTAGAGTCTCAAAAACAAACCTGCACTTGAGGAAGCCAATTCTCCAGCGCCTCTTTTGTTGTGCTCTGCAGGGCAGAATGCATCGGTCACGTTTTCAAACACCAAAAGGTCAAAGACAATCTGTGGTCATGGATATGAATGGGATTTCAAGTATCATCTTGTTCAGTCTCAAACCATCCCACTCCTAAAGGTGTGTCGCCCTTAGCAGTGGACCACTTCTAGAGTTAGAATACAGTAGTAGCTAAGTCTCAGATTGCCTGCATTCTTATGCTGCTTATGAGCTATGTCAGCTCAAGCAAGTTCTTTAAACAGTTCCCGATCCATAAAATGTGAATATTAACAGCACTTACTTTATAGAGGTGTTGTGAGAATTAGATAAAATAATTCATGGAAAATACACTGAGCTCTAAGCCTGACAAATAGTAAGTATTCAACGATTGGTAGATATTAACCACTGCTGCTAACACTTCTCATTACTACTGCGACTACTTCTCTTCTTATTCTTAGACTGCTTGCCCAGCATCTTTTCCCTGGGTATTGCCCCTTTCTCCACCATTGATCTGGTTGCAATTGGAGTAATCATGTTTATACAGTGGTACTTGCCCTCTCTATCCACTTCCATCCTCCACTGTAGCTCATGTCCCAGGAGTTGTGTATTGATCTATGTTCACTCAATGAGTCCCTTCTAAGTAAATTTTAATTTGAGAACAAACGATAGTCAACTCAGACTTCTCTTTGTGGCTGAACCCATAGCACGTAAAAGATGGGTGATGTCATTGGCTATTTTCTATAAGGTAGCTAACAGAGAAATGTGGTCCCTGGCAGTGGTCCTCAATCTTTATGGAGCACCAAAATCACCAGAGTGGCTTGTTAAAACACATATTGCTGGCCTCTACCTCCATTTCTGATTCTGGGGCAGGGTCTGAGAATATGCATTTGTAACAACTTCCTAGGTGATGTTGATGCTGCTAGTCTGGGGACCACACTTTGAGAAGCACTGGCCCATAACAATAGAGAAGACTAAACCAACATGTTGAGCAAATCAAAGGCGATAGATAGATAGATACATAGATAGGTAGATAAATAGATAGATAGATAGAAAGATAGATGCTAGAAAGAACATATTCTGGCTTCTCCAGAGAGATTCAACCCCTTCCTGAGGCTCAGATGCTTTTCTGTCTTTTGACTTCATGAACTATCCCAGGATCATTCCAACAATGTCCCTTTCTTGCCTAAGTTAGCTTAGTGTTTTTGCAACCCAAACATCATTAAAGAGTTTTTTGTAGGCAATTCAGTCTCCTGTACTTGAAAAGCCGATTCCACATATTTCACTGCAAATTCCTCATATTTCACTTCCACGTAGTATCTACATCCACACCCTGCATGGACAGGAAGGAGTCTAATCTTCAGAATAAGATGAGGGTTTCAGAATGAAGCTGGGGAGGGCTCCTTTCAGGAAGATGTCATGGCTGAGCCGTGCGATGCCCATGTGATTCCAAAGGCAGCCAGGACGAGGACCACCGCCCCAGCCCATCAGGAAGAGAGGCTCCGAAGGTGTTCCCAACCATGGCCCATGTTTGCAGGGCCTCACTGCAGCCTGGCACGTGGAATGGGCCTGGGCTTTGGCATTAAGACAGACTTAGATTTGAGCCCCAGCCCTGCCATTACCAGCTGTGTGACCTTGGGGAAGTTACTCAGCATTTCTAAGCTTCAGTCACTTCATCTGTTAAATGAATTCAATGGCAGAGCCACTTTACAGATTTGTAATCCCGCTGACCGAGAAGCTGTAGAAAGCATCCCATGTAATTTCTGGAGCATTTGTGGAAGGTGTAGAAGAATCATTGGTGGTGGCAGGAGCAGGGGGAGGGGAGGAGGACAAGAAGATGAGTGTTAAGTATAGAGGTTATGTGGAAAACATAGTGGCTACACTTACGTGTCGGGTAATGAGACCAGAGGATTGACCTGGGCTTTTTCCACGTCCCCCTCTCCTCTCACCACATGGAACTCTACTGCTGGGAGAGCAAGTGCCGGACTCTAGCCTTTTCTTACAATTCTTATTATACTGCCAAACCCCTGCCTTCTTTCTGTTTATTTCTCCCCACTCAGTGACTCCAGTTCTTGATCAGAGCACAGAGTAACCATAAGGTGACTTGCTTGGGCACAATCAAGTCACTCCCAGAGAAAGCCTGGTATGCTCTGTCCCCTTGTCAGGTCCCCAAAACAGACACCCCTTGGATATAGCTGATTCATCAGCCCTGCTCTTCAGCATGGTGAGCAGACAGCAGCCTGCCCCCAGTTGGGAGTACCCCCACTTCCTTTCACTAGTTTCTCATCATCATGAGAAGGTTCCTGAGCCTAATGGGCTAGGCCACCCCAGCTGAGACCTCCCGGGTATACGGTCAAGGTAATTAGGTTGAAATTTAAAGACTAAACATGCCAGAACCTTGGCATTCTGATGTGTGCTGTCCCTTTTCAGGCAGGAGCCATGCAAGGCTGTACGTGATCAGTGATGTCGTCTTGGTATGGCTGTCTCTGGAGTCCCTCTGAGCCACCAAAGCCACAGCATGTCCTCCACAACATTGTTATTGGTGGCAAATGCTCATTTGCTCAGAGCAGATTAGATTTTGGAAAATAGCTCAGAGCTATTCATCGCCAAGCCTGGTGGAAAGGAGGGTGATCAAGCAGGGTAATAGCACTTTGGGTAGTAAAGAAGTGTGACTTTGAGATTGATTTTTCTGGGCACGGATCATAAACCGATTCTGAGAGAAATCAGAAACACAGGCATATGAGCTTTCCCGAATATGCTTCCTTCCCCAGAGAGTGAGGAGTGAATGAATAAATGCTGAGGGCCTACTGTGTACGGACGCACATAATCTTTAAATGTATAACCTCACAAACTGTACTGTATGGTCCACATTTGCAAAAGAAGAAACAGACTCCCAGTCAGTGACCTATTCAGCATCAGAGAGGAGATGAATGGCAGAAGCAGGGTCAGACTCGAAGCTACGTGGCTGCCAGTGCTCACATGTGGGGCCTCACGGGTGGGCTTGGCACGCAGCTGAGACTGGTGACCCGACTCCTTTCCAGCTGCACCTTTCTCTCCTCATTCTCTTCAGCTTGCTCTTCTCTGAACCTCAGCTTCCTACCTGGCACCTTCCACCTCCTCCAAACATGGAGTCAGGGTAACTTTGCCTAAAAATATAAAGCCTTCAAACAAGCCTTAACAAAAACAGTTTTCCCAGTGTTAAAATGGCAAGATGTGGCAATTACCCCGACTTTTCTCAGAAATCACCCAAAGCAACAAGCAAACAGTAAAAGACGAGAAAGACAGTCAAAAACTCTGTCCTTGATGTAACTAGGAGACATCAGTAACCTAAAACTACAACACAGTTGGTTCTTGTTTTTTTCAGTAGCCACGTCCTATAAATTGCTGTGGACACTGCGGTGGTGAAGACAGATGCAGCACTCTCCCGGGGAACACAGGGTCAGGCCTGCGAGCCTCTGGTCATGACACTTTCATCAACCAATCACTACATAACCTTCTCTTATGCATATTTATGTCTAAAAACTCCTTATTATGGGGACGGCCCAGGGGTGTAGTGGTTAAGTTCATGCTCTCCACTTTGGTGACCCCGGGTTCCGTGGGTTCAGATCTCAGGAGCTGACCTACACACTGCTCATCAAGCCATGTTGTGGTGGCACCCCACATGCAAAATAGAGGAAGATTGGCACAGACGTCAGCTCAGCAACAACCCTCCTCAGGCAAAAAGAGGAAGACAGGCAACACATGTTAGCTCAGGGCCAATCTTCCTCACAAAAATAAAAAAATAAATAAACACGTCTTTGTTTAATATATATTGCTGATTCATTGACATTGAACTCACAGTCAACAGCATGATGACTCATGCCTGATCTAAGTTTATCTCACTCAAGTAGTTTCTCCGTGAGGCACCTCACGGCCTTCTTGCACTGAGTGACACTAGACAGTGCTTCAGCACCGTGCTTGGGGGCCATTTTAAACAGCAACATCACCAACAACAAGCTCAAAAATGCAAAAACTGTGGCATTAAACAGACCATTAAAAAGGACACCTGTTGACAGTGTGGGAGCTGAACAGGGAGGCAGAGTTCGCCTTGCTCAACCTCAGTTGGGAATGTGTGTGTCAGTGATTGAAATTTTTCACCACTGTGAGCATGTCCGTGGATGACCACCAAAGTTCCATGAGTATTGATTTGAGGATGACAAATAAATTGTAGTGAGAAGCAAATTTGCAAATATAGAATCCACAAATAATGAAGATCGACTGGATATAAGAAGGTGAAATGAAGGTCAAACAGACTGGGGAGAAGGGGCAAAGGGCACCCAAAGCTGCAGGTCTCAGATAAAGCTGGGAGACACAGTTCTCAACAGGAGCAGCCGTAGGGACGAACCCAAGAGCCTTTTGTTTGGAGCAAAGGGAATAAGCCAGCAGGCTGGTAGAGGAAGCTTCTCGGCATGAAGAAGAAACAAGGAAGGTGGGGCAGAGTGAGGAATCACATGGAGCAGCCATTTTGCAGGGAGTGGTCAGTTGATGAGACAGAGGTAAGGAGAAAGCCCTCTGCTTGACCCTTTCACCACCAACTCTGGTTGGTTGGGGAGAAGAACATACTAGAAGAGCTCACTTGCACTTAAAACCCATCATCCTGAGGAGACTTCCCGCTGGCCCAGAGCACTGCCCTTCCTCCTGCACCCAACAGGGAACTCCTGTAAACAGCAAGCCCGGGAAGGACGCACCTGTTCGACAATGAGTAGTAGTCCAAAAAGAACGAGCATAGGGAAAGCAAATGGAAGATGCACACTCACCAAGATGTTGCCATGGGACTGAGGAAAATTAACCAGCCGTGTGATCATTCAACAAAAAGCCTAACGAAGCCATCACCTTTATTATATAAAAGCATAAAGTAGAGATACAAGGGCTCAGGAAAGATAAGTGAGATGATAGAAGGGAATGAAACATGAGTTGGAAACTATTAGGAAAAAAATGAAAGACAAATAAATCCGTAAAGGTCACATTAGGAGTGGCACGTAGGAGGACAGACGCTAACGCAAACGTAGAAAGGGATGTGGACAACAGAAGTGGGGAAAGCAGGGAAAATGAAATGGAATAATCAGAATTTAAAAGGGTGGAAGAGAAAAAATAGACAAGAAAGACGTAAGTGATACACTATACAAATAATGGATATTTCCAAAGAAAAGAACTGCCAGAAGATGAACCTCGGCAAACTAGAGATACATGGGAAAAAAATATGACAAAAGGACTGATGGAATTGTAGGACTGAGATGAAAACAAAAGTGGATAATTGTTCAGAATAGAATGTAGATGTTAAAAATCCTAAAAATATTGAAATGAAATCCTTAACAAAAGCTTTAAAGCCAAGGCAGAAAGAGGTTGGACAATAGCATTACAGCTGGGGTAGAAGAGCGAAAATAGCATTTAAAGATGATCTATCAAGCAATGGAGCTACCAGTCTATTTAACAACTATAAGTTAAACACTGCGAAAATAATAAAGTCAACTCAAATTAGGTGGTGGAAACACAGGGAAAAACGTGGAGAAAGTGTAATGTATCAATTTGTTGTTTTTCATAGACATTTAAATGTCTACGTAGATATTTAAATGTCATACACAAACATGTAATATGTATCTTTATGTTTACAAAAGTAACTCTTGAACCAAAATATAAATTTTCCAAATTAGCAAAACATATACACCACACACTAAATGTCAAGAAAATTCAACCATAGAAATAGTTTTTTTAAGTCAAGAAATCAAGAAAAACACAAAACGTAACAGAAAATAGATCTCAGAACTAAAAACTAACATTTATCACACTATAAATGGGCACGACTCACTCTTTAAAAGAAAAAAAGACTCAGATCACAAACAAGACCCAAATTTTATTGTGTAAATAGACAAATCCAAAACAAAATGACATAGAAAGATCTAAGATACAAGGACAGGCAAAGGAAATTCCAAAGAACTGGTCATGATCTTAATAACAGACAAAATTATGTTCCAAGAAAAAAGAGTCAATGGATCAAAGGAGAGCATTTTAAAATAGTAGATTCAATTCACAGTGAAGAACTAATAGTTATTGATGACTATTTACCAAATAACAGCCTTATCCTTCCTAAAAGAAATGAACAGGAAATACCTGGACAAACAGACACAATTGCAGGAGATTTTATTCTGCCTCTCTCAGTCCAGGAAAGAGCAAGTAAATTTTTACAAAGGATTTTGGAAAGTCAAAAGAATGTAATAATACGGATATAATTGATGTATATTTATCTCTTTACCCTAAAAACAGAGAATAAATTTTCATTTCAAGCACCCATCAATCATTGGCAAAAACTTAATCATTTATTAGGCCAGAAAGTAAACCTCAGTAAATTCCTAAAAAAGGAAATAGTTCAGAAATCTTTCTCTTCTCACAATAAAATAAAATTAAAAGGTAATTACAAACCGGTAGGGAAAAAATACCCAACCATCTGGAAATTTTAAAACATTTTAATAAATTTTGAGTTAATTGTAAACAGCTAGAAAAATAAAGATAAGAAAATATTCTGTGCCAGAGCCAATGGTATACTGCTAAAGCAGAACGCAGAGGAAAATCTTTAACATATATATTAATAAACCAGAAAAAATGGAAATAAATAACTTAAATAGCCAACTTGACATCTTGTAACTCTTAAAATAAAATTTTCCAGCCAACAGAAGGAGTAAGGAAGACAGAAAAATTTCTGCCTCCACTAAAACAAATTTCGCATTAGTCAAATGCAAACATTAAATTAAATGATTAAAAAATGCTATGTTTTCGCTATAAGGAAGAGCATTCCATGAAAGACAAAACTAAAACACTTGACCACTAAGAATAATTTTTTAAAAACTCTACATTGAAAAAAATTCATAAAGCAAAAGAAAAAGAAAAAAAAATTTAGAGGAAAAAAATGCTCACTCTACCACAAAAATGATAATTTTCTTAATATATAAAAAGCCTCCCCAAATCAATAGGTTAAAGAAGAAGTGCCTAAGAGAAAAATGGGCAAAGATTATGAACAGACATTTCGGAAAAGGAAATACAAATGGTTTTCAAAACTATGAAAACATGTTCAGCTTCACTGACAACAGAGAAATTAAAATGAAACTCTAATGTGCCTTTTTTTTTACTATCAAACTGGCAAAAAGCAAATATTAGATATCATACATCTTGCAAAGTTGTAGGGAGAGAAGCACCCTTCTGCTTTGCTGGGGAGAGTGAAAATTGTGCCTCCATTGGCAGCACACTGGCAATAACCCAAAAATTAAAGTACATTTGCCCTTGACCCAGAAAGTGTACCTCTAGGAATGTAGCATAAAACAGACTTCACAAACCTGTGAAATAAAATATGTACATGTTTGTTGTAGTATCACTTACAGTAGCAAAATAATTGAAACAACTTAAATATCCATCAGTAGGACACAAGCTAACTATACTTTGAAGGATCCATGAAATGGATATTTTAAAAACGAAAGGGCTCTCACTATGGTAACTGGAACCAACATTAAGATTATAACTGAAAGTAAAAAGCAAAGAGTAAAAAAGGAAAAACAGGTCTATTATACTACCATTTACATCCATCAAAATAGTCTATGTGTAGGGGCTGGCCCCGTGGCCCAGTGGTTAAGTTCGCATGCTCCGCTGCAGGTGGCCCAGTGTCTCATCAGTTTGAATCCTGGGCACGGACATGGCACCGCTCATCGAGCCACGCTGAGGCAGCGTCCCACATGCCACAACTGGAAGGACCCACAACTAGGAATATGCAACTATGTACCGGGGGGCTTTGGGGAGAAAAAGGAAAAAAATAAAATCTTTAAAAAAAAACCAGTCTGTGTGTATACAGATATACATATCTGGGTATGTTTCTGTAGTCTCCTCCTCTCTAGAAGGAAATTGATAGCAGTTTGCATTAAAGCAAGAGTGGGTCGGGGGAAGAGTGTGTGGGGAGCAGAGTTTGAAGTTCCCCTGAAGGACACAGACTTCAAGTGCAGCATGGCAGTTGGCGGGAGGTGCAGCAGGACTTGGTGAGAACTGAGGCACGTCCTCCTTGTCTCCGCCCACGGCCCTTCTATCTGGCCTCAGCTCCTTTCTCCCCGCTGACACTGACACCTTGAATTGTATGTGGCCCAATTCGCTGTGAGCACCAGGGCCCGCAACTGTCTATCTCATAGTTCAAATTCTGAAAGTGGCAGGGCGGATTGATTATAGTCTGGACAATTAGTCGATTTCCCCTTCATCCAAGCTCCACTCTTTTCAAGGGCTAGCCAGGGAGATAGGATAACACAAATATAAACCCATTGCCTGAAAATCCATTCCTTCAGCCAGGGCTGGGGGTGGAGATAATTTACAAACAAGAGGAAGTTTGTGTGCGCATGCACGTGTGCAAAGAGTGGGGCAATGACAGACAGGCGCAGTATAAAATGGGCAAGAGAGAGCACAGACTTCGAAACCACACATTTGTGTTCACATTCCTGCTCTGCTGCTAATCAACTGTGTGACCTTGAGCAAACAATACCATCAGCCTCACCTACATGGCTGTGTGAGGATTGGAGGTGATCCAGTTTAAAATAGCAGGCGTGTGTAGGTGCGTGATAAACAGTAGGTGCTGTTATGGACAAATTTAAAAAGAACTCCATTCAGCCACAGATGGATACGGTCAGCTTTAGGAAGTCCAAAAGAGTGCTGTGGGGAGACAGAGTGGGTACTGCCTAAAAGGGAGTGGTACTCTATCGGGACTCTGACTGTCATTTGCACAGGACGAGACATGTACAGCAAAGAAAAGGTGTGGAGGGGAGACCTCCAGCCATTCCCCTTACACAAGGTGCACTCACTTCTCTCCGAGATTAGTTCTAGAGCCTGGAAGACCTGAACAGAAGGGAGGAAGGGAGACACTGTCTCTGCGGTTCCTGCCTCTGCTGTCTGTGGCTCTCAGCTTCTGTGAGGTGCAGAGAGCCGAGGAGGGGCCAGGAGGTTCTCTGACACCCCTCCCTCTGCCTTTTACGTTTTGTCACTTAATACCCACAGTGCTGGCAGACAGATTTTAACACGCCCATTTTATAAGTGAGGAAACCAAAGCTAAGCCAGGGAAGGACAGTTGGCAGAGGATTCGGTCTACGTTTGCCTGACTAGGAAGTCTGCGTTCTTTTCTCTGCACCACGCCATGTCTCTCGCTTGGACAAGGAGAAGACCTCTGTCATGTGTTCGATCCTCCTCTGCCACATTGTGCTTTCTTGTAATTCACACAATGAGGTTCAACCAACAATTCAGATAACCTGAAATCCAGGCATTTAGGAATCCGTGACTTTGATACACCCCTTTGGCCTGTCGAGGACTGAAATAACGTGAGGCATTCACCCAGTAACACCTGTTGTGCTGAACCAAATCCTGAAGCCTGCTGAGGACAGGGTACGGAAATGGACACACCAGGGGCAGGAGGAAGAGAGTGTGGGTGTGTGATCATAAAGCAGGAAGGAGTTCATTCATAAGAAGTTTTAGGAAGTCTCCCTGGGGCAGAAGACCAAAAAGGAATTGCGACATTTCAAGACCAGTAATCCAGGTAGGGGGGAAGCATTGAAAGGGAGGCGTGTAATGAAATCACAAGGTGAGCACAGAGATATGCGGACCCAGCTGCTAAGTTAGGGAATTAAGAGGGTGGCGGTGAGTGCCTTCAAGAATCATGATTTGTCAGATGCTGAATCAGTGGTTATCAGAGACAAAGTGTGGTAGTCAGGGTTCTCCAGAGAAACAGAACCAATAGGAGGTGTAGATATAGATATATTGATATAGATGTGGATATGGGTATGGTTATATGTACACATACATATACAAGTATATCATATCATACATGTCATTGTATATGTATATATCATCATACACACACATATATGTATGATATGTGTATAGACACATATATATATACACAGAGAGAGATTTATTATAAGGAATCGACTGGCTCACACAAGTATTGAGGCTGACAGATCCCAAGATCTGGAGTCAGCAAGCTGGAGACCAGGGAGAATTGATGGTGTGAATGCAGTCAAAGGCTGGCAGGCTTAAGACCCAGGAAAAACCAATGTTTCAGTTCCAGTACAAAGGCAGGAAAACACTGATGTCCAAGTTTGAAGGCTGTCAAGTGGGAGAAATTCTCTCTTCCTCAGAGAAGAGTCAGCTTTTTTGTTCTACTCAGGCCTTCAACTGGCTGGATGAGGCCCACCCACAGTGGGGAGAGTGATTACTCTAGAGTCCACGGATTCAAATGTTAATCTCACCCAAAATCAGCTCACAGAAACACCCAGAATAATGTTTGACTAAATGTCTGGGTAACCTGAGGCCCAGCCAGGTTGACACCTAAAGTAACCATCACACAAGAGTGTAGGATAAACAGGGAGCAAACTCAGAAAAACAACTAGCAAGCATCCAGGAGAGTCTGGTGTGAGATGGGAAGGAACCCCTGCAGGACAGATTCATGCAGATCTTAACAGGGTGGACCTGCAAAGCTTCACCTGGCATTCCCACTGGGGGCTGGGTGGGGTGTGCAGGGGAACACAGGACAAACAGAATACACGAGCCTGTGTGAATGTGGGATAGCATGAGAGATGCTTGGACAGCCAATTAGGATTTAGAATGAAAGCGTAATTGTCTTTATTCATCTTTTATCCAAGCCAAACTGGAAAGAGTCTCACTGTTGAGAAAGCTATGTGAATCTGGGCACAAGTGTCTGAAGAGGCCGTTGTACACTTCTGAATGCCGAATGTGTGACACACTGCAGAGGATGGCAAAGGACCCCAGGGCAGTTCCCTTGATCCGTTAGCACTGGTCGCCTCACCCCCAGTCTAGGACTTGAGCAGTGCCGTCGAGCGACAGGGAGTTTTCCTCAGACGGGACTGGCCCAGTTCTTTCAGGGAGTTCCGCCCAGGGGCTGAAGATAGAAACTTAGCAGCAATTTGGCCTCAGGATGATAATATGTAACACCATGGGACCACTAAATAAGACCACCCAGAGCAGAGGTTCTCACTCTGAGAGCACAAAAGGGTCACCTGGGAAGCTTTTAAAACCTGAAAAGCCACAGTTCCCCACCCAGAGAGTCTAACTCACCCTGTCTGAGGCCCAGGCATCATGGCATTTAGAAACCTTCCCAGATGATGCCACTGCGCAGGCAGAGCTGAGAACAAGCAATCCACGGAAGAAAAGAGGAATCTCCACCAAACCTTGGGGCAGTCAACTTTAGACATTGGCTTGAAAAGTGGAGGCCATGGGAGAATAGAAAAGCCAGAAAAGAAAGAATTCCAGAGGAGGAGAGGTCAATGGTGTCCTATGCCACTGAGTGAGTCAGACGACGTTAGAGAAGTGACCCAAGCATTTGGCAACCTGGAGCCAGTTTGCATCCCTGACAAGAGCCATGGGAACAGAAACCAGACTGGAGTGAGCTGAAGTGGAAACAGCCTCCTAGAAACATTTGTGATGTCTGTTCTGAAGAGATGTGAGTAAATGAGGCGGCAGCTGCTGGAGGAACTGGCGCGACTGGCGAGCTTTTTACTACACTGATGAGAATGGTCGAATAGAAAAGAAGAATCTCACGATGAAGGAGAAAAGCATGATGACCTAGCAGTGATGTCCTTGAGGAAGCAAGAGGAGATGGCGTCCAGACGCTGAGTGATGGGCCTTTGATGGGAGCAGAAATTGCTCTTCCCCGGAGCCGTGATGTAAGATGGAGAATAGGCAAACTAGTCAAGGCAGGTCTGCAAACTTGATGGCAGGAAGGTGAGGGAGTCCCCGTCCGATGGCTTCTATAAATATTTATTCACATCATTAGGATCGAGCAATAAATAGATAATAGTTTGAAGTCTGTTTTGGTCACCCCGTTGACTGTACTATGGATGTATTTTCACGTCATTAATATGCATCTCAATCATCCTTTAAAAATTACTCTATAGTATTCCCTTGTATGGGTGATCACACTTATTTAATCAATACTCTTGTGGGCGCAAGTTGATTTTTTTTTCCTGGCTTTTGATGATAAATATCCTTACACATTTTTTTTTTACTATTTTCCTCAGGACAGATTTCTAAGGATGGGATTTCTGTAAAAATCATCCTTCACCGTTAATCAACTTTCCTTTCTCCAATATTGGCATTGATCCTTTGGGGAACCGGAATTCTACTGTATACAACACAAGGATATAATCGTCACTTTCTTTCAACTTTTTATGCCAGGTACAAACGTTTGCCTCTAACATGACTTCATTCCCACAGGCTTCTGTTAATATACTGTGGTCTCACTTTCAGACTCGTTGGACTTCATGTGAAATGTCATATCAATTACTTATTTTAAAGAGAAGTTTCTCATTTTTCTGCCAACACAACTGTCAACAAAGAGTTGATTGGCCAACTTTGAAAAGAACTGCTTCTGGAAGTTGAAAGGCATTGCAGTTTACATTCGCAAGAATGATCTCTCCTCTCTATCGCGTGTGCTCCCCCCAACTCCATTATCTTCATTCCTCTGTTCATTTTTGTTAGTCTTGCCTGTGAAATCCTTGACTCTCAAAAGATGCCTGTGAGTCATCTGAAGACAAGACTCAAACCAAACTTGGCTCAAACGCTCCTGACTCCCCTCCACACAAAAGCGTTTCTCAGGTCTTGACGTCTAACACTGAGTCCTTAAATTCTCCCCTCACTCTTATAACACTTGAAAGCTACTCTATAGAAGGACACTCTGCTATTTCTTTTGAATCCCTTCCATTGTCCAGTACAGAAGCACAGGTTGATTGACTCTTGGGCGAAAACGCTTAGTAGCCAAAGACACTACATGAACTAGTCTGTTTCTAATGTCAAAGATGAATGAGCTTTTCAAGATGCAAATCTGACCAGCTTCCCTTATTGCCTGAGCCCTGCAGTGCTCGTCCACAGGTCCTGGAATGAAGGCAGCCTCCTTAAGAGGAGCTGCAGGAGCCCTCTTGCTCTCTAGTCACAAATCTCTCCACACTACGTCTTGCTCTCTGAAAACCATTCACCTAGGTCTTTTTTTAGTTTCTTGAGCAAGCCATGTGCTGTTCTACTCCAGAGATGTGTTCTCTTTGCAGGGAACACTGTTGACATCTATCTTTGCCTGGTTAGCTGCGCCTTATCCTCAGATCTTCACATAATTGTCACTTCCTCAGGGAAGCCTCCTGTATCCCAGATAAGGCTCAATCTCCCTATTATACGTTCCCATAGTGCCATGTGATTCTCCGTGTGTGTCCTTACTCACAACTGAAATTTCATATGTATCTCAGTGCTTGTTTGATTAATGTCTGTCTCCCCGGACAGAGTGTCAGTTTCATGAAAACCAAGATGGTGTGCGTTTCCTTCACCATTACATATATATCATCAAGTACAGTGTCCAAGAAGTTGAATGAATAAATGAATGAATGAATGGCTAAAACTGAGACTCATAGCTATAAAAGCTAGAGATGGGCAGTGGGGGAACTGACCTCCTGGTGGTGGTGTTGGGAACGTAGACAGCAGAGATCATCTAGGCAAAACCTTCTTAACATGAGTGTATACAAAGGCTTCAGAAGATCAATTTACCTACTGTAACTGAATATAAAATTTTGTACATACATATATTTTGTGGTGACAGAGTCCACTGCATTCATTAAATATTTAAATTGGTCCTGACTTTCCAAAAAGATGAGAAATCGCTAGTCTAATCCAGTTTTTAAACAAGAACTAGATACTTGGCCAGAACCAAAATCTAGTCCCTTGAATCCCCAGCTACTGCCCCATCTATTGCATTTTCTACCAGACATTATTAATAATGCATCTAAAATGTTTGTTTTTATCAGCTCTTGATTCTTTGATGATCACCTAAGCAATATGAACTCTTCAAACCTCTGTCTGGGCATGAAAGAAGTGAGAGCTGGCTGGCTGGCCTTGATCGCCCAGCCTCGCCGCCTCTCCTTGAATCCTCACCAGCAGATAGCTCTGAAGGCAGCGAGCAGCCTGGCGCTTTTCATCCTTCATTTGCCTCTTGTTCCTAACTAATGAAGCCTCATGCCCTTGTTGGGCCTTGTTTCTACAAGGCTGGACACCTTCTTTTAATAGGACGTACTTGAAAAACAAGATATTTTCTTTTGTACTGGAAACAAATGGTGATTAATGTGCTCGTTGTAATTAATCTGCGGTGACAGATTAGTGGTGTAGCAGCAGTTCTTCTGCTGCTGTGGGAGCCTTCCTTGATAGGACAGCTGGTGAGAGGGGACACCAAATTCAATTTGTTTCTCATTTGCATACATATGACAGCCATCTGTGCTAATAGCACTGCAATGTCTCCATTAGGCCCTGTGCTATGTACAGCCTCTCCGGGGCTCCTGTTAGGCCTGGGAGAGGGGGAGCTGGAAGCATAAATGTTTGTAGAGGAAAAGGAGTGGGCTTGGTGGAACACAACCAACCATGTCCCTTCCACCAGAAGGTAGGCGTTAAACATGCGCTGAGATTCCTTTCACCCGTAGGGGGGCGGTCTTCTGTTGAGAACTCCTGCTCCTTTTGTCAAAAAGCCCCCACACTGTCCATCTCAGAGATCCAACTGAACTATTCCTGTCTGGTTCCCTATCATCCGGTCACTCAAACCAGTTTCACTTCTGTAGAGACTTTTTATTCACAGAGTATCCACAAAGTTCGGGTGCTATTCCAGGTAGAAGAGAAACAGGAGTTAACTGGAGAGAAAAGGTTTTTGTTTTATGGGGTTCACATGCAGTGGTGAACCTTGGAAATAAATAAATAAACGAGAAAAGTCTCATGTGGTGTTATGCTCCAAGCAGAGAAGCAGAACTGGGTTCAAGGAGGTGTGGAATAGATGCTGTGCGATGACTGTGTGAGATCTGGCGGTCCAAGAAGTCCCTCAGAGGAGGTGAGATTCAAGTTGCTCTCTGTGTGACAAGAAGGAATCAGCCGGCGTACGTCAAGGGAAAACACACTTCTCCAAAGAAGGGGAATAGTGGGCCTGATGTGTTGAGGAAGAGAAAGACAACCAGTGTGGCTGGAGGGAATGAGCGAGGAGAGAATGGTGAGTCTGTCCTTATTTCCTAGAGCTGGAGTAACAAAGTACCACAGACTGGGTGTTTAAAATAACAGAAATTTATTTTCTACAACTCTGGGGGCTAGAAGGCAAGAAATCAAGGTTTCAACATGGCCCTGGAAACTTTAGGAGAGAATGCTTCCTTGCCTCTTCTAGTTTCCGGTGTTGCCACCAGTCCCTGGTGTTCCTCGCCTTGTAGATGCATCACACCAATCTCTGCCTCTCTTGTCACGTGGCCATCTTCTCCCTGTGTGTCTCTGTGTCTCTTCTCCTCCTCTTAAAATGATATCAGTCATATTGGATTAACCAGCTGGAGAACATGGAGATTTGAAAGCCAGATAAGGCACGCAGGTCATAGTGTGATATCAATGGATGACCTTTAAAGGCTCATTACAATGGAATGACATGATCCAGTTTCCATGTGGGTGTCGTGGGTAGATTGGATAGAGGCTGGGCAAGAGGGAAGGATGAAGATAAACCATTTAGGAAGTTGCCCCTTAATCTTTGGCACCTACATGTCACAGAGGACTGAACTGGGGGAGTGACAGAGGAGATGGAGCATAGAAGGAGGCTTTGAGATTTATTTAGAGGGTAGAATCTGTACGCTGCATAACAGATTGGATATAGGTATTTGGAAAATTAGAGGAATCACATTTTTGTCCTGAACAGTTGGGAGGATGGTGCAATATTTGCTGGGAGAGGGGATATTTGAGGAGGAAAGGAACAAGTTTGGGAGAGAAAACAGGTGTTCCATTTTGGACGTGTTGGGTTAGAGACATCCATGTGGAAATATAAAATCACCCATTTGGGTATGTGAGTCTAAACGTCAGAGGAGAAGAGCAGTCTTGAGATAGAAATTAGGGAGTCATCTCCTTCAAGAGATTATTTAGAGTCCACGATGCTGGATGAGATCTTGCTCTAGAGAGGGGGGAAAAAAAAGACCCAGCCCCAAACCTAGAGGACCTCCATGGCTGCCTTTTCTTCCTCTGTCTGTGCCTTTGTCAGAGGTGATCATGTCCATGGGCAAATGCCCTTCCCTATCTGGAAGACTTTGCTCTATGAAACACTGTATGTGCTGAGCCAAGCTTGGCCGATGCCCCTCTGCTTTATACCACTTTCTACCCATATTTCATCCCTGGTTTCCCTCTGTGAAGATAGGGTCCGTATTCAATGTCTTTATATCTGTACACCAGGGTTTCTCAACCGCAGAACTATCGCTATTTGGGGCTGGATAATTCTTTGTTGTGGAGTACTGTCCTCTGTATTGTAAAATGTTTAGCAGCATCCCTGGCCTCCATCCATGAGGTGCCCGTAGCACCCCCGATCACGACAATTAAGAATGTCTCCAGATGTTGAAAAATGTTCTCTTGGAAGGAGGGGAGGCAAAAGGAGCCCCCATTTAAGAACCACTGCCATAGACATATCAGAAGCCTCTGTTTACAGGAGCCACTCATGACGTATTTGCCATTGATGGTGACAGCAATTATGTCTTGGCACACAGCTTCTCTCCATCTTCCTCTATCCACTGAAGGAAATAAATTCTTTATTAAAGGCCTTATAAAATAGCATCGGAATGTCTCATTAGTCTCTGGCCAGGCCTCCGGACTCCAGACTCCTCCTTCAGAGTTGAAGACAAATGTGTGAGAAGTCAGCCTGAGGTGTGAGAGAGAGTCATCCGCTTGGCCAGACAACAAACAGCAAAGTTAACACAACTGAATTAAAGAGCCCTTCTGCAGCCGAAGCCTGGTTTGATAAGATAGGGGAGGTTATTACCCAAGAAAAATTGATGCCACACATTCCGATGACTTTGCATCCTAAGTAAAAAGTCATCTTTAGCACAACAGATGTCCCTTTAAAATTTTATCAACCAGAAAAGTGGAGAGGGGAGAATGCAAACCAGACCATTAAAATGTAATCTAGAGTCTACAAATTAATAAATGGTTGCACCATCAGATTGAAATGGCATGAAATCAAATAATACATAGCTGTTCTTATGGTGCATCATAGCTCTTGAAACCCTAAAGATGGAGAACAAACACCGGGCATGCTCGCAGCATGGAGAACACAGCAGTCTTTCCTGGTGGCTCCCACTACCGCCTCAGAAGCCTTGCCAACAGCATTCCTGAAAGCCGCTAGTGGTCAGTCTGAGGGGCATTGCAGAGAATGTGTATTTGATGGAGCAGCCCCCTGAAGGCTTTCCTATGGGTCCACCCCTAATCACTGTCCCCAAATAGAACCACTTTTTTTGTCAAATAGAGATATAGAAAATTGAAAATAAGGTAAAAGAAAGCTCTTCTCTGTAGAAAAGAAAATCTGGGCCACTGGCTGCCTGTCTCCTTTCACCTGAACTCCATCCAGGTCCTGATAGACCCTCTGAGGTGGAGGTGAAAAGGTGGCTGGTCTGCTTCCCACGCAGGAAGGAGCCTTGGATTCGCCCCGAGACTTCTGTGACATGAACGCAAAAGGAGAGAAGTATTAGAAAGGAAAATAAAGACATTCTCCATAAAGGGCTTCAGAAAATAACCTTGTCAAGCAACAGAAGTATTCTGGTTCAAACCACCCCAAAATGTAACGCCTTAAAGAGACAGCAATTTGTTATTTCTCATTCTGTGGGTTAGATGAGTGGTTCTACTTCTTTTGGTCTTGGCAGGAGTATTACAATGACTGGAAAGTCCAAAATGGCCACACTCACGTAGCCAGCAACTGATGCTCACTGTCACCTGGGTGACAGGGGTCCAGCAGAGGCCGTTTGTGGAGGTCCTTGGTTGTCCTCCATGGGGTCCCTTCCAAGTAGCTGCTTGGTCTTCCTCACAACGTGGCAGCTTCTTTCCAAAGAGGAAGATGAACAGGCAGTATTCTGGAGCTGTCAGTCTCTTAAGGCCTCACCTTGAAAGTACTAGAATATTACTTTAACTGCATTCTATTGGTCAAAACAGTTACATGGTCAGCCCAGATTCAAGGGCAGGGAAAATAAGCTCTACTTGTTGATATGAGATGCTCCGCCCCCACCCAATTTAGCTAGGACACTCACATGGGAATTGGAGCTCGTCATTTCATTGTAATAAACCTTTAAAGGTCGTCCGTTGCTCTTGCACTATGACCTGCATGCCCTACCTGGCTCTCAAATCCCCATGGGTTCTAGCTGGTTAACCCACTATGACTGGTGTCCCTGTGGGAAGAGAAGACACACAGGGAGAAGACGTCCACGTGACAACAGAGGACGCTGGGAGAGGCCATCTTTGGACACTAGCAGCCATAATAAGCTCATTGCTTGACTCCATTCCCCACCACTCTGGTGTATGTCTGTACTCCTGATCCATATCTGGGCCTTTCCTCCTCTAGAGTCTCATCACATTGTAGGAGCAGTGGATGGGAGAGAGAGGGCTTGACCTCATGCAATGACACACGTGTGCATGTGCTGACTCTATATTCCTATGGGAATTTAAGGAGTGATCAGAGGGCCAGAAAGAATGATTCTCTGTTTAGACCAGCTTTTGGCTTTGAACCAGTTATTCCCCATGCTGCTGTGACAAGGACATATATAGAAAATGTTCAAGAGCCGTTTTCATGTAATCAGGTTTTTAATAAACATCCAATTTCCATTCCATCTTCTGACGTTTATTTAAGGCATGAGTAGATAGTTGACTCTATTTTAAAAAATACCTACTTCATATGGCTAGTACAAAAATTAAATGAGAGACTATGAGATTACCATTCATATAGTAAATGCTCAAAAATGTTAGATAATGATGATTAAAATAGCTAACACAGTGTCTGACGTAGTAGGTGCTTAATAAATGACAGCTAATATCATCATTAAAAAGAAGCTCTGTTAGAGGAAGAATGATGAAGGGATGGGGTACACTCCATTTGAATGGGGAGAGAGGACTAGAAGAACGAAGAAGCTTGGGGTCAGGAGAAGGGCGATGCTCACCATGCCTCAAGAGGCATTTGACAGAGCTATCTTTAATACCAAATTATCAGAGACAGATTTGGGATTTTCCCTGGCACGGATGTGCTTTCCCCCTGAGCCCTGGAATAAATGCTTAGAAGGTTAAGGGTCAATTCATTCATCTCCTCACTTGCCTGTTTGTTTGGACACACGGATGCTCCATTGTGAAGGCAATTAGAGGAAGGATGAAAGAACTTGAGACCAGGAAAAAATATGCACTTTAACCCACTTCAGTATGGTCACATGTGGGCGTAGGGGTGTGCAAGAGAAAAAATATGTTTTAAATTTAATTCTCTGTTTTCAAACACTGTAATCAAACTTGGACACTCATGACTTGTTTCTGTTCCCTTCCAGGGTTTGTTTGTGTGACTTGCCTCCTCACCAGCATTTGATCGACTTTTCTTTTCCAAGTAAATTTTTAGTTTGCTCAATTAGGCAGAACCTGTTAATCAAGGGCAGTGTAAGTGCTTACCCGGTTTCTTCGTACCAGTGCTACCCTCCTGCTTTACACTGAGTCAACACACCTTCCAGTTTCCGTGAGGGGTCCTGGAGAAGCCTCACTCTGAGATGTTAAAACAAAAGCAGAAAAAGACTTACGCCTTCTAATGAAGTGAAATGAGGGAAATTTTGACTAAAGTTATCCTCATCAAACTCAGTATCATTTTTATTAATTGCCAAGATGCATTTCCGTTTGACTCCAAATAACCTGAAAATAGTCAGCTGTCCTGGAGTCTTTCTGGCGAAAGACTAAAGACTAAAGGCCACTTCTATAGACAATAGGAGTGCAAAGAAGGCAGATCCTGTATGTTTATCCCCGACTTCTTCCGAGGCTGTGGCAGACAGACTTCCAGGTGACCCCCCACCCCATGATCCTTGCCTCCTGGTATTCACATTTCTGTGTAATCCCCTTTCCTAGAGTGTGGTTAGGACCTACAACCTGCTTCTAATCAACAGAATGTAGCAAAGGTGATGGAATGTTGCTCCAACAATTGCAGTATGTTATATAATATTCCATCTTGTAGCAGATTTATTCGAGAGGCTATCCTTCCTGGCTTGCTGAAGGAAGCGACCATGTTGGGACATAGCATAGAGCTGTTGGTGGTCCCTGAGAACCACACGTGGCCTCTAGGAACTACAGGTACTAGGAGCTGAGAACAGTCCTTAGATAAGCAAGAAGCTGGGGCCCTCAGTAAGGAAATGAATTCTACCAACAACCTGAGAGAGCTCAGAAATGGATTTTTCCCCAGTCAAGCCTTCAGATGAGAATGCAGCCTGGCTTATACCTTGATTATACCTTTGTGAGACATTAAACAGAGGAACCAACTAAGCTATGCCTGGACTCCTACCCACAGAAACGATGAGATAATAAATGTTTCTCATTTTAAGTCACTAAGTGTGTGGTAATATGTCACGCAACAGAAAACGAATACAGGGGTCCTCTGCTACATAACAACACACTCTCAAGCATCCTACTTTGGTCTGCCATGAAGGCATCTCTGTTAATTAGAGGGAAACTAAGGGTTTCTCCTGGGGTTTTCTTATCTAATGTTAACATCTCCAAAATAACCCCCTGTATTTCCTACTTTAATATCACTATTACTCTAAACCAAAGCGTGTTATTAGTCACTCCCACTTCTGCCATGTATTCATTTATGATTAATTCAGTTGTTTCATTTGTCACTACTTCTCAGCTTGTCAGCCACCAAAACACAGTCCTTTCAGTCAAATTTGTTGATATTTTAGCAGCATATTAACATATTCGCAATTTCACTCCCACCAAAACTAAATAGTCTAGAAACAAAAATTGAATCACATTTTAGAAATTTAGAAGAAAAGTATTGTAGGAGTTCTTTATTCTAACTTCCCCATTTTACAAGTGAGAGAGGCAACGCAGCAAAAATTAATAACATGTTAAGACTAGACAAAAAGTTAGTGGCCAATTGGGGCAAGAAAACAGGTTGTAATACTCCTTCACCCCACTGAGTGGAACTTACATCTATGGAACCTGGAACGTCCAACCACAGCGGTGAGTGCTTCACCTACGTTTGCACTAAATCCTGAACAGTTTGGTAAAGTATGCATTATTTTCCTTACAGCAGGGTGCTCCACTAGAGATTAATTTTCAATCTCTCCTTTTCAAGACAAAAGGTCCTCAAAGGTCTAAAATTGACTAACTAAAGGCTTTCTTCAAAAGTAGGGCCTGAGAGGACGTCTTGGAGGGTCAGACCACACAAGAGGTGTGAAGGTAATTTCACTTAGGAGCGTGCATCCAGGGCCACAAGTCCCATTTTGCAGGCAAAGCTAGGTAAAACTTACTCCTTTTAAAAATGTAAAAGCAGGGGCTGGCCCCGTGGCCGAGTGGTTAAGTTCGCGCGCTTCGCTGCAGGCGGCCCGGTGTTTCGTTAGTTCGAATCCTGGGCGCGGACATGGCACTGCTCATCAGACCACGCTGAGGCAGCGTCCCACATGCCACAACTAGAAGAACCCACAAGGAAGAATACACAACTATGTACCGGGGGGCTTTGGGGGGAAAAAGGAAAAAAATTAAAAAAATAAAAATAAAAAATGTAAAAGCAGCTTGTGATCAACTGCTTATGGCAGCTTCAGTCAAAAAATACTGAGTTCAAAGAGAATGGCCCCAACATTTAAGGCAAGAATATTTTTTGTATTTGTAGGGCTTAAAAGAAACCCTGTCCATCCCCTAAGGGGAGACTGGGTGAAGGATATAGGACAGTGGCTCTATGTCTATGATGTGGTGCACACTGATTCAATTATACAAACCACCCCAAAACATAGTGGCTTAGAACAACCACCAGTTATACAGGACATGATTTCATGGGTCAGCTGAGTGGTTCTTCTGGTCTGGTCCAGCTCAGCCGCTCTCTGCTGGCCCCACTCAGGCATCTGTGGTTGGCTAGCAGGTGGGCTGGAGGCAGAATACAGCCTCCCAAGAAGTCTACACTCTAATCTTCACAACCTATAAATATGTCACCTTACGTAGCAAAAGGAACTTTGCAGCTGTGATTAAGAGCATAGCCTTTGAAATAGAAGATTATCCTGAATTATGCTGTTGGGCCCAATCTAATCATGTGAGTCCTTAAAAGCAGAGAACTTTCCCCAGCTGGCTGTGACAGAGGAGAAAGAAGAAGCGGGAGAGGTTTGAAGCATGAGAGGGATTTGACCCACCATTGCTGGCTTTGAAGATGGAAGCAGGTGACCTCAAGTCAGGGGATGTGAGTGGATTCTTAAAACTGGGAATGGCCCTCAGCTGATAGCCAGCAAGAAAATGAGAATCTCAGTCCTACAACCCCAGAAACTGGCTTCTCTCAACAACCCAGTGAGCAAGGGACACCCATCCTCACCTGCATTGGGGAAGAATCAACGTTAATCAAACTGGGAGTACTGGGATGAGTTCTTTCAAACATTGAGTCCTTACTCATATCTTTCTGGCTCAGACGTAATAAGGTGATTTAAATAATATAGTGGTTTCTAGCACAGGCTTTATAGTAGGCAGAATAATGGCCCCCAAAAATGTTCAAGGCCTAATCCTTGCAACCTGTGAGTAAATTAAATACCACTTAAGTTAAATGGCAAATGAGAATTAAGATTCAAGATGGACTTTAGTTTACTAACCAGCTGACCTTAAAATAGGGAGAGTAGCCTGGATTATCCAGGTGGGCTCAATGTAATCAGAAGGGTCTTTAGAAGTGGACGTGGGAGACAGAAGAAGAGGCAGTGTGAGAGTGACGCAGCATGAGAAAGACTTGACCGGCTTTGAAGATGGAGGGAGAGACCATGAACCAAGAGGTAGGGCAGCCTCAAGAAGCAGGAAAGGGCAGCCAGACAGATCTCCCTAGAGCCTCCGGAAGGACGACAGCCCTTCAGCGTCTTCATTTCAGCCCCCGAGACCCATGTTGGCCTTCTGGCCTACAGAACTGGAAGATAAATTTGTGCTCAAGCTGCAGAGTTTCTGGCAGGTTTTGATGGAAGCAATAGAAAACTAATACAGATGGCCTTATTAGCATATCTGGAGGTTGGCAGGCTAGTTGTCCTTGGACACCTGAGCAATACTGACCCCCCAACTCTAGGCTATCCTGGGCTTCTTTACACGACAGGTTGGAGGCTCCAAAATCCAGAAAGAGAGGACAAGTTCCAATGCACACTTTTTGTGTGTGTGAGGAAGATTGGCCTTGAGCTAACACCTGTTGCCAATCCTCTCCTTTCCCCTTGAGGAAGATTGTCAGTGAGCTAACATCTGTGTCAATCTTCCTCTACTTTCTGTGGGATGCTGCCACAGTATGGCTTGACGGGCAGTGTTAAGTCCGCACCTGGGACATGAACCTGAGAATCCTGGGCTGCCAAAGTGTAGCGCGTGAACTTAACCACTACGCCACCGGGCAGCCAATGCACACTTTTAAGTCTCTTCTTGAGCCATTCCCATCCTGTTCCATTGCCCAAAGTGGGTCATAAGGCCAGCCCAGATTCAGGGGTGGAGAAAAAGACTGCACCTTTTGTTGAGAGCAGCTGCAAGGTAACACAAGGGCACGGAAAAGGGAGAAGTATTTGTGGCCATCTGACAATCTACCACCTGCTCCAAGATGTAGCCCAGAGTGTGAATGAAAAAACCCACTGTGGCAGGGCCCCATTCCAGCGCGCGTGACTACAGTGGAATGGAGCACCGAGTGTCTGCCCCACCGGCTGGGACGTACACTGCACACCAGCTCTTACTCCACCCCCTGCCCCTCCTTCTGTGACCAAAGCAAGAAACAGAGCTTTTTCCCTCCTCCCTGCTCCCTCAGCCCCCAAATGCAGGAAGCAGAGTGAGCTAACATCCCCCAGGGACTCATCAGCCCCAGGAGATCCCTGACCACATGCTCTGGAAGGGAATTGCTATTATTATCACCTGGGTGGAGTCAAGGTTCCACTCTCTGGTGATGGACACGCATGGGCATGAGGGTCTCACCCTGAATTCTGGGGACACCCATGTGTTCTGGTTTTACAGATAAGAAAATTGAAGTTCAGAGAAACAAAAACACTTGCTCAAATTCACATAGTGGCAGAACTGAGCTAAATCCCAGAAATATGGACTCTGGCAAAGCAGCAAAATATGAAGAGGCAAGCGAAGACCTTGGAGATGCGTGCACTCCAACCAGACACTGTCGATTGCCAACCAGCGCCCCTTCCCCACCTCCCTGCAGTGGCAGCATCGCAATTTTATTCTGGTTTCCTCCTCTCTCTCTATGGTCCAGGGAAGGGTGGCCCCTACCCCAAGTTTCAGGAGTAAATCCCCATTAAGCTAAGGCAGTGATAATAAAGCTCTTCTCTTTCTCTGAGGTTAGTTTAGCCACGAGTGTGGGCAAGGCCAGCTTTATGGCATCCTGTACAGCTGCCTGGGGCCCTGGGTTCAGAAGGACCCCATGCTTGGTTTAATGCTCTGCTGTCATCTTGAAATTCTTAAAAAATGTTGAGCAAAAGATCCCACACTTTAATTTTGCACTGGACCCCACAAATTATATAACTGGTTCTATGAGTATGATACAAATGTGGCGAATAAGACATGAGAAAAGTTTGTAGGAGACTTCTCATAAATATTTTTGTTGTTGATAGGAAACACACACACACAGACACACACAAAGATATGCCCCTTCTTCTTCTGCATGTGATGCCTGGAACCACTGCAGCAATCTTGTGTCCTTGAGGAGAGCCAAGCTTGCCGGAGCAGAAAGACAGAAAGAACCTGAATCTTGATGATGCCACTGATGCCATATGAGATAATGAATCTTCTTTTTTGTTTTTACCATTTGAAATGGGCTTTCTTTTACTTAAAAATTTCACACACACACACACAATTTCACAGAGTATATTCAATTGACAAGTATGAACTAGATGTCTTCGAGAAAGTTATGTGATTTCTATGAGTTCGTTTCTGTAAAATAAGAACAATACCACCTCACATAGATGCTGTGAGAAATAAATAAGATAATATTTGGCACATAGTAGGGAATAATCCAATGGTGGCAGTGCCAGTAATTGTCAGTTTGTTGTAGCTACTAGCCCAGTGCTACTATTTACCATAACCTACGACCTCCCCTCATTCTCCCCCCATTTTAGAAGCATTTCAATTCATCACCCAATCAGTCACTAAAACATATCTTCGGTGACAAAAAACTAAACAAAACACATCAGCTGAGTACCGTAGACATAGTCCCTGTCAGTCGTCTGATTGCCAGACCATAGAGGCTGTTTAGTTCATGTTTGCACACATGCCACACTAGACTAGATCGTTTATCCTCTATCTGGACCAGCAAGCGTCAGAAGTAAATTAGGACCCTGATCTTCACACAACAACAAGGATAGTTCTCCAAGTCATAACGCTAAGTGAAGAAGAAAGTTGTAAACTGATATGTATTATATGTTGCATGTGGGCCCTTATGTGAATGTAAAATCATGATAATAATGGTAATAATAATGATTTCTGCTTCTGGGAAGGTGGAGTAAATGTACTTTCCCCTCTTCTTCCCGCTAAGTACAACTAAAACAAAAAGACTTTGAAAGGTGAATCGAAGAGAGACGGCTAGGGACCTGGGACCTGGAGGGACGGCACGGTCGCGGGTGCTCTGGATTTCTTCCGGCCTCACATGTTCTAGACTTGGGGCTAAAGAAGCTAGCAACCAGGAGACATCAACGGACTCAGACAAAAATGCCCCAACGAAAGCTGGCTCTCTCCAGCCACTGGACCAGGAAAGGGGCAGCCTAGCAGGACAGACAACTTTTAGACAGTAATCTCTCTACTCCAGCCGAACTCCATAGAAATCCCGTGGCCCCACCCCATCCCCGATGGCAGAAGCCGAGCAGGAACCTAGACTTCCATGCCATGAGGCTGTAATGAAGAGCCCCAATCCTCCCACTGTCCCCCTACCCCCGCATGGTGCCACAGAAAGGCCATAAGGAACATAGACTTTCATCCCTGTGGTCCAGCTGCCAGCCCCTCGGCCCCTCTGGTGTCTATGGAGACCACTCGGGAGCTGGACGCCCTGCCCCATCCAGAAGTAAAGAAGGGTCCACCCCATCCCCCAGGCATGATGGGGCCAAGTGGGGAACTTGGGTTTCAGTCCATCTGGGAGAAACAAGGTGATGATGCCCTTCCCCTGCCAGAGCAGTGTCAGAATAAGCCAGGGAGAAGAGAGGGTTGGATGCGCCCCAGTGTCACAGCACAGCACAAAGATGTCCAGGGGTCAGTCAAAAATCCTTCATCGTACCAAGAAGCAGAAAGATCTCAGACCAAGTGAAAGAAAACAACACGGAGATAAGAGAGATGTGAAACTGTTCAAAGATTCTGAAGCAGCCGTGATAAAAATGCTTCAGAGAGCAATCAGAGACGCACCTAAACCAGATTCGAAACCAGAAAGCCTCCGCAGAGAAACAGAACCAAGCGGAAATTTTACAACTGGAAGATTCAAATAATATAAAAAGTAAAGAAAATACAGAAATAAATACCTCAGTGGATGGGCTCAGCAGCAGAGTAGAAGGGAGAGAGTGAATTGGTGACCTGGAAGATACAAGAATAGAAATTATTTAATCTGAGCCACAGAGAGGGAACAGAATGAAAAAATGAAGAGAGCCTCAGGGACCTGTGGGACTGTAGTAGAAGATCTCACATTCACAGCACTGAGAGCCCAGAGGGAGAACAGAAAAAGTACTTGAAAAAATGATGGCTGAAATCTTCACAAATTTGACAAGAGATATAAATATAACATTGAAGACGCTGGGGGGACCCCTTCCTAAAAGTGGGCAGGTGACCTTTCCAGACCAGTGGAGTCTAGAGAATACTGATAGATCTTATAGTTATGTCGATGAGAATTTGTCGTTGAACTTGACCAGGAACCGAGCCAAGACTTGGTTGGAAGGGGGTACCCCTAATCTCCATCAGTCACCCCAAAGACATTCCACATCAACATACAATGTTACGCTCAGTGACCACGTGCAACCCCAGCTGTAAGACAAGTCCTCTAACTCCTTAGTCCTCAAAGTGAGATTTGAGGACCAGCACGCAAGCATCACCTGGGAGCTTCCTAGAGCCACATCATGGACCTGATAGATCTGAATCTGCACCCACAAGATCCCCAAATCCACATTCAAGTTTGAGAAGCACTTTTCTAGCTGCTTACCCCTTTCCTGTAACCAAATGGACACCCCTACACTCCTCTTACAGAAAAGTTCTATAATTTCCTATGAACTGCAGGCCAGAAGCAGACCAGAAGAGAACCAAAATTGCAAACGAGGAAAAATCCTGGGCTAGGACACTGGGGGTGTGGCCACCATCCTGAACCTTTGTATCTGCCAATCACTTAACCTGCTAGTAGTCAGTGTTTGCAAGGTGGCTGGGGTTTTTTTTAATGTTTATTTGTTTTCCTTGTGAATTTAGTGCTGAAGATGAAGTAGAAAATCAGGGGTTTCTTCCTATTTGAATATTCCATTACATGTGAATCAGATTATCCATTACTACATAGGCAAAGCCTGTGCATAGAGAAGTTAATTATAAGATCCCAAACCACGCATGGTGTATAATTATGGCAGGAATATTTTTTAAACTAACTGTAATTCTATTTAGGAATTTGGATGTCTTGAGCTTTGCGCCTGTAGCCTGTAATATCACCAGAACCCTTTCACAGAATTATAAGCTTGTAAGTCAGTTACCTGTTGATGCTCAAGTATATACGTATATAATTTTAATGGCGCCCATTACACACAGACTTCCATTATAACACTATTTCCACTCGGTCATAATTTTATGAAAAATTCCCCTATTGGCTAAAATTTTCCAGGCTTAATCACACTCTTGAGGTGAACTTTTTCAATTAAACTCCACTTAAGCCAATTTTGAGCTCCTTGAATGAAGGAAAAATATATATGCCAGACTCTTAAAAATAACTGTCAAGCAGATTCCTTTATGTTAATGTTTATTTAACACATGAACATTCACACTTCACAAGAGGACTTACTTGCCTACATCTTAATTTCCAGATGATGGAGGCAGAGGTGCTCTTTTGCTTAGAAATCCCCAATAACTCTTGATTATCTCCTCTGCCGTGGAGAATTCTGGAGTCTGTAAAGCAGGTATTTTGTTTTAAGTGTGTGGGGCCACTTAGCATCTGTGAAGCTGAATTCAATTAATACAGCAACTCTCCTCCTTACAACCCTGGCAGAGTTTTCCATTTAGGGACTAATGAGAAGAAAGTCATTTGGATTATTGATCTAGTGTGAGTCATATAGGATGGGGGAAGAATGGGTAATTACCACTGCTTTGAATCACCTCCATTTGTTGTTTCTAAACTTTATTTTGGAACTCACAGCCTCTGTTGATTGTGTTATTTCTACAGAGGAAAACAACCTTTGATTTATCTCTCAGAGCAACTGGAAGGCAATGCCTTCTGGCTTTGGTCATCTCTCTGATCATTTGGTTTTCTTTTTCTAGCAAACGCTTTGTGTTCACTCTGCACATCTTCATTTGGTTGATTGGGAGCAGGAAGTCTGCCAGAACACACACAGCCGTCCTCTGTGGTGCAGCCAGCCAAGGGCAGGACAAGAATGAACTCTGCTGGATTCCTTATGTCCAGGCCTTGGTGCCAATTGACAGCTGATGGAGACTTTCTTCTCAATTCCAAAGAGTTCTCCTGGGATGGTTGTATAGAAAGGATTAAAAAAACCCTAATAGATTTTAATTGCCCCTTCTCCAAGTTAAAGCTTTCACATGTTGCTTAAGGAGGACCCGTGTCTGAGGAGCTGTAAGCGGGTGGGAATAGTCTCTGCAGCGGGCTGAGGTGGCTTGACCTGCTGACTTCTCCTGTCCAGCAGACCTCAGCTCCACCTCCCTCCTTTTCAAGAAGTCATCCCTGGCTTCTTTGAGTAGGTCTCTGTGCTCTCTGCACTGCAACCACACTAACTGTTTAGGTCTGGATTATGCAATCCTGCCTCCTGCCACTGGACCTTTGCACACGCTCTTCTCTTTGCCTAGAACACTCTAGCCACCCCTCTTCTTCTAGTGAACTTCTATTCATCATTTAGGTCTTAGCTTGCCACTTCTTCAGGGAAGCCCCCACTAACATTCCAAATTAGGTCAACCTCCCACAAGTGTGTGTTCTCACACCACCATATACTTCCCCTCGATGGTACCTATCACTGCGATAATCTTACACTTACTTCTATGGTCCTTCTTTTATTAGTGACTTTATCCCTACTAGCTCCTTGAGGGTCCAGACCACGCATCCTTCCGATGCCTGACATCGGCCTTTGTACAGACTAGGTGCTCAGTGTGATTTGTTAGATGGATGGATGGATGAATGAACTCACTTTAGAAATTTCCAGGAGGAAGTCACAGAGCCTAAGCCAGCGCTGCTAAATGCCTTGGCATCAGAATAATTTGTGTGGTCTGTTTTACGATGTTGTTCTCATCTTGATGTGTAAGACCTGTGAAGTGAGAAAGCGAACAGAGAGGAAATGTTCCAGAAGAGGACCTGGAAAAAAACCTCAGTCGAGGTCTATGTAAAGCACCTCCTGAGCCGTAATAGTATAAACCCAGGAATGGACCTTGGAGATCATTCCTGGGATTTTACAGAAGAAGAAAATAAGGCCCAAGCTTCCACTGTAGTTACTGGCAAACCACCCCCCTTCTAACTCCTCACCCGGTCCTGGTCCACTGCTCCCACAAGGGGACGGCCCTTAACAGAGATGAAAGCGTTGAATGGAGGGCAGAGCTTCGCAGGAGCTGAAGCCCTGAGCTGGGAAGACCATAGGAGAGGAACAGAGTGATGAAATCATAGAGAAACCGCAGGGTCCCTGAGGGCTGTGGGTAGAGGACGACCTGAATTTCTTTACACTTCACAGATCCAGTGTAGGGAGCTTCGCCAGGAAGTCTCCAAAAGAACAGCTGCCATATTTTTTGTAATCCCTAGTGAACTCTTTTATTGTCTAATATGTAAAGACAAAGGAGGTCAGATCAAAGAAGCTACCCAAATATCACTCCTTCGGCGCAGCCAAGTGGCTCAGGGTGTGGTTTTGGACCAGGCTCCTGAGTGTAAACCCCACCAGTTTGCAACTTTGGTTGAGTTGCTTAACCTCTCTGTGCCTCAGCGTTCTCTTCTATGAAATGGGGATAATTGAACCCATCATGTTGGGTTGTTGTGAGGATGAAGTGAAACATGATTTGCAAAGTACCTGTGCATGGTACATAGGACATGCTTGGTATGACCCAGTGTTGTGCAACATTCCACAGGTGTGTATTGAGTGGTTACCATGTCCCCATGTGGGACCAGGCTAAGTCACTGGGGGTAGGACTTAGACTAAAATGAGGGAAGAAAGACAAATGTAAGAAACAGGAGAATTACTGGCGAGGCTCAGAGCTCTGAAAAAAATATCATAGAAGAACTGGAATGGGAATGGAGAGTTGGCTACTGAGGTTAAATCAGGAGAGTGTCTTTGAGGACATGACTTTTTATCATGGATCCAGCTATGTGGAGAGCTGAGGAAGCGTGTTCTAGCCCAGGAAATATTAGAAAGAGAAAGCACAAGGCCTTGAAGAGGGACCATCCTTAATCCCAGAACCATGAGAAGCCTGTGGACATTTTCAGCTGGCTGAAACACTGAATGAGGCAGGATTGGAGTTATGTTTTAAAAAGATCCCTCTGTCCAAACCCATAGGATGTACAACAAGAAAGTGAACTGTAGGGCCGGCCCCATGGCCAAGTGGTTAAGTTTGTGTGCCCTGCTTCAGCAGCCCAGGGTTCACTGGTTTGGATTCTGGGCGCAGACCTACACACCCCTTATCAAGCCACACTGAGGAGGCGTCCCACATGAAAGAACTAGAATGACTTACAACCAGGATATACAACTATGTACTGCGCTTTGGGGAGGGAAAGAAAAAAAGGAAGATTGGCAACAGATGTTATCTCAGGGCCAATCTTCCTCACCAAAAAGCATACCTTAAAAAAAAAAAAGTGAACTATGGACATTGGGTGATTATGATGAGTCAATGTAGGTTCATTGATTGTAGCAAATGTCCCACTCCGGTGGGGGAATGTTGATAATGGGAAAGGCTGTGCATGTGTGAGGCTGTGCATATATGGGAAATCTCTGCACCTTCCCTTCAATTTTGTTATGAACCTAAAACTGCTCTAAAAACAAAAAGAAATTAACTACTGAACTGAAAAAAGATAATAAAGATCCCTCCAGTTGCTGTGTGGAGAACGGGTTTTAGTGAGACCAGAGTAAAGGCAGAGGGAGTTAGGAAGCTAGTAGAGAGGGAAAGAGAGGGAAGGAGAGAGATGGATGGATGGTGGCATGGACTAGAATGGATGAGAGGCAGAGGAGCAGACACGGTTGAGGTGAATTCCACAGATGGAAACAACAGTGAGCAGTGGAGAAGGGGAGGTGGCAGGGAAAAGGGAGGAATCAAGGATGAATGCTAGGTTTTTGTCTTGAACAACTAGACATACTAATGCCATTTATAGAGATGGAGGAAAAACAGGAGAGAAGGCCCTGGAGCTTATGGTGTTTGCTTTTGTTTTTACAATGAGGGAAGTGGATCTGGGATTCCAGAATTCTGTGTTGTTCAATAAAATATGCTCCCTCTCTGAGGAGTTTTAAGAACAGAGAAAGCACTAATTTATCTAGAACGGTGACATGTAGCTCCCTTTGGGAGAAAGGACATGAATTAACCGACCTCTAGCAAAGCCTTCCATTCCTTAGGAGTTGGAGGTACTTTCCTCTGGTGATAGAATCCTCTTACATGAGACATCATTTTTCTCCCATTTTTCTTAAGGCAGAGAAGTAAACAATGGTGCCAATTAATGTGCTTCTTTGTGTCCCAGGAATCCCATTTAACTACATTTTCTTTTTCTCTTTTTTTTCTTATTTGAGACAAACAGAAAAATTCTCAAAAACTGCACAGAGAGCTTAGTACATGCCTTCATTCACAGAATTTTGAAGCGTCAGAGGCACACTGACACTTCAAAAATCTGAGAGTTTATCTTTAAAGAGCTTATGAGGTTTTTAGGCATCTTACCTTATTACGATAGGTGAAAAAGTCTAAACAACTCAATGACACTTTTATGTAAATTTTTTCTTTTAACACAAAACCCGATGAAAACATTACTAGACTAGGAGTCTTAGAAAAGATGTCATTCCCACCCAGCCAATAACAGTCAGCTGCCCTGGCTGGGCTTTCATTGGTTTACCTAGAAATAAAGAGGAGTTGGGCACCACATCCTTTCCAGATTTCAAGGTCCATCAAATGTTGGCCAGAGTAAGATAAACTTTTTCACACTAATCAAGGTGAGGAAGGTCGTTCATTTGCATTTCGTGGTCTATGATTTCCCAGATGCTCTGCAATGCAGCCCATCGCTTTGATAATCTGTCAGCTCGAGAGCTCTTTCCATAAACTCCTCTAAATTGGCAATGAATTTTGGAGAAAAGGAACATTCTTCATGCTTCAGAATCAGCTCTCAGCATAAACTTGGTCTGGGGGCCACATGTCTTGGAGAGGAGTCATTTTCAACCGAGAGCGCCTGTCTCTCCAGCTTTGATCCGCCTCGGGTGGCTGCCCCACATGCCTGACACCGTGGAATGGCCATACCAGAGACTGTGCTGTGTGTAACGCAATGGTAATCAGCCTTGTAAACTTACTTTATAACAAACGTGTGGCTTTGATTTAAAACTGATGCAAAAACCATGGCTACAAAGTGACAGTCAGTAGGACAGGATGGCCAAGTGCAAGAGCGGTCGGCTAGAAGCAGAGGTCTGAGTTCTACTCCCACCATTGCCCCTAACTAGGTGCGTGTCCTTGGTAATTCATTCTGTGGGACTCAGTCTTCTCATCTGTAACATGCTGGGATTGGACCATAATCTCTCAGGTCTCAGCTTGGAGATTCCATAAGTAGCTGAGGGACCTCATTGATGTCTGTGGGCACAGGACAAGAGAACAGCAACATTTAACCCAATTACTGAACTTGACACATCCCGTTCACGCCCTGATGAAGAAATCTCTGGCAAGAAGGAGGGAAGGAGCAGGAATTGAGGCTCACAGAGGTACTAATGAAGGATTTCACCTTCTCTAAAGACCCGCTGGGGTCTTTGGGTGGGAGCCAGGGCAGGTGGCAGCTAGAGGGGAGTGGTGATTAGTAAAGCGTGACCAGGTGGCACCTGCAGGGTGAGGTATTTACCTTGTCCTTCTCTGTAGCAGGAGAAGGAACAGATGGAGGCTGACACCTCCAGAAACATTTTATTACGTTAACCTTGAATGTGCAGAGGGGCAGAAGCCTGAACCCCGTGACCAGAAGTATCACTGATGATGGATTCTCTTCATTTAAAAAAAGGTAAATCCCATATGATTTCCCTTTTGAAAATCTCCACAGTCTCTTAAAACATACACCCGGAACAGGAGAATAGAAGTCAGAGAGTGAGCTTTTCCTTGTGGACTTTTTAAAACGGAAATTACTAACCAGGATTTGCTCAGTGAAACATTTCCCGCCATGAAGTTCATAATTATTTGATCATTATGATTTCAATTATTTCTAACAGCATCAGCATCTACGAGTGTCCTGGAGGTGTTTCAGGCAGCCCGCAATGGCTCTGTTGGGAGTTTGATGTCCTAAACCAGCGCATAGCTTAACTATTCATTCTTAAATTCTATTTTTTTCCATTTATTCATTCCACAAACATCTGTGGAGTATGAATTACGTGCCATGGACTCTGCTATGCACTGGAGATAAAGTGATAAACAGGACAGACAAGTCTCCACCCTCTCCTGCCTTTTACATAAATTTCAATTCCTATTTTTTAAGTTCCTTTATAACACGCCCCTAGTCTATCAACCCAAACTATTTCCTGCTATTCATCTATATAAGGGGTCTCTCCTGCTCTGCTGTCTGTCCCCACTCGTGCGCACACACACACACTAGCGCATACACGTAGATAAGCGTAATGCTCATTTCCCTGTCTCTTCATTTTCTCCTGTCTGCCTCCGCCAGCAATAACTCTACCCTCCTCCCACTTACTTCTCTAAATCACACCCAGATTTCAAGGCTCAACACAAATCCCTCTTCTCTGGGAAGTGCTTTGTTAACACAGGCAAATCCTTCTAATCTGATGCCTCTTTCCCCAAACGTTCTGTATTCCTGTTGCTGTTAGTGCCCTCGAGTGGTTCCCACTCCCAGTGGCCCTGTGGACAGCAGAGTGGAAGCCTGCCTGGCCTTTGTGCACTGTCCTCTCGCCTTCCAGCACTACATCAGACCATGCTCTACTGCTATTCAGGGGATTTTCACGGCCAATTTTTTGGAAGTGGGCGGCCAGGTCCTTCTTCCTAGTCTGTCTTAGTCTGGAGGCTCCTCTAAAACCTGGCCACCGTGGGTGACCCTCCTGGTATTTGAAATCCCAGTGGCATAGCTTTCAGCATCACAGCAGCACGCAGCTGCCACAATATGACAACCAACAGACAGATGGGTGGTGTGGTTCCCTGACCAGGAGACAAAATGGACCACAGCAGTGAGAGCACCAAATCTTAACCACTAGACCACCAGGGCTGGCTCTGTATCCCTTGACCACATATCATTTTCTGGTACCCATTTTTTTCCCTTCTCTTTTCACGTGTGCTAATTTGACCAACACATGTGAATTCTAAAATTCCTAGAAAGGTGAGCCATATTTTATATCTTCTGAAGCCCCACAATATTTGAACAGTGTTAGTCTGAAAAAGTAAGCTTTCAAGTACTTTTCTTGGCTGTTCAGACATTTTGTCTGCAATCAAGATAAACTTCTATGAGATGATAGAGCCTTAACCCATACAGCAGATGTTTAGAACAAGATGCTTTAATCCACTACATTTATTTGAACCTTAAACGTCTCAGACCTTTCCCTTAACTCTGTATTTATTAAAACCACAAAACATCAAAGGATATCGTAGCTTAAAATGACACATATCTAAAATGTCAAAGTATAGCTTAGTACCATTCTAGTTGCAATTACTACACTTAGTTAAAATCAAAGTATTTTTAAAATCTGTCCCTTCTCTACTGCTCTGCAATGTCACCTTCATCATAAATCAAGTGACCATGTATGTGTATCTATTTCTGGGATTCCTTTTTTATTCCGCTGGTCTATTCGTCTGCTGTTGTGTCTATACTGCCTGGTTTTAATTACTGTGCCTTTTAAATAAATTGTAATGTCTAATAGAATACATCTTCCTACATTGTTTTTCTTTAAGCTTGTCAATTATTTTTGGTCTTACGCATTTCCAAATGAATTTAGGGATCAGCTTGTCAATTTCCACAAAGAAACCCACTGGTCTTTCAATTGGCATTGCACTAAATGTACAGATCAATTTGGAGATAATTGATATTTTTACAATATTGAGTCTTATCTTGCATGAACATGATATACTCTGCTGTTTAGGAATACTATAACCATATGGGAAAAAAATAAAAATGCAACCCTTACCTCACACCATATACACAAATCAGTTCTGGATCGATCCAAGTTCTAAATTTGAAAGATAAAACAATATAGCTCTAGAAAATAATATAAAACAAATTTTCATGCTCGTGGAGTAGGGAAGGACTTCTTAATCAGGAAATAAAAAGCTAATCATAAAAGAAATAAACAATAAATTAGACTGCACTGAAATTTAAAATAATAAAAGATACCATGAAAGCATGAAAATACAGGCCACAGAGTGGGGGAGATATTTGCAAAACGCCAACAAAGAGATTGTATCTGGAATATAAAAAGATTCAATAAGAAGAGACAGAAACACCCCCCCCCAAAAAAAAAAAAAAACTGGGCCAGAAACTTGAAGAGGAATTTGACCAAAAAATTCAAATGGCCAATAAACATTAATAAAGGTGCTCAAGGCCATTTTCCACCAGGGAAATGAAAATTAAAACTACAATAAAATACAATGTCTTATCCACCATAAAGACTAACATTACTGAGTTTTGGTAACGATGTGAAATCACAGAAGCACCCACACACACCTGGTGGGAATGTAAATTAGCACGACCCCTTTAGAATACCGTCTGGCATTAACTACTAATGTTGAATATGTGTAAGATTCGTGACTTAAAAATTCTATCCCTAGTTATAGACCCAACACGCACCAGATTTATGCACCAAAATACCTGCACAAGAAGAGTAGCATTATTTTCAATGGTACAAAAATAGAAATAACCTAATCCATCCAATTCTAGCAACTGCAATCTAGATAAATAAATTGCAGTTTGTTCATTCCTTGGAAACCATGCAGCAGTGAAAATAAGTGATCTACTTCTACGGGGAAGAACATGGATGAGTCTCACAAAAACTATGAGCAAAAACCCCACACATATCTATAATTTGTGCACTTTTCCGTGTGTATATTATATTTCAATAAAAACATTTTTTAAAAAGTCAGATAAAACTTAGCCCCACTATTTCTAAAAGCAAATATAAAATATGGATTCAACATTAATTACCTAAGTTTCAGGAAAACCTAAAGCAATTTGGAAAAGAAGCTTAACTCCTAGAGACAAGTGGGTGTCTTTTCTGTTTAACGCCATCAGTTTTTAATTTACTTGTCTAACCCGTCCTTTCTTGGTCACGCATTGCTGTGCTCGATCCATTGAGACCCTGTTGGTGGGCTGAGGACACCACTCGGCTGTTCTAACTCAAGCCACTTTGATTTCTGCAGTCTTGCCCTGCCTGTAGAGGTCTCACACCACTACCACACTGGCCTTATGACTGCCCATTTCCAGAGAAAAGAAATCCCTTTGACGTTCTACTTTCTCTCTCAACCTATAAAATTATATTTTACCTTTCCGGTTAGAAATTGAAAGAGGCTTTAGGAAGTGCTACACTATTAATCACTCATTTAAACGCTATGATTTTTATCATATTAAATATATTATTATGTTGACTTTAGTTTTTTTCATTAATGGTGCTTTTATCATGTTCTGAATTCTAATTAAATTGTTTTGTCTCGGGTCTTTCTGTTCTGTTTCATTAATTGGTCTGTCTATCCATAAAACAGCACCACAGTCTTTTAGTTATTGCAACTTAAAACAGATCTTTATTTCCGGGAAAGCAGATGCCCCTTCTTCCCAGAGTTCCATCCCTACCCTAGTGGAGAGTTACTGCTGCCACACTCATCTGGTTCTCCTCTTTTTGCTGGAGGAGCAGGATTCACAGCCAGCCGTTGGATGGGCCCAAGTGACTTGTTCTGACCATGCCTGGTGAGCACAGGGATGTGTGTTATTTCCAGGCCAGTATATTTAATTGCCAGTTTGAGACCCTCTATGGATCTCTTTTATCAGCCACAGCAGCTGGCAACATCTGAGGGAAGGCTACCACCTCAGCTTGAATCTCAGTGGAAGAAAACAAACAAGTCCACCTTCAATGGGCATGCAGCATCAGAAACAGAGCTTCGTGGTTTTGTTTTGTTTCATTTTTTTAAGATTAACCCTGAGCTAAATCCGCTGCCAATCCTCCTGTTTTGTATGTGGGACGCCTGCCACAGCATGGCTTGATTAGCGGTGTATATGTTCGTGCCTGGGATCCGAACCCATGAACCCTGGGCCGCTAAAGTGGGATGCACAAGTTTAACTGCTGCACCACCAGGCCAGCCCCAGAGCTTTGTGGTTTTAAGCCACTAAGATTGGGGGAGGGAACGTGACTGCATCATAACCTAGTTTATTCTGACTGATATACACCAATATAATTGATGTTTCCAAAAACTTCCTAGATATTCTTTAATTACTGGAATTTTGGTCAGAATTGGATTAAATCTGAAGATTCATTTTGGAAGAATTGATGTCTTTACAATATTGAATCTTCCTGTCCAAGAATGTGGTATGACTTCATTTACTCAAGTCTTTATTATTCTGAATAAAGTTGTATAGATCTCACAAAAAAAATATAAGCTAAGAGCTAGGCATGTGTCGCTATTTCATAATTATTTATATTTGTGGTGATAATGTAAGGATTTTTAATTATCTTGTAACTGACCATTCTGGCAAATTTTCTTAATAGTTCTAACAGCTTTGAATTGAGCCTCTTAAGTTTCCTATGTAGAAAATTAATAATGCCAAATATGATAATTTTCTTTCTTTCTATTGATTAAGATCTCATTTGTATTTCATATCTTATTGTGTTGGATGGAAATTCCAGAATAAGGTTGATAATATCCATGCATGTGGACTTTTTTTCTTGTTTTTTTCTCTGAGGTCAGCAAGCTTTTTCTGTAAACAGCCAGACATTAAACATTTTTAGCTTTAGGGGCCATGCCATCTCCATCACAACTACTCAACTCTGCCATTGTAGCCCGAAAGCAGCCAAACACAATAAATAAAAATTGAGCACAGTTGGGTTTGGCCCACGGAGCGTGGTTTATTGAACCCTGTTCTATTTTAATGACAAGGCTTCTAATGTTTCACCATTACTATGACTTTGCTTTTTGGTTTCTTTGCCATTTTAAGGAATAAATCCTTCAATTATAGATCGCCAAAGTTTGGTTTATTGTTTTTTGGAGTTCTCTTCTTTTTGATAATTCCTTTTTGACATCTATCAAGATCATCATATTTTAAAAATCTTTTACATATTAATTGCATTAGTTGCATCTAGAATGTTCTACATATTCTCTAATGTTGAACCATTCTTATATCCCTATAATAAACTTTACTTAGTCATAATAAACCATTTTTATTTGTTGCTGGATTTTATTAACCACATGTTAAGTGGATATCCACAACATACTAGGTACTCTTCTAGAAGTGGTGGATGCAGCCGTCAACAAAACAGACGAAGTTCCTGCGTTCAGGGAGCTTATATTCTAGTGGGAGGACACAGATTACAGCAAAGGCGTACAACTATGTCAGGTGAAGAATAGTAAGGCAGAGTTAGAGACGGGTGGGGAGGGGCTATTTCAGAGATGGCAGTCTGGGCAACTAAATAAGCAAATGGAAGTAATGTAGAACAGTGTCCGGAGAGGGAATGAACAGAGTGCTAGGGGAGCACACAGCAGGAGCCCCTAACATAGTCTTGGGACTGGTCTGCAAGGCTTTCTGGGAGGAAGTCTTTCATCTGAGACCTTGAAGAAAGGTTACATGTGTATGATAGCTGATTTTATGTGTCAACTTGACCGGGCCACAGGGTAACCAGATGTTTCGTCAAACATTATTCTGGATGTGCCTATGAAGGCATTTCTGGGTGAGCTGAACATTTGTGTCAGTAAATTTAGCAAAGCAGATTGCCTTCCCTAATGTGGGTGGGCCTCATCAAATCAGTTGAAGACCTGAATAGAACGAAAAGGTTGAGTGAAAAAGAACTCCTGTGGCTTCTGCCTGATTGCCTTGAGCTAAGATATCAGTCTTTTCCTGCCTTTGGACCCAAACTGAAATATCAGCTCTTCTTGAGTCTCGAGCTCACTAGCTTCTGACTGGAGCTATACCGTCAGCTCTCCTGGTTCTCAGGACTTTGGACTTGGGCTGCAACCACACAGTAGCTCTCCGGGATCTACAGCTTGCTGACTGCACATCTTGGGACTTGTTAGCCTCCATAATCATGTGAGCCAATCCTTACACAAATCCCTCTCCATATAGATACACACACACACACACATTCCATTGGCTCTCTTTCTTGAAGAACCCTAACTAATACAATGAGTGGGAGAGAAAAGAGTGTTCCATAACAACACGACTCATACCCCAAAATGACAGAAAAACAGTCATGTCAAGCAAATGAAAGAAGATCAGTAGGGCTGAAGCCTGGAGCATGAGGAGAGGTGAGGGTGGGCTTACAAGGATGGGAAGGAATTGGCTTGTGTGTGGTCCTGAAAACCTTTCTGAGTGTGCACTGTGTCCTGCAGGCAATGGGAAGCCATCGTGCATTTTAATGAGCAGAGTACGGTGGTCAGTGGGGTCTCCAGATGTCATAGTTGCCATCCATCATATCCACTTGTAGAATGCACGAACTGGCGCCAACGAAGTTGGGCAATGTGGAGACACCAGACTGCATTTTGTCATATTCTAGGCCACAAAGAAAACTTACAAGGATTTTAAAAAGGAGAAATTGTTCAGGCTGCATTCTCTGGCTCAAGGCAAAAAGAAATCAAAACATAATAAAAACGGTGGTCCAAAAACATCTAACCACACAGGGAAATTTTAAAACGCTCTTTTAAAATTAGTGTTGGGCCAAAAGGTACATGAAAACTATTATAAACTATTGAGAAATTAAAAACACATAAAGGATATGATCAAAACCATACAAAGCCAAAAAACAAGGCTGTAAGTTTAGAAAACAAGAAAGATTGACAATAAATGAAATAGTTCAAGAAGTTTAAGAAAAGCCAAGGGAAAAAACACACAAAGAATAAAGAGCCTTTAGTCTTTTTTTTTTTAATTGAGGTGTAATTGGCATATAACATTATATTAGTGTTGGGTGTACAACATAATGATCTGACATTTGTATATATCATGAAATGATCACCACAACAAGTCCAGTTAACATCTGTCACCACACATAGTTACAATTTTTTTTCTTGTGATGAGAACTTTTAAGATCTACTCTCTTAGCAACTTTTAAATATGCTGTACCGTATTATCAACTATAGTCACCATGCTGTACGTTACACCCCCAGAACTTAGTTATTTTATAGCTGGAAATTTGTACCTTTTGACCTCTCCACCCAATTAGTCCACCCTGCACCCCTCACCTCTGGCAACCACCAGTCTGTTCTGTTTGAATGACAAGAGCCTCTGTTCCTCTGTGCTCTTTGTCTGGAGCTTTCTTTTCCTCCAACATCTTCATGCCTCCTGCCCTCACCTCCTTCAAGTGACTTCTGCTCAAACATCACCTGATCAGAGAAGCTTTCCCTGAAGCCTGTTTCTAAAGCAGCATCCTAGCCTGTCACTCACTAACTCTGCTTTGTCATCCTTCCAGTGACATATTCTGTGTGTCTTTGTCATTATCTGTTTCCTCCCACTAGAGTATAAGTTCCACAAGAGCAGGGACCCTGATCGATTTTGTCCCCTCCTGCATCCCCTACTTCTAGAGGAGTGCCTGGCACGTGGGTCTCATGCAGCAGGTCCGTGACTGGCCTGTTCACATTTCATCCCCTCCCTAGCATAAGGCCTGGCATTTGGCAAATATGTAATAAATATTTATTGAATTAACGTTACAACGTTTCACTGGACATTTAAAAAATATCAATATTCTTTTTGGAGTACAAAATCTATATACATAATTATTAAATCAAGTGTTCCACTCATTCATATCATCCTTCTTTGTCTGGTCAGCCAAATTCTGAAAGCCATATTTTGTTTAAGTATCCCACCAACTGTTCAACATCTTCCAAACAGTTCTACTTTATGTATCTCAATATTATGCATTTTTGGTACATAAAGTTTCATGACTCTTAGTTTTTCTTGTTTTGAATTTTTCATTAATAGCAAATAACCCTTTATCCTACTAAGTGCTTTTGGTCTTACATTCCATTTTGTGTGATATTAAGCTCCGAGTTTATTTTTGTTTCATTTTCCTGAGATCCTGCTTCACATCCCATTATTTTTAAGTTTTCTATGCCATTTGCTTTAGAAAGCTCTCCTGTAAACAGCATATGGCTGAATTTGTCCTTCTCCCTCGATCTGAGAATTCTATCTTCTGGTCCGAAGATCAGCCCATTCACATTCTTAATGTTACAACCAGTAAACCTGGTCGTATCTTCATCGTCGCATTATATGCTTTCTCTTTTGTGAGCATCTTTGTACTAGAACATCTTGCTGAGTCTAGAGTTTTTTCTTCTACCTGGTCTCTCTACGTTCCTCCTTTATACAGGCCAACGTATCTGCCTCACAAAGAGAAAGCAGCCTGAGAGTGTGTGAAAGAGAAAAAACCAGGTCTGGCCTGGCTTTTTCTCTGCCTGACTTGTTCCTCCACCCCCCAGCACAGATGCTTCTGGAAGCTGTGGATCCTGGCAGTGAAAGGGGTCCGAGGAGCTGATGTCCATTTACCACGGCCTCCTGTCTGCTGCACACCCTCACGCTCCTATATTCAGTTTAGAACATTATTCCAAGCCACCAATTACATTGACTTCCCACAATGCTCAGGGGTGTGATGGAGTTGACTTGGACAGGCTCACAAGAGCTGAGTCTGTGCATCCCTTTCCAAGTCTGCTTTGGTAGCTTCAAATTGGCCATGGCTGGAATGTTTGCACCACACACCAAATCAGGGCTTAATTTTTCTGGACAGCTGGTAAACCTCTCACCACCCGTGACACCCACACTAAACAAGCAGAATTGTGATTTTTATCCTGTGTCACTTCCTCTGTGCTATCTCGGAAATTCTGTAAATTTTGTGACATGTTAGTGAAACCCTTTCTTCATTTCTGGTGCTGCTGAGGTATTTACCTGATTTTTATGTTCCTTCGATAATTTAACTTGGTTTCTGAGTGTGGGCGTGGCGATGTACAATTGAGCTCAAGTTACCGCCTATTTCAAAAGTCCTTGTGACATGTCTTCATTCCATTATCCATGCAGAGCCTGGACCGCATTCCGCAGGCCCCTGTTTGCAGCGTTAATTATCACTGCTCAGCCAAATAGCACTTGCTCTGCCACTAATGATTCTAATCTAAACTGGGAATTGATGTTGACAAAACACAAGCTGTTTAGTTTTTGCAAAGGCTGATCAAATCTCCGATGAAAAACAGAGGGTTTACCAGATATCCATAATGAAAGCCCCGCTGATTGGGGAAAATTCCAGCTGATAGGCAGGGAGGTAAACATCCGAATCCCTGAGCAAGGATGAGGGGGTTTTCAGATCATGAAAATAGAGCTGTGGTTAGATCGCTGAGGTAAAATCTGACCACGTTCTCAGACTGTCCCTTTTGAAAATGCAACCAAATGATAACTAAGTGTACGGGCCCTGTGGATGCTCCCCATGGCTCATAAATAAAACAGCACCTCATTTAGGACAGCTTGTCAAGGGAACTGGATGTGTTTTAGAGCTTAGAAAGGAATACGGTTAGCATGTGAGGCAAAACGAGAGAGATTCTGGTAATTTTGTAAATCAAGAAGAGTTTACACTAGGAAGCGGGGAGCCATTGAAGGTTTTTAGGCAGGAAAACAGCGCAATAAAACTTGTAATTAAGGAAGATTAGTCTGGCAGTATTAGAGCAAGATCTATCTCAAGACCCTTATATGGAAACAGAGATCGAATTAGTAATGAGTTAAAAAAAGAGAGGGAGAAGAGCATCAAATCTCTTCTACTTTGAGTAGGCAGTTAAGGTAACAAAAGGGCTGGGAAGTGCTCAAGGAGTCTCGGAAAGCATTCTCAGTTCATTAAGTTAAATTACCTCTTTGCTCTCATTTATATTCATGAATGCCAAAACTAGTCCTGGAACACAGGGGGTCTCCAGGAGCCCAGGGACCTCTGGAAGACTTCTTTTCACATCATTTCGTTGTTACAGGAAGTGAGCACTGCTAGCCACAGCCCACATACAATGTGAGCCTCCCATTGTCCTCTTTCTCTGCAATAGTTGAAATCTCACTCATTCTTATGGGAATAAAGGAATAGGAGCCCAAGCCCATTAACTCTCATTCAATAGTCATTAGACAGCTGTAAAAATTCAACCAAGGATACCAAAATGACTTGGGGCTCTTGCAGGCTTACCACTTGAAAGGAACAGACTTTACCACATGTGACGGTCAGTGCTCATCCTTGAGATAGGTAAGACCTAAAAGACTCCAGCCAAACCACTGACTATCAAAAGTCAATGCTCTACCTGGGGCATCTATCCCACTTCTCCACATTATCTGCCTCCATCTCAAGATCCGACTGAAGTCTCCCCTCCTTGGCGACTCCTTCTCAGCTCCTCTAGCTCACAGAAGGCCTTGACTTGAACTGTAATAGATTTTGCCTGAATCACAAAATGGCATTTAGCTTATGTTTCCTGGATGGTTATTTATTTTTTCATGTATATATTTTCTCTCCAGCTAGATTATAAACTCCTTAGAGACGGGAAGCATGTTTGATGTTACCCATGTTCAGTGGCATAGGATGAAGAAGGAGACGTTCAGGTTAAGTTCATGTGCAAAGATCCTTCATTCCAATTGAGGCTCGCTATGGGGAGCGGTTTTTATGTCTCCCAAGCCCCAAACCCAACCATTTGTCCCTTACTCTCAATAGTCGTCCTCAATTCCTGTTTTCCTAAACAGATAGAGGTCACACAAATTAAGTTCCTACAACTTCTTTCCTTCCTTTCCTTCTTTCCTCATGAGTTTTATTCTCCTTGTCTGCTTTTTCAGAAGGACTGTGCCTTGTTGGCAAAGCTACTAAATTCCTTCTGGAATTTTCTTTCAGAGTTCCCCTGTCTTTCACCCCAATGCCTTCAATCCAGCCTCCTCCTGCTACGAACATCACAAACTCCCCTTGACTTTACTATTTCCTAGTGTCCAGTTTCTCCTAAAAATATTTTCCCCAAACCACTTTATAGAAATAGTCTGTACTCACTGCTTCCTCTGTCCCATCATAGATGAATTCTTTGACTTTTTCCAATCTTGGTGTCTTATTGCCAATTAACGAAGCTCTTCTCTTAGGCTTTCCAGGTCAAGCTCAGGACTGCAGTCCTGTCTTTACTCCTTTGGACACAGAAATGCACCACCCAGATGGCTCATCACCGAGGGCTTACTGTTCAGAGATGAGGCGTGTGATGAGCAGGTCACCTCTGCTATCAGCTCCCTCAGAGCTGGCTCCGCTAACCCACCTCATCTAAGAGCACACCTTTCTCAGGTGCCCACATCTAGGGTTGCCAGATGCAATGCAAGACACTCAGTGAAATTTGACTTCCAGATAAACAGTGGATAGATTTTTTTAAATTTAAGTATGTCCTATGCAATATTGGGGACATACTCATATTTTTAAAGTATCCATTGTTTATCTGCAATTCAAATTTAATTGGGATTTTTAAATTTTTATTTGCTAAATCTGGAGATGCCTCCCCTCCAATGACTGAGTGAGGTAAGAGCATAAGGGCTAGGATTTTAGGCCCAAAGGGGACAGCTCTGTTAGGCAATGTTCACTCCTGAACTCTGTAAAGGGTTGGCAAGGCTCTCTTGGCCCCGCGTCACAGTTTGCCTTTTTCCTCTGCACAACCCCGCTTCCTCCCTCTCCCTCTGTAGGGGCTAAGCTGGGAAAGTGTCCTTCACACCATCCTCTGTCTCAGCACCTCCTTCCAGAGGACTCACCCTGAGACATCTCTCTGTCCCAGGCTCCCTTTTAAATGTCCAAAGAAAGAGAAAACATACTGTCAACCCTGGAAAACAGGCTAGGTGGACTGGAATGAGAAACCCACCAAGCATCCCTCTGCTCCACACATGTGAAGGGAAAAGGTGTCGTAGGCAGTAAGTGGACTATTCTTGGAAGACCAAAACACACTGAATAGGAAGACTGCAGAGGAAATGTAAAGAAAAAACGTGCAAAAGAGGAAATACAAATGCCCTATAGGCTGATGAAAAAACTTTAGCATAATTAGGACTCAAAGGAAAGCAAATAAAAGTACCATTGGACTATCATTTTTTACCTGACAAATTGATAAAGATACAAAAGGAATACATCCAGTATCGTCGAGCATATGAAGAAGTAACCAAATGTGCATTTTCATAGTCAGAGTAATAATGGGTACCAGATTTCAGGAAGGCAAAGTTATACCATGTACATATGCTTGAATCCTGGAATTCTGAGCCGAGGAATTTAACCTAAGGAAGTAATCAGACACATGTCTGAGCACATGTGAATAACACTGTTTAAAATGTCAAAAAATTAGAAACTACTAAAAGGAAGTGATTGAATAAGTTGTAGTAGCTCTATTACAACCAGAACACCTTGCAGCCACTTAAATTACTATCTGTGCATATTCCTTGACATGGGGAGATACTCACGGCATATTGTTTTATGAAAAAAAACGATTTCATATTACTACATAAATAATATCCAACTTTTTTCTTAAGAAAATGCAGATAGACATATTTGGAAAAATAATTATAAATATTAAGTATTTTTCTTTGAATCTCAGAATTACAAGTGATTGGTTTATATTTGTTTTGATTATTTGTAGTTTTAATATTTTCTGCAATGAATAATACTCTTTGTATGATTTGAGAGATAATACTTCTCTCTATCCCGTATGCAACAAAGGCTTCAGGTTTTTTCTCCTTAGACCTCATCTTTTCTTTCTTTTTTAACTTTTCTGCAGCATTTCATACCGTTGAGTCTCTAGACTCCTTTTCCATCTTCCTGTCTTTGCCTTATTGTGCTCTTTTCCGTCTGTAACTCTCTTCCCAATTTTTTTCCTTTTCTTTTTCCCTTCATATTGACATTCCCCAATATTATATCATCAGCCCTCTTCTCTCTTCTCTTTACCTAAGTGGCTTAAATTATTGCCTATATTCAAATAATACTAACGTTTGATTCTTAGCAATATTGACTTACCTGACAAGCATGTAAAACCCTAGTTCCAAAAGCCTGCTGGCTTTCCAGATTCAAATGTCTGTTCTGATTCTGCGATTTTTGGGGAATAGTACTTAGAGAGGACACCACAATGACAGGGAGAGCCCACCTTTGAGGCACATCCAATCTCCACTTGGATTTGCTAATTTCAATATATTTAACAATAAATGGGTCTCCTCACCTTTTCCCAAATCAGCTCTTCTCTCTGACCTTCCCTTTTCTGTTACCGGCACAACTATCATCACAGTTACCCAGACTTACTGTTGCAGTAATTAAGTAACTGGTTCACTTAGTAAGTGAGGGACCTGCTAAAGTCACAGGACTCAGCCTCAACTACATATTGGAATCATCTAGGAAGCTTGAAAAAATATTGATGCTTGTTTCTCACTCCCAGGAGTTCTGATTTAACTGGTCTAAAGTGCCTCCAAATTTAGGGGTTAACATGTCCCAGGGTGATTCTACCACACAGCCAGGGTGGGAAGTCGCTGTGCTAGAGAAAGAGCAGGACTTTGTTACTATTTCATGATGACAGGAGAAAGGTCAAGCCTTTTATTATTATCGTTTACTAACAATATCGTCTGAGTTCAATATCTTTCCCCTGGATGGTAGAAGTTGAATTGGCTTTCCCAGTGCAGTCAATTCTTTGTCCAACTCAGCTCCAGTCTTTATACCATTTCCAGAACATCTGGAGAGAATATGATCATCCTATCATGTAGATACCTCCATGCTCTGACCAGACAGGTCTGTTCAGTGTTATTGCCCACACGCCAGTTAAACACGACTGCCCTTCGCTCCCCAGACAAGGCCTCTGTCCCGACTTGGCTCTTTCCCTTTCTAATTCTTCACCTTGACCATCCTTCACGCCCACCTGTCAATCACGATTCCACCAATCCTTTAACTCTAAGAATTGATGATGAACCAGCCTTGACAGCATCCCCCTCCCCACCCCCAGGAGCAATTCCTCACTCTCCTAAACTCCAAAGCATCTCTTATTGTACTTAATAAACCCTATCTTATGGAAAAATTGTGTGTACACATGTCATATACTTCCAATCAGAATTGAAGCTCCCTAAGGGCAAAAGCCAACATTTCCTTCCTATCTCTATAGAGAAATAAGGGGGTTAAATTTGAGGTCTCCAGAGTCATTCTGCCTGAGTTTATATCCAAACCTGGCCACTTACACACAGTGTGCATGACATTTGGGGAGGCAATTTACCTTCCTGAGCCTCAGCTTCCTCCTCCATTGAAATGACAACAACACTATGACCTCTCAAGATTGTTAGGAAGGTGAATGGAGAAATGTGTGAAAAACACGTAGCACAGTAATTGCTCCACGGGGCACTGATGCTGAGAGTGACCAGCATTTGGGGGCTAAAGCATGTCAAGAAAGACATTTAGTTGTGAGGTCGTCAGCATGTCTGGATAGAAAACAGGCAGAAAATAAAAGCTCTTGGATTTGGGAAATGTTTATTACATTTCCTAACATTACTCCCTAGGATAACTCATGTTATTACTGTGGTTTTCAATTATTCCAGACAGCTAGTCCTGCTTCCTGATAGTATGTAAATTTCCCAGCTTGGTGCCGTCTCTAAGACTCTAAATTTCATTTTGCAATGACAGCTCTTCTGAAAACTCTGCCACTCAGAGACCCCTGTGTCCTAAATGCTGTTTCTGTGTGGAATACAACATTTTTAATCGAGTAAAACAGTGATGGAGAGCATGTCAGATATCCATGCAGGACATAATCATTTGTGAAACATGAAATCCTGCTGTTCAGACTCCAATGAACCAAGAGAGCAGCAAGCTATTTCTATCTAGCAGGCTGATAGCATTACAGCCTCTGGATCTAAAATGAGATCTATTTTAAATGTAATTCATTTTCTGAAGGATAAATAACAAAAGCCTCTTCTGCATGCAACTGAGTCAGAAGACCAAACGCCGTGCAGACGGTCGGATCAGTGAGGCGAGAACTCAGAGGGCAGCTTTCTCGGGGACAAAAAGTCCCACGGCCGCCATGTCTCCCAGCAACTTGGTGACGCTGTTTCTTAGGTCCCCTTGAAGTACCAGAGACTGAATGAACAAAGAGTGATTCTGTGTGGTGAGGCTGCAAACAGACCATGCAAGTTTAGAATGTATCTGTATTTCTTTTCTCTCTTTTATCATCAACCTCTCCCCGTTGGAACGTTTCCTTTAACATTTAAACATGCTCAAGTCCCTCTTACCCGTAAGAATAAAAATAGATGAAAAACCTCTCTTGGTCCCACTTCCTCCTCCAGCGACTGCTTCATTTCCTCCTCCCCTTCAATAGCCTTGAACTTCCTGTCAAGGCTCATTGTTTCCATCGCCCACGCCGCATGCATTCCTCACAGCATCCCAGCAAGGCTTGTGCCTCCTCTCCCTGCAACATAGTGGAAATGACTCCCAGGCTGTTACTGACTTCCAGGGAGCTCAATCCATTGCTCCGCTTATGTGACACAATTAATCAAACCTCCCTCTAAAGACACCTTTTTTCAGGGTTTGTGATTCCTCACTCTCTTGGCTGTTTTCTACCTCCATGACCTCTCCTTCCCTGCCTCCTTTGTAGCGGACTTGTCCCCCCCTACCCAGCCACTCAAAGGGACTGAACCCCAAAGTGAATCCCCGGCCCCCTTTTCTTCCTAATCCCTCTTCCTGAGACGACATCACCACGTCCATAAGCCAATTACCAGTGACCTCCGACTATACGTCTTCAGCCCCCTCCAACCTGCCCTCTAAGTAGCATGTATCCAAATGCTTATTCCACTTCTTCTATCTGGATTTGCAAAAGCTCTGCCAAAACAACATACTCCAAGCTAGCTGTCGCCCCTACTACCTAAGGGATCACGCCAGAAAACCAAGAGATACCCTTGACCCCTCCCTCACCTTAGGCCACCCTAATGTTTGCAGAGCCCATGTTGAGGACTCAGCTAAGATACTCCATGGCATTGCTGCCTCCACATCCATTTTGTGTGGCTAAGTGGCCTGCAAGGTCCTTAAACTGACACTAGACCTCGGTACAAGAGCATGCCCTAAATAGCAGCCCCCAGAGTCACAGAGAATCCGAGTTCTGGATATGACTTCCCCAACAGCGCTGGTGACAAACAGACGCCCGCACCTCCCAGGGCCTTCCCCCTATGCATACCTTAGTATGACCCCAATGGAATTTACCAAAACCCTACTCTTTTGGTTTGAATTGACCAATCCTGCCTTAGCCTGGGAACCCCAAAGCACTCCTCCCACAGGCCCTAATGAAGGCATGTGCCCCAGCTCCTGCCTCTCTCTCTGCCTGCACCCTGCCTTGTCATCCCTATGCGGCCTCTCAAGGTGTGCTGGGTACTTCCTCCAGGACCTGTGAATAATGGACTTCTCTGTGGTCTGTCGTTGAACCGTGGTTCATCATCCAGCACCCTGTGCTCCACTTAACAAATCTTAATTTCGGAAAGTCATAACAGCCCGGAATAAGAATATAGATGGAGCTCAAATTCTTTTGTATAATTTTTATGTTTATGTAAAGAATCAGTATCATACTTTCATTCAGGTTTGGTCTAGACCAGAATAATATGAGTTATTTAATATAGCAAAATATTCCTCAGCCACTGTGCACAACTGCCACAAAGATCACACTAATTTATGAGTATTCCAGAACAAAGTAAAGCAAACAAGATGGATGCTGAGCACTATTGAGAAATTACACTGTGCAGAATTCATTTTATTCATGCAATAGACTAGACAAAGATTTTGACAAGTTAATTCATCTTTTCTTTTACATAGGCATTCCCTTGGCTCAACTCCTCCCTGCACTGGACATCAGTGTTGGCAGGAGCTAGCAAGGAGCCCTTGAGCAAACGCCCTAATTCTGCGTGCCTCACTCTCCTCGTCTGTAAACCGCACCACCAAACTGGCAAGGCTGGCGAGGGTTGGCGCTGACATACGCAAAGAAGCTGCAGAGAGGAGCTGTAAGAGGTAGGAGCTCCTCTTTCTGCTGTTGGTCCTCAAGCCTATGACTTAGGGCAGTTTTTCTCCAGGTGGGTCTTCAAAGCACCTGCCTCAGAGTCACCCATTGGTATTTTAAATTTAAAATGGAGATTCAGAGTTCCACAAAAACCTATGAACCAAAGCATCTGGAGACGAGCCTCTCCCATCTGCATTTTTAGCAAGCTTTGCTGGGAATATGAAAGCACACTAAAGTTTGAGTGTGGGGTTTGATTTAGGGTCTTTTTGAAGGCTAAAGTGTGCCCCCCATTAAACCATTTCACCCCGCTTTTGCTCACTATCCTCAGGAAGTTGTGGGGAGAAGCTTCTGCTTAGAGGAGATAACAACACTGTCGGGGCTTGAAACACAATTCACACTGTTAGAAAGACAGGTACCTCTAGCTTCTTCGTGTCTGCAAAGCCCTTTGGAGACCTGCCACAGCTCCTGGACGGCCAGGCAGGCAGCAGGAAGCACAGAAGTGCCTTTGCCCTCCCAGCAAACCACAGATTGTCAAAGAGCTTCTCTCAACCAGGCTACGAGGGCCACACGCTTTGGCGATGTTCTCATTTCCATAAAGCTCAGCCAGCCAAGGTTGCGGTGCAAAGCACAGAGACGCCCCCCTTCCTCTCTTGACCTTCATGAGGCCATGGTCTTTCCAGTGAGGCAATGATGCAAAAAAGCAAAGCCAGGAAGGGTTATGGAAGAGCTAGTCAATGTTAGCTCTTTTTGGTCAATCAGACCAAAAAAAAAAAAAAAAAAAAAGACAAAGGAAGAGTTACACATATTGAAAAGGAAGAGACAGAATTTTTAGAAACACTTGGCTTGTGCTCTTTCTAGCAGCGTTCTTATTCCCGGTGTCCAGAGCCACTGACTTAGAGAAGTCTTTCTTAATAAGGGTAACTTCCCACTAAAGAGAAACAATAGGATTATCCTCCCGGAAAACTCAAGAGAAGCAAATGAGCAATTATTAGAATAATAAGAAAGAATATTAATTTAAAAAATATAAATTAGTGTTCCTATATAGCAGCAACAAAACAATGAGAATATAATAGGTGAAAGGTTAACATGTGAATATTCACCAAAGCAACAAGTGTAAAATACTTAGGAATTGTAAGATAGTGCCTAATAAATATAAGGTGAATTGAATAAATGCAGAGATATGCTGTGGAATACCCAGAATGGAAAATATGTTGGTTCTCTAATTAGCCTGTAAACTGATGCCATTCCAATAAAAATGGCAAAGGACTTTTGACAAATCAATGATTCTAGAGTTAATTCCAAAAATATGAAAGCACAAAAACAGAAAAAAAGAAAATCTAGAAGAGGAAGGAGGAGATTGCCATACCATGCACTAATTTGAATGGTTATATACATCAATATAGATTATATAGCATTATATATAATATAATGTATATTATATTTTATTTTACGTAAAATTATATTTTATGTTATAACATTATATTTTATATAAAATGTAATAATATGCTTATTTACATAAGATACAGCAACTTAAATAGTGTGACAAGATAACAGAAATAGATCAATGGGGAAGAATAGTTGGATAAACCTCATTTGAACCTAAGTTTCCTGATCTCCAAAAATGGAAGTGTAATAGTACCTACTTGCATGAGTTGTCATGTGGATTTAATGGAAAAAAAGTGTTTAATGTGTTTATCACAGCGTTCAGCAAACTGTAAATTTATAAGTTGCAACCCTCACTGGAAACAGGTGGAGGCTGCAATCTTCCAAGACACTATCTGAGATGGGATAAAAAGCCAAAACCCACTGGGTGGGGAGTGCCGGTACAGATCATTTAGTAAGATTTCAGGAAACAGAGAAAGGCCCAAGTACACCAGGAAGGGTTGAATTTCTCCCAATCTGACTTCATCCTTTCTCCAATGCTCAAACAAGCAGGCCACAGAAAAATGGATTAAAAAACCTCAAAATGTAGTTCAAAGGGGAAAAAGGGAGAATGATAAACTTAACCCAGATTAAAAAATGAATAAGATGAAAGGAAATCACCTGTTAGTTCTGTGTATAACTTCAAACATGAGATAAAATAAAAGAGATGGAATGAATAAATGATCAACAACACCAAAAAAGCGCACACAGAGCAGGCGAAGGAAGCAGCCTGGAGAAAAGCACAACCCAAGGAACTCCAGTACGTTGACCTGTTGAATACAAATTCAACACAACTGTAATTGAGAGACAAGATGGTAAAGCAAAAGGTTAAGATGAAAAAGGAGGACAAAAAAATGAGTTGAGAACCACAAAAATACTATTTTGGGTCTAGCAACATTTGAGAAAGAACAAGAAATATAGTGGATACAGCTCAATATTATATCAGTCGTGTAGAGGAAGGAGTTGAGGTGTGCTCAAGGAACAGAGAAGACAAGGAAGTTAAAGCAATGACAGAGTGGATGATGAATCTGGGAGACAAAGAAGATCCAACATAAAGCTAACTGGTGTTCCTACAATTAAGAACCCAAAAGGTGGGAAAGGAAAAGTATTCAGAAATATAATAAGGGTAACTTCCCACTAAAGAGCAAAGTTGAATGTACAGATTGAATGCATACAACATATGTGGAGGATAACTGATAGAAAATTATTGGCATCAAGAGGTAGCTTCATTGAATTATTTACCTTCAAGGATAAAGATAGAATCTTCAGCCCTACTGACAAGAAAGAGTAGTTCAGACTGGCCTCAGATTTCACCACAATAAAATTCAATGCCAGAAGGCCGTGGAACAATATCTAAAAAGTTCTGAGGGAAATAAAGTGTGAGTATATCTAGCCACGTTAATTTTCAAGTATAAAAACAAGTAAAGAACTCAAGTAATATGCCATTCTTGATCCATTGTGGGGGGGGGGGAAACTATTCCACTCTTCTGATGGTTTCTAAAATCTTTTTGCCTAACCTTGAAGGAATTTATGAAGATCTAAAGTTTTGTGTGGTGAAAATTTCTACAAATTTGCTTCATCTTCTCTTTCTTCAGTTAAATATAAGTTAATACCTGTTATGACAAAATAGGGACATTAGGAGAATTTTACACCACCTAAAAGTTGGCAGGATTACCCCTGGGCCAGGTCCTTTTAGTTAGCCAGTACAAAGCAAATACATCACATGTCTCATACACACACACACTGTTGTGTAAGACCTGAGTGCCGCAAAACTCGGCAGATGGCGTGTGCATCCACCTGCGGTCAGACGCTGTGTGTGGTGAGACAGGCACACCGCATCTCTCGGCAGGTCGATGGCTCTGCCACACTCTCCCTTCAGCCAGTGGTTTGCCACCAGGATTGCATATTAGAATCTCCAGAGATTGGTGGTGAACAGGGTGGAGTCTGTATAGAATCACCTACAAATATTTTATTTTTTATAATACAGAGGCCTTAGCTTGTGTTCTTTCTAGCAGCGTTCTTATTCCCGGTGTCCAGAGCCACCGACTTGGAGAAGTCTTTCTTACGTAGGAATTTAGACTCTACGTCCACCTGCGGCTACTTCTTGCACAGTCGGATGTGTTCTTGTTTACGTTGCTGTTCAAAAGCGGCTGGGAGAAGGCAGCCAAGCAATGTGGGCCCAGAGCCCCTTCCTTCGCTTTAAAAAAGGAGGCTGAGGAAAGAAACAGAAGCGACTGTGGTGTATCCTGACCAAATATCCCAGGTCTTGGGAAATGTGCTTACATATCCCACTGCATCCTCGGTTGGGGGGGGGGGGGGTGATCTTTGGGAGAGGGAAAGGGCATGGCCACCCCTCTGTATGTAAAAGCAGAGTTTCTTCCAGAGGGAATGGGCCGTCGGGCATCTTTAAAGAGACTGTCCTGGGATAGGAAAAGAAGACTTGGTGAGTGGGCCCTAGATTGGCCTAAAGGGGAACTTCCTTGTCCCTTGGGGGCCTTCCAGCAGTTAGGCCTGAACTTGAAGGCATGGAATTGCATGGAGCTTCGTGGTGGGGAAGGAAAGAGTAGAGCATGCATGAGTAAGGGCCTCAAGTCTGGCAGCCTGGGTTCAGATTCCACTCTGCATTTGCTGGCTGTGTGCCCTTATGCAGGTTCCTGAATCTCTCTGTGCCTTAGTTTCCTCATCTGTAAAATGGGGATAATAGTCACACATACCTCACAGATTTGTGAAGATTAATGGGATAATACACACAAAATGCTTACAAAAGGGCCTGGCACCTAATAAGCACCCAATAAATGTTAGCTGCTGCTATTAAGAAATGGAGCAACCCGGGCACCAGCAAGAAGAGAGCTGCGTGAAGACCCCTCAGAATTGGTCTGGTTGGATCTAGGGTCACTGTAAGTTATCGTATGTCTTTTGGTAAAGCCGCCATCACAGTTTCAGCCCTGTCTTTGTATAATTAGGAGGGAAGCCCTCTCTCCCTCGCTGTACCGCCCATGCCCACCCTCACCCCAAGGCCCGGTGGTCGCAGTGTGGCGCTAGCCGCAGATAGCTGTGACCCCACAGCGGCCAGCAGCAGCAGACCTCTCAATGTGGCTGCACAATGCGGAAACCAGCACCCTGTCAGAAACAGCTGGGGCACAAGTTCAAAAGGCCTAATTTCCTGTAATCAAGCCAGAGGGGGCTCTTTTCACCCAAGTTTAAGTATTAAAAGGAAATGAGGCCTTGTCCATAAAGTGATGAGGCGTCGCTGCTTAGATTATTCTAGTAGGGGTATCCCAACAGCACAGGTGCTCCAGACAGGGTGGTGGTGGCTAGCAGCAGGTGTGCGACACGTGGGCCTCCCTGCCCTGCGGTCCTGCGGCTGCAGGGGTGGCCTGGGATGGGCTCTCCCCGCCTCACAGCTGTGGAGGTGTGAAGCACCGATGGACCAGATGCCGGGAGCACTTAAACGCCTTCGATTAGTCTCTGAGGACAATCACGGTTGTAAGACAAATGATGCTGTGAGCAGAAAGGGGGATTATTCATTCCTGAAACTTTGGAATATTCTCCAGCCAGCGCTAAAATGATAAAACAACAAGAGAAAGAACCTCCTTTCTGCTGGACAAGCCCCCGGTGACCTTTGCCACTGAACTAAAAGCTTTCAAAGGGTGGACAGAAGTGCCATAAATCTTAGAGGCGACGTTAAATATTTGTCGCTGAAACACTGAAGACTTGTTTCCAGCCCATTCCTTTCTGAAAGCTTATAACAAATAACTGGCTGACTTAACCTCTGCAAGAACATCTCCTTTTTCACTCCAAATGGAAACAAATGGTCTATAAAGAGCGGGACCCTGCTGATGGGCAATTCTCAGCCACTGTGTGGTCTCGCAGCCCTGCCCAAATGGGCGAGCCGTCCCTTTTGTTTAGATTAAACTGGCTCTTGCTTCCATGACATTAGGGTGGCAAAGGTTTTAACTGGACTTTCTTTTAAACTACCCATTAATCTTCCCTCCCCTCTCAGCGCTGGATGAATGAGTAAAGTAAACTATTTACATTCTGATGTTGCAAGAACTCTCCCAACATTAAGCTTTCGTTCGAGCCTCAAATATATCTTTAGATGGTGTTTACCTCACCCCTCGTTATCGTGACTGCGTAGCTTCTCTGGAGAGATCACCTGTTGGACTAAAAGATGACACCAATACAATCTCTTCCCCAAGCACCTGTGCGTGCCCTAAGCCACACATCAGAGAGAAACTGTTTTTAACCAAGTTCCAATTGTTCCAAGTTCCAAATACAAGCATGTCGATGCCTAGCATTCTAGAGTTTGTTGGGTCTTCAATATTCCACAGACAATGTTCGGCACTCCTGGAGGAAAAAGAAAGCACGTCAGACAGCTTTCAAAAGCTATCCATTACATTTTTTGCCACAGTGAGAGGCGAAGACCTTTGTCGGAAAGATTCATGTGATTGTCTGTATCAGCTGTCCCTGGGTCCAGATGGACAAGGAGGGTTTTCAAGGATGGGGCTGGGAGACAGTGGAGTGCAGGGACAAACATCCACGCTGATTCAACTCTGAAATTCTACTTCTTTTCTGTGAGGGAGAGAAATAAGAAAATACTATATATTTTTAAAAATATTTTATTGTAGTTATTTTTTTTTTGAGGAAGTTTAGCCCTGAGCTAACATCTGCTGCCAATCCTCCTCTTTTTGCTGAGGAAGACTGGCCCTGAGCTAATATCCTTGCCCATCTTCCTGTACTTTATATGTAGGATGCCCACCACAGCGTGGCTTGCCAAGCGGTGTGATGTCCGCACCTGGGATCCAAACTGGCAAACCCTGGGCGGGGGAAGCAGAATGTGCGTACTTAACAGCTGCACCACTGGGCCAGCCCCAGAAAATACTATTTTTTAAGGGATCATCATAGGAGAAGGACTCAGGAAAAGCTGCAGAAAAACCATCGCTATAGCACAGTCAAAGCAAGAGAAAAAAGCCAGAAGCACAGAGCATCGCAGACATGAGGGTTTTTGATGCCTGCAGTCTAAATAACGATTTCCTATTAAGTTAAAATTAATAAAGTAACTTTTAATTAAGGGAAGATAAACCGAGCAATATCTATTAGGACAAACAAGAGTTTATGAAGCATCTGTTCCTTCTCTCCCTTAATATGCTGCCTCATTAATTTCTTTGAACCTTTATTTCTTTTAGTCTTCTTTACGAGTTCTTAGCTTCATCTCACAAGCAAACAGTATTTATATCAACACCCTTATAAGTCTTATTTTGCTAACTGTCTCCCAAACTTTGCCGCTAACTGAAGACATTCATCCTCGGAATATCACCCCCAACCATCAATTATTTCAGGATGCTCCAGGAGAATAATGTTAAGTCTGGCCTTGCAACTGGATGGGGGCCACCATTTTCTTCCTCTGATACTTTGGCTCCAATGATGTCCTAAGGCATCACGGTCGCCTCTGAGCATTACCACTGGCTTCCAGTGGGAACGGCCATCTCCCACCCTGTACCATAACTAACACACAATGCCAAGGACTGCCATCCCCTGGAGTTCTCGGTATGCCTGTAAAACTCTCCCCTCCTTTTGTATCTCACTCTGTCTTTTGAGCAACAAAGAAATACTGCTTGTGTTTCAATATCTTACAGTTCTTAGCCAAATCCTTCAGTTTTTGCTCAAAGATCCACTCCTTGCCGGTTCCCAGACTAGCAGCTAGGGTCAGGATACATGACCGAGAGCAAAACACTGCTTCGAACTCAGACCCATCCTGCCATTCCAATGCACATGGGTTTGGTATTGGACCAAGCTTGTCTACATGGCCCTTCATGACAATCAGCTTCTGGTGGCCTGTCCTTCCAGTTAACCCAACACGTGTACATTCCAGCAATAGACACAGCTAAGAATCAAGCTGAGGACCCTCACATGGCAACATTACTTGGGTGGTACTAAAAGCTATGATGTCTCAGCTGACTCTTTTGTACCGCTATCCCCACTTGTCTTGATTTCTGGAGAAATCCCTAAACGCTGGCCATAGACCAGTAGCATCCAAAGCACCTGCGTCACTCGTTAAAAATACAGATGCAGGTCCTCATCTAGAGCTTCTAAATCAGAATGTCTGCTAAGACCTGAACATTGTGGGGTTTTTGAGTTCTCTCAAATGATTCTTTCAAACAACTAGGTTTGCAAAGGGCCCTTTCAGAACACAAGTCTAATTTCAGTCCTGCCTGAGCATACCTTCCCCTCATCAAATTCCACTTCTAGAATATCATTCTCTCTGACTCTCTCTTCCTCAGACTCGTTTAACTGAGGCATATCATGGCGCTTCCCCATCTGCTGTTTCTAATTGATTCCCTCAAGCTATGCCGGGAAGAACACCTCAGCTGATCATTCGAACACTTGTGGAGCTAAGGGGAGGGGGTCTGGGTCACTCAGACATGAGGCTCACCCCAGATCCAGATTCAACTTCTGCAGAGGTGGGGCTGGAAATCTTCTTGTTTGTTTCTTTAGAGAACTCCTCAGTTTGGGGAACTTTAGCAGGATTTAACAGGATGAGGGGTTTTTTTTAATGGACAAATATATGTTAGAAACCATGATCTGATCATACAACCAAAAGATTTCTTCATGATAAATGTTCAAATTTAAAAATCCACTGGCCTTCAAAGGCATCAGAAAATAAGGAGGATAGATGAATGGGTAGCAGGATGGATAGACAGATACATGATAAAGGAAATCTAACAAAACATTAATTATAGAATCTATCTAGTAGGTTTATGAGTGTTCACTGTACAATTCTTGCAACTTTTGGGGTACATTGGAAATTTTTCTCAATGAAATGGTAGGGGAAAAGACACTAGGATTGAATTTTTTCTCAAAACGTATTTTGGTGCTATACCCAACTTAATAAAATGATTAGTTTACGTGACTAATCAGTATAACTCCAATGCCCCTTAAATACTATGTGTGCTATTTTTGAATAATTTACTATCTATGCCTATCAATTAACATATTTTGTCTGAGTGGAATGTTTTAAATAAATGAAGTGCTCATGTTTTAACTTGATAAAATGGAAAACCCCTTCCTTTCTGCACTCGCTTCCCCCTCTATATTTGCATATGCATTTTCTAATCTTCAAGTTATTTGAATCAGACAAATAGAAAAAGCATATGTGACTATCACTCTTAATGGTACTTTATGTTACTGAAAGTGAAAAAACAAAACAAGACACAATTATATCTTCTGAGGAAAGTTATTAATGGAGAATCTTATTGCATTTTGTGTCAGTAACTTTGAAAAACTTGCATTCAAAGTTGACCATTTGCTGCTGAGGAAATTGAACCTGGAGAACCCAATGACATTCAGGTCACATAACTGGTAGCCAAGCTAGAGGGAACATGAATGCCCTGCCCTTGTCACTATAGTAAATTCACCCTCAAAATTTACTCAGTAACACATTTAAATGACTTTAAACGTCTGGAGGTAAAAATTCCTGTACTTAAAATTCTTCCCTCCATTAGTCAATAAATGGTTTGGGGACATTAATAAAGTTGCACTCAGTCTTAACAAGTCAAATCCCTCTTAAAAAGGAGATTTGAAAATGAAACATAAGACAAGCCATACATGGAGAGAAAATATTTGCAAGTATCATCTGATAAAGGATTTGTATCTATAATATATAACGAACACTGAAAACTCAAGAATAAGGAAGCAGACAACTCAATTTTCAAAAATGCATGAAAGTTCTGAACAGATATTTCACCAAAGAAGACATACAGATAGTAAATAGGCAAACAAAAAGATGCTCAACATCATAGATCATTAGGAAAGTACAAATAAAACTACAATGAGATACAACTATCCACGTATTAGAATGACTAACAATAAATCAACAAACAAACAACTTACAATATCAAATGCTGGCAAGAAGGCAGAACAATTGGAACCCTCATAGATTTCTGGTGGCAATGCCAAACGGTACAGCCACTTTGGGAAACAACTCAGCAGCTTCCTATAAAATTCAATATACCCTTCTCACGTGACTAAGTACTCCCACTCCTAGGTATTTATCCAAATGAACTGAAAATTTATGTTCCCACAAAAAGCTTCACACACACGTTTATGGAGACTTTATTCAAAATTCCAAAAAACTAGAAACAACCTCAACCTTCAATAAGTGAATGAATAAACAAACTGGTACATCCATACAATGGAATATTCTGGGCAATGAGAAGGAATAAACTGATTTCTCCTTTTGACCAAGGTGTAGTAACAGACTGGATTTACCCTCTCAACTGAAACAAACAAAAAACCAATAGCACATGAAACAACAGTTTGCAAGAAACTGGATCTGAAACAACGAAGAACAATGATCCCTGAAAGACCAGATACAAATGATGTGAGCGCCATGGTTGTCTCAACTTGCTGCCTTGAGAGGGTCTGCAGGACACAGCACAGGGAGAGGGAGCCCTGGTGGAGCTGAGCAGACTCCCTGAGTTGAAGAGACAGAGCTGAGAATTCGGGGAAACCAAGAGGGCTAAAGTTCCCAAGACTAAGTAGGGTGGAAAAGAGAGCTACCAAGAGACAGAACTGCAGGGATCTGCAGAGGAGTCTCATCGACTATTCAGGCAAGCACTGGTCATTGAATGCCGGGGAAGAAACTTCCTGAAGCTGCCGAAAGAACCACCTGAAAGGATTAGAAGGAACAGTGCCTGGTGCTCATACAGGACCATTTATACTTAATGTATTACTGATATCATTTTGTTTGAATCTATCATCTTGCTATTAGTTTTCTCTCTATGTTTTCATTTTCTCTTTTTCAGTCTTGTTTTAAACGAGTTGAACATCTTTATCAATACCAGTATTGATATCCATATCAATAAATATTGACATTTATCAATATCAATATTGATATCCATCTCAATATTCTAATAACTTTGGTGGCTTATTTGGGTAAAACTCTTTGTTGTTTTATTTTAGTGGTTGCTTTAAGGTTCATGTTATGCCTTTTAACTTACCACAGTCTAGCTTCAAGTGAAAGTGTGCCACTCTAGGTATAAGAAACTTCCAGCAGAATATTTCCGTTTCTTCTCTCCAAACTCCAAACCTGTGCTATTGTTTGCGTACATTTTACTTTCATATATGGTATAAACATCACCACACAATTATTGTCTTTGTTTAATAGTAAGAAAATACCTTACATATTTATCACTGTAGTTACCCTTTCCTGGGGTCTTCATTTCTTTGTGTAGATCCATATTTCCATCTGATATTGTTTTTATTCTTACTGAAGAACTCCCTTCAACTTTTCTTACAGTGCAGATCTGTTGGCAATGAATATTCCAGCTTTTATACACCTGAAAACATTTTTATTTCATCACCATTTTTCAAAGACATTTTTGCTAGGTGTAGAATTCTAGGTTGACAGTTTTTTGTAACATTGTCTCCTTGCTTGCATCTTAATAAACTACAAAAGAACAATCTCAACAGACATAGAAAAAGCATTTGACAAAATCTACTTCTCATTAAAAAAAAACTCTCAGCAAACTAGAAATAGAAGGGGACTTTCTCTGTGTAATAAAAGACATTAACGAAAAACCCTACAGCTAATGTATTTAATGGTAAAAAACTAAATGATTATCCGTTTGAAATGAGGAGCAATACATAGATGTTCTCACCTTTTCTATTCAACATTGTTCTGGAGATTCTAACCAGTGCAATAAGGCAAATACAAGAAATTAAAGGCATCCAGTTTGGAAAAAAGACATAATATCTTTATTTGCAGATGACATGATCTTCTATGTAGATAATTTAATGAAATCAAAAAAAGCCTACTATAACTAATAAGTGAGTTTAGCAAGATTACAGGATATAAGACTAATGTAAAAAATCAATTGTATTTCTATATACTAACAACAATGAGAAACAGAAGTTTAACTAAAAACATAATTTTCAATAACATCAAAAATATGAAATACTTAGAGAAAAATCTGACAAAGATATAAAAAACTTGTGAAACTATAAAAATTTCTTCAGAGGACATAATGAATTAAGAGATATGTATGTTTATTGGTTGAAGAATCAATATTGTTAAGATACGAATTCTCCCACAGATAATCTATGGACTCAGTGAAATCCCAATAAAATTCCAGATGTTTTTGTAGAAATTGACAAATTGATTCTAAAATTCCTATGGAAATATGAAAGACCTAGAATAAGCAAAGTAATTTTGCAAAAAAAAAGACAAAGGGGTATGTGTTAACAATCTTGAAACTACTTTACATGTATACTAGGGTTAAACAAATAAGTAAACATATTCCAGATAATGAGAATCAAGTTTCTCACTGTTGAGAAGGAAGTTACAAACAAACAAAGGGGAAATTTTAGAATTTGTGCTGGATTGCAGTCTGAGGTATCTGTGTGAACTCCTGTGTTTTTCTTTTAAACACATATAGATAGATAGATAGATAGATAGATAGATAGATAGATAGATAGATAGATAGATAGATATAAGTAGTGTGTATACTTTCTCAAAGTATCTTCCCCAAAATATTTATTTATTATACAGCACAAAATAACTTTACAGTGGAGAAATCTGGCAGATGCCACTTCAACCAAGTGATCAAATTTAACATTATCAGTTATAAGACACATCAATATTGTGTATCCTACATATCACATGTTGCAAAGGGCACACTAACTCTGTGATATTCTTCTCAAAAATCCATAACCTAAATAAGGAAACATCAGACAAACCTAAGTAGATGAACATTCTACAAAATACTTGACCAGTATGCTTCAAAAATGCCAAGGTCACAAAGGACAATGAAAAATGGAGGAACTGTCACAGATTGGAGGAGACCGAGGACACAGGGTTACTAAATAAAATGTGTGATCCTGGATTGGTGCCTGGTACAGAAAAAGGACATTAGTGGGAAAATTGTGGAAACCCTATTAAACTCTATAATTTAATTAACAGTATTGTATCAAGGCTAACTTCTTAGTTTTGCTAATTATACCATGGTTATATAAAATATTAACATTAGGCAAACGTGGGTGAAGACCATATGGAAACTGTCCTTACTATCTTTAAACTCTTTTCTAAGTCTAAAGTTATTTCAAAATAAACATTTTTAAAAGTGATGCTAAAAGTACTAAAAGAGATTATAGAAACCTTTCAAATAACTCACATTTGGAAAATCCTAAGTATGACTCAAAACTAAAAAGAAAGAAAAGAAATTCTACTGATTAAAAAAATTAAAATTACAGAAAAAAAGAGAAAAAAGAAACAAAGTCCAAACTCCAATGACAAACTGAAAAGAAATTTGCATGCTATATGCAAAGGAATAATTTTTTTACTATGCAATGAGCTCTTACAGATCAATAAGGAAAGGATAAAAAATCCTATGGTAAAATGGTCAAGATATATGATCAGAAAATTCATTTCTTAAAAAGAATTACTGACGACTCTTAAAACTATGTAAAGATCTCAGCATCGCTAATAATAATAGAAATGAAAAATAAAAGTCCAAATACACAACAATTTTCAGTATAAAATTGGCAAAGCTCAAAATTTTATCACACACTGTATGGTTAGAGCACACGAGGGAAAATAGGCTTTCATTAAGAGTAAAATTTGGAACGACCCCCATAGAGGATAATTGGGTAAGATCTCCCCAAATTATCAGTATTCATACCTGGTGACCAAGAATTCTATTTTTGGTATTTATCTTATAAACACATCTAAATGAAAAATTAGGAAATTATTGAAGCATTGTTTGTAATAACAAAAAATTAGAACTTTTTAAATTTCATTAGTAGTGGCCTGACTAAATAAATAAAGGCATATACACAGTGGAATACCACACAACCTTTAAAAAAAGGGAGAGATGGGGCTGGCCCAATGGTGCATTGGTTAAGTGCACACGTTCCACTTCGGCGGCCTGGGGTTTGCTGGTTTGCATCCCGGGTGCTAACATGGCACCGCTTGGCAAAAGCCATGCTGTGGTAGGCGTCTCACATATAAAGTAGAGGAAGATGGGCATGGATGTTAGCTCAGGTCCAGTCTTCTTCAGCAAAAAATAAAAATAAAAAAAGAGGATTGGCAGCAGATGTTAGCTCAGGGCTAATCTTCCTCAAAAAAAAAAAAAAGGCAGTGATAGGGAACTATATCCAAGATGTGGATAAGGTAGAGACCGAAGTGTGCCACATGCTACCACTTACACTTTGTTAAAAAAATATATAAAGATGGGCATATGTCTATAATTGGATTGAACATCTTTGAAAGGATACACAAGAAATGGGTAAGAGTGTTTGCCGCTGGGAAGAGAAACTGGGTGGCTGGGGAGAAGGGTGGAGAGAAATTCGTTTCTCACCACTATCCCTTACAAACCTTTTAAACTGTTGTAACAAATGTGTCTATTAATTATTCAAAAAATTGATTGAATGCTTAAATATTCCTTTCCTGTATTAAAAATACAGAAAAAGAATATTTTGTAGGAACAAACAAACAACAGGAAGAGTAAAGGTGACGCACGTATCTGAGTTACCCAGGCAAGAGCCATAGCTGAGATGATGAAGAAGCAAACTGAGAAGCCAAGGGCTAGAGGGTATCTTTGAAGTCCACGGTGCAGCCGCAGACTGAAGCGGCGAGATGCATCTGCTAATAGATTTCCTGTCTCAGAGGTGCCGTGCTGCCATCCAACCGGCACTTGGAGTCTGGCTTTATTGATAGATGAATAAGATTGAACATGACATCTGTGTCCAGTGAATCCCCCGGCGCCATTTAACTAACACTTAGAGCAGCTGCTTCTGAAAAATTACCTTCTGACTGGGCCCACCCTAGCAGAACAAAATCGTCACCTTAAGTACTTTTGCAGTTCCCAATAAATGAGGATTCTTGCCCCGCAAGAGGAGAACTGAGCCATATTTTATTTGAAGTCACATCTGTCGCTTTCTTTTTATTTCCTCCGCTGCCTACCTCAGATCGCACACCTGTGTTATCGCAACGCCCATCCAAGGGGTCACAGCAAACCCCTCTTTGAAGACCTTCAGTGGCTGCTGGCTCGCCCAACGTAAAGTTCATGCTCAGTAGTATTTACAGGGCCTCTCACAATCTGCTTCCCAAATACGATCGCAGCCTGCTCTCGCCCACTCCCAGGCATCGTCACAAAACTGCTGGACCTTCTCCAACCACATCGCCACAGCCTTCTACGTCTTCAAACCATTGTTCGAACCATTGCCCCTCTGCATCACCTTCTTAATGGACCACCATTAATTTGTCAAGACTGGGATCCAGTGTCACCTCCTAGTGAAGTACTCCCCAGCCCCTCCAGGTCACATTGATGGATACCTTCTTCTTGCTTTCTGAGCAAAGGCACAGTTTGAATGAATCGCTTCCGTAGCATTTATCACAATTCCTCATTATAGATCTTCCTCATCTCTCCTCAATATTTTGGTCTATGCAAGAGGAGGGAATGTGACTTAACTTTATATCCACAGTGCCTAGGTAACAGAGTTTCTGGCATATACTAAAAGCTCAATAATTATATTTATATAATATATATAATCTATATATAATATAATAATACATATATAGTCAATCATCATCATCATTTATTTAATCCTTACAACATCCTTGTCAGTTTCTTTTTTCTGTTATTTTATTGAAATCATAAAGGTTTACAACATTGTGTAATTATGGGGGTACATCATTATTTATCAATTTCTGTATAGACCGCATCGTGCTCACCACCAGTAGTCTAATTTTTATCTGTCACCATACATATGTACCCCTTTCCCCCTCTTGCCTATCCGCCAACCCTCTGCCCCTCTGGTAACCACTAATCTGTTGTCTTTATCCATGTGTTTGTCTATCTTCTACATATTAGTGAAATCATGCAGTATTTGTCTTTCTCTGTCTGGCTTGTTTCACTTAACAGCGTACCTTCAAGGTCCATCCATGTTGGTGCAAATGGGACAATTTTGTCTTTTTTATGGCTGAGTAGTATTCCATTGTGTGTGTGTGTGTGTGTGTGTGTGTGTGTGTGTGTGTGTGTATCTCACATCTTCTTATCCATTTATCTGTAGCAGGGCACTTGGGTTGCTCTCACATCTTGGCTATCATGAATAATGCTGTCCATGAACATAGGGGTGCATAAACCTCTTTGGATTGTTGATTTCAAATTCTTTGGATAAATACCCAGCAGTGGGATAGCTGGATTGTATAGTATTTCTATTTCTTTTAATTTTTAAGAAATCTCCATACAGTTTTCCACGGTGGCTGCACTAGTTTGCATTCCCACCAGCAGTGTATGAGGGTTCCCTTTTCTCCACATCCTCTCCAACATTTGTTATTTTTTGTCTTGGTAACTATAATCATTCTGACAGGTGTAAGGTGATATCTCATTGTAGTTTTGATTCACATTTCCCTAATGATTAGTGATGTTGAACATCTTTTCATGTGTCTGTTGGCCATCTGTATACTTTCTTTGGAGAAATGTCTGTTCATATCCTCTGCCTATTTGTTGATCAGGTTGTTTGTTTTGCTGTTGTTAAGTTGTATGAATTTTTTATATAATTTTGAAATTAATCCCTTGTTGGGTATATGATTTGCAAATATTTTTTCCCAGTTGGTGCGTTGTCTTTTCGTTTTGTTCCTGTTTTCCTTTGCCTTGAAGAAGATTTTTAGTCTGATATAGTCCCATTTGTTAATTTTTCCTTTTGTTTCCCTTACCTGAGTAGACATGGTATTCGAAAAGATGCTGCTAGGATAGATGTCAGAGTGTACCACCTATATTTTCTTCTAGGAGTTTTATGGTTTCAGGTCTTACCTTCAAGTCTTTAATCCATTTTGAGTTAATTTTTGTGTATGGTGCAAGATAATGGTCTACTTTCATTCTTTTGCATGTGGCTGTCTGGTTTTCGCAACACCGTTTATTGAAGAGACTTTCCTTGCTCCAGTGTGTGCTCTTGGTTCCTTTGTCAAAGATTAACTGACCATAGATGTGCAGTTTTATTTCTGGGCTCTCAATTCTGTTCCATTGATCTGTGTGCCTGTTTTTGTGCCATACCACACTATTTTGATTACTATAACTTTGTAGTATATTTTGAAGTTAAGGATAGTGATGTTTCCAGCTTTATTCTTTTTCTCCGGATTGCTTTGTCTAGTCAAGGTCTTTTCTTGTTCCATATAAATTTTAGGATTCTTTGTTCTGTTTCCGTTAAGAATGTCATCGGGGTCCTGATTGAGATTGTATTGAATCTGTAGATTGTTTTACGTAGTATGGACATTTTAACTATGTTTATCATTCCAATCCGTGAGCATGGAATATCTTTACATCCTCTTTGACTTCTTTCAATAATGTCTTATAGTTTTCAGTGTGTAGGTCTTTCACCTCTGGTTAAATTTACAATTCCTAGATATTTTATTCTTTTTGTTGCAATTGTAAATGGGATTGTATTCTTGACTTCTCTTTCTGCTAGTTTGCGATTAGTGTATAGAAATGCAACTGATTTTTGTAAATTGATTTCGTACTGTGAAACTTGGCTGTAGTTGTTGATTATTTCTAATAGTTTTTTGATGGATTCTTTAGGGTTTTCTGTATATAGACTCATGTTGTCTGCAGATAGTGAGAGTTTCATTTCTTCCTTTCCAATTTGGATTCCTTTTATTTCCTTTTCTGCCTAATTGCTTTGGCCAAAACCTCCAATACTATGGAGAATAGGAGTGGCAAGAATGGGTATCCTTGTATTGTTCCTGTTCTCAGAGCGATGCTTTTAGTTTTTCACCATTGAGTATGATGTTGGCTGTGGGTTTGTCATATACGGCCTCTATTATGTTGAGCTATTTTCCTTCCATACCTATTTCATTGAGAGTTTTTATCATAAACGGATGTTGGATCTTGTCAAATGCTTTCTCTGCATCTGTTGAGAGGATCATACGATTTTTATTCCTCATTTTGTTAGTGTAGTGTATCACACTGATTCATTTTCAGATGTTAAGTCATCCCTACAACCCTGGTGTAAATCCCACTTGATCATGGTGTATGATCCTCTTAGTGTATTCCTGTATTCAGTTTGCCAATATTTTGTTGAGGATTTTTGCATCTGTGTTTATCAAAGATATTGGCCTGTGATTTTCCTTCTTTGTGCTGTCCTTGTCCAGTTTTGGTATCAGGGTAATTTTGGCCTCATAGAGTGAGTTAGAAAGTGTTCTGTCTTCTGCAATTTTTTGGAATAGTTTGAGAAGGACAGGTATTAAATCTTCTTTGAATGTTTTGTGGAATTCTCCAAAGAAGCCATCTGGTCATGGACGTCTGTTTTTTGGGAGGTTTTTGATTACTATGACGATCTCTTTACTTGTGATTGGTCTATTCAGATTCTCTATTTCTTCTTGTTTCAGTTTTGGGAGGTTGTATGAGTCTAAGAATTTATCCATTTCTTCTAGGTTATCCAATTTGTGGGCATAGAGTTTTTCATAGTATTCTCTTTCAATCTTTTGTATTTCTGTGATATTCATTGTAATTTCTCCTCTCTCATTTCTAATTTTATTTGTTTGAACCTTCTCTCTTTTTCACTTCGTGAGTCTGGCTAAGGGTTTGTCAATTTTGTTTATCTTCTCAAAGAACCAGCTCTTAGTTTCACTGATCCTTTCTATTGTGTTTTTAGTCTTTATTTCATTTACTTCTGCTCAAATTTTTATTATTTCCCTTCTTCCACTGACTTTGGGCTTCATTTGTTTTTCTTTTTCTAGTTCTGTTAGGTGTAGTTTAAGATTACTTATTTGAAATTTTTCTTGTTTGTTGAGGTGGGGCTGTGTTGCTATGAATTTCCCTCTTATAACCACTTTTGCTGCATCCCACAAGAGTTGGCATGTTTTATTTTCATTTGTCTCCAGATATTTTTTAATTTCTCCTTTGATTTACTCATCAATCCAATGGTTGTCCAGAAGCATCTTGTTTAGTCTCCATGTATTTGTGACCTTCTCAGCTTTTATCCTGTTGTTGATTTCTAGTTTCATAACATTATGGTCAGAAAAGATGCTTGATATGATTTCAATCTTCTTAAATTTATTGAGGCTTGCCTCGTTTCCCAGCATATGGTCTATCTTTGAGAATGTTCCATGTGCACTTGAGAAGAATGTGTGTTCTGCTGTTTTTTATGGAGTGCTCTCTATATATCTATTAAGTTCATCTGATCAAGTGTTTCATTTAAATCCACTATTTCCTTGTTGACTTTCTATCTAGATGATCTATCCATTGATGTAAGTAGCGTGTTGAGGTCCCCTAATATTATTGTGTTGCTGTTAATTTCTCCCTTTAGGTCTGTTAAGAGTTCCTTTATGCACTTTGGTGCTCCTGTGTTAGGTGCATATATATTTGTAAGTGTCATGTCCTCTTGGTGGAAAATCCCTTTTATTATTATATACTGCCCCTCTTTGTCTTTCATTGACTTTTTTTAAAATTAGGACTTTATATTTTAGAGAAGTTTTAGGTTCACAGCAAAATTGAGAGGAAGATACAGAGATTTCCCACATACCCCCTGCCCCCACACATCCATAGCCTCCTCCATTATCAACATGCCCCATAGGAGTGGTATATTTGTTACAATTAATGGACTTACATTGACACATCATAATCATCCAAAGTCCATAGCTTACATTAGGGTTCACTCTTGGTGTTGTATATTCTATGGGTTTAGACAAATATATAATGACATGTATCCGTCATTATAGTATCATACAGAGTATTTTCACTGGCCTAAAACTCCTCTGCCTGTCCATTCCCCTCCCCCCCACAACCCCTGGCCACTACTAATCTTTTTACTATCTCCACAGTTTTACCTTTTCCAGAATATCATATAGTTGGAATCATACAGTATGTAGCCTTTTCAGATTGGCTTCTTTCTTTTAGTGATATGTATTTAAGGTCCTCTATGTGTCTTAATGGCTTATAGCTCATTTCTTTTCATCACTAAATAATATTCCATTGTCTGAATGGAGCAGTTTATTTTCCATTCCTCTACTGAAGGACATCTTTGTTGCTTCCAAAGTTTTGGAAATTATGAGGAAAGTTGCTATAAACCTTCATGTGCAGGTTTTTTTGTGGACATGTTTTCAACTTATTTGGGTAAATATCAAGGAGTGTGATTGGTGGATTGTAAGAGTATGTTTAATTTTATAAGAAACCACCAAACTGTATTCCAAAGTGGTTGTACCATCTTGTATTCCCAGCAGTAATGAATGGAAGTTCCTTCCTGTCGCTTCACATCCTCACCAGGATTTGGTGTGTCAATGTTCTGGGTTTGGGCCATCTAATAGGTGTGTAGTTGTACCTCTTTGTTGCTTTAATTTGCATTTCCCTGATGACATATGATGTGAAGCACCTTTTCATATGCTTATATGCCATCTGTATATCTTCTCTGGTGAAATGTCTGTTAAGGCCTTTGGCTCGTTTTTAAAATCAGGTTATTTGTTTTCTTATTGTTGAGTTGGAGTCAAAATTATTGTCAAAGCCCCACTGAGAGTGAGTTTGGGGAGGTGGGGGTGTAGGGTGTCTAAGACTATCTGGCTCACCATCCGGCATCATCCCTCGCTTTGTGTCTGGGCACTGCCACTCCCAAGCCCCATCTTGCTGAGGTCCACAGAGAGGTGCAGAGGCTGGATGCTCATGGAAGGGTTGACCTCTCTCACTGTCTTTTTTATCTTGAAGTCTGCTTTGTCTGATATAAGTATAGCAACACCTGCTTTCTTTTATTTGCCTTTCATTTGGAGTATCGTCTTCCAGCCCTTTACTCTGAGCCTGTGTTTGTCTTTAGAGCTGAGATGTGTTTCCTGGAGGCAACATATTGTTGGATCTTGATTTCTAATCCATCCAGCTACTCTGTGTCTTTTGATTGAAGAATTCAAGAGTGATTATTGATATATGAGAGCTTAGTACTGCCATTTTATCTCTTGTTTTCTGGTTGTTCTATGTTTCTGTTGTTTCTCTTCCTTTGTATTTCTGACTGCAATTTCATTTTGGTGGTTTTCTTTGGAGGTTTTCTCTTTTTTTTATGAATTGTGGCTTTGCTCTGATTTTTTGTTTGTGCTTACCATGAGGTTTGTATAAAAGGTCTCATAAATGAGATAGTCCATTTTCTGATAGCCTCTTATCTCCATTGACCTAAGCATAATCCCTATCTTCTTCCCCTTCTGAGTTATTGTTGTCACAAACTATTCTATTTTGTGTTGTGAGTTTGTGACTAAGTTGAAGTGTTTATAGTTACTTTTGATGCTTTTCTTCACTTTACCTTTTAAGTTATAATTAAGTACTTACTATCCTGTTCTGAAAGAGAGCTACAGTTTCCTGATTTTGTCTGTCTATTTATCTCCCCATTCAAAGTTTGTAGACCTTTGCCTTTTTGTTTCAGGTATGAGGGCATCTTTAATCATTTCTTGTAAGGCAAGTCTAGTGGGGATGAACTCCCTCAGCTTTTGTTTATCTGGGAAAGCTTTTATTTCTCCAGCGTATCTGAAGGATAGTTTCACTGGATAGAGTATTCTTGGCTGTAAGTTTTTGTCTTTCAGTATTTTGAACATATCATTCCATTCTCTCTAAGCCTGTAAGGTTTCTGCCAAGAAACCCACTGAAAGCCTGATAAGGGTTCCTTTGTAGGTTATTTTCTTCTGCCTTGTCACCCTTGATATTTTTTCTTTGTTGTTGACTTTTGCCAGTTTTATATTATATGCCTTGGAGAATATCTTTTAGCATTGATGTAAATAGTTCTATTGGCTTCATGTATGTGTAAGTTTAGTTCTTTCCCGAGGTTCGGGAAGTTTTCAGCTATTATTTCTTTGAACAAGCTCTCCACTCCTTTCTCCTTCTCTTCTCCCTCTTGAATACCTATAATCTTTATGTTGCTTTTACTAATTGAGTCAGATATTTCTTGAAGAATTTCTTCATTTTTAAAAAAACCTTAGTTCACTCTCCTCCTCCTGAAGCATTTCTATATTTCTATCCTCTAAATCACTGATTCTTTCCTCCATAATGTCAGCTCTATTTTTAAAGGATTCTATTTTTTAAAGATTATTTTTTATCCCATTAACTGTTTTCTTCATATCCAGAATTTCTCCTTGGTTTTTGTGTTTATACTTTCCATTTCTTTGGTGAAGTATTCTTTCTTCTCATTAATTTTATTGCTGAGCTGATTGAACTATCTTTCTGAGTTTTCCTGTAACTCTTTGAGTTTCTTTATGACAGCTATTTTTAATTCTCTGTCATTTAGATTGTGAATTTCTGTGACTTCAGGTTTGGTTTCTGGACACATCATTTTTCTTCTGCTCTGAATTGTTGCTGTAGTTTCTCATGGTGTTTGATGAACTAATCTTTTGCCCGGGCATTTGTGGAGGTATCAGGTTGCAGATTCCACTTGCTACCATTGGGGAGAAGCAGGAACTGTGTTTCTGATCCCACCTCATCTGATGGAATTTGTGAGGGTACAGTAGGTGCTCCCACCAGCCAGGAAAGCATTCTCACGTAGGCTCAGGGCTGCTGCTGTGCCAAGGCACGTTCTCACTTGTGGGGCCACAGTGGTACTGTGGGCCCTCACGCCAGCTGAGGAAGCATTCATGTGCACGTGTGTATCTGCCACCACCTCTTCTTATAGTCGTACTGGCATCTTTGTTTGGTGGATGGGGCTTCTTCCCAGAGTCTGAGCCTGGGCCACTTGTTGGGACCACAGTGGCAGGGTGGACTCTCCCACCAGCCAGGAAAGTATTTGCTTGTGGACCCAGGGCTGCCGCCACCCCTTCCCACAGTTGAGCTGAGGCACGGTTCCACTTTCAGGACTGCAGCAGTACTAAGGGGACTTGCACTGGCTGGGAAAGCATTCAGGCATTCACACAGGGCTGCCAGGGAAAGGCAGAGGAGTGCTCACCTATCTCCACCACTTCCCAGGGAGCCAGTCCATCCAATTTCAGATATATAGCTGTGTAGTTCTCTCAGACATCCTGTTGTGCTCTGTGGGTATCCTCTGTTCGTCAATGAGTGTCCGTTTAGTTGTAGTTCAAAGGAGGAGAGATAAAGAGAACAATTCACTCTGCTATGTTGCTGATGTCACAACCCTCAATAATTATATTTTTAATGAATACATAGATTCTCTGTTTGCAGTTTCTGAATGTCTAATTCAACCTTCCCCTTCTTCCTAACTCTCTGATTTTTAGCCTCTTGCTTCAAATATTGCCTGTGCCCTACACACACCTAAAGGAGAGCATTTACAGCCCATCAATCTCTAACTCCTGCTTAAATGTACAGTTTCATTTCTCATCTACAGGAACATTTCTTCCCAGGTTAACTGCCCTAAGTATGGCTTGTACTTCCCTACACCCAAATTCTCATTCACCCTATCTTTCTGCCAATATTCCTCACTGTACACATTAAAACCATAATGCAATACTGCTACACACCCACTGGAATGGTTAAAATGAAAAAGAGAGCTGATGCTATGTGCCAACAAGGACGTGGAGCAATTGGAATTCTTGTTCATTGCTGGTGCACATGTAAACTAGCATCATCATTTTGGAAATATTTTTGGCTAAATACAAATTCTCAGGACCCAGAAATTCTACTCCTAATATATATCCAACATTATATACAGGCCAGGTATATGAATGCTCAAGCAAATATAAGAAAAGTGCCTCACACTGTAAGCAACCCAATTGTCCATCACCTGTAGGTTTGATAAGGTGTGGTTTATTCACACAATGGATTACTACACAGCAATGAGAATGAGTCATTGCTCTACAAAACAATGAGGATGGGCCTCAGTGTTGAGTGAAAGAAACCAGACAGAAGACAAAAGAGTACATATGCTATGATTTAATTTACATAAAGTCCAAAATCAGGTAAAACTAATCTATAGTGATAGAAGTGAGTATTATTGTGGGCCTGGTAACTGGGAGGGGGAATTAGGGAGCCCTGTGTGGTTCTGGTAAATGTTCCATTTCTTGATCTGGGCTGTGGTTACATGGCTCACTTTTTGAAGACTCATCAAACTATGCACTTATGGTTTGTGTTAGACCCGAATAAAATTAAACATAAAATCCCCACAGCTCTTGGCCTACTCCTTCACATAGGGGAAGTTCTCTTAAATGGTGGGTGATCAATGAACTGATGGCATCTTCCTGCCCTTTAAGTGCCTACATATCTTTAGGTGTAAGGCTCAAGGGTTTTGAAATATACTGAGACCATCAACATGTTAGTTTGTTCTTAATGTCTCTACATTTAAAGAACTGAAAGTGCGATCTGTGGAGACCAGAGCGTTTAATCTGGGCTCCGTGGACCTCTGGGGCAGCTCGAGTATCTACTTGACTCTGCTGTCCTCAGCTATGATGGAAGCTATTTGAGAACAGACTCCCTCTCCCAGAGTTTGTTTCCTTGGTTTTCAACAATGTTCTTTTCTACTCATCTGCTTCCTCAGAGCAGTACTACTTCAAGCATGATCCACAAACCAGCAGCAGGTAGTGTCATAAAAGTGCATATCAATGAACTTCACCCTAGAACAAATGAGTCAGAATCTCAGTGGCAGGGCCCAGGAGTCTGGATTTTAATAAGATCCCCAGGTATATGAAGCATGTCTTTAGTTTCCTATATTCTGATGCTTTGACCTCTGGGGTCTTGCTCCTCCCAGGGTTAGCCGGTTCCTAGAGATAGTAAACAACTTGCCCCCAAGCACACTTTTCAATTACAAACCAACCAATCCAGAGCCCCTACCCCACTGCTTTCTTTATGGGGCTCTCATACTCCAGTCCACTATTCACCTATCCTAATCCCCCCATGGCAGGGGAGGTAGCAGGCAGCTAGAGATAGTACCCTATGCCCCAGATCCCACTGAAATTATTTAAACTAGCAAATCCTAAACATGATTCCTCTGCCTTGCCCATCACTTTCTGTGGAAACCACGGTGAAGGCTCTTGACCACAGCTCCCCCTTCTCCTTCTGCCCCGTGCTTGATGCTGGTGCTTCCCTGTGTGGCCCCATAGCATGGCATGCCCCCTCTTCTTGGTAACTGAGTAATAAACTATCCTTTCAGAGGCAGTCATCTCCCAATCTGTTGGCCTTACCATACCTCAAATTTTCTATGCATGCATCATATTTTTTTTAATATTATTTGGCAACGGGGGATACTTATGAAGCTATTCAACGAAAATTCATTGGGGTGGACTGTGCAAAGCTAGTTGTGCGTTTAACATTTTCCTCTAGCGTTCTCTTGCAATACTCTCACTCTTAGGTCTGGGTCTGTACTTTCTCCTTTTTTTTTTTTTATTAAGGTTATGAAAGTTAGCATTCTTGTGAAATTACAGTTGTACATCATTATTAGTCTTGTTGTAGGTACACCACTTCACCCCTAGTGCCCTCTCCCCACCCCCCTTTCCCCTGGCAACCACCGATCAGTTCTCTTTGTCCATATGTTAACTACCACCTATGAGTGGAGTCATACAGAGTTCGTCTTTCTCTGTCTGGCTTATTTCACTCAACATAATACCCTCAAGGTCTATCCATGTTGTTGTGAATGGGACGACTTTGTCCTTTTTTATGGCTGAGTAGTGTTTCATTGTATATATATACCACATATTCTTTATCCAATCATCAGTTGCTGGGCACTTAGGTTTGTTCCATGACTTGGCTATTGTGAATAATGCTGCGATGAACATAGGGGTGCATGGAACTTTTGGAATTGCTGATTTCAGGTTCTTAGGATAGATACCCAGTAGTGGGATGGCTGGGTCATAAGGTATTTCTATTCTTAACTTTTTGAGGAATCTCCATACTGTTTTCCATAGTGGCTGCACCAGTTTGCATTCCCACCAACAGTGTATGAGGGTTCCCTTTTCTCCACAGCCTCTCCAACATTTGTCACTCTTGGTTTTGGATATTTTTGCCATTCTAACAGGTGTAAGGTGATATCTTAGTGTAGTTTTGATTTGCATTTCCCTGATGATTAGTGATGATGAGCATCTTTTCATGTGTCTATTGGCCATCCGTATATCTTCTTTGGAGAAATGTCTGTTCGTGTCCCCTGCCCGTTTTGTAATTGGGTTGTTTGATTTTTGTCTTGTTGAGTTGTGTGAGTTCTTTGTATATTATGGAGATTAACCCTTTGTCGGATAAATAACTTGTGAATATTTTTTCCCAATTAGTGGGCTGTTTTTTTGTTTCAATCCTGTTTTCGCTTGCCTTGAAGAAGCTCTTTAGTCTGATGAAGTCCCATTTGTTTATTCTTTCTATTGTTTCCCTCATGTGAGGGGTTATGGTGTCCGAAAAGATTCTTTTGAAGCTGATGTCAGAGAGTGTACTGCCGATATTCTCTTCTAGAAGACTTAATGTTTCAGGCCTAATCTTTAGGTCTTTGATCCATTTTGAGTTTATTTTAGTAAATGGTGAAAAAGAATGGTTGATTTTCATTCTTTTACATGTGGCTGTCCAGTTTTCCCAGCACCATTTGTTGAAGAGACTTTCTTTCTTCCATTGTAGGCCCTCAGCTCCTTTGTCAAAGATTAGCTGTCCAATGCATGCACCATATTTTACAACACCAGGAGATTTGTACACACATTAATGTTTGAGAAGCAGTGCTTTAGAAATACTCTTTTACCTTTTGCAAAAGTGCTACTTAGAACACAGTTGAGTCCTGAATTTACATTCCTTCTCCAGAACAGGGAATGAATCCTACCAGAGAAGGAATTATCTTTGACTTAAGACCAGGGCTCTGCATTTTTTTTCAATGTGATGGCAGCAAAACCACAGCTCTCTCACCTCCACTCACCACCCCGCCTTTGACCCTGCCAATGACAGGTGAGGTCTGAGCAGCTTTCTGGACTCATAGAGAAATAAGCACAGACGAGGAGCCCTCTTCAAAGAATTCCCAAGTGAAAATGGCCCATGAGTCTGCTCCATTTTGGAATGGTTGCTCCAGGTTTTTCCCACTCAAGTGGTTATAGTGATGATGTACAAAATTATTGCCAGACACCTGAATTCTCTCTCCCAACCACTGCCTTCTTGATCTATATGGGGATTCCATTCTCCTTATCTCTCCCTGGGGCCTCCTTACCCATTTTTTCTCTTTTCAGAAGTTCTATCTCCGTGGTTCTAAAATGGTTTTAGAGAACAGTTTTTTCTCTGATTACTCTTCTAGCTCAAATTTGTGTTTTACATATTTATCTGATATCTGTCAAAGGAGAAGTTATGAGATTATATATAATATGTCACATATAATTTACATAAACTGACCCATACAGGAGAATTCTTACTTCATTACCTTCTTCCACAACCATCTGTATACATGAACAAGATCATCCCTTCCCTCCTGAGCATGGAGTGCATTCATCTGTCATTTTAAAGAGCTACAAGTAGAAAAGTGGGGGATGAGGGTGGACTTTGACAAGTAGGAGATTTTTCTCAAACGCCTGTCTCAATGTTGGTAGAACCCAGGTGACCATACTCATGATTCCAAACCCAGCACCACAAAAATAATTGTAGGAGTTGCCATCTGTTGAATGCATTCTAAGTGCCAGGTGGCGATCTAAGTGCTTCATGGAAATGTATTATCCAGTTAACTCCATGATACCCCATGAGGTAGTTATCTCTACTTCCAGAGGAGACATCTGAAACTCCAAAATGTTAAGTGCCTTTTGTTTATATACCTTATAAGAAGTACAGTCATTATTCAAACTAGGTCTTTCTGATTCAAATGACACAACTCTTAATGACTACAAGATAGACATAAAATCTGAAGGTGCTTTCAACAGAACAGCTTGGAAATTAGATATGGGATTCTAATGTACCATTACAAATTTTGAAATACAATAGGTATGAATTTTCCCATGATACTCAGAGTGAAAAAACGTAATATTTCTTAATTTTCATAAATCAAATTAAATTCTGGCTCATAGCCCTCACACACCAAAGTCAACTTGGAGTTCAACATTAGTAATAATAGAGGCTTTCACCTATCTTCTACTGGGCTTCCCTGGGTCTGTAAAAATGGAGGAGTCTAGTCCTTAGAGGATCTGGTATCTAACATCCCGAGGGTCTGATACAGACCCTAATATCAGTTTCCCCACATTAAACCCAGCATATATCGGGTTAAAACCAAAACACTCATTCCCTGCTTACTCTCTGGCTTCCTGGCTCCAGAATCCACTATCCTCCATGGAGACAGACACCGTCAAGGACAAGTACCTGGATTATCTCTTCCCGCAAAGAGATACGGGCTGGTGGGAAAGCTGCTGACCAGCAAGGTCACAGGCTTCCTCCTCTCCACAAGTAGTCTCAAGGCCAAACACAGGCTAGTGGGAAAGCTCTGACCAGCAAGGCCACATGCTCCCCCTCCCCTATCTAAAACCCCAAATAAAAACCCTTCCTTTTAGCTTTTCGGGGAGTTTGGGATTTCATCATTAGCTGCCCTCTCGCCTTGCTCAGCGCTGTGCAAAAGTAAAATTCCTACTTTCTTCCACTACACCCAGTGTCAGAGATTGGCTTGCTGTGCAACGGGCGAGCTAACTCACTTCAGGTTCGGTAACAGGTCAATGTTCTTTCACTATCTGTGGTCTTTGTGTCTCCTAGTTGGCTTCACTGGCCTTTACCTTCACCCTGGCTTCCAATGTACCACCAAGCCCTCCTCCCGTGTGGTCTTGCCACCTCTAGGCTGTTGTATCCAAGTGGATTCCAGGTTCTGCTGACTGCATGGCTCTGTCACACTCCTCTCCAGGTCAGATAACTCTTTCTCTTCAACTACACCAGCCACCAACTCCTTCCCCCATCACTGTTCATTGTGTTAATCACCATCAATATTTGCAAATAAAGTCTTTTAGGGTTGACCCTTGAGCTGTCCACTCTCCCCAACATTACAAGCAAAAACAAGGCAGAATACCTGTTACTGCCCTTGGCCAAGGAAGCTGAAAACTAAGAAAAAGAAGAAAATGACTTTCTTATTTTTTTCTCATGAGGACATGAGAGGAGGGGAAATAATGGGGTTAGGAGAGAAACAAAATAACAATCCATTTCTCAATAGTTCTCATTCTTACTTAAGTGGTCGTTAATTGGGGTCAAACTATTAGAGCTGAAAGCAAGACCACCCCTTTTCTAAGTCCCTCTTGAGATCGCCGGTTATATTTTCCCCAGGTTGAAACTTCAGGAGATCAGTAAGTAAATCAACAATGGGCTATTCTTTTCTTTACCTTTCAAGACTTAACTCAAATGTCACGTCTTCCATGAAGACTTCCTTGATTATCATTCTGATCAGAATCATTCTTTCCTTTCTCTGTTCCAAGAGCAATTTCCCTGGTGTCTGCCTTATATTAATTGTATTCTGCATTGGTATTGAATACAAATTTTTGAAAAATATCTGCTACATCTCCTAACTGGATATTTTAGAGTTCAAGGGCATGAAACAGCTTTATCTAGTCCCAACAGAGACTGAGGGAAAAAGTTTTGGCTTAATAGTCTTAACCATTAATTGAGAAGAAAAAAATCCTAAATATGCCCAGAGTTTAGCAAATACCTTCCCCAAACTTTACGAGCAGAATAACTTTTGCTGGCTTCAGAGTACTGACAGTCATTCAGGGTAATTTTCCGGTAAGTTCTCTTACTTAAAAACTTAACTTGGACATCAACCAAGTCTACGCAGTCACATTCTTATACTGCGACACTATCTCAACCGCTCTAGGAGGGGAGTCTGTCCTTAGGAAATGGCACAGAACAGCTCAAATAAGAGGGTGATTACCCCTCCTGCATGTCAGAGGCTGCAAATCCAACCCTGGGGCTGCAAAGTGCATCCTGGGACACCAGCCAGCTTGGAGATGTAATCTGGGGTAGCACAGACACTTGACTGAGCATCAGAAGCTTGGGACGTAATAAGCAATAAGGAGGAATAACTGTGGCGCTTTAGCCCCCTGCTAGTTGGAAATGTCTCATGGATGCGTTAACTTTCCACTCTGTAATGACCGCCTTGGCGCCTGGTCCCTGCACGTCTTTTTCCCACAGCCATGGCCCCTTGGCTGTCACCCATAGGCTCGGCTCGTGTTCTGCGACCATGAATTCTAAGTCATGAAGGATTTAAGGAGTCACGTTTGGTCTTCTCCTCTGCATGGCATAACTCAACTGTCCCTTTGCTCCTTGATATCAAGTTTTTGGAACCTCCTAGTCCACTTCTTATAACCTGGTCTTGATCAATTTTGCCTCTTCTGAATTCCTGAATAGTATTCCAGGCTTCTGGAGATGAACACACTGCTTCTTTTCATGGTTCTATCCCTGAACCCCAAGCTTAAATTTGAGGTCCACTGACTAGCTAGCCCCTGGGACTCTCGCTCCCTCCTCAAACCTCAGCATATGGCCTCCTGCTGACTTCCCAGTTGCTGAGCTCTGTGGGGTGTTAGGAAACTCCTGTACCTCTTGTCATTCCTTGATGCTGCCTGCTGTGTGCTACTGCTTGCCTCGGCCTCAACCTACCTACCGCCACGATGTTCTAGACTCATTCCGGCCTGCATATTCCCCTGGCCTCCTGCTGTTGGGTTCATTTCCAGTTGGCTGCCCCAGCTGTGTATCTTTGCATCCTCCAGGTATCAGCGTCCACTGGTCTGACCAGCTCCACCAGCAGCCAATGCCTGATTTGGACAAATTTCCTTATATTGGTATTTTTCCAAATATGTTCTGCAGAAGCTTGGTTCTGCAGAGTGTTGGTAGACATAACATACACAAAGGGTCTATGGTTAAATATGTTTGGAAGAGAATATGTGAGAGAGTTAAACAAGATTCTTTGTGGAAGGATTTCACAGAGCCTGTAACATGATAACACGCACTAACAATATCTAAGGAGGGAGATAGTGCTTAGCATTCCAAAAACTTGCTTGACCATGTTTTCCTTGGAGTATATTATTGGACTAGCATTCCATGGAACAGACTTTGGGAGATGCTAAATCACATTCTTCAGGTTCCAGCCCCATGTTGACCTTGACCTCTTACATTAATGACATCAGCAAAAGCCCCAGATGCAGCCCCCTTCATGGTGCAGTGGAGCCACACGAGCTAGTTTTGAGTCCAGGTCCCCCTCCTTTCCCTTACCCCTATTCACTCGGTTGACTCTTGAAAGACTGCTTCACTTCTCCGTGTCTCCATTTCTACTTCTTCTTCACAGGGTGATTGGTACATAATTGTGTACAGTATTATTATTACTCAACGATGGCAGTCACTAATATGTTTTTGTTGAGCATTTGCTCTCCGCTTATCACTGTTCTAAACACTTTGCCTGTATCACCTCCTTTAATACAACCAGCATATGGTATAGGCACAATTGTCCACCTCATTTTACAGAGGGGGCCACTGAGGTACAACACAGCTAAATAGCTTACCAAAGTTCACTAGCTGATCATGCTAAAGTGAGATGCAAGCCAAGGGGGATGGGCTGCAGAGACATTGTTCTCAACCCCAACACTATAATTTACTCATTCATTCAACGCTTCCCGTATTCCAGGTCATGCTGTAGGCCCTAGAGACATAGCAATGAGTAAACAGATGTTCTTTCCCTTGTAGATTTTATATTCCAGTGGGAAGAAACAGGCAATAAGTAAATAAGCATAGGTCTTATATTAATAAGTGACTTGGAGAAAAATAAAGCAGAGTATGGGGTATGGGAGTGCTAGTTTTATATAGGGTGGTCAGGGAAGGCCTCCCTGATTTAAGGGGAAGTTTGAGCAGAAGGAAGTGGTGAGTGGAGGCAAGGCTATTCCAGGCAGAGGGCACAGCAAAGGCAAAGACCCTGATGGGGGAGCGGTTTTGAATTTGCTATAAAATAGCAAGAGGACCACTGGGGATGGAGCAGAGCAAGGGAGAGGGAGAGGAGGTAGCGGGATTCAGAAGAGCAGGTCATGTGGGGAGGGGTCATCAACGCTATGAAGGAATAAGTTTTTCCTCTGAGATGGGAAGCTGTTGGAGGGTTTGGGGCTGAGGTGAAATGTTCTGACGCACAGTGTAAAGGCCTCTCCAGCTGCCATTCAGGAGGCAAGGAGAAGCAGGAAGACCAGCTGTGTTGATCCAGGCAGGGGATGATGTCAGCTAGGTGCTAGCAGAATCTCTCTCTGATTCTAGAGAGATTATGAAAAGAGACCCAGCAGGATTTCCTAATGGGTTGGCTGTGGGATACAAGAGAAAGAAAGGAGTCAAGGATAACTCCAAGATTTTCACCTGAACACTTGGAAGGATGGAGTTACCTTTAACTGAAACAGGGCAGACTTGAGGAAGAGCCAGATGGTGAGGGAAACCGCCCGTGTAAGACCCTGCATAGTAATCAGCCCTGCTTCCATTTCAAGCTAGTGTTGTCTGTACGTATAAACCCGTCTGTCATCTCTTGTCAGAAAATAAAAATGAGATAATCCAATATTACCTCCTTTCTCTGAGCTGCCACAGAGCTTCAAACCAAATTCAGGACACTGTTAAACAATGTTGATGTTTCAAAGGGACAAAAAGAATTAAAGACATACATTTTCAAAATTGTAATGAAAAGATATCGATAACAAATACACTTTAGGACGTGCTTTAGTTCTTGAGAAATATGGGCCCCAAAGTGATGCTGCTATCAAAAGTGAGGAGAAAGGAGAAGGGACAGAGATGGCCATTGAAAAGCAGCGTAATTTAATAGCTAAAAAATGCTGATTTAGAAATTCTATGATGTCACCGTTCTCCCTCCTAGGAAACGAGAGACAAGCACTGTGAGTGGCTATGAGGGCTTTTGACACCAGGCTGAGTGTTGTGGAGAGAGAACCACTTCAAATGGCAACGCTCTCTCCTGGCACAATTTGGCCAGGCCATCTCTGGCCTGTGACTCAGATTTTCCATGTGGCTTGGGATGCTTTACACATTGCCCAAGGCCACTCTCTGCAAGATTGCCCCAGGTGACTTGCCTTCCACAGCTCTCTGAGGGAGATGGTTATACATGGAACAATAGAACTTTAAAAGTAGCAACTAGCTACATATTTCCAGAAATATTTCTGTTGTATTTATCTTTATAATTTTTTATTTACTTTGATTGTAGTGATTGGCTTTTTTCCCCAAAGCTTCCTTGTAACTTAATTTCTTTGCCCGTAGATACAACAGCAACAAAAAACAACAAAAGAAAAAATAGATAGATTGGACTACATCAAAATTAGAATGTTTTTCACTGCAAATAACACCATCAAGAAAGAAAAAAGAATACCCACAGAATAGGAGATAATGTTTACAAAGAGACTTGTATCCAGAACATGGAAAGAACACTACAACTCAAGAACAAAAAGACAACCCAACTAAAAATGAGCAAAGGATTTGAATAGACGCTTCTCCAAAAAAGATATAAAAATGGCCAATAAGCACATGAAAAGATGCTCAACATCTTTAGTCATCAGGGAAATGAAAATCAAAACCACAAAGAGATTCTCAATGGAGAAAAACTGAAAGCTATCCCTCTAAGAACAGGAACCAGACAAGGATGCCCACTTTCACCACTCTTATTTAACATAGTATTGGAAGTCCTAACCAGAGAAATCAGGCAAGAAAAAGAAATAAAATGGATCCATACTGGAAATGAAGAAGTGAAACTGTCACTCTTTGCAGACAACATGATTTTATATATAGAAAACCCTAAAGAATCTGCTAAGAAACTTTCAGAAATAATAAATGAATACAGTCAAGTCACAGGATACAAAATCAACATACAAAAATCAGTTGCATTTCTATACATTAACAATGAAGTAGCAGAAAGAGAAATTAAGAATACAATATCATTTAAAATTGCAACAAAAAGAATAAAATACCTAGGAATAAACTTAACCAAAGAGGTGAAAGATCTGTACACCAAAAACTATAAAACGTTGAAAGAAATTGAAGAAGACACAAAGAAACGGAAAGATATTCCGTGCTCTTGGATTGGAAGAATTAACATAATTAAAATGTCCATACTTCCTAAAGCAATCTATAGATTCAACACAATCCAATCAAAATTCCAACAACCTTTTTCACAGAAATAGAAAAAAGAATCCTAAAATTTATATGGAACAACAAAAGACCCCCAATAGCCAAAGGATTCCTGAGAAAAAAGAACAAAGCTGGAGGTATCACACTCCCTGATTTCAAAATATACTACAAAGCCATAGTAACCAAAACAGCATGGTACTGGCACAAAAGCAGACACACAGATCAATGGAACAGAATCGAGAGCCCAGAAATAAAACCACACATTTATGGACAGCTAATATTCAACAAGGGAGCCAAGAGCATACGATCGAGAAAGGAGAATCTCTTCAATAAATGGTGTTGGGAAAACTGGACAGCCACATGCAAAAGAATGAAAGTAGACCATTCCTCACACCATGCACAAAAATCAACTCAAAATGGATTAAAGACTTGAATGTAAGACCCGAAACCATGAAAATTCTAGAAGAAAACATAGACAGTAAGCTCTTCGACATAAGTCTTAGCAGCATACTTTCAAGTACCATGTCTGACCAGGCAAGGGAAACAAAAGGAAAAATGAACAAATGGGACTACATCAAACTAAAAAGTTTCTGCACGGCAAAGAAAACCATCAACAAAACGAAAAGACAACCTAACAATTGGAAGAAGATATTTGCTAACCATATATCAGATAAGGGGTTAATAACAAAGAACTCATACAGCTCAACAACAAAAAAATCAACAACCCAATTAAAAAGTAGGCAAAAGATCTGAAGAGAGATTTCTCCAAAGAAGATATACGGATGGCCAATAGGCATATGAAAAGATGCTCAACTTCATTAGCTATCAGGGAAATGCAAATCAAAACTACAATAAGGCTTCACCTCACTCCGGTCAGAATGGCTATAATTAACAAGACAGGAAACAACACGTTGAAGAGAAGGGAACCCTCGTACACTGCTGGTGGGAGTGCGAACTGGAGCAGCCACTTTGGAAAGCAGTATGGAGTATCCTCAGAAAATTAAGAATAGATCTACCATATGATCCAGCTATCCCACTATTGGGTATTTATCCAAAGAACTTGAAAACACAAATGCATAAAAATACATACACGCCTATGTTCATTGCAACAATAGCCAAGACTTGGAAGCAACCTAGGTGCCCATCAAGGGATGAATGGATAAAGAAGATGTGGTATTTATACACGATGGAATACTACTCAGCCATAAGAAATGATGAAATCTGGCCATTTGTGACAACATGGATGGACCTTGGGGGTATTATGCCAAGTAAAATAAGTCAGAGGGAGAAAGTCAAATACCATATGATCTTGCTCATAAGTAGAAGATAAAAACAAGGACAAAAAAACACATAGCAATGGAGATTGGATTGGTGGTTACCATAGGGGAAGGGGGGAGGGCAAAAGGGTGATTAGACTCACATGTGAGGAGGTGGACTATAATTAGTTTTTGGGTGGTGAACACGATGTAATCTACACAGAATTCAAAATATATTATGATGTACATCTGACAGCTATATAATGTTATAATCCAATGTTACTGCAATAACATTTTTAAAAATTAAAAAAACACACACACAAAGAGATACCTCTTCACATCCACCAGCATGGCTGAAATAAAAGACAGACAATAACAAGTGTTAATGAGGATATAGATATAGTGGAACCCTCATACACTGCTGGTAAAATTGCAAAATGGGGCGTGCTTGGGAAAACGATTTAGTAGTTCTCAAAAACTTGAATATAGAATTATTATATGACCCAGCAATTCCACTTCTAGGTATATACCCAAGAGAAATAAAAACATCCACATGTGAAAACTTGTACACAAATATTCATAGCAATATTATTCATTACAGCCAGTAAATAGAAATCATCCAAATATCCATCCACTGAGAAACGTGATATAACCATACAATGGAATATTTTTAGTTCAACAACAAAAAGGAATAAAGTATTGATACACAAGACAACCTTTAAGGATGAACCTTAAAACATTATGCTAAGTGAAAGAAACAAGTCACCAAAGATTATACATTATATGATTCTATTTACATATAATATCCAGAATAAGAAAACCTATAGAGACGGAAAATAGATTAGTGGTTGCCTAGGGCTGAAGAGGTTGGTGGGAAATGGGTAGTGACTGCTAATGGGTATAGAGCGTCTTTCCGGGGTGATGGAAAAGTACCCCTCCCCCTACACTGTTCCCAGATCGTGCAAATTTTCTTGCCTTTGTTTTGCTGTGATCGTGATAACGGGAATACATAGAATGTAAATTTTACTCTCAGTGTGGGTAACCTTCAGGATCTTGACATCTACTATCATATGTAATCTTTACAATAACCCTTTGTAATAGCTATTATTATCCACATTTTGGAGAGAAATAAAAAACAAGGCTGGAGAGGATTAATAATTTGCACCCAACTGCAATGAAATCTGCTACTGACATGGCCCCTCTTGAAATAAACGTCTCTGTACCCTCACAATTCGGGTTGTGTCTTGGTGTTAGATATAGTGAGACAGTCATACGCCCTGCTGCTCTGTTTCCTGGCAGAGTGAGGTCAGAGCCCAAATGAGAGGCCCTGCGAGCTCAGAGATCTGCTCTGTCTCCTGGCACAGTGAGATCAGAGCACAAGTGAGAGGCCCCACGAGCTCCGGGATCTGCTCTGTCTCCTGGCAGAGTGAGGTCAGAGCCCCAGTGAGAGGCCTTGCAGCTCAGGGATCTGTCCTGTGTCTTGATCAGTCACGTCTTTGACATTGGGATTTATTTCATTTTAGCATAAACCCCAGGAGACAGATGATTTCTACAAATTCATAAGTGCTTGGCCTTTAATAAGTTATAAGCTTGGTTCTGAGGATTACCTCTCCTCCTAGGCAAAGACTCCAACCCTGAGCTGTCAAAGTGGTTTAGTTTTTCCGAGACAACATCAACATGGTGAACCCCAAGCACGGGCCTGGGCATAGTGGAGACCACTGTGATCTTTTCTTCAACTCCGAACCCAGGGGCAGGGAGTCAGAGATTCAAACAACAAAGCAAGTTTGGCTTGAACACTCCAGTGGGCACGCTAGTTCTGTCTCTGCCACTGTCAGCGAGGAAAGAGAGGCGCTGCTCACCCCTCGTACGACTTAGTAACACTATAACCCCGAATTCCAAGAAATAACACTCCTCCCATTTCAAAGAGAAAAAGACAATGATCTCCTTTTCCTGCTTTCATTTGTTTGCCTAAGTTTGTATGTGAAGGCTATGAAGGCTTCAAGTTCCATGTTCCATCTCCACGATCCCTCAACAGGCCTTAGACCACGAGGCGTGAGCTTCCTCTTTCTATTTCCTCTCGTGGCGTTGGGCCCTGCAGACTGCGTGCTCAGGCAGAACAGCATGGTGTAGCCGGCTCTTTGGTTTCCTGCCTACGTCTGGAACGCTGTCCATTCTTCGTTGGGTTGGTACAGAGCAAGCTCTACTTTTTGCCTCACCCTCTTTCTCCACCTTCTACAGTTGGTCGTCTCAATACTTTTGTCATCTTAGGAACGAGAGTTACAGATGTAAGAACTCTATAATTCCATATACGCCAAGCCTACGTATCACCTGTACTATTTAATAATTTTCCTCAATTTCTTTTTATATACATAAAGATGTTTTTTAAAGGAAACTAATGGATAGTGTAGAAAAAAATGTGCAAAAAGCAGAAAGAGTCAGGACCCCAGAGAAAATAGAGTACTGGCAAAAAGTACAGTAGAGAGTCTCACAGATTGCAAGGCTCTGGCTTTTGAACCTGAGAGGAAGGAAAGCTTGGCTTTTAGCATTGGTTCTCTGTGCTTCTCCCTCCCAGCACGGAATGCATCAAAGCTTAGGGGAAACCATTTTGCTTGGTCTCTTTTCAAAGATAGGTAGTTTGACTGATGTTTTCCAGGTCGAACAAAACCTCTCCACAGCCTGCTAACGTTCCAATTTAGTTTCCAAAAGCATTTCATTAGTAAGATAAAGGAGAACCATTAAGTGCAAGGCTCCTGTTATGTTGTTTAATCCATCGAACAGTTTTATGAAGCAAATGTGATTATTGTCTTTCATAAAAAAAGAAATTGGCAAGAGACCGAAAAGACAAGCCACAGACTGGGAGAAAATATTTGCAAAAAACGTATCTCAGGGGCCGGCCCCATGGCATAGTGGTTAAGTTCATGTGCTCTGCTTCAGCAGCCCAGGTTTCGTAGATTCAGATCCCAGGTACAGACCTACATACTGCTCATCAAGCCATGCTGTGGCGGCATTCCACATACACAACAGAAGAAGATTGGCACAGATGTTAGCTCAGCAATAATCTTCCTCACCAAAAAAAAAAAAAAAAGAAATTCTGATACAGAATTGTTATCCAAAATATATGAAGAACTCTTAAAACTCAATAATAAGAAAAACAATCCAATTTAAAAAATGGGCCAAAGACCTTATCATCAGCAAAAAAGATATACAGATGGCAAATAAGCATTTGAGAAAATGGGCCACATCATATCATTAAGAAAATGCAAATTAAGACAACAATGAGATACCACTACACATTTATTCAGATAGTCAATGTCCAAAACACTGACAACATCAAAAGCTGGTGAGGATGCAGAGGACCAGAAACTCTCATTCATTGCTGGTAGGAATGCAAAACAGTACAGCCACTTTAGAAGACAGTTGGTGGTTTCTTATAAAACTAAAAATACTCTTACCATATGTTCCAGAAATTGAGCTCCTTGGTATTTTCCCAAAGGAGTTGAAACTTTATGTTCACACAAACACTTGCACACAGATGTTTATAGCAGCTTTATGGATAATTAACAAAACCTGTGAGCAGCCAAGATGTCCTTCAGTAGGCCAGAGGATAAAGTGTGGTACATCCAGACAGTGGAATACTACTCAGCACTAAAAGGAAATGGGCTATTAAGCCATGAAAAGACATAGAGGAACCTTAAATGCATAGCACTAAGGGAAAGAAGTCAATCAGACAAGGCTACATACTGTATATAATTCCAACTATATGATGTTCTGGAAAAGGCAAAACTATGGAAACAATAAAAGCTCAGTGGCTGCCAGGGGTTAGGAGGGAAGGAGAGATGAATAGGCAGAGAATAGAAAAATTTTAGGGCAGTGAAACTACATATTATAATGATGGATACATGTCGTTACACATTCATCCAAACCCACACAATGTACAGCCCCAAAAGTGAACCACAGTGTAATTGATGGCCTGTGGGTGACAATGATCTGTCAATATGGGTTCATCTAGTGCACCACTCTAGTGTAGGATCTTGATAAGTGGAGGCTGTGCATGAGTGGGGGCAGGGGTTATATGGGAAATGTTAGTGCCTTCTGCTCAATTTTGCTGTGAACCTAAAACTGCTCTAAAAAATATAATCTGTTTAAAAAAAAGAAAGGAAGGAAGGAAAGAAGGAAGGAAGCAATGAACTTAGGATCCCAGAAAATAAATAGTGACTAGGCTAGGCAGTGATGCGTTGTAACTGGCTTGTACCAGTTGGTGAAAGTTGAGCGTGCACATCTCCTCCCAAGTCCACATTCAGTGATGTCGAGTTATTAGGTCAGAATCAGCCATCATTACAGTATTTACACTACGGAAATTAGCAAATGCTACAAACTAGGTTTTTAGTTTGTTTTGTTTTGTTTCTTGAGAGTCTTTTGTTAAACATTTTATACCACTGAGAAGAGGATTAAAAGCGAGTCTTTCAGACACAGTACTCAGTGCCTCCTTTGAGGCCAACCCAGAGCCTTTAACAGACCAGGACTCTACCTAACAGTTTTGTCATCCAGCTAGTATTTTACCATCTCTCCAAAATGACTTCTCTGGATACTTAGTAACTTTATACTATGGCGCTGCTCCCAACTTTGGTTGGCTTTGCACTCCCTTCACAATTTACGCCAAGTCCACATACCACCTGCACTACTAGGTGTTTAATAGTTTTCTTTAAATTGCCTTGGCTCTTTTTTTACATACATAAAGATGTTTTTAAAAGGAAACTAATGGATAAATCAGGAAAAAAGTGCAAAAAGTTAGAAGGGGCCATGACCCCAGAGAAAATACATTCACTCTGAGTTAGAGGACAAAGCTAGGAGTGGCCAGAATATGGAGAGAGAAGTGGGTCTGACATTCATCAGTTCAAGGGGCTCAGAAAAACAGCTAAGGGAAGAGGGTGGGACAGGCTGAGGGACAGCCAGCCTGGAAAGAAAGGAGGAAAATATTGGGCCAGTTGGGTGTGCAATCTTGAGATAAGAAATCTGAGCATATTATGCAGATCAGTGAAGCTACTTTGAGGATGAAGCAGTGGCGACTGAGGGAAGGACGGAGCCTGGGGGTGAAAGGGTTACTGAGCAATTAGAGAAGCTACAAAGGAAACTGATCTAGTGGCTGAGATAATGTGGGGTGGTCATTTAAGAGAGATGGATCTGCAGGGGAGGACATGGCGAGGTGAAGGCTCAGGAGGGGTTACTTGGAAAGCGAAGAGTAGGAAAGCTAAAGGCAGAGCCGAGCTGACAGATGGGAGAGAGGCTGCAAAGGAGCCCCAGTGGGTGGGCTGTGGTATCAGAAGGAGCACAGAAGAGCAGATGGTGGAGAAGAGTGGGCAGTGAACATGTCAACCATCACATAAGGATGAGAACATTGCCCTTCTGAGCCTTGATAGTGAACACACAGTGTCAGTTGCTATCCAGTGAGTGACAGCCGTGAGCAGCCCATGTGCCCCCTAAAATCACCCCACGTGTAATAATGGTACACACGTCACACACCATGCTCTGGGGAACATTCCTTCATAGGCCCCAACTTGGTAATTCTAGCCAACAAGGAAATGAAGTCCATTTGCTTGGCCTCTCCTAGGGGAACCTTGTTGGTGTCTAGTCATCCCTGAATTCCTTAGTTTTCTAAATGTTCAAATGTGTTTTACGGTCGACTACAGAATTCGGCCAAGGATCTGTAGCAAGGTTAACCTCTTGAAAATTCCTGGGTCTTTGCTGTCCCCCTAAATTGAGATCATCTAAATTTTGCTGATTGATATTCTAGTTCTCAACACACACACACCACTGAGAAGGGAATACATAGGAAGGAATTAGTCTCAGAATTGGACTTCAAAACAGTAAAGAAGAGAGAGGCAAAGTAAAAAGGAAGGGAGCAGAGAAAAAGAACCACCAACATAGATCAGACCATAGTCCCAGGTGGTCTGTCTGCAGTTGACTCAGTTATTATTATAAATGTGGCAGTTACAATTGATGGAGCCCCCGTTATATACCAGTTCCTCTGCGCCCTATTTTTCCAGTCTGAATAACCCTGAAAACTATATACTATCCTTATTTTAAAGATGAGACAATTGAAGTTCAAAGAGGTGAATTAAGGCTTCACTCTTAGTAAGTCGCAGATTTGAGTTTCAAGTACAGGCATACCAGCCTGCCTCTTCTTTTCCGATTTTTTTTCCTGGAAAAATCTTATGTCTTGAAAAAATACACACAAAAAATCTCCCAATAGCTTTCTAATTTTTTGAAGCCATCTACTCTCAGAACAGTTTAGGAAGTGTAGTGGACACTGTTGGTTACTACCTAGCATCCATTCTCCCTTCTTCCTTCCCGAGAAAATGTCAGTTGCACTTAGGTCCGGCTCCCGCATACCATGGGTCTCAGGAGACTCTGACGCCACCTTCAGTTCCAGGAGGTGGTCTGACTGGGCTAAAGGTAAACTCACCTTCCTTGCCAGTGACTCATGAAGGACTGAGCATGTGTCCTAATTCTGGACAAGGAGACGTAATGAGCGGCATGGTAGAGGCTTTTGGAAAACTTCTCTTTGTTCTGAAGAGAGGCCCAGGAAGTCACTTTCTCTCCCAAAGGACTTGAGCAAGCGACGTGTAAGCTTGATTGTTGCTGGCAACTGTCCTAAAGCTACAAAGGGAACCAGTCTTAGGATGAAGCCCAACCCGTGGAGAGCAGAGGAACAGGAGCGAAGCACGTGGGTCTTTGAAATCAGCACCAGCCCACTGGTCAAGCCGCACCGAAGGCCAGCCAACACCTGAACCTCCCCTTTGTGGGCTAGGAAATTGTGTTTATTAAACACGAATCTACTTAATAACTTCTTTAAGCACTTTGAGTTTGCTTTTCTGTTGTTTATAGCCCAAAACACCCTAATTGGATATTGACAATAATACAGCCAATATGGTAGGCCCATGGTGAAAAAGGAGGCAGAAGTTTGGAAGAAATAAAGTTGGAATAAAGTTGAAAATCTAGCTGCTGGGGCTAAGAGACTCTCCAGACGGAGGAGGGAATCTCCCTGGGGTAAATAACAGTATCTTTGGCAACAACTGTTCTTCATTAACTTAAATCAGTGGTTCTGGAAGTGTTGATCTGGAACCAGCAGCTTCAGTAACACCTGGGAACTTGTTAGAAATGCAAATTCCTGGGTTTCACCCCAGCCCTACTGAATCAGGAACTGGGGATGGTAGACCAGCCATCCGTGTTTTAACAAGCCCTCCAGGGCTTTTTGATGCTCGTGTGAGAACCACTCCCTAAGGGTACCTAAGGGTGAATTTGTCTGAATAGTTCTCAGTATCAATGATTAGCACTTGATTTGAAGTGGAATTTAGAACATGCCATCTTTATCTCAGACTTTGAATGTGGGGTCACAGATCCTCCTGCTTTCAGGGTCTTGAATCACTGAGCAGCACTTCTGGCAACACGAATCCTATGCACGCTGACCTGAAGCCAACTTTGGATTGATTAGAACTCCCTTTACTGCTGTTAAGAAACCAGACTTTAAAAAGCATTGCTCCACCCTGCAGAGTAAATACAAACAATTTTACTTGGTACCAGAGGCACATAGAGAAGTGTGGCATTTTCTAACTCTGCCACTTTTTGGAGCATTTTGAGCACAGTTCTGGGCCGGCTAAGGCTAGATTTTTAATTAATGTATTTTTTTCTTACTAAGTAATTTTACAGTTTGAAAAACTTTTCTTCAACGTGCTATTGGGAGGTTTAATGCTCTCTGCTCCATGATATTTCTGTAGAGCAACCTGCTCAGAGACAATTATTTTAGCGGTGTTCTGGGAGTAATGAGTATTAGTAACACAGTGTGAGTGTTAACGGGAAAGTGTCTTTCACCCAGGGAATCTAACATGTGGTTCATGTCTCGATAATTAACCCATCACCCTTGAAAAAAGCAGGTAATTAGAAGCAAAGGCAATTAACTTCTTCCAGGTGATTTCCCTTGTATCTCCACTTCCATCCTAGAAAGGGAATTCCAGAAGGATTTGAAGGAAACAAGAGGACAGAAGCAGACATACTGTATCAGGAGTGATAATCAGTGAGGCCGCCGTGCCAGGGTTAGGGATGCTGAGAATGTGGGGAGGCTCTCTCTCTATGACTGTGTCCTGTCCCTTTAACACCTCAGAATCATCAAGGGCCATGGCTTCCAGGTCAGGGTCTAGAACTAGACAGACCCCCTACTTCAGCATCTATCAAATGGTGATAATTATGCCCTACTCAGAGGCCATTATTAGGATTAAATGCAATAACTGTAAGAGGAAAAGATTTATAAACTTATTGGGGTAGACTCATATAAGAGATTATGATTCTTCTTGGTAATCACCACTCTGATGGCTTCTTTTTGGTAGTTTCTGTTTCTTCCATCCAGAGCACAAGAGGTGTATGGCATGTCTCTCTGTACAGAAAAGATGAAGATAATGAAAGAAATTGAAAGCCTGTTATGTAGTTTCAGGTCTAAATAGAGTCACGTTAAGTTCCTAACAATTGCAATTCCAAGTGAAGAGAGAAGTATGCTCAGGGTACATCTAAACAGTCTCATGCAGGCAAGTGTAAAGGTATAAGGGAATGATTTCCAGAGGGTATAAAAATGAGCAAAGAATTGGGCAATTTCTACAGTTAGCAAAGTGAACGAGGGGACGGAGAAATGCATTCTTGCAGAGCAAACAGCATGTATGAAGGAATGTGTGCAGGAGCTGGAAAGCATAGCTCACTTGGGGAAATTCAGAGTTCAGTGTGGTTGGAATATAGAATGTATTGGTTGGGAGTTGTATTGGTTGAGGAGTTGAGGTGGGGAATGTCAAAAGGTAAGCTTAGATGTGGAGATAGAGCCTGTTTGGAATAGCCTAGTCTGTACCCAATTTTAAGGGTCCATGACACACTCACACAAACACACACATGCACAAACACACATACACACAAAACCATAAGGAGTGAATATAAACCAGAGGCAATGCCAGAAGTAACCAGATTAGATTTTGCCTCATTATCTATTTTGACTTGGCTTGTCATAAAACTAAATCTCTCTTGAATGGAAATCCTTAGTTCTTGGGTTCATTGGGTCTGTTCAGGACCAATTTAAATACCCCCTCCACCAACTCCTATCCTACCCATCCCCACCTTGACTCAATGCATGGTTAGAACAAATTTGGGATGTTATCTCTATGGGAATAAGGAGCCACTGAAGAATTTTGCCTCCAATTTGCATATTTCATCCCTCAGGAAGTTTTGTGTAAAAAGAATTGAAGGAGTTGGAGACAAGACGCAGGTATATAAATTAGGAGGTAATTTCAGTCCTGCAGAGAATAACTCCCATGTTTCTCACTTAGATAACTGGGTAGGTAGTGGTCCCACCAGTTACTGAAACAGGTAATATTGCAGACTGAGCAGCCCAAGGGGTGGGAGGTAAGTGGTAAAAATGAATTGTTTTAGAAGTATTATTTCTGAGGTGCCCAGAGGATATCCAAATGGAGCTGTCAGCTTAAAGATTGGGATGGAGTTAGAGACTTGGAAGTCCTCAGTGATAGCAAACCACAGATCCATAAAGCTCAAAGAACACCAAGCAGGATAAATGCCAAAAAGCTACACCTAGGCATATCATTTTCAAGCTATAGAAAATCAAAATAAAGAAAAACTCCTGAAAGAAGCCAGGGGAAAAAACACCTTATTATAGAGGAGTAAAGACAAGAATTATAGCTGACTTCTCCTCAGAAACCATGTAAGCAAGAAGAGAGTAGAGTGAAATATTTAGGGTTGAGAGAAAAAAAACACCAACCTAGAATTCTGTACTCTGTAAATTTATCCTTCAAAAATGGAGAAATAGACTTTCTCAAAAAGACATTGAATTTGTTGCCTTGCAAGAAATGTTGAAAGAAGTTCTTCAGAGAGGAAAAATGATATAGGTCAGAAACTTGGATCTACATAAAGACAGGAAGAGCATCAGAGAATGAATAAACGAAGGTAAAATAAAACATTTTATTTTTCTTATTTTTAATTGACCTAACAGATAACATTTTGTTTAACATAATAATAGCAACAGTGTACTGTATCTATGCATATATATTATATCTGTATAGGTTTATTTATGCTTATGTTTAAGTGAAATGAACGACAGCAATAATAGAAGGTACAGGAGGGAAGACTCAGGAATATTTTGTTATTATAAGGTACTTGCCCTACCCATGAAGTTGTATGGTATTATTTAAAAGAAATGAAGAGCAACAGAAATGGTAAATATCTGAATAAACGTAATGGACTATCCCCTTAAATCCTTTAAAATATACTCGATGACTGAAACTAAAAAGTATAACATTGCCTGATGGGTTTTCAGTGTTTGTGGATGTAATGCATAAGACAACTAACTACAAGATAAATGGAAGAGAATGATGAGACCTAAATGGCGATAAGTTTACTATATCCCGTTTGAAATGGCAAAATATGTATTTTTAAGTAGACTGTGAAAAAACATATATGAATACTAAAGTCACTATAGCAATGACTATAAAAATTATACCAAGAGAAATAGTAAAACGAAACAGTGTATGTGGGCCAGCCTGGTGGTGTAGTGGTAATGCTCCGCTTTGGTGGCCCAGGGTTTCGTGGGTTCAGATCCCAGACACAGACCTAGCAGTGCTGGTCAAGCCATGCTGTGGCAGCATCCCACGTAAAATAGAGGAAGATTGGTACAGGCGTTAGCTCAGGGCCAATCTTCCTCAAATACACACACAAAAAAAACAGCGCATGAATTAAAATGGAATATACAAAAAAATTCAAGTAACCCAAAATATAGCAGGAAAGGGGAACAGAGGAATGAAAAAAAGGGAACAGAATTCATAATTAAATGGCAGACTAAAATCCAAACATACCAATGTTCTCTTTAAATATAAATGCATAAAACACAGTGATTCAAAGGCCGAGACTATCAAAATAGACTAAACACGTGATCCAACTTTATACTGTCTCAAGGCACTCAATATAAAGATAATGATACAGGCAGGTGAAAAGCAAACGTATGTTAAAAGCAAATAGTTTCTTTTGTTTACTGTTTGTGTGGGTAACTCGGGACAAAGTACTTAAACTCACAGTAGCAGCGCCACTTCAGAATCATGAGAATTGACGCCTTTTCAGAGTATGTACTACATTAAATAAAATTAGTTCAGCCATGAGAACCGTTAAAACCCCAATATAGCTTTGGTTTGAGCAGGGTAGAAATCAGGAAATAGGCTGCTCAGAGCTGGATCCTTCTCTAGTCACTGCCTCCTTAATTCTTGCTGCTCCACCATTCATGGCTTCCATTCTCAAGATCACCTCATGGTTCAAGATGACTGCTGGAGCAGATCATTAAACATCCATTCCAGCCAACAGGAAGAAGGAAGCTGGAAAGACAGCCGGGAATCCCTGAAGGGCCCTCCCCAGAAGTTGTACACACCGCTTCCACTCTATGCCATTAGCTGAAACTTAGTCACATGGCCACATCTAACTGCGAGGGAGCCTGGGAAGTATGATCATTATCCCAGATGCCCATGTTTCCAGGTAAATAGTCAAGGAAGAAGAGATAAGGGATATGGGTACAATCAGCGGTACTGGCCACATACACGATAGAAGCGCCTCAAGATGTTATCAGAACAGTTTGTGTCCCTTTCAAAATCTGCAGTTCCTTCTGCCAAAAAAAAGGGTAGTCTTCCCTGTGGGACCAAATGAGAACCTCTACTTTCAACATGAAATCCCATCCTGGACTAAGTTGCTGTGCACAGATGATGTCTGTTAATCCACGAGTCTAAAGTCCGGCATTTTTTCCCCAAAGAATGAGGCCTCCACTCTCCCCCAGATCCATCCCCACCCAGTCTCTTAGTCTCTCCCCCTCCCAGGGACACATCAGCTCAGACATAATTCTCATCTAAAAAGACGGTATCCACCCGGATGCAGTTCAAAATGGCGCAAGTCAGGGATCCTCAACAGTTTGTGAAGCTGAAGGGGCCTGCCCGGCTGCATGATCCTGTCCTAACTTCTCCCGCCTCTTTTTCCTCTCTTTCCCTCATAACCCTCATCCAATCCACCAACAATTCTTTTTGAGCGAACCTTCAAAATAAATCCCGAATTCTACCACTTCCCACCATCTCTAGTCTATAGCTCAGTCCAAGCGATCTGGACTCTTTTCACACATCTTTCTTCTTCACCTCTAAAGTAGGACTTAACCCTCTAGGAGGTCTAGACCAGAGATTGGCAAACTTTTTCTCTAAAGGGCCAGATAGTCAAGATTTAGACTTTACAAACTACTGGGCTCTGCCATTGTAGCACAAAAGCAGTTAGAGACAACCTGTTATCAAACGGTCACGCTGTGTTCCAATAAAACTTTATTTGCAAAACCAGCAGCGGGCGGCCTCTGCCCCACAGGCTGTGGTTCATCAAACCCTGGCCTAGACTCGTACTGTGGGAAGTGCTTGCAGCATGTTTCACAGCCCTTAAAACATAATTTTCCATCTTCATCTTTACTCATTACACACAAAATCACTTTTTTAGCTCATAATTCTATATTTTTTTACATATTTTAAAATATGTCCATATGTGTTCTTTCATTGGTCATGGAGGTGGAAACACATTGCAGTGACTTTTTATACAGCTGCAGTGTAGTCATTCTAAACACCTGAAATCAGTATTTCTTCGTGTCTGACCTTTCTAGTAATGATCTATGTGACAGAATTGCTCCACAGACACCCATTTCACCCCTATAGGAAACTAAACACTCTAATTAATGAAGCCTCTAATTAAACATTTTCCTTCACCCTGAACTTCAGCTAAGAATATAAGGATGGCCAAATTGCGAAGGCATCAAGCTTGCATCCTCTTTGTGTTGGAGAGTGTAGAAGCACTCAGAATGCAGTTTGTTCCCAGAAGTCTTCCGGATGGAAAGGAGTCATCCACACTATGACGTAGGAGGTTTGGAAGACGTATTTATGGAGGAAAGGAGGAATGAGCTCGAGATAAGGCAGAAGTACAAACCAATGGGCCACAGGCTAAATCCAATCCAGAGACATATTGCTTGGCATTTCATGGTAGTTTTAAACAATTTGAGCCACCACTAGAAAGATCAGAACATTTTCCATTAAAAAATTCAGTATGATGTTGAATAAGAGCAGTGAGAGTGGGCATCCTTGTCTTGTTCCTGCTCTGAGAGGAATACCTTGCAGTTTCTCACCATTGAGTATGATGTTGGCTGTGGGTTTGCCATATAAGGCCTTTATTATTTACCCAGCTAGTCCACTACTGTTCATTTATCCAAAAAACGTGAAATGACTAATTCAAAAAGATCTATGCGCCCCTATGTCCATCGTGGCATTAGTCACAATAGTGAAGATGTGGAAGCAACTCAAGTTCCCATCCACTGATGAATGCATAAAGAAGATGTGATATATATATACATATACAATGGAATACTACTCAGGCGTAAAAAAGGACAAGATTGTCCAATTTGCAACAACATGGATGGACCTTGAGGATATTATGTTAAGTGAAATAAGTCAGACAGAGAAAGACAAACACCACATGACTTCACTCATATGTGGAAGATAAACAAACAAACAAACACATAGAGAAGGAGAACAGATTGATGGTTACCAGAAGAGAAGGGAGTTGGGGGAGGGCAAAAGGGGCAAAGGGGTTTATATGTATGGTGATGGATAAACCTGACTATTGGTGGTGAACACAATGCTGTCTATACAGAAGCTGAAATATAATAATCTACACCTGAATATTACACAATGTTATAAGGCAATATGACCTCAATAAAATAATTTTTTTAAAAATTTTTAAAAATTTCAGATTTCCATATTATCTTTTAAAAAAATAGGTATTTCTGACAACACAGGAACCAAATTATTTCAGGGCAATAACAGGCTAGAGTTAAATAGTGACCAATTACTTTTAGATAGAAGTATTCCCTAGTTCTCTACAATCTCCACTACTCCCTATTGTATGCCCAATATTGAAGCAAAGCGCCCATTGCCAATTATTATTGTCTTCATTCTATCATTTTTTAATAGTAAAAACATATTTTGCCTTTTTCCAATCAAAAGCAAGAAAATGAAGGATTGAGAAAGCCATGTAATTTAAGCAAAAATGGGATCAAGAACTCATTGCTGCTGCCTGTCTGTTCACTGTAGGCATTTGAGTTTTCCTCCATGCGGGAGAAAGAGCCTCGCCAGGAAGCTGGAGTCGAGTTCCAGCCTTAGTTCCAGTCTTAGTTCTAATTTAGTGCCAGGGGACTTCTGAGCAAAGTATACACCCCATCTTGACCTCAATTTATTCCCCTATAAAATAATAGTTTTTGTATAAGTTAGGGTGTTTTGATCGTAGGAAAAAATGTAATTAATTGGAGGATATCAGATGTCATGGAATTTACTTGAAAGCTGAAGAGCCAGGTTTAAGAACTGATAAGGAACCAAGGCATTGGGCAGCAGCTTGCAGGAGCAACTGCAGAAATAGACCTACAATAGAGCAAGATAGGGCAAGAGTGCTGGCGCGGATGGATCCCAACCACCTCGTACACTTTTGCGCCCCTTGTTCACTATGTGGAGCGTCAGCATGGGATCGGCTGTGCTCGGGGTACGCAGCCTTTTTACTGGTTGCACACGCCAGAAGGCAGATAGATCTGGGGAGAGGAGGCCCAGAGACCCCTTTTATCTTCCACAGCAGAACAGACATCTGGGTTTATAGTCCTGTCCAGACTGCACATAGTGGGGGAGCGGTAACTCCTCAAAAGGAAACGGGGCTGTTATTGGGAAAGGATAATGTATGTTGCCCAGGCCAAAACACCAAAATATATGTTCCCTATAGGATTACACAAACCTTTATATGGAGCCTACATACAAAAGACGTAGGAAAGTGCAGCAGCTCTGTGTGAAGCAGTAGGACAAAGCCAAGGATCCTCTCTACTCTCTGACCCCAAGTTCTGCATCAGCCCTGGAGTAATGCTGCTGACCCGGGATCTCCCTGAAGCCCGGGGTAAAAACCGCAGGACAAGATAATCTATGAGATCCCTTGAAGCTGCAGTTTTGTGATTTGAATGGCAGAAAAATTCGTTGAGTTTCCCCTGGTTGACTCGGCTCAGAGACTCTAACTAGACGATGTCTGCAAGATAAATCTTGACAGCCAACCGAGCCATGAGAATTGTTCCCCTGGGAAGTGCAATAGCACCAGTAAATCATTCCCATTGACGACTGATGAGAGGGACGGGCTTCCAGGTTACTCCCGTCAGAGGTGGAATTGGAAACGGTGATCTCAGTGTTAAACAGCTGAAGGGCTGAGCATTGACCCCTGCAGGCTGGATCCTCAGCACATGTGGAACACTCTGCTGTTGGATTACTGAGCGCATCTCTGTGGCTCATCTCTCTCATGTACATTAATATGTCTTCATCCTTTGTTTAGTGTGGGAATGCGAAAGGAGAAGAAAACAGCCCTCGTGGCCTCTTAGCATGAGTGATCAGCAGGAAGAAATGAGGAATGTGAGAAAAAATATCATATTTACCAAAGATTTGTTTTGAATAAGCACTTGGGGTAGCAGGCAGCTGGAAGCACATTATGACGCTGTTACAATATTGAAACAGAGCTGTGCTAGCAGCATACACAACAGTGCAGGAAGCCCCAATTGCAGAAATCGTTCACTCTTTGGAGATTTCAGAATAATTTTTTTTTCCATTCTGGAAATATCCCGCCCTCACACCATCCTCTTTACTAAGCCTCTTGTGGCACTGGTGTTTATACACAAGGACACCGGAAGCTCAAATTTGGCGGATCAAAATTTTCTCCTTGCCCAAGGGTCCTGTTTGTTGCCTCGTCTTATCTGTTCTTCCTACATGGCTGTGCCTCCCTCTCCCGGGTAAATTATCATAAGAAGCTTCACCATCTCGGAGGGAGCTGAGCCGTTAGAGGAGCTCAGGTGTGACGTTTTAAGAGGTACCGTCTCTGACCCAAAGAGTTCAAGTGTCCAGGAAACACACTCCTTCCTATCTTCTCAAAGTCTTCAGAAGTCAGGGAGTCCCGACTTCACAGTCTGTAAGGAGCTTTGCACAGCTACCTTCAGGGGACAGGTCACTGTGGTTCTAGGAGTCGGAGTAAAGACACCAAACCTCCCTTCACGTGGTTTCCAGGCACCTTGCCCAGCAGGATGCGTACATCAAACGGAGGCGAATAGCCCTCCAGGAATAAGGCCTGCAGACGCCCGAGCCACTGCCCTCGGGCCCACCTGCCATCCCCATGCCATGAGGACAACGAAATGCTGTGAACGAGTATTAGAGACACAGCGAGATCTGAGTGTGAATCCCAGCTCTGCCACGCAAACTAGGTGATGTTGACAATACTCAGTTACTCCATTTTTTCCATTTGTAAAGTGGGAATCAAAACTCATTGGGCACATGAAGGATTAAAGGAGATGACGTACTTGTAAAGGGCATCTCACGATGCTTCATGCATCACACACACTCAGTAAATGGTAACTGTCGTTATCATCAACCTTACCCCACACAGATTGCTGGACATTAAAAATTAGCTTAGTAGGCCTCAAAGGTGAATGTGCAGTAGAATCACCTGGGGTGATATTTGCTGTTTTCAATAACTTACAGAAAATAGTCTACCCCAGACCAACTGTGTCAAATATTAAGGATGGGACTAGGGTGTGTGTGTGTGTTCATTAAGCTTTCTGGGTGCTTCTGATACAGCTCTTCTCTAGACTACAATTCAGGATCAACTGCGTATAATTGGAGAAAAAAAATATGAATATGTATAGATAGATTCAGTTAAAGCCAAAGCCACAGTCACATAATCCAGCATGATCAAAGAGACACAGAGAACAGAGGACCAGAAAGGGGGACGCTGAGTGAAAACCTAGCGACCTCCTGTCCGCTGTCTATCCTCATCTCCACAGAAGATGTCTTTTACTAAGGGCCTTCCAGACATGATCTTCAGATAACTTGCAAATCTCTCATGATTAAAAGACAGCAGAAAGTGTTGAAACTACGTAACTAACAGTTGCAGAAAAGAAAAGATTCCTTTATTAAGTTTCATCTGTTACAATTTAGCCATCTTTCCCACGTTCTTTGTCCTCGCAGGAAAGTTTCTCTAACGGCACTCATTTGTAGAAATTACATCTCACATTAGAAAAAAATTATCCGAGGTGAATTTTTATCAAATTTATCAGTGTTCAGCCAGAAACCATCTCATAGAAGACAGAGTGGGTGACCGGCTGCTGGCGTGAGCTTAGAACACCGTGGAAAGGCTTCCAGACTCTAAAGCGGAAATTACCTTTGAAGAATTAACGCTTTTGCTCCATGCTTTTCAGTGCTGGGCTTATGCAGTGATTCCCTAGGGAACCTCAAAAAATTCTAAGCCCCCACCTCAGATATTCTGATTCAGTGCCTTTAGAGGAGGACCCAATATTTTTTTAAAACTATTTAAAAAATTCCCTGGCAGATTCCAGTGTATGGGCAAAGTTGATAACTACCTTCAATTAAAGTCTCAAATCTTAACACCAACAGCAAAACTCATACTACGGGCAGATTTTAAGCTATTAACAGCTCCTTATACTTTAGTGTTTCTGATGGTTTCTTCTGAGAAGTACCAAGGTAGTTCCTAGATAAAAAAAAAAAAAAGATGCCCAGTTAAATTTAAATTTCAGATAAACAATCCTGGGACATACTTACACCCAAAAATTATTTGTTATTTCTCAGAAATTCGCATTTACCTGGGTGGTCTGTATTTTATTTGCCAAATCTGTCAATCCTACCCCAAGGGCCCCAGGAAAAGTGGAGGCAAATTTCCAGTAGAGTTGGGAGAGGAAAGGAACAGTGGACATCTGCTGGTTTGGCCTGCCATTCATCCCTCATTCTTCTTGTAACCACACTTTAATTTTCCTTGAGGAACACCCCATTCTCTGTCCATGCTTTGGGTGGACACATGAGCTAGACCTGCCAATCAGAGGTGTCTGTCTCCCTGGCTACAGTGATTAGCATAGTCGTGGTGGGCATTTAAACCAAGCCAACCAAAGAAACACCAGTCCAGAACTTTTGTGCGGCTTGGGGGAAGAGGTACCCTCTCTGCAAAAGTCACTGAGAAGGTTGACTATAAACCTGATGCTACTGGTGGTGTCCCTACCACCACAGGTGAAGGGTCTCCCCAAACAAAGCCCACAGGAAGAGAGCAGAGCTGAGGAAAGAACAGAGATCAAGCCCTGAAGAGCCTTGGAGCCAGTCATGCCTGAAATCTGCATCTTGCACTTTTTGTGATGCCAATCAATTGATTCTTTTTTCAGCTTACACCAATTTGAGTTAGTTTTCCGCCATTAGCCCCCGAAAGGGTCCTGAATAATACACATAATGGTACACATTGAGAAGCTGGAATCCAAAGATAAGCTTGCACCTGCCTTACCACGTTTTTTATCCCTAAGAAATGGTTCTTCCAAATGCACCAATATTTCATTCCTCTCAGCAGCTATCCCAACCCCCGCTCTCCCTACTTCAGTATTCCCTTCTCTGTATCCCCTCATGGCTTGTCCTTTCTAGCTTGTACATTATAGCTATTCAGCCGTGTAGCTCTCCTAGGTACTTTATTTGTCTTTGTATTTCCAGCCAGAGTCTGGCACAGAATAGGTGCTGAGTCAGTGTTTGTCAGAGTAAATCAATGGTGTAGACAGACTGTGATGATGATGTATTCAAAAGCCACATTGAGCCACAGGCTTGGCCTATGCCAGAAGGGAGAGAAGGCTGTGGGGGAGACAGCTGACCCAAATCATGCAGACCATTGCCTCCATCCACCATCCCCGCGCGTGCAGAGCGGGCAGTAGGCTTCAGGCTTTGTGTTCATCCAACCCTCAATGCCATCAGATTTGTGTTTTAATATTCCCACATACATTATTCAGTTTACACTTACAGTATAGAGTTCAGTAGCAATAGTCATTCCCAGGTGATTTCCTTTCTTTCGTGTAATCCTCAAAAACCGGAGAAAGATAATTGGTGCTTTTTCCCCCCATAGAAATTATCCTTAGTTATTAAGATCCACTTTATGAAGGAACACAGAGAAATTTTTTTTTGAGAAGATATGTAATAATGGTGTACTCTTCTGCTTGACAGTGAACAATGTATTTGTGGTCAGTGTTTACATCACCGATTATTTTAAAAATTATGGTAACTATATTGGGAAGATGGAGGGAAGGAAAGCAGAGGATAGGTGAGAGCTGAATCTTCATTTACCACAACAGGAAGTCCATTGATAATGTCTACAGTTGATAATATGCCTGTATGCTGCTTCTTTCTTTTGTTTTGTTTTGCTTTTCCTACTTGTTGATACTTAGCAACATGGAGACAAATGCCACAGTGAAGAGCTGGCAGAGTTGAAAGTGGTTGCCTTTCAGGCCAGAATGGGGCAGAGAGTGGGGCAGGAGACAGACAGAAGAGAGGAAGGATGGCTGGGGCAGAGTCCTCCTGTTTCACAAAGAGATTTATTACACGGGTGATATATGATAGGGTGGAACCTGGTATTAAATGGGTTGAAATGCATGACAATCCTAAAGGGATAAAATGTTGCTTCAAGTATGGAGTTCCGCTTGTGTAAAGAGTCAGGTAGTCCTGGATCTTCCGTCACATAACGGAAGGATCAGTTTTTTGGCTGTGTCTGCAATGACAAGGAAAAAAGGCAGAAATCAGTCCTATCAAAGAGTTTTGAATGATGTCATTCTCCGTTTCCCATTCAGATTCAACGCCACGAGGACAGTCTCCGGAAAGCATGCCATCTGACTCTGTCTCGGTGTGCATCTTTGTAGAGTGGCACAGAAATTTCGGTTGAACTGCCCCGTGCTTCATTGAACTGTGATGAAAATCACCTCCCCTCTCAAATTAAGCGGACTACGAGCACCGCGCCCTCTACAGGGGGCCTCCACCTTGGCCTCTAAGAATGCCAAGCTACTCGTTCCTATGAAAGTGGCTTCTAATAACCCACCTGGCTGTTAACCCAGCAAAACAGACTCATAGTTCTCAAAGTCATCAATTAACAATAACCGAAGCCTTAATCTGGCAGGAATCTCTCTCCATCAAGGCAAATCAACACTTTGAAGTAGCACGGGGGTGCCACGCAGCTCCCCTTTCGAGGATTCCCTTTGAGTGGGTAGCCTCTCATCTCGGGAAGACATTACAGGCAACGTCAGTGGCTGTCTCAGGATCTTGACTAGAAGCAGCCATCGTTGCAGCTCTGAGATAAAAAGTCTCCCTGCTCCCCTTTAGAACTGCCCATCATCCATTTTCTCTGGAAGATTTGCTTGCCAGTTAGCAAAACCCTCCTGAGCAGCAGTGACAGGGGTAATGACAGAGGAAGAGAGCTCCTGACACAATTCTTTTAAATAAAGAAGGGGGGAAGCAGGGCGAAGAAAGAATGCTTCAAAGGTTTGACTTCAAATAGCATTAAAGGAGGACAATTTTAATTCCTTGCATGAGTTTATTTAGCGTCCATCTGCTGGTCTAAAGGAGTTATCAGGATGAGATGAATTCCTTGGAGACAGCCACATCTGGCTGCTGCAAATCCACAGATCGGGGACAGAGTCCGGGCATCTGAAGTCCCGGTGGAGGAGGGATGCGCTTGTGAGCTTCCGTTTTCTTCACAGAATCAAAGGATCTTAAGCACTGGGAGCACATTCAAGGCGACGCAGTGCAACCTTCTACGCAACACAACACCCCTTGTCACTCGGTCTTGCTTTAACTAATGTTTCCAGTGATGGGGAGTTCTCTGCATTCTAAAGGAGCATGATTTTGTTTCTTGAACAGCTCAATTTGCTGGAAAGTTCTCTAGGAGAGGCTGAATAAATCTGTTTCCTTGTAACATTCACGCGTTGGTCTTAGTTTTCCTGCCTGGAATAACATGGTCATGTTAACTCCTCCTCCTTCTACTCGTCATTCTTCAGCTGGAGAGTGCAGCCACGTCAGCGTCTCTCTAGGATAAACAGCCTCAGTATCTCCAGTTGTTCCTTAAATTGGTCGCTTTTCAAAGTATTCTTCTTCATGGCAATTTTCCCCTGAACAGACTCTAAGGTGTTACTATTCCGTTAGAAACTATGGTAAGCATCTCGGCAGGTCAGTTTCTCAACCCTGAGAAGAGTGCTGTTTGGAGTTGTACATCCCTGGGGGCTTTGTGAGCATCGTACCAGGATTGTTCACTGTGTACAAGTATTGTACTTACAAAGTACAGCAGCCAACTGGGTTCCTTATCCAAAAACCTTCAAAACGTAAGGCAGGGATGGAAGAGTTAAAAGAAAGAGTGAGAACTATCCCATAGAACACTGATCATTACTTCATCAGTGCCAACAGAAATTACCCATTCTATTAGCAAACTAGCATTGATTGGAGAATAACCCCTGGGAAAACAGAAGCTCTCTGGCACCATGCTGGGCATTGTCAGCCATTCTTGGGAATTCTGCCATTTCCCTAGAGTGACGCAGAAGTAACCTAGGACCTTCCAAAGCAAAGGGACTTCAAGCAAGAGGACCAGTCTGTAGCTTTCTCTTTTCACGTTGTGCAGCAGCACAAATGACATTCTCACATAAGGCTCTGGGTAGGCCTCAAAGGCCCATCTGTGTTTCACCTCCTCTGTCATGCCTTAGGAAGTACTCAGTGCCCGGGTTCCCATGCCCAGTGGGTTCAACCCTTTTAAACTGAATTGACTCATCCAAGAGGTTAAAAATCAGTCAAACCACTGTTGACATGGTCTTTGATTCTCTTCCCTCCAAAGGCTAATTTGAACAGCTAGACTTCCATTGATTCCTCTCCCTTTGCCAATATTGACACTGGAGGACAAACAGTGTCTCAGGAATAGATCTATCCATTTGCCTGGGGCCTGGAGCCCCAGGTCAGTAACGTTAAAGCCAGACACACCCGCAGAGGTTAAAAGATAAGCCGCCAGAGTACTGAGCTATGTTTGTTGTTTTGACAAAGTAGAGAGCTTAAGGACACAGAGGACAGTTCATTTCCCCTGTCAGTGTCACTGCAGAAGACAGATGTTTTCGGGAACAAGAGCCAAAGAGCCAAGAACCTTGGCACAAGTCCAAACCTTCTTGTCCACATCAGCAATTAAGGGACTCAACTCCTACCACTCATGTTGCTGAGGCTGACGAGGAGAGGCTGTGATCAAAAATGTGGAGCAACAGCAATGCTGGACTCAGCCTGGTCTCCATAAAGCACCAAAGCCAGCTGTCCTGTGATTCATGCAAACAGAAGGGCAGGCCATCAGGGAGTCTGTGACCCAGCAGAACCGATGGTTTGGGAGTTACAATGAAGGAATTAACCAGGACCTTCTCACTGATTTCTGTCATCACAAGTGGCCGATTTCACATCCAGCCTGTAAGAAATGGGCCTGGACATAGCACCGCCCTGGAGAGTCACACTAGGGGGCCATGCCTGCTGCCTCTTGTGGCCCTCACTGATTTCCTTGAGCTGAGTCTCTCTCTGTGCTGCATGCAAGCTTGAAATAATCTCACTGTTTCCAGGTAAGGAAGCGAATGAGTGCAAAGCTCCCAGATGGATATATAATACTACTTAAAAATCATATAGATGAATACATATTTGTACACACATATGCACAATTATATATATACCATATATATTTGAATAAGTATATACTACATAAGATCATATCTATATACACATACTTGTCTTATTTTCATAATACATATGTATAACATTTTAATATGCATATATGTCCCAGAGTTTGTTTGATATTAAAATGATTCACGAATGTCATTCTCTTCCCTATTTATCGTTGGGATCTCGGGGGGAGGGACCATGTCTGGTCCACCTTCGAATCCCCCAGAGTATTCTAGGATGGTTTCTTATCCATTGTAGATGTTCCATCAGTGTTAGTTGAATTGTCATTTCAGTTTAATGGGTCCATACCCACCATGGCTCTGTGTGGTCTCCTTATAACACCATTTACTACATTTAATTTCCTGCCTGTTGTCTGGGTTAGCCTATTTGTCTTTCTTATCCCACCTCTTTCATCCCCTTTTCCCAGGAAAGGAGGTTGATTTTGTTTTTTCCCATATCATCCCCTTGGATGGGATCTTGTAGCTACCACTTATTTCAGCATTTTCTCCATAACTCTCCAGGAAATGACTTAAAACATCATCTGCCAAATTCTCCCGTTTGGGGGTTGAAAGTGTTCATTCGATTTTATGAACGAGGGATGCAATTTGCTGACTCCCCTCCCTGAAACTTTAAATCGTAGAGATTAACTGATAGCTAACTGTAGTTTTCATATGGGCTTGGCAGACTTAGAATTTTGCATCCAAATGCACATCTCCTTCACTAAAATATTCATCCTTGTACTTAGTCTCTACTTTTTGCCAATTTGGTTTATTTCTCTCATTTGTCATGACTAATAAAGACGAAACACTCCCCTCCACTGTCTCTGCCTACTCCTTCTCTAGTCACTGCTGATGCCCAGTTGGAAGAATGCAAAGATATATATTCAGTAAATATTTTCTTTTACAATAATTCACCAAAGATGCATTCCTCCATGAAATTAATGCTTTTTAAAATACTGGTGATTTATACTTCGAGTTTCTAGAACATTTTTGAATGCTTAATTGATGTGTACAGTGTCCTGCACTAGTTGATGCTAAATAAATATTTGTTGATTAAATAAATGAAAAACCTATTTTAAGGGTCTTTCATGACGCATTCTAGCCCCCTCTGACACCCACCAGTTTGTCAATGTTTCTTCTTTCTACCAGAGTAGAAAGTCCCTGTGGGGGTCTTTAAAAACCACTCTAATTAGGTATTTGCTTGTTTATTAATTAGACAAATATTTAATTCGTATTCTGTATGGCACTTAGTAGACACTCAGTAAACAGGTAGTTTGTTGAATGAACGAATGGCAGAGTGACGAGAGATCTAAATACCATGTCCTATAAGGGACATTTGAAGTGTTACCAAGATTTTAATCCAGAGAGACTCTCAAAATGTAATGACACCTGTCTAAAAATAATGGAAAGATTGTCATGGATCCTATCTGAATTTAAAATTTTGTTATTTTGTTTACCACAGTGGTTTTTTTTTTTTTTTTGCGTTAGTCTGATTTTTATAATACTGCATTAGAATATCAATTATCTTGATTAACGAATTTTTGTCAACGCCTCGAATTTTGCACATGAGGCGAGTGCCCCATTCACTTCCTTTTAGTCCTGGCCCTGCAGGTAACATGGCCCTACAGGCTCAGTGGCTTTCCACCAGCTCCACAAATTCAAATCATAGCGCCTTTCAAAGTCCACATTACCATTTGGGATGACAGGTATGGAGACTGTTCCTTGCTTCTTGGACGGTGGAACTAGATCTACTTAAGTCACTCCTTCATCACAGAAAGCTCCACAGAGAGACGGACAAAGAGGCGATGACAGATGGGAGCTCACAGTACCACTCTATTTTGAGCTTTCTGGCAAACCAGATTGGGACACTGGCTTACATTCACATCCTAAATAGGACTTTGTTCTGGGATGAATTGTGCCCCCGAAAACTTCACATGCTGAAGCCCTAACCCACAGCACCTCAGCATGAGGCTATGTTTGGAGACGGGTCTTCAAAGAGGTAACTGAGTTAAAATGAGGTCATTGGGGTGGGCCCTCATTGCTATGACTGGAGTCCTTATAAGAAGAGGAAATGTGGACACAGACATGAACGGGGGAAGACGCTGTGAAGACACTGGGAGAAGACAGCCATCTACAAGCTAGAGAGAGGCTCAGAAGAAAGCAAACCTGCCGTCACCTTGACCTCAGCCTTCCAGACTCCAAAACTGTAAGAAAATAAATTTCTGTTGTTTAAGCCCCCAAGTCACTGGTACTTTGTTATGGAGGCCCTAGAAAACTAGTATAGACTTTTACTTTGTTTTAAGACCACAGTTAGAGTTGATCATCAGTCAGTCAGCCTGAAATGAAGATATAGTGAGCAGGATGCAAAGGCCCTTGAAAGGAACAGACTAACTAGCAAGCAATATGGCAGCCTCTGAAGAACATTATCCATGCAGATTACACATCTGTTGGAGGCAGGATTAAAGATAGAGATGAAGGAAAGTAAGATGTCCAAACCAGCAAGAACTTCAAATACATGGAAGCAGCAAAGGAAAGAGAACCCTTCATCATGCACCTGACCTAATTTAATGTTCTGTGTCCCATTAGGAAATGTGAGGCAATCCATGACCCAAGATCAGGGTCAGAGCAAACCTGTATACCTTCCCTTCGGAAGAAACAAAAAGATGGCGGAAGAAGTAAACATAGACCTCCTTTTCTTCCCTGAAGCTCAGTTCAAATGTCACTTGTTGGAAAATGTCTTCAGATTTATACCCATCTTCACTCCCAAAGCTGGAAGTGAGTTCTTCACTCTCCAAACTTCCACGTAAATTGCCAGTACTTTTCCTATGGAACTTAGCATCTTTTTATAACTACCATTTTGTTCGTTTGTTTCAGCATTTTATTAATGAATGTAATAAATTGAGAACTAAGGAATGGATACTCTGATGTACAGACCAGTATAATTAGTAATTAGTAGTAAAAGAACAGAGGAACAAACCAAAGACAAAAAAATAATTGCAATACAGGTAACTCAAAAACCAAACAATTAATTAATAGACTGTGCTAGTGATTTTTTTCCATATGATATTATTTACAATTATCATTTACTGAGCCAGGCAACAGCAGTTTACAGACAGTGCGCCACTGAATCTTAAAAATAACCATATGGGTTATTATTCCCAGCACCATTTTAATAGTTATTAAAGTTATTTATTTCAACAACATGTGTGGAGAACCTAATATACTTTCTATCTATATCAAGAATGCAAAGGCAAGGTAAAGTTGTCCTCGGGAAGGTCTTAGTTCAATGAGGAAAACATCTACAAAGAAGGAATTAGATTCTGATGCATTCAGTCAACTTCCTCACTTAAATATTTATTGATTTCTCTGCACTAGGCACTGCTCTAGGCACTTGGAATATATCAGAGAACAGTCAGAGACTAAACTATACTATACCAATTATACGACACTACACTAACTACACCATACTAACTATATTATACTATACTAACTATGTTCCTTGCTAACTATACTGTACTATACTATACTAATGTTAGAAAGTGATTAGTGCAATGGAGAAAAGTGCGGTGGAAGGATCATTGAGATACTGGAGGATGTGGGAGTTGGATTTACCATTTTAAAGTGGGTCATCAAGACAGGCCTCATTAAAAGGTGATATTTAACCAAAGACTTCAAGTAAGTTCACCGCACAGACATCCAGGGCTGTAGAATTCTAGGAGGAGGGAATAGATGGTAAAAACGATTAAGGCAAGAGCAGGCCTGGTGTGTTTAAGAAATGGCAGCAAAACCAGTGTGGTCAGAACAAAGCGAAAGGGCGTCCGGCAGCAGGAGCTGAGATCGGTGAGGTAACCATGGGCAACTTGATGGGCCTTTTTAGATGTCACGAGGATGTTGAATTTCATCTGAGTGAGGAAGAAAGCTATCACAAAATTTTGAGCAGAGGAGTTAAGTTTGGGTTCTTTGAGAATCAGAGGCCAGGATGGAATTCGACACTTGAGAGGATTTATGTGGGAAAAGACCTGTGGAAGATAAAGGAGCAAGGGCATGTTAAGGAGAGAGAGGAGTCACTTGGGACTGGCTTAAGACCACAGTGTAAGTGTGGCACCTGTGAAAGGAGAGAGGGAAGGAAGGTTGGGAGGAGCCTCAAACTGGAATACAACTCTGAGAAATTCAAAAGCATTCCACACGTGAGGCAGCACCCATCCAGCTCTGAAGCCCTGGCCACACCCAGTCATCAGCTGGGAGCAGCCTGAGAACAGCACGACTGAGAAGAGCATGAACACTGGGCGGATCCAAGGCTGTGGCAGCTGGGTGCTATTCATCAACCGCTGTTCTCTCAGCAGGTTTTCTTGAAGGAAGATCTGAGTAGCGTATCACCACGGCTGCCAACAAGAGTGAAATAATCGGAATTGCATATAAAAAGTGTCAGTTAACGGCTGGGTGGATGATCGACTGTGTGAGTCCAAGAGAGAAAGAAAGGAAGCCAGCTGTGAGGCCACTGAGATCACCCGGGGGGAAGATGAAGGCAGCCTGGGATAGAGCCGTGCTTCTCAAATGGGGCTGATTTTGACCCCTCTGGGACATTCAACAGCGTCTGGAGACACTTGAGGCTGCCTCAGCTGGAGGCAGTGGAATGTGCTACTGTCAGGTAGTGGGTAGAGGCCAGAGATGCTGCTAAATATCCTACGATGCAAGGACAGGTCCCCACAACAAAGAGGAATTATCCAACCCAAAATGTCAATGATGCTGAGGTAGAGAAACCCTAGACCAGGGTAAAAGTGATGTAAATAAATGGTTTTTTGGTCCCCAATATGTTTTGAAGGTAGAACTGACAGAATTTGTTGATCAACTAGATATGAGGTTTGTCATAAAGAAGAGTGTGGGTCAAAATTCCTTGAATTTGGGCCAGCTCTTAGAAAGATGGTTTCAGATTTGTTTGTTTTATTTTGTCTTTGTTTTCTCTTTTAATGGACAGAGTAAAGGCTCAGAAAGAAGTGGTTTTAGGGATGCATACAAATTAGGAATTTTGTTTTAGATATGCTTACTTTGTATGACTGTGAGACACTTTACTGATGGCAGGTGGGCAGTGTAGAGATTTTTGTGTTTAAGGGCGATCACAAGTATAAATTTGGCAGTCAACATCATAGAGTTGGCATTTAAAGCCACGAGACCAAATGAGTTCACCTAGGATAGGAGTGTTGTTAGAGATGAGAAGAGAGCAAAATTTGATTCTGATGCACTTCCACATATGAGGTTGAAAGACAATGGCCATCTAGTCAGTTGAGAAAGTAGCATCCAGCGAGTCAGGAGGAAAATGAAAAGAGGGTGGCATTTGTTCTGAAAGCAAGAGGAAAAGTGCTGCTGATGGGTTAGGTACGATGAGAATGAGCATTGACCATGGAACTTGGAAATATAGAGGACATTGATGGCCTTGACAAAGAGGATGGCAAGATAGGATGGAGCTGTACCTTATTGCCCTAACTGGCTCACAGACATGTGACGGGGAAGGCGGCAGGCTGAGGCTGGGAGGGCTGGCTGAGAAGAGAACACTGAAGAGGCCGCAAAAGGTGTGAGGCCCCAAATTTGCCATAGAGCCTTTATTTACCACGCCCTTTCACATCTATTCTGCGGAACAGCATTCACACAATTAGAGCTTGACGTGATAAGAATGCTCTCAAGAAGAGTCAAGGACCATTTACAGAGGATGCTGTAGAGGCCATTTTTGCAATGAAAGTGGCTGGATTTTTGACTTTTACCAAAATTATAATATGATATTGGACTCTACAACCAGTGCCCAGAGGATGAAGCTCCTTCTACACATTTTCTATTTCCAGCAGGGGACAGACTGGAAGCTGTTGTCCTTTTGAGTGAAAACTTCTGCTGAGTTGGAGAAGGCTTTGGGGCAGCTGCACTTAGGAACTCAGTCGTTTCTTCAGTTAAAAAAAAATGCTTTATAATATTGATATTATATTGGCCTGACTGAAGATTCAGGGAAATCAACAAAGGGGTCCTCCCACGCCCCTCCCCTTTCTCCAGGCTCCCAACACACGTACCTTAACCAACCATCATCTTTTCCCCTTTAGAACTGTTTTGTTTTGTTTTGTTTGAGGAAGATTAGACCTGAGCTAACATCTGCCATTAATCCTCCTCTTTTTGCTGAGGAAGACTGGCCCTGAGCTAGCATCTGTGCCCATCCTCCTCTACTTTATATGTGGGACAGCTGCCACAGCACCCGGGATCCGAAGCAGCGAACCCCAGGCCACCGAAGGAGAACATGGGAACTTAGCCACTGCGCCACCAGACTGGCCCCATTTTTTCTTTTTATTTATTGAAAGTTTGCTTAGGATTCCAAGATTTAAATCTATGCTTCCACCTAGAAGAGTTCTTCTATCAAAATTGTGTTTCCAATGCTAAATTTCCTACAGCTGAAACATCATAGCACTTTCACGTGACTCCAAAATGCTCAGAAAATAGTAAAGGACGTAACATTGAGAAACCTTTCTCTCTTTGTTCTGGCCACTCACAGTATAGACCAAGAGCAAATGATCTTTTCTAAAAGTACCAATTGGCCGGATTGACAAGCTATTAATTTAATTCAGGTGCTAAATTAGCTAAAAACCCTTTCTTTAAAGTAAAATATGCCTCATGATCAACAACGGCCAGAATTTTCAGCTAGTTGGTTTTTTGTTTTGTTTTGTTTTGTTTAGGTTCCTCAGCCTTTACAATTAAAATTTTAAAAGTCTTGCAGCAGGAAACTGAGTTTTAAGATATGTATCAGTCATGGAAGTAAAACAAAATGGTTTCCTATCTCCTCTCTGGGCCAGTTGCCAGAATTAGTCGTTTTATTAAAGAACTCTTCTTCATGGTGCTTTCAGTTGACTTGTCTCTTTCTTTCCTCAGGGATAGGAACGTAGTGAGAGGTGTTAAGACCAGGGCTCTGGGTTCAGGCTGCCCAAGCTCAAATCCTTTGCGTCCGACCAGCGGTGTGACTAAGCAATTTGCCTAGCTTCTCCAGGCCTCAGCATCTCTTCTGTTTAAAAAGAAGTAATTACAGCAGCAACCTCATGGAAGTCTTGAAAGAATTACATGAGAGAACGTTAGGTACAAAGACCTCTGTCTCTCTCTCTCTCCCTCTGATGTTCAGTGTGTGCTGGGTGTCGGTGACCTTCTGCAGGCTCGAGCTAGCTCTAGGCAAAAAGTCCTAAAGTCCAAGGAGAAATGAAAAACTAGGAGACAGAAAATACAGGTCCTGGCATAAGCTCTTTCCCTCAGTACCCATGACCTTGTGCCAGTCTTCCTGTGCCTCAGTTTGCCCATTTGGGAAATAGAGAATGGTCGCTAAGTTAGGTTAGTGCCTCCCTATGGTTTCTTGTCCTTTAGGAATATCATATCGAGCTGTTGCTGACGTTCATGTCTGTAAGTGCAGCTAAAACACAGTTGTAAGAAGTGTGGCTGAGCCGGAATATTAAATACAACCATAAGAATAGTAATCTCAGAGCCAGAAAAAAATTTTTTGACTCCAAGTTTGAAAGACTTTTATAAAACCCAAATTTTTGTTAATTTAATAAAAAAGCAACTTTCCCAATGTATATTTTTACCAAAAATCATTCTAATTAGCAATTCGTCACAATGTATCAACTGAAAATTGTATATTCTATTAAAAGCAGAAAAAAAAGGCAATTAAAATACTGCATTTTCAGTCTGTACAGGATCGTAAGGGCAAATGCGTGATTTCCTGACACTGTTGATGTATATAAAGTAGTTCAACGAGCTTACCACCATGTTGGGCCTCTTGAGGTTAGGGAGCCCCAAGTGGAGAGCCATTTGCCTATAAAACCCTGAGTCAGTGCTGATAAAGCAATAATAGGCTGGCCCGCAAAGGTATAAGTAATAATGATATTACTAATCACTTACAACAGCTCACTGGGGACTTCAGAAATAACCTCAAAGCAATTAACTAATGACCTACCTTTGATTATATCTCCAGCTTTGAAAGCGAAAGGTTAGAGTTCATACGCCAAACTGACGTTGAGAGAGTGACATGGCCTGGTGGCCAGCTCTCTTCCTGAACAGGGCGCATAACTCCCACCTGCATCATCTCCCTTCCCAGTGCGCTTCCAGAAGATGCTAATCTTTGTAGACTTTTAACATGTTTGTAATGTCTTCTTTCATTTTAATTAAAACTATTGCTCAACACAGAAAACTTGGAAACTACAGAAAGGCACAAAGACAAAAAATATTATCTACAATCCCGTCATCCCCCCCAAAATAACTTAACATTTTTGTGTTTTGTCTCCACAATTTTTCTACATATCAATGACAGTATTTTAGTAGAAAATCCACAAAGTTTTAATACTGTTGTTTCACTTGCATTTTTCAATCACATGTTGTGAGCGTTTCCATAACAGTAGGTGTTTTATGTGGTTGTACATACGTTATGCAACTAATTCCTTTCTGTTGGGTACTTAGGCAGTTTCACTACTAGAAATAATACTGGGATTCTGTTATTTCATTCATCTGTTAACGCCTATTGACAGGCATCCTTTTAGACACAAAGTCTCTTCCCACTTTTGCACTTACGTTGATAGGACATTTAGAAAGAGAATCAGCACCAATGATGTATCATGTTTTGAAGCATATTGCAGATATTTTCCCCAGAACTGTTGTTTCAATTTTCATTCTCTGGAAGTATACTTGAGAGTGCCATGCACACCTCAAGGTTAACCAATTTTAGTAATATTTCAAAAACATAGTATCCTCGCTTGCATTTCTTTATTAACCAAGTGCACAGTCTTCATATGGTCATTGGTGATCTGTATTTGTCTTTTATTGAATTACTATATATGTCCTTCAAACATTTTTCTACCAGGACATTAACCTTCTCCTTATTGATTTCCTGATTATTGACTTATTTTATTCTCCTTTTATCAAGACCATCTCAACAAATTGGTACATATAAAGCTAACTCATCTTTGGTAAAGATTGTGTTAAAAAGTGTTTTATGTATATACACAAAATGGGACACTTTTCTATCAACTCAATCCTCTTCTGCCTGATGGGATGTATAATACAATCTTCTTTGTTTTTTCTTGCCTCCTCTCTAACTCCTCCCCACATCCACCCGCACCTTCACCAGCTCACCCACCCCACAAGAACCCATGTTAACAACTTAGTATTTATCTTTCTTATTTTTCTCCATTTTTATAATTATATTTCAATGTACATACAGATCTAAAAACATATACAGCATTTGTCGTTTATTGTTTCATACAAATGAGATTATATTCAACATTTTCTGCATCTAATCTTGCTCACTCAAGGCTACCTTGTAAAAATCCGCTAAGGTAATTGGCATAATTCTAATTCATTCTTTTAATAGCTACATAAGGTTCCCTGGGGTGGATGGACCACAATTTATTCAGCCATTCCCCTATTACTGGCATTCACTTGGTTTCTAGCTTTTCACAACTGTAAATGGGGTGCAATAAACATCTTTGAGCAGATGTGCTTCCTTATGGGGGCCTTCATTTTGAGGAGACAGGTTCCCAGGAAGAATATTGCTGACTCAAGGAGTCTGTTCAATTTATTTTTATTTTTATGAATGCTGTCAGATCGCTTCCTGAAAAGGCCATAACAATTCATAGTTCCACTAGCGATGTATAAGAATTTCCCCCTATCTGCATTAGCAATAGGTATTACAGTTCTTTTCCATTTTTATAAGTCTGAAGAGTAGAAACATAGCCCTGACCACTCATGAATTCAAATGACATATGACTTCATTGAACATTTGGATTTCACTGCTCTGAATTACAGCTTATTCCTTGAGCCATTTTTTTCATTTTTTCACGTCAATTTGTATAATTCTTGTAAACTATAGATTTTAATACTTTGTCAGCTGCATTGCAAATCACTTTTTTCTAGGGCTCATACATGTACACGTGCCTTATTTATGGCAGTATTTCTCAAATTCTCTGTGTCAAAGGACCAGTATTTTAAAATTTCCAATCCATAGCAGATCGATGTTTCATAAAATACAAAATCACACACTCAAATGTCATGACAATGTCAAATTGCTGTAAAAGTTTGTAAATGCTTATTCTCAGTTTCTCCACTTACCAAGAAAGATGTGGGTTGGCAGCAAACCGTGGCTGGGCCCCGGTCCACCAGCCGCACCATGAGTAACACTGGCTTGTGCCATCTTTTTTCACAATCAAAACTTTTCACTTTCATGTAGTCAAAATATTCCATTTATAGTTTCTAGACTTTATCTCTTGCTTAAGAAGGTAGTTTAAGATTTATTTATAAGAATTATATTGCTACGCCTATTCCATTTAAGTCTGTAGTTCATGTGGACTTTTTTCAAATTTTACAATGTCCTCCCTTTTTTGTCTGGATTTTTTAATGGCGTGGGATAGAAATCCAATGCTATTTTCTTTCAGATGTGCTGCCACATTATCTCTGTCATTGTGGAAGATGTTATGGTCTGGCTCACTCAGCAGTCACTCCCTCTCTCTTCCAGTTTGCCTTCTTATGATATAGATAGCGTCTGGACGACTACGATCCCACATTCTTGAATCAGTTGTACTAAGGCTCCATATGTGATGTGCGGGCCAGCAAGCAGACACACCCAAGCCAGTCTTGGAGTTGAGAGGGCAGCATGATAATTAGCTGCACAGTGGGGTAGATATTTTGTTCTCTTTGGGTAGCTGTGAAATGTTTCTCAAATTCTTATATCAGAAATGCTAAGCAACCAAAGTAACGGCAATGATATTTCTGCTTGAAAAGCCTAGGGTATAATTAGACCTTCTTCCTGGCTGCATAACATCCAACCACTGTTCTTTCATCTTTCCAGATAGTTTCTGGGAGCCACCTAACCCATCCTAATAAATCCTTTCCACTGAAACTAGCTAGAGTGAGTTCTGTTCTCTGCAACGAAGAACCTTGACCAATAGTCATATATTAAATTATCTCATGTACTGAGACACTTTACTGTATTCACTCTTTCATTTCATTGACCCATTTTGAATCCATTTGGATCAATATCGATACACTCGTCAATAGCATGTTGATCTTATCACATGGATTTATACTGTGTTCTCAGATCTGTTTATCTCTTTTTTTTTTTGCATTTCTCAGAAATTTATACTTCCATTTGAACTTTATGATTATTTTATCACCCTAGTCAACAAACAGAATAAGAAAAAGAAACGTAAATCTCAACTGAGTAAAACTAAGAGACTTCTTTAAACTCTAAGCCTCAATATATGAAGACAAAGTCAATGAAAAAATGGAAAATGGCTTAGAAAAGCTGAGGACAGTCAGACCAAGATGCTCACAGAGTAGTGTAATAATCATGACCCTGAAGAACCCTTGACAAGGTAACAAATTGGTGGCCCCGATCATGCTAAACATTGTGGGGGAGTGCTAGAACCATGAGGTTAGCATAACAGCGTAAACAAGAAGAAATCAAACTCCTAAAGATCCATTCCCACTCCTTTCTCACAGTTAAGCAACTATCTTTTCTCTTCCCCTTTAGGAAATGGGAGGCACAGTCTCTAGAGAAAATGAACTATGGAAGCTTTGGACTTGGGGCCACCAAACACGGAAGGTGTAGGGCAGGAGTCAGCAAATTTTTTTCCGTAAAGATCCAGATAGTAAAGATTTTAAGCCATATGGTCTCCGTCACAGCTACTTAACTCTGACAGTGCAGCATAAAAGCAGCTATAAACAATATATACTTATACAAATGAGTGTGGCTGTGCGCCAATAAAACTTTATTTACAAAAACCGTATTTATTCAAAAAAACACGTGGTGGGCTGTTGAGTAAAAAGGGAATTAAGCAAAAAGTCTCCCAGCCCTCCTCCTCTGACCAAGAGTTAGGTCACTACATCACACTATCTCCTAGCCCTCACCCCCTCAAAAAAGGAAATTGGAAATCAGTGAATGAGAATATTCTTTCTTCAAGAAACTGAAAATCTCAATAGCAGACATCTACAACTACTAATATTTAGTGTCACTGATAGAAAATCCAACTGGTCCATCATTTGTCAAGCCGGATGAGCCTGACCCAGGGAGTCCGGGTGGTGGGCAAACTCCAAGCAGCTTTCACTCTAGGGCCGGGGAACCAGCCTCATTTTCAAATCTGAACAGATAGCAAAAGATCCCCTGACATTTGAGGAGACCATCTAGCATAAAAGACAGATACCTAACAATCAAATAGAAGACAGACAACACAGGGGAGAAAGGACAATTTCAGAGAAAGTCTAATTCATATCTCCAGAGAGACTTGGTCATTTTTAAACACTTATTTATTGAGTGCTGATCAGGTGCCAAACATTTTTCTACATGCAAGCAATATAGCGGTGACCAAAATAGATAAAAATATTTAACTTAACGAAGCTTTCTTCTAGAGAGAAGACTGAAGAATATATCATACCCATAAAACAAAATAAGAATACTATTTTTAAAAAGAATAATTATAAAATGAAAAATATTTATTGATGGTTTAAAATTTGGCAGTTAAAATGTTGTAAATTTAGTAAAAGTGTTGGAAGATAAAATTTGGAACTTCCTTGAAAAATAGACAGAAGAAATAAATTAGAAGGAAATAAGATAGAATAGAAAATTAGAAGGCTGACGTGAGAGGTCCAACAACCAACAGATAGGAATTTTAGGAAAAGAAAATATAGAATACGAAAAGGAAGAAATTATCAAATCAATAATACACAAAATTCTCCAGAGCTAAAAGGTGAGTAACCAAATCAACAAGGCCCTCAAAGTACCCACACAATAAGTGAGAATTATCCACATCAAGGCACATTTCTGTGAAATTTCAGAATTCCAGAGAAGATCCCAAGAGTTGCCAGATAGGAAGAAACAGTCACATTTGAAGATCTGAGGGTAAAAATCATCAGATAACTCAAAAAACTGAAAATTGAACAATACCTTCAATTTTTTATTGAAAATTATTTCCAACTTAGAATTCCTTACCCAGCCAAAATATCAATCAAGTGTAAGGGTGGAACATAGACATTTTCAGACGCTCGAAATCTAAAAAGGAAAATGCTGTCTCTTTTGCCATGTCCATGGAAACTACTGGAAGATATGTTGCACAAAGAGCAAGGAAGGTAGGACAGAGAAGTTCCAATATTTGAAAGAGAAATGAAGGTGGGTTCCAAGATATTGATGAAAGAAAGTTGCAATACTCTGCATGTGGGCACATAGTCATCTGGGCAAATGACTAAAAAGTCTCCAGTCCATGTTGGGGCATAAGGATGGAGGGCTCCAGGAGAAGTAGCTTCAGGAAAAAGAAAAGAAAATTATATTTTATTTCACAGGTTTTTTTCATATGGAAATTTATGTTGGGAAACATTGTACAGAATTTAGAAAATGTTAGAAGACAATCATAGGCTCAAGGAAAACTTCACAAATTAAAAAAAGAAATTATTAATGATATGCAAAACAAAAATGTATACAAAAAAGAAAATATAATACTAACGAAATACTCAGCTTAAATGTGAACAATATTTACATAGTTATAATAACAAAAACACTGAATATGGGCTTTATCATCTTTATTGAGGTACAATGTATGTGCAATAAACTGCATTCAAGTTATATGATTAGATGAGTTTTTAATATATAATTACACCCATTAAACTACTGCCACAATAAAAATATGGAATATTACCATTACCACCAAAAGACTCCTTACATCCGTTTGCAGTCCATCCCTCTCTCTGTTCCCAAACCTAGGCCATTGTTTATCTGTTTTTGTCACTATAGATTAGTTTGCATTTTATAGAATTTTACACAAATAGAATCACACTCTTTCAACTCAGCCATTGTACTCCTAGGTACCTAAGAAAAATGAAAACATGTCCACACAAAGAATGGTATACAATGTCCATAGTAGCTTTATTCACAATAACAACAGCAACAACGAAAACCTGGAAACCATCCAAGCATCCACCAAGAGGAGAATGGATAAATGAAATACGTCGTGTCCATATGGTGGAGTACTAGTCAGCAACAACAGCAACAACAAAATACGATCGAGCAACTTACCAAGTAGTCCTATTTATTCCTTGCAAAAGTCTCTTGTGTTTTCTAGGTATGTAATCATTTTACCAGCAAAAATGTATATTTATTCTCTTTTCTAATGTTTGTGCCATTTATTTCATTCCTTGTCTTATTGAACTCGCCTGAACATTCTAAATGACATGGAATAATGCTCATTGCAGTCATCCCCGCCTAGTTCCTGATTTTAGTTGAAATGGTTTGTTATTTCTCTAATTATGATATTTGCTGTCGGTTTGGGGGACATGGTCTGTATTATATTTATTACATTCAAGTCCCTTTCTTCTATCTATAATTTACTTAGAGTTTTATTATAAATGAATCCTAAATGTCTCCAGAATCTATCGATACATTGAGTTATTTTCTCTTTAAGTTGTTCATTTAGTAGAGTATATTGATGAATTTCCTAATGTGGACCCTAGAATAAAATTTACTGCATCACTCTTTTGATGCATTGCAAGGTCCTGTTTCCTAGCATTTACTGAACATATTTGTATCTATTTTCACTAGTGAGGTGAACTTAACATTTCTTGCTTGTGCTATCTTTTCAGATTTTCATACTGGTTATTCTGGCTGCCTGCAACAAGTTGAGACGATTTCTACCATGTTCCGTGATCTGGAATTGTTTAACTAATAGTGCAATTACCTGCTCTTTAACAATTAGGTAAAACTAAGCTGTGATTCATTCTGCTCTCAATGCCTTTTCCAACGGTGCCTCTAATCACTTTTCCAATCTCATTTATCGGAAATTGCCCTACAAATTTTCTTCCTCTTAAGTCAAATTTGACAAATTACGTCTTATTATGAAATCATCCCTTTTTCTGGATTTTAAATGCATTTTCACAGGAGTTGGATATAAGATTTTTAATGAACCATTTCATTTCTTCTGTATCTGAAAGTATCTCCTTTCTGATTTCAAATCTCATGTGTTTTTACCCTCACCCTTTTTCTTTAGAATCAGGCTCAAAAGGAGTTAACTTAAAGGAGATCCAGCTTTTGAATGTGTTTATCTTTCCTGCTATTTCTTTCTATTTCAATGTGTAATTGTTGAACAAACGGATGGTAGTCATGAGCAAATAGCTTGGTGTTGGAGATCATCCGGGAGAAAATGTGTTAAGTGAGAAAGGTGGAGGCCTCTTAAGAACACCAATGTCTAAGGGTGAACAGGAAAAAATACTAAAGATTTCAAAGAAGCAATCTGATAAGTAGGAGAAAAACCAGGAAAGTGCAATTTCACAGAAGCCAAGATAAAAGTGTTTCTAGAAGAGAGCCTTGTCAACAGTTCCAAATGCTGCCCAGAGGGGATTTCTTGCCTAACGACTTAAAGTAAGTGTTTGTTAACCATAGCTACAAAGAGGTTGTGGATGACACTGGCGAGAGTGGTTTCATGGAAAGCGAGGAGAAGAAGCCAGGCTTCCACGGGTAGAAAAGTAAGAGAAACGTGAGAAAATAAAGATGAGTTACAGAGACCTCTTAAAAGACCTTTGGCTGAGTGGTTAAGAAGGGAGAGGGGACAGTAACTGGAAGAAGGCATGGGGTAGAGAGGCATTTGTATAAAAAGGTGAAAGCCTCAAGGATATTTCAGTGTTGACAGGAATCAGCCAGTAAAAGGCTGGGTGGGAGGTACAGGGAGGAAATGCGATGCAGAGCCCAGGCGCAGTGTTAGACTCTGAGATGAGAGGGAAGCCTGTTCCCCTGTTACAACACGCAGGAGGATAGGACATCTGGGGGTGGGTGATGGGGGGGAACCTGCTTTTGTAGCCTTGATGGAAGGAAGTCATGGGCACTTGACGGCCTCTAATTCCTCTCCGAAGTTCCTGGCAGAGTCTTTGCTGAGAACAAATGGGAAATGGTAGGGTTGGAGGCATCAGGAAGTAGAGAAGCACTGGAAATAGCCACAGTGAGTTTGGGGAGAAAGCTCTAGGTTGGGAGCTGCAGAAGAATTTTGTCAGTGTCAAGAGCCTAGTTAAGCTGGAGACCACACCGTTATGGGGCAACATAGGCGCGAAGGTAAACAGATGAATGGATCCAGGGCTGTCTGTGGGTGGGACAGGCCTGAGTGATGACTAGTGTTTGCCAGCAGATTCTCACAGCTCGTCCAGCTTCTCCCCACTCTTTACCCAAGTAGCCACAACTCCAAAACCTCCTCTTCTACCTTTGCTATGGGAAAAAAAGAAATAAGCCTGTATTGGACTTGTTGGGACAAACTCTCTTTCCATCTCTCAGGGCCAAATTCCACAGTGGAGACTAGAAGAGTGACATAGTCTGGGGTCTGTTCCTTTTAGGAGGAGTCTTCCCAGACAGCAGTGGGGTAAGCAGCCTCTAGCAGACCTACGCCAGACCAGGGCCAAACTCAAGATAAGAAGGACGAGGGGCTGACATGGACTTTTGCCACTTGAACCATATTTTCTTTTTCTCTAGTGATTTAGAAATAATCCATCTGGACTTTATTTTATAACAGCTATTCTTAAATTTTATAAAAGAAAGAAAAACATATACGTGTGTTTTTGTGTGTGTGCATGAATTCTATGCAAAGATCCTGTAATTAATCTAGTTACATGGATAGGAAAAAGACTAAATGGATATATACAAAACATTAGCAGAAAATGAAATTTTTCTTCTCTATATTTTCAACAGTGAACCTGTACTCATTTATAATAAGAAGAAAATCAATAAAATGTGTTTTTGAAGTCATCACATTTGAACCAATATTTTTCTAATAACCAATTTCAAAAATAAAACAATGTTCTGGTGTCTTTCTTTTGCGTTCAGAAAGAATTTTCAAATATTCCTTCCTCATTCCTGATTTGATTTTCTATAAAATAAATTCTTCTTTGAATGAATTTTTAAATTCCATTCAAGCATGTTTACTCACCTGAAATTCTTTTCTTATCTCATTTATTTTTAATTACTGCTTGGTCTCAATCTGTTCTCTTCTCAACTCTAATTTCTTACTACTCATCTTTCTTCTCCTTTTTCCATGTTTCCTTGAGTTTTGAGAGTACAAAGCATGTGCTGGTAAATAGTTTTTTTCTGTTTATTATAGTAATATTATGAACAATATTTCCTTCTGCCTCTTTTTTGCCTTATGTGACATAATATCTTCACAGAACCCATATGGTTTGCATTTAATTTCCGGTTCCTTGAGTGCTGGGAGATACATCAGCAACTATTTCTCCACACTGTCTTCTTGGATGCTGTTAACATCAGCATCTGGGATCTAAGGCTCCAATCTCGGCCAGTTCAACAATCCAGCACCCTGGGAAGAGTGGAGAAGGGCCTGGGACCAGGGGAAGTTCCTCTCTGCAGGGTGCTTTCTGGGTTTTTGGTGAAGTCTCTATGCTGGTGTCAAACCCAGTGTAGCACAGCTTCCCTTTAATCGCTTTGGGAAGCAGTCCTGCCACCACAAGGAGAAGACGCACCCATAGTCACCATGTTCAAGGACTTGTCGCAGAAGCCCTTGACCTCCAGGGCTCTAGATAAATTTGCTTCTAATTTCCCCTGGTTACTTTCCAGTGCTCTCCAACAACCTCAGAGAAGAAACTGACTTCAAGAAGAGGGCGATCCCTGCCACCGCTGGGCCCTGAGGCCTGCGCCTCCAGAGCTCCCACATGGCTGCCTGAGAGCTGCCCCTCTTCCTGCTCTGTGGTGCCATCCCTGCATCCTTTCTGCTCAGTGGCTGGTACAGTCCCCAGCATGGCGTCCGTGAGCTCGGCCTGCAGAGACGTAGAGATTCCAAAAGAGGTATTTACCAGTCTTGTGTCCTGCTTCCACCTCCGCCCCTCATCCCTCCAGGTGAGGGGGTGTTCATGGGGTGTAGGACCCCTGCTTTCTGTCACTTGCAAAGCCCTCTTGACCTTCTTTAATTGAAATCCACCAGTACTGTATCTAGAGGAAACCACTCTATGTTTCCAACATGAGAATCACACTCCTCTAGCTTTCAGTGAGAACGCGGGCATCACGCCTGATATTACTGTTGTTTAAATGCTCAGTGCTTTCAAGATGCCTTCACTAACTGGATGGACACCCCAGTGGACAAAGGTATATACTCTCCTTGGTAAAGAAGCAATTGCTTCCCTTTCACTTCTGACGAAAACCTAGCAACTTCTGATGGCAGTGGTCCTGTCATGACCACTTGAACTCTGGGACGTGATAAGTCCAGGGTCTCAAACATTTGATCTGATTTTTCATACCTTTCACCAGGGAGCTGCCAATAATTTTTGGTATCATTTAAATCCACTGGTGACATATTCAAGCACGTGGTGATTCCTTGTCTCACCCACAGTTTTAAGGGAAGAAGGTGAGATTTCCTGAGTCCTGCTGGCAGGGGGAAACTTTCCCTGGCCCTGTGTCAACTTGCCTTTTACTTAAGGAAAACTTGAAAGTAAAATGTGATATATATATATATACATATATTATATATTTATATATTATATAAATATATATATATTTAATTATATTTTTATCCCTGATCTTTCCCTCACTATTCACCTTTTTTGTGTGTGTGAGGGAATATATTACCATTGCATGTTTAGAAATTTCCCCTGTAATTTTGATAATATTATTATTGTGATTGCTATGCTTAATTGTAGAAACCATTTATATTTCTTTGATTAAGCAGTAAATATTTACAAAGCATTGTCCAATTTATGTCTTCTTTAAACATAAAAAAGAAAATTTTCTCTTTCAAAGTGAAATATTTTACCAAATAATAGAAATTTAGAGTTCTAAGTATACAGTAAGACTTCTGTAAATCAATGAATTGTAGAGTTTAACCTGGGGCAAGATCCTCAGAGATCATCTAATCAACCACATCCACACTTACCTTTTTCTTTCAGTAACAAACAGCCACCACTCCGGCTCCAAACTTCCACCCACATGACACACGCCCTCTGCTCAGCTCCCTGGGCAGATACTGCTTATTCTGAGGAACAAAAGGAATAAGAGTGGGAAAGATAGCTAAGTGCTCATTACTTTTTTCTTTTTTACAGCTGTTTTTTATTTATTGAGGTCATAATAATTTATAACATTGTGAAATTTCAGTTGTACATTATTATTTGTCAGTCATCATACATATGTGCCCCTTTACCCCTTGTGCCCACCCCTCAACCCCCTTCCCCTTTGGTAACCACTAATCTGTTCTCTTTGTCCATGTGTTTGTTTATTTTCCATATATGAGTGAAATCATGCAGTGTTTGTCTTTCTTTGTCAGGCTTATTTCATTTAACATCATACCCTCAGGGTCTATCCATGTTGTTGCAAATGGGACAATTTTGTCTTTTCCATGGCTGAGTAGTATTCCATTGTATGTATATACCACATCTTCTTTATCCAATCATCTGTCGATGGGCACTTGGGTTCCTTCCACATCTTGGCTATTCTGAATAATGTTGCAATGATCATTTTTTACCACTTTCATCCTCTCTTAGGAAGAGCATTCCTACATACTATTTCTGCAAAGATCTTGCACAAACCACCCCCCAAATATTTCTCTCTTGAATGAATCCCATCCATCAGGGCCCTTGGTAGAATGTTACACCTGTTTTGGTAAGTTCTCCTGCCTTTGAATTTACCACTCATTTCTAAATATCATCTAGATTTCCCCAAAACAGTACTGATTTGGGCATCCTTATGGCACCCTATTAATAGTGAGAACCTTTACTTCGTTGCCTCTTATCATCACTTTAAACTACAAATTCTTTGGATCCTTGCTACTCAAAGTGTGGTCCATGGACCAGCAGCATTAGCACCACCTGGGGGCTTCTTAGAAATGTAAAATTTCAGTCCCCACCTGACCTACTGAATCAAAATCTGCATTTTAGCAAGCTCCCCAGGGGTACACTAAAGTTTAAGAGGCATTGCCTTACTTTTCTGTCAAGACCTTGCCATTTGTTACAGAGAATGTCCAGAAATAGTTCACAAATATGTCACACCTTCTATGATGTGATACAGGCCATTCCTCTCTCTTCTGATCTAAAAGAACTCTTTGGTGATATACACAGTTGAGTCATTCACTGTGTGTAAGGGACCAGGAAGGCACCTTCTACTGTGCCCTACATCCACTGCTAAGCCACCTGCTGTTGGACAGCACTGCTTGCCTCTCATCACCCCAGCATCGCATCTGCTCACGCAGGTGGGTTAGACCCTTGAGATTCAAAGGATCACTAGGCCTCTGGGCATCAAAGCACCTCTGTATTCCCAACCCAGGAAGAGGGAATGCATCTCACCCCATTTATGTGATACATGGGCTAAGCAATGCTATTGCACCCCCATGTCTTACAATTTTTCAGTGAAAACATCTTTCAGATTTTATTTGCATCATGCTTTCCCCCTAAGATTGGATCATGAACTGAGGAGTTGTGGTCGTGGAGCCACGGACCAAGCTAAAGACGTCAGAATTCATTCACTGTCTCATTAACTGACTTATTCATTTATCCATTCAAAGAGGTATTTATTGAATGCCCATCACATGTCAGGCATTGTGGTAGACCCTGGTGATGCAGCATCTTCCTTCCTGGTGGGGCCTTGTAACTGGGTCAAACCCTGTGCCTCTAGTGAACTCTCTCCTAGGAAGCTTCTCAGGCCCCCATGCAAAAGGATTCCAAGCAATAGAGTCAAAGCCGAATAGACTCAGACATTCTAGTTGTTTAAGGAGTATCTCGAGAAGAAGGTGGTTCTAACTATCTATCTATCTACCCACCTATCTATCTCACAACGTCGTTTATTAGATTCTAAGTTCCCTCAGAACATGGGTCATATGTTTCCCAACCAAAAATATCTCTAAAGCAGTATTTTTTAAAACTTCAACTTTTTAAGACCATATGAGAGTGTTTGTCAAAATGAGGTCCTGGACTAACTGAATTAGCACACCGGAATTTGTTTTTTTTAATCCATGAAACGCTTGAAATCCTACAACAGAATTGCCAGGAGTGCTTGAGATACAGGTTCCTGGACCGCACCCTAACCTTCCTCATTCTGAATCCAGGCAGCACACAGATACCATAAGTGGGATCCTGGGGCATTTTCACGTGTGAAAATGTGATTCCTCAGCGATCCTGAGGCATGATGGAGTCAAGCAGGCTTTCATATCTGCTTCGGTTTACATATTGGGCATCTGCGGAAATGTTATTTTGAATAAGGATTATGTCATTGCTTAAAGGAAAAGTTTGATGATAATTGCTCCAAAGCACCCTACACACAAATACAGTGTGGAATGAGATAAGAAATGAGGAGAAATCACCAAATCTTTCGAAGAGTAAAGCCGGACAGACATGGAGGCAAGCGGAAGCTGAGCGCAAGGTGTCCACAGAAGTGCAGACCAATCTCAATGAGGAGCCCAGCGTCGTTCCTGTGGCCCTCCAGGGTCGGTGTCCAAAGGCTTTAGCCAAGTAGTAAGTTCAAAGAATTTTGGAACCCTTTAATGAGTGGTCCAGACAGAGCTGTAAAGACTACTTTGGGGTCCCGCTGGGTCCCTCTGAGGGCCTGTAACTTCGACCCTATAATGTACCCATGCCACTCTTAAGAAATTCTGCCCGGTCTTCGCCAAAATCCCATCTGAGCTGAGAACAAGAGCACAAAGGGAGACCTTTGAGCTGGTATCTTTCCTGCTCTGAGCCTTATTATTCTCATCTGTAAAGCAAAAGAGATGAGCCAAGCGTCCCCACGTCCCCGCAGGGGCAGCTTTCTGAGCCTACGGAAAATGGCCAGCCCAACCTAGAACCTAAGCATCCATGAACCCAATGTAGGTTTCAGCACAAAGACACTTCTGAGTTTCTATAAATCAGAACAATAGATGATAACTGGTCAGCCTCCTTTGTAGAAATAGGGCATCAAAGATGAAGCATGGGTGTTTTAGGAAACAAATGACTGCCTTCAAAGAAATGGAGGGATTCCTCACATCTCATGAAGATGCCCTCTCTCTCTAGGGAACGGATGGAGAAAATGGCTGTAATCGTTGCCAATGCCAGAGTGTCTTTGAGAGGAACAGACACTGTGGCGCAGGCACTGGCTCCCTTACAGACACAACCAGCTCAAGGAAGAGCCAGGGGTCCGTTTGGTAGCCTCAGCTCACTCGGAGAAACCATTTTCACTGACATTTCTTGGGGCCAGATCTAGATTCCAGGGCAACTTTATGAGGTTCTGCTATAAGGTAATGAATAGATTTTTACCAAATGTTCCAGAACTTACAGAAGCGAGTGTTGAAAATACTCCTTTTGTAAATTCCTCCAGAGCCCACAGCAGCTCTTAATCCTCTGAGTGGATTTGAGGCTTAGAAACAGGCAACAGACAGTTTGGAGCCAAGGAAGGTGAATTAGGTCAGCACCCAAGCCCAGTGTTTGGGGTCACAAAAAGGTGAAGATTTTCTTATAATGAAGATGTACTTTTATGATAAGTCAAAGTAAATCCAAAAAACTCAGACTGACTTCCTCAGGTGACTCAAATTACTCTTGAAAGTAATACACCAAGAGGAAAACAAGGTGGCTGGTGGCAACGGCAGCACCATTAGAATTCACACACAGCTGCCCAGGGTGATGCTACTGTGGGAAATAACCCTCGCTACGCATGCTGGCATTTTGTTTTAAAAGGTCTTAGCAGAGTCCTGAAACAAACACCCTGTTCAGAGACTTTCACCACCGTGAGGCACCACCACCCAGAAAGCCCATGGTCCGAGGGCTTCTAAATCCTCAGTGGTTCTCTGCTGCGTCAACCACTCAAGGCACAACCCAGCCTCCTGCTGGAGACCCCAGCATGGTCCTGATGCTGGGAGAGCTCTGGGAACGGAGAGGAACAGGACCTCAGGCTGGTTTCCCGGAGGTGGGGCTTCTCCACTAGAGCTTTGGAGCAGGAAAATGGGTATTCATGGCCAGAAAAAGGACTAGACTATTCAACAACCTCCTTCCTAATCCCTCTGGACCCGTCTTGCCTCCTTGCACACAATCCTACATTGCTGTCAGAGCAGGCTCTCTAATCGCCGAGTTGTACCCTTGACTCATAGATGCAAAGCTGACTGATGGCCTCATCACCTCATTCACTTAAATTGTGAATCCACTTGCATGGCACACAACATCCTTGCCCGACTGCTTTTCTGGTTAACCTGGTCACCTGCCACCCCTCCAATTTATAGTGCAACCATCATGAACAACGTGCAGGTCACACCTGCACACTTTACACTGACGTGGTAATGAACTACCCACAGTCAGCCTATGAGTGTGCTACTCTTCCCCATCAATAATTTTGCATGTGGTACTCTTGCTCTTTACCCGGAATGTTCTGAGGCTAATTCTCTTCTCATTACGGGCCCTGTGGGTGCGAGGAGAGGAAGTGGAATGATTTCTATATTAGGATCAGTTTGGGCACAGCACCAGTACCTAGATGCCATTGGGTAGACTTTGTCCTGGTCTTATTTCTCCTGAACTCACTGCAAACACACATGATAGAATGCCTGTTCTACCAACTGTCTCCACACATAGCCTGGGGGCTCACAAGCCAAGTTCTGACCAAAGTTCTAAAGCCAAGAAGATCCCCTATGGACAATTCCTGGAAAATTCACCAAGATAGCAAATTGGGTCACTTCCACTTTGCTTCTGGATCTTAAGACTCAAGGCTATATATCAAGATCAGTTGGAGAAATGTTTTTGTATGTAAGGCCAATGAAATTAGAATCTCTGAAGCTCAGCCTGGACATCTATTACATTTTCAAAGCTCCGGAGGGAATTCTAATATGCAGGCCATACTGAGAACCACTGTACCATTTCCTCAATTTCTTCCTGTCCTGGTTTCTAGTCTCAATTTTTCATTGCCTTAACACTTCCCATCCGCCTCTCTCATCATGGCAATCCAGTGGAAATGGAACAAAGCTTATAGTATAGTTAGGATTCTAGGCTCCAGAAACACATTTCCTCGTATTTAGTAAGGCATGCTATCTCATTTCTCACTACCTGGTTGGTTCATCCCATTTGGAAGGCATTGGCCCTGACTCAATAGAAATCCTGATTAAACAGGCAGATGCCAGGAAGGGCTCCAGGAGGCTAGGCTGCTGAGCTAACAGAGAGGTTACTTAGAGTGGCTGAAAGAAGCACAGATCCAAGATGGAGATGAAAAGGCTTGTGTAAAGGAGGATTCTGCAAAGATAGAATGACTGTATTAGATCTGAATGATGGGATGAAAGGAGGGAGAGAGAAAAAAAGAAAATTAGAGATCAAAAGACCAAGATGAGAGGGGCCGGCCCAGTGGAGTAGCAGTTAAGTTCACACGTTCCACTTCGGCAGCCCAGGGTTCACTGATTCGGATCCCCGGCATGGACCTACACACTGCTTATCAAACCATGCTGTAGCAGGAGTCCCACATATAAAATAGAGGAAGATGGGCACAGATGTTAGCTCAAGGTCACTCTTCCTCAGCAAAAAGAGGAGGATTGGTGGCGGATGTTAGCTCAGGGCTAATCTTCCTCAAAAAGAAAAGAAGAACAAGATGAGAAAGCAGATTGGTGGTTGCACCAGCTGGGCACTGAGAGGCAGAGATTGCCTGGGAAAGGGGCTCAAGAGAACTTTTTAGGATGATGGAAACACTCTCTGTCTTGATTGTGGTGATGGTCATTTGTCAAAACTCATGGAACTACATACATTTTAGAGTACGTCAATTATTCATCAATAAATTTGATAAAATGTAGGGGAAAAGAAATAGGTGAAGAAGTTTGAACAGGTAAGAAGGATAGAACTCTGGCCAAGAACTGTGCCATGGGGCCTACAATGCCACCAAAATCAAAGGCAAGGAGAAATCCTGGACGTCGCTCCTCCGTCTCTCACAGCATCATAAAATCATGCGTTGGAGTTGGAGCTCTTTCCAGAAGTACATTCCATGAAACACTAACTTTATGAGTCGCTCCTGCAATAAAAAGAATCTGAAGTCAAATAAATTTTGGAAATGCTCACACTCTATCCACCTCTTGATCACAAGATACATTAGACCAGCACTGTCGAACAGAATTATAACCACATTTGTAATTTAAAATTTTTGAGGAGCCATGTTTTTTAAAATAAATGTTTAATAATATTTTTATTTAACCTAATATATCAAAAATATTAATATTCTAATATGCAATAAATGTAAAACTTATTATTGAGATATTTTACATTCCTATTGTAATACTAACTCTTTAAAATCCGGTGTGTGTTTTATACTTACAGCACATCTCACAGCAGGCGAGCCACACCTCCAGTGCTCCATAGCTGCCTGTGTCTGGTGGCTGCCATGTTGGACAGCACGGCCTTAGTATATCAAAGGCTCGGACAGGGGCTGTCCACATGGCCAAGTGGTTAAATCCACACGCTCCACTTAGGGCCCTGGGTTTCACCAGTTCGGATCCTGGGCGCAGACATGGCACCGCTCATCAGGCCATGCTGAGGTGGCATCCCACACAGCACAACCAGAAGGACCTGCAACTAGAATATACAACTATGTACTGGGGGGCTTTGGGGAGAAGAAGAAGAAAAAATAAATAAATAAAAGAAGATTGGCAACAGATCTTAGCTCAGGTGCCAATCTTTAAAAAAAAGGCTCTGAGAAGCCCTGCAGTAAAGAAACCTCTTTAACTTCATTGAATCCAATGTTTCCAAAACTTATTTGACCACAAGGCCTATTGTGGGTTTTTTTGGTTTTTTGGGGTTTTTTGGTCAGTTATTTCTATCAGCCTCTGCTCTACAGGAACATACTTTAAAAATATCGACCTAGGGGCTGGCGCCATGGCCAAGTGCTTAAAGTTCCACATGCTCTGCCTCAGGAGCCTGGGTTCGTGGGTTCAGATCCTGACCGTGGACCTACTCCACTCATCAGCCATGCTGTGGAGGCATCCTACATACAAAATAGAGGAAGACTGGCACAGAGGTTAGCTCAGGGCTAATCTTCCTCAAGCAAAAAAAGAGAAAGATTGGCAACAGATGTTAGATCGGGTCAAATCTTCCTTACCAAAAAAATATATATATCGACCTAGTTCAGAGACCATAAAGTGGAGGTCCAAAAATTAGACATAACCTAAAGACAGGTTTTGATTGGTCAATACAATACCTATGAGTAATTTAAGCTGGCTTTTAAAAATTGGGAGATTTCACATAAAAATCTGGATATCTAATTTCTGTGTAAAAATGGAAACACTTGATATCACTGAGTCTGGATTCCTTCATGGCAGCAATAAGCTAAAGCTGAGTGTCGGCTGCTCTCTTTAGTATGCGGCAGGGGTGGAATGGGCTCAGAGCACACACAGGGGAGCACGCTTTACAGCTCAGAACCATCCATGCCACTCCCACATGGTACTCCTGGCACCCCATCCATGCCAGTTACCTACTTACCCTATAGCCATTTGGTGTGTAATCCCTGGTCAAGCTCAGTTATCTCACTTGTGAGATAAATAAACTTAGGCCCCAAAAAAGTTGAAGGTCATGTGCCTAAAGTCGTGTTACTAGTTAACGGCAGAGCAAGAACTATCTTCCTTTCTGCAGACCAGTCCCACGTGCTCTCTGATGCTTCTCCGCTATTCTTTCGTCCACTTCTGCTTCTTCTCCTCCTCCACCTTGAGAGAACCACAAAATCTGTGAGCCACCGACTTGCTAACTCTTCGCTATTAAACTCTGCTCTTTAAGCTAAAGTGATTCTCTCTGCCTGACACAGTTTGGATCGGCACTCATCGCTAATGAGATGCTGACTTGAAACAAATCAAGGATGATAGAACCTTCGTGGAGATCAAAATACCCCACTGTAGTCCCGGAGATAGTCCCAAATTCCTTAGATAATCATCCAGTCTTCTTGTTTGGACTTAATCAAAACATCATGTCCACTGTTGAGAGTGGACACCAAGAATCCCTGAACAGAATCCCAACACGAGGCATCAGGAGACAGTGCCTCTGGGCAAGATGCCAGAGCTGCCAGGGTTTTACTACTCCCCGGGGGAAGCGCGTTCCTCCGAGAGTGATTCAGATCTCCTATGGCTGATGCTTATCTCGAGGCCAAGGCCAAAAACATTTTTTTTCTTTATAACAACAGTTAATTGCCCCAGAGAGTTTCAGCTACTTTTAGTAAGAGACAATTTATCCAAGAATGTGGAGAGATGTGGGTCTGTGTGTTTAAGGATGTGTGGGTGCTCATACACTTGTTTAAGTGTAAAATTAAGTAACCTTGAACATGACGGACTTCTTTCCTATGTCCTCTGTGACTCCTGCTTAGCAGAAAGTTAGGAAGTGATCTGCAGAATAGAATGGAGAGAAGAGTCGGGAGTTTTTTAAAAAGTACACTCACAGCTGCCATCGTTCGCCTAGAAAGACAAAGAGCAAAAGGCAGAGAGCAAAGAATCTGAAACGGACTTCTCCATGGCTAATGCACTGTCAGCTCGCTGTGGATCGGAGCTAAGTACAGAGATCAGAGAAAGAAGATGCCATCCTGTGATCACAATATTTTCCAATGCAGACTTTCGACTATTCATCAAAAGAGCCCTTATTTCCTCAACTCCTAGTTATAACCAAACCATGAGCAAGAAATGGATTATTGACCCTGCAGAGAAAACAATAGGGGGAAGTACAAAAGATGTCCTAAGACTGGCCTAGGGAGATACTTTCCAACCACTGTTTCCAACCACTGGGCCTTCCCCCAGCTGTAGTTAACCTTGTAAGGATTTCCTCTTAAGTATTTCCAAAGGCTCAACAAGTTTGAGAAAAACCATGTTTCCTTTTCCACTTTGTATTTTCCACAGCAACAAGCAGTGTTTCCCGTTGACTGGTTATATTTGCCTGGCTCCCAGAAAGCAGAGCCCAAAGCAAAGTCTTAGTTCCTCCCCTTAAGGAGGCAACACAGCACCAGTGAACAGAGGTGAGGAGAAGAGGAAGTGAGGCAGGGCCAGAACAAGAGCGACTGTGAGGTGTGTCATTGGGCTGGCCATCACTCAGTATCAAGTGAGACTTGGAATCTAGTGTTCTTTCTTGTCGGACTGTCTTCCAAGAGGCTGTATGAGTAAGTGCTTCTTTTGACAGTCTAACAAGGGAGAGAGATTTTCCCATTACCTCAATTTTAGCAGAGACCTCCAAGGGCGAGAAGAACAGGTGCCAAGTGCCACCCTCTCCCCTTTCGATGACCGTCTATCTACACAAGACTTGTCAAAGGGGTGGCCCAAAAACATTATGCCTGCATCATCCCATTACCCATGCCGAGATTATTAATGGGAGGCTCCGAGATTGGTCAGGGAGAAAAATTAGAGTATAAAGATTTCTTTAGAGAGGACAATATTTATTTTCTCCTATCCAAGGGGGAGAGAAATAGAATGTTCTTCCTGCCCCTTAAGATGTTATGGGAACTTCGAGAGAAAAACTCAAAGACTTGACTTTTTCCCATGGAATCTGGGGACACAAGGACTGGTCCTTGACTCACCCTTGAAGAAGAATTAATGGGAAGGGCCCTGGTGAGGGCAAGAAAGTTGCATTAAGAATGGTCTGCAATTTCAGAGTTTGGGGTAAGGATGGGGTCACACGAGCTCATTCTGGAAGAGAGCCAGCCGTGAATCATTTTCAAGTGGACCCCACCTAAAAAATCTGAGGAGCAAAGTGACCCCAGTAGAGAGATGGACCAACAAAAACCAGGAGATGAGGGCGTCACAGTAGCCAGGTAAATGAGGTATCACCCAGTCAAGGAACCGCAGGTAGCAGACCTCAGCCACAGAGGGTCTCTAAGAACCTTTCCCAAAAAATACCGAAAAGAAAGATGCCAAGGTGCACACTGTGACACAGCCAGAGCATACCAATGCCAGGTAAAACAGCATCACCCACATAAGACCACTCTTCTCCTCTAATGTCACCACTAGCACCCCAGCTAGTGAATGAAAGAGGAGGCAGTGAGGGGAGTGAGGAAGAAGCTGGACATGTGTCCTCTCCCACTGCGGACTTCCCAGCTGAGATGGGCTCAGGCAGGGGGAGGGAAGAACCTTTAAACTGAATAAGAGCCCTGAGTTTTTATGTTAAACTGTCCTGGGTTGTAATATCATTATTACCCAAAGAAAGTAGCCAGGAAAGCTTTGGGAACTTTCTGGGATTTCATCCAGAGGCAGAGAAAAATACATGAACTAAACAGGTTGGAAGAGGTAGCGGTGAAAAAAGATGGAAATGGGTCTCTGGGTGTACCCTGCAGAGCAACTGAAGGGCTCCCGGGCTCAACCAAAGGGCTGTGTTTGGGAGAGCCCTTCAGAAATACGGTGCATCTTATCTTGTTGAGTAGCTGTCAAGACAGAAACTAGGTGTCATGTAATCCCATCAATTTATTCATTTCTACAAAGATTAATTTGTTGAAATATCACAGGAAAGTCCCTGGACGTGTGAGGTATTCATTGAACGAACCAGCCCTGCTCCCTCAACCTCTCTGTTGGCCCTCCTCCTACTCCACCCGGCAAGTAAGCTCTGCCAACTACAGAGATGACAAAAGCGCATTTCTAGGTTTAAAAACCCTATTCTTGACCGAGAGACAAAAAACCAGGAGAGAATAGATGAGAGCAAATAATGCCAAATCAGAAACAGTGCTTCAATTTGAGAGAATGGAAAAAGCAAGGGAAAAAAAATAGAGAGATAAGCAAGATGGAGATTGAGCAAAATCAGGAAGAGGCGGGAGAAGAAGAGAGATACCCACAAAGTTGTGGGGAATATGAAGGAAGGGAAGGCTGACACGCTGCCTCCCAGATGTTGTTTGAAAGTGGTAGCCTTGGGGGTGAAAAAATGAAAAAGATGGTGGATGATATATTTTAGTAAGAGAGACTCTAAATCCACCCAAGAGTTTTCTGTGGGCCTGGGAATGACATGAGAATGAAGGTAGCTGACAGGTTGCCCTGACCAGCCCCAAGGAGTCGCCTGGTAAGATGAAATGAAACACATCAAAGCAAAGTTCTGGGCTATTTGCCAGAGGGGCGGCTGCGTCCGATGTGTGGAAGCATCTATGCCAAATCTTTACACTGTCATCAAGTGTGACCCCCACCAGGGCCACCAATCGGTCCCTCCTGTGCCAAATGGAGAAAAGGAACCCACAAGGGCGACAGCTGCTGGTGACAGAAGGAGAGTTAAAAGAGGCCTTCGGAGAGGACATCTCTCCTTCCACACCCAACACCTGGCTGAGGGTGCCGCTTTTTAATCACAGTAGCAGGGAGGAGGGAAAGAAACTCAGATAAGGAACTTGGAAGGGACTCAGTGAGGAGTCACCAGATTGGAGACTCAGAATGGCTTAAATTAACTTATTTGTGGATAGTAAGTGGTGGATCAGAGCAGAGATCAGAACACGTTATAGAAACAAAGTTCTGTTTCTAAGATGCAGGCTGCGTCTTATGGATTCTCGTAACTGGGAAATGACACATCCCCAGAGAATACAGTCTTGTTTAATCCTTATCCCTGGAAGCAGAGGGAGGGAGCATGGTGGTGTGGAATGAACACATCCAGGCTCTCTCAGCATGAGCGTCTTCTCCTTTTTCCTCCCCTTAGCACAACAGTAAAGAGACAAGACAGACTAAGCTACTTAAAATATATTTCTTTGTGGTTTCTCTACTTCTGGGTTTTTTTCTAGTTGAATAAAAATGTCTCCACTCCATTCCCTGCTTTCACATAACTTCCTAAATATTAAAAGAGTTTGTATCAATTTGCTTAACCTTATATGTCAAGTCCCGGCAGAAGTCATGTTCTACCAGGAGCTGCACTTTCCTTTTCCTGAATATTTGAGCAGAATCAAAGCATTTACAAATAAAAATACACAATGGCCTTAAAATTCCTCCCTCATGAAATTGAAGCTGTCAGTTCCAGCGCCCTCTTATTTAAAGGCATATTCAGACTACGCCAACATGAAAATGAAGCATCTTGACAGTTCCTCGAGGTCAATGGTGCAGAACCACCTGTATTTAACATTCTGGCTTCTACTCCATTAACATGCCTAATTCAGTTTTCTTGATCTGCCGGGGAGAAATGGAACGAAAATCAATATCCTACCCAAAAGCATTGATGAGATTTTATTCTCTGTCAAATCGCAAAAGAATGTCAGATCACTTTACAGCGAGACTTTTCCTAACAAATTGCAGGCTGTCGCCATATAAAGCAATGTTGTATGAAATCAAGAGTAGAAACGGGTGCCACCTCATTATTTTTTTTCCTTCCTGCAACATATATTTCATGTTGGCATTAGTGCATTCAGATGCCAAGAGGATAAGTACTTTAACAATCCTAAGACAGAAGTCTGTGGAGGCGCTTTTAATAGCTTCAATACATTTCCTTATGTTGTAAATTCTAGCTTTCATATCTTTGCAGGGAGTTCCTCCCTCTATTTCGGCAGGGAATGAACTTGCCAGGAGGCCTGTCTCCTCTACCCCCAGCCCCCACCCCGACTCTGGCCCAGCTGAACCAAGGCCCCAGGCTGCCCGCTGGAACCTAGAACGGCCTCCCTAGCTGCATGCATGCTCCAAGCCTTGCCCCTCACACCCAAGGAAACAGAGGGAAAATGGCGGCTTCCGCATTAGGAATGAGGTGGCAGTTTCCTGGCAACCTTGGATAGGCTGATCCTCTGCCTCTCACAGTGGAAAACTTGTTACCTAGACCCTTCCAGGCCCCCATGGCCATTGGAGCCTCAGCTACCTTCTGGAACTTGCTATTGTACTTGCCCGAGCTGCATCAGCTCCCTCACTCTCCTACCCCTGGCCCATCGCCCAACTCACAGTACCTGCAGAGTCCCTTGCCTGGAGATGCTCCTGGCCCCAGCCAACTTTCCCTGCCATTCCGCCCACACCGTTTAGAGCCAGGACATCAGGGGCACGTGCCCTGTGACCTGAGTGTGCTCTTTTTGTGTTAGAGCACGGCCAGCAAACGTTTCCTATAAAGGGCCAGCAAGCAATATCTTAGGCTTTACGGGCCACACAGTCTCTGTCATACCCACTCAGCTCTGCCATTGTCCGGTGTATTAGTCAGAGTTCTCCAGAGAAACAGAACCAGAGATGCACAGATACAGTCAGAGGAGATTTATTGTGGGAATTTGCTCAAGTACTGTGAGGCCGAGAAGTCCCACAAACCAAAGAACCAGGAAAAGTGACGTAATTCAGCCCTAGTCTGAAGGCCGCAGAACCAGAAGCTCTTATACCTGAAGGCAGGAAAAGATAGACATCGCTGCTCAAGAGGAGAGAGAGAGAATTTGCCCCTCCTTCACCTTTTTGTCCCCTTCAGGCCCCGGTAGATTGGGTGATGTCCGCCCACCTTGGTAAGGGTGCTCTTCCTTACCCAGTCTACGAATCAACTGCTCATCTCCAGAAATACCCTCACGGACACTTCCAGAAATAATGTTTGACCAGCTCTCTGGGCATCCAATTAGCCCAGTCAAGCTGACACATAAAATTAACCGTCACGTCGTGTGAAGGCCGCCATAGACCATATATGTAAACAAACGAGCCTGGCAGTGTTCCAGTAAAACTTTGTTTATGAACAACTAAATTTTACGAGCCAAAAAACATTCTTCTTCTTTTTTTTTAAACTATTTAATCTAATTTTTAAAAAAATTTTGGGGAGGCCAAAATGGGTGTTTAGGCTCACATGTGAGGGATGGACTATAATTAGTTTTTGGATGGTGAACGTGATATAATCTACACAGAATTCGAAATATATTACGTTGTACATCTAAAAGCTATATAATGTTATAATCCCATGTTACTGCAATTAAAAAAATAAAAATTTTTTTAAAAAAAATTTTTAATTCCATTTTTGTAAAGCTATTTCAAAATGAAAACCCTGTTCTTAACTTGGGGGCCATGTGGCTGGAGGGCCATGGGGCAGGAGGCTGGGTTTGGCCTGGGAGACTGTTTGCTGGCCCCTGTGTGTAGGAGATTTCAAGTAAGCTTCTCCTGTAGTAGGCGGCGGACAGTGAGCACTCAAAAACAAAAAATTACTCCGTGAGTGAATTAAAAAGAAATAAGAACATGAATGATGGAATGATAAAATGAAAGGGTGAATGAAGAAATAAAGGGAATGAAATGACTATGAAAAATATTTGACTGATGCCAAGGAACTCTAAAAACGTCTATGATCATTTTTCTTTGGAATCCCAGTCTAAAGTTCCGACTCTGGACTCCCCTGCGTCCATTCTCCGACCTCATGCTCCACTGGCTCATTTGACAAACGCTTATTGAACATCTACTATGGTTCAGTCAGGCCTGGTGCCAGCCACTGAGGAGAGAACAATGGATGAGACAGGACTGCCTCATAAAGCTCAGCCCTGGAAGGGGCTTCAATAAGTGGACAAGGAGTTATATCACTGTGTGAAATGTCTGTGAGACAGTACAGAGTACTCTGGGATCACACAAGGTGTTACCAGTCAAGATGGAATCAGGCTTCAGTAAAAGTTAGGGAGGGAGCAAGGTGACACAGGCAGAACTTCGACCTTTGCCAAGACAGGACCCCCTCGCGTCCTGCAGAGCCCCTCGAAATGAAACTAACAAGATCAAAAGGCAAGTGGCAAATAGACAATGTTGATCAGAACCAGTTCATGAAAGTCAGGAGCAAATTCTGGGATCCTAGACAGGATTGAGCCCAAAGAGCTTGTTAGGGACTGATTGTTAGTGTCTGCCCAAAATTTATATGTTGAAATACTGACCTCCAATGTGATGGTATTTGGAGGTGGCTTTGGAAGGTAATTAGGTCATGAGAGTGGAGCCCTCATGAGTGCCCTTTATTAGAAGAGATAGGAGAGAGAGAATTGTTCTCTTGACCACATCAGGATACAATGAGAAGATGGCCGTCAATTAACCAGGAAGAGCGCTCTCACCAGACACCGAACCTGCTGGCACCTTGATCGCGGACTTCCCAGCCTCCAGAACTGTTAGCATTAAATGTTTTTTGTTTAAGCCACTCAGCCTGTGGTATTCTGTAAGAGCAGCCCAAACTAAGACAAGGCTCGTCTAACGTTCAAACACCTCTGTGAAGTTCTCTAAGAAGTCCCCTAATCATTAATTTGCATGTCTGTTGGCTACAAATTCCAAGAGGAATTTGAGATAAATTTTAATCTTAAAACACATGTAAAATATTTTCTTCAGACAAAGAAAAACCAAGTCCCAGCTGCCATGTGTTTTTATGAAAGATACGGAAAAGTTCTCAAAATGGATGTTTCTTGCATAGCCCTTAGATAAAAGCTAGGGAAATAGCATTAAATCTTAACGGAGTGGAGGCATTTCTGAAGGAGACTAAGATAATATGGACCAGACACATGATTTTCTGAAGCGCACTCGAGACCAGGCTTGAGCTCAAAGAATGTAGATGAATGAATGTTTAACATGAGCCCTCAATGGTCTCTTACACACATCAAATGTCTCCAGCCAGCTTCTGGCAAGTGCTGAATTGTAGCAAATTCATGACGGGTTTCTCTGATGTGTTCCTGAAGTGTCAGTGGATCCTGCTTTAATCATTGAAAGGCAAAGCCAGCCTTCCAGGAAGGTGGAGAAAGCCATACACAGTGGGATGGGAGAGGCAGGAAGGCCTGCTCCCCAAAAACATCTGCGTTCAGCCAGGTGCCCCAGGGCCAAGAGCCCTCCCTTAGAGTGAACTGGATCACATCGCTGCCCCACTCTGCTCTCTTCAGGGACTCCCCATCAACTTCCAAATAAAATCCATATCACTTGGAGTAATATAAAGGGATCTTCCTAGAAAAAAATTGAGTTAGATCTCTACCTCATGCTTTAAACCGAAATAATTTCCAGATGGGTTGAAGAGTTAAGTGTAAGAAATAAAACCTGAAAAGAACCTGAAAAAAATATAGACAAGTAAGTGTTCTCTGATCTAGGGATTGTAAAGATTTACTAAACATGAAAGTGAAAAGGAAAAAAGATGGATAGATGGGACCATAGAAAAATCAGAAAGGTCTATTTATCACAAAAATGAAACTAACAAAATCAAAAGGCAAGTGGCAAATAGACAATGTTTTACTATATGATGAAAAGTTAATGTTTTAAAATGCAAATAGCACTTTGCAAAGAAATGAGGAAAAAAAAGATAAATATGGCAACAGGGAAAAAAATAGGTACAAGTCATGAACAAAAGAAGAAAGAGAAGTTCAGTGATTTATTCAACAAATATTTATGCCTATTCTATGCCAGACCCGGCATCTGTCAATACGGAAACGGGCTGTGGGTAGAGGATGCTGTGGTCTGTCCAGCCAACAGACCCCAGTCCCTGGGAGCGTCAGCTGCCTGGGGATCTGGCCATGTACCTCTCCAGACTTTTCTCCAGCAAAGGTGGCTGTCTCTCCAAAAATGATGACCCTCCCACCCCCCAGGGACAGTCGGCACCCTTTGACCGGTCAAAGGAGAGGTTACAAGGTTGGGCCCCCTTGCCTTGAATCAAGACAACTCTGAAGGTGACCCCCGCTCATAGCTCAGCGTCTCCTCTGCCCGGTCCTGTTCTGCTCGCTCTCTTTCAGGTGGTGTCCCCAGGATTGCTCCCCAGCAGAGACACTGCAGCCAACCTACCTCGGGTCTGTTTCCAGGAGACCTGACCTGAGACAGATGTTCAGCTAAGCCAGTGATCCAAAAAAATGCAAATGGAAGCAATGACATGCCTTTTTGCCTATCAAGTTAAAGATATTTTTTCTAACGGGAATACCCAATGTTTTTAAGATAATGATTATTCTCATATCAGCCTGCTGAGGATACAATTTGGAATAGCCTTTCTAGAGGATAATTTAGCATATGTGTCAGACTTATATGAATATACATAACCTCTGATCCTTCTAATTCTAAAGATTTGATCTCGTGAAAATATTTACAAAGAAGGTGCCTTTGATTTTAGACATGCTGAGTGTGTGGGGAAAATATCCAGTAAGAATCTACATGTCCATGTAAAGGAGAATTATTTAATAAATTATGACACATACTTACTATGCAGCATTCCAAATCATTTTATAGAACATTAGTGACATGGAAAAACATTCACAAGACTAAGTTTTACAGATGGTTAACAAAATAGCATGTATGTTATGAGCTCAGTTTTTATCATTTTCATGGAGAGAGTGCTTTAAACTTCACTTTTAAGTGGGGTCACAAGTTGGGAACTGACAGATAAATTCAGCTTGCAGGTGCATTGCATTTGGCCAAAACAGAATTTAAAACTTAAATAATTCACATACTTTTGGGGCAAGGGCAGAGGGATATACCATTGTACCACAGTCCCCACTACTCTCTATTACTGGTTGTTTTCCTTCCCCAATTCTTGAAGGCATTGAGTTTGTGACTCATTTAAAAGCTGGGAGCAGAAGTAGGAAAGTGGCTTTTGTTCAGCAAAACACTTTAATGGGTCATTTTGGTTGTGGAAATAGGGCCTGTAAAGGCAAATTCATTTTTTAACTTGAGCAAGTGGGTAGATGTTGGTGCCACTCACTGCAGTGGGAACAATGAAGGAGAAGTGATTTTCTGAGGGCAGATGGTGACTTCAGACGGGGACATGTTGAGTTTGAGGTGCTTGTGTGATGGTTAGCCAAAGATATCCAGTGAGAAGTAGGGTCTCTGGGTCTGAAATCCTGAACAGAGGTGACTCTTGAAGCCCTCGGCATGAGTGAAATCATCCAGACAAGTGTGTAACGTTGGCGGAGGGCATAGGACCAAATCGTTAGAAAATGAGATTTTTTGCTTTTCATGTTACTTGACCGAAACTATGGACCACACCCTCCTTCTCACAGCGCTCTCTTCCAAGTCTTCATAGACACACTGGTCCCCGAGCAGTGAAAGAAGGGTCCATTAATGAGAGGAAAACCAGGAATGTGTCAGCGAGGCTAATAAAAGAGGGAATTTCAAATGAAGATAATGATCAACTGTAATAAATAATACAGAAAACTAGAGAGTTAAGGATTTTCAAAAATCCCTCTTGAATTTAGCAATGATAAGGTTTTTTGAGACCTCGGAAAGAGTAGCTTTAGGGGAGTGAAAATTGTCAGAGCTTGAGGAGAGAGGAAGATGAGGAAGAGGTGATAGCAGGTAAAGATAGTCCTTCAAGGTGTAATGATGTCTATAAACTTTGCAGGGGAGCATTCATACTCACGTATACTTATGAACGTGTGCACATGTATGTGTGTGCACGCTCCAAGTAATGGTGGAGAGCAGAGGTTGGCAAACTTTTTCTGTAAAGGGCCGGATAGTAAATATTTTCGGTTTTGTGGGTCATACGATCCGTGTGTCACAACTATTCCACTTTTACAATACATCATTTTATGGTCTCTTGTGCATCTCTTTAAAACAGTGGTTCTCAAAACTACTTACATCAGAATCACTTGGAGGGCTTGAAAAAATAGATTGCTGAGCCCCACCCCAAAGTTTCTGACTCAGTGGGTCTGAGTAGGACCTGAGAATTTGCGTTTCTAGTGAGTTCCCAAGTGCCGCTGATGCTGCCGGTCCAAGGACCACACTTGGCCAAACGCTGCTCTAGGTTTCAGCTATGGATGTTAGATCTCATTAAACTGAGTTCATCCATGGAAAAGACCGTGCTTTCCATTTCCTTTAAGGTTAACCCCACCCTCTCAGGCAACTTCATACAGCTCAACACGCACAAGACAGCACTGCCGCCTTCCCAAAGTATAACAACCTGTCTAACGTTGTATAACAAGAGGTAAAGCTAATATGTAAATGTTTACTCGGGGCTTTTTTCTTCGCAGTAGGATTGGAGAAGTTCCCAGCTGGGAGAAGTTCCCAGAAGCCAGTAGTATAGGAGAGGATAGCTGAAACATTTCAATTCAGTGGTGTGTTGATAAATGTTTAACAACCAGCTTGCAGGGTGGGGTGCCGGTTTGCGGCATTTGCCAATTTCTGTTGTGTAAATGCTCTCACAGTGGCCAAGTTCAAGCTACCAATGTGATTTTACTAAACACAGGGTAAAGATGTGCACCATCGTCTCCCACGAGCCAGCGTAAGTGGGCTCCAGCTTGTCTCAGGATCGCCAGGAAGATGGTGGTGGACCGGAGCATCACTACTGCTGGCTGCTCAGGGGCTCAGCCCAGCTCACCATCTGCCTGTCTGGTTTTCAGCTGTGGGGCTTGAGCCTCCGAAACGCAAAATGCTGAGGCTATTCTTCCGTTAGTTCCAGTGAAAACCAACTTAAATCGTACAGCCGCCCAAACCCTATCCTAGCAGTCCTTCTCTCACCCCCACCCACTCCATCTGCCCTTCTTTTCTGAAGTGCTCCAAGAAGAAAGGAGCCCAAGAATAGGCAGCAGTGGCTCCTGGGCCTTGTTTCCATTAGGATGGCAGAAGTTGATTCGGTTCTTCAGACCTCCAAGGAAGGACAAGTGCAACATGCTCCTGTGGCATGGTGTCTCCTGGTTCCACCTGTCAGGCTTTCCCAAATTTCAAAGAGAGAAAGCAGAGCCCTCAACCCCAGCTGCTCATTAGAATCACCTGAGTAGTACTGTTTATTTTTTAATGTATAAATACCCATCCATAGATCCTCTGATTTAATTAATTAGGGGTGGGGCTTGGGCTTCAGTACTTGTAAGAGGTGTCTCTGATGTGCAGCTAGGGTTGAGAGCCCCTGAGCTGGGACAGAATCATTGACCTTTGGTCCCCAAGTAGTGCAATCCTCATTTAAAAGAGGAGAAAACTAAAGTCCAGAAAGACTTAGTGATTTGCCCAAGATCACAGGGCTTGTTAATTGCACAGCTGGGCTTAGGATCTGTGCTCAGTGACATCCAGTCCAGGGCTCTTTCTAATAAACCACACTGGTTCTTGTGATCTGAAAGGCAATGACATTAAAGATATTTGGCCTTCTTGAACTTTCCAATGACGATGGCTTGAGGACTCAGGTACCCAGCCCGGTGCCCTTTGTCTCCGTAAGGAAGTTCCTAATGTTTATGTTCGAAGAAGACAAACAAGGCATGGTATTGCTCCCCACTCCCATCGATGCCATCAATAGTAAGTTGTCTTTGAAACATCTATCTCCCCAGTCTAAGAGAAAGTGTTTTCTTGACTTGGCATGCTCACAAATACGAAAAAAAAAAAAAGATTAAATTTGCTTTTAAGTTACCAAATGCACCATGCAGGTCTGTAATTGACCATGAGAGTGTCGGGAAAATATGATCTATCCTCTATAAATCAGGAAAACTTAAACAGGCTCTCTAATTGTAAATGCCGATCCTGGCAGTGTCCAAAAAGGCTCATGTTTATAAATTGTTCCCTGATGTTTTAAGTAAGTGCACAAACACAAATCATACTAAGGACTTCAGAAAAGACTTAGCTGTGTGGCAATTTATTATAAGCAGTGCAATTTTCATCAGTCAGGCAGCCCTAGACTGTAATTACCTCTCCACCGAAAGAGGTACAATTGCTTTCATTACATTTTCCTAGTCATAGGCTCGTCTGGATTGCCACAGAGACACTGAATGGAAAATGCATTTATTTATTGTTAGTCCTCCTAATGGCTCGTTACTTGGTTTCTAAAGATGTTATCAAGTCACTTGCTTTTCCTGCTCCTCCCACCTCTGCTCGTAGCATTTATAGAAGACAAAAGAGGCTCATCTTGAAAACTCTCAGCTCGTGTTGAGCATCTGAAAACTGCCCAGCATCTACAGATGACCAACTGGGTTTGAGGAGTCCCTGGGACGCTGGCTGAAGTTCAAATGCTGAAGATTAATTAAAACCACACGCCATTGAGCACAACTACCAGCCTCCCGGTCACAACTGAAAAGAAACCACATTTTGTTCCCTATAGTTAGAGCTTTACAGGAACCCTTAAAGGACTGAGAAAGTGATCTAGTCTGGTCTCCCATGTGGGTGGGTATATTAATTAGAGGACATGGCTGCACCTTGGACCTTGAAACAGGAAGGGCAGGGGATATTTTCATCCCTCTCTAGTCCTGTATCCCCTGATGCTGTGAAAGATAAGACTGGAAGCAGAGATCCTGAATTTGCAAGGTGGGAGTGTATCGGTGATGAGTAGACCGTGTCTACGCAGTGACACAGTCTATGTCAGTGATAAAATACAGATGAGTTTTATCAAACCAAAGCATGTTGTCAGTCGTCGATGAAGGGTTTGCTTGTTGCTTAGCTCAAGAGACAACTCTGGACCACATTCCACAGAAATCTTTCCATGGATCTGCCAGGTGCTGGCAGCTCTGTCACCCAGGAGCTGCGACTTTGTGCAAGACACTTGGCCTTCAAGAAACTCTGCTCCCTGAAGGTCCGCTAAAGAGCTGATGATGGGAGAGCAAAACTGCGACTCTTTCAGCTGTCACATCAAACTCGGGACGCACACAAAAGAGAGGGGCCCATGTGTCAACACCAGGAGAATTTCCTCCCGTGGTATGTTTTCTTCTTTCCTCATCTTTTTTAATTTAAATCTGTGGCATTACGTACAGAAGTAGTAGCCATGCCTAGGAATCCCTCACTTGCAGCATTGAGAAAGGACATACTAAATAGTCTAGAACCACAGAATGCTAACATGTTAAATCCCAGAAAGATGTGAGCGATATCATCTACTCGGGTGTTCTGTTTTATAGGTAAGAAAACTGAGGCCTAGAGATGCTCGGTAATGTACCAGAGTCACAGAAATGCTTGATGACCAGCTACCGATCCAGATTGTGCCCTACCAAAGTCCATCTCTCCCTGATAGACTTGATGAGTGACTTGCTGGCCATCATTAGGGAATGCCATTTGCCCCCCTTTGCCCTGCACGTCAGAGAGGACGCACCTTCTTGAGCATGTATGTGAAATGGCCAAGAACAGGGGACCCAGTAAATGCTGGCTAAAACTGAAGGCTCTGTCTTCCTTCTACAGTCTTCCCTTCAAATCACTCTTGGGTCTGAATGTAGGAATAAAATCCCACTCTTTCCACTGTGGACGAGCCCTGGGGATGCCAGCCACACAGCATGAGCCGGCGTATGCAGTGACTTTCGTGCATGCATGTACACTTCGTGACCAGCTGCTGGGGAGCTCAGAAGCAGCCTTACCCCAAACTTGAATGCCTCCCTTGAGAGCAGGGGACAGGCCCAATTTCATCCCACCCAAAATGAGCCCAGGTTGGTGGTGCCATAAACAGTTAAAGCCAGTGCAAAGTGCTTCCCCATGAGAGCTAGACATAAACTCATACTTTTATAAGGCTGGTTCATTCAGGGTAAAAATTTCTGCTTTGTACGATTTGTCAAATGGAAGAGCTCTCACTTTTGGATGAGTCTGTCACTTCTGCAGAAATCCTACACCCTCCATTTCCTCCCATTTGCTTGCATTTCACAAATGGCCACATCATTTTGTCAAATTGTGGAGCCACTTGGAAATTGGGCGTAGAGTTTCGCATAATCATTCATGTCATGCCTGTGACACTCCGTGATTATATGTAATAGTCTCTGAGGAGGCCTGATGCAGGGGAAAGCTACCTGGTTGGCCTCAGAGCCACGTTCCATTACAACCATTTCATACAGAGGACACTGAGGGAAAAAATAACTACATCTACACCAGTCACCTGTGTAGACAAGCAGGAAGCTCAGTTTTAGTCAGTGAGTTAGTGTGGAGAAAATGAAATAGTAGACTTGTCTAAAATTACCTTCTTGAAGACCATCTCAGTTCAACCGATTTCTGAGCCTAGACACAAAGGCCAAACTTCACTAGGAGAAAATAACTAGTTTTTGCTTCAAGGCACTTTATCTTTATCTCTGAAGATAAAGATGTAACTGTTTCTCAAGAATGGGAAGATGTTAGTAACAGTAGATATTGGGTGACAGAGGTACCTGGCTGTTCATCGCTGTTCTCTCTACCTCTCTGAATACTTGGAATTTTTTATATTATTTTTTTTTTTTATAAATCATGTAATGTTTCAGTTGGGATGTGAGTATTGTTGAAATGTTTGATCATACTATTGAATTCCAGATTGTGTATGGAAAAAAACAACGCACCCAGGAAATCCCAGAGAGAAGCAAACATCTCTAGATGATGGTGAGATGAAAGAGCAGAAGTATTTTTTTTCGGAAGAGCCCCATGGAGGCAGCAAGGCCCCAGGGAAGAGAAGGCTGTAGGGTGTGGCAGGATAGACAGGCTTTACAGAGTCTCCTAGAGTTTCCCAGAACGTGCCTTAGAAACAGAGATGCCAAATGGGTCACGTATACCCTGGAGTGGCATAGAAGTTATGGAAATGCCTTTTGGACCAGAAGGGGTGTGCAAGGGAAATAGGGACCATCTCAGCAAATGCTGACGTTAAGAGCATGACTCCCCAAAACTTCAGTGCAGCTCCCGTTTCCTGAAATGACAGACATTATATTTCCAACACCCAGGCAGTAGGATTAGTAGGAATTAAAATAAATTGAGCTATAGAACAATAAAGTTGCATTTATCGCACACTTGAACGTGTAAACTAAGATTCGTACCTGCCACATGTGCCTGCCCAGAGAGCCACCACCTCTCCCCGTCTTAAAGCTACTCAATTCTCAAGCCTCTGTTTAAAAACCGTCTCTTCCATGGACCTTTCCCTAAAGATTCTAATCCTGACAATCCTTAATTCTCTGCCCTCTTAATTTCTACACCACTTCATCTATGCCCTCTAGTTTTAGGGCTTGTTTATGAATTGCCTTCCTCACTCTTGTCTCCTGCATGTTAGATTTACCTCACCATAGACTGTAAATCCTTCGAGAGCTGGGATTATGTTGTATACTTTTAAACGCTTCCCCAGCTCAGCTCAGGACCCATCTTTACTGCGCAATCTCTCTAATGATTACAGTCTATGCCATCCTTGTGTCTAATATTTTTAATGTCTGTATGACAGTTAATATATATAGATGTTCTTAGCGCTCACTTTCTGTACCTATTTGGTATTTTATTATGACAGTATATTTCTACGTTAATGAAACGACAGAGCAATAACAATTCCGATGAGATGCCGTGGGAAGGAAAGTAGCAGATACCACCATTTCTCTAATGCTATTCCTTGTCTCAGTCCCCTTCATCCTTGCCCATCTTCAGAAGTGAAAGAAGCACTGTGCTTACTTTTCCAGTGCCCACCCCCTGGCAGGTAGGAGTGGCCAGGAGATACCAGCTTGGTCAATGAGATAGAAGAAGCAGCTTGCTGGCGACCTCTGGAAAGCCTTTTACTTTTCTCCATAATGGGGGCAAATATGACTGGCAGAACCTCCTCTTCCCCGTTCCTCCTGCCCATCACGTGGATTCCGGATGTGATACCTGAGGTTGGGGTGTATTTCCTAAAGTAGCTCCCAGCTTTCTCCCATTCAGCTCTAACTTACTTTTCCAATTTTATCTCTTATGATCCCCTTTCATTTGAGTCAAATTGTTTTTCTAAACTTGTTTTTCTCAGTCTGTAACTTGCTCATGTTGTCTCCTCTCTATACAAAGTCCCCTCTCCATTTTAACCCAAACTTTTAGACTCAGCCAAATTTCTGCCTCATTGAAAAATCTGCCCTTTAACAAAACCATCTCTTCCATCTTAAATCTCATGGACTTTTTTGACCCCACTGCTTAAAGAGCCATTTCTGGATTCCCTATAAGACTTTTTGTGTTATTGCCTTTCTTTGATATTGTCATGTTAGTCTTGTCTCTCCGGTTGGATTATTAGTTCACCCAGATTACATGTTCTCTTCCTTTGCATCTCTTATAGCACAACGCAATAATAAAATCAATCTTGGCCACTCAACACATATTTATGGAATGAATGATATTACCTTTAGAGTACTCTTAGAAGTAGCTGCCTTGCCTTACAGTGAGAAGTTCAAAGACATAAACCTATCCATCCTTGGCTGATAGAGAATGGAGATCAGGCAAAACCAGTAGAGAAACACAAGTGTAGTTTGCATGAGTTATTAAGAAGGATGTTGACTTGTCCAAGTAGGGTACTTTATGAGTCAAGATAGGCCAGGCTAGGCTATGGTAACATGCAACTCCAAAATCCCCGTGCCTCATAACAAGAAAGAGTATTTTCTCACTCTCTCTATATGCCCAATATGGCACCAGTTCTGTCTCGTTGCATTCACTCATAATCACCATGGCAGGAGGAAGAGAATGAGATCTATCTTGCACTGGTTCTTAAAACTGCTACCTGGAAGTGACACTTCCACTCAGTTTTCATGGCCAGAGAAAAGCATATGGCCACGCCTAACCTGAAAGAGTGCAGGGAAGTGCCTTTCAACAATAGGTCCAGGTAGAGAGGAGAACCAGATTACCTGTGACTCCTGCAGCTTCTCATGTTGGCTAAGTACATCAATCAGCATTCTTTAGCTGCAGCCAACAAAAACTGACTCTGGATAACTTGAGCAAAAAATGAATCTATTGGGAGGGTATGGGGTAGCTCACAGAAGTGAAGGAAATCTACCTTGAAGAGAACAGGACGAAGGTCAGCCCTGGGCATACAGATGTATGACTAGATTGACAGGCTCTTCAGAGTACCTCCAATAGTATGGATCAGTTGCAATCATAGTCTGTCATCGTGTCACTTGTTTAACTTTCAAATTCTTAGATGAGAACATCTAATTGGCCAAGCTTGGACCGTGTGCCAACCTTGATCAGGGAAGAGTAGTCACGTGGATCAACGGTCCCACTAAGACTGTATGCAGTGGAAGGAAGGATAGTAACCCAAAGGAAAAGCAGGACACTATTAGAAGAAGGAAGAACAATAGAGGATAGGAAAAGCTACTCATGTCCATTATGCACACATAATGTATAATAATTTAAAAGGTTGATGGAAGGATGATGTGCTTATGAAGCAAGAAATTATACAAAGACTGAATTTCTATATCTGTTTTCTAGAGCCCCTAAGACTGTATCTTTCTCTTGGTTCACTTCTTCCAAAAGGAAGTCTAACTCCCACTTTCCTCCTCAAGTGCAAATCCTATTTTAAGGCATTAACAACAGCATAATATGATTGTGGGAATAATTAATGGCTGCAATGTAAAGGCAAACGTTTCACTTTTCATGAGCAAAGCCAAATGTCTGCTCTTTTAAATAGCTTACCGCACATCCGAAGCTGATTTGCTCCTGTCTTCCCTGGCAGGAGCTGATCCTAAGCTGAGATGGCTAGATGGGCAGCACTTTGAATGACAAAGGAGTGGTTTAACTGGGGGACAGATCAACCGCCCCTAGAAACTCTCTCCAGGCATCCAAACTATGAAGCCAGAAGCAGCAGCTTCAGATCTGATGGCTCAAGGCTCTCTCACCAGCAACAGGAATATTCTGGGATGCTGCAGACTAAGCCAAAGGCTCTTTCCCCTGCCATCACCACCCCCATAACACTTTATTCAAGCAAGAGCTTAAATGAAAGAGTAAACAAATCAGACTTACTGTATGTGAAACCAAATTTGAGGTCCCTGAATATTGCCCCTTAGTCCCCGTTGATCTGCCTGCAGTTAGTTTTTGCTGCATAATACACCACCCAAAACCAATGACTTAAGACAATAGCCACGTATTTAGCTGACAATTCTAGGAGTCAGCAATTGGAGTTGGGCTCTGTTAGCTAGTTCTTCTGCAGATCTCAGCTGGGGTCATTCCTACCTCTGCTGTCAGCCACCCATTGGCTAGGCAGCTCTACTTATAGAGTTTGGCTGGCTGGCTGGCGTGACAAGAACTGGGTCTCTCATCAGTCTACGGACAGGCCTGGGCTTCTCATGGTTTCCAAGAGCCTCAGGAGGGCAAGCCCTAATGCACAAATGCTTTTCAAGCCTTTGCTTGTCTGACAATTGATAGTGTCCCACCGGTCAAGGCAAGTCTCATGTCCAACCCAGATCCAGACAGTAGGGAAACCGTTTCCACCTCTCGATGGAAGAAGTTGCAATGGTACCTGACGCGGGTATGAACACAGGAACGGATAGAATATGTGACCATGTTTCAACCTTCCATAGAAGGTAAACCCTGATGGGACTCCGTGGATCCAAATTTGGAAACCACTGGGCTAAGCTAACCTGATTTATCCATCCTCTGTCTGGATGGATGACTTCTAGTCCACCTAAGTAAGGTGAGAGGAGCCAGGTCTGTCCGAATCTCTTATTCTCTGCAGGCTTCTAGGTGAATAGGTTAGCAAGAGTGACTCTGTTGCCCAGCTAAATAGACATTTATCTTGCCTCCCCAGCCTTGGCCATCTGCCTTAGCATTGCTTGTTCCTTTAAAATGCAGCCTTAGCAGATAGAGACCCCTGTGCCATCACAGACCTTGGGAAGACAGGCTGGCTTTCAGCGTAGCACATTCTGCTGATGGTGAAGCAGTTCAAAGTGGGATCATTTAAAGCCCTTATTTAACTCAAAGAATTCATTTGTCTTTTGATCCACCTTCCACTCTGACAAATGCTCCCTTCCCTATCGCATTCAAACACACACCCCCTTCAGAAGCTGGGAAACTCATCCCTGCCGAGGAATGGATTTTCCCCATATTGCTCTATCTGAGCGATAAAAGGGCTTAATGTCCCAAGTTCGTTTCTCAGCAGCTGACTCAGATACACCCGACACAGCGAAGCGCCTAAGCTCTTTCTACAGTTATTAAACTGTTATCCCTAATTCCTTTGGAGACTCAACCCAGCAGCCACGATTCTGAGGGCACTTCCTATTAAATCTGCATTTTGCACAGAGAGATAAAGCAGGCCAGTTTGCCCCTGTTTACAAGGATGACAGGAGGGCTCCTGCAGGCTGCTGGCGCTGTCAGCACTTTTTCTCTCTCAAGAAGGCTGTGTGAGACGGCCCCTCACAGTTCACGGCCCGGGCGCATTTGCCAACTCTGCAGACTTTTCTAAAACACTCCCAGGGGAGGGGCTCAGAGCCGCCTGGCAGCACTGCGCGGCAGTTTTGCTGAAGGCACGATGTCAGCATCCACTCAACCAAACTTCGAGGGACAGAAGTCTCCAGACACATCCGTATAACGCCAAAAATCAATCTGGCCAAAAACAAACTTGTGTGATGTGATCAATAAAGGGGGTCTCCAAATTGTGTGCACCTCACTCAAGGGGGGTATAAGATAGTGCACTGATGTCTAGGAACAATATATTAGAATTCATTTTATCTTAAAAAATAAATTAAGTTTTTCTGCTTTCCAATATACAAATTTCCTCAAGCACCATCACACGATCCCTATGTGAGATGGCACATGTCTCTCGGGACACATCATCCACAACAGCAAGAGGTAGGGGACAGATTGAAGAGGTGTCCTCCCCATCTATACTTTAAGCAGGCTGTCATGTACCACCATTCACGTAAGACCAGTAAAATTAATATAATGACTACATGATGTATATGAACCTAAACCAACTCATACAAAATATACTGGCAGCTCAAGAAGATTCTTGCAAAGACACTAGGACTGAAGGTAATACTGATGTGGTGCAGACACAAAGCAACAATAGCAAGCTGTCCATTCTCCCGTTGCTCTTTGATCTCTCTGTCAGCCACACCATGAGGAAAAAAATTAAAAGAATGGGGCTAAGTAGATCTGACAAAGGTTTGACATGTGAATGTCTATCCACTATTGTCGATGACAAACCTCATCCAAAGTACGCTGAAGGAAGAGCTAATGATGGTTGGAAGCCTTTGGGGTTAGATAGACACTTTAAAATGCTGCTTATTTCTTATCCATCGCAACCTTTCGTACCTTCTATTTTGTGTACGTCTTACCATATAAATAAAGATGAATATATTGGAGAAGAATGATAAGACATTTTTAACCAGTGGGGTACACAATAGAAAATAATTTGGACCACAGGGCCAGCCCCATGGTGAACTGGCTGAGTTTGGCACGCTCTGCGTCAGCAGCCCAGGTTTGTGGGTTCAGATCAGGGGCACTCGTCAGCCACCCTGTGGCAGCAACCCACATATAAAGTGGAGGAAGATTGGCACAGTTGTTAGCTCAGGACTAATCTTGCTCCAGCAAAAAAAATAATAATAATTAAAAATAACAATTTGGACTGGGACAACATGGACAGAGCCTGAGGTCATTATGCCAAGTGAAATAAGTCAGGCAGAGAGAGACCAGTACCGTATGATCTCACTTATATGTGGAATCTTGAAAAAAAACAAGCTCATAGATACAGAGAATGGAATGGTGGTTGCCAGAAGTGGGGGGTGGGGGTTGGGCAAAATGGGTGAAAGGGGTCAAAACGTACTAACCTCCAATTATAAAATAAGTCAGTCCCGGGAATGTGATGATGTGATGGACGGCATGGTGACTATAGTCAATAATACTGTATTGTATATTTGAAAGTCGCTGAGAGTAGATCTTAAAAATCCCCATCACAAGAAAAAGAAATGTGTAACTATATATGGTGATGAATGTTAACTAGACTTATTGTGGTGGTCATGTCACGATATGCAAATATCAAATCATTATGCTGTGCATCTGAAAGTAATATTATATGTCAATTATACCTTAGTAAAAAATAAAATAGAATAGTGGCAATTATACTACCTTACATACTTTTGTAACATTTAAATCTCATAATTACAAAAAAAAAAAAATAGCTTGGAAAGTCTAAGAAGAAGGTAAAGATGACTGCCAACGTTTGTGTTGCCCAGAAAAGTTGCCTGTAAATTCCAAGCTCTTCAGACTCTGACCCTGTGTATATCCCACTAACCATGCAGCCTCCAAATAAGGAAATAAAATTAAGCTAGGAAAGTGAGCGGAACCATTTCATTCATTAGCCATTGTCAGTATTTGTTTAAATTGAATTCTGTCATCCCAGGTCCCCTAAAGACTATTGGAAGACTTTTCAAGAGCAAGTGCAAATTGTGGGCACGTGTTCCCGATGGGACGTTCTCCACCACAACCGACAGTTACTGGCTTCCTGAGTAAAGGTCCCCTTCTAAGAGCTCGACGTACATTAACTCATCTACCCCTCACAATAGCCACACCGGGCCTTGTGGTGCACAGACTCTAAAGGTGGCCCCATGATCCCCATCTCCTGATGTTCAAACCTTTGTGTGATTGCCCACCCCTACCTTTGAGCTGTGAGCAGGACCTGTGACTGCCTTCTAATCAATAGAATGAATGCAGCAAAGGTGATATGATGACGTGATTATACTACTTAATACTGCTGGCTTGCTGGAGCCTCTCTCTCCCTGGCTGATTTTGAGAAAACAAGTGGCCACGTTGGGGCTCACAAGGCAAGGAAGTGAGGGTAGCCTTCGGTCAACAGCCAACAAGAAAATGAGGCCCTCAGTCCTACAACCACAAGGACATACGTTTTGCTGACACCCTGAGTGAACACGGAAGTGGATCCTTCCTCAGTCAAGTCTCAGATGAAACCTCAATCCTGGCAGACACTTTGACTTCAGTCTTGCGGAGGATGAAGCTGAGCGGTGGCTGGACTCCCGACCCACGGAAACTGTGAGACAATAAATATGTGTTGTTTTAAGCCACTGTGTATGTAGTAATATTGTTGCTCAGCCATCGATAGCTAATCTGTGTCCCTGTTTACAGGTGGAAGGTTAAATAAATTGTTCAAGTTTACACAGCTAGGGAGAGGCAGGGCTGGGATGAAAACCCAAGTAGTCTGGTTCTGGAAGATTAGCCTTAACCACTCCACTTTACTGCCTCTGTTGACACGTTACCTACCAGCTCTCCAGTCATTGCTGTCGTCTTGCTCCTGCTCCTTAAGGTGGAGACCCCTCTCCTGAGGCCACAGCCATCTTTAGGGCACCAACCCCAATCCCTTGGAATCCCAGTGCCAGGGCCACGGCATGGCATTTGTGCTGGCACAAAGGAAAGAGCGGGGTAATGAGTCACGGCCGTTCCTTCCACGGCCCTGGCATCTGGAAAGGAGCAAAGCTTAACAGCAGACCAAAGGCTCCGGCTGTCTGTGGCTCTGAATAAGCTCTGCCAATAACTCAAGTTTCCCCACAAATACAGGAGAAAAATAAGTCTGTGGGTGTCACAGAAAGAGTCTTGGCATGGAAATCAGCAGACTTAGGCTCTGACATGGGCTCTGCCAACCCGGAGGCCATGGGAACCTGAGGAAGTCACTTCGCTCCTCCTGGCCTCTGCTTTCTTATCTCTAAAACGAGGAGTTTGGATTGGATGATTCCTAAAGCCTCCAAAAAAATTACACAGTTCTCAGGTACGGTCTTGGTCTGAGTTTATTCTCTGCCTTCCTTTTCCCCAACCCGAGAACTGAAAGGGCCTTCGTCATTTCTGCTGCCCAATTTCAAAACCCAGGTGACACATTGTTAATGGAGCGAAAGCAGGAAAAAAAACAGAAACCTCACGGGGTCAGAGACACAAGGAAGGATGGAACTAATAACCAAAAAGAAGAAATTCTCACCCAAAGCTGTTGAAAACCTGAGCTTCCAGCCTGGGCATTTTCTGCCCATCGCCCATGCTCAGCCCCCAGGGCTCCCGCGACCGCGCATTCCCGTGTAGATTGAGTCCCAGCCTGCATGACAGTCTCATTTTTCACTGAATGCATGCGGTGAATGCTAAACTGTAATCTCTTTTTGCATGCTTCAGTTCCAAATTCATAACTGGAGGAGAGGGCCCCGTTGTCTGCGAGGAGGCTCCGCTAGCCGCTCTGCCGGGCCAAGCCAGGCAGTCCCGCAATCCCGTGGCTTTTTCCCTGCTTCACACTTTGTCAACATGCATCATGAGCGACACAAAGAAATGGCCCCTGGAAACTCCCTGTTTTCCAATCCTTTTACTATCTAATTGTTCTTCAGCTTCAAGGCTTGGCCATCCTCAAAATAGGCCAGGGTCCCCGCCTGGGTTGTTTTCATTTTAAAGCGAAATGCACAACAAAAGAGAGGCCCTTCCCACAGCTCTGAGCTGGGCAGTGTTCGTCCTCATTGTCCTAGACTCTGCTTCTATTCCCTGGGCTGCCTCTGATGCTGTTTCCCCAGCTATTTCAAGTGGTCAATCCCTTCCCGTGCTGTTAAAACTCCATCCGATGAAGACCTGGTAAAAATTACAGCGGGTCTGCCCTGTGAGAATCCTCTGCTGGCTTCCTATTGTACTTAGAATGATGTCTGACTCCTTGCTGTGGACCTGCCCACCTCTCCCACTTCACCTCCTGCAGGCCTGGGAGGTTAGTGCCTTCCAGCCGCACTGGCCATCTTGATCTTTCTCAAGGACCCCAAAGGGCCTTTGCACGAGCTGTCCCCTTTATGTAAATAGTCTTCCCCTAGATCTCTCCATGTCTACCTACTGCTTGTCATTAGCCTAGAGAATGGAGGCCCTGATAGAGCAAACGCCACTCTGGTCAGCACTGGCCGTGCAACTGGCCAGACTCTGGACACCAGCGTGTGTGACTCCACCTAAGGGCTCTCTGACCACGGGAGCCAACTCTGCCCAGATGCGGGTCAGCTGGACGTGCCCATGAATTGATGGCCCCAGGAGCAGCCCTCAACCCATACAGAGCACCCTTGCCCCTCAGCTGGAAAACTCTGAGACACGTGGTCCACACTGGTTCCCCAGCTGCCCGCATGGTCACTTGTTCAGAATCATGCCATGCTTCACTAAGTCGCTTCCCTTCCCTTCTCTGGCTCTCTTCCCTGTTCCTCTGCTGCTATGTTCTCGCAGGAGCTCCCCGGTGAACTGCTGGCCCTCAGAGCCTCATTCGGACATCCCTCTGAGTGAATCCACACTCCCCATCCTTCTCTTCCTATTGCCCTGGTCTCTTTTCTCCACAGCTCTTGATCTCTGAACATTTTTTTTTTCTGTTTATTTACTTGCTTACTCTTTTTTAGGGACCAGCTTCTCTACAGAGAGAGTGTAAGCTCCATAAGAGGAGAGAATTCTGTATCTGTCCATGTGTAGTAGGTACTTAATAAATCTTGAGAGAATGAACTCATTACAGCTTCCTGTGATTCTGAGCTGTTCTTCCGTCTTTCAGTGGCTTCTCCCATTGGGGCTCACAGTGTCCTAGAGAGCTTCCCCACACGTCTGACACCCCCACTAAAGGATTGGAAGCACCTGGGGAGGGGGAAGAAAGGAGAGTTCTTTCTGGTGCCTCAGATATCATCCTCCAATCGTTGAGGTGCCCGCAGTCCACCAGCCCTGCTCACTGAGTCCTGCAGGTGAGACCTGAACAGAAAGGGTGGTTGGACAGACAGTGGGACAAAAAGTGAATCATTCTTTGAATTCTTGGGACAGTGTAACTATTGGAACTCTGGACTCTTGTCCCAAAGTTAGCTTGTTTATTTCTGCCAGATGAAAGGTACATATGTCCCAAGTAGCCGTCCTTGGCCCTGCAGGATTTTCTCCGTGGTTAGCTGAGGAATGAGCTTCCTAGTTAGGTAACTGCTAGCAGAAGTTTGAAGGAACCCTACTCTTCCCAGGCCACCTTTTCTTCTGAATGCCAGGGTCACACCACACTTGCCCTGTGTGTGTCTATTGCCCATGGGTGTGAAGTGCATCTTTGGTGTTGCATGTCATCCACCTCCACTCCTTATCCATCCCCTTCTATGCCTGGCTCATGCTTCTAACTTCCTTGGATCCAGGGCACCAGAGACTATCTCTGTTTGTTCACCATTGTGTCTCTAGTGTTTACTAGAACACAGTGGACACTCAATAAATACACAATGGGTGAATGAATGAATGAATGAACAAATGCATGAATTTCACTTTTCCCAGAGGAAGAATCATGAAAACCCATTGAAGGAATCCCTAAAGCCAATTAGCAGAGAGTAGACTCTTCAGGAGCCCTTGGTGAAGAAAGAAGCGGTAACAATGACTAGCCCACTAGGAAAAAGTCATAGTGTCAAAGGAGAGAGGATGAATGGTGTTTAAAGAGAAACATGGGCTTCTCCTGAGTGACTTCTGCACAGGGATCCGGGGATTAGCTATAAACAGACGGGCTAACTTCAGGAAAACTCCACAACCAGCACATCATTGCCAGAGCTGGGTTCTCTGCCAAAGAAGTCTAAATCCCTCTTCTGATCATGAGGGGCACGCCTAGGTTCCTCTCTTAAAAAGCCAAGTGACTAAGGGGTGGTAAGCCCGGGGAGATGGCTTGGAAGAGGTACTTGGCCAGGAGACAGGAGGCTGCAGAAACTGCCCCAAGAATTGAATGAGCTGATGTAAGGGTAGGCCTTTGTAAAGTGTAAGTCTCTTTACCCACACTGTGTGTTTTTATGACGATGATAAATATTACTGCTAAGTGTGTTCAGTGGATAATTAGTCCCAGACGACAACCCATTGGAAAAAAAAAGAAAAAAAATCTGTGTGGTCAGAAAGCCGGAGTGAAATCCTTTTAAAAAGTAAGTCCGATCATGCTATGCCCCTGCTCAAAATCCTTTATGTAAAATCTGCATGGGTGGCACACAAAAAGATGCTCAACGTCACTAATCATTAAAGAAATGCAAATCAAAACCACAATGAGATACCACTTCACACTCATTAAGATGGCTATCATCAAAGAAAACAGAAAGCGACATGTGTTGGTGATACTGTGGAGAAACTGGAACCGTCATGCACTATTGGTGTGAATGCAAACTGGTGCAGCCACTGTGGAAAACAGTACGATGGTTACTCAAAAATTTAAAAATAGCATTTCCATGATCCAGCAAGTCTACTTCTGGGTGTATGTATACCCAAAAGAATGGAAAACAGAGACTCAAACATATTTTCACTCCCATGCTCATTGCAGTGATATTCACAATAGCCAAGACGTGGAAACAACCCAAATGTCCATCAACCAATGAACGGAAAAACAAAATGTGGTATCTACATACATTGGAAGGTTATTCAGCCTTAAAAAGGGAGGAAATTCTGACACACGCTCCAACATGGATGAACCTGAAGACGTTATGCTAAGTGACATAAGCCAGTCAGAAAAGCACAAATACTGTATGGTTCCACTTGTTGGAGGTACCTGGAGTCGTCAGACTCAGAGACAGAAGGTAGAAGCGTGGGTGCCAGTGGCTAGGGTTGGGGGGCAGGGGAGTTGTTATTTAATGGGGACAGAGATTCGGTTTGGGAAGATGAAAAGAGTCCTGGGGATGGAGGCTGGTGCTGGTGGCACAACAGCGTGAATGTCCTTAATGCCACTGAATCGTGCACTTCAAAATGATTGAAACAGGAAATTTGATATTATGTATATTTTACTACAATTTTTTCAAAAAGCAAAAAACGAATAATCTACATGGTTTCTCCTCACTTCAGTCAAACTTTGCTCCACATTGTCCCCTCCAGAGGCCGCACCTGGCCGCACCGCTTAATGAGCACCTCCAGCCACTCCCCACACCCTCACCCGGCTTTGTTTTCTTCTTGGACCTTCTTGCCGCCTGACATATTTTACTCAGATCAGTATTGGATGTCATCTGTCCCCCTCTGCATGGTAAGCACCACAAGGACAAAGGCTTTGTTTGGTCCTCTACCGTTTCCCTGGCAACTGGGCCAGCATCTGACACCTGGCAGTTCTTGGGAAATACCTGCACACGAATGGAGGCAAGGCCTCTCTCCAGGGGAGGACGCTGAAGAGGTGAAAAGTGAGGTAAGGCACTCATGGTCACACGCTTAATAAGCACCAAAGCCAGGCCTGGGCCCCAGGGCCGAGTCTGGGTCTTCTCCACCACACGGCGTTGCTGTTGATGGGGACGTTAATTCAGATGCCCCCACCATTTCGTCCCCAAGCAAAATTTCCCCCAATTCAGAATCCAATTGCCCAACAGCCAAATGAATAGGGGTTCATTCACTCACTCAGTGCATGTGTATCAGGCACTGTGCGGCCCAGGGTACAGCCGTGAGGAGACACAGCCCTACAGGCCAGGAGAACAGAGAGAGCAGGGAGAGAGAACAGCACGGAGCAGCGAGGTCAGAGCTGCACGGGCCCAGCCCGCGGTGGGAGGCAGGGTCCAGGCGGGGCTGGCCTTGCATTGTGTGCACTGACCCTGGAGATCAGGAAGCCCCTAGCCAGATGAAAGGAGCAACCACCACAAGGAGAAGAAAAGAGGGATGGTCATTCATTCTGAACAAAGCTTCAAGAGTGACGTGGAAGCCAAGAAATGAGGGTGACGACGTCTTAATGGATTCTTTTCTGAACAGCCAACTTCTCTTTTCCTTGTCCTTCTAGCCTCCTGCTCTCCCTTTGAGGCAATTTGGCATAGCCTGGGTTCTCAGATCAGACGGAAGTGGGTTCAGTTCTCGGCTCGGAGCCACCTTAGACTGCTGGTTGAAATACCTCTGGGCCTGTTCCTGCCTCTGGACAGTGGGAAGGTACTGAGACTACCTCTCAGGATTGTAAGTGTTAACCACGAAAAGCACATGTAGGACGCAGCACCTAGTACTTGGTACACAGTCAGCACTTCATAAATGTTGGCTCTGTTATTATCCTGCACAGAACATGTTGCCCATATCTTTTTAACATGTTTCTTAGCACTTCTGATTCTTTATGAGGTGATTTTTCACTATAGAAAAAATCTGAAGGTTTGATAGAAAATTATCTGGAGGTGGAATTGAAGGAATCTAACAGAAACAACTGATTTCTTCTTTCTGGCTGAATTTAAGGGTCTTGGGAGAGAACTGCTGAGTGGTGTGCTGGGGCCAGCCAGACTGGCTACACAGCTCTTCCCAACTCCGTGTTCAGAAACCTCCCGATGGCGGCCGTGGGAAGAGAACTGACACCACAGAGATCAGCAGACACCACAAGTCTGGGCTTTTTTTAAAAAAAACTTTTTCTGGAGAGCTGGTAAATCCACACCTCTCTGGACTGTACCATAAATTTTTTTTAAAGTTTTAAAGGTCAAGTTGGCCAAAATGATTGACTAGATTCAACCTGGCAGTTTGACCCCGTGTGGCCATGATCTGTGTTTTCACTCAGCGTGTTATAATATAAAGTATAGGATATTCCACACCCACTTTAAGCGACAGAAATCAGAGGAAGGTCTCTCAGCAGTCTCCCTCTGCTGCCCCCTCAGGCCGCTACAGGAGGCGAGAGGGACACCTAACCTCATCTCCGCTGGGCACAGAGACGGCTTCTCAGAAGAAGCGATATCTACACAAAGTCCTAAAGACCAAGGGGTCAGGTCAGTAGAGGAGCAGGCGAAACACTCCAGGCAAAAGAAGTCTGCGCAGAAGTCTAGAGGGCAGTAAAAGTCTGCCATGTTCAGGGGATCAAAAGTTATTTCAGCGTTGAGTATAGGAGAGGAAGTGCTGAAAAATGAGTCAGGAGAGGTCAGCAGGGCGGGATAAGGCAGGACTCTGTTGGGCTTTTCTCCTAAGCGTGATCAGGAGCCGTTGGAGAGTGAAAGGAGGCAGGGGACATGATCAGGATAGCCTTTGGAAAAGCTCACTCTGGTGACAGTGTAAGGTTAACTTTAAAAAAAGGTGGGTAGAGGACTGGCCCAGAGAGGCTGTAGATAGACCTACAGGGAGGAAGCGGGGGCACGGTCCAGGCAAGAGGGGATGATAGCCACCTGACACAGGGGAGGGAAGTGAGGGAAGAAAGAAGGATGGACCTGAAGTATGTTTTCAGTGTGGACCATGAGGACTGAAGATGGGGTTGAAGAATGGAGGAGAATAATTGAAAGCAGCAACTGGAACAGATATTTGTACATCTCTATTTATTTGCAGCATTGTTCAGAACAGGCGAAAGGTAAAAAGAACCCAAATATCCATCCACAGGTTAACGGATAAAAAAATGTGATGTATACATACAGTGGAATATTATTAAGCCGTTAAAAGGAAAGGGAAAGGAATGCTGACACATGCTACACCACTGATGAACCTTAAAGACCTGCTAAGTTAAATAAGCCAGACACAAAAGGACAAACACTGTAAGATTCCACTTACATAAGGTCCCTAGAGTCGTCAGATTCATAGAGACAGAAGGCAGAATGATGGGTGCCAGGGGCTGGGGGGATGGGGAGGTGGTGTTTGATGGGGACCGAATTTCAGTTTGGGAAGATGAAAAAGTTCTAGAGGTAGATGGTGGTGATGGTTGTACAACAATATGAGTGTATTTAATGCCACTGAGCTGTACATTTAAAAATGGTTAAAATGGTAAATTTTGTGTTATATATGTTTTACCCACAACTAAAAAAATAAAAAAGAATAAAGGAGAGTCAAGGATCCAGCCCAACCTTTAGCTTCCGGGCAGAAGAAGAGGGCAACGGTCTTGGTGGGCCACCAGCCTCTTGCTTACAGATGCTCGGAGGTGGTGCTGCTGCTGTGGCCATGTCAACCAGCTTGCCCTACCCAGTGAGACACCAGTTATAATGACTCTTTCAGCAAACTGTCAGCTTGTTTGACTGAATGAACTCCACTGACAGGTTGTTTGCTGGTGTTTAGACAAAGATGACACTATAGAAATAACGAGAGTGGCCTGGCGTGGAAGTGTCAGATCATGAATCACTAAAGGCAAAGTTCTCTTCAGTCTGTAGCCCAAAACCCCCCTGGATTAAAAGGAAGGAGCTACTGATAAGAGCAACAGTGTGGATGAGTCTCAGAAGCATCACGCTGCATGACGGAAGTCACAGCTGGTGTGCTTACGCAATGGTCCCATTCGCATGAAGCTCTGGAACAGGCAAAACTAATCTAAGGGGAAAAAAATTAGCAGAGTGGTTGCCAGGAACGAGGGAATGGACCATGGGAGTGGGGCTCGCTGGCAAGGGCCATGAGGAAACTGTGGAGAGTAATGAAAATGTTCTCAGGTCGTCCCCGTGGCCCAGGGGTTAAGTTCGCACGCTCTGCTGCGGCGGCCCAGGGTTTCGCTTGTTTGAATCCTGGGCACGGACATGGCACCGCTCATCAGGCCATGCTGAGGTGGCATCCCACATGCCACAACTAGAAGGACCCACAACTAAGAATATACAACTATGTACTGGGGGGCTTTGGGAAGAAAAAGAAAAATATAAAATCTTTAAAAAAAAGAAAATGTTCTCTATCTTCATAGGGGTTTGAGCTACAAGATTATGTTTTTAAAGTTCATCAACCACTCTAGATGTACTCACTTCACTCTATGCAGACTTGACCTCTTCAAAAGCACTGCATGATGGATGCTAGCTAAACTTAGGTCAGCAATCATTTCACAATACATGTGAGCCAAACTGTTATGCTGTAGGCCTTAAACTTATACAGTAATGTATGTCAATTATATCTCAATAAGACTGGAAAAAACATATAAAAATAAAAATAAATAAAATAGATAAAAATGATAAACAAATATTGACTCTAGGTAAAGCTTGATATGCATCCTGAAGTATTAGGGATGAAGTGTTCTGATGTCTACAACCTACTTTGAAATGAATTTAAAAATAAGGTGATTTGGGGCCAGCCTTGTGGCACAGCGGTTAAGTTCACGTGCTCTGCTTTGGCAGCCAGGGGTTCGCTGGTTCAAATCCCGGGTGCAGACCCGTGCACCACTTATCAAGCCATGCTGGGGCAGGCGTCCCACATATAAAGAAGAGGAAGATAGATGGACATAAATGTTAGCTCAGGGCCAGTCTTCCTCAAAAAATAAATAAATAAATCAAAAAGTAAAAACATTAAAATAAGGTGATGCAATGAGTATTTAGAGATATGTGGTGAGACAAAAAGAGCAAAGCATTGGTAATTGCAGACTCTAACTGGTTGGTATGTACATGTTTACAATTCTTTCGATTGTAGTTCTTTAAATTTGCTGTTTAAAAAATCACATAAAATGTTGAGGGGATTAAAATTACAGTTTAATAAATTTTTTAAACCTCCAAATCCTTAGAACATTGTAGGACTGGACAAATTATTAGAATTATATGGCAATCTGATAGCACCCAGACTAGAACAGTGGTTCTTTTTTTTTTAAAACTTGGCCCTGAGCCAATATCTGTTGCCAATCTTCCTCTTTTGTATTTTTTTTTTCTCCCCAAAGCTCCAGTACACAGTTGTATATCCTAGTTGCAAGTCATTCTAGTTCCTCCATGTGGGACACCGCCACAGCATGGCTTGATGAGTGGTCCGTAGGTCCGCACCCAGGATCCGAACCAGCGAATCCCAGGCCACTGAAACAGAGCACGTGAACTTAACCACTCGGCCATGGGGCCAGCCCAGAACAGTGGTTCTTAAACTGTGTTCCCTTAGAAGTGTTTCAGGACTGCCTCTCCCTCAGGAACAATAGCTCTTCTTTAATATGTTTTATATATTGGGGTTCTGGGTAAGATTTTTGTTTGAAAAAATGTTGCCACCTATTTAAAAATGCCAATGCTTCTCAATACAGGGTTATCAATGTTTGGGAGTGGCAAGTCTTTGGCGGGCAAGAATGCCCCTCGAATTTCTGTACTTTGGCATCTTTGGTTTTCAGACATGAAAAGGCAGTAACACCCCACCCCATTGATGCCCCCATACATTTCCATCTTGGCCCCTAACCCTATTAATTTTCCATGTCCCTTTGGAGTTAGTGCCAAATCTAAGAAACCAAAGTCAATAAGTCTGCCCTGTGGTAGACAAAGTTTTCCCACAATAGCACCTTGCCTGCAATTCTTCTCAAGCGTGAAAAATGTCAAGAGGAACACTGAGGGGCTGGTTGGCACCATCCAAGCAGTTCTCCTTAAGAGAAACAATCCCATCTTTCCAGGCCTGAGATGGTGCTCTCTCCTGGTAAATAAATGGCTTTAGATATTTCTTGGATTCTCGTACATCTTGACTTCAGGAAGGGAATGCCTGCCATGATCATGCTGACCTGTGTACATCTGGTCTACACAACAATTCTACTGACCACTGTAAATGAATAAATTGGTATTCTGGTGTCCAAAAATTAAAATTAATAAAGACAGCAATACTTAAAAATCCATGACGAAACCCAAGCAGAGTGCCACAAGTTAAGGGACGTCATTGGCTTATACTTCTGTCTCGCACCCTCTATCGGGGCAATCGCCTCAGAAAAGGACAGTGGTCAGATGGCACCCCCACGTCCCCCAGACAGACGGCCTTCACATTCTTTTCTTAAAGAAAGTACAAATGGAAAATGAGCAGAAAGCAAGCTGGAACAGATGTCTAATATCATTAAAGCCGGCTCCAAAAGAATCCAGACCTCAGTTTGGTATATTAATGCTCTATTTATCTTTAAGCACAGATGGATATTTTTATTAGTATTACTTTGTTTATCTGGTTTCAAGAAAGGTTAGTCCAGGGGCCAGATGCCTCTGTTATGAGAGCACATTCCTGCTGAGAGAGTCAGAAGAGAGGAGCAGTCTTTTCAGAACTTTAATTAGAAAAGCCAAAGTTATACATGTTGGCAGCTCTCGCCTGATCTAATGAGGCCAGTTGCAACAGCAAACAGAAAGACAAACAGGACATTGGCGAGCCTGTGCTTTCCCACCACTCCTCCCCACCAACCAAAGAGCAAAACAGCGTACCACTGCCTCATTCCCCTGTGTAAATCGGACCGTGACAGAATCCAAATTCGCAGAAAACGATGCTTCGTGAGCAGCTGGTTATCACCAAAAACAACCAAGAGCAACAGGTCTGTTATTAATGTCCTAGTTATGAACACGTGGACCTTCCAGAAGCTTCTGGATGAAGCAATCTGTAGGTGGCTTATGAATTTTATGACTTTTATTGTATGATAGCGTGGGACCCTGGGGGGAATGCCCAGTCTCAACAATTATTACCTCGAGGTTTATTTTTTACTGGGGTGATTTCTTATTAAGCCTCTCTTCTTAGAGGGCTTAAATGGGATTATGGATCCACATGCCCAGGAAATTTCCTACCAGATTGGATTAGGAGAGTTCATTTGCCTGATGGCTCTCCCAAGAACCATTACAGTGTGGTTTCTTCTTCACAAATAGTATAATTCTTTGTTACTTATCTTTTTGTTGCCTCCTGTTTTCTACCATCTTCTCTATACATCTACTCATGCAGGTATATAAGGAAAAGAACACAGGTTCTCAGATTCGAAGATCTGGGTTTGAGAGTCAGTTCTGCCTTGTACCCTGTGAGCATGGACACACCACTTACCTGCTCTCGGTCACAGTTTTCCTACCCCTAAAATGGGAACCTTCGTCTCTATCCCATCCACCTGATAAAGTTGTTTTGTAGATGTGAATCCATCGTGTTGCCTCCAAAAAGACGCCCCACCTCTTGGACGTCACATTGCTCTCTCTTCCTAACTGCTCATGTTTGGCTCTTCTTAGATTCCTCTCTGCCCTCACCCCCAATATCTGACTACTTTTCCCAAACCCATCATCTTTCTATTTTCAATTTCTTCGGCCTCAGGACCCATACCTGCTGCTATTGAAGAGGCCTCCCACTGATCTTCTAATCACCTGGCTCACACTGATCCAGGTGAATCCACTTGATCCAGAATCACACCCCTCTGCTCAATGGCTTTTCGTGGCTCCATTGGGTATATTATCTCAGATTGGTTTGGGGTTTTTTTTTAAAGATTGGCACCTGAGCTAACATCTGTTGCCAATCTTCTTTTTTTTTCCTTCTTCTCCCCAAACCTCCCCCCCCCCCCAGTACATATCTATACATTTTAGTTGTAGGTCCTTCTGGTTGTGCTATATGGGACACTGCCTCAGCATGGCCTGATGTGTGGTGCCATGTCTGCGCCCAGGATGTGAACCGGTGAAACCCTGGGCCACCCAAGCAGAGCGCGTGAACTTAACCACTCCTCCACAGGGCTAGCTCCTCAATTTGGTATATTTTGCTGCACACAAAATGAGATACAGACCATTCAGCCCTCTGGTCAAGGATCTCCTGTATGTAATCTCACTCCCTCTTCCCACCATAATTTCCCCAAACATTCCTCTTCCAACAATGAATGCTGTAGCCAATTTGAACCTGGCCCTTCCCCTTGCATTGCCAGTGATATCCGTCCTTTGCTTCTGCCGCTCCTTCTTCCTGGATCACCCTGTCCGTTCCCCTCCTCCCTTTGTGCAGACCTCTCACGGCTCAGTTCAAATGCAGCCACAATGAAGCCATTCCTCTTCCCACTCTGCGGGAAGTAGCTGTCCTCCTTGCCCCGTTATCTGTACCTGCCTCATTGCACTTATTTTTACTTCCCCCACCATTGGCTCATTTACTACATGCCTATTCGTGTAACAAAGTCCTTGAGGGCAGGCCCTGTGTCTGAGCTGCTTTTCGGCCCCAGAGCATGCAGCACAGAGCAGACTCTCAGTAATGTACCTCAGAGCCAAGACGGGCCATTTGGAGCCTGAGCAAGTGCCCACCACCGTGAGACAGGCCTGTCTGGACACGTCCGGCCTCCGCAGTGCCAATGTGCATAGACTGAGGAGCCGTCTGGGACATGGCCCCGTCCTAAGGGAGAGAAGGGAGCAGAAGAGCTGGCCCCCTCACAAAGCCTCAGTCATGGCCACACAGGGCCTTGAGTTTTGAGTAGAGCATAATGTTTGCCTTTCAGCTTTGTCTCGCCCCCACCCCCCCGAGCTGTTTACTAAAAAAATCTAGAAGGCACTGGAACACAAACAGCACAATTTAAAAATCCCTGTGAAAACCCTGGGAGTGGAGAGGAAGCAGCCTCCTGACTACAGAACGAGCAGGAATTCCTCTGACTCGAGGGCTGCAGAGGGATGGGGCTGTCGCTTTGGAGCCCTAAGGACACAGCTCATCAGAAACCCAATGGGAGTGGCAGGAAAGAAGGAAGAAGAATGCAGGTGCTACATGAGACCTAACCACTTATTAGTGAACACATATAAGATACCTCTGGAGACCCCGGAAGTAATTTGTGGAGAGCAGGGAAGTGCTAGAGGTCCTGCAATAGCAGGTGGGGACGAGAGCAAAGGAAGCACAGATAGCATGTTGCAGGAAGGAGATAGAACAAAGTGATGGATGCAAAGGAATTGTTCAAAGCACACACAGCTCCCAGGTTTGGGTCGTTATGATTAATTGGTTCTGTGGGTTGCTCTTGGTTGTATAAACATAGTCTCACAACCTTGAGTCTTGTCACTCTAGGATTAACCTGTCTCCCAGGACCTCCATCCTTTCTTACATTACATTTTCTTTTTTTTTTCTTCCCCCATGTGTTACATCTATTTGCATCATCTCTCTAAAGCTGTTACAAATAAATCCGCCGAGCCACAGGACCCATGACAGCAGTCACAAGGACCTTTTGTTTGTCATTGCAAATATTGGCTATCAGATAGAAGCACAGAGTGGGTGGAGGGTGCAGGACGGACCCATGATGTATGTTCCCAGAGTTTGGGAACTCGTTGAAATGGTGTTCGGGGAGGGTCGGGGGACTAGAAAGATAGACTATCCTGCTTAACTGCTCCTCATTTCTCATGCCTGATGATTATTAATTACATTTGTGCATTGATACAATTTGCTAGTTTTCTGAGTAGGCGAATCACGCTTAGTCATCTTGGCATTTTTAAATGTAAGTGAAAAATCACCCAGTGCTGCGGGCCAGAAGTGAGAAAGATAAATAACACCAGGAAGCCGGTCGTTGCCCGTCTGTCATAAAATTTCATTAGTTCTGACAGCCAGCACAACATAAGCAATGAATGAATGCTAACTATACTCCCTCGTCTGTCCACTCCCATAAGTCACCAGCGCTGCTCAGGCCAGTGGGGGTGCCACCTGCCGGGGTGTTGGGAGGAAGGGCACACAAGCCTCAGAGGGCCGCGGGATGGCCACTGTGCAGAAGGACCCACAAGGACGCAAGCTGAGCAGTCTGGGGTGAGGCAAGCGGGCTTAGCCTGACATCCACCCTCGGAGCAGGCTCAGGGCCTCCCTGCCCACGTGGGACGGCTCTCTTTTAGGACTCATTCGCTGAGCAAATATTTCTTGATACTTCCATGTGCCAGGCACAGCACTGAGTGCTGGAGATGCAAGAATCCATCCAACCAACGCAGGCAGATGGCAACAAGTGCCAGGAGGAACACGCATCAGGGCAAGGGGAGAGGCGTCCCTGGCCATGGCTGGTGAAGGGTAGTGGCAAGTGTCTCATTGAACATGGAGCCATGTGGGCATTTGAGTCCCGGAAGGGGCCAGCCTGGGAGTCCTGAGTCTCTTGTGGTGACCAACATAAATAAAGATAAAGGTGCTTCTGCCTCCTCTTCCCTTCCTGGGCAAGTCAGCCTTAAAGCTGTCGAGTGGGTCAGAACAAGGTCGGCATCTGTGCAGGGAGAGGGAAGCACAGTCGCCCAAGGGGGTCAGAGTCCAAGCAGGATGACAAGGGTGTCCCTGCAAGATGGTAGCCTGGCCTGGAGCGTCTGAGGCTGATGGCAGGTGTCAGGGACCCAGCAGGAGGAGGAAGGCATGCATTTGTGCAGGCTGTGAGCCTGGAGACGCAGGGTCTGAGCAGGGAGGAGGTGGTCCCCATGGAGGGGTGGCCAGGCATGGGTATCAGCCCCAGCAGGGTGAGGAGAGCATCCACTCGTAGGGCAGCCTGGCGTAGGAGGAAGAGAACCTCCACGAAGGGGCGTCTGAGCCCGAGGAGCGTGAGCAGGGCAAGACGTGGGGAAGACTCAGCAGTGAAGGGAGGGAGGGGAAATTGTCACATACAGCAGCACTGATTATAAGCAAACAAATTAGAAAATACTTTCTTACTCTCAGAGAAGGGAAGTACACATATAGGGAAAGGGAGAAAGCTCAAATAAACCCTGTGCTGTGGGACTGGAGTTGGAGGCATCAGGGTGAACACACAGTTTTCAGCTACAGAGATAGACATAAAAATAAGTAACGTGATGCACATTCCCTTGCCGTGCCCATTGAGGGAGCCTGGGAGCGAGAACACCCAACAGAGATAAATGTGCCTTTCTTTCTCAGGGGGTGGCTGAGCTGGTAACATAAACATTTAGAGATGCCTGTGGTATCTTTACCACCACAAAGGGAGAGGCTGCCTGGGAATGAAGCGGACACAGGAGGAGGAAAGTAAAGAGACAGCATCTTAGTGACATCATTTGAACCCCTGGATTCAACCATGCCTGAAGCCTATATTGTAAGCCTATATTCTTTCCTTCTTTTCTCCTTTCCTTCTTTCTTTTTCTTTCTTTATTCCTTCCTTCATTCTTTCTTCCTTCCTTTTGTTTCTTCCTTTCCTCCCTCCCTCCCTTCCTTCCTTCCTTTTTTCTTTCTTCCTTTCCTTCCTTCCTGCCTTCTTTCTGTCTTTCTGCCTTTTTTCTTTCCTTTTGTTCAACCCAGGGTTAGATGAGTTGTTGTCACTTGCAGTGGAAAGAGTTTTGATTATCAATACTCTCAACAGATTCCAGATGATTGGTTTTAACTCAATCACAGCCTCAAATATTAGGGGCATCCTAGTTTTTTTAAGCCATTTGCATATCCACGCGATCATTCATTTAACATATATGCATTGAGCGTCTACTACATGCCAGACACTGTTCTACGTTCTCAGGGCACATCAGTGAAAAAAATAGGACAAGAACCCCTGAACTGTGGGGTTGACATTCTAGCGGCTAAGACAGAAAATACACAATAACTAAATGAATGGAAGAGTATAAACGCTCTGTGGGGAAAGAAAAAGAAAAAGTAGAGCGGGAGGGTGACAGGTATTCCGGGGTAGGAAGCAGGGCTTGCAATGCTAAGCAGAACACAGCGTGAAGCTTACAGCTGAGCAAAGCTGCAAAATGAGGGAGTTAGAAGCTCTCAGGGAGAAGAGCATTCTAGAAGGAGGGAGTGGCTGGCGCAAAGGCCCTGAGGCAGGAGCAAATCTGGTGTGTTCAAGGAACAGAAAGAAGTCACTGTGGCCAAAGCAGCATGGGGAGAGAGCTGAGACAGATGGGTCACTAAGGGAAAAGCTGGGGCTGATCAGGTGAGACCTCAAAGGCATTTTAAAGAGTCAGCTTTGACTCTGAATGAATGGAGTCATCATCACGTCATTTTAAACAGAAAAAGGCATGGTCTTGGGTGGTGAAAGGACCACTCTGGCTGTTACGTTGAGAATGGATAAGGGGGTTGGGGAGGGAGGGCAAGAACAGAGAGAACGGGTCTGAGTAATTCAGGGGAGAGACGCTGGAGGCTGAGGCCAGGGTAATTGCAGGGAGGCATCAAAAATGATGGTAGGGTTTTGTGCCTGAGCAACTATAATGATGAACTAAATGGGAGACGCCACACAGCGGAGATTCGCGAGGAGCAGAGCAGGCATCAGTCCGAACAAGCTGAGTTTGGAATGCCTATTTCACACCCAAGTGGAGATGTTGAGTAGCAGTTGGACAGAAGAATTTGGAGTTCCAAAGACAAATTAGGGTGATTTTACTTAACTTTTGCAAACTTTTACAAAATTAGCTGATATTTAACAGTTCATTTGAGGATCAACTTCTAGGTACAATACCATAAAGATCAAGCCGAACATCTCAAAACCTTGGCTTGTAATCCCCAATGCTGTCGCCTCCACTAGCCCTGTTTCTATGCCAGTGGTTCTCCGAGTGTGGTCTGGTCCACCCTGGGGGACTCTGAGACCCTTTTGGGGTACCTGCGAGATGGAAATTAGTTTCATACTACTAAGGCACTAGTCACCTTTTCCGTTCTCACTCTCTCGTGAGTGCACAGGCAAGGTCCTCAGAGGCTGCGTGTGTGATACCACAGTAAACGGAATGCAGGAACAGATCAGAGAACCCTGCCATCTTCTACGAAGCTGTGATATTCTGAGAAAATAAGAAATACACATTTGGTTCGCGTCTCCAGTTCTTGGCACCAAATTTTTTTAAATCCTTGGGATTTCCAGGGTGATAGGGATGAGAGGAGTATATCTCGTTACTCATAATGAGCACCTTTCAAGCGTACCTGGGCTACACTGATGAGGTGACTCTGGTGGGCCCTTATTAACTTCAGGATGGGGGCTGGTGGCCACAGGAACTGACCATGTGATTAGAGGGTTGGGACTTTTAGCTCTACTCCCTGACTTCCAGGCAAGAGAGAGGGGCTGGAAATTGAGTCGATCGCTAATGGCCAATGAGTTAATCAATCATGACTAATGAAATCTCTATAAAAACCTCTAAACTATATGGTTCAGAGAACTTCTGGGTTGGTGAACACACGGAGGTGCTGGGAGGGTGGCGTGCCCAGAGAAGTCATGGAGCTCCATGCAACCTCCTCCCCACCTTTCCCTATGCATCGCTTCCATTTGGCTGTTCAATTGTATCCTTTATAAAAAACCAATAAACACAGGTGAAGTGTTTCTCTGAGTTCTGTGAGCCATTCTAGCAAATTATCGAACCCGAGCCCAGAGTCGTGGGAACCGATTTATAGCCAGTCAGTCAGAAGTATGGGAGGCCTGTGACTTACAACTGGCATCTGCAGTGGGGGCAGCCTTGTGGGACTGAGCCCTCTGTCTCTGGAGGTCAGAAGTGTGGCCCATTAAGTTGACGGGATCCTCCTTAGGCGCTCCACAGGCGGATAGGCACATGAGGCCCAGGAAGCGGGTCCTCTTCATCCCGGCCGGGCCTGTCACAGGCCTTCTTTACTATTGGTGGCGAAACGACCTGGACCTTCTACATTCACCCCACACATTTTCCCACACCAGTGTGGGCTTGTTGCCATGACAGCATTGTCCTGCTTCCTATCCAGAACTTTCCACTTGTGCAGTGATCATTTTGTAAACTGTCAAGCATATCTCACACACACACACACACACACACACACAGAAAGGCTGGATATAAGAGAAAAGAAATTCAAATATGAAAATCAAAGAATTTAAGAAAAATAGGAATGCTAAATTTGAATTTGAGATATTGCTATGAGCCCTGTGAAATAATAGAACATATATAGATTGGTCTCTGTTCCCGGTTCCTGGCACAGGGCTCCTAAAACTCTTGCAATTTCCTGAGTGATAAGAGCACTATGAGCATCTTTTGTTCTAATATTTAGTCTTTGCATCAGTTCCTGACACGGAGATCCTAAAACCCTTGGAATTTTCTGGGTGATAGGAGTGTCTTTTGTTCTAACAAGGTGACTCTGGAGGGGCTCCTGGACGGCTCCTGGATGGGGGCTCGTTGCCAGAAAGACCAAGCCACGATGAGAAGCTTGGGACCTTTAGCCCCACCCTACGTCCTCCGGGATGGGGAGAGGGGCTGGAGATTGAGTTAATGATGGATGATGCCTATGTGAGGAAGCCTCTATAAAGATCCTGAAAGTACAGGGTTTGGACCTTCCAGGTCAGTGGACACGCCTACCCGCTGAGAGGATTGTGCAACCCCACCCCATGGAGATGAAAGCTCCTTCACTTGAGACCCTTCTGCTTCCTCGCCCTATGTATCTCTTCACTGGCTATTCACTCATACTCTTTATTATATCCTTTGTTAAAAAAAAAAAAAAGTAAAGGTGTTTCCCTGAGTTCTATGAGCCATTCTAGCAAATTATCAAATATTAGGGGGCAAGTGTGGGAAACTCAATTTAAGCCAGTTGGTCAGAAATTCAGGGGACAACCTGATACTTGCAGTTAGTGTCAGAAGTGGGTTCAGTCTTGTAGGACTGAGCCCTCAAGTTGTGGGATCAGATTCTAATTCCAAGTAGTGTCAGAATTGAAGTGAATTATAGGACACTCGGCTGGTGCCGTAGACAATTACTTGCTGTGTGGAAAACCCACCCATCTGGTGCAGAAGCATTGAGAGCGCGTGAGTAAAGGAGACACACAGGCGTGTGCTTCCCCAAACAAGCCCATCGGGCACAGGCGGGGGCACTTCCCAGTCTGTTCTCTGAGAGAACCTGGGAGCACTGGCACCTCAAAAGCAAATACGGGGAGCGCCCAGATCCTGATTTCTGACAACCATCACTAACACAAACCAGGGCTCCTTAACAAAACGCTCAGGGCAGGAGCCCAGAAGGTGAGCTGAAACCTGCTGCGTCAGAAGGCGAAGATGGGTGCAGGCCCACGAGGCCGGAGGGAAAAGGCCACGGGAACTGCCCCAAGAGGCTCCGTGGCCATGCTTAGAAGGATTAGAGCATCAAAAGAGTAATGACTGCACTTGACTAAATAAAAATCCGTGATTCCAGACTGGTAATAATAGAGAAGAACAGAAAAATTACTCCTGGCTTAGATGATAAAAATATGAAAAAAATGAATCTTGCAGAAATCAGGACAGTGGTTGCCTATAGAGAAAGCGGGAGGGAGCTGACTAGTAGTTAATACAATTCACTTTGTTTACATTTTTTGCAGAAGTTTCTGTATGTGTCATTTTTTCAATCAACGAAAAAACAAAGGACTTAAAACTGCCACAAAATAAAAGAACATCAAAAGAAGGCTGGAAAGATGAAACACCAAAATGAGTTACCTACAGTTGACAGAATCACAGATGATTTTAAATTCTCTTCCTTTTGCTTTTCTTCTTTTCCTAATTCTCCACAATGAGTATGCATCACTCTAGTAACGTGAAGACAAAGCTATGCTGTAACCTACCACACGTGTAATGTGCACGATGTTAGCAGAGCCTGCACAGAGTAGCACAAGGTGGAATCTGTCACTTTTATGATTTAATTATAAACATCTCCATTTTTTCTTCCTTTTACTTTCAAAGAGATATTGTAGAAGCAGAAATTTAGGTACAGATGGCTAGATTAGGCACAACTCTTTGATTAATGCACTCGGAATTCTTGATACAGATCTGAGTTTCATCTCTAAAACAATATGAGTGAAGAAGGGATGAAAATGTATGAGGTTGGACTGCAAAATAACTAGACTTGAATTTTTTCAATACCAGAATATATCCCAAACTCCTCTTGAGTTCTTCAGCGTCAAAGTCACGTTTCTTAAGGAGCTTCAATAACGTAAATCTTTCAGCTTTGAGAGAAAATTTCATTTTTGGAAACAACCAAAAACCATCCAAAGCCACGTCTGATGAATAAGGTGGTTGATTGAGCAGGAAACTACTTTGGGGTTAAAAATGAGGTGCAATTGTTGAGTGATGAGATAGAAAATATAAACTAGCTCAGAGGTAATTCCAAAGTGGAATTCTTTAGGCATTTTGAGGCACTTTTGTGAGAAAAAAGAAAAGTAAGCCTCCCCAAGTGAGTGTTGTGAAAGAACACCCATTTATCATCACCATGCCCTGTCCATTTCTCTGACCAAATGAGGAGATAACAGTCTCAGACCCCGTATGTGCTGAGCCCTTCCTAATCTCCCCCAAGGAGACCTCTCACTTCGCACAACTACGTGCCCACTCCCACTTGACAAAATGGTTTGAAATTCTGTCTCCTCCTCACAGAGTTGAGTTCAATCATCTGTAATGGCCCATTCCTCCCCATTTTGTTTTAATTTGGGGATGGGCATCCTGATCTGTCTGGACAGAATCATTAGCCAATTATTCCAACATCTTCCATTCTCTGAATCCCTGTCTCATCAACTAAGTGTTAGATACTCTGGAGGAGCCATTATCTCCTCTTAACTAAAGCCAACCAAAGGACTTGTAAGAAGTCTCTGGGTTGGGTTCCTCTCTTCCTAAGATAAATTTTTCCTCCTAGGGTCATCTTCTACCTAGAGGCTTCTCTCTGTGGAGCTGAAACCTGGGGGCCGGAGAAGCTAGCATCATTCATGTCAGAAAGTGCCTCTTTCCAGCTTTTGACTTTGAGAAATTCTTTCTATATTAGAAATCCAGGCCACCAACATCTCAGGATAAGGGTCCCCACAGGATGCTCTGAGGCAGCAGGGGACCCAGAAGTCTCGGTCCCACAGCCTTCTGGAATCTCTTGAGAAAGTGAACCGGGGTCCTGGAGGGGGCTGAGCTGAACAGGATAAGATCAATCTAGGTCCTGAGGCTCCAGCACCTTAGTTCCATAAATTTTCCAAAGCAGAATATCATGACAACAGCAAGTTGACACAAAATAGATAAATCTCAGCCTAAAACTCCAGTCCAGCTTTAAAAAAATTGTTTCAAAAAATAAAAGGAGGGGCCGGCCCAGTGACCCAGCGGTTAAGTTCGCACCATCTGCTTTGGCGGCCTGGGTTTTGCCGGTTCAGATCCTGGGTGCGGACATGCCACGGCTTGGCAAAAGCCATGCTGTGGTAGGCGTCCCACGTATAAAGTAGAGGAAGATGGGCATGGATGTTAGCTCAGGGCCATTCTTCCTCAGCAAAAAGAGGAGGATTGGCAGCAGTTAGTTCAGGGCTAATCTTCCTCAAAACAAGAAAAAATTTTAATTAAAAAATAAAAATAAAAAGAATGAGCGAGGAGCGTAAGATGGTGAAAGCCACATTGACTGCACATTTCCTTAAGCAGACCGTATGCACTGTTGGTTGAACACGGTTCAATTTCAGCAAACAGTATTAATTTCAAAGGCTCCCTTTTTTGTCAAACTAAGTTTATAAACACAGCTATTTGCTAATAAATGTAACCTTTAAATCACATTACTCCAAACACAGACTTACTCTTTGCGCAGGTTGAGAGGTGGGGAGATGGCAGAGAACGCCTAGAGAAAAGCCTCGAAGGAACCATGAGCGGCCTCTCCTCAACCACTCAGACCTTAGACAAACCTCCAAGGACCCATTTCCGCTCAAGACTTCACCAGTTCTTCCATTTATTTAACAAATTTCTCTTTAATCTCTTGAGTACCCACTGTACACAAGATGCTAGGTGAATATAGTAAAGATACAGAAATTCATAGGACACAGTCATTGTCTTCAGCAACTGCGTGTGCAGCCATGAGACACTCTCACAAACAGTATTAAGCATGGTAGCACCTGGGAAGCACGGCAGATAAGGCCTTTGGATAAAGTCACTCTTCGAAGGGAAGAGATCCATCTCCCCTGTGATGAAATGGACAGGAAGGCTTGGAAGAAGTGGACTTTTGAGTTGGTCCTGGAAGGATGGTTATTATTTTGGAAGACAGATGACTTGGAGATCATTCCAAGAAGAGCAAGCAACATGAGTGAAGCTGAGGAGCAAGGAGGAGGGGAGGGGAGTGCATTTACTATTTATTAAGCACCTAATGTGCAGGGGGCATTCTGCTACCTCTAATGGGAAAAAAAGTAAAGCAATTTTGATGAGAGCAGATTGTTCAATTATTTAAAAAGGGAAAGTTTGTAAACGTAAATAGCTGTGGTGTTGGAACTGCATAACGCAGGAAATGGTGATCACACCACAGTCAAATACCACTTAAGAGACTGCAGGCTCATTCAAAGGCATTATTGGGCCTGTGACCCAAAATGTAGGGGGAGAGAGAGAAAAAGGCTGGAAAGGTAGTAGAAATAATTTTAGGAAGTGTCTTGAATGCCCACATTAGAAACTTACAGTTTGGGTTGAAGACGTTGGGAGTCATTAGGCGTGTGAGGGTGGACATAACTCTAAGTGATGTTTGGGAAATTAATACAGCAGCAAAGTGGGCACGTAGATACACCAAAACGAAGGGATATCGAAGAAAGGTCAACCAAGTGGGGTTTGGACGTGGGCTTTTGTTTGACATTTTTGTCAGGTAATGTTCTCTTTACTTCAATTTACTTTCAATTCCACTGAAAATTCTATTATGGCATTCCGCATTTCCTTTCATCATTTCCTTAGCTCTGTCAGCAGTCTGTTCATTTCAGTCTGCTTATTTCCCATTCCTTTTCTTTTCCAAAATGTATTTCTCCATCTCCTGAGGATAATAGTGTTCTCAGGTCTTTACATTTATGGGCTAACTTCATAACAGCCCTTAAGTAACTGCTCTCCAGTGCTTATAACAAGGCCCCGCACCTGAGACAGAGCCCGTTACATTACAGGTCCCTAATAATTATGTCTTGTTAAGTGAATCCCATTTTACATACGAGAAAACAGAAGCATGTAGAGGTTAAATAATTTTCCCAGGTTCACACTACTCAAATTCTGGAGCTGGGCTTCCGACTCTGATGGGAGAGTCTGGTGTTCTTATCACAATTCTTGTCACAATTGTTTATCTGTTTCAAAGATATTCTTATTCTCCTTCTTGTATATGATCTCTCTCTTTCTTTTCGTTTATTGAACCTTTTCATCAGCCTGGCTTGGCATATACCAATTCTTAGCACTTTATGAGTCAATCATCCAAAAATTTCTTAAATATTTCTAGAGCTCAGTGAAACATTGTATCTTAGTTCTCAGATTGGGAGCATTCAACATATTTTCACACTTCTTTGTACTGAAAACATCTTGAGTTTGGTGCCTCCTTTTCTCCAGACAGTTATCTCATAAATGGTCTCTGGGTTTCTGGGTTATCACACCTGGAAATATGAGAACCAGAAAATCACTGATTGAGACACAAATAACAGATGGATTGCATCATAAAATGGTGACTGAGAGGAAATTGGTTGGAATTCCAGCTCCTGTGTGTCCAATATACAACAGAACACACACACACACACTCACCCAATCTCTGTCTGCAATTAGTCTTCTGCCATTGCCTTTATGATAAACCATCTGTTTCCTTATCCCTGGCTGTGTGTTTAGCACTCTTGAGTCCTTAAGTACAGGACTATTACATTATTGCATAAGTTTTTTAAGTTTCTAAGGGTTCTGGCAACGTTATGAGTTCTTGGTATTTGGTATTTATTCTTCACCGATAGATTGTACGATCTTTGAAGCTGAGAAGCAGATTTCTTTCCTATAACAATTTCCCTTCTATTTCCCCCCAGCATATGCATATATGGGATATATATATATGGGAGCATATAGGGGATGCTAAATAAATACCACACACACACACACACACACACACACACACATGCACACATGCACACATGTGGTAGCGACCTGCTCCCTTTCAAACACCAGTTGTATAAATTGTATTTTGGACCTCGATTTTCTCCTCTGTTGACTGACTGTCTTGTAAAAGTTTCATTAGGAAGAAAGTAAATGCCTCAGCTTTCTATTTAATTTCACATTCTGCAAGAAGCAGCTTTCTTTATTTCGAGCCCATTGGAACCAAGGACCATATATGCCCTGGCTCTTTCACAGGATTTTGAAGACTGAATTAGACAGTCCTATGGCAAGCAAGCAAGATTATAATTGTGTATATTAATCATAAATGCAACTATTGAGCATTGAGGGTGTGTCGGATAACATGGGCACTACAGATAAACATTGGATGCAGTCCCTCAACCCTATCTTAGACTTAGAAACACTTAGACTTATCCAAGGAAGAAAATATAACAAACCTAAGGTAAATTACTTATGTGAGACTGTGAATTATAATTGACAGATAAGTAGGTCAGACGATGGGGATTATATGAAATCAAAAGAATGCTTGCTATGGGCCAAAATGATCTAAAAAGGCTTCACAGAACTGGGACTTCACCTTATAGCATGGTCATATTTCAAATCAGTAGGAGGCAGAGCTTTACCTGGCTGTTTCCTCCTCCTGGAATGTAGTTCTTTGCATGGCTGGCTCCCTTGTGTATTCAGAGGGCCCAGGCTGTCACCTCCTCAGGGACACCTTCCTTACCTGCTAAATCTGGAACAGTCTCTTTTTATCCCCTCATTTAGTACCTAGTTTCAAACCTCTCTGTAACACTAACTATCTGATGTTTTTCATTGTTTTTGCTTATTTATTACCCATCTTCCCTTTCTAAAGTGTAAGTTCCATAAGAGCCGTGACATCATTTTGTTCTGTGTTCCCAGTTCCTTGAAGATTGCAATAGGTGTTCAATAAAATATTAGAGAGATGCATGAATGGGTGGATGGTTAAATGCGTCGTGAAAACAGCAAGAGAAAAGGTCTGGAAGAGTTAGAATGCAAGGAATAAGCCTGACAAGGCGACAATTCCATGCTCAAGTGGAGACACTATATGAAGGAGCAGCAGGAATAAGATTGCCTGGTAGTAAAATGAACAAGACATATAAAAGGCAATTCACAAATATAGAACCAAAATATCAAAAAGGCATGTGAAAACACACACAACCTTATTGGTTATTAAAGAAACGTGAATGAAAATAATTAGACTAAAATTGACAACATTTAAAATTGACAAAGATGTTTAAGATGATAAAGCCCAGAATTGGCAATATTTTTCAAATTCAGCACTATTTCTGGAGGAAAATATGCATCAAATCCTTAACAATCTATATATCGGTTGACCCAGCAATTCTATACTTAGAATTTATCTTAGGAAATAATTAGGCAAAATTGAGTTTCAGGAATGTGAATCTTAGGATTGTTTATAAAAGTGAAAAATTGAAAGCTGCATAAATGTGTCACAATGGGCAATTAGTTTAATGGATTATGGTGTGTTCATGCAACAGAATACTATGTATCCATTAAATAGGACACTTTAGGCGTCAAAGATGTTCATGGCAAATCACTTAGTAAAAAAGTCACTCACAAAATAGTGTGAATGGCATGGTCTCAATTTCATACAGACAAAACAAAAATAAAATTTTATGCATTGAAAGGAAATTGGACTTCTAGGACCAAGATGGTCCCGTAAGAATTATCTGCTATATCTGCTAAATCAAGTGGCGTTTTGTAGTTCAATGAGAAAGTTCAGTGTAATTAGTGATGGGTGTAAAGAAAACTAAGCAAACACCAATGGGAGATGATCATTAACTCTAGGGAAACAAAAACTGTGTGATAAAGGAACAATTGCTTTAATGTGCAACATGCTCAGCTGTGAATAATATTTGCAAGCCTTAATAATGCAAACACTGATGTCAACAAAAAGTGTGATACGACCGTCCTACAGAAAATGGGCGGGGCAGTGCATGTGTGAGTTGTGTAAGAAAGCGAAATTCCCTTTGCCGGTAGAAGAAAGCCAACGATAACATCTAACATAAAAGTCCATAAGTAACAGTAAGAAGATAATATTTAGAGATATATGCCAGCATAAATAATAAAAGGACCGAAAGCAGGCAGTGGGGCTTAGGGATGGGATGTGGCAGTCTTCATTATAAGCTCTATTAAACTTTCCAGTTAACGCGTGCCTATATTGATTTGATTTAAAAATTTCAAACTGAAATAAGAGTTGGGATTTTGACAGAAATTATTCTGATTTTCTACTTAATCCGGATTCAGTAATGCACCAGATTTTACTCTAGATGATTAAAAAAATATATCAGCTTCCAAATTAATTGCATGCCTTCAAACAAAGGTTGGGGTTCGTTCTTATTTACTGTCTTAGTCCATCCATTTGGGCTGCTGTAACAAAATACCGCAGACTGGGTAGCTTATAAAAGACAAAAATTTATTTCTCACAGTCCTGGAGGCTGGAAGTCCAAGAACAAGGCACCATCCGTGTCAGTACTGGTGAGGGCCCTCTTCCTGTCATTGCCGGATCTTCACCTTGTGTCCTCATCTGGTGGAAGGAGCTAGGGAGCTCTCTGGAGCCTCTTGTAGGGCATAACTCCATTCGTGAAGGATCCACTCGCATGATCTAAGCACCTCCCAAAGGCCCCACCTGCTAATACCATCACATCGGGCATCAGGAGTTCCATATAGCAATTTGGAAGGACACAAAACATTCAGGCCACAGTACGTGCCTATCTATCAGTTTACGAATTGGTGTTCTATGGTAATGTTTACAAAGATAAAATGCAGTAAGAAGTGAAGCACTTCCCCATTCTTGGGGATCCAAATGAGTCCTAATGAATCAGACCAGAATCAATAAGGCTCTTCCCGCAGTAGCAGATTTAAGAGTCTGAAGGGTCTCTAACTGCCCCCAAATCCCAACCTAACATGACCTTTGCTTGCCAAGGTCATGCGCCTCTCACTAGCTCAGAACATCCCAGCTTCTCCAGCAGTTGGACCAAAAAAGGGTACACATGGTGGTAATAGAGCAAATAAATAGCAGTGTAAGAAACATTATATCAGTTCCACAAACATTCCTACTTTAGAGCAAGCAATGTGCTGGGCTCTAGAGAGATCTGATTAGGAGACACGTCAATGATTTCAATACATTGTGGCAAGTGCTGAAAGAAAAATACACACAAGACTTGGTGGAAGCCCAAAGAAGAGACACAGCTCTAGATGACTATCTTGAAGAAGATAAGATTAAGAATGAAGAGATTAAGGGGCCAGCCCTGTAGCCAAGTGGTTAAATTCTTGTACTCTGCTTTGGCAGCCCAGTATTTCGTGGGTTCAGATCCTGGGCACGGACATGGCACCACTCGTCAAGCCATGTTGAGGCGGCGTCCCACATAGTACAACTGGAAGGACCCACAACTAGAATCTACAACTACGTACTAGGGGGCTTTGAGGAGAAGAAGAAGGGGAAAAAAGAAAAAGAAGAAGATTGGCAACAGATGTCAGCTCAGGTGCCAATCTTTAAAAGAAAAAAAATGAATTAAGAAATCAACAGTAAGGTTAAGAGATTAAGGCAGATTTAGAACTGGACCCTGGGCCAGACAGATCTGAACTTGGAACCAATGGTGGAACCAATGGTGGAACCCAGCTCCACCATTTATGGAACCAATAGTAAATCACTTAATCTCTCCAAGCTTTAGTTTTCCCCTCTGTCAAACGGGGTTGGTAAGTGTAGTTCTAAAGATTGGAACAATATATGTAAAGTGCATAGTGAATAACAGGCACTCAAAATTTCTTCTTATTTCGATCATTGTTTCATATATTTGAAGACTGCTATCATGTAGAACGGGATGGAGGCTTCTTGTCTTTCCAGAGGGAATAGACACTGCTGTGCTTCAGAGAAAAGGGCCCTGGTTCTCCTCCCCAGACACAGTCCGAGGGCAAGAGTAAGAGATCTAAATAGTCTGTAGAATCTTAGATCAGAGAAGACACCGGCCTTATTGTTTGGCTGGGGGGTAGGAATGTGGCAATATTCAGAGCAAAAATTTGGGTGTGGAATGTCCAGGAAGAGGAGCTTTAGACATCTCCCCAGTTTTTTCATGTGCCAACTCACCATATAAGCAGTGAGGGAATTTGTTGCCTCCCAAGAATGGCACTGAAGCATGGAGAGAGTATTAATCCTTTAGAGGACACAGAAACAGAAATGGGGAAAATATTCTTGGTTACCCAAGTTAATCAAAGACCCAGAAGCAGGTGGGGTGATGGATGTCAGTGAGGACCCATGATGTCCAGCACAAGAACCATCGGTCCATCAGAACTCAGAGGAACCCTTGGGGAAAGGGGAGGTCCTGAATTGACAATCACCTAACAGAATGAGAGCCCAAAACAGAAATTTAGGTTGAATTGTAGAAAAATGAATCAAATTCTTTTTTCATAGCAGAGTTTGTGGGCTGACATTCATTATCCGTTACATTCAATCTTAAACTCTCCAAAGCATTCTGAAGCTCCAACAGCCTTGGGAATCTCCCAAGAATTTATGCTTTGAAGGAACAGAACCTCGCTCTTGTCAAGGGGGAGACCAAGTCCTAAGAAAACATGAAACCAAGGTAGATACCAGAATGCCAGTTTACTAATTTAACTGTCACATTGGGCAGAGATATAACAGCTTATCAGCACAGACTCTCCCTGTGGTCAATCTAGATGGGAGCCATCTATTATAAGAAATCACTCTCATTACAAAGACAAGAAACACGAGAAGTCAGCGTGGTCGGTTCGTTCTCCGTGGATTGGCCAGCAGTGTTCCCGTACTGAAAGTCCCTCCAAGAATTCAGATTGTCCATAGCAATAGTCACAAGTCTTAGGGTGGCATGTGCCTTTCTGCCCGTTTGCCTGGTCTTGTCTCCCACCGCTTCCCTCACGAAGCCCCTGCTCCAGCACCATGGAAGTCCTGACAAGACACACAGTGAGGTGTCTGCACCTGCTGTTCTCTCTGCCTGAAGAGCTCTTCCTCACGCTAAGGAGCCTGAAGCTTCCTACTCCTTCTTCAAGACCCAGTTCAGCATCTAAGTTAACTAATATTTTTTCTTAACATATTGAAGATCTGATTTCACTGATGCTGGCTTCTCCTGCTGCCACGGAGAAGTCAGGCATCGGTCTAAACAGCAGCTTCTTTACAGGTGGTCTGTGTCTTCTCTGTGGCTTCATTTAAGATCTTGTCTTTGACTTTAAGTGTTCCGTAGTCTCACTATGGTACGTCCTGGCAGGCATTTCTTCTTACATATCCTGTTTGGAACTTCTTCAACTTCCTGGGTCTCAGAATTGGTATCTTTCATCAATACTGGTCATTTTTTATCCATTATCTATCCCTTCAAATATATTTTTTCTTCTCCCCAAAGGCCCCCAGTACATAGTTGTATATCCTAGTTGTAGATTACCCCTTCAAATATTGACTCTCCCCTCTCCCTCTTCATTCTCTCCTCTCCTTCTGGAACTCTGATTAAATATTTTCTATCTCTTTTTACCTCTGTATGTAGTCTAATACTTATTTATATACGTTTTCTGGCTCACTTCTTCTCTCTTCTGGGTCTTATTGGTTGTGAAACTCATATAGTGAGTTTTAAAATTTCATTTATGATATTTTTTATTTCTAGAAGTTTTATTTGTGTTTTCAAATCTGCTTGAGCATTTTCATAGTGTCTTGTCCCCTGCTCGTAAGTTTCATCCCTTATTTCTTTAGATATGCTTATTTGATCATCTGTCTTTGACAATTCCAATATCTAAAATCTTTTTGTGTTTGATATTGGTGTCTGTAGTTTCTGCTGCTCTCACTCATAGCAACTTGCTTCATTGTTATTTTGGCATTTCTTATATAAATTACTATCTTTTGGAAGTTTTTCCATAGAAATTTCTTGAGGTTTAATTTAAGAGTGACTTCCTTCAGAGAAATCCTCCAATGAGGATTTGTGTTTTTGTCTGCCCGATGCAAGAGGGCACAACCAACCCAAGATCACTTTAAATCAAATTCAGGATTGAGAATTTTTCAGAGATTCCACTTAGTATAAATTTGGGCTACAAAACAGTGTGAGGAATTGATGAGTGTAGACACGGTTTCAAGCGGAATTTTTTTCTTTATTCAGCATATAGTTTCAAGACAAGAAACTTTCCCTCATGCCCCTTGGGTGTTGAGATAATTCCTAATTCAGTTTTACATGACTAGCCTTGGGGGAGGGTTCCAGCTTTAATGATGGGGTTTCCTCTTAAACTGCATCTTGGGCAGCCCTTAAGCCAGGTCTTCTGCCCCCTTGAAGCTGTGAAAACAAAGCTTAAGGTCACCAAGATTCAGCCAATAACCTTTAGTACTCTGCTTATCTCCGTGGGTTTCTACTTTCACTTAATTTTGACCTGTAAAGAATCCTTATTTTTATAACAGCTTATCAGTATGGGTGTTTAAATTTTTTATTGCGTTTTGGGTAGCATTTTGGTTTTCAGAGGAACGATGGGTCAGAGCCTCAAGTCTGCCATACTGTGAGAAATAGAAGTCTGAAATTATTTGTTTTCACAACTACCTTGCCCGATATTGAACTACTTGTGAACAAGGGAGCACGTCTTGCTTATCTATCACCTGTTGCAGTGTAAGGAGCTCAGTAAGGGTTCGCTGATTAAAAAGATAATAAATATAATTTTCATTAAAGCACTCATACAAAGGGATACAATTTTATTTTCTTCCATAATCAGAAATTTAATAAAAGAGTAATGTTCTTCAGGTTTTTCTTTTAGCTGAAAATGTCATTTTCCACAACTTGCTCATCTTTTTCTCTAAAAGAGAAAAGAATTTAAAGGCTAGATGGCAGTAAGTTCAAGAAAAAATCTGGAGGGAAGGGGATACCCTAGAAGAGTTTAGCACGCTCAGAGAAACTTAACAAAGTCAAAAACCTCTGGCAAAAGAACTGGAATTCCATTTTACCTCAGTCATTAAATATCACCCTATATTAAACCCTGGTTATTTTTTAATAAAGGAGGCTTAGCAAACTCATGCTTATGAAATACATTTGGAATGGACACATAATTTAAGTGGAAAAAACAGCTCAGAGTTTTGTGATCAGATATTTTCTTATATGGGAAGAATCCAAAAACCTGTAAGTAAAAGCAAATCCATTCACAGCAGTGGTTCCCTCTGACAGACGACGTACTTTCCAAACTTATGAAAGAGCAGTACCTCTGCTTCACCCAGCCCCACGTGCCACACCCAGTCATTGGGACTTACGGACGGACGTGGAGAGAAAGGTAGAAGAGCAAATAATGTCTGTATCTGTATCTACATATTTGCCTAAGCAGACCTGTGGTAGCTTAGCTATTCTGGGACCTGAAATATCTGGGTATCTGGGACCTGAAATAATCATAGAAAGACTTTGGGTAGGAAAAAGGAAGGAGCAATATGAAAAAAAAATCATATCAGCTAAAGGAGGGAGGACTTCTGGTTCTGGGAAGATAGCAGACAAGGCCACCACACATAGCCTCCATCGATAACATGTAGAAATGCAGGGTAACATAGCACAACTTTTTAAAACTCCATGGCTATCGCTGTGGAAAAAGGTATGACAATTCCTCCAAAAATTAAACATAGAATTACCATATGATCCAGCAATTCCACTTCTGGGTATACAAATGCCCAAAAGAATGGAAAACAGAGACACGAACAGATGTTCGTACACCCATGTTTATAGCAACATCATTCACAATAATAGCCAAAAGGTGGCAACAGCCCAAATAGCCAACCATGGATGAATGGATAAACAAAATGTGGCATATACGTATCAATAAGATTGAATATTATTCCATCTTAAAGAGGAAGGAAATTTTGGCACATGCTACAACAGTGATGAACCTTGAGGATATTATGTTAAGTGAAATAATAGAGACACAAGAGGACAAATACTGTATGATTGTCCTTATGTGAGGTACCTTCAGTTGTCAAATTCACAGAGACAGAAAGTGGAAGGGTAGCTACAGGGGCTGGAGGAGAGGGGCGATGGGGTCTTAGTGGTTAATGGAGATGGAGTTTCAGTTTGGGAAGATGAAAAAACTTCTGGAGATGGAAAGTAGTAATGGTTGCACAATGTGAATGTACTTAATGCCACCGAACTGTACACTTAAAATGGTTAAATGGTAAAGTATATGTTATGTATACTTTATTATAATGAAAAAAAAGTCTATGGTTATGCTCAAGAAAAGGAAGAGAAGCCCACATGTCAAAAGCCAGGAAAGAGCTGAGGGCCACACAGCTGCATGAGCTGATGGTCTAGCCATTGGAGGGTAGTTATCTGACCTGGTTACCTAGGAATTCGACCTTTGATGGATTGCTAACTCAGTCAAAACTGAGACTAATAAACTCTGCCTACTGGTCCAGAGAGACAATATGGAAGTTATCACAACCATGACTCTAGTTGGAAAATTAGAAGACTAAATCAATACATAATTCTCCCTTGAAAATTCAACACCTCAGGCCTGTGTGTCGAGAGTTTGTTCTACACAGCATTCATGGTGTGAGAGACCCTTGAGCCGAAAAGTAATGTAAAATTGCTCTTGGGCTGGTGCTGGCTCTGGGGCGTTCAGAAGACAAAAACAGAAACACACTGGAGGGATCTTTTGAAAACTCAGGCGGCCCAGATTCCCAAAGGAAAATAAAGTCCCTCTTATAATCCCAAATTACAAAATGCATAAGGAAATTATTCATTGTGAATGAAAGTCAACAGAAATAGGAAACATAAAAACAAGAGCCCAAAAACATAAAATACTTGAAAAATAACCTGAAAGAGGACACAAAGTGACACGAATGAAAAAAAGTATTAAGTGGTACAGAAAGAATAAAGTGGAAAAAGAATTGATGAACTGGAAGCCAATCTGGATATATTGCCCTGAACACAGATTGAAAGATATTAGAAGACAAGAGATTTAAAAGAGAAGTTAGGGGGCTGGCCCCGTGGCCGAGTGGTTAAGTTCGCACACTCTGCTTCATCGGCCCTGGGTTGCACCCCTTTGGATCCTGAGCATGAACCTAGCACTGCTCATCAAGCCACGCTGAGGCGGTGCCCCACACAGCACAACCAGAGGCACTCACAACTAGAAGATACAACCATGTACAGGGGAATTTGGGGAGAAGAAGAAGCAGAAGAAAAAAAAAAGAAGATTGGCAACAGATGTTAGCTCAGGAGCCAATATTAAAAAAAGAGAGAGAGAGAGAGAGAAGTTAAAAGACATGGACTGTAGACTGAAAAAATCCAACATGTATCTAATAGGAATTCCAGAAGAGAGGATAAAGATAATGGGGAAGAAACAGTGGTCATAATTGTAATAGTTGAGAACTTAATTATTGATTTAAAAAATGAATCTTCAGATTAAAGAAGCACAGTAGGTCTAAGCATAATAAATAAAAATAAATTTAGACTCGTAGTAAAATTATATGAAACCTAAGGACACCAAAATATCCAGGAAGAAAAAATAAATTATTAATAATACAATAACCTAAATGGCAACAGAATTTCTAACAGTAACATTAGAGGCTAGAAGCATGGAATAATAGCTTCAAAGTACTGAGGGAAAATAACCAGTAACTTAAAATTCTATTATCAGCTAAACTATAATGGAAGAGTGAGGGTGAAATAAAGACATTTTCAGAAAGGGGCTCTCAGGGTTTGCCACCGATAAAAGAAAGCAAAAATAAAATGCTTACAATTGGGCAAACAATATAGTTGGTAAATCTACAAGTAAAGCTAAATAAACATTGACTCAAAATATCAAAAATAGAAATAATGAATAATTTAGAGGGTATTATTTAAAAATAAAACACTAGAAAGCCATAATATGCAAATTGGATGGGCAATAGAGATTAGAATTAAAGCACTCTGTGGTCCTTGTCTTAGGTCATCATGAATGTATGTAACAAGCTAATGGCTACCGTACGATAAATAGGAATAGAATCCATAATTTCCAAAGAGAAGCTCAAAGATATAGGAAGAAAACAAACATTCACACACACACAAATAGTTTTTTTTTTTTTTTCTTAAAGATTGGCCCTGAGCTAACATCTGTTGTCAATCTTTTTTTTTTCTTCTTCTCCCCAAAGGCCCCCAGTACATAGCTGTATATTCTAGTGGTAGGTCCTTCTAGTTCTGCTATGTGGGCCACCATCTCAGCATGGCTTGATGAGCCATGTCATGTACCCGCCCAGGATCTGAACCCTGGGCCATGGAAGTGAAGCCCACAAACCTAACCACTTGGCCACCGGGCCCAGCCCCTCACACAAATAATTTTGAAACGAATGTGGCATAGTGTTAAAATTTGATATAGCTGAGTACTGGGTACATGGAGTTCATTATACCTATGTTGGGCTCTATTCTTATCTGGAATATTTCATATAAATAAACAAAAACCCTCTTCATCAAGCAGGAGAAGGCAGAAAGTTAAGGGGAGTGAGTATAAAGAAAAACTTAGTCAACCATAATAAATGTAAAGAGATTGCCCTATTAATTGAACTATAGAAAAATTTATATCTGAAAAAAATGTAGCTATACGTTGTTTATAAGAAATATATCTTAAATATAGTGAAAAGGTGAGTGATAAAGGATGGAAACATATATACCAGACAAATGTTAACTGAAAAAAGATACTATGTCAACATATGTATCAGATAAAAGAATAATCAAGACAAAAGACACTACTAAGGACACATATTAATAAAAGGAAAAATTTATCAGAAAGATGTAATAATCACATATGTAGCTAAAAATTTAGCCTCAAAATATATAAAGCAAGAATTGATAGAAAACAAAAAGAAATTTACAAATCAGTATAGAATATTCCTTTCTCAGAATTGACAGATTAAGCAGACAAAAAATTAGTAATGATAGAGACAATTTGGACAACATAATTAACAGGCTGATCAAAGGGATATATGCGGAACCTTGAGAATTAAAGAACACACGTTTTCAGGTACACATGGAATATTTTAAATAAATTGACCATATAGTATGCTATCAACCAACTCCCAAAAAATGCCAAAGAATTGATGTCCTATAGACTACATCACAATAAAATTAAAAATCAACAACAATAAAAAAATGATTTAATATGCTTGGAAATTTTTAAAAAATATTTCTAAGGAACCAAAAAGTAAAGAAGAAATAATGGAATTTTAGAACCAAATCATAATACAAACACTAAATATCAGATCTAGAGAACAAGTGGTGCTGTGTTGGTCAGTGTTTTCCAGCAGGCTCTCTGGGTTGGTGTGGAGGGTTGGGGGAGCGGGGTGATGATTTGTGGCATTTACCAATATCTGTAATGTAAATATCCCACCAGGTCTGTTTTACGCTACCAACACGAAGTGTGGAGTTGCGAAGAAGATACCTAAAATCAACTCTCACAAACCAATATAAGCTGGCTACACTTGGTTCCAGCACACGACTGTAAACAATTGAAGTATATCTTGAAATGCATATATTAGACAAAGAAGAAAGGTTGAAAAGGAGTGTACTTAGTATCTAAATCAAAGGTTAGAGAAAGAACAGCAGAGTAAACCCAAAGGAATTAGAAGGAAGGAACTAATAAAGATAAGAGCGGAAGTTAATAACGTTACAAACAAAGACACAGTCAAGATTAACAAAAGGATAAAAATGGCTGGCTCTTTTAGAGGACAAATTAAATAGGCAAACATCTGGCTAACATGATCAAAAGACGAGAAATTAAAATAAAAGTAAACAATACTCTGAATAGAAAGAACATAAGAGAGATGCAGTAGAAAAATAAAAGATAAATATTACAAGCAATGCCAACACATTTGAAAACTTAGATTAAAAGGGCAGTTTATTGGAAAAATATAACAACAAAACTGACTCAGGAAGAAATGTAAAACGTGAGCCTACACATTGCTATCAAAGAAACTGCATCGGTCCACGTGCCCCCCGCTGCCGCCCTCCCTTAACACACAGACAAACACAGTCGCCAAGCCTGGGTGGTTTTACAGGTAAGAAATGGATAATTTTAATATCATAAAATTGCTTCAGAAAAATAGAGGAAGGAAGAAAGCTATCCAGCTCATTTTATGAGGCCATTAAACCTGGAAACAAAACTGGAAAGAAAAACTGTAGGCCACTTTCTTACATGAACAAAGAGACAGACATACCAAATAACATATTATTTTAAAAATCTGGCCATGTAATTACTTAACTCGTAATTAAGATTCATCCAAGAATGTAAAAATCCCTTAGAAGATCAATTAATTTAATCATTACATTAACAGATTAAAGGAGAAAAATTATTTCAATAGATGCAGAAAAAGCATTTAATACAATTGAGCAATCATTCTTGATTAAACAAATATACCTCCCCAAAATAAATAAATAAATCCTCTTAAGCAAACTAAGACTAGATGGGAACTCTCTTAACAAAGTATATCTTTCAAAAACCCATTGCAAATGTTGTAATTAATAATGTTAAAAACATAAAGATACCTCTTTATTCTATTTTCAGTGTTACGCTAGAGGTCCTAGCTAACATCATAAGAAAATAAAAGAGAAAGTTAAAAGACTGAAATGTTCATAGCAGCCTTATTCATAATAGCAAAAAATTCAAAACAACCCAAATGTCTCTAAACAGAAGAATGGACAAATTGCGGAATAGCCAGAGAATGGAATATAATTAGTCAAACGTGAATGGATTACTGATACAAGTGACAACATAAATGAATCTTAAAACAACATTGTGCTATGCAAAAGCAGTCAGTCCCCAAATAACATATACCTTATGACTCAATTTTTGTAAAGTTCAAGAACTGGAAACACTAATTGATAGCCGCAGAAAGCAGGTTGCTGGTTGCCCAGGGTTGGGAGGTGGGAACTGACTGCAGAGAAGCGTGAGTGAACGTCTTGGAGTGACGGAAGGGCTCTGTATCTTAACTGGGGCCTTGATGACACAAGTGTATGTAGTTCTCAGAGCTAAGTGAACGAAATAATGACGACTTGTGCATTTTATTGTTTGGTAGTTATACCCCAATTTTAAAAAGCACAATAGACACAAAAAGCTGAAGATTGGGGAAAAATGGATAATGTAATTAGTACATAGAATATATGTTTACATAGAATATGCAAGAGAATCTACAAATAAATATTAGTACTAATAGGGAAGTTCAGCAAATTTTCTAGAAATCAATACACAAAAATCAATAGTTATTGTTGAAGGACATTATTAACCATCGCAATAAAAGCTTTTAAGGTGCCCAGAAATAAATCTAACAAATGATGTCTAAGATTTTTATGGAGAAAGCAACCAAACCTTAGTGAAGGGGGAAAGAAAGAAAGGATTCACTATATTCATGAATGGGAGGGCTCAATATTGCAAAGACTGCAATTTTCACCAAATTTACCTATAAATTCAATACAATTTCAGTAAAAATCTCCGTAGAGTTTTTTAAAGAATGACAAGAATAGGCTAAAAAATTGCAAAGTGAAAGGAGGGAGAGGAGGCCTTGGAAGGAGGAAGAGGAACAGAAAAAGGGGGGTGTCCTTTTGAATACCGGTATTTATTATAAGCTATAGTAATTTAAACAGTGTGATGTTGCCACAGATAACAGAGACTTAGAAACAGAACCACTTAGATACGGAAAGTTGGAATATGACAGAGATGGCATTGCAAATCATTGGGCAAAGAACAAGAGTAGCCAGTAAATAATGCTGGGCCATCAGCATGGGGAAAAAGATAGGTCCAACTATTCATATGAAAGAGAGTAAAACTGGAAATCTACCTCATATCATACACAGAAATCAGCTACATGTGAAAAGCCAAATTTAGAAATTTAGGAGGATATCTTGATGACGTCTGAGTACTGTCATATTATTTATGATGCCGACAGCATAAACCATATTGAGAAAATAAAATATTGAGAATATAACAATATTAAACTAAGAACTTCTGTGAATCAGGTTGACAACAAAAGGAAGGTAAATAGCTACCATGGGAAGGTGTTTACAATCCATATAACTGGCTTTATTTAATCAGAATATGATAAAATTCCCTAAAAATCAGACAAGACAATCCAAGAAAAAAGGAAGCACAAATAAACAAATGAAAAGCTGCTTCAACTTCTCTAGTAATCAAAGAAAAATGCAAATTAGAACAATGAAATACCGTCTCACACACATCAATTGGCAACAATCAATAGCCAAAAATCAATAAATAAATCCAATAATACCAAGAATGGGTGAGGCTATCAGGAACTGGGAAGTCTTACACAGCGCTGGCATGGCTGCAAATTGGTACAACTACTTCAAAGAAAAATTTTGGAAAAGCTGAAAAAAAAAGATGGTGATGTGTATAACATACCAACGAAAAATTTGACTTCTAGACATCTGCCACAGAGCAACACACGCATAAGGAGATACATACAAGACTGTTCAGTGCAGCATGGTTCATAATACGAAAAAACACAAATGCTATCAAATCATATACTTTTTAAAAAATAAACAAATAAATCTTATGTATCTTTATTATGGATGCATATGTACTTAGAGACAGTATGTAATGGTGCACAGCAATATCAGTTATAACAGTGGTATGGGAAATCTAGATTGCCTGGGCTGGAATCCTGGCTCCTCTGGTTACCAGCTTTGGGGCCTTGGACAAGTTACCTAACTAATCTTTCCTCAGCCCCTCATCCATAAAATGGCGGATAATAATAGTGTCTATGTTATATGTCTACTGTGGGCATTAAAGGAGCTAATGTATGTGAAGTGCTTAGAGTAATGGCGGGCATATAGTAAATCTGCTGTTTTTATCACCATCATTATCATTATCATCAAGACAATGGTTACCTTTGGGAAAGGAGGTGAAGGGACAGAGATAAATCTATAGCTTTACCTATAAGGAAATGGCTACATGCTAACATATATTAAACCTGATTTAATAACAGTACGTGGCTAAGGGTACTGAGTACATGATTATTTGTCATACAACCTTCTGGATTTTGCTATGTGTTTCAAATAGTTCGTATATTAAAAGGTTTTGTTTTTTTTTTTTAGGTAAAAAGATGAACAGTCTGTGGAATGTTACAGAGAAATGTTTAAACTGCCTTGTGTACTGATGGACTGTGAGAGGAAGGTTTTGAAGGAACATATTTTTGGACAAATGCTTGATAGCTGGCTAGCAACGGCAAGTTAACAGTCAAAGAAGGAAAAGCCGGGAAAGTTAAAAGTAATTCTTTCCAGGAACATCTGAGACCCCAAAGCAGCAGAAAAATGTGCAGAAATGCATTTTCTAGGGAGGACATGAACACAGAGCTCCCAGAAGTGCTAAAGAAATACCGTTTGTTAAGATAAGTATCCAAAAAATACATTCCCTGGGAAAACCATGGCAGTAACCTGTAGAACGTTTCTTCATTTTTAAAATGGGTATTTACTGTGCTTCAATTATATGTACATGTATGTTTTCTGTTTGTCTTTTTGCCTGAGGCAGACTTCATCTATTCTTTTTTTTTAAAAGAAGAAAAACTTTTACATTCTTTACGTACATATACCAGAATAAAGGGCTTTGCAGTTATATTCCAGAAAGAAGATTATCCATCAGAATGGTTTCAGCAACAAGTAGCGATAGCCATCCACAAATGGCTTAAACAATAGGGAGTTTTTACCGTCTCACCTAAGAAGTCTGGAGGTAGGCAGCACACGACTGATTCAGTTGCTCAGCAACATCCACAGACTCAGGCCCTGTCGACCGCCCTGCTCTGCCATCCTGTGTGTTAGGAACATGTCCATTCCTAGCTCCACTCCAAGCTCGTGAGCGGGCTGCAGCAACTCTAAGCATCATGTCTTCACACAACCAAGCTCAAAGGCAGAAAGCAGGTTGAGAAGCTGTGCCCTTGTCCATCTCTCATTTCATCAGGTAGAAAAATCTTTCCCAGAAACCCCTCAAGAGAACGTCTCTTCCATCTCAGTAACCAGAACTGGGTAACATGGACATTCCTAAACTGTTCATTGGCAAATGGAATTGGGATTGCCGTGACTGTGTTACATCCACAGCTAATTCATCCCCCAGGACTGGGACCATCCTCTTTTAGCATATTATCCTCTGTATCTGAACAAAACCTGGGCTATGTTATCAAGGAGGAAAGTCACAGAGGGCAACATGAGTGACTCTTATCAAATGAAAAAGGCAAAGGCAGGGGCTGGCCCAGTGGCACAGCAGGTAAGTTTGCGCACCCTGCTTTGGTGGCCTGGGGTTCACCAGTTCGGATCCCTGGCACAGACCTGCCACCGCTTATCAAGACATGCTGTGGCAGGCATCCCACATATAAAATAGAGGAAGATGGGCATGGATGTTAGCTCAGGGCCAATCTTCCTCAAAAAAAAAAAAGGCAAAGAGACAACACAGAACTACATAGTCTATCAGCTTTCCTCAGTAGACATGTGACTTGTGGCAGACGCTGTTGTCCATACGGAATGGTTATTACTTTCGCCTCTTTCTGGCCAGGGTGCCAGCTTGGTTTATGAATTGAGTGCCAAATGTTTTCCAGAGATTGGGCCTCCTTATGGCTTAGGGATGTATCTTAGTTGTCTGCACCCACGGGATAAATCCATTCCCCTTGCCAGTGACGCGTGAAGAGAAGTCTGTGAGCCTCCAGAAAGTGAGAGAAGAAAGGAGGCCCTCCCTGGTCTTGGAACACTGCTCTGTGAGGCTATCTTTGCTGCAACCGCTGCAGCCATCATGCAAGCCTGAGGGATGAAGGGCTGTCACTGCCACTGTGGACATGGTCTGGGATGTTATTGTCAAGTTTCTTTCTAAATCAAAAACCTTTTACCCACTCAACCCCCAAACTTCTTCTAACATGAGGTAATAAATTTGCTTCTTTGTTTAGGCCATTTTTTGTTTGATTCTTAGTTACTTGCAGTCAAATCATCCTGATACTATACTCACATTGCAAAACATAAAGCAAACAATTTAATGAGAGACTTTTTTAAACTAGATAGATAAGACACTAACAAGAGCTGATCTAGCTGCTTTCAACTGGTTCAAACACATATGTTCAGAATAATCAGGTCTCACAAATACTCGAGGAAAAGTTTTACTGAGCATTTCCTATGTGTTAGGCACTTTTCTGAGCCCCATGATGAAGAAACGACTGAGAGAGTGGGTTAGGGATGCAAAAAATATGAAATGCACGATCCTTCAATTCAAACAGCTTAGAATGCAATTGGGGAGAAAGTTCAGCTGACAGTAAAACTTCTACACTGTATATCAGTTTTAAAGAAGTGGCTCCATTATGTTCAAAGATGGAACCTATTATCAACCAAGTAATAAATTGTACCATCACACTATAATATATCAAATGTCAGAATCCCTTACCACACAAAAATCTCTGGATCCAAAAGTATATTAGAAAAATCTTCAATTTCATAAGATCAATCTTTCTTTTGAAGTAGCTACTGACATCTGAATAGATTTACTTTACCCCCGAGCAAACTAAAAATTCATAGAAAAAGACGTAATGTCCAATTTTTTATTTAAAGCGTTCTACCTTTTATGAAGAATCATCACGGATTTGGAATTAGTGGAGTCTGGATGGATGAGTCTTCACTGTATTTGCATCTGAGTATGGTGATTTCCAACTTGAGAATTTATCTTTAAATTTATTGACGAAAATAAGGCAACCGCAGAGATGGCGGAGAGCGAGTTGACCTGTTCACACTAGATGTAACACATTTGGTATTTGTGGAGAGAGCCCCCAAGGCAAGTAGCATTCTAAGTAGTGATAAGCGTACACTTCGCCTTCCCAGGGACCCTGAGGGAGATGAAGAGTGCTAAGCCTTGGCAGGAGGGCAGCAACCCAGATATAAAATACTGGGGCTCTGAATGTGTCTACCAGAGCATAAATTTATTAAAATCCCATTTTAGACCACAAGGCGAATGCATCAATAAAGCCTCACTTCCCGCTAGCTAAGTCAGGTTTGTTTTGTGTTTGGCTGTAGTATTATTTTTTGAAATGTGAGTGGTTTAGCAGCCCTGGGTTTAAAAGTCTCTCAAGCACCAGTGCCATGGTTGATTGTAGCAGAGTTCATGTGCTGGCAGATGCAGAGCGGCCAGGTAGTGAGTGGCCTTCTCCACAAAACCAATTGAAAGCCTTTCACTCTGGCTGTGTGTTGCATTTTCCTGTTCGGTAACCAGCAAGTACCAATTTGGCCTGTAGACAGAAACTCTTCGTTAATAGCGAATAGTCATTTCAGCTGAATCACAGCAGGAAGACGAACTGGATTGGAAATAAGAAGGGGAGGCAGGTGGAGGATGAAAGAAGCTCCAAAGGGCAAGGGGGTGTCCCGGCTTCGAAAACGTCTTCGTCATCGGACAGATTACCTTCTGTAAGAGCTGACTGCCCCCGACTTTTCATGGAATCCCGCTCCTGGAGGAGAGTGTGACCACTTTGATTTTTAAATGAGCACATTTCAGTGTCAAGGTCATGAAAGACAAGGAAGGATGAAGAAACTGTCACTTATTGGAGGAGACTGAAGAGATGTGATAATTAAACGCAATGCGGTCTCCTGGATTGAATCCTAAAACAGAAAAAGGACATTAGTGGAAAGACTGAGGAACTCCAAATAAAGTCTGTAGCTCAATAAATAGCATTATAGCATGTTAATTTCTTAGTTTTGATGAATGTATCATGGTTATATAAGACTATAGAGAAATACTCTGAATACATTTACAGTGTACTTTTATTTTTCCTGGACATTAAAATTCACTGCAGAAGGCTAAATTTAAAGTAAAACATGTTCAAGAAATTATTTTCTGTGTAACAGAAATGCAGCGTGTTTTTCTTCAGTGAAAATGATGATGGTTGCAGAATGATTATTGCCTATGGATCCTGATATCAGCTACTTTGAAGGAATCCAGGGCCCTCACTTGACTTTAAGTCAAGATAAATATGATGTCCAGTACTGGCTATATGTTCTTTGTCTTTTGAGGGAGATCGATGGGCATGAGGAGAAAGTTCAAGTATATCACTGGCAGGGCTATCACTCATTATCCACTTCCTACAAGTCAATCTGTTTACCAGCAGTGTTCTGAGAGAGAACTAGAGTTTTGGGAAGCCAAGAGGCAGGACAAGGAGGTTACAAGGAAGTCAGAGCCATGGGCCCTGGGTTTCCAGCCTTAGGCATATAAGAAGAGCTGTCCTTCAACCTATATTTTGTAGACTGAATTTCCACGTGAGATTTCATTTGGGAAAAAAGTTCTACTGCGTGAATTTGGCCATGAGGACAGAGGGATACTGTAATTTTTAACTTTTTGTTATGGAAAATCTCAAACATAACAAAAAAAGGGAGAATAGTTCAGTGAATCCCCATATACCCATCATCCAGCTTCAACAATTATCAACTCATGGCCATTCTTGTTTCATCTAAACCATAATCACTCCCCCACCATCATGTTTTGTAAAAAAATAACCACAACATTATGCTAAGTGAAATCAGCCAGTCACAAAAAGACAAATACTGTATGAGACACTTAGAGTCGTTAAAATCATAAAAACAGAAAGCAGAACAGTGGTTGCTAGGGGCTGAGGAAAAGGAGGGGGAAATCAGTGTTTAATGGGGACAGAGTTTCAGTTTTACAAGATGAAAAGAGTTTTAGAGATGGATGGTGGTAATGGTTGCACAACAATGTGAATGTACTTAATGCCACTGAGCTGTACACTTTAAAATGGTTCAGATGGTAAGTTATGTATATTTTACCATAATAAAAAAAAGACTGGAACAAAAAAAACTATTAAAAAAATAACCATAATAGTCTTATCATACCTAAAAAATTAATAATAGTACCTCATCAAATATCCAGGCAGTGTTTAAGTTTCCTGTATTACTCATAAGGTTTTTAGAGTTAGTTTGTTTAAACAAGGTTCATGCTTTGCATTTGGTTTTTATGTCTCTTTGTCCTATAATCTAAAGGTCTGCAGAATTTTTCATTTTCTGGATTTTACTGATTATATCCTTACGGTGTCATTTAACACATTCTTTGGGCTACAGGATTCTCTTCAGCGGACCCTTCCTTAAACATTTTCTCCCATGCCAGCTTCTGTTCGGGGCCCGGTTATGCTGAACTCTCCCCAGCAATGATCTCATTCATTGCTATGGCTTTACTCCAGCCCACTTGAGATCTGTACACCCAACTGCCTAGTGGAAATCTTAACCTCTAATCTCAGCAAGTCTGTCCAAAACAGAGTTCACTGTCTTCTCTCCTTCTCCCAAACTTTCAGCCCTCTCTGGGTTCTCTTCTCCTCAGTGAATGGACTCACATCAGGCACACAGCTCCAAGCACAAATATGGGCGCCATATTGGACTCCCCCCTCTCCTATACCTTCTCTGCTCCATCCATTCCAAGCCCTGGCAATTCTTCCTAAACCATCTAATATGTCCACTTCTGCACATCTCCAATGCCAACACTTTAGTTGATGCCACTAGTATCTCTGCTCTGGATTGCTTTAGTAGTCCCCTGACTACTTTTCCGGTCACAATTCTCATCATACTTCAAATTATTTTTTCATTCTGCATGTAGAATCGCCTTTCTAAAACAAATCTGATGACATTGTTTGGCTACATAGAACCCTTCAATGGCTCTCCATTGCTCTAAGGATCAAATCCAAACCATTAAACACAGAAAGCCCTTCAGCATCTGGATCCTTCTTAGCTTTTGAGACTCACTTCTCCCCTATGTCCTCCGTACCCAGCACGCTGCACCTCCGTCACTAAGGGCTCCTTCTGAATCTCTAGATGTCCCTCCAGGCTCTTGTGCCTCTCTCCACTGCCCTCACACCCTTCTCCTCTCACCTGCTTAAACCCTACTTGTGCTTGGATTCCTGCTATGTTTCCTCCTGTCCCCTTCACTGTAACCCCCACCAGGACTGTGTTAATTGTTCCTCCTCTGCCCTCTCATAGGCCCTGGATTTAGCCCTAACAGCTCTGCTTGTATCTCTCACTACACAGTAATCTCCTTAAGAGCATGTCTTGTTCCTTTTACCTGCTCAGGACCTGACAAATGCCGGGCACATAGTAGGTACTTAATCAATTGACTGAATTGATAAAGGAGTGAAGGAATAGATGAATCAATCAGTTAATGAGTGAAAATACTCAAATAACTGATCTAAGCATACCATAGCCAAGCTAGATAATTCTGATTTTCAAAAACTTCTTTCAGGGGCCAGTTCAGTGACGTAATGGCTAAGTTCTGCACGTTCCACTTCAGTGGCCGGGGTTCAGATCTCAGCCACGGACCTACACCACTCATTGGCGACCATGCTGTGGCAGTGACCCACATACAAAATAGAGGAAGACTGGCACAGAGGTTAGCTCAGTGAGAAAAAACTTCTATCAATGGAAGTCTTTTAGTCTTTTAATATAAATTACTCAGATTCATCTAATACCAATCCATTATTCCTTTTTTCTTGCTTGATAGGGCTTCTTTTTAATGTAGCAAAGGAAAATTATCTTCAAAGCATTTCCCAGATAGATGATGAAGTTAGAACACAAGACATAGAATTTTGTGATAAAGGTTAACAGGCTTCTAATACTTGATAACTCTTGAGAGAACAAGAGATTAAAGATCTTGAGGATATTCTGGAAACAATCTCAGTTAAAAAAAATCACATGCAATATTATATTCTTTTCCTGAAAAATACCAAAAGTGTACAACATTCCTGTCTTTATAGGATATTCCTACTAATGTGACATTTCTATGGCTATTTATAAAGTATTTGTCTATATAAAAGAAAGCATGCTGTGACCCTTTTTAAAACTAGTAGTTAGTGCACATAAAAAAATATTTTAGTTCCTAAAAAAGTATCCATACTTCTGTTTGTCCTCTCTTTTAACAGACAGGCTCAGATCCTCTTTTGACTTGTCAATAATACAACTATGGCATTCTTGTTCTTTGGTGACTGTCTTAAAAGGAGAGTCCTCCCACCACACCCATTGTGGCCTCTCTGGGGCTCAATGTAATATAAAAGAGAGACCATCCTGACCTGCCGAGCTTAGAAAACAATATTCACTTTATGATGACCACTGTCATCCCAGGAGATGATGATGGGATTTTTCAAACCCAGTTCTGAAGAACAAACATTGCAAGTTGATATAGGTTATTAAGTCCCATCAAGAAGAAGCATCCTTCCCTAGCCCCCTCCTTGCTCATCCCCCTCCTTTACCATTACAAGGCATATTCCATAGGAATACTATGAGAGGAACTCACGAAGTTCCCCACGAAGCCCCAGTTCTCAATAGTATATCCGTAAGGGAGCCCCTCTAGTGATGTCAGAGGCCCTCAATGTGCGTTGACCAATCAGAGCTTCCAGATTCTCAGCTGGAGCAATAACATGAATAGCCACAAAAATCCGAGCATCTGTGGGAAAAGACCAGCAGCAAATGAGAGGAGGTAAAGCAGGCTTGCTGTCATTATTAGTCAAAGCCAAATAAACAGCAGAGCCTGAAAGCATCCTAAAACAGGAGTTAAGTTGAAATCTTAGTTCAGTTATTCTCATTGTACTTAAGGTGAGAAATCTAAGTACAGCTTAATCCACATCTTATTAATTGTGATAAATTGCCATTATTTTCTACGCAGTTTAAAATTGCTGTTTGGATTTCTTTCTTGCCCTAGGTTATTTAGGAAAGTTTTAAACCGCCAAGAAATCTTATTTTTTGTGTATTTAGACTTGCATTAAAATTTTGAAATTTTATTGCATTTTGTGCCGGTAAAATTCCTATGATTTGGAATTTATTGAGATGTTTGGGCCTTCTAATACGATCACTATTTGTAAATATTTCATGATATATTATGTAGTCTCTTTCAAGAATTAGGTTTTCTTTGTGTATATTGCTTCCTGATCACAGTAACGATGATTACTTAACCATCAACTTTTTTATACTTTCTTTATACATCACCATTTCTTTTATGCAATAGTCTCTTATTCTTAAATTCTTTGTTATAATCAGCTTCTAGTGAGCAGGACATTTTCAGGTTATTTTTTTTCAGGATAGGCATAATATCAGGTATATTTTCTGAGTCCCCAAATATATCTAAGAATGTCTCTGTTGCATTTGCACATAAAAAAATACTAGCTTGATATAAAAATACTTGGCTTAGTTTTTCCTGCAGAATTATGTTTTAATTGTTTCATTTTCTTCTGGTATTTATTTTTATATTTATATTTATATTTAAATTCCTTGAAATTAAAAATTTTAATTCAGATACTATGGGTCTGTTTTCATTAAATTTGCCTGACATTAATTTTGCCCTTTCACTTAAATATCTAAATATTTCTCTGGTGAAAAAAAGTTCCCGCTTACTTTCTCTCATTAATGCTTCTCTTCGCTTGCTTTGTTCTTTTCTACTAGAAATACTTTTGAGTGTATATGAGAGCTCTTGATTTTTTCTCCAGAAAATCCCTCTTCTATAACTGTTACGTGTATTTTTTTAATTAATAGACTGTTTTTAGTGGTTCTATGTTTTCAGAAAAAAATTGAGAGAAAAGTACAGAGTTCCCATATGCCTCCTTAAACTCCTCCCAATTACCCCTATTACTAAGAGCTGAGTTAGTGTGGTACAATTGCTTCCATCCATGAGTCAGTATCAATACTTTATTATTAACTAAAGTCCATAGTTTACATTAGGATTCACTCTTGGTGTACATTCTACGGGTTTTGATAAATGTATAATGACACGTATTCACCATGACAGTAACCTACAGAATAACAGTTTCACGTCCCTAAAAATCCTCTGTGCTCTACTTACTTCCCCCACCCTCCAACCCGGCAAACCTCTGGCATCCCTGATCTTTTTGCTGTCTCCATAGTTTTACCTTTCTCAGAATGTTGTATAGTTGGAATCACACAGTATGTGGCTTTTTCAGACTGGCTTCTTTCACTGAGTAATATGCATTTAAGCTCCTCCATGTCTTGTGTTGGCTTGATAGCTCATTTCTTTTTATCACTGAATAATGTAACCATTGTACCAATTGATTTGTCCATTCGCCTACTGAAAGTCACCTTGGTTGTTTCCGAGTGTTGGTAATTATGAATAAATCTCCTATAAACATTCATGCATAGGTTTTTGTGTAGATGTAAGTTTTCAGTTCATTTGAGTAAATACCAAAGAGCATGATTGCTGGATCGTACGGTAAGAGCATGTCTAGTTTTGTAAGAAACCGCCAAACTGTCTTCCAAAGTGGCTGTACCATTTTGCATTCCCACCAGCAATGAATGAGAGCTCCTGCTACTCCACGTTCTCACCAGCATTTGATGCTGTCAGTGTTCTGGATTTTGCTCATTCTAACAGGTGTGTAATGGTATCTCATTGTTTTAATTTACATTTCCCCAAGGACACATGATGCTGAGCATCTTTTTGTATGCTTATTTGCCATCTGTTTATCTTCTTTGTAAGGTATCTGTTCAGATCTTTTGCCCACTTTTTAGGGGATTGCTTGTTTTCTTATTTTGGGGTTTCAAGAGTTCTTTATATATTTTGAATACTAGTTTTATCTGATATGTGTTTTGCAAGGATTTTCTCCCAGTCTGTGGCTTATCTTTTCATTCTCTTGATAGTGTCTTTTTTGCAGAGTAGAAGTTTTTAAATGGCATTGTATCTAAGAAGTCATAGCCAAATCCAAGGTCACCGACATTCTCTCCTATGTTATCTTCTAGGAGTTTTATGGTTGTATATTTTACATTTAGGTCTATGACACATTTTGAGTTAATTTTTGAGAACGGTATAAAGTCTGTGCCTAGGTCCATTTTTTTGCATGTGGACGTCAAGTTGTATCAGCACCATTTCTTACATTTTTTCAAATAATTTTCTTCAATTTTTCCTGTCTATGAATTCAAGGAGGACTTGAACTTTTTCTCCAAGTCACTGATTTGATTTTCTGTACTTTCCAGTCTTCTGTTCCCTGTTTCTATTGACTTTTTACTGATCAATTCTCATTCACTATTTGCTTTTTATCTAATTCTTTCCTTATCTCAGATTGTTTTTAATGAGTAAACAATGATCTGTCCAATTTTCTTTGAGAATATGAGCCAAAGATTTCTTTAACTTAAATACTTATATATAAATTGGGTGAGCAGACATCCCGTTGAGAGGGTCTCTTTACACCTGTTGTTATTAATAGTTATAGTCATTAGTAGTCATAGTTATTAACAGCTAAATATAGAATATTTAACGTTCAAAAGTGTTCCAGTTTGGACAATAAATTATACAGTTACTCTCCACATAAAACTTGTTATGTTTCCCCAAGGTCCAGCTGGGCCTTGTTTTCACCATGCGTCTCTTCAGAGTTTTTATGGCTAAAAGGAATTAAAAGCCATTTTATGGCTAAAATGGAATTAAAGGAATTAAATTAACCCTTCTTTTTCACTCTGTGCCTTGTGCACACTGCTCAGCTCATTCCACACACGGTGTTATTTAACCCTTAAAACAACCCTGTAAGTTAGAACGATCGTCCCCATTTTACCAGTGAGGACATTGATGCCCAGAGTTTGGGGATGGGGGCAGGGAGAGTTCTGTGCTTTTCTTAACTTTCCTTACTATGAAAAATACAGAGGCCAGAACCGTGACCAATCCAGATAGACTGACAGCTCTAGACGTGCTGATGACCCAGATTTATACAAAACTCAACAGACTGAGAGTCGGGACACAATGACCATTCCAGAGACACAGACCTCACCAAAGAAGTGACCCAGCCCAGACATATTTTATGATGATGATCCAAACTGACTACTCCAGAAAGTAGTCACCCTGAACATGCTGAGTCCAACAGGCCTGACACAGGGGCCACTTCATATCCTCAGAGCAGTGTTGACACACCACAAGCCCAGACCCAATAGCCATCCAGTTTATGCCAACAGCCTGAGGCCCACAACCACCTCCTGGCACCATGAGAGGCCCCACCCACCAGAGCCAGGGTAGAGAAGATGGGGAAGGAGGCCAACCCGAGATCAGCTGGAGTTCCCAGCAGAGCAACATCTTTGATCTTCTGGCCAAATAAACCCTGCTACTGAAACTGTGGTCCATGGACCAGGGAACTTGACATCCACCTAGAATCTATTAGAAATGCAGAAACTTGGGCCCTGCCCCAGACCTACTGAATCAAGACCTGCGTTTAATAAATTCCCCAGGTGGCTCATGTGCACTTGAAGAATGAGAATCACTGATACGAACATATCAAGCCTAAATATGCTTCCAGAAGTTTGAGGTGGGCATGATTTCTACAGGATCATTGTAGCTAAAGAACAAGCATGCATCCATCAGTCACGTGAAAACATGCCTGTTCGCTTGCAAATGTAGTTATGGACAGGTAACATAGCAGGTAGGTGGCGAGCATTTATAAGTAGGATGTGTTGTTTTTTTTTTTAACTTTTTTTTTTTTTCCTTTCTCTCCCCAAAGCCCCCCGGTACATAGTTGTATATTCTTCGCTGTGGGTCCTTCTAGTTGTGGTATGTGGGACGCTGCTTCAGCGTGGTTTGATGAGCAGTGCCATGTAGGCGCCCAGGATTCGACCCAACGAAACCCTGGGCCGCCTGCAGCGGAGCGCACGAACTTAACCACTCGGCCACGGGGCCAGCCCCAGTAGGATGTGTTTCGAAAGCTTTATTTTCTTAATCTTAGGATATCTACATACTTCCTTGAACCTAATCCAGTACCAAAATGGATTTATAAAAATTGCATATGCTAAGTCTGTTACAGGGATAAAGTTTTCACAGAATCTGCCTATTTCCCTCAAAATCTGAATATAATCACAGTCAGGTAGTCATTCCTCTCGTAGTGGAGCCATTAATACTAATTCCCGACAAGAGCAAGACTGTTAATTATGTTTACAACAAAATATACGAAAAATAAATGAAACGTATTATAATTTTACGAACGACTATTAAGAGCTGTAAGAATGGCCTACGTCTCCACTTACACCTCTTTTGTCGCAGGCACCCATTTCCTGAGGGGACTTCTACGCCTGCCCTTCATCGGGTTCCCTGATTCTGAGCTGTTGACGGTGCGCGCAGATTTTACTGTTTGCTCCTCCTGACGCCCGGAGATTCAGTGTTTGTCCCACAGTGAGAGTCGAGATGGGTTCTGTCACAATTGTCTGCATTCCCCTCCAAACTTTTCAGTCCCAGCTGAAGGGGGAAGGGAAAAGATTCTATTCGTGTCCTTTTTCTTCGCCAAATTAGAATTCCATCTGCCTCGGAGGACTAAGACGTCAGCAGGCCCCTCACCAGCTACCTCCCTGCGACACACACATTAAGGCAGCAGCCAGGGACTCTGGGCTGTTCGCTGCATAAAAGTGATATATTCGCAAAAAAAGGAAAGAAAAGTAATTCTTCTTCTGGATATGGCGCTTCAAATATCCATATTCCAAAAACACAGATTTTGGAAAATTTTCTTCCCTGTGATCAGAGAAGCAAAGAGGTCTCAGGTGAGGGATGCCAATTCCCCCTCGCGCACCGCCACCCCTCCACCAAGAGAAGGAGGCCTTTTTCTCTGCACAGAGGTCCTTCTACTCGCCGAGCAGTGAGCCGGCATGGCGCATCCCTCTGCGCACCTCTCTACAGGGCGCGTTGTTTTCTGTTTGGACCATCCATACCGGGTGCCTCTTTCTGATTTGCCCAAAGGCAACCGATATGTTTGCAGAGGCGGGGGCGGGAGGGGGATCCTGAGAACGGAATCCAGTTTCCTGACCTTAAATGAAGCCACCGGAGGTAAGGAGACGAGGTAGGTTTGTTTGATACGGGCTTCACTCCCCACACAGATTCCTGGAAAGACAGGAAGACCCTAGAGAAGAAGCTGTTATGGAGCATGTCGAAGCCGAGGGGACCTTACTTCATGCAGTTTCCTGCGCCTGAGCAGAGAAACTGCTGCGCCTGGACGGGCCTCACAGAGCGACAGAGGGACAACTCAGCTATGACATTTGCGAACAACAAAATGGAGCAAGGAGAGAGTGTGAAGAGAAGAGACTAGCTGAGGGCAAAAATCGTAACCCAAACTCAAACTATCAACACGGATTGCGTCCTGCCCTGCCCCTCCTCCACACAAATGACACCTTGGTGATCGATAAGCTCAGCAGAATTTAGGGGGACAAGGGACGATGAAAGGCCAGTGGACCCAAGTGATTAAGTTTAAGTTTTCTGCAGCATGGTAGAATGGAAGCTTGGATTAGAAGATAAACTGTTACAGGAAACAATAAAGTAAAATAAACGAAGGAAGCTATATTTCTTGCTTCTCTTCATCTGTAACCTCAGAATCAGACCTGCTACACTTTCTTCTGCTGCCCAAGTCACACCATTGTGTATTTTTGAACAGAGATTTCTAACACCATCTCACACCATGCTTTCAATCAGCGGTAAGTGCACATTTTTTAACTTGGCAATTGACGTGGTTCATCAGAAAAAGGTTGTTTGTTTGTTTCTTTTTTTAAATGGCATAATTCTCAAAAACAACCTTTAAATATTCTTAAGCAAATTCAAACTTTCCTATTAGTAAATAATGGAGATATCCTGAAGTCTTACATTCTGAACAGAATTTTTTAATAGTACAAATATTTCATGATTTCTTGATAAAATAATTATCTGTATTAAGTACTGATTATTCTGTCAATGCTTAAAACACCTTAAGTTACCTAAGCTTAATGTGTTTGTCTTCTCATTTTTAAGGAACAAATTACTTTGGGGTCCAAATGAAAAGGTATGTTGAAATCATAAGAAAAAATATGTTTAAAACAAAATAGGACATTGTGACCCATTTTAAAAGTGGCAGCCCAGTAAATAAATACAGGCACAGTAAATAAAGGTCTCTGGCTATCTTCTCTATGAAGCAATGGTTGGAAAAGATGGATAAAACATTTTTTTAATATAGTAATTTTCCTATTTGGCTCCTTTTCTAAACTCTCTTCAGCTCTCCAGCATTTATACCAAATTTGCCCTAGTTATTATTTGAACGGAATAATCATGGAAAAGTCCTGAGAAGTGTTGTAAAGTTTGTTTTCTAATTAATACATAATTTTTTCTAATATGGATTTTTTTTTCTTATGTTTTCTGTACTTAAAACCCTCTAGTATACAAAAAAGACCCACCCACTTTTCTGGTTTGCAAATAATAAACAAGGAAAAGTACACATTAGTTAATTCTCTCTTTCACAAAAATGCACATCTCATGTGGACACAGATTCAAACATATACTCTGAAATTTAAAGTATGCAAGTCAAACAATAGTCATCAGCACCAACATATCACCTACCTCCAATCAGAAATGTCTTTTATTTCTACTTCTGTGGTTCCTCCACGCCTCCCTCTTATAATTCTTATAATTTCCTACATCCTTCCCACCTTGCCGCTTCCTTTACCTTCTTGAAATCAGACTGTAATGTGAACTCTTCCAGAAAACTTTCCCCAGGTAAGTCCCCTTTACAAAACCTCAGGGGAATTTGTTTCTAGTCCTCCACGTCACTCTTAGACATTTAATTTCAATTCACACCCCTATGGAATCATGTTATGCCCACTATTCTGCTATCTTCAATTACGTGATCCCTGTAGGTATAGATGAAGTTTAGACTTCGGGACTTCATGTTCCCAAGTTTAGGGCTACCCATCTCTCCCATCATCTGAATGAAGAGGCATTCATTTCTCCTCTTTCTTGGTAACAGAACGCTGGGAAGTAAGCAACTAAAAGAGTTTCACTTGTCAGCCTGACCTGAAGATGGGCTTGGGGGAGGAAGGATGCGAACGGTGGTTGTTGGGTGGGGCTTCTGGGGCTTTGTCTTCTTCCTCTTCTTTTTGCTAGGAACAGAAAATGATGACTGGAGTGTGATGGTTATATCTTGTGATCTTGAGGATGGTAGAAGCTCTTGTTGTAAGGGTAGCTGAACTGAAAGATGAGGGAGCTGAATCCCACATGACCAGATGGGACCGCCATTCCAAAGTTGGGTTGTCTACTTCTGTGTATCAGGTAGGGTTCCTTCAGAAAAGCAGAATCACTAAGATGTGTGTGTGTGTGTGTGTGTATGTGTTCTGTTACAGAGACTGGACCTTAAGCCATTGCATGAGCTGGTTAAGCGGTATCCGTAAGGCTGTTGCCCTTGCACCTGATACTGGAGGCTTCAGGCAATTGAGAAGCAAAGATGTATCTGAAGTGGAAGAGAAGAACATCTGGAACCCACAAGCACAATCTGGAGTCCTTGAGGACAGACTGAACCCATGTTAGGTCTTAGTGACTCTGACTTAGTGGCGTGAATGTCTTTTAGAAACTGGTCCCCTTCATCACGGAGCTAAATACATACACTTGGCCCAGATACCGGAGAAATTGAAGGAAGATCCAAGAAAAGGTGGAGCAATTATAGGCCCAGGTGCTGCCTCCCACCTGTGAAAGATGACATGCGTGGAGCCATATTAAAATACAGCTGGATCACATCCCACAACTAGAAGGACCAGCAACTAAGATACACAACTGTGCACGGGGGGGTGTTGGGGAGATAAAGCAGAAAAAAAATAAATAAAAATAAAAATAAAATAGAGCTGGAGGGACCGGCCCAGTGGTGCAGCGGTTAAGTTCGCACATTCCACTTCTTGTTGGCCCAGGGTTCGGCGGTTCGGATCCTGGGTGCGGACATGGCACCGCTTGTCAAGCCATGCTGTGGTAGGCGTCCCACATATAAAGTAGAGGAAGATGGGCACTGATGTTAGCTCAGGGCCAGGCTTCCTCAGCAGAAAGAGGAGGACTGGCAGTAGTTAGCTCAGGGCTAATCTTCCTCAAAAGAAAAAAAAATAGAGCTGGAGCAGCCATTTCAGAGGAATCATCTTGCACAGCTTGTTTTCTTTATCTTCCCCACTGGACTAAACCACCAACATTCCAAGAAGTCAGTAAGGACCAGAATATCCTATCTGTAAGGACTGATGAAACTGGACTTTGCTGATGACTAAATCTCTAACCAATCTATGAAGTACAAGTCTAGCATTTTGCCTGATGACCGGATCTCCAGCCAATCTATGAAGTACAAACCCAGCCTAACCTCTTCTAGCACCAATGAATTCTTTAATGCAACTCACCTCATCTTCCCTCCTTTTTGCCATAAAAACCCTGAGCCCCTCTCCTGTAATCGGGACACTATTTGGGTTTCTCCCTGAATCTGTGCTCCCCGAGTTGCAATTCTTTGATCCAAGGTAAACACTTTGCCTCTTAAACTGGTTTCTGTTTCTGTAGGTTGACACACTGAAGACACGTGTGAGCTAGAGAGTAGCTGCTGCAGGCCTTCTACCCCCCAAATCTGAACCTCTCTGTGACCCACTGTACCGGGAGACGGACAGGACAGGGAATTCTGGGATATGTAGTTTAACATAGCCTGGAGGATTACAAAGCCATCACATTCTGGATTTCTTGAAATTTTCTCTTGTTTAAACTCCTTTATTTGGGACACGGTCACTAGCAACCAAATGTGATTCCTAACTCATACTGGGCCCCTATAAATAAATGTTGACAAATAGCTGAACTGGACAGTGAGTATGACACGTGGATCCAGATAACAACACAGAGACTTCTCTTGTCTTGTTAATATGTAAGATCACTTTTAAAAACCTTTTTTTGAAAACCTTCAAGAAAAGCTTACTTTAAGGAGGAAAAGTTAAAAAGGTCAAAGACTTGATAGTAAAGGGCAGAATGAAAGAATTATATTCTTCATTCCAGAAGGCAGGCTGGGAAAGGATATAATCATTGTCTACTTGGTCACAAAAGGCATGGCTAAGGGAAATATGGGCTTGTAAACAAAATTCTGAAATGTTAGCTTCAGGATGAAAGAATGGTATCGCAACGCCAGGTTGTATTTAAAATATAGCTGGTTTTGTGCATGGCATAAACTTTTGCAACTTAAGCATCTGTGATTCAAGTACACTATCACCTTGTTTGTAATAGTTCCTTGTAATTTCTGAGTTATTTCCATAAGTGGGTGTCAATACCACTTGTGTCAGGGGGATCCTCTGTGACTGAGTTAGGATTGCAAGCAGGTTATTGGAAGAGGGTGGGATGCCTGTGAACAATACAAGGGGAAGGAAGCAGAATTGGAAGGAGAAAGCTTTCAGACCCTGATGCAGATCCCACACCTGTGAAGGAAGGGGAAGAAAGCAGGATTCCCAGGGAGAGCCCCAGCTTATGATGCAGATTTGGCAAGGTTTAGGCCAACCCAGTGAGAAGCTCTGGAAAAGTCCCACACTGGGTGGAAATGGCCAAGCTCTTGTATTTGTGTCACGCTCAGTCACTGGTTGGGGTCTTTCTAGAAAGAACATCATCTCAGCTCAAAAGCCGAGTTGGATCCTGAAGGTGCTGGCTGTCAGCTAACTACACGCCTTGCAGGTGAACAGCAGGTTCTTCCTTGAAGGAGATCTGAGCAACACACTTCTTTCTCTGACTGCGGAAAGCACAGTTACTAATAGATATACCCTTTCAACATGATAGACAAACCCATTTCTCAAAGTCAAGTTGATAAGAAGAATGCTGTTTAGGACAGAGGGACTTGCCTCAGGTCAGAAATTAATTGGGAAGAGCGATTAAAAAATTAATTGACCTCTTCCAAAATATATTACTCTTCTGTGTTTTAGCTGGAAGGCATCGCTGAGTTCTCACAGACCCTGAACCAGATGGGAACACATGTTGATATTTATCCATGGTGTTCCTCAATTCCACGTTCAGTGACTTTTCTTCCTATTCAGCGTACACTATCCCAGGTGAATCCTGCTCTCGCATTTCCCCCTGCCACTCAAAGCCGCACCCTCACCTCACCCCACCTCACTTCACTTTGTTGGTCAAACCACCCTGAGAAGTAGCTGCTCAGGCTTCATATCTTCCCTAATACCCTAGCTTCCCATCAAAACGTACCTGCTCTGTTTTCCATTTCCTTGGTAGATGGATGACAACTTAGGCTGAAAAGCTAAATTGACACCAAATGATGAATTAATGATAGCCTAATTTGCATCTATAGAATTTAACCCAAATACATGGCTGGCTAGTGAAAGAATTTTTAAAAATTTGTACAGGCCAATGTCAGTGACGTTTTGGACAATTTTGATATGTATTTACCCTTTACACTGAGAAGGCAGCAGCTCACGCTAACTCTAATGGCCAGTTGCAAATTTTACTCTCAAAAGGTACTTATCCCTCACCAATAACCTCAGGAAATGGGCAACAAACATTTATTATCCTATCTGGAGATTTTAATATCTTGGAGGACTTTCTCTTTCTATGCTTTGGGTTTTCCTACTCTAGATGGGGGAGTAGAAATAGTAATAAAATAACAATAACAGTTAAATACCCACTAGATACAAAGAACGGTGGTTGGTACTTTAAGTGTACCGTGGGTTTAATTTAGTCATCCTGTAAGTTACACACTATAATTCCATTTTACAGATGAAGGTCAGAAAGGTTAAGCGGCCTAAGATCAATCAACCAGCAAATTGTGGTAGTTCAGCCTGATTCGGATCAGGTCTATCCGGCTCCCTGATCTTTTACTCTATCCTTTCTCACCCCATGATTCAAATTATATATTAGAGTCTGAGACTTCCAACTTGAAGTTCATGTCTGCTAGCATTAGTAGGGTCTAATAATTGGTGTGGAAGAATGATCGGGATTATAAAGAAAATAAGATTGGCTATGCAGTGATGATTGCTGAAGCAATTGTACCTACCCATATTTGGGAGGGTCATTATACAAATCTCTCTGCTTTTTATATATTTGAAATTTTCCATGATAAACAGAGGCTTATTGGAATTTTCACATTCCGCAAAGGCATTTGATAGCTACAAATGGCTCAGAACCTAACAAGGACATTATGAATGTTCCCCCTCACCCCAACTGGCCACACACACAGTCATGCAATTAAAAACATCTTCTAGCGTAAGCAATGCAGATATTAGTTAGTCGTTGGGGTACAAAACAGAAGTCTAGAGATCTGAGTGTTTGCAACACATATCAGTATAAGCCAATGTTCCCTCTCCACGTATGAATCCCAGCATTCAGCTCCATTCACTGTCTTAGGTTCCTTTTCATTTGCTAAAGCCCGGCCAAACCAAACCAGGGATCACCAGTGGAGAGAACTGCAAATGTTTGCAAACTGTGAGCAAATTAGGAGAAAGTCCCAGATTTAGAGAGACATGAATTATTGTGTGCAGATATAAATAAACATTGTTTGCAGCTCCAGGTCTGTCAACATCTCAGCGCTCCACACAACCTCATTCAAAGATAAACGAGGTAGTGTTACTCATACCTGATGAGCTCCCAAACCACCTGAAGGGGCACACGCTGTACTTGGCTCAGCTTGTTTGCAAAACTCAGCCCTTGGAATACAAAACTACCACAAAGTATGCAGCCAGCTCTGAAATACGTGGGTTTTCAGGCAGCCATGAGGGCAAAGCAGTCATTCTCTTGTTGATCCACGCTTCAGGTCTTGGCAGTGGACGCTCCAGGAGTCCCACAATTTTTTTTCCTCCACTTTCTCTATTTTTTAATTAAGACATGTTTATCGTATAATATTTTTAAAAATACAATCAGAAAGAAGATTTAAAGTTGCCTTAATTCTACCAAACAGAGGTAGCAATTGTTAATTTTGAACATATGCTTCTAGAATTTTAATGCATATATAAACTCTTCAAAATTAAAATAGGAACACACTGTAGGTAACCTGCTTTGTTCATTCAAATATAGCCTATTTTTAATTGGCTATATTTAATCATAAAAAACAATTGACATTTTAATGCCTATAAACAACTTTTATAACAATATTTACATGTCTGCACATATGGACATAAAACAATTTATTCAGTCAAGACATATTATTAGGTATTTCTCCAAAAATATTTTTGGACATTTAGGTTGTTTTCAAATTTTTGCTCCTAAAACTGAGCTTGGATGATTATTTTCATGGGCAATTATTTCTACAAGTCTATTATTACTTCCTTAGGATAAATTCTTAGAGGTGGAATGGACAGATATGAACTTTTTGAGGCTTTTAACACGAATCGCCTCCAGAGAGAGTATATAAATTCATACTCCTCCTCACCCTGAACCCTGACAGCACGGAGTGGTTATCGTTTTTATTTATCTCTGCCAATTCAATAGGTAGAAGACTGTATCATTTCTTTGGAATTTATGCTTCTTTTACACTAATAATATTGAGTTTTTATTTTGTTTATTGAAAAAATGTATCCTCCTTTCTGTTCATATAATTTTGTGCGTTTATTGTTTGTCTCTGAGGATGCTCACATGTTAACAGTGGTACTCCCTTGTCTGTCACATGCGATGCAACTTCTTTCCTCATGTTTGATTGCCTTGTAACCTGACTAGTTTCAGACGCAGAAGTTTTAAATTTTTAGGTTAAAAAATGCTTGCATCTAGGGGCTGGCCCGTGGCTGAGTGGTTAAGTTCGCGTTCTCCACTGCAGGCGGCCCAGTGTTTCGCTGGTTCGAATCGTGGGCACGGACATGCATTGCTCATCAAGCCATCCTGAGGCGGCGTCCCACATGCCACAACTAGAAGGACCCACAAGGAAGAATATACAACTATGTACCGGGGGGGGGGGGGGGGGGGGTTTGGGGAGAAAAAGGAAAAAATAAAATCTTTAAAAAAAAAAATGCTTGCATCTTTATGTTTATGGATTTCTATGGCTTAAGTCATGTTTAGAATGTCCTTCCCAAGGCTGTATTTTCTTCTGTTAACTTATTTAAATTTTTAATTTACTTGAGATAAATTTTGGAGTATGGTATGAGTACAGACATAACACTTTTCCTCCCAAGTGGTGATTCAGTGGTCCCCACGCTGTTTTTAATATAAGCACTCTTTTCCACTGATTTAACGTGCCACCCTTATCTAAATATGCTAAATACTTATACGTTCTTTGGTCCGTTCTTATTAGACTTTCCATTCTGTTCCAAGGATCTCGTTATCTATTCTTGGGCAAGTACCACCACGTTATTTAACCATTGGAACTTCACAGTACATTTTAACACCTTAATGGAGTGCCCTGCCTTATTCTATTTTGGTTTCTAACTTTTCTTGGCTACTCTTGCTCATTTATTCTTCCTGAAAAACTTGGGAATCATTTTACTAGATACTGTGTCTGGGCTTGTGTTATAGCAATACCATTGGAGAGAATTAACATCATTATAATATTATCTCTCCTAATACAGAAACAAGGTGTGTCTTTCATTTTATTCAAGCCTCTTTTATGTCCTCGTGACAGAAGAGTACTCGTATATTTCACCACTCACAGTTCTCAGATGCCCTAGCCTTGCAGTTAGATTGGGGCCATTTGATTAATTCTGACCGTGGGCTGGGAGTATAAAGGATATTTGCCGTTTATGATCAGAGGGAATTAGGAGTACGTGTGAGTCCTTCCCACTCTCTTCCTCTAAGTTGGTGACCAGAGAGGCCACATACTGAGAACAGTGGAGCCACAAGACGGAAGCAGCTGGATCTTTGAGTTACTGCTTGGAGGATGGCAGTCTTGAGGGGTCAGCCAGCCTGTATCAAGCTTTAAGTGAGCAAAAAGTAAACCATTTGTTTGTGTCAAGCCATTCAGATTTGAGGATTTATTTGTCGCCATAGGATAGTCCCTTAGTAAGAGTTGCGGTTTTCTTATTCAATTGATGTCTCTGTTGCTAGGGATAGGGATATCGCGTTTTAATGGGCCTATATTGCTTTATACCAGATAGGAGGTCCTTTTGCCTACTAGAGGAGGAAGGGAACAGACATGGGGTAGGAACTTCACTGCTGTGCCAAAAGCTTCTAATCCTGATCGTAGTTCTAGCTCCCGCCTAGCTAGGGCTCCAGGGCAGTGCTCCAGGGCAGCACTTCCCAGCTTGAACCCACTTCCTCCGTTTAAGCCAGCTTCGCAGCTGCCCTGCCTGCCTCAGCCCGGAACGCATTCCAAGTGTAAATGCGATTGAATGCAGCCTCCGAGTTGGTCCCGATGCACAGCTCCCAGATTCTGTTTGTCCTGGCTCCCACCCGCTCCTGTTCAAAGTTTGGGGAGGGAGTATCGGTTGAATTTGCTTAGTGGCCCCTCCTCTTTCTCCATACATGAGTCTCACCTTTTACTTGTCATTCTCAATCTAGCCTCACCTATATTCTAATTTGCAGAAATTCTTAGAAATTACAGCCAAAGGGCGCTACCCCCGGTTTCAAATGCAGACGTGTTCTTTTCATAGAGAATTTGAGAGGGGGAATCAGTGAAATGCGTGAGTGCAAATCATCATTTTAAACTAGTGGTCCTTTCACGGATATTTTCCTGAGAACTTGGAAAAGACTAAGTGGAAACCCAGATGTTCGTTCAGGGAACAAGTTATCTCCTCTCTGCCCTCCACCATCCTCTGTATATGAAAGGGAGGAGCGCAGCAAAGATTTATTTTCCCGCTGAAACTTTCCTTAGAAAATGGAAATGATTACAGACAGTTTCAAATAATATTTTTCCTTCAGTTGCATAAATCATGAATGCTAGCCAGAACTCATTTTCAGTTGATTCCCTTTTTGTGTTCCTGTCAGTTCCTGGGTTTCAAATACCCATTCATGGATGAGATCTTATCTGTGGAAAAAGTTCTTCACTCCTCTGGGGTAAAGTATATTAAATGTGAATATTTTTTCATAAAGCTAAATTGTTCAATTTAAATGGCTATCAGATTATGTCCTTTTAATATTTTTGGCATTAAAATGATCTTTTATGAAGCGATTATATGTACACTAGATGGTAGTCTGATTTGTTTTAAACGCCTTTACAAAGTTAAAAGTTGGCAATCCTATGTTGGTTTCTAAATTATTTTCGAAGTTTTTTCTGGTCTATATAATCCCAAACCCTACCAACCACTGGAATGTATCTTCAAATAGTTTTTTTTAACCAGTGGAATATTTTCTGAGCCCTTGCATTTCTGAGAATGCCCGCCTGTCCCACTGAAAGACAAATTGCCGGGTATAAAGTTCTTACCTCATAACTTCTCCCCTCTCAAAACCCTGTGGAGTCATTTGGCAGCTAACTGTTGCAGAGGAAATGTCTGAGACCAACTCAAAGTTTTGTGCTCTTGTAAATAATTTTTTACTGAACAGTTGCAAGAGTTTTTTTTCCACTTATTGTACCGTCCCCTTTCTCCAGGCATTGTGGTACCGTTCCCTCAAGTGCTTTCCACTGACACAGGAGATGTGGTAGCTGATGGGCAAGGGGTCAGATTCTAGCATCACTTAAGTTCAAATCTAGTTCCATGCTTTACTAGCCATTGTAGCCTTGGACAGTGTTACGGGTTGAATTGTGTCCTCCAAAAAGACATGCTGAAGTCCTATCCCCTAGTACCCATAAATTCGACTTTAGTTAGACATAGGATCTTTGCAGACGTAATCAAATTAAAATGAGGTCATTAAGGTGGGCCTTAATCCAATATGACTCATGTCCTTATAAGAAGAGGGAACTATGGACACAGATACACAGAGATAACACCTTGCAAAGACAGAGACACAGAAGGAAGATGATAATACCTTGTGAAGACAGAGACACAGAAGGAAAATGGCCACGTGAAGACAGGGTCAGAGATTGGAGTGTTGCTGCCACAAGCTGAGGAACACCTGGGGCTACCAGAAGCTGGAAGAGGCAAGGAAGGATCTCCCCTAGAGGCTTCAGAGGGAGCGTGGCCCTGCTGACATCTTGATCTCAGACTTCCAGCCTCCTGAACTGGGAGACACACACAACTGTGGTTTCAAGCCCCCCAGTCTGTGGGGCTTCGTTATGGTAGTCCTAGGAAACGGACACAAACAGATGTTCTCAAAGACTGTGAGCGTCAATTGTTTTGTCTATAAAACGTGGATAATGTGTTAGTTATAAGATTGTTGAGCAGGTGAAATGTGATTAGATGAAGGTGAAATGTGATTAGGTGTTAATTCTGGCACATAGGAAGAATCTAATAAATAGAATGGGTTCTTTGTGTTGTTATCATCATCCCCCCACCCCTCTACCACCACCGTCACCTTCCTTGGGTAGCCCTCTCTCCTGGAAATACTGTCTTTCTTTTTCTGTACTCTTGACATTTTACACAAAGCTTATATGATTTTTATAAAATAATAAAGTCATTTTTCTTAACTGTGGATTCCCAGGCCCCCCCACCCCCAAGATTTCTCATTCGGTATGGCTTAGGTGGGCCTCCGGAATGTATATCGTTTGAAGGTGTCCAGACGTGAACTCTCACTAAGTATTGAAAGTGCAATGTAATTTAAGTGGTAGATCTGGTATTAGTATTCCTGTTCTATAAATATGGAAACTGAGGTCAAAGGAAATTGAAAGCAAGTCAGAAAATGTAAAATCAAGTAATTTTTTGAGGCCGAACTTCAATAACTTCACTAGTTTGATGAAATGTGAAACTCTAGACCAGGATGAAAAAATGCCAGATAATGAGGACTCCAAAACGCGAACTGTGGGAGACGGTCCAGTATCAGGATTAGGAACACATGCTTTGGAATCAGACAGGTTTAAGTTGTAGCTGTGGCACTTACTTTCTAGCTATGTGAACCTGTGGAAATTATTTAACCTTTTAAGGTCTCAAGCTCTTCTTCTGAAAATGGGAATAACACATAACAGGGTTCTTGTGAAAAGTGAATGAGATGTCAAGATAAAGCATTTAATACACAGTGTGTGCCAAATAAATGGTATACTTTGAAAACATGCATTAATATTTATTTCAAAAAGGAAATCAACATCTTCGTTTTCTGCTTGATTGTCTTAAAGGTATAGATGCAGGGAGAAATGTCCATGGATGAGAACTAGTAACTAATTTTAGAAAAGATGTGATGTCCATGCTTTCCTAGTAGCTGATTAATTATCATTATTATTGTGAGAATAACTCTTCTGGAATTCTTATTAATTTGCCTTTAGGAAGTATCCTTGTATCTTGGAATTCTCTATTTTTATAGTATTGAAAAGTCATTTACCAGAATATACAAGAACCATTTTTAAGAGTTCCTAGTAGCTAAGAGAAAATGTGTGTTTAAGGATGTCTTTATGGGTTATGATTATCTCAAGCAGTAGTGCCCAATAGGATTTGTTTCCTGCTACCTTTGGATCATTTAGTTATACTCTTCACTAGGCTCCCAGATGCTGAGGAGCGCAGCAGGAAAGGAATGCTTTCCTGATGTGGGGAAGCAGGATATTTTGGCATAATCAAAGGAGTTGGGCACACAGTAAATAGCAAGGAAAAAGACAGGAAACTAATCTGCACAAAATTGCTTCCTTTATTTTTGTGTTATTTAAACCATTGTGAATTTATATCGTATGAGAAACAGCCACCATATTTAAATTTCTTTTTGTTAACCTGACATGCTTTTCAGATATCTGACATGATGCCATTTGTTTCTCTGTCATCTGTGCTCAGCAAGCTTTGACGCCAGGTTGCTCAGCTCTCCTGCATCAGCCAGCACACTGAGCAGCAGCTAAAGCCTAACACTATGCTTAGAGCTCTAAGTCTGCACAGAGGGGCTCCAGACTGGGTGCAGAGGCTCCACAATTTCATCGAGAAACTGGGTGCTATCTTTTCCATGCTGCCTTCCTTGGCATGATTTTTGGCCTCATGCTTGTCACTTCATAGTTGCAAGATGGCTGCCTCAATGCCAGGAGTCACATTCTCCACCCTGCGTCCTGAGAATAAGAGAAGAGGAAAGGCTGACAGAGCATTCCCTTTGCATGCCCGCCTCTCTGAGCAGTAAACAAAATTATTCCCAGAAACCTTGCCAGCAGGTTTCTCCCTCTTTCTTTCCAGCCAGAACCAGGTAAGCTGGCCATCTCCGGCCTGTAAGAAACTGGGAAATGTGAATGAGATTACGCTGATTGACACAAAGCAATCAGGATTCATCTCCTGGGGCTGGGCATATTGCTTCCCTTAACAGAATCAGGATCTGTTTATTAAAGAAGGCAGAAGACCAGGACAGTGAACAGAATTTGCTATAGCGCATCTCCCTGCTTTTTCTTTTTTCTGCATTCCTGAACTGCACTTTCCGCTTGTGGTTTCCCAAAACTCATGTATGGAACCGAGCCCTGGGGAGCAGAGCTGGAAAAGGGCAGCTGGCAGGTTTCAGCTGAGGTGTAATGTCTCATTGGAGTGATCTTGGCCCAGGAGCCTCACCGGTCATCTTGGAAGAACTATTAAGAGATCCAGGGAGCTGCTTTAAGTTACTCCAGCTGGTCGGAGGTGGATTCGTAAACTCTAAGTTGTACACTTAGAGTGGGACATCTATTCAGATGAGAACTCAGAGCAGTTATCGGTCCTGGCGCAAACCTACTGTCCTCTGCTGTGCCTCGGGGTGCTGGAGCCAGGAGTCAGCAAACCGCAGCCCTGCAGGCTTACCGCTGGGCTCTGCCAGTCAGGGACAGCAACGCATGGGGCAGGCCGAGGGGCAGGGACTCTCCCTCCCCTCTGCTCCTGTCTGCGCCCCCCTCCAATGCTTCTCCACTCTAGGAGCAGCAGCTGAGCCAGCTGTGTAGCTCTCCTACACTTAGAGAGGCCGCACGGTCAGGCCCCTTGGGGACTGAGCCCCAGCAGCAGTGCAGTGCCCGTCCTCCAAGCTGCTGCATTCTAGTAATCCCGACCTCTTCCCAGCCACAGAGGTGGTAGCCGCTTCCTGCAGTTGCTACCTCTGACACCTTGGAGTTCTCTTTTCACCCTTTCAATGAGCTAGTTGCCAACTTTATATGTGTTAATCTTTATGCCAGGTTCTTTTTTCAAATAATTGGTGTGATTTTTGTCTCCTGACTCAGCCGTGTTGTCATGAAGAGACAGATGGCCAAGGGCAGGGTCCTGAAATACGCCACACATCCCTATACCCAAGTTGCCTCTTGTAGCAGTGGTTACTTTTGCTAAGCCTCCCAAGGTGGACAAGAGCAGAGAAAAGCCATCGTTTAATATCACACTAAGGTTCTGGACACCTACACTTAGGTGGAAGCCTAATTGGTGAGCAGACCTAGACCTGGCGGGGGCCTGTCTGACTAGAAGGAGCCGGAGCGCCCACCTTTTTCCCAGGCCCCTTTCAAAGCGAGAGACTTCTCTCGAGCAAGAAACACACCCAGGCCTGTCTTGTCACCACCCACTTCCAAAATCACAGGACCAGGGGGAAGAACCATCAAAGGCGATGGGCAGGGGTGGGGAGTATATTCCGAGAGAGGAAAATCCAAAGGCCAGGAATCTCAAGAGGCTGAATCCAAAGAGAAGATGTCAAGTCGAAAGCCACCATTTTAATCCCTTTTGACCATCCAAAAGCTTGACTCTTAGCAACCCACCCAGTAATATCCTTGTTCTTAACCTTATTAGCACTCTTCTTTAGTGTGGGGGTCCCCTCACCCTAAAGAATATTAAGTAAAGTCTCCTTTGGAGAATGAACTATAGGTGAGAAACTAATAGGGGAAACACCAGAGCAAGGGGAGGTGGACGGTCTCTAGGAATATTTTTGTGAAGTCGAATAATTCCCATTCTCCACATCACAGATCTTGTGTCCAACAGATTGGGACAGACGGTCTAAACTCATGGTGCCCTCACTGCAAAATAGCATAGAAAGAACATACCAATCCTTATTGAAAAAAAAAAAACCAAACTGCTTTTTCTAGATGCTGAGTTCCATAAGCTTCCTCAAGGTGCTTTATTACAACTCCAAATTTTCCTTCTAAAAAGACTTTTAAAAAACTATTAACATTGTATTTGGGCTGCTTTTGAAGTATATAGGCAGTCATTTAACAGTAAGAGCTATCATTTTTTGAGCTATGAGCCAGGCACATTAGTTCATTTAACTTTACTATTAATCTATATTCAAATTAATGGTGTATCGGTTTGAATTAAGTAGTACTGCAAGTGACAGAAAACCCAAGTAACACTATGTTAAAAAAGTTAGAAATTTATTTCTCCCTCATGTAATCAGTCCAAGGCTAGCATGGCAGTTCCAAATCCAGTAAGTACCCAAAGCTCCAGCTATTTCGTTACTCTGCTGGCTTCAACATGTGGCTTGTACCTCATGATCCAAGATGCTGTTCAAGTTCCAGCCAACTCATCTGCATTACAGCCAACAGGGAAGGCCTTGCTGTCCACTGTTAGGGACACTTAGAAGTTAAATACATCACTTCGGCTTATATCCCATTGCCCAGAATTAGTCACAAAGTCACACCAAACTGCAAGGGAGGCTGGGAAATGGAGCCTTTATTCTGGACAGCTGTATCTTCTCATCCACATGAGAGAAGAACAGCTATTGGTAGATGATGAGCAGTCTCTGCCCAACATGGTGAACTGTTACCTTTAGCCTCCTAGAGTTGCTCTTCCTAACTCTACCCTCAATAAATAACAGGTTTATTGAGCTCTAATTCACAAATCATACAATGCACTTAAAATGCACAATTCAATGGCTTTTAGTATATTCACAGTTGTACAATCATCATCACAATCAATTTTAGATCATTTTCAGTCTCCATAGAAAAAAACTCAGCACCCATCAGCAGTCACTCCTTTTCCCTTGATCCCCTCCCCCAGCCCTGGCAACCACAGATCCACTTTCTGTTTCTATGGATTTGCCTAGTCTAGACATTTCATATAAATGGAACCAGATAATATGTGATCTTTTGTGACTGGCTTCTTTTACTTAATGTTTTCAGGGTTTATCCATATTGTAGCATGTATCAGCATTTCATTTCTTTTTATACCCAAATATTCCACTACACGATTTATTGCATTTTATTTATCCATTAGTTAGTTGATTGGTATTTGGATTGTTTTCACTTTTGGGTTATTATGAACAATGCTGCTATGAATATTCGCGTCTAAGTTTTTGTGTTTTCATTTCTCTTGGGTGTATCCCCAGGAATGGAACTGCTGGATCATATGGTAACTCTGTTTAACTTACTGCGTAACTGTCAAACTTTTCCAAAGTGGCCACACCATTTTACATTCCCAGCAGCAATGTATGAGTTTTCCAATTTCTCCACATTCTCAACACTTGTTACCACCTGACTTTGATTATAGCCTTTCTCCTGGGTGTGAAGTGGTATCTCACTGTGGCTTAATGATGTCGAGCACCTTTTCATGTGCTTATTGGCCATTTGCATATCTTCTTTGGAGAACTGTCTATTCTAATTCTTTGCCCATTTTTAAATTGGGTTGTCTTTGTATCCTTGAGTATTTTTGGTCTAGTAGTTAAGATTCTGCGTTGTTACTGCAGCTGCTGGAGTTTCTTTCCCAGCCAGGGAAGCACACCACCCACGTGTTGGTTGTCATACTGTGGCAGCTGTGTGTTGCTGTGATGCTGAAAGCTATGCCACTGGGATTTCAAATACCAGCAGGGTCACCTGTGGTAGACAGGTTTCAGCAGAGCCTCCAGACTAAGACAGACTAGGAAAAAGGAACTGGCCACCCACTTAGAAAAAGCTGGCCATGAAGACTGCGTGAATAGCAGTGGAGCATTGTCTGATATGGCAGCGGAAGGTGAGATGACGACACAGACAGACTGGGAGGGGTTCCACTCTGCTGCACACAGGGTCACTGGGAGTAGAAATTGACTTGACAGCACTACCAATAAATGCAAGTCTTCATTTTCTCCATCTAGGAGTGGAACTGCTGGGTCACAAGATAACTCTAACTTTCTGAAAAACTGCCAGGCTGTTTTCCAAGGTGGCTGCACCATTTCACATTCCCACCAGCAGCCTATTAGGATTCCAATTTCTCCACATTCTAACTACAATTGGTGTTCTCTCTTATCTGTCCTTTTGATTACAGCCATCCCAGTGGGTGTGAAGTGATATCTTAAGGTGGTTTTAAGCGGCATTTTTCTGACTGCTAATGATGTCAAGGATCTTTTCATGTACTTATGGCCATTTGTATATCTTTTTTGGAAAACCTCTATTCAGATCCCTTGCCTTCCTTCGCCTATCCTTAGGTTAAGAAATCTACTGTTTTTAGATAGACAGTTCTGTGTCAACTGAATACATCCTGCATACTAGGTTGGGATTTTTCCTGGAGAAAGCTAGGTCTTCATTTATCATGGGAAATTACGGCAAGGCTTGAAAGAGTTAGCATCTACTCAGAAGTCATGTCATATGGTATAAAATGCAGATTTGATTCAGTACATGCAGAAAGACTCTAAGGAGAAATTTTATTTGAAATTTTGCTTTCCAACTTTGAAGCAAATCTACTACAGGACAAGCGGCACTTGAGAACAGCTTAGTTTTCAGCTGAGGGCTGAAACATTAAGGAAAAGAAGAGGAGCCATTATCTAGGTTCTGAAGTTTGATAACGTTGTTTTCAAGAGAGAAGGTACAAAGTTTTACCACTGATTATTTGGAACCATGTTTAAAAATACAGAAGCAAGTGGTAACTGTAGTTAATGACCACATTAACATAAAATTGAATGACATAACTTCCAGTAATTATGGAATAAGTAAAACAATGCTTTTAGCTTTTAATTATAGCTTTCCATAAGTGATACTGAACAAAAGAGGTAATTAAAAACATAATTTACAAAATATCTTTATTTTACTAGAAGTGTAAAAATCCAAAGTCAAATAAATGCATATAATTGTAGAGCCCTCCATCATTTCATTAGTGACGATAATACAGGGAGGAGACTAAGGGACAAGAAAGACAATATAATGAGATGGAAGAATGCTGGCTTGGATGTCTGGAGACAAAGTTCTATCACTCCGAGTCAATTACTTAACTTCTCTGGACCTGTTTCCAGATCTATGAAACGAAAACATCCGGCTATCTGGCTGGCTGACGCCTGACTCTACAAGTCCTATGAATCTACAGGGACAAAAGGGCAGAGCTTGTACATGGCATTTTCTAAGCAAACCTATCCCAGAAAAGTAAGTGTAATGAAGCAAGATAGTTCCAAATGGGAAGTCCGATTCCCCTTAGAATAAGTAAAAACTGTGAATATGAACATATTTCAATCCTCAAAATTGTTTGTGTGTGTGTAAGGCTAGCATTTCCCAAGGTTTCATGATATTTCACAAAATGCGTTGTGTTCACACTGTTTGGAAAATAATAGGTTCAACAAAGTTGTGGCTGACTCCTTTAGTTGCTTATCCAAAATCCATTCCCTACTTCTTCCTCAATTTAACATTAATTTGATTTGGGACAGCAATACGTTTAGGTCCACAGTGATGGAATGGGACCAGCCTAAACTAATCACAGCCTCCCTTGCAGCTACAGGTGGCCAAATCAATGCATATAGCCATAGAACCCTCTTCTTTCCAGAAGTATCTCCAGGCATTACTTTTTAGGAGAGTATGCTTTGAGACTATTGACCTAGGCTAACTGACTTACAAATTAGATGAACGCACTTCCTGACCAACCAAGCCAGAATGTATTCATCTTTTAGGCATTTCTCCTATAAAACATTTACTCTGGTTTCTCTCATTAAATGAAAACCTATGCATTCATTCATGTACTTGATCACGCCTTGCATCTATTTTTGGAAATGACTTAAAAATGAAGGAAAAAATCTGTTGGCTAAGGAGGAACATGTCTATTAAACTCCTTGTCTATCATAAGCCTAGACAACTTGGGAATTCATATTTTATGAGTACATGAAATATAACATTTATGTTAAATAACCTATTAGACATAGCTGTGTTGTCAAGTAAAAACAAGCTGGAATCCTGTAATTCTCAGTTCTGTATACCAAAATCACCTGTGGTGCTTTAAAAAGAAAATTACAGGTCCCTTCCATCCATTCCACACCCTTTCTGATTTAATAGGTCTGGAGTTGGCTCAGGCATCTGTAACTTTTAAAGCCCTACAGGTGACTCTGACAGGCAGCCAAGGTTGAAATACTGCGCTTTATAAATCACAGAGGCCACGCCTCTTCAAGACGCTCGGGTGCGTAAGGCTATCTGGTATGGAGGAAATAACGCTGTAACAGGTATCAGGGGTTCTGCTCTTGGTTCTGGCATTCAGGTGACTCTGGGCAGATCACTTAAAACTCTGAGCCTTAACGTGTTGCTCATAAAGATTTACTACGGATACAAACATCAAATGTTTATAAAAAGCACATGGAAAATCCTAAGTGGTTTGAAAACTTTCAACATAGTATTTAATGCTGCTGTTCTCTTCATGGAGTATCGTTTCCCTCCCTTGTATGAAGGAAAGACCCACTGTTCCTCCAACTGAGGACAGAGGTCTCCCCTGACCCAGCTACACCAGAACTGTTCTCCCCGCTGCGGTTCTGCAGCACTTCCCACCTGACCCCCATCACACCGCCTCCTCAGCTGACCACCCTCTCCCGCCCACTGGTGTGGATCAGGAGCCTTGCTCTTCTCAGCAACCCCTGTACCCAGCAATGTTAGGCGAGTTGAACCCAAAAGGCTACCACCTTCTCGTTGAAGACAGAAACCGCCCTTACAGAACCCAGTTACCGATTTCTCTCTTCTTTTTCAAAAGCTGGCTTTTTCCTTCAGTGTACGTTTCCTCGTGGAACTGCGACGTGAAAAACAGATGAGCGGAGGGCTGCTGAGATCTGCCCTAGTAACCACAACACTAATGATAATTTATCAGCGCCTATACGTGGTAGGCGCCTGGCTACCCAGTGGGGAGACATGATTTAATTCTTCCAACCATCTTATAAAATATACACTCCTGTTATCCCCGTTGTACCTGTGCCTAGATAACTGAGGCTCAGAGGGCTCACGGAACTTGCTCGAGCAGGTCAGAAGGCCAGGAGAGGGTGCCAGGACTCGAGTACAGATGTCACTCCAGAGCCGGAAACCCTAACCCCGAGTTCACCGGTCCTCCCACCTGACAGCGAAGAGAGGAGGGCTGTATCTGATCAGGGGAGAAGGTGGAGGCATCGTCCCAAGAACCACTTCCTCTTGGCGCTGGGTCACCCAGAAGCATCCCAACCGTCACTTTCAACTGCAGGCCCGGTCATCCGCACGCGGTCCCAGGGACCCGGCCAGCGGATGCCGGGCAACTGAGAGCACCGGCCCGCCGTCCGCGCGAGCCGTTCCTTTCGCAAGACGTAGCCACGCCGCGCCCCTCGCACTTCCCGAAAGTACGCGAGGCCTCCGACCTTCAGTCCCTCACTGTCCCACCGCGCGGGCGCCGAGCACCTCCAGCCACAGGCTTCTCCGGCCGCGACCCGCCCGCCGGAAGTGACGGACCGGAAGCGTCTCTCCGCCCACCGGGGGGCGGGGAAGGAAGATGGCGGCGCCCAGTAGCCGGTGAGGACACGGGGATCCCGGGGAGCGGCCCGACTTGTGCGTTATGGCTGCCTCCCCGCATACTCTCTCCTCACGCCTCCTGACAGGTACTGCACCCGCTCGCGGGCGCGACTTTGGGAAAATTCTCTTCTTTTTGCCACGTGCGGCGCCGTGGTTCCGGCTGGCTGCAACCTTGGGAGCCCTTGGCGAGGTCGGCTTGGTTGGGTTCCGGTGGGAGGAAATGACCTTTGGAGTAGCCTGAGGTGAAGAGGCTACGGAGCCAAAGTCTCGCCCTGCATTGTGCCCCGCTGGTCCACACCACCTCTCCGTCCCTCTTCCCCGGGGGGCCGGTGTCTGCTGATGCTTTGGTTTGCAGAGTGGAGGCTGGAGGAGAGAGGACCGAGTAGGACCTTAGGGCTCCACGAGCCTCTGGGCTCATCAGAGCCTCAGTTCCTAGCCACTGGCATGTAAGCACAAGGGAAGAGCATTGCCCCCACCTAGAAGCCTTGTTCCAGTGTAAGGTGGTCATGATGATGATGATAATCACGATTACAGACGGGGAACGATGGTCGCCCGGAGGCTTGGCTTTCTGCCATCAGCGTTATCCCTGATATAATCTTCCCACTTGAAGGACCAGTAACAACTATATGATGAAGGTGGAGTGCACTTCCTTGGCCGTTGGCTAGGTCTCAGCTCAAACGTCACCTTTCCAGAGAGGCCTACCTGACCACGCTGTCTAAAGTTGAGCCCCCTGCCCGTCTCTTCTCACATCGCTCTATTTCTTTCATCATGGCTAGCACGGTCTGTCATAATTTATTTATATAGCGGTTTATTATGTGTTTTTTCTGACTAGAATATAAATCTGGTGAAAGCAGGGACAGTTTCTCTCTGGTTCATCTCTGTGTCTCCAGTGCCCCAAACAGTACCTGGTGTACATTGTTGGCTTTCAGTAATCATTTGTGAACGAATGAAATTTGTCCTGATGGAGATAATAAAGAGGAGATTGGGAATCGTTTTGCCCCCAGTAGTTTAGAATGATAACTAATAGCTGTGTGAGGAATGTGTTGCTGGTGGACCAAATTGGAGATGGATTGAAGAAGCCAGGGAGTCCCTTTGGTCAAATCCCAGAAACCTTTTTAGGTCTCACCTATCACAAGCTCTCTGCAGCATCTGGCAATGTTGATCACAGTGACTCTATGAAATTCCTTTCTTCCTCTTTTCTCGTAATGTTGTTTTGTGGGTCTCTTGGCTGTGCGATCTTAGGGCATATCATTTGTGTTGCCTGGAATTGAGTTTGCTCAAAATGAGGCAGTTGAACTAAAAGATCTCAAAGGTCCCTTCTGGTCCAAAAAGAGAGGAGGAGGGTGGGAGGTGGGAAGGAGTATAGAGAAACCAGATTGGCCTTGGTTAGGTAATTGTTAAAGCTGGGGGATACACAATTGTATTCTTCTGCTATTGTATGTGACTGAAATTTTCTGTAATGAAAAGTTCTTTTAAATGGTGTGTGATTCTTTTTTAATTACGTGTTGGTTACAGAACATCCCTGACTGTGAGTGTTCTTTGATCCTGACCGTAGGTCAGAGAGTGCATCATGTCTTAGTGCTTGAATTATCACCTCTATGGAAGTTTTTCCGATATGCACTCCTCGGCCTTTCTGTTCTGTATTTTCAGCTTCCTGTAGGACAATTCCATTTGACTGCTCAGAATTCCCCAGTTTCAGTGTGAGCAACATATGGTTCACATGGTTTGTTGCTGGATCAGTCTTTCCCGTGCTGGTATGGGAGGAATTAATAGCTTAGCTTCCTGAAGCAGTGAATATATTTGCCAGAAAATCTGCTAGTAAGTGGTCTGACTATGCTCCATTTGGAAGATCCACTGGAAGAGCTTGATCTGGAAGCAGCGTGGTGGGAAGGGGCGACAGAAATGTAAACTGGAACTATTTTAGGTATCCAGTGGTCATGTCTGATTTTGCTTCTAAAGATCCTAAGTATTTTATAGCCATTAAAAACATTTCAGGACCTTTCAGTTACTTCTCTGCTCACCTCCTTTTAAAAGCCCCGCAATCATGACTCTGTGTCAGTGGTCGATAAGGTCACATGTTCCTAGGTTTTTAATGTATCTATTGTAAGCCCTGTGTATCTTCAAGCCTACATTTGTTTACATAGGGCTGAAATGTCTTTCAGTTGCTAGGTACTGATTCATAGAAATGTGACATGTTTTGTCTAAATGAAGTGTTTTCATCATTTAAAAGTACAGCTTCCTAGCTGTTTTTTTTCTTACTACCATTCTGTAAAAATCTCAGTTTGACCCACTTAATCTTGAGGGGTATTTCCCAAGGAGGTTCTTTCCCTCCCAGCAATATGCATTTCTTGTTGGACTAAATGAACTCAAAAATGGTTTTGAAATTAAGGCCCAGAACAGTAAAACCTTGATCTTCTAGACGTTATCTTTTAATATTGAAATCCTGTTATCCTCAAGAACAATGTTAGGGCCAAAAAGGAGAAATACATATGATGAAAAGCAAAATAATAAAACTTGAGTATCAGAGGACCGATTTCAACACTGCTGTTCCTTCCTGTCTGCATATATGCGCAGCGCATAGTCACGTATTGAAAATAAGCATTTCGTAATTCACAGGTTTGAGGGTGTGATTTCAGTGAAGTGACTTACGTCTGGTGTAAGATAATTGCCACGTATTCCAAGGGGCAGTGACAGTTCTCCTTCCCCAGTCCAGGCAAACTCTGTGGGTGATCCGGTCATCAAACACTGTTTCACTGTTATATGGAAAGCACGCTACCATATGGAAAGCACTCTGCCAGCTGTTAGAGCAAAGCTGGATAAAGGAGAGTCCCTGCCATCAAGGAGCTGAAAAAAGATGATGGTGGAAACAATCTGTATTAAGAAGTGCCACCAAAAAGAGTATAAAGTGATAGAACAGTTGAAAGAGACTTTGAAAATTTGGCAGACAGAGTGGAGGCAAGACACTGACAGCAAGGAAACGAGATAAACAAAGATGAACGAATCGTGAAAAGTGCGGTGTGCTTAGTGGGGGGATGAGACAGCTCTGCTGCAATGAGTTTTATGTACGTGTTTGGGCGAGTAATACATGTTCTGGGCTTCGGGAAGAAAACCATTGGCTTTATGGAACTTGGATTGGAGAGGAAAGGAAATTACAGAAGTCAGGATGAGTGGCTTGAATCCTACAACTGTTAGTGGACTCAATTGTAAGGTGATAAGGGTCTGTATCACTAGGAATGGCAGGAAGTGGACGGATTTAACCAGTATTTCAGGGTTGACTGGACTTGACGGTTATTAGGTGATGAAGGAAGAGTTCAAGATGTTGAAGTCTTAAGTAAGTAATGGCTTTATCTGCAGAAGGGAACAGAGGAAAGATAAAGATGGGAATAAAGTCTCCTTAAAGACGTATTGCAACCCATCCGTGTGGAGATACTAAGAAAGCTGTTGGAAATAGACTTAATGACTCTAGAAATGGGTTGAAGATTGAAAATTACCGTATAATTGCATTTGCTTGGGGCCAGTATGTAGTGTTCCGAACAGTGGGAATACAACTGCCTTAAAGTGGAGGACACGGCAAGAAGAGACACCATAAGGAACTGAGAAGTGATGAGCAGTGGGCCGCAGAGACCCAGAAACCTTTAGTGTCATGGATGCCATGGGAAGAGAGACTTTTCAAGGTAGAGGGAGAATCTGTGCTGTTACACTGTCGAAGGCTTGACTAGGATGAGGCCTTACACGGAAGCATTGGATTTGTTGATACTCGAGAGAAGCTTTAGGGGAACGATTACAAGCCAAATTTGGGTACAACAAAAATAGCTTCTTCCTACCTAGATTGATAGAGTCATACTTTACTGAAAGTGATTTCCTCCCCCTTTTAGTTGGCTTACCCCACATGCCCAAAATATTAATCTGAAATATATCTTCCAGCTTACTGTTATTTATTGAGGAAATTTGTACTTCTCATTTTATACTTTTTTAAAAGTGACTGAACTGATTGTTTTGTATGTTTTTCTTAAAAAGATCTACAGTGTGGTCATTTTTGCATTTACTATAATAAAATCATAATGATCCTGAAATGAAACATTTTCCCAGCCCTGCTGAAGAATCACACTGACTTAAACAGGGAGCAGAGATAATAAATTGCGTTTATTCACAAATCAGGATTAGATCATTTCAAAGTTTGGACCCGTCACGCGTGTGATGCTTACCTCAGTGGCTGGCTTTGTTTCTGGATAGGTACCGTCATCATTTGGTGAGAAGCAGTAATCATTTTAACGTGTTCTCCCCTTCTCTGTTACAGGTTGGGTAGGAGGATGTGTCTGGTACCTAGAAAGAAGAGCTATGCAGGAATCCCCTCACAAGTTTATGCATCTTTTCAGGAACATCAACAAGCAGTGGATTACATTTCAGCACTTTAACTTCCTCAAGCGCATGGTATGTTCTAGAAGACCATCCTTCCTCTCCTGCTATCTGCCTTTACTTTCTCTGTGTGAGGAAATTTCAGAAATTTCTGTTATAAGAAAAGTTGTAAGAAGTGCAATTTGAAAAGGACTTTTATTTGGTGTCCTCCTAAGTTTACCCAAAACTTTAATAGCTTGTTTTGATTATTCTTAACTGATAGCAGAATAATCCTGACCTTTGAGGTTAAAAGTATGATCCTGAATTTATTGATTAAGTTTGAGAAAGATTGAAAACTTCTGGCACATTTCAACTAGGCTAAAATTAGGAAAAGCTGAACTGTTATAATGCATCTTTTCAAATTCTTTAAACTTCTGTGAATACGTCAGTAATACCAAAATAATTGCCTTAACAGTGTGACCCTCCTATTTTCTTACATCAGGAGTGCATTTAAAAGCCTTTTAAACATGTGCGTTTCTGAGTAGACTCAAAAAAAGTGAGAGTTTTTGTAATATGCTAGGCATTTTATAGTGAGCATTGATAATACATCTCAGTCTTCTTATAGGCATTGATCTAGGTTGGCTCTGTGATTATTGTAGGCAACATGTAACTTACTCTTAATTACCAGTGAGGGTATTTGCTATTTTCTCAAATAGAAAAGGATCATAGAATGGAGAAATGACAGCTAAAAACCCATAATTATAGTGCAAGCATGAGAGAATAGCAGATTCATAATCTAAAGTCCTATTTGACGTTTGTCTCATCTTTTTTCAACCTAAAATTCCCACTTTAACTTAAAATTAACTTAAAATCTTAATAAAACTCATTGTTTTGATAAGAGGTTTAAATTTCCAGAAATGTTCAGACTTTTTAAGTTTGGGATCAAAGATAATGGATATGTAGAAGAGAATCTCAAATATGTATAATGCCTGTTTTTATATAAGCAGAACTCTGGATTCATTCATGAATTCATTCATTGTAATTCCTTTCTAAGATTGTATATATAATTTCAATCCTTTGTGATATAATGGGAAAGGCACTTAACTAGTTATCAGGATAGGTGGCTCCAAGTCCCAGGGCCACCCATAACTAAGTGGTTGTTGACTCTTGGCTCTATTAGTTTATTTCTATGCCTTAATTTCCTTATCTGTAAATTAAAGAGAGAGATAACTAATAATGATCCATCTTCTTTAACAACTGTTGAGAAGATTAAATGAGATAAATATTATGTAAGTTATAAAGATATATAAAACTGTAAATTACCTCACGAATGTAGGTCGTAGTTATTACTTTTTGTTCGCGAGTGATAGAGACTGTCTGACTCTAAGCCCCATGCTCTTTCCACACACACACTGCCGTGAGGTCACCCAGCCCTGGATATACCCTACCACCGAGCCCCTCTCTGCACTGTTTGCTAGGAACATGGAAAGTCAACAGGTTGACTTGGGCTCTTGACTATAAAAAACTTTCTCATTGTATTTGGAATAGTAGATCTCCAATTTCTGGTGCTACATTGGGGAAAATTCTGGAGGAGATGAATAAGAAATAAATTTCTTTCTTTCAAGGAACTTAAATTCCTAGGATTTATAAGCCATAAAATTTGAAAACCATTCCCGAGGCATTAATTTTATTATCTATATCTCTTAGTATGGTGATTGCCATGTAACAAACACTAATGTTAGTTAATTCATCATGTATTTATAAAGTTATGGGAAAATCTTTCAAGTACCATAAAAGTTGGTCTGGTGGAAGATGTCGCTACAAAACCATTTAAGAGTATTTGGGGGCCTTGGTTTTATAGTAACATATTCTGTTTTGTTTAGTATGTCACACAACTGAACAGAAGCCTCAACCAGCAAGTAAAACCGAAGCCAGAACCAGTGACATCTCCTTTCCTTGAGAAAACATCTTCAGGTCAAGCCAAAGCAGAAGTACATGAGTTGAGACCTATTTCACCCCCCAGCCTGCCTTTGTCCAGAAAGGCAAATGAAAAAGAGTTGATAGAACTAGAATCTGCCTCAGTAATTGAAGCCTCAATAGATGTGGGAAACGCAACAAAAGAGGAAAAACAGTGGAAAGAGATGAAGCTGCATGTGGACGATCTACCAGGAATTCTGGCTCGACTGTCCAAAATCAAACTCACAGGTACTTTTTTTTTCTGGGATAGTTAGAGTCTTACTCGAAATTTCTCTGTAGTTAAACAAAAAGCTAATTTAATTTACTGCCCCAAAGGGAATATTTTGAAACTGCAGATCCTCTCTTAGTATTTTTCTTCTCTTCAATTTCATTGGGCTTGAAAATCAAAGTTTTTGAATTCTGTTTACACAGAATTGTAAATACTATTGCACTAAACGTATTGTACTAAAAATAGTCTCTCTTTTGTTTGCAATTAAAGTAGAATGCTTATTCTGCTGATTTTCTTGTCCTTTGTGTTTTTACACCTGCTGTTCTTTGAACATGCGGTAAGGTCATGAGTTCTGTCTATTGAGTTCTGAAAACAGGAAGGATTGCGCTGCTGTGCATGCTGTGCAGTGAGCCCACAGTGGCACTGGGACTCCCAGCTCCCTGCTGTGTTTTGCTTCTTGCGTAGGGCCTCTGGGATTGTCCAGGTGTGCAGGGACTTTGTCATGAGGCTTCTCTGAAAGGAGGTTTGGAACTAGATTTTTTTGCCTCATTGTAGCAAACCACACCAAATTTTATTGCATGCATTTGGGTATTAACCCATAATTATGTCATTTGGTTGTTACAACCATGCCGTGAGTCAGTCAGAGCTTTGTTATCATCATCCCATCTTATAGCGAAACTTAGAAATAGCTCATTCTGGGCTAACCCTGTTTAGAATGTATGTTCTGGGTCATCCTGCAGACTGAAGACCTGGTCTCTCCTTTTCTTCTTGAATGAGAATAAGAAGAAAAAAATGCAGTGGGTGAATGATAAAGTTAAACCAGATACTCTTTGAGGACAGAAAGTGACAAATAATGTTATTGGATCAAAATCAGGAAGCGAACAGCTGAGACAGAGACTTCTGAGAGTAGAGAAGATCAGGAAAAGAGTGGTTTTTGTTTCGTTTGTTGTTTTTCAAGAGAGTTGAGCTTGATATCCAGGGTAAAAGGAGGTAAACCAGACAACTTCTTTCCTTGGTGACCAAGCTCACTTAAAGAAAATGTTTTTTTGGAGGAATGGCAGACATAGGGAGTCTGACAAAGGAGCTGAAGAATCACCGTAAGTCTTAACAGAGTGCGACTCTGAAGCCGAGAAACGAGTTCCAGGTGGTGTCCTTGAAATCGTGCCTGAGTGCTTCCTGGTAGCTGAGCAAGGAATCATCACGTTCCTAAAGAAGTTATCTTTTGTCATTTACACAAGTGGTTTGAGTGTTGTTGACATGTTAAGAATGACTATAGATAAGATGTGATCACAGGATGTCATCCAAAAAATGAGGCCTCTCAGTCCATAGGCATCAGAAGTGACCTCTGTCACCAGCAGGAGCTTCTCTCTCTGTGCACCATCATTTAACACATCCACTTCAGTGTCTCCCCCTCACTGCAGATCAGTTCTCCTTTCTTATCCCATTTCGGTCAGTAATACCTGCCTTCTTCACTTCTCCCAGATGAGAAATCTTAGAATCATTCTTTTAATCTCCCCTTCGTCGCTAGTCTAACATCCATCTCTTACCACCGTAATGCCTGTATGATTTCTCATCCCTGTTTCTGAAACTACTATCCTAGTTCAGGTCCAAAACATATGAGGTCTTTGGTTTTGTGGCAGCTCCTAGCTGTTCTCTGTGCCTTCATTCTCCCCGCACTGGAATGTGTGCTGCCCAGGGCTGCCAGACTAACCTTCCTAAAACATTGCTTTCATATATTCCTAACCTACTCAGGAGTCTATAGTTCTTCCATTTTTCCTGCTGCTTCAACTCTGCCCCATTTTAAAGGAGCATTGTAATCTAGAATGATTAAACTCTTCTCTAGAAACATACTTCTTGTCCCCTTTGCTGTCCCCTTCTACCCCACTGTACTCATTCCTCCGTGGAGACTGGTCTGCCTGTCTTAGGTCCAGTCAGATCCTTTCCAGGCTTCCCCATGAAGTCTTCTCTCGCCTGCTCTTGGCCCAAGTCCCCCTTCTCAAACTCAGGATATGGCTCAAAGTCAAGCAGATTTCAGCTCGGATCCTGGCTGCGACGTTTACTAGCCAGTGAGACTGTGGGCAGTTCTTGACCTTGTTGAGACAGTTTCCTCATCCATAAAGTAGGAATAATAATAAACCATTTAAGAATTAAATCACATAATGCATTTAGAGTACCCAGCAGCATGCCTGACACATGGGAGACCCTCAAAGGTTAGTTTCCAAATAATTACAGGTACTTTTGAGTGTCTGTTTAATGTATGTTATATTTTCCCTCAGATTTTGAGCCCAGAAATCCTGCCATGTACTTGTTGAGTACTTCCAGCTATCTAGGAACAGTGCTTCTCACTTGGTAGGGGTTTGCTTTTAAGAGAGGAATTGGCAAACTGAAGTCCTCCAGCGGAGGGCAACTACCAGGAAGTGGGGATGTAGAAACCCTTTCACTTGGGGAATGAGATTATTTTGCTTGGAAAAGAGAAGGAAGGGGGAAGACATAGGGTGAGGAAAAGGAGAACGAAGACATGATAGCCGTCTGCAAATCTGCTGATGTCTGTAGCTCCATTGATTCAAAGGGGCAGTGCTGCTCATGTATAGTCCGGAAGGCAGAACTAGGAAATTGCCAGTGCTAACGGGGCGGCAGATCCTCTCAGCATGAGGCAGAGTCCTCGGAGAACTATCCAGATGTGAAATGGGCTGTCCTGTAAGGCGGTGGTCCTTATCTGGAACTAACCAAAGGGAGATCACCTTTGAGGGAAGTTGAAGAAGAGAGTCCTGCATTGTATAGTGGGTGGAGCTAGATGACGACTCTTAGGTCCTCTTTTAGTGTTAAGAGGCTGCCTGCCTTCGGTATTTACTCCATGTCCACCAAGAACCCCATTGTGCTGGAAGCTAGAGATACAGAGATAACTCATACATGATTTCTGTCCTCAAGATAAAGTTGATAGTCTAGTGGGGAGATTTTGCACACATACACATATATAAAGATAAAACAACTATGGCCGATGCATCTGTATTTCCAACCCCAAACTCTTTCTTAATACCTCTGTGATCTTGGGCAATTTATTTAGCCTTAGAGTGCCTTAGTTTCTTTACCTGTAAAATAGAGATAATGGTACTTCATAGCCTCATCGTCAGGATTAAATGAGACCTTGCAAGTAAAACACCTGTGTGCCCAGCACCCTATAGGCACTTAATTAGTTATGATTAATATTATTATTATTACGATATCCATCATTAGGGAAACTAATTTTATAGGTGTTATGACAATGTATGCATAAGGTAGAGTGGGCACCAGAGAAGGAGTGTTTCTGCCTATGGAGGGGGTTGAGGTGAGTGAGTATTTACTAGCAGAGAAGGCAAGGACTATAAGCAGAGGTAAAGAAGCTTGATCCATCCTGGCACGTTCAGAAAGCTGCAGTATCCTGTGAGTAACGCCGTATGACTCAGACGTCATACGGAAGAGGCACCGACTGGGGTCGAAGGGTTGGGCAGGACAGTGTTCTCAGATTGGCGTGTATTTCGTGCTGAAGGGTTTGGCTCTTATATCCCAGCAGCAGAAAGTCTTGGAAGGTTCTTTGGAGAACACAATCACTTTGTGTTTTGTCTTGTTTGTTTATCTTTTAAGAGCTTTTGATTATACTAAACTATAAACTTATTGTAAAAAAAAAAATGTTCAAATAATACAGAAGCATGAATCTTAGACGGAAAAAGTACCCTTCCCATCCATTCTGGATAAACTGCCCTGCTTGAAATGTAGCCTTATATATATTCAGATGTGCAGATATAAAGGTGTAGATGTGGTTATGCATTTTGATAGAAATAGGATCAATACACACACACACACAGAGTTCTACACCTTGCCGTTTTCTCATAAGAGTAGAACTTTCACTGACGGTATTTGCTCCCCTGCATACTATTCCATTATATGGAACTGCCATTGTTTACTTAACTAATCCTCTTCAGGTAAACCTTTAGGGTGTTTCCGGTTTTTTGCTATTAAAAGCCGTTCAATGATTAACTGTTATGTACATAAGTCTTTGGATACTGACGTTAGTCTATCTGTAGAATAAGTGTTTAGAAATGTGATTGCTTATTTAAATGTTTTAATTTTGATGGAGCAACCAGTTTGTTCCTAGAAAAGATGGTATAATTTACACTCCCTCCAGTAGCATGTGGGAATCTAATTCCCTCTGGATTCCATGCTCATGCATAAACAGTCTTTATATCAGTTTTACCTATTTGATTGAAAAGATTTTTGTGTATGTTAGTTTTCGTTTTTTAAGTTTTGGTGAGATTTAACATCTTTTGCTCTATTTTGATCATTTGTATTTTTCCTTCTACTATTTTCTGCTTATATCCTAGGTTATTTCTTAATGATTTTTTAAGACCTCTTTGTAAATAAGGAAAATTAGCATTTCATCTATCAAATACATTAAAAAATTTTTTTCGTAGTTTGCTTTTTCTTTTTACTTTATTTGTGATGTTTTGTTGTTTTTGTCTTATTTTGCCCCAGTGAGATTTTTAACTTTTATATATCTAAATTTATTAGGGTTTTTTGAATGCTTAGAAAGATTTTCACTACCCTGTGGTTATAAACATATTCACTCATATTTTTTTCTGGTACTTTTATATTTTTACTATATTCTTTAAGGTTTGGGGACCTCTGGAGTATATTTCAGCATAAGGGATAGGATTGGTTAAGAAAACTGCTGTGGTAGTACTGTTAAGCAAGGGTCTCCTGCTTTTGTAAATAAAGTTTTATTGAACACAGCCACACCCATTTGTTCTATGCTGATATCTTGCTACATCGCCAGAGTTGAGTAATTGTGACAGAAAACTTATAGCCTGGAAAGCCTCAAATATTTCCTGTCTGTCCCTTTAGAGAAAAAGTTTGCTGACCCTGGCTATGGAGCATGGACTGCTGAGAGGCAAGAATGACAGCAGACGGATCAGTGGTGGTCAAGAGAGAAATGACTTAGGGCTAAACTAAGGCTGTGATGGGGAAGGGGCACATTACAGAAATAGAATGAGCAGAACCTTAGGCAGACATGGTAGAGTGCTGGGGACACGTGAACTAAAAGCTTTAGGACATGGAGTTGCGAAGAGTTTGACTAGATGAAGCAAGCATTCTCTGCTTCTCTGGGCCCTATGCTCCGTATTATCATGCACCCAACCCAGTTCTCTGAGAGAGAACAGAGTATATTGTCCTCTGCGCCAGACTCGTTGCATTCAAATCCTGGCTTCTACTAGTTGAGTGACCTTGAGCAAGTTTCATGATCTCTCTGTGCCTCAGTTTACCCATCTGTAAACTAGAGGTAATAATACCTATTTCATAGGGTTGTTCTGGGTGCAGATGGTCCCTGACTTGGAATGGTTTGACTTAGGATTTTTCAATTTTATGATGGTGCCAAAGCGATATGCATTCAGTAGAAACTGTGCTTCGAATTTTGAATGTTGATCTTTTCCTAGGCTACAGATAATGTGGTCCCATCCTCTCTGTGATGCTGGCAGTGGCAGTGGCCGCAGCTCCCAGTCAGCCCTGCGATAATGAGGGTGAACAAGTGGTACCCTTGGAACCACCCTGTACCCAGACAGCCACCTTGTTTCTCACTTTCAGTACAGTATCCAATAACTTACATGAGATCTTCAACACTTTATTATAAAATAGGCTTTGTGTTAGATGATTTTGCCCAACTGTAGGCTAATGTAGGTGTTCTGAGCACGTTTAAGGTAGGCTAAGCTGTGATGTTCGGTAGGTGAGGTATATTAAGTGCATTTTCGACTTTTGATAATTTATCGGGAAGTAACCCCATCTTAAGTGGAGGAAGATCCGTATTACCTGAGGTAACATTTGCAAACTACATAGAAGTATCTGTATTAAGAGCTATACACTTATTTGTTAAATAAAAAATCAGTTTGTTACCTGGGTACGCCAACAGGCATTTGTGTTTGCTGCCCCTGCTCTAGAAAAACTCCCAGCCTTCTGGTAGAGAGGAATGGTGGTGTGGAGACTGAGGAATGTGAATCCTGAAGGGAGAAACAGGTTTGGGGGGAAGAGATGAGTTTTGTTTTGGACACGGGGAATCTGAGTTGATGCTGGCATACCCAGTAGAGAGGTGCTGTGGGCAGTGGGCTGTCAAGGACAGGACCTCAGTTAGAGCATCGGGCTGGAAGGACAAGGCATCTTCAGTGTGGAGTTGGCTGCAAAGCTTTAATGAACAAGGTTGCCAAGGGCCAGCATGTAGAGTGACCAGAGCAGAAGCCAAGGACAGGCCTTTGGGGTTCGTCCCCTTTTAAAGATTGAGTAGAGTGTATAATGGAGCCTTCAAGGAAAAAATGGTCAGAGAGAGGGAAAAAGGAAAGGGCTTTGTTGCAGAAGCCAAAAGAGAAGACACAGTTCGTAAAGAAAGTAATCAACACTTTCAAATGCTAGAGGTCTACTAAGCTGTCTGACTAGAAAGAGTTCTTTTATTTGGCCTTTAGGAAGTCAGTGTTGACTGACTGCTCAATCAGGAAATAATTATCAATGTTTCTTCTTCGTAGAGTCTTAAAAGAGCTACTTTAAATAATTAATTTAAAATGATTTCTTAAAGCTTATTCTCATAATTCTTATTTCTTTAGGAACAGAGGGGAAAGTATGATAATTGGTTTAGGATCAATGTTTTTTTTGGCCACAGCTTCTTTTCCTTCATACTGGCTATTGTATTGCTTTTCCTTTTATATACCTTACAGTGTTGTATATCTTAAATAGACATTCCAGATGCAGGATTTGATATCTAAAACATGGTGTCTGGATGATGAAATTGCTCATTTAGTTGTACATGCTGTGTTGTGTAGTGTACACAGACTCATTGGTTTCCATTTGTCTGTGCTAAGGAGCTCACGTGGTACGCATGTTAAAATGACACTTCCTGGCTGCTGTGCCCAGGGATTCAGATCCTGCCAGCCTGGGACAGGACCCAGAGATCTGAATTTTTGACAAGCATGCTAGATGAGCTGGTGCAGGTGGTCCTGGACCACCCTTCAAGAAAGTGGAGAAGGTGCTGTGCAGGTCGGGTGCCGGTCCCAGACCCAGTGGTCTGGCTGGATGTGGGGAGAACTCACCTAGTGAGAGCCAGAGCAGCCCTTGCCACCACTGGCAGCAGGAAAAGCCAGCTGGGCAGAATCTGGACCACACAGGAGAGGTATGCAAAAGCAGGATGCGCCAAGGAAACAGGGAGCAGAGCCTCCCCTACAGCTACAGATGGAAAAGTGCTGGGGCAGTAAATTTCCCCTAGTATCATTTTATATATTCCATGCCCCAGGTTTCTGGATGAGCTAATTGAATTAAAGTCATTTCCTTCTGGTTATTCCATTTAAAGAGGCAGCACCCTTTGGGTGACCCCTACCCTCTTATTTGACCTTTTCCTCCCTCTATAGTTTATTACTTGAATTCACACATGTCTTGGAGTCAGCAGGATTTTTTTCTTTAAGAAAATCCCTGGTATCTGTCAATTGATTTCTTTCAGACTCTTAACATCTTGGACAATTCTTTTATAGCTAATGATAGCCAGGGCAGAAATATCTGGGAGTCAGCGCTCGCTTTTATAGAACTAGTCTTTCGTTCTACTCCCCCTTTTGTTTATACCTGTAATACACCGAGGATAAGTAACTGTAGAGTAAGTGACGGGCCGTATAGTGACCATACTTACATTTTATTTGTAATATTGTAGGGTAGCAGCAGCCTGATGCCTTGACATTTCTGCCAGGATCTGGGCCATTTAAAGATTTTTTTTTCTATGAGAGGAAGTAAGACTGGTTTATAAAGAAGTACTAATATGTCTCCCTTGAATTTCTCTTGCCAACAGAGCTATTTACAATATGTTTTTGGAGTTTGTTGCAGGGACCACACTGGGGTAAAGAAATTTTATTTGGATTAGGATCATAAGAGGCTTTAGTGCTCAAGTGAGTTTATACTTAATATAGGTCAATAAAAAGCAGAAATTTTTTCCTGAATAGCATCTGTGCTGAAAAGCTACAACACATTTTCTGAGGCCAGAACGTGAAGATAGATTATTTATTGGAACCAATAGGTTATGCTGTTGATGGAACTGATATAAACTACAGTCTATCAATGTATAGATTTTTTTCCCCTAGAGCCTAGAATGCTGCTTTTTATTAAAAGAACAACAACAAAAAAAAACAGGAATAGAGGATACAATTTTATTTTAGATTGCTTGCTATAGTTTTTAAAAGTCAACTTCTCTCTTCAGCTGTCAGATAGGGTGTAAGAGAGTTCCCACAATTTCATAAAAATATTAATTGAGTGGAATTATAATTTCTTGAATTTTAATTTATATTTTGAATAATTACCTTAGTAATTATTTACTTATTAAATGTTAAGTAGTATTTTTATTATTAAGTGTTTAATGTAGAAAAAAAGAAAATACAGATAAACAAAAATGAGATAAATGGAATCCCCCGGTAATTCCACTCTCTCAGAATAATAACCATTTTGATGATTTTGGTGTATTCTAGATTTTTTCCTATACATCCCGTTCATATATTTTTGCACTTTAAACAAAGGTAAGATCCTAATGTGAATGCTGTCTGTGATTTTTAAAAATTCTTATTCTGTGCATATCTTTTTGTATCAATATGTTTACCCTGTTTTTGCTGACCTTTTTTTAATAAGTACTGTTTTATTAAGACCAAAACACATAATAATATGCAAAAAGTCCCCTCCGGGACTTGCAGTAACCACTTTTTTGCGTACGGTTGTCAGTGTTTTTCTGTGCATGGTCTGTGTTGCACCGTTAACAGAACAGCCTCTGGAGTCAGTCTGGCAGGGCTGGAATCTCTGGTCTACTGTTGATTGACTGTGTGATAATGGGCACATTTTCCCAAACCTCTAAGCCTCAGTTTCTTCTGTAAAGTAGAGAGAATCCTACCTCATGGGATTGTTGGGAAGATTTTGTGAGATAATGCAGATGAATAATTTAGTATTGGACCTAGCATGTAGTAAAGGTTCAAGAATGGCTAATTATTATATTAATGTATATACAGTTTCTGTTGTGTTTGTTTTATAAAAATGGGGTCTTGATACACATTTTGTTCAGTTCTTTGCATATATTTTTCTAAATAACTCTACCAATTTGATGGGTGAAAGTGGCACTTGAGCTTTAAAATAAGAATTTAAAACTGCTGATGAGGTTTTATATTTTCCATATGTTGATTGGGGATTTGTATTTCTCTTGTGAATGGCCTGTTTGCCTTCTATCCTTTCTTCTCTTCTCTTCAGTGTTTGTCTTTATTTATTGTTTGTAAGAGTTCCTTATATAGTAAAGATTTGAGCCTATTACATGTACCTATTATAATGTCATACCTTATATGTTATTTGCTTCTTGTTTTCATTTATTGTTAGTTTGATATACAAACATTGATTTTATGTAATCAAATCTATCAGTATTTTTACTTGTAGTTTCTAGTTTTTATATCATGCTTAGGCTCTCCCACAAAAGATTTGTAAATGTTTGTCTATGTTTTTAATCTTATGTTTTTATGATTTTATATTTTACATTTAAATTTTTTATTTATAGGAATGTATTTTGGACAATGGGATAAGGTGGAGATATACCCACTTTTTAATGTTGTTAACCAGTGTTGATTGTCATTCTAGCAAATTTAAGAATTCGTGAAGCTCTACCCCTGGACACACCTTAATCCCCCTAATCCCAAAACATTGTTAGTATTTTAATTGGAATTTCAACATATTTGCACATTAATTTGGTGATGAATTGAGATCTTTACTGTATTACAGCATTTTCATTTATCCAAGTCTTCTTTTCTGCCTCTCAAGTTTTATAGTTTTCTTTAAATAGATTGTGTACATTTGCTGATAAATTAATTTGGGGATATTTAAAAAAATTTTTTTCACTTGATTCCTGGGTTTTTCAGTTAGCCAAGCAAATGATGATCAGGGTGTCTCCTTTTTCCTATTTATAGCAATAATTTCATTCTCCAGTATACTTGCCTCTACGTTATACTCTCTCCGCCTGCTTTCCTCACTGTGATTTTCTGCTTCATTGTGAAGGATCCTCTGAGATGTAGGTACTGCACTGATTTGATTTTTGTGCCGTCTACTTTTTATTACTTTTCATGATTTTTAACATTCTGCTGTGACAGTTTTTGTTTCTGTATGCTTTTCTTAATCCACTTTACCTATTTCATGGGATTTTTTTTTCTTTTTTCTACTCGTTCACCTGCTGTTCGTTGAGACCATTTTGTCCCAAGTGCGTCCTTCAAGGTGTCATGGATAGAATGGGAGTGTGTGGCTGACAGCTCCTGCCTCATGGGTCTTTCTCTTTATGAGGAGCTTGTAGTCTACTGGTTCTGTGATGCATCTTTTTCAGAAATAGATTCAACCTCTTTTTCTTCCACGCTACCTGTATTTTCTTTTATGTTGTAAAATCTTCTTTATAAGTTTTTCATTGACCCACTTTACCTCTCTTCATCTTTATCCATTCATCATTGAAGACAGACTATTCCAGGCAGTAGTCAGACCCCAAAGGAGTGTAGGCTCCAGATAGACAGGGTGTTGGTCTGTTTGCGCTGTCACATCCCCTCTGCCTCAAGCAGCGCCTGGCGCTTAGTAGTGCTCATTGGCTGTTGGCTGAATGAGTGCACGGTCGGATTGTTCTCCATCACCTAACAGTTTAACTTGGTGCTGTTGGACTTCTCTTGCATTTTAAGCTAGAGGCTGGAGGCTATCAGTTTACATCACTAGGATAACCTGTGGCCTGAGGGAGGTGTGGAGGAGGGTACCAGTAAGGGAACTTTTTCTATGACAAGTTTTTGCAACATGTCTTTGAAACCACAGTACCAGCGTCCTACTCCCTGAGTGTGGATTTGTGTGTAGGCTGCCTCTACTCTCAGCATATAGTGTGTTCTCTACTGCTACTGCCTGCTGAGCTGGAAGACTACCACACTGTGCCTGGGCGTGGTGGTAGTGGGTGTCTTGCTATACTGGGTTAAGGTCCTCAGAAAGGTTTCTCCCTCGTCCCAGTGAGAATTATGTCAAGGCGAGGCTCTGCTTTCTTTTTGGTGTGACCACTCTTTTCTCCCTCTGTCTCTGACGCAGCTCCCTCTACACACTGCTGCTGTGATGCGAAAGGGACTTTGCATGCACTGAGTCCATCTCGCCCGCGGTGTCCACCGTGGCCTCTGCTCCTCGCTCCTCACCTCTCCATATCAGGCTATCCTGTCACATAGCCTTTATTTCCCATATTTATCCATTTCCTTGTTGTTGATATTTAGGTAGTCTAATTTTTTGCTGTTCAAATAATGAAAGTAATGTCAGCTCTCAGCAACTGTCTTCAATTTCGTCTCATCTGTATTATATTTAACAAGCATTTCTTGAGGGTTTTAATATCCTGCCTTTATCTAATTTATTGCTGATGTGGGTTTATCTCCAATTTTCATTTTTATTCCATCATTCCAGTTGTTTTGTGGTGGAAGTGGGCCACGTAGATGCTTTAGCTAATGTTCTAATTTAGATGAAAATTCTATTCATCTAGGCTAGTCTGTTTTCTGATGATTCATTTGTTTTAAATTCAGTTTGATGTTAATTGAATTGATTGTAAGTGTAAGATGCTGTGGTAGATGCTAGAGGAATGTAAAGATAAATTTCGTGTGGATGATAATCATTCTCAAGAAATATTGACAACTTTAAGGAAGAGAAAAACTATGAGCTGAAAATGTGCTCAGCCGCACGTGACTGAAAACTTGAAGAATAGTAACTTAAACAAACACAGGGTTTATTTTTCTCTTGTATTAAGGAATCCGAAATTAGGAGTCTAGAGCTAGTCCTCAAGGATGTTGTCAACATACCTCGTTCCTTCTTTTTGTTCTTTTTGAGAACTTTACCATCTTTAGTGGTTCTGAAACTTCATTTGCTGGCTGAGATACGTGGAGAACTTGTTATAATGCTAATTTCTGGGCCTTTTGTTCTGTAATTATTAGCTTGTGGCTTTTGTCCTCAAGACATAAGGTGGCTACAGTCTGCCATCATCATGTTGTATTCCAGGCAGAAAGAATGAAGAAAGGGGACAATGTGGAAAGGCAGAAACCTCCTTCTAAGACTTTGCCTTTTTATTTGGGAAGGAAAGCTCTTAATAGGAATTTCTCTTTATATCTCACTGGCCAGGACTGTACAACATGGCTATCTCCAGCTGCAAGGGAGATTGTCAAGTATGGTACAATTCTTACCTTTCTCATTTTAAAAGCCGGAGCATCTAAGATCCAGCCTAGTCAACTCTGTCAGTAGCCAACTTCTCTGTGTCCTCATAGTGCCCAATGGGCTATCTCACTGTGCAGTCGTGCCCTTCCAGGAAGAGGACGTGAGGCTGCCCACCTCTCCATTACCCAGTTTTCCCAAGAAGCTAAATTGCCACCCCCAGTCTGCTCTGGGCCTCCCACCGCACGCATGCGCCTCCTGTGTGGTGTGTTTAAACGAAGACTGACTTGCCAGCTCGCCGTTCACTTTTCCAGTAGTGGTTGTGGATGTGTACCGGTGTGTCACCAGCTTTTCCCCATGCTCTTGATAATCAGATACACATTTTGAGACTGAGTTTGTGTTGGGGAATTGTCAGTACCGGAGTGTGCCACAGAGGAAAGCCAACTAGCCCAAGTGTACATCTGCACTAAAAAAGCTTAGGTTGATGGTGAAACTTCAGCTAAACAAGGAAATGGCACCATGAAACTTTCCTCTCATTCACTTCTTTGTTGCGCTCCAGCAGTCACTGAGGGCTTTGGCATCTTGCTTAGTTTTCTTCACCCCAAATTCTACCATCAACTTAGAGAACTTCACCATCTTTAGTGGTTCTGAAACTTCATTTGCTGGCTGAGATACGTGGAGAACTTGTTATAATGCTAATTTCTGGGCCTCATCTCCATAAACTCCTTCACTCTAGCTCAGGGGTGGGGCCTGGGAATCTGCATTTTAACCGATGGCCATGTAAAGGGTGGTCCCCAGAACATATGTTGAGAAACTCTTCTTATCTGGAGAACTCACTCAACACCATCTTTCCTACTCTTCACTCTCAGCAAACTACCTTGCTTCCCGTTTCAAACAAAAATATGGATTGAGTTCTCATCAAATGGGAACTCTGCAACTTCCTAGTAACTCAATTTATCTGAATTCTCACCTGTCACTGCTGCCCCCCCATCCCCCGACCTGTTTCCCTCCCCTCCCAACCTCCTGTCAGCAGACAGCCGTTACTGTGGTACCTGGGAGGCCCCTTCCATTCTGCAAATCCAAGCAGGTCTCTCTCCTCCAGGCAGGGCGTGTCATCTAAATCTGAGAGGGAACCAAATGCTGCTTCTCAACCCTCTAGTCAGACCTGCCCAGGTGCCTAATGATCATTTTGGGGCATTATCAAGGGCTTGGTTTCCAGTTCAAAGCAAAGTATGATAGCATCTCATTTATTAAGATTAAGGAATGAAACACTTAAAGAAGTGAATTTTGAAAGAATGTTACAAGGTTATCTCTTTACTAAAAAAGTTTTGCTCAACTGTTTATTTTGGAGAACCTTTCTAAAGTGTATCATATAGTTTAACTTTACTAATAGCTTGTTTTTTTATTGTAAGAAGCGGGGTAGTGAATTTGAAGGTAAAGAACGAAAAGAAGAATGCTATCATATCAGAGTTTTGTAAAAAAAAAAAAAAATACAGGGGTGCAGTTTTGTCCGTGTTTATACTTCATGATATTTTATCTCTAGGTGGGAAATGAATGTTTATCTGGAGCACTCTCTCACCCTGTGGCTTTGCGCTTGCTGTGCATCCCCCCAGCCGCCATACCTCTCACCCACTTCCCTAGTCACCAGGCTAACTCCTCCTTATTCTGTGATCTCCAACTTTGACATGAATTAGTGAAGGCTTCTAGGTTAGGAAGCCTTTCTGGATTCTTCGCAGCATCCTTGACTTCACCCACTGAAGCACTCACACGCTGTGCTGTAATGCCTGTTGGCATGTCTGCATCTTCACCGGTGTGTGAGGGCCAAGAGGACAAGGACCACGTCTGTCCTGTTGACTGTTGCATTCTCATTGCCTGGCTCTTGCTTTGCACATAATAGGTGCTCAGAAAATAGAAGCTCAATGGAAAAAGGAGTATAAGGAACTCTGTTGCCACTAGTTGAAGAATTTTGAGCAGCTTAGCCTTTTAATTACAAATAATTTATTATTTAGCTGTACTGTAGTAGTTGAATGCTTAACGGTGACTGAAAGGTAATGTCCCTGAACCAGATGACCGTAGGCTGCTTTGCTTTGTACTTGCTCTGTCTGCTTTTTACAGTGTCGCTTTCACCTGTTGTCATTGTGTCCTGAGGTTTGTGATCTGTTCTACCATATTTTGTACTCAGCATAACTATGGGGGATTGAAGGTGGCCCCCTGTGTTTCTCTAAAAGTTCATTGAATTTTTGAAATAGTGAAAACTGCTCAACTAACAATTCCTTCTTGCCAAACTCATTCTTCAAAAGACTTATTTCCACTTCGTAAAAGTTTGATAGGCACCAGTTTTATGGGAAAAGTTTTTTAGTTAATTACTAAAAAAAAAAATGTTGATTATTAAGTATATTGAGAAGAAATCTTCCTTTGTTGAAAAGGAAAAAAACTAAAAATAGGATGGCAAAGTAGAAGAGCTTAGATGGTTCAAGGAAAAACCGTAATTGGAAGAACAAGCTTAGGGGCTCACATTCATACAATTAATGTTCGTAATTAACTTAGATATAAACAGCTTTTACTTATGTATTTATTTAACAGACCTGATAGATACTTCATTTCCCTTTTCTGAATGCTAACTGTAAATGCAAACCGAATGCTTCCTGGTTAGTTTGCCTTGGGGACCATACTTAAATGTTGTATTTTGGTAACAGCGTTTGTTGCCCAGTCAATTTGAAGTTGGGAACTTTGATATGGTCCCAGGAGTTTTTGGACCAGCTTTGGTCATTAAGTATATGAAAAAAGAAAGAGGAAAACAGGAAGGCCCCATTAAAGTTCTTAGTTTTGCAGCTGTGTTATTAAAAATCTCTATAAAAAATCTTATCTTTTAACCAGAAGTAGTTATGGTTTGTAATCAGTTACCCCTGATTGATATCCTTTAATGTGGCTGAGAAAAAAACACCCCGTCTCTCATCAATTGACTTTTTTTATCTGAACTTAACAGTAAGCATTAGAATTACCAGCTTCTTTGATATGTATGTTGGTAAGATGACTGTCAGGAGGTTCAGAGAACGCTGCTAAGCCGTGAAGCCTAAAAAACTCACTTAAATGAGAAATTGAACCATTTGAAGCTTAAGATGTTAATAGAAATGAAGAGAGAGGAGGAAATCGTAAGTATAACTATTAAGTAAAAAAATACATGTTTATTTGAAAATCAGAAAAGACTCAATTCCTGCCTCTTAATTAAGTTATATAATTTTGAACTTTAAGATCCACTAACAAAAACATTCCATTGCTTGGACACACACAAACAAAACTACACAGATTCATTAACTGCCTATTTTCTGTCAACTTTGTACATAAAAGAACTTTAAAGAGAATCCATCTCAGGTTGTAGGATTTGGATTACAATACTGCTTAGTATCTGCCCTCAAGGATAATGAGATATAATAGATCACAGGGATACTTCTAAATATGTAGAGAATCTCAAATTCTCATTTAGCCAGTGGTTTTATTTTACCAAATCTTTTATCAGAGTTGATAATCATCTAAATTGTTTTATTGGAGTTTTGTTTTTCACTTAATCCTTTTGGGGCCAGTGCTAAAAAATAGTGAGGCATTAAAAGAGATAAAAAGCAGGATGTAAATGACCAGTTTTTTACTATAATCCTTGTAGTTATTTTTAATTGATGATCTCAGAAAGGAGATAAAGGGCCTCCATTACGCTTATGCTCAGAGACCAATAGTTCTCAAAGTAGTGAGTCTTTTAAAGAAAAATCACTCTTGATAAAGCTGCTTCTCCAAGGAAACCTCTTTCCTGTTGGAAAAGGCAAAAGCTTTCAAGTGGTCCCTGCTGCTCTGGAAAGCATCCTGTGAGATTAGAACTAGGGAGGTTGGCTATACTTGCGCTCCCAGCTCTGCAAAGCTGAGGTTTACCTGTTTACTGGTGGCCAATAAAGCTCCCTCTGTTGCAGAAGCAGAGTATGGGCAGCCGCAGCCAGGCTTCTTCCCTCCCCTGATATGGGGCTCCCTCCTCTGCGACTCACTGCGATTCCCCTTAAGACCTGGGGGATAAGAAACGTTATTGTGGGCTGTGTGCTGGGAGACAGTGTTGTTCAAGCTTTGCTGGCCTGGTTTGTGGTTTTGTATTCAGCTTGGTGATTGTGTGTGTATCTTCTCATCACTTAGGTGAGTTTTCTTCTTCTGAAAATGAGTCTTTGGAGTAGTTGTTGAAGAATATCCATCAAATGGAGAGCCAGATATCCACAAACCATATGACTCCCTCGATTAGACCCTGGATTGGGTTCACTACCATTGATTTGCACATGGATCTCCATATATAAAATCAGATGTTAATCTCTACCATTGCTTCCTTGCTGTTTGCTTTAGATCAGAGTTCTCCAAAGTTTGTTAATCATGTACTTACCCTATCAGTAAAAAAAGTTTTAAGTGCACAATACGGATATTTATACTGTTTATGCTATTGTATATAAATATGTCATATATAACACAAAACTATATAGTTATTTGTAAGTAAAATTCATGTACTCTTACACCAATGTATTATATGCATTTTAAGACACACAGAATACATGTTTGAAAAGAATTGAAAAGTCAAATATAAGTGAAAGCTCTCGTATTTTCTTCCCATGCCTGTGAAGTGTCCACTACACCCACTGCAGTAGGGACAAAGTGTCCCTACTTTGAAGTGTGGTGTTTCCAAGATTTAAATGCATGTAAAAGCACTTTGGCATTGTAAAGTGCTTTGCCAGTGTGAATTTCTTTTTTACCGTTGTCGTGATAGTCCCTGTTTGCAAACACTGCTCTCCAGCCAGTCCCATAAGAGCAGCAGAGAGGGACCTTAGATTATAAGACAGAAGCATATGGAGCTTGTGGGAGAGCCTTTGTTGCTTCTCAAAGTTCCTTAAGGTCCTGCTTTGACATGCTAAGTCTAAGCTTAATGGCCAGAGAAATATGTCTTCTAGAACTCCAGGAACCATATTTTAATAATTACCAAGAGTGCCCCTTACAAGCCCTTTTTATTTGCTGGGCACTGTGCTGAGTGCTTTTGTCATAGTGAAAAACTAGTATATCTCTAAAAGGTGTTGCCCAGCACGAACAGGACAGGAGCATGGATGTCTAAGGTGTTTGGTCACTGGGGACACTTAGTTTGAAGAAGCAGAGACTGTGGGAAAGTTATATTTGCACGACTGAAGCGTTGTGCTAAGAGAGACAAAGTTCCAGAAGACAGAAATTACATCTGCAGGTAGGTATTTCAAGGAAATTGATTCGACTTCGTTTGAGAGAGAACTGTCCAACAGCTAGAGCTCTTCTATATAGGAGTTTCCCAGGGAGAAGTAACTTCCTGTCCCCAGATTCAGAGGTAGCATCCATCTGAAAGGTTGTAGAAGGAATTCTTACATCAGGGCAGAGATCAGACTCGTTGACACTGAGTTCCCTTTGACTTGGTAAGATGTTACTGTTCTTTGAGTTGGGGGGTTAGGTGGAGCTCCTTACTGTAATCACTTACATTTACTCCATAGTGAAGGCCTCTGCCACCGCCTTCAAATACTTGTCTACACCTCTGTTGCACTGATGCCATCCTTCCCAGCTTATGACTGTTTCAAACTAAGATTTATTTGAAAAATTACAGAGAGCATAAGTAAAAATTTCCCATGGGGTAGGCAGGCAGACAGCAGACGGTATTTGGTGAATCCTGTTAATGATGGGACCTGGAAGAAGGTGGCACTGGTCAGTCTGTGGTCAGGCTTGTGGTTCAGAAGAGATTGGCTGGTGTTGCTGCCATTGTGCTGAGCATGGGCCTAGAGTCAGGACTGCCTTTATCACTAGACACCTGCACAGGCTACTGCTGAGTCTCCCTTCATGGGGAAGCTTGTGGTTCACTGGCTGGCGGGGATGGGCATGGGTCAGGGTCCACTGGGTGGGAATATTATTCTTCCTTGGGTGTCCAGAGTCATTCCTAGGCCTGTAGTACAGTGCTTCCAGGCCTGTACTGGATGGGTCATGCTTCATGGCAACATTGATTTTATGTTTATCTGTGAAGGGACAGAATATGAGATTACCAAATAAAATATAATTTCAAGTGTTATTAATGAAAGAATATATTACATTCACCTTTAATGAGATCCTGATGTTGCAAAATGATTCCATGTAATGAATCCCAGGAAATCAATGAAAAGTTTAATTACAGTTGTGGCAGTGCCGTATGAGAATATTGCTTTGGTCAATTTTACGTGTACAATTTATCAATCCTCTCTGCCTTTCTCTTTCTTTAAATTAATTGCTTTGATGAAGTAAGTATAAATACATTCTTTGTTAGCTTTTGATATTTTTTAGAAATGTGTTACAAAATTCAAATTTCCTCCTCTACAATAATAATAATATTATAATAATAGCCCCTATCATTTTTTTATGTGTATTACCACTTACAATTTGTATATTTTAAAATTTGGCAGTATTTGCATTTTTTAAATGTAGTCATTGTTTTATTTTACTAAAACATTGTCCTCTTCCCTTTGTCAGTTTTTCAAAAGGCACTTTCTATCTCTTCTCAACTTATCAGTTGACCCGTTAGTCAGAAATTTGATGTGCTTTCTGTATTGTTCATCACTCAGTCAAGCTCTAAGATGAATAAAAAGAAAACAACATACTTTCTCCTCTGAATTAATGGTTTTACTTTTGCGTAACTACATACCCTTTTTGATTTTAAACAAAGTAAATTGTCTTTTTATAGCATTTTTATTTTGACAGTCCGGTGATTATGGTGCCATCTTGTCCACTGTGGTGGTAATTGATTTTTTAAATTTGTTTGTAAAGCACAACACAAAATGTTGGTCTGAATATTTAGAGATATCCAAAGGAGTTCTTTATTTTGGTGACTCTTGATTTTACTAATTATGTATTAGTAATTATGTATTGAGTAATTATAATATATAATTATATATATTAAGTATATATATAACATATAAATATAATATAAATATAATATATAAATGTAATATATAAATATAATTAGTAATTATGTATTGAGAAAGTTATTGTGGATTTCCTATGCTCTTTTAGTTACCATAGTTGTTTATAAGCAGCCTACATTTGTATTAAGGTTCAAGGCCTTAAAATAGAATCAAGAATTATTTTGACTGATTTACTCTATCGACAAAAGAAGTTTACTTATTTCGTTTTGAGAGGGAAACCCCTGCGGTTTCTTTTCCCTCAAATTCTCCTGGTGACGCCATCAATCTTTCTTCGTGGGTGGTGGCATTCTTCTGATACAACTGAGAAGTAGCCTGGGTGTGAAGGATTTTTTGTCTAGTCCTGGGTTGTCACTACACACAGGGCATATGTGAGGCATTGCCTAACCCATCTGGAGAGTTGCAGGGTTGTGCAGAACAAGATAACTCTCATTCTAGAAGGCCAGCCTGCCTATGAGGCTTTGCAGTTTATGGGCTGGTGATCCTAAAGAATGAAAAAGCCTCTTCAGAGAAGGGTGCTGTTTGAGTATCCTAAAAGGAGTTTTGTTGTTTGCTCTAAAAATGGTGCTTCTCTTGGTGATCATTAAATATGATCAGGTGTGGTTAAATGAACCATTACAGGAGAGGCTGTTCTTTCCATGTTGCACATGGGTAAAATGTCCTTTTATATGCACCTGCAACTACTGTTTTCAAAGCCTGGAATCACTATGGCATTTTCTTTGTCACATAAGTTGTTATAAAAGTTTCTTCTAGGATGTTTTCTTTGAAATAAATAGTCTTTTTTTTTTTTCTTTTTTGAGGAAGATTAGCCCTGAGCTAACCTCTACCACCAATCCTCCTCTTTTTTGCTGAGGAAGATTGGCCCTGAGCTATCGCCTGTGCCCATCTTGCTCTATTTTATATGTGGGATGCCTGCCACAGCATGGCTTGATGAGTGGTGCTAGGTCTGCGCCTGGGATCCAAACCCTGGGCTGCTGAAGTAGAGTGTGCAAACTTAACCCCTGCGCCACTGGACAGGCCCCATAAGTATTCTGTCTTTGATTGCTGGCCCTGTGTCCATGTGGTTTTTTGCTGCTGCTGGCTGTACTTATATGAATTGTGTTCTGACCTATAGTGCTGTATGTAGGCCAGTTCAGGCTGTGCCCCGGAGCAGAGGAGAGGGGCGCGAGGAAGACCTCCGCGGTGGGAGAGCCGTGAGCGAGCTAGAGGGGCACGAGGCGCGCTTCTATGGAGGGGAAAGTGCGTGTTTGTATTTCAAGTGCAGTGTCAGATAGCATCTGGCTACATTTTAAAAATATCGTTCTAGAGAAGAACAGGGTGGCAGTGAGGAGACCAGTTAGGGAGGAGGCCCTTGCAGTTGTCCGGGCAAGATAATGGCTTGGACTAGATCAAGATTTCTTAACCTCAGCAGTATTGACATTTTGGGCCAGAAAATTCTTCAGTATGCAGGTCTGTCATGTGCACCATAGAATGTTTAGAAGCATCCCTGGCCTCTCTCCACTAGAGGACAGCAATGTCTGCCCCCTCCAGTTCAGACAAACAAAAATGTCTACCGACTTTGCCAAATGTCCCATGGGGTGCAGAACCACGCCTGGTTGAGAGCCGTTGGACTGGTGGCGATAGAGATGGGTTTGAAATGCGTTGTGGAGGTAGAACAGACAGTACTTGGCAATAGATGAGAGGTAGAGAGGGTGAGAAAGGAGAGACTCCTAGATGGTTGGCTTAAAAATCTAGGCAGATGGTGTCACACATACGTTAGACTCTTGACATTGGTCTTTTTTGCCCCTGTGCCTGTTCTTGGAATTATCCAGCCACTTGTAGCGTTACCCATCCCACCATCCTCCTCTTTTGCTTACATCCCATCCTGAAGGTCCAGCTGAAATGCCATCTTCTTGAAGCCTTCCCTGATTAAGCCACAAGTGCTGACCCTTTTTCCAGTGAACTCCTACAGCCCTGTGTCAGTACCACTCTTAGACACTTTCTGACCCTGTCAGCTTCTGTGAACCCCCAGAAAAGAAAGACCAGGCCCTATAGAAAAGGTGCAGCCTGGGGGATGCTTGAATTGCATGGCCTTGCCCTGCACCTTGCCTCTTTGTTCTTGTTGGTGGCTTCAGGATTATTGTCTCCTTCCAGTCATCATCTAATCATCTTCTGGCCCCCAGGACCATCATCTGTAAGGGGAGTCCCTCCACACAAGTTGCCTGGAGCTTGTCACAGAATTGGTACCCTTATTGTTTGATGCCTTGTGTTATAGTTATTAATGTATGTCTCTCATCACCTTGTCAAATAAATTCCCTGAGAGCAGGAATGAGACCTTATATACCTTTATCCCTTATAATGCCTAATGCCTAGCGTAGTAAAGATCATGAATTAGGTATTCAGTAAATGTTTGTTGAATGAATAAGTAAATGATTGAATCTGAAATACCAACCTTAATTTTTACTCGAGTATAATGGAGTTAAATCTATAATGAACATATGTAATTTGTATAATCAGAAAATTTTTTTGCTTTTCTTTTTTTTCTTTTTTGCTGAGGAGGATTTGCCCTGAGCTAACATCTGTGCCAGTCTTCCTCTATTTTGTATGTGGGTCACCACCACAACATGGCCACCAATGAGTGGTTAGTTCCACATCTGCGAACTGAACCTGGGCTATTGAAGTGGGGCATGCTGAACTTAACCACTAGGCCATGGGGCCTGCTCCTTGATTTTTTTAATGAAAGATCAGCCTGTAGTCTGTGTTATTAATGTAATCAATTGGCGTATGTGAGAGATGGCTTGTTTTTGGCTTTTACGGTCTGGAGCCTGCGTTGGTCGTGTGACATCTGCTCTGTTTCTGTATTGCAGCTCTTGTCGTCAGCACCACCTCAGCTGGGTTTGCGCTAGCTCCGGGACCTTTCGACTGGCCCTGTTTCCTGCTTACTTTGCTTGGGACAGGCCTTGCGTCCTGTGCTGCCAACTCCATCAATCAGGTCAGTCTGTCACCTTTAAGCTGGGTCATGATATCATTACTTGTTCCTGGACTGTGGTACTGATGCATTTACAAAAACCTTCCAGAATCATATATCTAGATGGAGAGGTGCCATGAACTTGTAACACTGTCTGTCCTCTAGAAGTCTGCAGGCTGCATAACCAGTTTGTCTTTTCTTTGGAGTGAATGGTTTTCAGATCTGTTCAGGTGAGGCAGCAATAGAGAGTCGGCTTCAAGTGCCCAGGATTCCCTGGGTTAGGGCCATCAGACTTTCTGCTCTTTGCCACGTCAGGTACCTTACCTTGAGCATATTGTTATTTTGTGTTATTCTTTCTTTGGTTTGATTTGTTTGCATTTTAAGCCACCACTATACAAAACGATGTATTTTAAACAAACATATCTATTTTTTTTAATCAATAATTTAGCATTCAGTAAACTTGGTATATGGAATTAGAATTTATAAAAAATTAATTAGCTTTTTATTTTGGGGGGAAGATTTTCCCTGAGCTAACATCTGCTGCCAATCCCCGTCTTTTTGCTGAAGAAAATTTGCCCTGAGCTAACATCTCTGCCCATCTTCCTCTATTTTATATGTGGGTCTCCTGCCACAGCATGGCGTGATAAGTGATGTGTAGGTCCACAACTGGGATCTGAACCAGCGAACCCCAGGCCGCCTAAGCAGAATGTGCAGACTTTACCACTGTGCCACCAGGCTGGCCCAAAGCCTTTATTTTTAATGCATCTTCCCCCAGCCTCTATTACTTTAAACATCAAAATAATTTTCTAAAATAGTTTTTCCCCCTGCCTGGTCGTTGTGGTATGCCCCAACATTGTGGCTTTTTCCTAAGATAGTATAGTGAAAAAGTCTTGACTAAAACCTAAGGAAAGTCGTTTTCATCACCAGAACACCCAAGAGGAGTTGGCACAGTTTTAAAACAGGAATTCAAGTTACCAGCAGGAAAACAGTTTGGCTGAGAGGATGTATCAGTTGGTAGTCTGCAAAATATGAGAATTTTAATTCGATAATGCCTAAAATCCTTATGTTTTTACAATGCATTATCAGCTATTTAGAGAAGGATCAATCTATTTCCAATAAAGTTTATTTTTTTTGTTATTTTTAATGACAGACAGTCTTACAGTGAGATTCAAAGTCAGTCCTACTGCTTTACCCAAAGTATTGTCCCCTCTGTGAACCACGATGCCGTCTCTTCCAAGTCGCTCCTTCCTTTTGCTACCCGCCTGTGTTTCTTGGCTAAGAGAATAATCATGATTTCACAATGAATGTTTTTAATGAAAATTTGAATAAAAAGCAGTATAAGCAAAATGGATTTATCTGGCTATTTTGGGTCTATTTTTCAAAATGTTTTTTTAAATTATTACTTTTATTTAGTTATAAATCTAGGTCATAAGATTAAGCCAGAAATGCATTCGAGTTTTCAGGATTCTTTTATAAACTGAAGAGCTGCATTTATCCTTGAGATACGAAGTGCTGTCTCCTGTTTAAATTACATAGATTTAAGTAAAAAATTTAAAATAAAAGTATGGAGATTCAGGAAAAAACCCCGAAAACAACAGCAACAACAAACTAATACACTTCAAATGGTTCAGAAATCCCAAAATACTATAAAAGGTAATACAGAGTCACCTTGACTTGGAACCTCCTGCAGCCCTAAAAAAGGTGGTTCAAAAATTTATCAAGGAAAAAACAAAAACCTGTCGTAGCAAGAAAGTATCTGGAGGGGAAAACAAATGGACTGATTTACATTTAGGCAGAAATTTACAGAAGCTGAACATAGCCCGCAGTTTAGAAACTTTGGAAGCGCTGAGTTTAGATGGCTCTTTTCCTTCCTAGTCTGCAGGAAGTCTGTTTGCTGTAGGGCCGAGTTAGGTTCTGTTGATTTTAAGCTCCTGAGGAAAACCACAGACTGCACAATGGGATTCCTTCTGGTCCTGACGCATGGCAATGTCTGCCTCTTCGGTTCCTCTTTCCTTCCTAGGTTGGTCTCTGGGCCTGTTGTGCATCTCACTCACACGGCTCTGCTGTGCCTCCTTTGCAGCACTTTCACGTTCCCCCTCCGCGTGTCACTCACGCCCCACAGGCTCTTCAGTGTGGTGCGTGACTTCGGCCCTTAATCGGTGCTCGTTGGGCCCATGAATAATTTCTTCTTCTATTCATCATATTGCTTCTTTCCACTTGTCTCAGGTTCTAATTTCATTTGGAAGCATTATAATACTTAAAAATCTTAATGATACCCATCGTTGTAGAATTCCGCTGTTGTTAGGGTATTGATCAGCTTCCCAAATTGCAATGTTTTCTAAATAACACGTTGGAAATATCTTAGGTCTAGTGTTGTGAGGCAGTCTCATGAGATTAAAATATAGGAATATGAGACGATTATCATTAGTGTTTTTAATTAGCATAGGCAGAACAAAGAGCACCAGGCAACAAGGTTGCCTAGTTTAACTGAGTTTTTGAATAGTAGGTGGATAAAGAAATAGTCCTTAGCAAAAAAGAACGGCTCACTGCTTTTTGTAGGGAGCCGGTGTTCAACTTAAAGAGTGTATATATATATATGACTGGTATGCATAAAATTTCTTCAGCCTCTAACAGAGTTCTATGGGAGGAAAAATTTCCTTCTTTCCATGTTTATAAAAGAATTCAGATAACATTTCATATTTTTTAAGACTTTCTTTTAGCTGTTATTAATTTAGTTCTGAATGTTTCTTCTTTGTACTCTGCTTCTGTGATCTCTGTGTGAAAGTAGGAAAAATAAAGCTTTGGAAAACAATTCTTACATTTGTTTTAAGGAGAGAAAATAAGATTCAGCTTCTGATTCATGAAGTGGTGACTAGTGCATTAAGAGGTATATATGAGAAACTGCTAACGTTAAAATGTAAAAAGAATTACATCCATGTTTTATAAAATATACACATTTGAAACCATAGTGTGGCTTTAAAGCGAGTATGCCTTCAGAGGATGAAAGCAATCCATAAAGTGTTTTTAATTTAGCAACTGAAAGATAAAATGTTATAGATGGCTCTGACAGATCGAAGCTTGAAAAACAAAGTGACTAAAAGTGGAAAGCTGAATAAATTCAAGTAGAATGAATGAAGATAGGAATTATCAGAATATTATCATGGTAATTATTTTGAGTATTTGACATAATGGATACTGTTAAATTAAGCTGTATTTGGGATTCTTTTACTTATGTTACATATACATTGATTTTTTTTAACAGAGGTTAAGAGTGTATGTCCATAAATATATTTCCACAGGATAAATTTTGATGGCGACATAATGTTCCCTTTTGTGGATGTGCCACAACTTTCCTAATCAGTTCTCTGTTGTTGCAACTGTTTGCTTCTATAAGTAGCACTGCGTACGTCTCTAATTGTTTTTAAAGGACAGAATACTGGAAGTGAAATTGCTGGGAGGAAGTACCCGCCAAAGCATGTATGAAACTGGTTTAACTTGGAGTATATGATCTTAACAAAAGAATTAACTTCTAACATTCATACAGTCTATTAGAGCATACAAAGCATATTTACATAAATTAGTACTTAAATTTGAGGTAGGTGGCATTTTTATTTCTATTTGTAAAACATTTTGTAAAACATTGAATTACTCTTTTTAAAAGCAAAATTTTAAAAAATTATGCAAACTATTTTCATTGAAGATCAGTGAGAAAATATACATAAGTGAAAAATAACAATTTTTATTTTATGTTTCCCTTGTGCCAGGCACTGTCCTATATGTTAGAATTATAGCAGAGGGTCCGGCCCCGCGACCGAGAGGTTAAGTTCGCAAGTTCTGCTGCGGTGGCCCAGGGTTTCGCTGGTTCAGATCCTGGGCATGGACACGGCACCGCTCATCAGGCCACGTTGAGGCGGCGTCCCATATGCCACAACTAGAAGGACCTGCAACTAAGATATACAACTATGTACCAGAGGGGATTTGGGGAGATAAAGCAGAAAGAAAAGAATTATAGCAGAGAACAAACAAAAATGCCTGCCCTCATAGTGCTTATATCTCGCCACTCAAATAGGTCCACTTCGTAACATTTGATTTATATTATTATAGACTTTTCACACACACACACACACATACCCCTTCACATATATATTAATTTCTCACAGAAATGATTTATATAATGCAGAGAGTTTCTGTGTGTTTTTTGTATAATAGTATATCATAAACATGCTTCCCTGTCGGTATTTACTATAGCATGATTTTAAGAGTTGTATAGAGATATCCCGTGAGTCATTTAATCACTTTCTCCTTTGACATTTTAGGATTTCCAGTCTTTTGCCCACATGAATAATACGGAGCTGAAATTCTTGTAGCTAAATCTTTGAATATGTCCTTAACTATTTCTTTAGATGGATTCTTAAAATTGTGTGATTGTGTTAAAAGATAAGTAGTTTTCAAAATAAAAAGTTAAAAAAAAAAACATGCATTTTGGGGCCAGCCCAGTGGCGCAGCACTTAAGTTCGCAGGTTCCACTTCAGCGGCCTGGGGTTCGCCTGTTTGGATCCTAGGTGTAGACCTCTGTACCACTTATCAGGCCTTGCTGTGGCAGGCGTCCCACATATAAAGTAGAGGCAGATGGGCACAGATGTGAGCTCAAGGCTAATCTTCCTCAAGAAAAAAAAAAATGCATTTTAAGTGCAGCTAAATTTTTTCCCAGAAAGTCTTTGTTTTAAATTAACTTATACTTCATTTGGCAACGTGGGAAAGTGCTCATCACCAACACTGCGTGTTAGAAAATGCTGGGTTTATAGGTGACCTTAGATGTGTCCTTTTAGTTCAAGTTGTTTTGATTACGTAGGAGTTAGAGTTGTTTTTTGTTTGGGGACACTTTTTTAATACTTTTGTGCCATTTGTGTTTGCCGCTGAGTTTTGCCCATTTTGCTGTTGAGCTCTTGCCTTTGTCTAGGAGGCCTTGATGTATGTAGATTGGATCATTCACTCTTTGTCATGTATGTTTCAAATGTTGTCTACAGTTTTTTTTTAAGTGGACTTTTCATACGTTTATGCAGTCAGATCTTTTAGTTTTGAATACAAGGTGTCTCAACCTTGGCACTCTTTTGGGCAGTTTGGGCTGGATAACTTTGTTGTGGGGGGCTGTTCTGTGCATTGTGGGGTTTTCCCAGCATCCCTGGTCTTTACCTGCTGAATACTGTTAGCATCCCTCCTCCTAGTGTGACAGCTGAAAATGTCTTCAGACACTGCCACACGTTCCCTGGGGCCCAAAATAGCCCCCAGGTGAGAACCACTACTTTTATAATTGCTACTTTTGATTTCACTCTGAGATCTTTACCCAAGATCCTGGCTACAATTTCTCCCCCAGGCAATCTCTGGCTCACCTTTCTTCTTGTGTAGCTACCCATTAATAGCTGGGGTGAGCATATGTCCTGGCTTATTCTTGTGTTCCTGGCGTAATTATTAATAATGCCCCTTTTTACTCTCAAGTGTTCCGGTTTGAACAAGAAATTATATGGTCTCTCTATGCATAGCCTACCTATGCCTTCAGTCTTTCACTGTAAATGAGATGTGGTGAAAGTATCTTTGTATCAAAAGAATTGGGCTTGGGTTCTGGCTTTTCTACTCACAAGTGTATTGACTGGACAAGTAGGGGTTGTCTGACTGCAGCGCAGGGCACCTGGCTTGCCTCACCTTCACCATCTCTGTAGCTGCATGTAGGATCTGCTGTCATGCCTAATTGTGGTGTTGAGTGAGCACGCACATATGCGTGCATGCACACAGAAATAAGACCTTAGTGAATGTTGTCTTCCATTATTAGTCTGCTATTGGTAAGTTGTCAAGAATTATTTTATACATATACTGTTTTCGGGAGCTTTTTGGTGAGGAAGATTGGTCCTGGGCTAACATCTGTTGGCAATCTTCTTTCTTTTCCCTCCTCCCTAAAGCCCCAGTACGTGGTTCTATATCCTAGTTGTAAGTTACTCTGGTTCTTCTTTGTGGGATGCTGCCACAGCATGGCCTGATGAGCGGTGCTAGGTCTGCGCCCAGGATCCGGTCCTGCAAACCCTGGGCCACTGAAGCAGAACACATGAACTTAACCACTCGGCCACAGGGCTGGCCCCTCAAGAATTTTGATGACTTCTATTGTGTTGGATTTCTTTAATTTTTATAGTATCCTTCACAGCTGGTCTTCTCATTACTGCAGTTGTTCCTGATTTCCAAGGCAGCTGGCTCTGTGTAAGGGTAGCCTGATGATTAGAAATGTCTTCCTCATATTGAGCCAAAGTCTGCCTCCTTATAACTCCAACCTATTGGTCATAGTTCTGCTCTCTGGCAAAACTCAGTGTTCCTCCTTCTTCCCTGTGACGGTACTTCCAATATGTCACTTTCTAACTATGGTTAATAGGCACTTGCAGTACTGGAATATAATTATTCATTTGTTTCTCTTCCCTCGAGAACTCCTAACTCCTTGAGACCAATGATTATGACTGACTTATCTTGTACATTCATCACCTCTTTCCAGAAGCATATAGCAGGCCAGTAGGGTGAAATTCCAAAGGAAGTCATATTGGGAATAAAGGAGTGTGTATGGGGGAAGGGAGGAAGTAGCAAGAAGTGTTAATAATAACAACAATCATAACTAACACATATTTCCCACTTGCCATGTGCCAAGTAGTGTTCTAAGCATTTTATGTACATTAGCTCATTTGTTTAAGTCTAGGTTCATGGGATTTCAAAAAATGGCTCTTTTGAAACATCAAATGCATGATGAATGAATTCATAATGTAGATTTAGCTCTAAGAAGAACCATTGATGTTTCAGAGACTTTATTTTGGAGAAAATTACAAGAAAGGCATGAAACATAAGTAGAGTTTCAGATCTGAGAGGCAAGTTCTAATTAGAAAGGTAACGCTGATAAGGGTGTGTTCTCTTTGGGATCCAGTGCATCTGTGGGTGTTGAAGAAGTTTTATGAAAGGAAATGAAAGAGATCAAGAGGTGTGAATAAAGTAGGGTCAAGAAGAGACGTGTTTTTTGTTTTATACTGACAGTACTTGAGAGACTTTTCATGGCTGAAATAAGGTAAAAAGGAAGGGCTTTGGATAAAGAGCTCTGAATTATAGGATGGGTAGGGCAAAAGAAAATTCATAGCCTTTTAAACTCTGAAAGGAGAAACAGATAAAGATTTTTCTGTTTTCACAGTGAGTATGAGATTAATATCTAATGCATCTTTCTCCATTTTCCCTTTCTCTCCTGTTTCTTTTGTTTTGGCTGTGCAGTCTGCCTTGAGCAATAGGAATTGACTTTCATCTTCCATGTTGAACAAAAGTGGTTGTTAAACTTGGTGTCGTATTCTAGGAGAATAAGGCTGATGTTAGTGAACACCAGTGATGTGATTTATTCAACATCATATGTGTAAGAAAAATCAATATGAGAAATATATTTTTCTTCTGAATGTTGTGATTTGTTTGATGTTTTAACTGGTGGGCAACTTGCATTCATTCGGTGGCCTCCGAAGGCTGTAATTTGTGGCTTATTCAGATGATTCAGATCAGCTACTGCACTAGATCGTTTGCATAAGAGTCTTTGAATAGCATGTGGGAAAGAGTCTCCAACTCAATGTGTTTTTTATAGAAGGAAAGTGATGAGCCTTACTGAACAACGTCAGAAAGAAAGCACATTTTAAATGCAGTCTCTTTTTCTGAATTTATATAACCCCAAATAGTTCCTAAATTACATTTGATTCCCCTCTTCAGAACGATCCATCCAAGTAGAGTGAGTTTGGCATTGGTATTCATAACCAAAATAACTCTAGGGGGAGTTCTGCCAGCAAATGCAGAGATGATGATAATTTGAACATATATTTGTAGATAGTGTTTTATAATTTACATGCCACATTAACTGCTCATTGTTTTACTTGCTTCTTACAACAACTCCGTGAGGTGGCGTTATTCCAGTGTTGTAGAAGAATCAGATGAAGCTTAGTGATGTCGTTGATCACACACCTGACGATAGTCAAATTGAGAGCAGCATCTGTGAAGCAGTTCACTGCTTTTCCCTTTCAGCTGCAATGACCTAGTTCAGTCACCACCTAGGAACAGGGCTCTTCCCATTAATATGAGTCTGCCTTCCACCAGGTTAACTGCTGATGTCCTTGCTACTAAGTGCTAGAGGCTGAAGGTCCCATAGTGGGCCTGGTAATATACGTTATCTCTAATGAGATTGGGACGATTTAAAGCACTTGTGCCCTCTACAAGCTTAAATGCTTGATTAATGTTAGCTATTTTTATTGTTATTAATATAAAAGTTTGGTCTCTTTTTGGTCCATATCCTCCACACTTTCAGAATCTGGTTATCTTCTAGTTATCTCTGATTAGGATCTTAATATATAGAATGGGAAGGGAAAAGATGTTCATTGTCCTTAGTATACTAAGAGACTTGGGTATACTTGCAAACTATAATATATATGTGTATGTATGAATATACATATATATTTATTCCAAGTGTGTATATACCTCTGTGTGAATTCTTCATATTTGAATATGTGGTGACTGAGCTTCAGCATTATTATTAGTTCTCTCCCATTTCATAGGCGTTGTGGAATTGTGTAGTCAGTTCAGGTAAATCTAAGGAATATTGGTGAGAAAGGCTGATAAATCAAAAAAGCAGATATTTAATTGAGACGCAATGGAAGTGATACCAGTATGGATTTTTTGAGTTATGATTCTTGGCTTGTGTCTCTGGGTAGCATGTTGTGACTAAACCTGGTTTGGGTGACTCAGAGACTTGCCTCCTTCCTAGACATCTCCCTTTCATTCCAACATAGCAGAAGTCAAGTTAAGTTTCCTCCCAAATTATTGCTTTGTTTTCTTTTTTCTTTCTTTTCAAGTCTTCAGTTATGGTTTGCCTTTCCTGATAGTGTGCTCTTCTGAATCCCATTAGCTTGTTCTTTCTCTGCTGTGAGCCGCAGACTCCCCTCCCTGTTTTCTAGGTTGGGTTGACTCTTGGTTGACTGATGACTGATGGACTCTGGTGTAAAAACTGACTGTGGCTGATCCCTGGGAGACTATATGTTTCCTTATCATACTCACTCTTTGCCGTAGTGACAAACTGCGTTTAAGGTCTAATACATAAAAATGTTGATGCTTTGATATTTATACTTTAAAATTAGTTATTTGATGATTCTGAATTCCATACTGAGCTCCTAGACACTTGAAAGGAATAGGAATAGGAACTGGGGTCCCAAGGAGGGACAGTGGAACAGAGGTGTTATACCTGTGCTGCTTTAACCCAGACCAACTTCTGAGAATTCTTTGTCTCCTGCTATTTCTGACTAGTAAGGGAGCTCCACACTGCTTCAGGCGAGCTATTAGACCTTTAAAATTTGTGTGTAAGTGATTAAGTAAATCCTAAAACTCACATTTTCATGACCACCCAGTCCTGTCTTATCGATTTTCTAAGAAGTTTTAGAAGATATTGTTTGGCAAGAAGGGGAAATTACTTTACCTGTGTGATTAATCTTAGGGAAAATTTCTCTCTGGCATTTCCTTCAGATCCTATGCCAGATTTCTCCCGGAAGCAGTGATCACAGGGGCAACAAAGAAATTCTAAAGGATTTGAATGATGGAATGTAGAGATAGGATGAAACAAAAGAGAAAATTTGGCAGTTAATAAGATTTATGTATACTTGTAATCTAGAGTATCCTTATAACTTAAAATATGCTGTGTAGCCGTAAAGTGCTAAGATAATGTACAGTTTAAGCTGTTATTCCAACTGAGGTTTCTTTAGTACCAGGAGATATTTACCTGCTGGCTTATAATAAAGAAAACTACCACTGAAATAAAAGTCTAATGTAATGTCCTAACATTTTTATTAGTACATCTGAGTAAAATTATGATTATTCTGGTGTTGCTTTTAGTAATATGGTTGATGATCTAGAAAGTGCCATTGTTTATATTGCTGTCATTAGGTGAACTGAATAAGAAGGATTAGACAGTGCTCTGTATGGTTTCCTTAAACAGCGAGCTGAGGACCTGTGGATAAAGATCCCTCCCCTACAGGCACTGCTATCATCTCTTAGTTGACAATGTTGAGGATTAAATATAACATCGGCCCTTGAATATAAAAATATCTTAAGACCAGATTCTCAGTTCTTCTAAAAATCTTCAGGGATTTGTAAATTAGGATATTAGTAAAGGGCGCTATCTACTCAGCCTGGATTCCCTCCATGGTTTTCACTTACTCTTGAGTGAATGAATGACGGGCAAAATAGCTTATTTAAATAAGCATGTGGTTTCCCTTGAACAATTAGGCAGTCCCCTAATTCAAAGTCTAATATGTTTTCCCACAAGAAGGAAAATAGTCCATTTTCAACAGATAGATATTCAGCCATCCCAAATACCTCTGTCTTTGGTAAAGTCAGGTTATATAAAAAAGTGCCCCCTTCATAAGTACCCTGTGAACATTCAGCCTTTAAGACTGCTTTAATGCCTTTGAAAGACAGGAAAATGTGACTGAACTAGTTCTCACTTGCACAGAATTTTATTTGTTCTGCTTAGTTCAAGTTAAAATTATTGAGGCGGGAGGAGGCTGTTGAAATCTCCTTGATGTTCACCTGCCTTTTGGAAAGTAATTCTGATTGCTCAGAACCAGAAAGCAGGATGTTATTAGGTAGTAGAAAGTGCTAAGGCTGTGGGTGGCCTTTTCTTGAAAGTTATTTTCAGAAAGGATTTTACACATTTATTGATTACTTTTGCTAGTGATAAAAAGATTGGTCCCTACTCTGAGCAGCTCCCAGTCTGGTAGAGAAGACAGGCGTGTAAATAAGTACAATAAAACAATAAAATATGTTGGTGCTGTGGTAGAATATAGGCAATGCCTCAGGTGTACAAAGGAAGCTATAAGAAGTGGCCATTTATACCTGTGAGGATCAGGAAAGCTTCACAGAGAAGTGACCAGAGTATCAGAAGATTGGATGGGTGTATGCCAGGTAAATGCATGTGAGGGGAACTTTCTAGGCAGAGAGAACATCATGAGTAAAGACACAGAGATTTGAAATGTCCTGCACAGGAGACCATTCAGGGACCTGCAGACATGGCAGTGCAGCAGAACCACAAGGCACAAGGTGAGGAAGGTACTATGAGAGATTTGGCTAAAGAATTTATCCAGGGCAGGTCATCAAGGGCCTTGCATGCCTTGCTAAAGCATCCAGACTTACCCTGTAGGTGCCGGGCAACCACTGGTGGGTTTTCATAAGGCCGTAACACAATTAGTGGCTTTCTGTTACTCTAAGGATAGAAAAGAAAATCCTAACTCTGACGTCTGGACTCTGCATGGTCTCTTTCTACTTCAGCCTCATCTCCTTCCACTGACCACGTCGTAGATCATAGGGTCTGCCTGGATCTCAGCTAAAGTGTCATCTACTTAGCAAATATTTTCTAAGCACCTGTTATATGCCAGTCACTGTGCTGGGTGCTGGGCATCCAGACAGGTCACTTTTCCTGTGGAATTTAATTGGAATAGCAAGAGATGGGCAGTAAATATATTAACAAGAAAGTATTGGGCAGGGACTAGTACTGTTATGAAAATAAAACCAGACAATGCAACAGCACCAGGTCCTCATGGGCTTCCTGCCCCCTGCCCCCCAACCTGGTCAGCTCTTCTTCTTATGTCACACCACACAACTTTCCTTCATGGTGCTTTTCATGATTCGTAAGTATACATTTGGGTTCTTGTTTGACTGTAAGCTTAGCAAGGGCAGGGACGCTATCTATTTATCCATAAATCAGGGCCTGCCACAGGGAGCCCCTCAGAGAGGCCAGTGAGGCCTAGTGGTTGAGCACAGACTCAGGCATCAGACTACCTGAGTGCAGGTACTGTGTCTGGCACTTATTAGCCCTGTGACTTTGGGCAGGTGACTTCTCTCATCAGATGAGGTTGTTGAGAAAATTAAATGATATATTTTGTTCCTAGAAAAGGGCCTGGTACTTGTAAGCATACAGTTAATGTTAATTATTACTACTATTTGTTAATTAAAATTTATTGAATGAGGAAAGGAGATGGGGAGATTTGCTTTCTATAAAAATTAGTTTAGCCATTCTGTGGAGCAAAGCTTGAGGACAGAACAATTCGGATAACAAATAAAGTAGTTATGATCAGGACAGACCGAAGGGGCATTATTGGGAGAGATTTTGAGCTGAAAGGACTTGGTCGTTAATTAGATGTTGTAGTGAAAAAAAGAAAGGAGAATAAAATAGCTTGTAGACTTCTGACTTGGTTGGTTGGATGGATAGAGTGCCATCCACTGAGGAAGGGAATACAGAAGAAGGAGCAAGTCTTGGTGAAGAAATAATAATTCTGTTTGGGTTTTTGGGGTGTTTTGTGAGTTTGCTCTGCTTTTGATACTTGTGTGTGGAGATGAATAGGGCCATCATTGAATCTCAGGAGATTTTGGCAGGAGGTGGGAAAAGAGATATGAGTCAAATAGAGTGAAAGTTATGGCAGAGGAGCCGGAATAGATCAACTTAGAAGAAAACCTAAAGTCCTTACCTCTAGGTGCTCTGGCCTCAGCCTCTGCTGTTCTCTCTCTGGCACCCTTACTCCCTCCACTCCAGCCATGCAGGCTTCCTTGCTGTTCCCCAACCCATCAAGACTCTCCTACGTGAGAATCTTGGCAGTTCCTGTTCCCTCTGCCTTCTCATAGATAGCCACATGGCTTCATTCAAATCTGCACCTCCTCGGAGATGGCAGGCACACCTACACTCTTTGCACTCCTATCCCTCTCCTTTGACGTATTTTCTTTGTTCTTTGTCTGTTTCCCTCCCTGGAATGTCAGCTCCATGAGGGGCAGAGACTTGGGTTTATCTATTATTCTTTCCCCAGTATGTAGAAAATGGTCTAACACATGGTAGGAGCTCAACAAATGAATGAGTGAGTAAGTGAATAAGGAATGGTGCTTATTGTTTAGTGGGATTAATAAGCATCAGTTAAAAAGTTACACAGATAAATGTAAAATTACAACTGTGGTAAAGAGTAAGACATTTGGGGACCCCTAACCTGCTCATGCTGGGTGGAAGACCAAACTAGAAACCTGGGCTTGGCCTCGCTGCTCACCTTGGTCTCCCTATATATTGCTTTCTGGGATGAGGAAGGAATTCCCTGGGGACAGATCTAGCTGTGTGCCCCCAACCCCCCTTAAGCTACTTAGTTCCTGGGACTATAAGTGCATTTGTAGGGAACGGTCTTGCTGGGAAGTGATTTTAGACCAGCCTTAGAAATGAGATTTTTTTTTTTTTTTAAGCTCCCTGGTCACAAGGAGCTCATCTCCATTACCCACAGTGACTTCCATTTTCAGAGGCACATCTCTCAGGTTTCTTCTGTCCATGTTTTACTTGCTGTTCTAGAGCTGTGTGGTGGCCTTGATGAACTGGGAGAGTGAGCGCCCTGGCCAAGGGGAGCAGCTGCTGTGACTGGCCTAGATGAACGCAGGCCCTGAGTTGCTAGAACCTCTGATTTTTCCATGCAACCTAGATATTTGGATTTTCGTATGAAATCTCCTGAATTTTAGATGTTAAATGTTGGCTCAATTTTTTGAAAGTCTGTACATACCAAACAAAACCTGACAGTGGGTTGAATTTGCCTTGAGGGACTCCCCACCCCCAGTTCTGGCCTTTGAAATAGGATATATAATTTATATATCATCATTTACCAAAACTCTAAAAACAGAAGAAGAAAAGAAAGATCTTCCTTCTAAAAATAGAGGTCTTCACAACTAAATAGTGGAATGTAGTTTCCTTTCCTTATTTTCATCATGCTGAGAAAAATGGAGCACAAAATACCTCAGTAGCTTAGCTAGAATCAAGCTGTGGGCACTGAATCTTAGCTTGTAGATTAAGCGGCCAGCTTTCATGGACATATGTGTCTTCTCGAGCTGTACCATAGACAAGCTCATTATTTTTTAAACAAAAAACGAGGGGGATGGTGCTGCTTTAGCATCCAAAAGGTAGAGTCAAAGAAGGTCAACTAAAAATTGCTTCAAGAAACACCTGGAAATTTCAAATGTGTTTACAATTATTTCTCCTGTGATGGCATTGTGTTTCAGAAAGTGCCATTAATTGTAATAGAGTAGCACACAGCTCTTTGTGAAATTTAAGTCCATTGAATATCAGCACCTTCAAAGACAATAAAAATTCCAGCCTGCATTTATCTATTCCCCTGTGAGGAGTTACCACAATGTATATTGTATCATTCCATGTGAAATTCTTTGCCTTAATCGTCTCTCGTTTATTTGCAGTTGTCTCGGGTCAGTTTTCCATTTTGCAGTTGTCAAACAGCTGTCAAATTAAAAGACCAGATCCTAAAGTTAATTTTCATTTCGTGCCATTCCATATTAGTACATTTCTTGGCTTAAGTATTTAAAGAGTTATCCACATTTCTTAATCATCCTTTCCCTCATTAGCCAATTTTTTTCCCACATATGTCCACACACACATTAAGTATGATACTCTAAATATCTTTATTACTTTCTAAGCATGGTTTTAAAAAATTCTCATGAACTTTTAAAAAAAATAACTTGAATTAGACAGCTGATTAATTCCACTGTTCTTTTTGCAAGAAGAGAATATCAAATTAGTTTAAAATTGCTATCCTTATTTTCATTGTCATGCTTACTTTTATCCTTCCTTTTATCATTTCTATCAAGTTGAAATCCAAGTAGTAATTGAACGTAGAATTCTTAATTTGCTTTCTAAATGTCTGTACAGGATAGTGTTATAGTAAAGAATTCAGCATTCATTTTTAATAATTCATTGATCAAAGAAATATTTCCAGATATACCATTGATGATTTACTACAAAGTATCTCAAGCTACCAGCAGGTGACATTAGTGCTGTAATCTTCTGTAAAAGAGGTGTTGAAAGATAAACTGGGGGCTGGCCCAGTGGCATAGTGGTTAAGTTCAGTGCACTCTGCTTTGGCAGCCTGGGATTCGTGGGTTCGTATCCCAGGTGCAGACCTACATGCTGCTCATCAAGCCATGCTGTGGCAGCATCCCACATAGAAAATAAGGGAAGACTGGCACAGATGTTAGCTCAGGGACAATCTTCCTCACCAAAAGAAAAAAGCTAAAATGAGACATCTTAAAATTTTTAAGAGTTTATTTGAGCAAAACATCATTCAAATTGGGCAGTGCCAAACTGGATGTGGTTAGGAGCACCTCTACCAGCAGGATCCAGGGGAAAGACTATTTTAGAGAAGAGGCAGAAGCAAGGGAAGGGAATTATTTGATTGGCTATAGCGTAAGCAGGTACCTTATTTGGGAAAGTCTCCTTGGCTGTTTGTGTCGGTTGTCCTTAGGTTTTGATTTCTTAACCTTGAGGCATTTACAGGCTTGGGTTATGGTGTGCTTACGTGGGCTGCCAAGGCATTAGCGCCCCCTCGGTCTAATGGCCTCCTTGTTAAACAGAGGTCTACTCTTAGGTGTTAGGTGCATACTTGAGAGTTAAGTGATTTGGTGAAAGAACTTCAGTCATATGCGTATGTTGAATTCTTAGTTATTAGAAAACACCTAAAATGGATATTCTTAAGTTTGGTCCTTAGAGATTAATATGTGTTAGCACAAAAACATTCCCTTATTAGTTATATTTAACCTTCTGCCCTAAGGTCATTTTAGTCAGTGTTTGTTCAGTACTTGTTTTCCATAAACTTGTATGTTAGATAGGGCTTCGTTGAACCTTTTCTGGATTTTCACACATTTGCTCTGATCTGCTGACTCTTTGTATATTTCTCTGATGCACCATTTATTATGCTTTTACACATCTGAACGCTCCACTAGCCCCTGAGCCTCTCTCTGGCTGTAAGGGCATATTTTATTTATCTGAATCCCTGGTACCTGGCACTTAGTGAATGACTATTGAATAAATGAGTCAGCAAATGAGAACATAAGCTTGATGGTTAAAAGAGCCTAAATGAACATCGTTCCTTTGTTATTCTGATTTCATCAAGACTGTTCTTTAAAAATGAAATTACATTTTACAAGGTAAAGAGGAAGATAATCCTATTGTTTGTACAAATTTTCTTGGAAATTTATTAGTCATCTTTGAAAGGATTAGCATTGCGATTGTAATAAAAAAACTTGAATTAAAATTGGGTAACCCTAAGGGAGCAGATGAAATCAAGCTAAAGTTCATGGCAATGTGAAAGTTGTTTGTAACAGGAAAGTAGGTTTGTTCATGTAATACTAAATGAAACTGTGTATTAATTTCATCTTCTTTGTCATTTGAAGGCTTTTAAAACTTATTCTTCATTAATTGGTATTCCAAAGTGATTTGGAGGTAACGTTGTAAGTTACATGTTCTCTTGCTTACAACCAATAGCTGTGGTGAAAATGTATTCCAATGATACATTTCCTCATCAGAAACTTCACTACCAGAGGAAAAAATTAGATATGAGATACAGAAACCCACACTCTCCCTGTGTCTTACTGCCTGCTCAGCAGCTTCTCTTGGATTTCCGCAAGTTGCCAGAAATGTGTCTAGACCCGAACTTCTGGTCTTTCCCCTCAAACCTGTTCTGACTGCCCATCTCAGTGGCTGTCCAACAGTCCAACGTGATGGTTGCTCAAGCCTGAGACTGTGGCGTCATTCATGATCCCTGGTTTTCTCTCAGACCCCACATCCAGACCATCAGGAAATTATGCTGATTGTGTACACATCTGTGTGCACCGTTAGCTGTGGAGGTTGTGAGGAGTGGCTGGAGGGTGGTTGACTTCTCCAACCAGTTCTCGCCACCTTCATGTCACCACCGCTTGTCTCTTGCCTGGGTTCTTGTGATAACCTCCTGACTGGTGCTGCTGCTTCTTCCTTGCCCTCCTCCAGTCTGTTTTCAGTATAGCATCCAGAGTGGTGTTCTAAAACATAAGTGAGATCACATCTTCCTCTGCTCAAAACCCTCCATGGACTCCGCAGCCGCGTCAACATCCTACCACCCACCCCCAGGTTCTGTTTCTTCGTACTAGCCAACATGTTGCTTTCATCTTATTTATCGTAAATCTAGAGAAAAGGACAATGGTCTTATGGTCATAATGTGTTATTACAAGTGTTTATTAGTCATTTGGGTTTTCTCATTTGTTAATTGCCATGATTGTTCTGTCATATCTTTTGTTCAGTTTAACATGAAGATATTTTTCTTTTTAAGTGATATAAAGGAGCTTTTCATGTATGTAATTTGTTGCAAAGTTGTTTTTGAGCCTGTCCTTGACATTGCTCTTTATCTATGTTTATATTGTTTTGGAATATACAGAGGCCTTACATTTTTAAATATTCAAATCTGTCATTTTGTAGTGGTTTCTTTCTTGGAAAAGATAATTAGAAAGATAATTAGGGCCTGGCCCTGTGGCCGAGTGGTTAAGTTCATGCACTCTGCTTTGGCGGCCCAGGGTTTCGCTGGTTCAGATCCTGGGCGCGGACATGGCACGACTCATCAGTCCATGCTGAGGTGGCGTCCCACATGCCACTAGAAGGACCCACAAATGGAATATACGACTATGTACTGTGGGAATTTGGGGAGAAAAAGCAAAAAAAAAGCAGGTTGGGAACAGTTGTTAGCTCAGGTGCCAATCTTTAAAAAAGAAATAGAAAGGCATTAATCTTAATATGTGAATTCTTTTAAAAAAAATAGGTTGTGAGGTGGTGATTTAACTTAATTTGCCCCTAAATAATTAGCATGTTAGCCCAGGATTATTTTGAAATGCCACTCCTTTTAATTTAAAGCTACATTCTATTATACTTTGGATTTATTTCTGTTTCGCGAACCACACCCCCGCCCCCCCCCCCCCCCCCCCCCCCCCCCCCGCCTTTTTTTGCTGAGGAAGGTGTGCCCTGAGCTAACATCTGTGCCGGTCTTCCTCTATTTTGTATGTGGGTTGCCACTACAGCGTGGCTGAGAAGTGGCGTACATCTGCGCCCAGGATCTGAACTGAATTTTACATCTCTGTTAAGATCTCTGCCTGAGAGGGCAAGTCTTCCTGCAATACACTTCTTTCAAGACGTTTTTGGTGCTTCTCATCAGTTTGTTTCAGATGAAGTTGAGAATCACTGTTTTGAAATTCTTTAAAAAAAAAAATTAGGATTCCAATTAGAACTACATTGTACCTGTAAGTTTATTTGGGGAAAGTAGACATCTTTGCACTAGTCGGTCTTCTGATACAGAAGCATTCTTAGATTCCAAGACCATTTGCTATCACTTGAGGGCAGGAGGGTGCTAATACAACGCTAGACAGTGTTACATACACCAGTCTGAAGATGAATCCCAGTTTAAGGAATGTTAAAATGTGGGGAGAGAAGCACGTATAAGAATCAAAGAAATATGCTAATTTTTTCCTGTTTGCTCACGCTTTATATTCTTAGTAAAATGTAATTTCTAAAATTCAGATCTTGTGGGAGTGGCCCTACGGCCGAGTGGTTAAGTTCGGGTGCTCTGCTTAGGCGGCCCAGGGTTTCACTGGTTCAGATCCTGGGCACGGACCTAGCACCACTCATCAAGCTATGCTGAGGCGCCATCCCACATGGCACATAGAGGAACCTACAACTAGAATATACAGCTGTGTACTGGGGGCTTTAGGGAGAAGAAGAAGAAAAATAAATATGTAAGTAAAATTTAGATCTTGTACTTTTCTGAATGTTCATTCCGAGGTTTTCTTAGCTCTTACATTTTTAGTTTCTTTAAAGAAGTGCCATTTCTCACCTGTTTTTTTTTTTTATATCTATGCTGTACTCAGGCAGCATTTTTTTCCATACTAGTTGTCGTATCTTCCTTTAGCTTTTCTTTTGTGGTATTGAGACTAAAAAGCAAATGCTTTCCAAAAGTTACTTTTGTTTTTGCCTAGTATGGTTTTTTCAAACACTGTTCCACTACCTCTCAGTACTGTTCTCTACTTTTTCTGTTGGGAGGTTTTGATAGTCTCACTGTTGTTATTTCCCCTGCTTATTTACCCTTGAACTAAGAAGGTATGTTTGGTCATAGTATTTGCTCTTCTATGGGGGGTGTGATATTTACTTTAAACTGCAGGGCTTCATGTTTCAGGCCTCCCTCTCTGCTCTTGTGGTTTGCCACAGTGCATATGTGTCTCTCTCCCCCCACCTCATGTCCATGGAGTGTTCATCTGCTCTGAGGTGATATTTACTGGTCCTACTTATATTTTATGGAAGTTTTTAATTTGTGCCTTTATGTAAGCAGTTGGTTCATTTCTTCAACTCATGTTCAACTCTTTTGTCTTCACCTGAGTGTCTGTTATATATCCCAGTCACTAGGCACTGGGGGACACAGTGGTAGGCAAGAAACGGACATGATCCTTGCCCTCAATGGACCTAATGCCTACTGGGGAGTGAGGAGGCAGACAGTAATTAAATCATCACAAATTTCATTTGAAAATTATAAGATTGCTTTAGTGAGAGCTGCAAATGAGAGGGACCTCGTACTATTTGAGTTTCTAAAAGAGTAGGGAATGATGCCTGAGCTGAGATCCTAAAGGTGAGTGGGAGTTTATTAGGCAAATTGAGGAGAGAAGAGCATTCTAGGCAGAGTGAATATTATGTGCACAGGCCCCATGGCAGGAGGGAGCATAGTTTAGAAAAACTGAGAGTACTGTCACTGGACAGAAACAGGAAAAGGGAATGTTGAGTGAGATGCGGCTGCATAGGAGGGCAAAGGTCAGACCGTGTATGTTCTTAGAGGCTTTGTTAAGATCTTTTTTAAAGAGCATTTGGAGGCCATTGTCATATATCAGCAGAGAGGGATAACATGATCACATTCGTTGTTTGAGCCAGAATGGATGCAGAGAGAACAGCTAAGAGGCTTTGCCACACTCTAGGCAAAAGGTGATGATGACTTGCACAGGGTGATGCTGAAGGGGAAAATTTGAGAGATATTTAAGAGCTAAATGAACAGTTCTTAGAGATTGATTATCAGTGAAGGAAAGAGGGAGAGAAGTTGTCAAGGATGATTCCTAAAGTGTAACTTATAAAATTAGGCGGATGGTGATACCTACTCAGAGAGGACTTAGGTTTGGTGGAAGGATCATGGGTTCAGTTTTGGACATGTTGAGTTTGAGGTGCCTTCAGTATAGCCAAGAGGAAATGTCAAGGAGACAGATAAATATACGCGTCTGGAGGTCACAATAGAGGAATGTGTTGCAGATGGAAATTTGAGTCATCTACATAGAGATGGTAATTGTAGTTGTGGACACAAATGAGATTAAGTGACCTAGGACCAGCCTTGAGTAGCTACACTATTTAATGGCATGTGGAGGAGGATGACCTTGCAGAGGACACTAAGAAGAAAGAGAAGAAAACCAGGATATCATGGCAGCAGAAGGGTGTAATTAAGAAGGAGGGAGTGGTCAGTAGTGTAGAATGCTACCAAGAGGTTATATGAGCTGAAGACTAAGTCTCCTGGAGATAGTGATGATGAGATTGTTAGCAACCTTAGAAAGAGCTGTTTTGATGGTCTGTTGGGCTAAGAAGCCACAGGCCCACGGTGAGGCAGAATTCCAGATGGTGTCGTTCGTTCACATGGAATAAAAATGAATGGTACTTCCAGGGGTTGTGCAGCACAGTAGCCATGGAAGCCGGATTGGAAAGAGGAATAGAAAGATGATGAAATGGAGGCAGTGAGTACAGGAAACTTCATGTGACAGTGGTGAGTGAAAACTGTGCTTCTGGAGTATGGTGTCCCGAGGTTTAGCCACACTTGGTTTCTCCAGCTGATGGCTTTCTTAAGCCTTTAAAGCTTGGATCCTTGGAAGTACAGAAAGTATGATATGGATAATCTTTGTTGCACTTAGTCTTCCCATTCAGGCATTGGTTGTTTTCCTTCTCCATTTTCTGTCTTCCATACCGTTAATTTCCTTTCTTGACATTTTCATCTCCTTGTCCTTTCCTTCTGGGTGAATGTATCATGCTCGCTCTGCCTATGACTGGCTTAATTTTCTTCAGGGTGGATTTTGTTTTTTCATATTTCCAGTGCTGATTTTAATTCTATAATTATATTTTTAAATGTATTTGTTCATATCTTCCAGCTCTCTTTTTATAGCTTGTCTGCCTTAGCCAGCTGTATTTTATCTCATCTTTGATTTCAAGCCTTACGATCTGAATTTTATTCTAAGTAAGAAATAAACATCCATTTAAAAACTTGTATATTTAGTCCCAGGCTCTTTCTAAGAACCACGGCGAGAAAAAAGAATAATAAATTGAAAAACTTAAGCCAGAAGCAAGGTTAATGGTTAGGGATGCATATCTTAATATCCTGCACTGTTGCTCCAGTGGCTGCGGCTTAGCTGCTTAAGCTTTAAGCAAGCTAGTAATCAAAGTGAAAGTGAAAATAGTCATGAGGTCCACAGTTGCAGTGTCCTGATAGAGACGCTGTATAGCATGATGGTTAAGAACACAAGTGTGAGTCCTGGCTGTTAACAGTTGTGTGACATGGGGCAAATTACTTAACCTCTCTCTGTTTTGATTTCTTCATCTGTAAAATGGAGACGGTAATAGTAGTATCTGCCTGTATCGTGTGCTGTCATTGGAGACAGGTAAATAAAACATTATTTCTACTCTCACAACCTAGCGGGAAATATAAGATATATATACAGATAACTACAGTTGAGGGTAGAAAATAAATAAGAGAAATAAAGTGGTATAGGATATCATAGGGGAAAAATTATCTCTGGCTTTACGGTGGAAGGAGCTAGGGAATGCATCTAGAGGGGGCCACATTCATGATTTGAAGACGAGGAGAGGATGTTTCCAGGCAGAAGAAATAACCTGAGCCAAAGCAAGGGAGCTGGAAAGCATACATGCACATGTGCACGTGTGTGGTGTGGAGGGGCCTAGAGCGTCAGACTCAGAAAGGACGTACTTGGCCATAAGGCTAGGGCCGTTTGTTTGAGTGTCAGAATTGTGAGGCAAGATTTCAGATTTGTTCAGTAGGAAATAAAGAGCCATTGACCTGAGAAAGGCCTCAAGGCATGTTGACCAGTTAAGCTATTATTACCACAGCCCCAGCAACTATTGGAAATATGAACTCAGAAATGATGGTGATAATAAGGAAGAGGAAATGGATTTGAGATAAAAAGGGCCTTCGTTCTGAGAAAGTTAATTTCCTTTGAGCTATGACTTTATTAGTATGCAGACACACACATTGGCCTGAGTGGCAGCCGCCACTTTGTGATTAGAGTCTTCTTCCTCACAGAACATACAGGTCTGCAAAATCTTCACCGTGCTCTGGCAACCCCTGTCACCCAACTGAAGGGAGGGGAAGTCACTGTCAACCAGGTGAACGTGTTGTTATTCACCAGCTGTGTTCCAAATCCTATAGTTTGCTAGTCTACCTCCTATAGTTTATCATAGTTTCTTTGGTTAAATTTTAAGAACAAGTAGTGAAAATCAAGACAAGTTTAATATAATTATATATGAGACTCTGATGAGCAAAAATACTTTTTCTATACTTTTAATTGTGAGTGGATGATTGGCAGTGCTTTTTTATTAAATTGAAAAAAAAAATTGAAACAAAGATTTTGTTTTTCCTTTTTTTGCCCAAAGCCCCCAGTACATAGTTGTGTCTTTTTAGTTATGGGTCCTTCTAGTTGTGGCATGTGGGACGCTGCCTCAGCATGGCTTGATGAGCAGTGCCATGTCCACACCCAGGATCTGAACCGGTGAAACCCTGGGCCCCCAAAGCAGAGTGCACAAATTTAACCACTTGGCCATGGGGCCAGCCCCTGGAAAAAACTTTTTAAGAAATGCCAAACTTTCTATTTAAATCTTTAGTTCTCACTTATTTCTTTAGCTAGTTAAGTAACTAGTTAATTCCCTAGCTTTTGCTACATGGAAATTTCAAGAATGTTAAAATTGGGTTATATTACAAGTGAAACAGTTTTGGCTAACTAAAGATCATTTCTTAAAAATTCTTATTCTCACTTAGAGCTGCAGTATGGTTGTTATGGGACCATGAACTTTTCACTTGCTGATCTGAGGGCAGTGAGCCCTATCTGGGGGGAGCAAACCTAACCTGCTGCTGTCCTTTTGGATGTGTTTCTTTCTGTAGACGTTTTTTATTGGTACTTGTCCAATTCGGTGAGTGAGGGATGGGGTGAGATGGTAAGAGGTCTCTTTCTTATAAGAAGAAATTTGTGACTTTGTGGGTATCCTTGAGCTATTATGAAAACTGATCTCTGAGCAGAAATCTTGCCATTATCAGAGTTATAAATATAGGGCTAAAATTTGCCTGCTAGAGGCTGTTGCTTTTGTCAATCCACATATGATTCCCTTTAGTCAAGTGTGTTCCCAATAATCTGTTTCCATCTTTTATCTAATCTGCTAGTAGATGATTCTGTTGGGTTGGTTCCTGCCTCTGCTGGAACTATATTAATGCTGTAGGCTTTAGCAGGGAGTCACCATAATTCTGCATCTGCCTACTGGCTGGGGTCTCTGCATCCCTAATTTCTTCTGTCTCCTGGTTCCTGGTCAAGTGGATTATACTTTGAACTTTTCATTTTGTTCTGCTTGCAGTATGCAAGCCCTCTAGGCCTGTGCCTTGGTGACACATTGCTTTCTCTGTCTCTAGCTTTGCTACCCGGCAACTAACTGCAATCATAATGATGATGATGATGATGATGATGATAATAGCATCACTTTAGGTCACCAGGCACTGTACATACATCATCCGATTTTATCTGCATAGCAGCCCTGTAGGCTGGTATTGTTTTCACCCTCTGATAGATGAGAAAATGGATGCTCAGAGAAATTAAGTGATGTGTCTGTCATTTGGCCAAATGGCAGAGCTGGAAGTCATTCCAGTTTTATCTGGCTTCTGAGCTCTTTTTTTCTTGACTCTGACTTACCCACCTGATTTCTGACCTTGACTTGACTAAACCTTCCCTCTTCCCAGATTCTTACCTCCCTTTCACCAGCAGCAGATTTCCAGATCTGACCTGTTCCTGTGATGTTTTCTGCCTTGCTGTACCTCTCTTTTCTAGCTCCTCATCCTCTAGTCTGAGATTTTCTAGGCACAGGGCTGACTGAAGTCTTGGTTGGTGGCAGTGACTGTTGGCATTCCCTGAGGAAGAAAAATGCCCTTGGCCAACTGAAAGAAGTTCTGCCAACTGATGAGTGGCGCTGTGGTCCCTGAGTCTAGGTCTGCTCACTGCCACAAAGTACACCACACTGTCTGTCATCATCACAAAAGCCAAGGTGCTGGACAGTCCGTTGGCCAAAATACCACTGCTTCAGTAAACCACATTAAGTTAATGTCTTTCATAATTATGCATCTGTCAGAGACCAGCTAAATCCTGCCTGTCCCCAAAGAAACCCAGGTGATGTTTCCAGTGCTTGCCTTTGAGGGAGTTGCCTCTGCATGGAGCCCGCCTGGTTCAAAAAGGGCTTGAGAGCAGAAGCCACGCCCATTCAGCACTAGAGCCAAACAGCACCGAAGAGGATGTGTCAGTTGGATGTGGGGAGAGGGCAAGGAGTGAGAATGATACCATAAAGCCTTATTTTTAGAGCACTGTACAGAGCTATTTCATGTGCTGAGTCTTTGATCTTCCCCACAGTTCTTTGAGGTGCATGGAATGAGCGTCCCCATATGAGAACAGACTAGGAACTTGAAGCTCGGAGTTAAAATGCCTTGCCTTGGGCACCAAAGCTCAAACTCAAAATTCCGGTTTCTTTTATCACTACATGTGCTAGTCCTTCTACAAGCTCATGCAGTCAACATTTGATCTGAGGAAGTGATAGCTTCAGGATTTTTCTTTAAGCTGCAGATTCACAAGCCATCCTGATGAATCTAGATCCCAAAATCATAAATCTCTTCTCAGCAGCATCAACTCAGTAATTTTCTGAAGACTATTTGATTAGAAAGGACCTATATGGGCAATATTATTGATGTGTAAGCTGTGAAAATTAAAACTTTTTTAAGAATTTAGGGTTTTTTCCCAGTGTGGATAAAATAGCCCAAAGCATGATGGAAACACATGAAATTAATTTGTCTGATCAAAAAGAAAAATTTACACAAATCATAAAATTAGGAAGGCAGTTTATAATGAAAGGCATTGAACAGAGAATGTAAATGTTATTTCTGTGGTCTATTTGGTATTAAATTTTAATGTAAATAATGTATCCCAAAGAAACTGTGAAATTGATTAATAAATCCCCTCTCCTGCCGTGTTGGGCAACGTGAGATGGAGTGAGCCGGGGCTTTCTGTCAGGGAGAAGCGTTCTCATGCTCACAGGGGTGTGGAAGGGCTGCCAATAGGCGAACAACAGGTGCATGCAATTTATGTTCGAGTAGTTTAAGTATCTTTAATCAGTCCATTTTAAGTCAAACCATATGATGCTCAGACTTAGACCTTTCTCCTTTCCGTATCAAGCCCTTTTCCCTTTTCTCAGCACTCCCTGTTAGTAGTACCCAGCTGTGAAACCAGCCTTGCCTTTTGTAACTTAAAAGCAGATAAAATGTTTACGGCAGTTACAGTTGATTGCATGGTGGTTAGTTTCACATTTCTCACTCCTGTCAACGTGACAGTGGGTCTCTCAAGAATAGATCAGGTCCTTGACTCTTGTTTTCTGTGTAGTTCAGCTATAAATGGGTTAGTTGTTGCATCAAATATTTCAGTGTGGCCACTCTATTAGACTTGTACAACTCTTTTCTAGGGATAGCAAGAATTGCTTCACCTCTTTAACTTGGCACAAAATTTGCGAATTGCAAACAACCACTTTAGAGAGATTTGTATTTAGAGTTTACTATACTTCATTGCCGTTTCATTGACAATAGACAAGTGGGAGATAGTTTCAGTGAAATAGAGCCATATCCTACGAATGTTTTTTATAAGAAGTTTTGTTTTTCTTCTAATTTCCATTAACATAAAATTAAGAGGTTAAAATAAAATTTCCAAAAGCCAATTTGAAGTTGATTGTTTTTTCTTATTCCGTCCAGAATATTAGAATTTGGTGCTGTTGCCAGTCCCGTGTCCTTTATTGGTGTATATTTTGTCCTCAGGGTTCATGTTGCATGTATAATTTGTTAATAGGCCTCTTGATGATTCAGATGGTATATTCATTTCATAACACCCAGGTGTTAGATGATTACTTGTGGGAATTACATAAAGAGGGGGAAAATGACCTGTCATGGTCGTGCCCTCAGTGGTCCAGTGCAGAGAGCTCGTGCTCCGGGGCCCTGCTCAGCTTCCTCTGCTTCCTTTGCTCTTCAGTTTCTTTATCTGTCAAAATGTAGAGTTTTTCTTCCCACTATAAGGAAGGCTTGTGACGTTAAGTGTTCTAATACTATGTGAATGTGGCAAATGCTGAGGATTATTTGTTTGATGTTGAGTCACCACCATTTTATAAGTTATTCTTGAAACAAATATTCTCCAATTTTAGAAATATTCCTTTTTGTGTAAAATTATTTAAATCTCATTCTTTTTGGTGTTGCGTTATCAGTTTTCACTTTGGTTTGAAAGCCAATAGAAAATGGCCGCTAAAAGCAGGTGACAAATTGATTTATGAGATGCTAGTTGGGTTTTTCCCCCTGAAAAGTGAACAACGAAATGTGAACTTCATCTTTAAATATATTTACACAGGTTGTCACTGATGAATTCACTTCAGTAAAATAACTACAGGAATGTTTTTATCGTGTCGCCTCCAGTTGAAACGTTTCATGGAGGCCGTAGTTTTCAACATGCACTGAAAATAGAAGGCTCCACTCCTAGAGCTGATAGGAAGTGACAGCGTGCCCTTCTCCCACAACATTGTCATCATTAATAAAAATGTAATAATGTCCTGCAACCGTCTCGAGTGGAATTTTAGGTCTTATTTGTAATTTTTGCAGTGTTAAATTCATTCCTTGCCTAATTAGCCTTGTACCAAGGGCCTTCCTTGTCATGGAAAGAAAAAAAAATTGGGCTATTGAAAAATAATATAAAATACTGAAAACCACATTGTAAAATTTAAAACATATTCAGAGGCCAGTGTTCAGAGCCAGACGATGAAATGCAGCTCTTTTGGGAGGCAAATCAATTTGAGAACAGATTACAAAGGGAAATGCCTCTGAGTTTACAGAACTAAACCAGGACTCCTGCAAGTCTCAGTAGTTGAGGCATGTGAGTTTTCGTCTTTATTGTGTGTTCTCTGAGAAGACTTCACAGCTAATGTTCTGGGCAGGAAAAGCCATCCAGTTCACTTTCAGTCTTTAAAATACATGTCAGTACTTAAGCAGGGTAGACAGCAGCACTAATCATATTAAGCACAGTGTCTGAACTCACAGTGAATGCATAATTAATGTATTGTTTTAGAGGACCTAATATATTAGTCAAGGGCAAGAGCTTCATGCATAGCTTGTTCTGTGGGCGAGGAGGAGAAGTATTCCACGGTGCCGTTTGTACCAGCACGGCTAACTCCGCTCACTAAATCTATTCTGTTACACCTCTGGTACGAGCCAAAGCTATCAGACAACCTCCATTAAAGCGTTTGCCATGGAGAACTCTCTCTGGGATAGTAAATGCTAATTCAGTGTCAATTAGAAAAATGCTTCTAACAAAACACTGCGATTAATAAGGGGTACTTGTGTTGATTCATTGCTGGGGTCTTTTTTTTCCTAATTCCTTCTAAGGATGCATCTTTCATTACTTTCTGTTTATTATTTTAAATATGTTTAGCTTGAAGGCACTTTACCATTTCATCTTTATTTTAAAATGTACCCAAATGTTTACTTCTCCATCAATATCCATTTAAACTTAAGCCATTTGGGTCTCACTAATTTAAATTCCTTTAGTCAAACCATTGAATAAAAGGTTCAGTATAAACTCTTGAATTACTGCATTCAAACACACTTTTAAAAGTTTCTGATTTCTATAATCCTCTTCTAAGTTTTGAAGATGTGCATGTATATTTTTAAAATAAATCCAGCTTTAATAAACATCCTGTTACCACAGCTAATTAACAAGTGAGAACTAAAACTCTTCTCTTTGCAACTTTCAGACTTTATATAGATGTGTTTAAATTTTAATACAGTATTCTGTACTTTTATCTGTATACATTTTTTAAGCCATCTAGTTGAACTGTGTGTGCATAATGGTGACAGTGGTCATCTTCTGTTTTTTGTACTATTTTGATGAAAATCATCTTTGTTAAGATCACTGATCTGAGGGTGTTCGGGGTGGGGGATGTCCGACGGGGTGGCGTGCTATGGGGTAGAATGTGATAGGAAGACCTTGGCATGTTCCTGTGGTAACGTATGTTTTATTTAATTCTGTTAAGCTCCTGCACTATTAAAATCTATATTTTTTTTTGCTTTGTGTACTATTTTAATAGTGTTTAAAAATTATGAGGAAATATTTACTTTAAGTATTAATCAGTGTGAACATTATTGAAATATGCTAAATCATATTGATTGGTCTCTGACTTGTTTTTAACTTTAGAAAAAATAGATTGTTAATAACTATAATTCATGTTTCCTTGAGTACTAGAATCATAGATTTGGTGCAGAGGACTAAAAGTCCTAGGCTTCATATTTAAATCTTTGAAATATAATCTTAAAAGAAAATAGTTTAATTTGACCAAGACTGTGGTATAACTTTCTAATTAGCTTTGGCTTTTAAAGAGAGTTAGTTTTAAGGCAGATTACAGAGCAATGTGTAAATTTAAGCTATTTTCTTTCTTTACTAAACCAACCTCTGTACTGTAGGTGTATGGTTTTTTAAATTTAATGTTTTGAATAGATTAATTTTTGAAGACTATTTTTCCAGTATCTACTTTCCTGATGCTGCCACTAAGTAAAGTTATAGCATTGAGACCTTCTGTCGGGGTCAGTGACAGCTCCACCATAATAAGCAAATTTCAGCTATTTTATTCTTCCCCCGGTTTTCTCATATATTTACATACTGGGGGTGGGGAAGAAGAGGAAAGATACATTCTGCTGTCAAGTCTTAATGCTTATAAATAAAAATAAGCTATAATCAGCTTGAATTTTCTCTATATAAGAAGTGTTAAGATCACTTACAAAAGTTTAAGTGCAATAAATATATTCTACTTATTATATTCATGTAGGTCAAAACTAAGAAATAATATTGCACTAGTAAGTTCTACTAAATAAAAATTTTATGTATGTGTGTGAATGTGCTGCATTGAGAATGTACACATTTTGCCCAATGTTTAAATTAAAATATTAATATTGTTGCTCTCTTGTTCTGTGTTTAAAAATAAAAAGTATTTTTTGCACACTTAAATCTCCTTCTATTAATTACACGCTGCTGACAACTTATTATTTCGCCCTCAAGTCCCAAAGCTGTCTGGTAAGATGGCCACATCAAAGTCAGCGCCACCTTCAAAAGTGTTTTTAATTTTTTCAAAAGTTGCATTTTTAGTAGTAATTTGAATCTTTAACTCTGTGTGTGTGTGTGTGTGTGTGTGTGTGTGTGTGGTTTTTAAATTACAGCATGGAACCTTGAAGGCCTAGCCAGTACTTCAAATTTGTTGCAGATGCTGTATATAAATCTGATTTATCTTTTTTTTACAGTGTAGACATTTTATGTTTAATTTTACTCTTTTTGGTATCCCTAATGGTTTAATAAGCAAATTTCGTCGAACTGAATTCTTAGTAAAAAAAAGATATCAAAAACAAACTACCTTATACTCATAAGTAGATTTTAAAGCATGAAAGGATTATAGAATTATGTCCTTTTTATCTGCATATGAATGCTACAGTTTTGACTATTTGCATTTTCAGCTATAATGTTATTTTTTTAGTTTGTTATATACTTATTAGATAAAAGCGTTAGCTCTGAACATTAGAAGGAAACAATACTTATTTGACAAAAGCGGTCCCTGCAGTCATTAATAAAACATACTAAAAATATCAGATATGTATTTTTTTCACTTATGACTTGATTATAATACCTGTGCTCTTTTTATTCTATTTTATATTTCTGGACAGAAAGTAACTATTCTCAAATATTCTTTCGGTCATAATAAACCATCAAAATTGAGTGACTTATGATGCAAATTATGCAGAATTCTCCTAAAGGGTGTGTCTATAGTAGGGATTCTCTAATTTTTTTTGCATGCATGAATTCTTGTAAAAATGCTTTCACCTCAAATATTTAGATAATTAAATAAAAAGGGTATTGGAGGAGGGGAGCAGGGTGCTTTGAGGGGGAAGTTAAGTACATTATGGATGGATTTATGATTGTACAGCTGGACTGAGTTACAGCAGGAGTACAAAACCTAAACAAAGGCGTTTAACTTTAAGGAGAGCATATCTCAAGATACATTTCTAAAATCTGTATTTCTACATTTATAGTTTTTTTTAAACACCCGTTTTGCATTAGTAAAAATAAATCTTTTCTTTTTTTTAGATTTGAGGTACTGCTGGGTGGGTCCACTGTGTTTAAATTTTAGTTTGCAGACACAAAGTTTCTTCTCTTTGATGAAATAGCAATTTCTATTTCTACGTCAGTGTATAAATAATGTAACCTGTCCTCTGCTGATGAGCCCCTGGCCACTGAGAACTATTTACTCAAGTTCTCAGTTTCTCCTACCTGAATTCCATTGTTTAATTTCTAGTAATATACACACTGTCTGAATCAGCTTGAAACTTCCTGGGGTATTGACATCTTTTGTAATCTTTACCAGGATCTTATTCTTCGTGCTTATGTAGCACAGAGATTTTTATTTGGGCTTATATGGGTAAACCAGCTCTTTCCACCGTCTGTATTTTGTTTGCATTTACTCTGTTTCTTTAAGGCCCCTTGAGAAAACTCCTTGTAATCACCTCAGTCATTTTCTCCGTTGCACCGTAAGCACTGTATGCCATGTGTCCCTTTAGCAAAAGATGTGAAGGTGCAGGCTGTTTGTCCTCAACAAAGACAGACCTCTTCCTCTTGGAAAGCGTGCCTGTGGGAAAGTCAGCTTTTGCAAAGCTCTGGTAGCAAAGGATGGGAAGACTCGAGGTGAAATATGGCCAAATATGGTTGATGGTTTTGTTTTATTTATTGAAGAATCAAGATTGCAAGCCTGCTTCTCCCTTTTCAGCCTGTAGGTCAGTTTGTCTCAGAAACACTGCGGTCACAGCTTAAGAAACCCACATAAATTGGCTTGTGACCCTCCTTGATCCCAGGTGTGTACCTGTGAGCCCCAGCATCTTTTCTCTCTCCTCGTCTCCTGGCAGAATAGAGTGGATGAGCTGAAGTCAGCCGGTGCCAGCCTGGAGTTTTCACAAAAGTCACGGAAGTAAAATCCTTTGTATTATAAATGGGGAGTTTTTTGTCCCCAATTAAATAATACTGGAGAAATAAGTATCTTATGAGTGAGTGTTTTCTGCCTCCCTCAGAATAATTCCTCCCTTCCTAGGAAAACTTTGCTCCCGTATTTGTGAAGTATTTTTACAAGTTAAGGCATTAGATATATTGTTGTTGAGTAATTTTGCCTCTTTCAGATAAAATCAGTGGTAGGTAAAGATTACTGGGAACTTCTGATCAAGTTATTTGTAGTAGAAATCCATATAATAATGTGCTGGTTTCACAAGAGTACAGGTTTGGGGGTGGAACAGGCCTAGAATCAAATTCTAGCTCCATGGGGCCGGCCCTGTGGTGCAGCGGTTAAGTGCGCGTGTTCCCCTTTGGCAGCCTGGGATTCGCCAGTTCGGATCCTGGGTACGGACATTGGCACCGCTTGGCAAGCCATGCTGTGGTAGGCATCCCATGTATAAAGTAGAGGCAGATGGGCATGGATGTGAGCTCAGGGCCAGTCTTCCTCAGCAAAAAGAGGAGGATTGGCAGCAGATGTTAGCTCAGGGCTGATCTTCCTCAAAAAAAAAAAAATTCTAGCTCCACTTTCTAGATGTGTTGTTTATGTAATTTCTTAATGTCATTGAACCATAGCTTTTTTGTATAGAAACTGAGGTCTGTAACATCTACTCCATAGAATTTTTTTCTAAGAATTAAATTAGGTCTGTTAATTTTAAAACTCTCTCCTTTGTCATCTTCTTCATCACCGTCTTTGTTTTTTTTTTTTTTTTAAGATTTTAGTTTTTTCCTTTTTCTCCCCAAAGCCCCCAGGTACATAGTTGTGTATTCTTAGTTGTGGGTCCTTCTAGTTGTGGTATGTGGGACACCGCCTCAGCATGGCTCGATGAGCAGTGCCATGTCTGCGCCCAGGATTCGAACCGTCGAAACCCTGGGCTGCCTGCAGTGGAGCGAGCGAACTTAACCACTCACCCACGGGGCCGGCCCCCCTTTTTTTTTTTTAAAGATTTTGTTTTTCCTTTTTCTCGCTGAAGCCCCCTGGTACCCTGGTACATAGTTGTGTATTTTTGGTTGTGGGTCCTTCTAGTTGTGGCATGTGGGATGCCGCCTCAGCATGGCTTGATGAACAGTGCCACGTCCGCGCCCAGGAGCCCAACCAGCAAAACCCTGGGCCACGGAAGCAGAGTGCGCAGACTTAACCACTCAGCCACAGGGCCGGCCCCACCGTCTTTGTTTTCTTGGCTATAATCTTTGTGGTCATCATTGTCCTTGCTGTGTCCCGTCTTCCTGGCCATCTTCCTCTTTGTCATCTTCATCTTGTTTTCTCTCTCTCTCTCCTTTGCTTTCCTCCTCATCTTCCTGTCCCCTACCTTTCCCTCGTCCTTTGCTCCTCTTCTCCCCACTAAACAACTCCGTCATCCCCTATGATAGAAGACCTTTCGAGAACCTTCCTACAACCTTGGGACTCTTCAAACACTGTTTCAAAACCCCTGAGTGAGGCTGCATATGAAAAGCCCTCACACAGTGGCTGGTCCATGGTTGTGCCCTCATTATGTAGTGGCTTCCTAGGATCAGGAACCTAGTTCCCTTCTGTATCCCCAGTAGCACATAATAGATGCTTAATAAAATTCTGCTCAAATAAATGAGTCTTTGAATTTTCATTGTGACATGTAGTTTGGATATATTCCACCACTTAAATGAATAGCCAACTCGTCATTGATTTATAGACATCTTAAAGGGCAGTCTATTGAAGAGAAAGTCACAGGGCATTTCAAAGTAATTACTGTAATTTAGAAGAATAACCACAAAACAGCTTTAAAAAAACTAAAAAGAGATTGTTTAGGTACATTTTGATGTGTTCATTGAAGGAAATACTCTGCAGCAATTACAGATGTTGAGATAGATCTATATGTGTGTGTATATATATATATTTTAACACAAATGATGTTCACTGTATAGTAAGTGAAAGAGCATGTTACAAAACAGTATATATGAAGATATAGATAAAAATATATTAACTTTTTATATATGAGTATCAGGACTGTGGCTTATGTTTTATTTTTTCTTTATTTTTCTATTTTTTCTGAATTTTATACTTCGAAAACAAAGAATGAAACTTTTGTAAAGCCTAGGAAAACTGTTCTATATGTTAAATAACATGTAAACAGATTGATTTGCCTATTGCAAGAGGGGTTCTGAATACTCCCTTCAAGCTTAAGATCATCGTTAAAGTCTTAATCATAGTTCCTGTTGAAACACAATCTTCATTGCTCCATTTTTGGGATTTTCTCAGTGCTTTAAAATTTTGAATATTTCCTTCACAATCAAATATACCTTCTCCCAACTTAAGCCCATAAATAAAAGCTGAAGAGCGCAAGCCTTAGGCACAGGTTTCCTTTTCAATTTCTCTAATCACTATTGCCTACACTTTCAATTTTCCATTTTCTACTCATTTTCTGAATATGAGAGAAGACTCAATAAAATAATAATTTTGCTAACAGAGATAAAAATGGCAATACTACTAAACTCAAATGTGACAAGAGAGAAAAGCCCACTTTGTAATAGCTCAGATTTCTGTCAGCTGATGTACAAAAGTTAGAACTTGTGTCACGGAAGACTAATAAGGGATATTTAAAATGTGTAATATACAAGAAGGAGCATACGGCAGTTGAAGACTGTATATGAGGTTAGAAGAATGAATTCTCAGGACCCAGTCTAACATCCCTCCAGTATAGTGAGATAATTCAGTTTAAACACAGGGACAAAAACCTGTGTGCAGGGCTGATAGTCAGCAGTTACTGGTTGATAACATATGGGTTGGTAAATAGCTGCTGTCCCTTGGGAGTCTCCCTCCCCCTCCCTAGATTCCCTAGACTTCCGGAGCCGTGGTGATAGCAAGGGGCCAATATCCCTTTGGATTGGTCCCATGCCTGTGCTATACTATAGGTTGTTAAATGTTTTGAATTGCCCATGCCATGTATCACTTACATGTTGTGGTTAAAGATTGCATCAACAATCTTTTTAGCAAAAAGGACCTCAGTTTTATGCAATTAAATCTTAGCCCAAGAGAAAAATCTAGAAGCAGCCAAACAAGATATGATACATAGAAACAAAAAATGGCACAAACCTGCCCATCTCCTTTTACCTAATGTCATATAAAAATATGTCTATGAAAAAACACTCCCAAATGAAATAATATATGTGAAAACCTGATGTAAGCTGTGAAATGCTATTTAAGGGTAATTTATTAATAAGTCTGTGAGGCTGAAAGATTTAAAATGTTCCATGAGAATAGGTTGCTTGCAACTAAAAAACTGTTGAGTGGTGATTGCAGGATGGTAATAAATAGGAGTAGCAATCCCATGAGCCCTGAGGGCCTAGTGGTTAAAGTTCGGCACACTCTGCTTCAGCAGCCTGGGTTCTGTTCCCGGGCATGGAACCACGCCACTCATCTGTCAATAGCCATGCCGTGGCAGTGGCTCACACAGAAGACCTAGAAGGACTTACGAGTATGTACTGGGGCTTGAAGGAGGGAAAAAAAACGAAAGAGGAAGATTGGCAGCAGGTGTTAGCAAAAAACTTTGGCTTTGTGTTTAAAAAAAAAAAAGAGTAGCAGTCCTTCATTGAGCACCTAGTATAGCCAGACGCAGAGATTTTCCTACTGTTCTGTAATCCTTTTAACAGCCTTGGGAGGCAGGTGTCATTATCCTGTTACAGAGCTGATGAAACAATTAGAGGAAATGCCAAAAGTCCCTACCTGAGCTCTTGTTTCTGCTCTGTTCCCTGGCCCATTCTCATCCTACACAAAGGAGCTTCTGTTTCTGACTTTTCTCCTCTCTCGGGGCACTAGGGAGCTATTAAAACTCCCTCCATGTCTGGCAGACCCCTCAGCAAAAATCAAGGGAGTAGGAAAGGGAAGATTCCAACTCTCCGCTTATTTTCACTGAAAAAGCTAAGTCTCCTGTGAGGGGGTCTGCCTGGCCCTGGCTTTGCATGGTGAAATAGTTTTAGATAACTGAATGTGACTGGATGGTCACATTATACCTTAAAATATACTGGAGGGAACAAATAAAGCAGACAAAACATTCCATTTCAAATAGCCTAATGGCAATAATTTAGAGAGCAGTATTAGAAAATATTATAAAACAGATTTTTCCCCTTAAAATAAATTATTGTACTGCAGCCAGTATTGTTAATAGCAAATACATACGAGTATTGTGAGACTGACAAACTCAATGTAGTAAAGAATGTCGGTTTGTATGTTACAGTATAGACGCTCATCAGACAGACTTTGTTCTGCAGGAGATTCTGAAACCAAAGTCAGTAGCTTTTTGACAAAGTTCTTTTCATTTAGAGGATCTTCTGACTAAAAAAAATGGGGGATTAAATTATAAAGTGATGAACAAACAGATTATTTATGGAGTGATTTCCCACTAACTAGCCATTTCCTTAATAATATGTCCATTTTCATTTATGTTTATGCTTTTGTTTATGTTTCATTTTCCGTAATATTCCTACGTTCTACGTTAGAAGTTAATCATGAACAAAAGCCACATCGCCCTTTATCCCAACATCATGAAATCATTGCAGATGAGGTGAAGAGATAAAGTAATTGAATTAGAAATGGGTGGCTTAAGTTCACACCATTTTATTGTATCAGGAATTTTTGATATTTGAGACCTAGATTTCCACAGCTGTGCAATCACTTGTGCCTAAGATACGTCTAGGAAACCAGGTTCTATAATTTTATTTTAAATTCTGAAGGAGGATAAGTGTAGATGGTCAAATCTATTACCCAAAAGAGTTTCATCTGAAGTAAAAGAACTGATGTCTCACTTCGTACAACATGGAGGTATGATCCTTGTATTTCTAAATATTCCTGCCCTTGATTCTTTGCTGTCTATTCAGTTTATAAACTTTCAGTTTATAAACAATTTAATGAATGGTGGTGGCAGTATATGAGCATAATAGTTTGTATTTTTAAATTTTCTTTTCATAATTTTCCTCTAATCTTAAAAGTAAAATTTTATGTATTTTTTTCAGTCTTATAAATATATGAGCCTATTGTGGAATATTTCTTCATAGAGTTTTAAATTTTCCATTGGATATATACGTAGTTTAACCTCTAACCTATTCAATTATTTGAGAAGGAATAAAAGAAATCTGTTTGTTACATTAAGAAACATCTATATCAAAGAATATCCTAATTATTTTTTACTTCTTCTATGTTGATGTTATAGCATAAAAAATATGTAGGTAGTATTAGAGAAAAATTATGCATTGTTACTGTCAAAATTTAATAATCTAATAATGTTGAAAGAATTGTGTAACTAGACCTTTGACCATTCTTATTTTAAGTTTAGGTCATTTTAGATTTATTTAATTCCTAAATGAAACTGCAATTCAATCAATTTGGATATTTTGTTGAAATTTTTAAGTTAAAAATTGGTTATCTGGTAGCTCTTGTAGCTTATTTACAGAGATGATATATGGTGTTTTAAAGTTCTTTACAAAGGAGCCAGATAGAGTTGGTTAATGTGGATTTGATAAAATTCCCTAGAATTTCCCTTGAATTTATTTTTAAAAAGCCACTTAGCCAATAGTTTTTTTTTTATTAGAAATGATATACTAAAACTTTGAAACTTTGTGTTTTAGCAATAAGACTTTGTCTTAATTTAGACAGATGGAGCTGTGGTTTACCTTTGTACTTTCTATGAAAACAAAACATCAAGATGTAATAACTCTGTTAGTTGTTTGTTGAGCGTATTTTTTAAGTAATTGAAAGCATTTTAGAAATGCATGTTTAATCTGAACAGGGGGAGTGCTGACAAAATGCTGTTCTGAACGGTACGTTACAGGGGGCTTTGCGGGAGGCTCTGCACAGCCATGCGTCTGCGTTACTGCAGCCGCAGTCCAACTGCGCTAATGCACGCTAACTGGGTTTCTGAGAGGTCCAAATGGTGGAATATTTCTGAAGAAATCCAATATTGTTATTTTTCAAATTGTTAGAATAGTAAAGTCCTTGAAAAGTTTCTTATTGTTAAGAGTAATCTCTGAGTGTGGGTATTGTGTCTATTTTTGTCTGCCCCATAGTAGCTAATAGTATAATTGATTGAATTAACAAACATGATTTGTAATTATACTCAATGTGTGATTTAAAGTACTTGATAGAATATACTTGAAGATACTTGAACAGTCAGCTATCAAGCATTTTAAACGTCTGCCATCACTACCAACACCAAATATTGTTGAAACGATGCGATGGCACTGTACAGAATGAAAGAGCTCCCTAAGTGGGGTTCACTTTCAGCTTGAGTCCAGTATGGCTGATGACAAAGTGACTAACTAGCAGAGTTTAAATTCATGAAACTTGTGTCAGAAGTAAAATAAAGGAAACATTCTATTTTTAAAAAATCGTCTTTAATTCAGATTTTTCTTTAGTTCTAGTGCAGTCTTAATTAGTGAAGTTTTAGTCTGCACTGACTTACTTTATAGAGTGTAAGTGAGACTATATGTTACCGTATAGAAATGCTTTCTTTTTGTAAAGTATGTTTAGTTGCACAGATGCTGAATGACGTGGCTTTTATAGAGAGGAGCCCTGGTGTTTGTAACGTTTCTTTCAGTTGGTGTTTCTGAACTCTCTTTGGTTCTTCTTTGCTCTGGGGTTAAAGAATTCCTTTTTGCACCGTAAATATTAATAACTTTTCAGTTACTTGTAATTAAAAGGCTTCGTGATGTAGACTCCAGAATGTCTTCAAATTCAACAAATGTTAGTGCCTGAAGGAAAAAGCAACGATTCTTCAGAATCAGTTACATAGAGATCTTTAAAGACTATAGTTTTTCCACATTTCAGTGAGTTGTCCCTGACACTCGTGACCTTTAGGAGTATTATTAATGATATGCTTACATGCTTGTTAACATGTTCTTAAAGAATGTGAAGAAATAAAAATACAAAGTTACATTATTTGCTTTAGTAAATAACTTATATGTTAGAAAATGTATGTTTTCTGGAAAAAATTAACTGGGTCTTAGAACTACCTTAATGGTTGTTTGTATTGGAAGATGAAAAGCATCCGCCTTTGTCAGATACTGTTTCATAGAGCACAGAATGACTCTGTAAGTTGCCTAATTCTGCTTTGTACGTGGGACACAGATGTTTTCCCCTCCAAAAAGGGATAGCAAGCACATAAAAAGGAGATCAAACCCGTTCCCGAAGAGTATGTGTGTAGTACACTGTTGGAGAGGATTTTGAACTCAACTAGCTTAGTAAACTAGAAAAGCAGCAATGCCGTTATCTTCACTAGCAGCAAGTATGCTTTCCAAAGTGTTAGTTGTTTGACTAACCTGGGTAAATTCAGTGTCCGTAGTGTTTTTTTTTTATTAAACTCCCTATTTGAGGTCATCATAATTTACATGCAGTTGTAAGAAATAATACAGAGAAATCCCGCGTACCCTTTACCCAGCTCCTCCAGTGGTGACATCTTGCAGAACTCTAGTATACCACCACAACCAGGATGTTGACTCTCTTTCATGTTTTAAAAGTGCTTCTTGAGTCTAGCCACATGGCCAAGGCATAGCACTATTTTTTCTTTTGTTCTGAATAAAGGACAACAAATGCCTGACTATACATATAAAAATTATCTTTAAAATTAACGTAATAAATATGTAATGAGATGTCTGTTATTATTGTGGGGGTACAGAGATTCGTACCATAAAGCTGTTCATTTTTGAATAGTTGAATCTTATTAAATTTTAGATGAAGTGCTCTTTGCTTTCCTGTGCAGTTTCGTTTATTGGGTCTACTGACAGATTTTATTTTGATTTTTTTTTTTTAATCAGAGCAGTGTACAGATTATATTAAGTTGAAATCTGAATAGTTTTGGTAATTAACCAATATAATGATAGTGTCTTTGGAACTAATGCAGCTGTTTTGTTGGGAATGAATGCGTTAGTATTAATTTAGCAAGCACATCACAGATTTTAGATATTAGATTAGTAATTCTCAAATTTTACTGAGTATAAAGAATCAGCTGGGAAGCTACTTGAAAATGCAGGCTCCCTATCTCTACCCCTAGAAACTCTGCTTTCGAAGACCGGGGGTGGGGCCCAGGGATCTGCATTTGTAATTGAGCACTGCAGCCGATTCTGGTGAAGATGACCCCTGACCTACACTTTGAAAACACGTGACTCAATATTGACGTTTTCTAGCATTATATTGTAGAAGCAATAGTGTTTATATTTCTAAATACGTATAAAAAAACATCATTTTCATTTTCCAGATTTTTGTTCAAGTATGGAATTACTGTTTTTCATAGTCTTATTGCTTAACTTAATGGGATTTTTAGGTTTCATCATTGCAATTCAATAACACCTCTGCCCTCCAGCTGAAATCTTTTTCAAACCTGTGGCCAGGATCTTGGGAGAAGCAGAGGCGTTTGTGCAGTAAAGAGAAGACTTTGGCACAGAGATGGAGAGCCAGCCTCAAAGTGCTGCCTTCAGAACTGCAGAGTCAAATCGGTTGGTTGGGCTTCTTTTTTATTTTCTTTTTAAGTAATGACAGAGAAAAGTTAAAAGTCATAAGTTAAGGATTAGAGATGAAAGTAGAGAGAAAGAAAAGATTAGCATAGAATGAGACAAAGAAGATGTGAAGGTGATTGGCTCTGGAAAGCTTCGGCGTCGGAGCAGCCCATGCGCAGGCGGGCCTCCTGAGGCGCTGAGAGCAGGGCGGAGTGCTGCTCAGTACCTTGGTCTGAAAGTTCAGAAACAGGAGAAACTTTAGAAACATTTCCGTCAAAAACTGATGTTAATTTTCTAAATATGGCTATTCAAAGCAGAAAATACCTTCGTTAATCCAGAAAATTCATTTGTAAGCAAGATTTTATTTCCCAGAGATGACAGAAAAATGAGGTGTGACTTATTCACTTGACTTTTGAGTAATACGCATTCTTCTAAGGAAAGCTAGGTTATCATATATACCTTTTTTTAGACGTTTTTTTTTTGCTATTGTCAAAGAAAGTATAGATGTGCTCCATTCCTTTCCAGTTTCTTGACCCTTACATTTGGCTTGGCTGTGACACAGTGATGTTTCAGGAAGTGTCTCACCGTGAGCACAGTTGTAACTTTGCTTGTTTGAATACTGTACTTATTTGTTTTCTCCATATGTGCATGTCAAAACTTATACTGAATCTCTCACCTCAAGAAGCATTGTTCTGTTAGGGTGTTGTTTTAGTCATCTTATTTATAAAGTTAGGGGAACAAGAGCTCCACTTTGGCTCACAGTGTTAGAAATCAATTATAGTGAAAGAAGACAGAGACAGATGTGTGATTGCAGCCCCTTCCACAGACACCTGCGTGTGCTGATCGCTTCCTTTTAAACATCGATACATTACTAACCTAAAGATTGTTTATAAAGTAAAATTGTCGGGTTTAGTGATATCTATGTTGCAATCTTTTTGTTTGTTTCTATTTTTCATTTAAAATAATTTAACTTCAAGTTTACTTAGGTTGTCGTAAGAATTTTTTTTGTTTTTAATCAATAAGAAGGCTGCCTGAGGCTGTATGAGGTGATGAGCGATTAAATGGGTAAAGACGTTTTCAGGTTGTTGTTCTTTTTTAATTGTTTTGCCTGGAGTTAGTGAGGATGCTGGAAGGTAGGCCTTCTCACTGCTGGTGAGAGTGTAAACTGGGACAATCTTTCTGGAAGGAAATTTTGCAAGTATAGTTTAAAATTCTTAAAAATGTACATTCCCTTCAACCCAGCAATTACTTTTCTAGAAATTTTTAAAAATAAATTATCAAAATATATGCAAATATCTTATATTACAAATTATGCTTTATCCATGTAGTGGAAAACTATACAATATCATAAAAATCACATTTCCCAATAATATTTAATGATACGGGAAGTTCATGATTGTTAAATGAAAAAATACTAGAGTATAATAGTGTAGACAATATGTGTAAGGTATGTCTGAGTGGTAGATCCAAAAATATTTATACCTTTTAACCCAGTAATTCTCCTTTTAGAGATTAATGTATTGTAAGTGAAAATAAATAAATATTTACACCTCTTTTTAAAACACTGAACAGAGATGAAGAGAATAAAAATAATTCTCCCTGTAAGAGTTACTGTATATTTAATGTTTTAACACAGAAAAATGTCAGGGTGGTGTTGAAAGTGTTGTGGTTAGGATTCTGATGCATGCTTATCTACAGATTATAAGAACTTTCTAAAACAGAGTGCTTCAAAATAATAAATGAGTGAATGGAGGGAAAATAAATAGCATTAGGGTAGACTAGAATGCCTACTATATAAGGTGCTGAAAGGACGGGAGATTTGAGTCCTGGGGATTCTACAGGGAAAAATCTCTTCAGGACTGGGAAATCATTGCAAATTTTCAGTTGTCAAATGCAATGTATAAGTCTAAATTAATGGGCATATCCTTTAACAAATTGCCTATATTCCTGTTTTGGTTTTTTTTCCTGTGTGGATTTAGGTCAGTATTCAGATACAGCTTTTTAATTCTATCGGAGCTCTTTAACTTAATTCCAAATGTTCTTGAATGGCAGAGGCAATTCAGTACATTTGTTTAAAATATTTCTACAACCTATGTATCTTACTATGTTAAAATAAACTAAATCTCAATACTCTGATTCTCATTCTTTCAACTAGTCCATAAAATGATAATCATTAAAGGGACACACATGAATAAAATTTCCTTACAGAGGGAACAGCATCACTTATAATATATTGATTGATAGCTCTCGTCCAATCTTTTTCAATATACATGCACTAATAGGCATTAGACTCTATATGTCATGTCATAATCTGACTTTTTTTCTCTTCATATCAAATCATAAACTTCCCAGGTCACTAAATATTATTTGCTTTTAAAGGGCTTTTAAAATTTTGTATATTATGCCATTATATGGATAAAGCATTAACCATAAAAGCTATGGAAAATATTATTTTGAAAAGAGCTCATAGAAGTGAAGAAACATTTTCTGAAAGGATCATCTTCTATAACTCTATTCCACCTGCCATCTTTATGAGAACCTTCCTCCCTCAAACTCACCTTCAAAGGCGTTTGCACTGAAAATTTTGCATTTCTAATGTGTTTTGGAAAACTGAAAAGGTTTAATGTGGTTTGGAAAATGTAATGTAACATTTAATTTTTTTTAAATATTCCCAAACCATGTGCAAAACTTTTCTTAAAGAATGTAGCCACATCTATCTGTGTAATTTATTCTTTGTGTTTATTATTCTTTTTTATTATAATAAAAGAAAATTTTGAGAAGAGAACAAAAAACCGTAGACCCACCACTCTGAAATAGTAAACTATAAATTACAACATCAGTGTTGGAAGCATTTTTCCAGATTATTAGAGTTTCGTTAATTCTCTTTTTTTTAATTTTTTTTTTTTTTTTGAGGAAGATAAGCACTGAGCTAACATCTGCCACCAATCCTCCTCTTTTTGCTGAGGAAGACTGGCCCTGTGCTAACATTCCTGCCCATCTTCCTCTACTTTATATGTGGGACGCCTGCCACAGCGTGGCTTAACAAGCGGTGCGTAGGTTCGCACCTGGGATACAAACTGGCAGCTCGCTGAAGTGGAATGTGTGAACTTAACCAGTGCACCACCGGGTTGGCCCCTTAATTATTATATATATATTTTTTTTAAAGATTTTCTTTTTCTCCCCAAAGCCCCCCGGTACATAGTTGTATATTTCATTGTGGGTCCTTCTAGTTGTGGCATGTGGGACGCTGCCTCAGCGTGGTCTGATGAGCAGTGCCATGTCCGCGCCCAGCATTCGAACCAACAAAACACTGGGCCGCCTGCAGCAGAGCGCGCGAACTTAACCACTCGGCCACGGGGCCAGCCCCTTAATTATTATTTTTAATGACTGCCTGATACTCCATCAAGTTCTTTTACCACATTTGACGATTCCTTTTTACCCGTTCCTTGTGTGTTCCTTTCAGTTTTATCTGCTAAGCCCTCACTGCAGTACGTGCATTATTTTAAGCATGCAGTTTTCTCCTCTACTTTAGGATCGTTTGCTTACTCTGTAGTTTCAGCAGTGGAATTTATTAGAAATGAGCTAAACTCATTAGAGTCCTTATTGCCCTTCATAAGAATATTTTCCCTTTTCATTTATAAATGGTATCAAAATAATACATTCTTATTTTCATATTGCTGTTTATGTTTTCTTTTGATTTTAAGCATTTTATATTCTTAATAGTAATCTCATTGATTTGTTAGGCAATATAAAATTTAGATTATTAAATATCTGTAATATATGTGGTCAGTAATCTTCAGCGAGCAGTGTTACATCTGATTTCTTGGTTGCATAGTTTTCAAAATCTTGACTTGTATTGGTAATTTTCTTTAAAAAAACTTTTAACAGAATTTTTGTTATCACATTATGATAAGTGATGAAGGAAATGATGCCTCAAATATATTTAATTATTAGAGCTCTATTATTTTGAAAAATTAATATTGACATAAACTAGATTCTACTTTATTGCCGTTCCTCATATCTTCTTTCAAAAGTTCATACATGGATATTGTCTAGGATTTTTAAGCCTAATTGTAAGTTAGAGTGCTAATTTATTTATCTGTTAAAAATAAGTTAACAGAATCCCAACCCCCTCTCCCCAGTGTGACTTATAGATTAGTTTGCATTATCCCTCTGCAGACTGCCCATTAGATGACTAGATTAGAGGAATCTTTAGGTCTATTCTCATTATGGAATAAAAGTCACTGTCAACTGGATAGGCTAACATATAGTAATGTTTAGATAATTAGGCTTGCAGTCTATTTTCTTATGAAGACATTTATTATCTAACATTGTTTTATATCATTACAGATTTAATTATAAAGGATCTATTTATCTTTCCATTTGCTATGAATTTTATGGGGGTGGTAATGGTTGTTGTTACATAATGTTTTCTCCTGGCACATATTATTTAGGATTTCTCTGCCTTACATAAGAGAACTAGTACATGCTCTGGAAGATATTTTTTAAATATAAGATTGCATTAAATTGAGAATCATGGTCCATTTCACATTTCTAAAGTAAAATCTCTGATTAGAAATGCACTCAAATAAGTTTTAAAATGTTTTATCTATAAAATCTGACTTTGGGGATTGTTTAGAATTTAGCCTGGTACCAGCTTTTCGTCATTTGCTTTTTTACCACGTCCGTCACTAACATCCGGCCTTTCCTCCACCGCCTCACTGTCAGCCTGACCAAAGCGAGGAGCCGAGTGAGGGCGCGGTTTCCAAAACCTGTGCTCTCATTAGCGTATTTAGAAAGAAACTCAAATGTAGTCAGTAAAATTAAAACCTTTTCTATTTGGAAGTATTTTATTGACATTAACGCTCTTCTTTTAACTCATATTTGTCAGAAAATTAGATCACTACTTTACAAAGATAGTTGTACAAACATAGAAAATCATATGGTATATTCCTGGTATTCTCAGAATTGCCTCTGAGACAGAAAACCATGATACAGACAGGAAACATATGGACGTGTAATCTGTTGTAATTCTTTTAACTATTGAGATTTGATGACCCAATGCCGTTTATCTCAGCTGCATAATCCTACCAATAAACTCATAATCGCACATCAATTACTGTAATTCCTAGACACTCTAAATTGTTCACCTGCTTTCTGGAGTTAAATTGACATTTGGCAGAAGAGTTAGAAATATTTAAATTCTCTTTATGCCATTTTATTAATTAAATTAAAACTTTAAAAAACAATTATTGAAAAACTCAAAATGAACCTCCAAACCCTATTTTATCTTTTCTTTTCTAGAAACTCATAGTAATTTGGAATTTTTATCCACCTATCTTAGCAAAGGAAGCATTTCTTCCTGGTTTGCTCTTACAAGAAGAATGGAAAATATTGTGTGTGTGGACTGACCACTTTCTTGCTTCAAATCATTCTGTAAGGTAGCAGATGCTCACCTTGCCCTCTCAGAGCACAGTGACTGTGCGTGTAATATGTTCCAGGTTTTTGTTTGGTTTCTCAGGAAAGAAGCTATGTACGTAAACTTAGAGAGTTCTGGGAAATTACCCACCCTTCTGTCCATCGTGCATGAGAAATGTCTTGCCCTACTCGACGACTTTTCAGCCGTTTCCTCTCTTTCAGCAAAGGAGCTATAGGCCCTCCCCTATCATGTGGATGGTCCAACTCTACTTAGATATATGTTCTAAACATAACAGACACAGAATTAAGGCATTTCCAGTGATGAAGTTGAAAGGAAAGTAGTAGGAATATAGGAACAGAAACAATTATAAAAATCTCTCAGAAATATTCCAATTAATGACTACTGTATAACACCTGTGTTCCCCTCTTAAGACCTCGTTGAAAATGTCCCAATTTATTTTATGTGCTATTTTCATCCTTTGCTGAAAAATTATTTCTATTATTATTTTGATGTAATAGTCATTGTTTTTATTCACCATTCCAATTTTTCCACTTAAATTCATAAAGAAGCACATTTTGAAATATACTTGCTTTAAATGTGATGATTTTCAAAAAGTTATTAAAATAACTTTAAATAAATAATTTTAGGAAATTAGTAAGAGAATATTTTAGGATTCTGGGGGAAATAGGCAGCAGAGAAATTTTACTAAATTTCATCCCCATCACTGTAATTGCTTCCCCATCACGGAATCTCCAAGATGGAAGGAATAAAGTCATTAAAGAGGGGTTTCAAGTCACTTGCTAAGATAATATAGTAGAAAGTTGGTGTGTCCTAACCAAATTATTTCCCTTTTCAGTTGTATAGGATCTGGAGTTCAGAAATAAACTGTAATATTAGAAGAAATGTGTTAATCTTTCAACATGTTATTGAAAATTCACAGAAAGCATATATAGCTGTTTTTTAAAAGTGCATATATATTCTCTGATAGGCAGAATTAATGAGACATTTTCTTTCCCCCATTTCTCCCTGGCCACCTCCTTTTTGCCTCCCCGCCCCCCTTTCTCTCTGCTGTGCCGAGTAATGCGATGATTAGACCAACAGGTGCCAGGAGTGCTGGAGCAGGCTGGCTTTGTGCCCACATGCGTACAGTGGAGATATTGTGTCACTCCAGGTTTTGGTGTACTGCTGTGTCCTTACGAGGGAAGGGATAACCCAGTTGAAATACATACTGCAACTCCTGAGGGATTAAGTGTGTTTCCTTTGCTTTATAGTTCAGAATTTTACAGTTTCTTTGTTTGGAACTTCTCAGATTGCTTAATGATTTCTCTGGCCCCTACCCCCAACGCCATTGTGACCAGATGTATATTATAGCACATTTGAACCACTGTAGATTTGCCAATTTTATTGCTCAACATGTGGTATAACCTTTTCTTTTCGAGTATCATATCATTCTTCTGTTGTGGTGTCCCAGATAAAGATGATTTTACTTATTTCTTGCCATTTAAAAATGTTCATGTTCTATTTTTTTTTAATAGTGGCATTTAAACTCTTTGTAGCATTTTAGGGAATTGTTTCAGAGGTCAAACTGTTGTCATATTATTTTATCACTGTTAGTGTTGTCAGTAAGCATGCCTATTTTGTTTTATATTTGCTGGGAATTTATGAATATGATAGTCTTGTGTCCATGTTAGATTATGGTCAAGTAGCACTAGTTGAGGAAAGATTTTCTGATCTTTTAAGCCCTAGTTTAAAAGGTGTTTTTTTAATTTTGCAATCTAAATAGTCGCTTCATGTTAGTAGCTTTTAGTGGGTTTTAATGCATTTATTTGTTGGTCTTCAGAACTAGCCTTCATAATTAACTATTTTTAAAATGGTTTTTGTTAAGATGGAATTGTAGTCCTTGGCAGCTGTTAGAGTAGAAATTCCTGTGAGCTTATTTGAAGTTTTTTTTGGAGGGCTCTTAACCTCACCCTGGACACCCCCTTTTATTGAACATGCTGGCTGAGGTGTGGGCTCCAAATCATGTGTATCAGGAGAAGAGACTGTTTTCTCTCTTTTCCAAATGCTAACCTTGTTCTAAAGTCAGGTGATGACATTGGGAGCTATGTGGGGTTTGGGGGAGAGGTAGGAATGGGGAAAAATTAATCCTGTGTAAGTATAGATGGAACTAATTCAGCTGCAAGACACAGGCTGAATATGCTGTAGAGAAAAGAGATAATGATGGAAGAGGTTTCCTAGGAGGTGGGAGGGAACAGGAGCGCCAGCACAGGTGGAGGGACTAGCCCGAGGTAGGAGAGAAGAAGAGGAGGTTGCCTACGTCGGTAGGGGTGATAGGAGGAACACGAGAAAGTGCCTGCTTAGAGGACTTGAGTGTTTACTAAAGCAGAAGGCCGTATCACGTATTAAAGGGAGCCAGTGGACGTAGAGGAGATGTCAGATTAGGTCCTGAGAGTGGACCAGATTTGAAATCCTCCTTGTGGAGAGGAGCCCATCAAGTTGACTAGAGATGTACATATTATAAGATTGCCAGGGAGCAGTTAAGAGCCCATTTGAAGTTGGCGATTATGAACTTGCAGTGAACCCTCTTGTCCTATAGGGTGGCTTTTTCCAGCATAGCTCTGCTGCTCAGGCACACACAGAGAAGAGTGTAATATAGGACAAACCCATGAGACCTGAGGTAATAACAGATGTGGCATAAGTACTATGGTGGGTCTGTCAGGCAGGGGGTAGGGTATGTGGGGAACTGCCACCATGCTGTCCCTGAGGACCTGAACATGAGATCAGAACACTTGGAGTGGGGCCTGTAAGAGGGCAAGAGCAAGAGAAGAGCCCAGAGAGGTCAAAAGGGACCAGACCTTTTATGAAGAGCTCTACAAGCCACGTCAGAGCGCCGAACCTTATTCCTTGGGCAGTGGGCAGCCATGGAAGAGTTTTGCATCTGAGAAGATCACTTTGACTGTTGTGTGAAAAGTTGGTAGGGGGAATCAGTACTGGAGGTAGGAAGTGCTTAGGAGGCGGTTGTAATCTAGGCAAAAGAAAATAGTAGCCTGGATTAAGGAAGTGGCATTGAGGATGGGGGGAAATGGGTGCGGTGTATTTGAGAAATATTTAGGATCAACAGTTTGTCTTCTGTGATTCTTTCTGGGGGAAAAAAGGTTCTAATTGGCTCCGGCTTCATTAATGTTGGTTTTATACTAGATTAGTGTAGTAATTCTTTATTAGTTAATCTAAAGGGGGTCTGTCCAGATTTTGTATCTATCCTTCAGATAGAATTTTTTATTACCTTTTTTTCCCTAAGTAGACAATACATGGTCTTTATAGACAATGGTAAAATACAAAAAGTAAAGAATAATAAAACACCCACATCTCTCTGCCCACAGACAAATATTGAAAATATTTTGATGTATTTTCCTTCCATCTTTTTTCAGAAAACTGTGAAAAATTGAGGTCTCTCTGGAGGGAGAAAGGGTGACCTATAGCACCTTTTCTGAAGCTAGTCAAAACCAGTGTGACTTTCTGAGTTTTCTTACGTATAGGATGTGGTACTTTGGGCCACTAATAAGTACTGGGTGACCTTTTAGACCTTTTTATTATCTTCATTTAAGGGCGAAGCCGTAAACTACAGCTTAATGAGAGATGACTTGAGTAATGTGTTTAGAGGAGAATGTTGCCCCAGTCACCACATGAGGTGAAAAGCCACTTGTGGTGAATGCTGGAGCACACATGCATTCGTTATTTCAACCGCCTCCTAGGGAAAAATCAATGAGGACAAGGAGTCTTAATTTGTTTATTCTAGGTATGGCAATAGGGCATTGGTAACAAGGAAAGAGTAATGGCTGACGGGTATCTTAACTGATTTGTAAGCTGAAGTAATGGTATGTGGGATCCTGCTGGATAAGGTGTCTCTCCCTGAGCTTTATTTATTTATTTTTTTAACATCTCTTTTAACTTGGTCTGAGATTGATTGAGATATTATCTTGGACCTTGGAAGCTGTGAGCCATATTGGAATGACAAACACTTGTTGACAGCTTTGAGAAGATGGATGGAAAAACAAACTCCAACAAGGTTCACAAGTTTGTTTTTCTATTGAGTTTTTAGAAGAATGTTGCTGTCATTATTTAGCATAGGGAAAGAAAAAGTTGCACCTTGTTATCAAGTTCAATATTTTCTGAGCCTGACTTACAAACGTCTCTAGAATATATCTTCTTTTTGCATAGGGTATAATTAATCAAAGCAGGAATAAGAGGTTCGTCACAGGCCAAATTATATCTATCCACTTTTGTCATTTAGCTGTGTCATTTTAGCTCACAAAATTCAATAATATCAGAAGTATATATCATCTGTTAGAAGGATTAGTAAACATATTTTATATCTGCCTGTCATCTCTGGAATAATAATGATTATCTACTAATACAAAAAACATGGTATAAGAGAAAAGCAAAAATCTCAATAGGCACCTAATAAATGTTTATCCATTGGTATAATAATGTCCTCTCTCTTGATCATATGACTATGAGGAGAAAAAAGTGATCCATTTACTACTTTATTAAATAGATAGAACTACTAAATTGATTCCCAAACTGATTATGAGACAAAGATTAATATAAATTATTTATTATGTTTATGTGGATTAATGCCTTTCAGATACATAAACTACCATAGGCAACTTATTTTATAAGTATGACATGAAATATGAAATATTATAAGTATGACATGAAATAAGTATGAAATGAAATGATTTGGGGTCGTTAGCTTTACAGTGAGTTATAAATAATTTCACTGATGTGTGTACCTAACATCTTCCTTTTTTCTTGTGGTAATAGAATTTTTCTTTCCTGTAGAAAAAATAATACTTATGCTTTGAGTGGAAACTGTGTCATTGTGTCTCTCCACCAGCACTCTCCCCACGCTCACAGGGTAGTCATCTCATCTCCTGGCCACGATGATTCATGGCCATGATGGTTCTGGACTTTTCCTTTGAAGCTATCAGGAAATAAACTCTGCTAGGGTTGCCAGGAGGGTGAGAGTGTGGTGAAGCCAGTGCCATTTTGCCTGCTTCACGGAAAGAGCCTGCATCTAGGACTATGCCAAGCAGATTCAAGAGATGGAAAGGGCCAGAATCATGACAGCACATTTGACATTGAATCTAGTAATTCCTAAAAGTAGGTATGACCCTATTGTAAGGGATAAAGCCCTATTTTTCTTTGAGCCAATTTTGGTTGTATTGCTACCATTTGCAACCCCAAGAGCCTGAGTAACATAACAGATCACAGAGTTGCTGGAGGTTAAGAAAGTTGAAGGTGTATGACTGATTGGGAGGAAGATGGTGAGGGAGGGAACAGTAATAAAAAAGGAAAAGCTTAAAATTAAAAGATTCCAAAAGATGGATGAATTTTTATGAGGAAAAGCGACTGAGAGAAAAACTTCTTTTGACAATGTAGCGTAGACAGAAAATAAGTTGTTTGCTAAAGGAAAAAGCAAGGTGTTATTCGCTTCTGTCCAACACATTGCCCTAATGTTTGAAATTCTTATAGTCTTCATGTATTAGGATGCTGGAGCCAAGAGGTATAGACCCCTATAGGATTGACTGAAACTGGAGAGGGCAGAGGTGGAGCCTTGGACGTAACTTGACCCGAGGAATTAATGTTGGGTCTCTCCTCCACTTCCCTTGTATCCTACTCCATGGCCACAGGCAACCTATAAGAAAGGAGGACGTATTTTCCTGGGATTGGTTTGTAAAATCCCAGGGAAGGACTCTTGTGGCCCAGTTTGAATCAGATCCCCACTCTGTGAACCAGTCACTGTGTCCAGGCTTGGGGAAGAGACTGGGTTATATGGCCATTTGAGACCCAGTGAGCAACCCTTCTAAAAGAAGCGGGTGGAGCCCAAGCCTGGCCCCTGAATCAGTGTGGCCTGAGCAGCTGTCCAAATTGTGTTCGCTACAGCGTATTACTTCTGATGGTATTCAAAGTAGTGAGGACATAGGGCAAAGGGGGCAGAACAGTATATTGTAAGTGTTGGTAATACTGCATTTGTATTTTGTTTTCAACACAAGTTGCAGGAGTTGACTTCAGAAGTAGTTGGAGACAACTGAAATGATAATAACATTATGCAAACAAATTATTGTAAAGCACAGGAAAAAAATGTGAATAGACTAAAGCCAGCTATATGTTCTGAAGTGTTTAAATTTCTCATCTAAATACACTATGCTTTATGTTTTGGAAATGTGGTTTAAATATCTAAACGAAAGCAGTAAACCTAACTGAAAGGCATTAAAAACAGAAAACAGTAGCTTAATGAGCTCTGGTACCCTGGTGCTACGAAGAATTGTCAAGCCCTCACTGAAATGAACCGTAAGTCTTGGTTAGCATGCTATTTCCACGCAGATGTTGGTTGTTCTGGTAAATTTAAGCATTCATGGGAGTCAGCAGCTACTGCCAGGTTATGGCATTGTGGAGTTCACTTGCTGCGTTCTAGACATCAGTTCCCATCTCTGGATGGCTGACTTGCCAGAAATGTAGAAAAGATAATGTCTTTTTTCATCCAGTTGAAATAACTTATTAGAATTTCTGAGCTAAGTGTGTGTGCGTGTGTGCGCTCACACAAACTTGAGAACTGCCAAGATAGTTATTTACACAAGAGTTTCTGTGTTATATTAGATAACACTTTACCAGCCTTTAAAATAGCATGATTTGTAATCGGAATCCTCATCACTCCTGTGAAATTAAATTAATAGGTCATGAAGGAAATATTATTTTAAATGCCTATAGAATGTGTTTGAATATTGAGGCAGGGAGGGAATGTGAACAGACAGAACATTTTAATTACATGTAACAGACTAATTCAACGAAGAATATAGATTCTTATAGGCTAAGAATTTTCGACGCTTATAAATTATATAACATTTTAAAATGAGTGTAAGGCAATCTACAAATATACACATTTATTGCACTAATGGTTCATTTAATAAGTTATTTATTGAGTGCCTATTTGCATAATTCTCTTTAACATTATGAATTATAAATTCACATATCTCAGGAAGTCTGCCCTTTAGATTGTTAGATTGAAAAGTTAAATACTTTTAAATAGTGGCACTGTTGAGAGTAATAGAGAAAAGGCCTGTATCAGTTAGAGTTTGGTCAGAATGTCAGAACCACTGTGAGTGATAGAAGGGATCTATTAAAGGGATTAGGCCTCATGCAATCCTGGGAGTTAAGCAGTCTCTGTAGTGCCGTCGCCTCTGTACCCGGTGCTGGGCCTGAAGTAAGTAAGCAGAGCCATCAGCCAGGGAAGTAGAGGAGAGCAAGACAAGGTGGAATCTGCAAGGATGCGCTGAAACTCGAGAACAAACTGAGGCACGTGTTCTTGTCTCCTCCAAGCGTACCACTTTGATGATGCGAGTGCCCTTCAGAAGAGCTGGTGCACTTCTCCCTGGAGTAGCGCATAGGCTGAGAAACTGAGTGAGTTCAGGCATCAGCTGCAGCCCAAGGAGACCTGGCAGGAGCTGGAGAAGCTGCAGGCCCAGTGTCACTCCAGGCCAACAAAACAAACCAACAGATCCACAATTGTATGTGAGCTGCAATCGTGCCTGACCAACTTTCCAAGTGTAAACCTGGCTGCTGCTTCATTTCCACCTCCCAGATCTCATGCAAGCTTCTGTGGTTATCTCTAATCTGTGCACGAGAAGGAATTCCGGGCAATGTAGTTCCAGGTTAGCTAAATTGACACAACACAAAGCCATCACTGTTTACACCTTTTGGCTTGGCACCCAGATGCACCTTTCAGTCATACTTAATTTCCAAATAAAGCAAAAAATAGCAAAATTGTGTTTATGCCAAACAGGATGAAATTATCCCTCTTACAACCAAACATGTCACTAATCCACTCCCCAAAAGAGAATGCGGAGTCTTTTTATTCATCTTTGAGTGATGTTCTCTTCAAGCTGAGTCACAGTCCCCCTTGATATTGTATAACTTAAATACAGTCATGAGCCACATAATGGCATTTTGGTCAATGACAGACCACATGTACAATGGTGGTCCCATAAGATTAGTACTGTAGCCTAGGTGTGTCATAGGCTAGACCATCTAAGTTTGTGTAAGTGCTGTAGGGGAGGAAGAAATTTTCCTCTACGCTTCTAGATTCTTCTGGCTAGTCTAAGAATTAAATTGACAGGAGACAGATTAAACAAGAGAAAAACAAGTTTAATAACATATATATGTGAGAGAAACCTCGGAAAACTGAGTAACTCACCAAAATGCCCAAAGCCCTCACCTTAAATACCGTCCTCAGCTAAAGACAAAATATGTTAGAGGTGGGGAGAGTCAGGGCCTTGAAAGGGAAGGCAGGCAATTCACAGGTGGGTGAAAAGGAGCAAATGTTTGGAGAACGAGTGTTTGGCCACACAGAAACAGAAGACACAGCGGGGAGCCCCACACACAGGCTTTTCTAGGTTCCTTCCTGTCTACTACCTAGTTCATGTTGTGCTAAGGTGATAGCTCACTTGCTGACACAGCCTATTTTATCTGAATTCTTTTAGGCGATTAAGGGGGAGTTAACAAGAAAAACTTTGTAAGTCTTGTTTCTTAAAAATAATCAGCCTAAAATAATCCTCATGTTAAAGAGACACATTTTGGGGTGGCGAATTTTGTTCCCCTTCTCTACATTCTGTGTTGTTCATGCAGTGACAAAATTGCCTAACGATGCATTTCTCAGCATGTGTCCCCACCGTTAAGCGGCTATGACTGTACTAAGACATGAGATTAAGTACTGTTAGCATATATTCAATGGTAGGAGAATGAGAGAAAGGAATAAAAAGTTTGGTTTAAATATGCAAACATATTTAATCAAAATAAGAAAAAATACTCAGAACTATTTTCTTGTTTCTGCAACTGGTCACAGAGTCATAGCTGTTCTTTATAACCACCTTCTGCTGCTAACCTTTCCATATTCTTTTTGTCCTTGGCAAGCCCCTTGGCTTGAGTTCCTTGTCACATGAGATGACCCAAAACTTTGTTCTTGAAGGGTCTAGAACTGAAACTGTTATACACTGCTGATAGGAACGTAAAACAGCAATGCACTTTGTGAAACAGTTTGATGGTTTCTTAAGTAGTTTAAACATACATCTACTTTGTAATTCACTCTGGTGCATTTACCTATAAGAAATAAAAGCATATGCTCATAAAAAGACTTGTACACAGATATTCATAGCTTTTTTGTAATAACAAAAAACTGGAAACAACCCAAATATCCATCAGCAAGTGAATGGATGTAGAAATTGTGGTATTACTGTATAATGGGATGTTACTCAACGATAAAAAGGGATGAACTATTGATAAACTCAGCAATATGATAAATCTCAAAATAATTATGTCAAGTGAAGGAAATCCTGACCAAAAGAGTGCATATTATATGATTCCATTTAAATAAAAGTCTAGAGATTGCAAAAATCTGTAGGGATGCAAAGTAGTTCAGGGCTGGCTGAGGCTGAGAGGCAGACAGGTGGGTGAGAGAGGGATTACAACCAGGTGTGACAAAACCTTTGGGAGTGATGGATATGTGCAGTATCTTGATTGTGATGATAGCTTCATGGGTATATATGTTTGTCAAAACTTACCAAATTATGTACTTTAAATATATGCAGGTTATTGTGTATCAGTTGTGCATCAGTAAAGCTAAAAAAAAAAAAGATTGAACCTAAAAATGGGCAATCTGTATTTGTGTGTGTGTGTGTGAGAGAGAGAGAGAGGAAGATTTGCCCTGAGCTAACATCTGTTGCCAGTCTTCCTCTGTTCTGTATGTGAGATGCTGCCCCAGCATGGCTGACGAGTAGTGTAGGTCCACACCTGGGATCTGAAGCCGCGAACCTGGGCCACTGAAGCGGAACACACTGAACTTAATCACAACGCCGCCCGGTCAGCCTCGGACAATCTATATTTTTATTTACCAACTAGAGTGACACTGCTATGGTGTGAAATCACAACAGATTTATTCACTTGATTTGCTACCTTTTTAATTATATAATTCTTGACAGGTGTTTATTTTAATTGCATTATTTCAATTTCACATAAGGTGCAACCACGTTTCCAAGTGGTTCAGACAAGTGTCATGGGGATTGAAAGGAGGTAGGGATCACATTAAATCAGAGGTTTAGGCTTCAGTTTGGGTAGTTGAACTTGACCTTAGTCTTGAAAGAAAGGTCACATTTGTTAGGTGAAGATTTGGGCGATGTCAGTCTAATCAATGGGTGCAGACGTAGGTGAGAAATGGGCAGAAGTCCTTTACATGGTGAGTCCTCACAGCAATTTTGTTAGAGGAGTTATTCTCATTTGCTGCTGAGGAAACTAAGGCTCTAGACACTAAATATTTCTTCCAACCTCAGAGTTAGAAACTGGCTAAATCTCCAACTCCTGAGGGCCCTTAGCTGTGTTCGTAAGACAATGACAAGTGTGACAGAGGGGTAGAAATAAAGTAAGTGGTATGGTTGGAAATAGTGGTGGGGTTAGATCGGGGAGGCCTTCAAACAATGTAACATTTAAAGAGTTTCGACTTTCAAAGTCTGTTGGGGAATGAGCAATGAGGAGACCATTAATTTTTTTTTTTTTGAGGAAGATTAGCCCTGAGCTAACTGCTGCCAATCCTCCTCTTTTTGCTGAGGAAGACTGGCCCTGAGCTAACATCCATGCCCATCTTCCTCTACTTTATATGTGGGACGCCTACCACAGCATGGTGTGCCAAGCAGTACCATGTCCGCACCCGGGATCCGAACCGGTGAACCCTGGGCCGCCAAAGCGGAACGTGCACACTTAACCACTGCGCTACCGGGCTGGCCCCTCCATTAAATATTTTTGAGCAAATAGTTTTATGATGATTCAGTAGTCCAAATTATCAGGAAGTCCAAATTATCAGGACTTGGTGATGAATTGAATATAGTTGGCCAATGAATAGAAGAAATCAAAGTTGCTTCTAAAGATTTTGTTATGAGTTGTAAGAGAAAAGGTTGTATATTTGACAAATAATGAACTCTGGAGAGGTACCTGATTTTCAGGGAAGGGTGTTGAGTTCAGTTTGGGACACAGTGAATTTGTGATTATTTTAAAACATCCAAATGAAAAACACCAGCAATCAAGTGACATTACAAAATCAGAGCTCAGGAGAAAAGTTAGGGCTGCACACGTACTGGTTTTACTTAAAGATAGGAGAGGGGTGCAGAGGGCTGGGGTCTGCACTGTGGGCAAGGCGCATGTGTTAGAGGGTAAAGGAGGGTGTTGGTTCCTCTTCCTCTCCGCTGCCACATCTGCTCTTCAGGCCCTCATCATCCCTCCCCCAGGCCATTACAGTCTGTTTTGTCAAAACCATCCTTCAAGTGGCAGTCATAGTGATCTATCCAAAATCCATCTCCCACACGAGAGTCATGGCCCATGAGCGTGGCATGTGAAGCTGTCTGTGATCTGACTCTCTGCCTGCCTCCGGAGCTCCATCACCAGCCGGCCAGCAACACTGATAGTAAGGGTAGTTAAAATATCATCACCCAGCCCCTTCTATCTGCCAAGTGTTATACTGTATATCAGTATCTTCTTCATTCTTACATCAACCTTGCAACTTATGTATTGGTATCGTCATTTTACAGGTGAGGAAACTGGGTTTCAGACAAGGTTACACAGCCATGAGTAAGTGATGCAATCGAAGTGTAGCCCTGATTTCTCTATCCACAAAGCCCTTAGCCTCTGTGCTACGCTGCGTTCTTTCTAAGCACGTCATGACATTTCTGCCTCGCATGCCTTTCTTTCTGCATGCTTCCCTGTGTCCAGCGCGCTCTTCCCTCCCCTCCAGTCCCCTCAAGTCATCTGACTCCTGCTGAATCCTGAAGCCCACTTAAGAGTGCTTGAAGGATATTTTTCCTGCCTCCCTAGCTGGTTCAGAGCCCGTAATCTTTTGCACATTTCTCTTTCCTTGTACTATACACATTATTATAATTATCTGGGTTCTTATATCCCAGTCTTTCCATTAGATTAGGGGTCAGCAAACTTTTTTCTGAAAAGGACCAGATAGTAAACATTTTAGGTTTTCTAGGCCATATCATCTCTGTTACAGCTACCCAACTCTGCCATTGTGGTATGAAAGCATCCATAGCAATATGTAGACACATGAGTGTGGCTGAATTCCAATAAAACTCTGTTTATGAACACTGAAATCTCACTTTCATATAATTGTCACATGTCACAAAATATTCGTCTTTTGGTTTTTCTTTTTTAATCATTAAAAAAAAATGTAAGGACCCGCCCCATGGCCAAGTGGTTAACATTCCACACGCTCTGCTTCGGCAGCCCAGGGTTCGTGGGGTCGGATCCCAGTGCTGTCCTACACTTGTCAGCCATGCTGTGGAGGCATCCCACATACAAAGTAGCGGAAGACTGGCACAGATGTTAGCTCAGGGTTAATCTTCCTCAAGCAGAAAAACAGAGGAAGATTGGCAACAGGTGTTAGCTCAGGGCAAATCTTCCTCACACACACAAAAAACGTGAACAGCATTCTCAGCTCGTGGGCCGTACAAAAACAGCTGCAGGCTGGATGTGGTCCATGAGCTCTAGTTTGCTGATCCCTGCATTAGAGTGAATTTCTTGCAAGCAGGTACTGAATTGAATTAACCGTTGTGTCCTCATTGGATGGCCTTTGGTAAGTGCTCAGGAAATTGTGTTGACTAAATAATGAGCCTAAAGAGGAGCATGGGGAGAATGTAGAATTAGGAGAACTGCTCTTAAGTAGTGTATCCAAGTCAAGAGAGGACTGTGTTTCAAAAAGGGAGGGGATTAGTCTAGGGATTTATCCTGCAGGAGTAACTGCATACATAAGCAGATACATGTTTAGGGATGTTTATAATACAGAGTGATGAAGAACAACCTGAACCTTCATCTCTATGGGATTGGTTTATGATATATCTGTAAAGTGAACTCCTCTGCAATCGATAAAAAGAGTAGCTGCCACAGTTGCTTGCAACAGAATCCAGTTCAAAAAAGCCACCTGGAGAATGAGCACTGCCCTCTCCTAATCGGGGGCTTCTCATGGAGTCACGGCCTCGGGTAGAGCAGATCAGGCAGTGCACATTCCCTGACGTTTAGTTTCTTACTCTGACTACAACCACATTGCTGGGCTGCAGTTGTAGCCAGGAAGCTCTGAAAACCCAGACTCAGCTGACATTTCCTTTTACAATGCCTGTAAAATGCTTAACATGCATAGCCCATCCTTACTAAAGGTCAGCCATCTGAAAGAGTGTCTGTTATTCTCATAATTCCTATATATAATACATGCTCTCTTATGCTGTTGTGGGAATAGTAGTGGTGATTATTGGTGTGTGGTTTTATTTCAGGGGTCTGAGAATACCAGACACCCAACCATTGGCTAAATGGGCAACAGGACAGTCCTTAGAGCCAGGTGTGAGACCGTAGGCTTGCCAAATGACAGGGAATCCTCACTGAGCATGACTCTACCCAGAGTGCTCTGAGTGAACACAGTAACTCGAAGCGAATGAAAGAAGAAAAAAATCGCTTTATTAGAAGATATCATTGTGTTTAGGGATATTAAAACATTGTAAAAAAAAAAAAAAAGTAAAGACAGTCGAGTACCATAGGTTAAGGAGAAAGGAAACATATGTCAGATTTTTTATAAAATGAAGGGAAAGACGTCTTACCAGATGTCTTAACCTATAAAGTCTAAATTCTCAAATAGTTCAGGATAAAATTTTCTTTCATGTTAACATTTACGTATTAGTAAATAGTACTAGGTGATTTTATAAAATAAACAAAATGTTACTTTATTTCTCGACTTATCTTTTAGCCCTAGTACCTCTTTTTCTGACATTTATAGAACACCTATTGAATACAACTCCCTGACAGAGACCTACGGCTCATAAGACCTGAGTAAGAAATGATCCTTATCACTTGGAGAGACGCAGACCAGATAGTTCCAAAATCTGTTAAATACATTTTCTTGAAAAAGATTTCATGGTTAGATAAGTTTGGGAAACGCTGGCTAAGCGATGTTAATTAGATTTCCCGGAGCCTGAATTATACTCATGTGATTGGACCTTGGAGATGTTCTTTTCAGGGCAGCTCCATGACTGTTAGAGAACATAGTTGGGGAAGTACTGACTTAAGCCTTCAACTGAATTCTCATTTCTTCTCGTTTCATCTACTGATTTGCTTCAAGCCCATTTAGTCAAAGGCATTCTCAATAATAACCTCATCAGCACATCTTTTGAAGACTCTCTTGTACCAAAAAAGGTGACGGGTAAGAGACATTGATAACAAATTTAAGAACGTCTTGTGCAGTTTGTCAAGGCTTTGGAAAGTGAATTTTGATGATCCCCTGGACCTTGTCCTTTAACAGATAAACGGGAAACAGTCCTTCATTGTTAGGGTGACCAGACCAATATATCGTCCAAACTGGGGTGCTTCAAGAGCGAAGGAGTTGCTGTTAATGCTGCTGGGGCCACAGGTGTGAAGGAGAACTCTCCAGGCAGTGAGGGATGGCTGCCCTACTCGAGGCATAACCTCATGGTTCGTGTACAGTTTCATCTGGGATCTTAATAACTTCAGCCCCGGTTCTTGACTTTAGTAGCCTGTTTCCCAGAGTGGGTTGATTCACAGGCGTTGGGATGTGTGACAGGTTCTGAAATCATTTCCAACACTAATGCTTTAAACCTGAAACCGTGGCTTTGAAGAATGCAACTGTATATTTAACAAGTAATTTTCAAAGTGGATAAAAGTGGGACTGTGCATATTTCTGGCAGTGTATATAATTTTTAAAATATGTGTCTCCCAGAAAATTTTCCTCCAAAAAGTACCAAGAATATTAGTTTGTACTATCAAAATTAAAATGAAACTCACTGTGTAAGAAACTGTAGATCCAAAGCAGAAGAGAATTGTTTCATGTTATATTTAATGTTTTCTGTCTTTTTCTTCCAATCTTTTTGCAGTTTTTTGAAGTGCCGTTTGATTCAAACATGAATAGAACAAAGAACAGACCTCTGGTTCGTGGACAGATCAGGTAAAATCGTGACTCAGTCTCTCCCGCCTTATAGAACATTCGTTTGCTTATTCATCCTGAATCATTTCCCAGCCTTTTGCCTTGAGTTGTGAAGTGAAAGTAGCACACCCCCAGAGGGACGTGTTGGTGCAGACACACGGGGCTCACCAGCTCTAACTGACACGGACTGCAGAGCACTGAATGCAGCCCAGGTTTGCAGTCCTGTTGTGGGAGAAACTCAATGTGGTAGATTTCTTTATTAAGTTCAACTTTGAGAGATGGACTTGTTTGACTTGTAGTGGCTGAAGATAAAAGCGTTCCATTAACAGATGATTTCAGACAGATCCATATAGAGTCTCAGAAGAAAGCTATGTCGGAGGCCTTCTTTCTTCAGATAAACTGATAATGCTGCTACATGCCAAGTAAAGTGCTGCCTCCACTACTCTCCTTTCTACCAAATTCAATTAAGTAGAACTAAAAGGCGTATAAATATTTTAATATCACTAATGGTTAATAATTAAACATTTTACTTCCCGGAGACCTCAAAACTGGCATTTTAAAATATTTTTTAAAATTCAATAGATATCACAAGCTGAGAAGAATAAAAAGAGCCAAATAGTTTCTCCTGATTGTCCTAAATTGGTGAATCCTCTCTTCACATTTCCAGACAATGCCTTCATGGAGCGTTCGAGTTTATTGGGGTAACACTTATGGATCAAATAATCACACATATGAAATAAAACAATAAAGGAAACAAATACAGATACAGTCACATAAACCTGTGTTAACTGATTTTTTTTTTTAAGATTTTTTATTTTTTCTCCCCAAAGCCCCCCGGTACATAGTTGTATATTCTTCGTTGTGGATTCTTCTAGTTGTGGCATGTGGGACGCTGCCTCAGCGTGGCTTGATGAGCAGTGCCATGTCTGCGCCCAGGATTCAAACCAACGAAACACTGGGCTGCCTGCAGCGGAGCATGCGAACTTAACCACTCAGCCACAGGGCCAGCCCCTGTGTTAACTGATTTTTAATATTAGCTGTTTGTAGCCATTTAATTCTTAATTGAATTTAAAATGACATTATATTGAAAAGGGCAGTAGAGCTGGATGACAATATGTAAGAACAGAAATCTCATATCTGATGATATTTTATCTCCTTTTTTGAAATAGAAATATAGCTATCTGCTGTGTTTATGTTTAGACAGTGTCAGAAGAATTTTTATTTGAGTAAAGTTGTTTTAGAGGGGCGAATGCAACCTCTATAATCATCTCAAAAACTACAAGCTGCTCTTGCCACTGGTCATATCACAGGCGAATTCTTACTTATTTGCAATTTCTATCCAGTTGTTTTTCCTCAGCGAAATCGTACTTTCCTTTAGAACCCAGGGAAATAGGAGGCAAGCCCAGCAAGTAGCCATTCAGCATATAGTAGTAATCAGATAAAGGCCCGTCATTCTACTGGTACCTAGTCTTTCTTTGCCCAGTGTTGTCGTTTCCCACACTGGGGAGAGCGGCCTGTCATCACAGCCAGGAGGGAGGAGCATCATGGCCTTCGTGGTTGATACTGGCAGTGTCGCTCCTTTAAAGGAGAGAGGCTGCTGCACAGTTTAGTCTCGTTAAACTTGTAACTTCATCTTTTATTTGCAAGATGACCCAGGCAGAATCTCATTTATGATAATAAACTTAATTGCTATTTTAGAGGGCAAATTATAGGCCTGAAAAAAGTGACTCAAACTTATTTTTACAGCTAGGATGTATTTTATTAAATAGGTACAAGGAGCTGTTAGGAGTCTGGGGCAGAAATCTTATATTGAGAATCGTAGTTTTAAAACAGAAGATTTTACTTCTTGCCAGTTAGTGTTTATTATAATTTAGTAAATTATTATCAACTACACAGATATTTTATAAGTGGCTGACCATAGGGATATAATGGAAAGTTTTACAGACTACCCATTAACATTTATTTCTTAGCTTTAGTGGTTCTCATGTTCATAACAGCTATTGGGCATTTAAGGACAAAGCCTAGCCAGTTTATTTTGAAATTCTCTTTTTGGTATTTACTGCCCCATTTGATTTGGGCCCATCTGCTTTGCTGAGCCTATACGACTTCATAGGCTTAGTCTACAGTTTGGTGTGTAAAGGGTGACCCCTGTCATTGTTGATGGGAAGCGTATAGGAAGCCTGGGGGAGAAATCCTTCAAAGTCTTTTGCTGATGACAGCTATTTCAGCCTTTGTACATAGTGTGGTTTCTATCCATTCTAAAGACATACTATGGGGGGCCAGCCCCGTCGCTGAGTGGATGGGTTCTCACGCTCCACTGCGGTGGCCCAGGATTTCGCCGGTTCAAATCCTGGGCGCGGACATGGCACCACTCATCAAGCCATGCTGAGGTGGCGTCCCACATGCCACAACTAGAAGGACCCACAACTAAGAATATACAACTATGTAACAGGGAGGTGCTTTGGGGAGAAAAAGGAAAAGAAAACAAAAATAAAAAATAAAGACATACTGTGAACACTTATGGAAAAAATATTTTTTATTAACTTTTTCAAATGATAGGGTTTTTTTGAAAATTTTTATTCTGAACAAAATTATATTCTAAGGCAGTAAGCTAGTATAGTAATACTTAAGGAAAGAAACATATGCCTGGACTCGTTCTGCGATTTCCTGAGGACCTGGGGAAATGCCCTGAAGGAGCCCTTTGCTTGCATGGACCTGTCGGTGCAATTGTGTGTGCACGGCTGCCGTGCTTTTAGTCCTCTCTCCTAGAAAAACATGGTGAGGAATGTGGGCACTAAATGGCTTATGGAGCTGACGCAGAAGATAGTGCTTTTTTGTTTGTTTAATTTATTCTTTATTCAGAAAAGATTAAAGGTATCATAAGACTATTTTAGTAAAATAGAGAAATATGTAAAGAAAATCAGGGTTAGGGAAAATAGAACATGGGATAAATGGTAAGATCACAAGAAAAGCTTATCAAATTCACATAGTTAATAAGGTTGAACTATAAATTTCATTCTACATTTCCTGGTGAATTCATGGTTACATCATAATGAAAAGCATACATACATTATTTGGAGTTAATTCTCATTATAGCACCATGAGGTAGTGCTGTTAACTTCCCCCCGATACTCAGGTGAGAAAACTATAAGGATACAAGTATTACAAATAAGTAACAGAACCAAAATTTAGTCCATTTGACTCCACGCTCTGAGTTCCTAACAACTACGCATAACTGTCTCTAAAAGTCTCTTAGTCCATGAAAAGAAAAGACCACTCTAGGGAGACCAAACTTCTGCCTGTTAGTTCTTAAAAAATAAGAAGGGACACTTTGATGGTATTAGGAGAATATCCTCAGAGACAGAATACCAAAGAACAGCTCCCAGTGAGAACCACTTAGAGCATATGGCCTTGAAACAAGCAGGGAGGAGGACGCTCTTGGCCAGAGATCTTAGCCCAAGCATGCATCTCTAGCAGTTCAGCTGGATCCAGGGGTTAAGCCAAGACAGTGAAAAGAAAGACAAGAGAAGGTGCCAGTTTTAAAAATTAGGTGATAACTGGGGCTGGCCCCGTGGCCGAGTGGTTAAGTTCGTGCGCTCCGCTGCAGGCGGCCAGTGTTTTGTTGGTTCGAATCCTGGGCACGGACATGGCACTGCTCATCAGACCACGCTGAGGCGGCGTCCCACATGCCACAACTAGAAGGATCCACAACTAGAATATACAGCTATGTACCAGGGGGCTTTGGGGAAAAAAAGGAAAAAATAAAATCTTTAAAAAAAAAAAAAAATTAGGTGATAACTGTAATCAAAGAGATGATGTAGGGAAAGTGCTCTGCTGCATGGTATGAGTGTAAAGTCAGCTAAGGGTCGAGTGGCTGTTCATCCCAGTTTGCCCAGGATAATCCTGGCTTACACCTGTTATCATAGCAGAATTGTTGATGGTGTCCTCTTTCACTGTCAACAATGTCTAGTTTGGATGATAACTATATGCCACCCTGTATGAAGGAGATGATGGTGATGATTCTGATGTTCACAGAATTTCCTTATTTTTAAGGCTATTTCATACAAATTCCAGTTGCTTATTTTGCCTAGAAAAGAAAACGCACGTAAATGGAAAGTATGATGTATCTAAATCAGTTTGTGAGTAGACATTGACATACAGACCCCTTTAAATAGCTTCTTAAAAATGATACTCAATATTTTTATGTTTTCTTATAAATTGGAAAAGATAAATATGGTCAATTGACTTGTTTGGATATTTCTGGCAAAAATGTCATGGCTCTGAATGATTGTTGTGAGGGGGGAATTGGGCTTAGAGCTCCCTTTTATTCCCTGGCAGAGAATTCATATGTCACATATCAGGAACTCACATTGAAGAGCGAGTAAACCCACTTGAGCAGTTGAATCTGCAGACTCAAAGCCAGGTAATAAAGGTAAATGTCAGGGAAGTTTACCTTCTTATTAGAAAGTCAGATTCGCTGTAATCCAATTTTAACTTGGTGACTGGGAAAAGTTTAAAGCAATTTTTTAAAAATTTATATAATAAAAAACATCTCAGTCTTCAGGTATTCTTCATATAGTAATCATAGTCCAGTGAAAAATGTTATCCAGCTGACTAAGCTTAGGTAAGTCATTGAATTAATCTTTCCATACCAGTGCTTCCTCACAGGTAGAATGGGATCAAATTTCCTACCTTGTTCATCTCATAACATTATTGTTGGGATAACAATAAGATCAATAAAACCATGTAAATAAAAGTGCATTGCTGGGGAACAGGTTTAAAACTCGACAAATGTAGAGTTGTTTGCAGAACTTGCATACGTTTTCAAAATCGCTTTGAAATATAAATATTTCGGTACTTATCAGGCAATAACAAAAAATTCAGATTAGTTTCAGGGCATAGGGAGAAGGAGGCAAAACATTTGGCAAATAAGAGAACTCAGAAAGTGAAAGGTACATGTTTCCATTATCATGTTTAAGTTGGTAAGACCAGTTCATTCAAGGGTTCCTTCAGTTCGTTCAGGGGTTATTGAATCCTTCGTTCATACTGTCATCATCTGGACGTGTCTATGGAGAATGTTGTCCCTGTAGAGAAGTTTGCTGGTTGCTAGAGTTACCAAGAGGTAAATGACATGGTCTCCATCTCTTAGAATCACACTAAAGAGATGGCGACACACATGCATAAGGACACTCGGTGTTATCAAAGGTAGAGTTCCCTCAAGAGATGTATTTTTTGAATGCACCTACCAGCCCGGCACCATGCTAGGCACCAGAAGTGTGGTGGAAATACTACAATAGGGACATGCTTAGATGATGTGGGAGCACGAAGAGGAGAGAACCTGACCCAAACCGAGGAGGTCAAGAGTGACTTATCAGAGGGAATGAGGTCTCGCAGCTGAGAACCAGAGTGAGTAAGAACTGGGCCATTCTGGCTGTCCTTTCCAAGCTCTTCTTTCTGTTCCTTCCTCCTCTAACTGCTCTTTGCCGGTGGTCCTCCTTCTCATCTCACTCTTCCCGTGCAGTTACTACACTCTACACTGCTGTACCTCCAGCCCAGATTGCTCTTCTGAGCCTAACCCTTTGAAAATCTTTTTTGTGATGTCCCTGTAGGCATCCTGGATTCCATAAGTGTATACCCGAGTTCATCATTTTCTCTCCCAAATCTGTCTTTTACCTTATATACTTGTTAGTTTACATTCCAAAGTCAGGCATCTGTAAGTCATTCTAGACTTTCTTTTTCTCTTATTCCCTTCATCTGATTATTCAACAAATCATGTCTTTTCAGCCTCCTGAATTACCCTGGAGTCCGTGCCCTCACCCCACTGCTTTAGTTTCAGGCCATCATCACTTTGGCGTGGGTTATACAACCGCACCCCAACTGGTTTCTCTACCTTCTCTCTAACCCTCTTTCCATCTTTCTTCCACTCGGCTGGCAGATAGGTCTTCCTTAAGAGATCACATTGGTTTCTGGCTTAAAACTTTTGCGGGTCTTCCAAACACATTTAAGAAAAAATTTGTTTTAAATTCTTTACTGTGTCATTTAAGGCCTTTAGGAGTCTTATCCTTCCAGGTCCTTCTAGCTTCATCCCCCACTAGGTTCTCCTTTTTTCATTTATGCTTTTATAGGTTATATTGTGACTAAATGGAACTGCTGATTTTTTCACTGAGTGCCGTGCTTTCTCTCGTCTCTGCCAGGTGTGCTCACCTTGCCCTTTGATTGCCTGGGTAGGTTTTATGCCAAGCATTACTTCTTCTGGAAGGGATAGCAACTTCCATGCTGCAGTGAGGTGGTGGCGGATGTTTTGTCCTGGTGCTTTCATTGTTCTTTGCACATCTCTCTATCATAGCACTCCTTAACCTAGTACACACTGTCTCTTTCCTTTATTACGTTTATTACTGTGACTCTTTATTACATTTGAGTTCTTCCAAGACAAGGATTGAGTCTTCTGTATATCTCTGATGCCTAAGGTCATTAACATATTTTCTGAGTGCCTGATGTGTACTAGAGACCATTTTTAATGCTATGATACAGCAGTGAACAAAAGAGAAAAAAATCCCTAACATCATGGAGCGTGTATGTTAGCCATCACATCTGGCAGATCGCTGATGCTTAATGTGAGGGGTGGATGGGTGGGTGGATGGATGGACGGATGGACAGATGGTCAGACAGACAGATGGAAAATGGACAGATGGACAGACAGATGTTAGAGAAGTAGAAGTGACCTCCCAGGCTGGGGAGATACAGACATGAAGACACTGAGGCATGAACACCTGACATACGGCATCAAGGCAATGAGAAGGACAGGAGTGGGGAATTAAGAGAGAAAGTGAGCATGCACGTTAGAGAACTTGAAGACCCTGACAGATGAATCGACTTTGGATAGGTGGACAATAAAGCAAAGACCATGCCAGGCAAGATGAGCATGGTAAGCAAAGGTACAGAGAGGGAAATACAAAATGTGTGTTTAAGGATAAAAACAAATGGCCTGGCCGGACTTCGAGGGGAGGATTGGCATAGGAGAATAGTAAGGAGCTAAGCTGGGAAGGAGGCTGGGGAAGATGTACCTGCCACACTAAGTTGTGAGGGCTCTTCTGTAGGAAGTGGGCCATGGTCTGTGTTGTTCTGGAGCTCCTGACTAGTACAACAAGGCAAGAAGAAGAAATAAAGGGCATGTGTATTAGAAAGGAAGAAATGAAACAGACAATGTGATTGTTTACATGGAAAATTGAAACAAACCTATAATAAAGCTACCAGAACTAAGAAGTGAATTTAGCAAGGGCACAAGATACAAGGTGAATATGCAAAACCGACTGTAGGAGTCCTGCTTCTGGCATGCCAACGCAAGCTGCTTCACAGACCCGCTGCCCCGTGAAACTGGGCTAGGCAGAGAAGTCTTAGGTGATAGCACCTCTTCTCTGAAATGTTCCCATCTGCTATCAACATCTCCACATTTCCTAAATTCTGCGGCTCTTTGTGCAAACACCACATAATTCATTGTAAGGTAGAGTAGCAAAGCAGACGTTAGAACATCCCCAGAGAAGGCGCAGCCCCCTTGGCAGTCGAATCCTCTCAACCGCCACAACAGAAAAGGTGGCTATTTAGTTGGGTTGCCAGCGCTCACTGTTTAGACAGAGTGGCGTAAACGCTGCAGGGAGCAGAACGCCTTAGAATTCTCCGCCTCTGCTCTACTGAGAGTCCTCTTAAAGGCAGAGTGGTATGAATGCCCAGCCATCTAAATACAGACTTTTCTTTTGTTCCCTCTTTTAATTGAACTCAGTGATTCTCAAGCTTTAGTGGACATAGTCATTATTTCCAGAATTGTACATAGATAACCTCACTTGTACTTAATGGGTGACTTCAGGGAACTTTGAAGGATAATTTTGAGTATAATATATTTTCACCTTAGGGCCTGACCTAAATAAACTGAATTAACTGCAGCTCCACTGTGTTTCAAGAAAAGGAAAGTGTCCGGTCCTGTCACGTCTTTGATTGCCAGCCTTGGTGCTGCTTGCCTTTCTTTTTACTGACCTGCTGTTTACCTATATTGTTTCGGATGATGGAGAAAGTGACATCAAATATATTTAATAAACAAGGAATAGGAAGATAATTGGCTATATCTGAAATAGTCAATTACAGCAAAAACATACCCTTTACATTTTAGGCAACAGAAATTTTCTGTAATTTTTTTAAGTGTCAAAGGGGAAAATCTTTACAGCTAAAATACCACTTAATGTGAATAAAATCTATAAAGTTACATTATCATTTGTTTTATTTTCCCAAGGAGAATACAGAGGACAGTAGTTTTAATTAATCATCTGTTGGTTACCTACATAAATACCTACATTTCTGTATGCCTAAGGTATCACATTAAAAAAAAAAAAAGTGTCCATTCTTTGGGAAAAGATGGTTTTTCCTGTCTTCCTCACTAGTGGAAAGAAAAGGCATTTTTATACTAAGATAACATGTTTAAATTCATCCAAACTCTTGCAGACACAAGCAGCCATTAGTTATTCTGATTGCCTATTCTAGACAACACTGTGGCCTTACAATAATTGCAGGTGGTTAATAGAAACATCCTTTTGCAGTTTCTAATTACCAAATGTAATTTCTGTGAGAACACTTGACCCCGTTGGCTTTCTGCTTTTTACTTCAGCTCTGGAGCCTTTATGATGGAATTATTTATCAGTCTTTAATGGCTTGGGGGCCACTTGACGAAATTGAGTGCATTGTACCTCACATCACTTAGGAAGCATCCCAGATGCTCGTGGATGAACCCGGAGTCATGGTGCATTTGGCTAAAGAGCTCTAGCATCTGAAGCTCTAGCATTTGAGGACGTCTGGAGAGAAGTGCTCCAGAGCGTCAGAATGGCACTGTTTTAACCTCTAGTATCGGCTGCTCACCACAGGGTTCATCCCTATTAACTTGGAGCCAAACCACTGTATCTCTTCTCCTGAGGCTGAGAGTCTCTCTTCCCCTGAGGCTTAGGGATCCACAGCTTCTGGTAGTCTGGATGCACGTGTTGGCGACTGGAACTTGTCACAGGCAAAATCAAGAAGTAGTTTATCTGACCCCTCAGAGCCTCGTCTTTCTCTGCTGCTTTTATATTCTCCCTGGGAGCTCCCTTCCTTCCCGCCCCTTTTATATCACGCAGGTGTCCAGTGTCCTTGAACTCCTTCTGCTGAATGAAGCTCTGTGTTTACTTGCAGCATTGGTTCCAGTTGGATAACATGGCTTCTGAAGTTTTAGGGTGGCCCTGGGGAGGCTCAGAGGCGGAGAAGTGGTTAAAAGTGAATGTCCAGGAGATGTTCCTGGCATACCTCAGTTCTTCTTAGGAGGAAAGAACCAAGTATTTTTCCACAGATTATAGCTGCCAGAATCTAACACCTATTTTTGGAACTTGGGGGCCCATTGACCTCTGGGACCCCGTTTCTACCTGCTGGTCTCCAGGCTCTAAGACCTAGAGGCCAGCTTGCCTGAGAGCAGGTGCTGCGCTCAGACTCTCCCTGGGTCTCTCAGTACCTCTCCCGACCCCACTGCCCTTTTCTTCTGGCATGATATTTGAACAAGTGGTCCTTCTGTCTTAGAGAAAAGTCTCTTATATCAGCGGCTCCATCTTGTTTCTCTTCTACTCTCCTCTTTTTGTAGCCAGACTTCTGGAAAGACTCACCACTCACCACTTCACCAGTTACACTTTAGCTTCCACCCCCACTGTTTATCTCTGCTTTTCCCTGTACTTCCACTGTATTTTTATCTCTCTGCATATTGGTTCTTCTGATCCCACTTTCTCTTGAATTGACCCGTCATCAGAATGGTAACCTCAGCCTTAGCCCCCAGGGTCTCCCGGCTGAGTCATCTGTTCCACTTCTAAAGCCTTGTGGGAGAAAATTTGATTGCCCAAGCTTAGGCCAGATATTTCATCCCTGTTCCAGGCCCTGTGGCAAAGGAAAGGAATGTGGGGACAATTAAGCATGGGGGCAGGGAGTGAGGGGGCCAGAAGGACCCAAGGCTGCTCCTTCCAGGGCTGCTTCCACATCACTTGAGCTTGCTCTCGGCCAGGTGTGTGTCTCAAGCCCTGATTCTGCTTCGTAACTTTCTAACTATGATCCGCTCCCCCACCCCCAGTACACACACTTCAGGTCCAGCTCTTTCCGTGATTTGTAGTCAAAGCCTAAGGAAGAGATTCTTAAGCTGCACGTTGACTGAGTCGTGCGTTTCCCTCAGATGCACAGAGGATGCATCCTCTGGCCATCCTCCCTGCGTTGGGCAGCTCTTCTGTAGCAGTGTTTCCTGGTTTATCAAAGTTGGAGTTTTCTGTGTTATGTTCTCTTCTTTGTTTTCAGAGAGGACAGAGGCTACAGACACCTCTAATCTGCCATCTTTAACTTGAAGTCTTTCAGACTTAAATTTCTCATGTATCTTACACGTGTATTTTTATTAAGTAATAACCTTTTCCTGATCTATCCTAATTAAAATTAACTTTCTTAAGAATGTCAAGGCCTAACGTTTTTTCTCTATGTTTTAGAATTAACTAATTCCCTTGTTTAATTTAATTTATTAAGAATCTATTGATTACCTATAATGTTACCAGCATTGTCAGTTTTATTTTTATTATGCTCAAAAAAGGCTTATATCTGGGTGAAAAAATTAGCCAGATTCATAAAATGCTTAGCAGACAGGACAAAGCCACTCATAAATACATTTTCAGTGAAATGAGTGAATTGGTACAAACAAGAAGTTCTCTGAGAGGTCAAAAAAAGAAGATACAGATAAGGACAGATTGGACAGCGAAAGCTTCCTGAAGAAGTGGGGCCCAGACTGGGCCTTCTTCCTTGTTATTTTGAAACACATCTGTATTTTGATTATGTCCCCTTTGAATTATCCATTTTCCAGCTTGGTGATGTTGACAGAGAAATAACACATGTCAGCATTAGTTTTTCCAACTTAATGGATCAGATGAGAGTGATCCATAACTTGTAAGCTTTAGGTGTGGGCTCTAAGCAGGAGAGATAGAACGATAAGAGGAGAGTGAAAGGTTATTTAGAGAGGATAAATTAAACACTTGGAATCGGGCTCAGCCAGTACCTGGTTTTTAAGTGAACGATGAAGATTGAGTTTTCAAAATGAAATGAATGGATTGTTTAGTTGGCATTATTAACTTAAAGAACAGGGTTTAGCTTAAGTATTATAGGGATTTACAGGAGACCTTTTTCAAATTTGCTGAAGGTTTTACCAGTAAGCACTTAAGCAAATGTAAACATTTTGCGGGCTGCAGGGGAGCTGCGAATATTATTCATCCCCCAGTCCCACTCGTCTCGCAGACGTGCACCCGGACCAGGCTGAAGCTCTGCTCAGTTTCTGAGGGTTGTTATGATTAGTCTCTTGGTGTGTATATATTGCAAATGTAATAAGAACATAAACATTTTATAAGTATAGAAATTTCTTTTTTTAATGTTAACCAGTCGTTCGAAGTGGCCAGAAAAACAGTTTGGTTTCAACTTAATAATAGTAGTGCTAATGTGCAGAGCTTTATTCTTATGGAGCATGAGCCATGGTGTGAAGAGCCAGCAGAGAGCTTTTGTGCGCATCACCATGCTTAGTCATTACAATGGGTGATGAGAGGAACGCTGGGATTTTCTGAAAGTTAACATTCCCTTCTCTCATGGTCATAAGGAAAAAAAAGCATTTATGATTATTTTGAAGCATCATGAGTTGTATCCATTTGTTGACAGCAATCTTGGGGGGTGGTTCTTCAGGTCCCATATCCCTTTTTCAGGTCCCAAAACTGAGTATCTGGAAAATATTCAGATATTCTAATAAATTTGAATATAAAGAGTTAACTATCGCATCATAATAACTTAGTCAATCACTCGTAGCCACGTGAGAAGTAAGGCATAGGAGCAAACACCTTTTACTAATAATCTGGAGTCATTTAGTCTAACGTCCTATCACTTTATTTCTTCTCTCTTTTTTTTCCTTTGCTGACAAAGATTAGCCCTGAGCTAACATCTGTTGCCAGTCTTCGTCCACTTTATATGTGGGTCAGTGCCATAGCATGAATGACGAGTTGTGTAGGTCCACGCCTGGGATCTGAACCCGAGAACCCAGGCTGCCGAAACAGCACGCCGAACTTAAGCACTATGCCGTGGGGCCAGCCCCAAACTTCTCTTTTCAAATAAGATGATGTGAAAAGGTTTGACAGGATCAAATGCTATCCCATTTCTTGGTATTGTGTGAACCATAGTCTTAAGATAGGGTTCTCGCTTTTGCATGGTTTGTAAAAGTTTGTTTCACACAACATTTTGGGCACCAGTCTTAGAGACAGGGAACATACAGATGCATGGTACAGAGAGGAGGCACTGAAGTTATGATGTGGTGGGATGGGCTGGCAAGGCAGCAGCAGGAATAAGAAGCCCTGTGCGGGCCTGCAGGCGTGGGGATCACCCGGAGGGAGGGCTGGGCAGGAGCCAGGGGTGAGGGAAATATTCTGGCAGGACTTGTTCTGATGCCTAGGCAGAATCTGGGAGGATGAGGAAGAAATGGCCACACGAAAGTTGGAGAGAAGTACCGGGAGGTATGGGGGGCGGGGGTCAGTTCCAGGGCGGAGGGGCTGCAAGTGCTTCAAGAACAGACCTTTCACCTGAACCGCACGCTGCGAAACAGCAGCCAACAGCCCAAATCCTGAAGAGGCGTTCTTTGTTTGGCCTGCTGTGCATTTCTACTGTTGCCAGCATTTAAAAAGAGCAAATTTTAACATAAAACCCCAGATTTCTGGGCTTCTTTGGCGCTTTCCCGCATGGTATCTGTCTGCCAGCCAAACCTGAAGAGCAGTTCCCATAGTCCTCAGCACTTCCTGTTTCTTAAAGGAGGCCCACTCTGCCCTGCATATTGCCAGCCCGCTCCTCTGGACGTCTGTGTTTGCAAAGACCGTCCCAGACCACAGGCTCTGCTCCCAAGCCGGCTGTACAAGAGATGGAGTCACCTACCTCCGCACCTTTATCTCCAGGTGGCCACACGCGCATGCAGCGCCCAGGGAGTCTACAGGCCGCAGGGAGGGACAGTTTTATTTCCTAGCTTCATTTTTTATAAATTGTGTTTCATTAAAGCTTTTCAAAGACTCTAAAATTCACTTACCCTAATTTTATGTAGATGAACAAACCTGCTTTTTTTATCGAGTCCTATAAATTAGAAAGGGAGGGGGTCAGAGAATTAAGCCATCTGGCTCAACCAGGCAAAAGGAGAAAGTATGTCTCCCGTGTGGCAGGCACGAGGTGCCCAGGGAGCTGGGGGTAATGGAGGAATTCAGCAGGCGGTCCTTGTGCTCAGGGCGTGTGAGAACTGTGCTGAGATTGGACCGCTACCCTAGAAACTTGATGTTCGTAGGTGGGATCAAACAATAGGAATCCCCTCTCTTTGAAAATCCCAGAGTCTTTGTATAAATAGCCTCTCCTTAATTTAAGCTGAATCGATATAGCATAATTCAGGTCACCATTTGCTTCTCCGTGAATTAGAAGGCTGAATCTCAGAGGTCCACAGTGGGCTAAGGTGCACCTTAACTTTTTTTTTTCCCAGCCTGCATCTTTCTTATCCTCCTCTTTGATTAATAAGATTCTTTCTGTTGATTTTCAAAAACTCACTCAGCTCAGACCTGCTTTGTTTTCTTTCTTGAAAAAAAGTTTTTCATAATACAATGCCATAGTCTCCACATTCTCATTAAAATCACGCCAAAAATAGTTGCTCATTCTTGAATTTCTCTTAAACATCTTTTAAAATTTAATTTAATTTTTTAAGTAGGCCACCATCATTTTATGAGCAATTGATAGCTTTTCGAATTTTGCTGTAATTAATTTTCTTTTAAAATGTGTGTCCTCATTTTCTTCACATATTCCTTAAGTTCTGAATTTACATCAGTCCTCTGATACCATGTGGTATTTATAACTTGAGACTTGTTCAGAAATAGAAAACTGAATAAGAGTCTGGGGACTCATTTTCAAAACAGTTATCTGTAGAGGCTTTCCCTAAAAACTCAGGGCAAAGCTTAAATATGGGATTTATGCAGGAAATTAAAGTTAAATTGGCTTGATTTGATTAAGGTTTGGGGTTTTCTTTTGTTTTTTGAAGAAAGGAAATTTTATTTTGTAATTTAAAAATCATTTATTCTGGAAGAATGACCAAGAAGTATAAGATTAATTTTTGTATAAACCAATTACCTGCAGAGCTGCTTAAAATATAAAGCTTCCTTGATTTAATATAACGTTTCATAGGCTCCTCTGACATGTTACTTCAACAGAAAGGCCACGTTACTCCCGTAACTTATTTAAAAGTCAGGTAATTTAAATTAGATTTATTAAGTGCAATAAGTAGGCATCAAATTAAAGCTTGTATATTGTCACTTGTTCCTAATTTCTATCGAAAATTCCACTTTGATAGAGCTACTAAGGATTGGTGTTTAATAAACAAAGAAATAACTGTATTTTAAAGGAGGAATAAATAATTCATAGAAATCTGTTGACAAATTTCTCCCCACTCATAGGCTATTCGTTTCTTGTCTACAGTAGCCTTGGGCAGGAAAGGCCAAAGTAGAAAGACGCCATGCATTGATACTCAGTAGAAAGAGATCTCAATTGAAAATGTAATTTGGTTTGGGATATGAGTTTGGAAATAAACCATCATTCAAGCCTCAGCATGAGCCATGAACCTATTTGCATGAGTGAGTGAATGAATAGAAAAGAATTTTTTTAGTTCAAGACAATCACTAGATTTTTTTTCTGCCACCATCTTCCAAATAGTGCTATTTTCCTTATTCATACATTTACTCTGTTTTATTGAAAATTAGAACTTTTTTGCAATAGCATCATACCCATTCAGCTGCTTTTCTGATCTTTCTTATATAAATTCACTCCAGCGAGAACCACTCACAGAGATATTAATTCCTCTGTTCCTTTTTTGAGGAGGAGGATTAGCCCTGAGCTAACTACTGCCAGTTCTCCTCTTTTTGCTGAGGAAGCCTGGCCCTGAGCTAACATTATGCCCATCTTCCTCTACTTTATATGTGGGACCGCCTACCACAGCATGGCGTTCCAAGCGGTGCCATGTCCACACCCAGGATCCGAACCGGCAAACCCCGGGCCACCGAGAAGCGGAACGTGTGAACTTAACCGCTGCGCCACTGGGCCAGCCCCTCCTCTGTTCCTAATAAAGGCCATTACACTTGCTGTTGTAGATGTACAAGAGAACCAACATTTTTTTTTAAATGTTTTGCATGTGATCAGTCTAGTTTTTCCTGGTGCTGGTTTAGTTTTTTTGTAATTTGCTATAATAAAATTAAATTATTAAAATAATAATTAAAATAAAAATAGTAGAAACATGCTTCACAGCCATCATACATTTGTAATTCATAATTAAGAAATGACATTCTTGAGTATATATACATATATTTTCATATTCTGATATACAACCATAACTTTTTATAAGTTTGAAAAAATATATCAGTGGAAAAAATGTACTGTAGGTTTCTCTCCAACTCTATCTAAATAGTTCCTCCCTATTTAAATAATTCTCTCATTTCACCTCTTCTTTTTCTTGTAGCTGATTTTACAATTTGAGGGTTCAGAGTACTTGTGTGTATTTGTTTAATGTCTGTCTTCCATTCTAGACTGAACTTTGCTGTCTCCTGTTCACTGCTGTGTACCCACACTTAGCATAGCGGCTGACTGGATGGGCAATGAGCGATTGGAATGAATGAATGAACAAGGGAACACTGCTCAGTGAGCACTCTGCTAGGTGCTTTGTTTACATTATTGCATTTAATTCTTAACCCTATGAAGGAAGTAGCTCCCATTTTATGGATGAAGAAACTAAGGCCAAAATGTTAAATAATTGGCTCAAGGTCACACAGCTTAACGGCATAGAAGCCCCGCCTTCCCTGTGGTCTTGTTACTCAGCCTTTTTGCTTAGGCCACTTTGACTTGGGTTTCAATCTTGCCATCAAAAGAGCTCCAGTAGACCCCTATTTACAGTTAAGGAAACTGAGGACCAGCAAGGTGAAATAACTTGCCCACTTTTACTTGGCTCGTTAACATCAGAGTCGGAACTTGAACTCAGACCACCTGATTGCTGTTCAGCAGGCTTAGTTATGCTGCTCGACAGATGCCAGAATATAATAAAAATACTAATAAAGAAGAGTAAAGCACTGTTAAAAATGCTTTTCATATTTTTTTGTCAATTTTTGTTATGAAAATGTTCCAAGTTAATAGAGATAGTACAGTGACCCCAATATACCCCTCATCCAGAATCAACAGTGATCAAGCCTTTGCCACACTTGCTTCATCTCACCCTTTGAGTGGCCAGACACTCTTAACTGTATGACTATATTAAATCAAGGTAGATGGAACAGAAAGGGGGGGGATGCGCCTGCAGTTCCTCAGTTGTTTGATAGCAGAGCTGGTTTGCTGCTCTGTGTTCTTCCCACTCGACTATGTCAAGAGATACATGTATAAAGAGAGCTGAACTGGGCGACCCACTCAGGCCTGCTGCAGTCAGCACTGGAGGTGGAGTGAGGACGGAGGGCTTCTGTAGGCTCAACCTGTGTCGGCTTGCTAGACATATGCCAGATGGGACCAGCGTCACACTGGCAGTGGTGTCTCGGTGCTTCTCGGACTTCAGCAAGCCTTGAGAGCACCTGGATTCCTAACAAGTTCCTGGGTGACGCTGATGCTGCGGGTCCAGGGACCGCGCTTAAATAGAACCACGGGTTCTACCAGGAAGTGCCAGTTCAGCCGCTTCCCCTCAGGTAACACTCAGCCCAGGAAACCCAAGGAAGCCTGCTTAGCATTCGTTCCTTCTTGTGATCTTGCCCCTAGAAACCAGACCTTAGAATAGCGCTTGAAACAGAAGCAAAGTGACCTGCTGAGGAATTTACATGATAAAAGGCACAAAAAGACCAATGAAAACAATTTAAACAAAATTTTAAATAAAGAACGAATGATAAAAAGAGGAATAACTCTGTGTGTACGGGTGTCTCCAGGTTTAGAATACTTTCCAAAGCCATCTGTGAACAGGCAGAGCAAATGGGCTTTTTGTTCAAGGCTGAGCAGCACGATGAGGAGGAAGAGTGTATGAAGTAATTGACCTAAAGTAACAAGAGATCAGTCTTTGACAGGATGGCCCTTCAGGTCTTTGAGATTTAGCTCTGACTGTTATGAGTACTAAGGCAGAGAATCATAGCTGTGTTCAACTGAGATGAGAAATGGACACACTTTTCTAATCTCTTTCTGTATCAGAAATAGATCTCTATTAAAACAGCTAAATTTAAACAATTTTAATAGCACCATGATATTTAAAGGTTTTATGGTAAATTAAACTTTAAAAAATAACCCAGATACCACTTGATATGTTTTCTCTTTACCCCAGAACCATTATTCTTGCCACTCCTCTTACTACTTGCAGTTTCAAAAAAATCCTTCACTCCTTTTACTGATATATTTTCATTGTTCAAAGACTCTAACCAAAATCCTATAGTTACCCTTTGTTTAGTTAACTCTTTTACTCCACTTTATTTCAAACAAGGCTTCAGTTAATTTGCAAAGGTATGTAAAATGTGACAGAATTATCCAACAAAAAAACTTGAAAGAAGATGACTAGGGAGAGACAAAGAGCGCAGAATAATAGAGCTAAAAATGCCAGCCCTGGTCCCCCTCGTGCCAGTGGACAAGGAGCCCCCAGGGAAGGGGAGTGTAGCACTCTGCTGATCAGACTTGCTCCACCAGTGTATTTTGGAATATCTGGAAGATAGATTAAAGATACTAACTAGCTGAATGCTGTTTCTTTTAACTGAGCATTAGATAAAAATTGTGTGGCGGTGTGCTTACTATTTTTCCTCGAAAAATGCCTCCTGTGGACTTCTCTGGGTAGGTGAGTGAATGCTTGTGTACCTTTGCTGGCCATCATGGCAGGCAGAGTGATCCTTCTGCAAGCAGACCTGATCATTTTCTTTCCATTTAAAGAACAGAGACAACTGTGCTGACTCTGCCCTGCCTCCGTGTGGCCTCCTAACCCCCTGCCCTCTGACACCTCCTCCCCTCCTGCCATGCCGCAGGGCTGTGCCCGCCATGCTTGTGCTTTCTCACCTGAGGCCTGCTCAGTGCCTGAAACCCTCTTCTCCACCCTCTGCCTGTCTCTCACCCGTCCGTTAGGTCTCAGTTTAAATGTCACTTCTTCCTAGAAACCTTCCCTGTCCACCACCCGCCCCCTGCAGATGCTGGGTTAGTGCTCCCAGTGTCCCTCTGTGTACCACACTTGACTATTACTGCCCCTTTCTCTGTCGCCCACTCCAATGTATGTTCCCCAGGACAGGGACCATGTCTGTCTTGCGCACCACATTATATCCCAGGTCTGTCCTTTTTCTTTTTAATTTCGTGCTTCCCAATCATTTTCATCTGAGGAAATGTAATAGAAAGTTAGGCTCTTTCCACAATGAGGTAAACTGAAGGAGCTTGAACCCACAGAAGGCTGATCCCAGTGGAAGGTGACCAGCCTAAAGACTCTGGCCGCCCCGGGGCCCCAGCAGACCCGGGAAATAAGAGAGTGAGTAAATCGTGTGACTCCAAGTGGTGGGGGGCTCTGGATTAAATGAATGAGCCAACAAAAGAACCTGAGCACAGGGTCCATTTCCAAGTTATTTTACTTGTATTGAGTCTCAGTTTCTCATCTGCTAAAATGGGCATAATACTATCTGTCTCAATAAACTTGTTTTGCTTTGTTAATTTTTGTTTTGCTTTATTTTTAATGCCGTCCCAGTGTTGGTACAGGTCCCGGAAATAGGCTTTCTCATACACTGCTGTTGGTGGGAGTGTAAACTAGCATAAACTCTTCTGGGGTACACACTGGCGGTACAAGTCAAAATCCCTAAGGACGTGTCTGTCATCTGGCTTAGCCATCTCACATCTAGGAATTAATCCTAATTGGAGTGTTGAGCTACGATCTGTCCATAAGATATTCATCCCAACATTATTTATAATTTTAAAAAAGGAAAAATACTAAGTGTCCGGAAAGGGTATCTGGGCTGAATTTATTATGGTGTGTCCACAGAATAGGCTGCTGAGTATCTATTAATAATGATGATGTAAAAGAATTCTTAATGGTGTAGGGAAATTATTAAGATATACTGAAACAAAGTAACAAAACCACAATTCATTGTGCTCTCAGTTATTTTTTTAAGTAGATATATCATTGGAAAAAGGCTAGAAAGATATAAACCAATATGTTTCCCTGAATAACTAATTTAAAATGTCTTTATAATTTTATATAGTTCCAAATTTTCTGAAATGAATATGTATTACTTTTATAATATATGTTTTAGAAAAAATAAAGCATCACAGGAAAATAAACTTCACTGAGTTTGCAGTTGGAGCACCTTCTCCCATAGCGTGAGAAGGCCCAATGGTCACCATGCAGGGCTCCCTGTACCGGGAGGCAGATGGGTCCTCGAGGTACCCAGGTGCTGAGCATGACCATGGCTGCCTGGGTAAATATTCTCATTTTTGTTGGTGGCTTGTCAACTTACCCAGTTTTCATTTGTGCCCCTTAGCACACTAATTTAAACTCCAAAATTGAACCTCATGATTTTCTGATTCCAACAAGGGTCAGAAACTAAACTTCCATCTAAAATTGCCTATCTCAGTAAATTAAATTCATGTGTGCTTTTCTAAAGGAGTTTTTCATAACACCAATACCTTTGAATCCAACTGGCTTCCACGACTTTGGAGAAGGAGTGAACAACCTCCCTTTTTTTAACATAAAGTCCAATTCAGGAAAAGTAAAAATGTTTATGAGCCACATTTTTCTCCCACCCAAAATAAAACTAGCTTTTTACAGTCCTCTAAGGGAAAAAATCTGTTCTTATAAGCTATAAACTACCTTATGGAAAGAACAATAATTATAATATTTGCATTGCTTTTCACCCATCTAAATTCTCCCTTCTGGGCATATGTGACATGTAACAACACAGGGGTGTCTTCCTGATCTTCCATCTGGAACGTTATATTGTATGCTATATTGGGAAGCCAGGTGGTCTCGGGTCACATGGCGTGTGTCACTGCCTGAGAGAAATCGGTGTCAGTAGGTGGTGAGGGGTAGAGTTGAGGAACAAACAGGAAATTGAGGGATGGAGGAAATAGAGACTACGTGTATCACTTATGCCATCAGGATGCTTCGGTTTGAAGAGGGGGTAGTAAGAACCTTGGGGGATGGACAAAGTAAGGGATTTGAGGACCCAGGAGGTCAATAGTCAGCGGACATCGAAGATAAAAGACTGATTGGGGAGGAGATTAAAGAAAAGCAGAAGTGGAAAGTTTACCTTTAAAAATGGAGAAGATGGCCTCTTCCCCAAAAATGGGAGAAAGATCAGGAAGTAAAGATGAGGGCATTTGCCACCGTCACGTAAGAGGGAAGGACTTCTGGAGAGGTATTAGGGGCTAGAGTAAATGTTGGAGCCCTGAGCAGGCGGGAGAGGAGCTACCACAGTGCCTCCGCGGAACAGGAAAGGAAGGCCGCTCCGGCCAAGCACCAGCACCGTTAAGCCGTCCTCTAGACTCCGGGCCAGTCCGCGGGAGCATAGGGCTGTCCCCAGCAGGAGCAGATTCAGCAATGGGAATCGTCGGCCTGGGGCTTGGGGGGAAGGGCGGGGCAGAGTAACAGTTGAGGGTGCTGGGGTAAGTGTGAGGTCACTGACCGCAGGATTCAGAAGAGGCAGCTAGAACGGGGATGGAAACTCACCCCCAGGGCTGACCGCGCGCCGAGAAGTCTCCCACTTCTCTCGTGAGCACCTCAACAACAACGTGTTCCTTGTATGTTCTCTTCCATCAAAACTCCCACTCTATTGGCTTCCATCTTCGGGGCAGTGTGGTCACAGGCCCAGGGGGAGGGTCAGTGATGGTCACCATGTCAGAAGCGGGCTGAATCACCTCCAGCTCTCACGTTCTCTCGCCCCAACTTCACTTGGTGTTTTCAGCTGGTGGGCTCTCCCACTCCCTGACCCCCACTCCTGGCTGAATCTAACTTGTCATAATTCTGCAAGTTAGTCCTTTTCCTAAAGGGGCAGACTCGCAGACAGGCTTTGCTCTTGCCATGGGAACACTGCAGCCGTGTGAGTGGAAGCGTATTACCTCGCCTGTGTGCCGGGTAAAGATCGCCTCCCCGGGGAGCTGGCCTACACGCTGCACGTGGTGGCTCCTGCTTTCCAGTGAGCACGGGGTAGAATCTGCGATCGAGTGGGATCACTGATCACTACGCAGTTTCCCCAGAGCTGGGATTATGACCTCTGTAAGAAGGCAGGCTTGAGGAACCTTCCAAGGTTTCCTAAGAAAGAATAAATGAACATGCATGTAATCAGGAACGAGTAGATCAAATTTATCTACACTTTCAAAAAGTCTTTCACAAGATTCCATACAAAGTTGGCTTTAAAAACTGGGCTCTGTTGAGAATCGGGCATCTGATCATCATTACTGTTACAGAGTTTTATTTTGAAATAAGCCTCCTTTTGAAAATCCCATGTCCATAACCCAAGCTGCAGCACTGAAACTGAACGGAAAGCACACTGTCACTGCAGGACAGCCGCCCGATGGTGTACTGTTGGCATGGAGCTGGTACCACACTGAGCCTGTGCTTTATGACAGATGCATATACACAGGCACACTGTTGTTATCCATTCTTGCTAAGTGGGTGATATTTTTAAATAACGTATAAATAAATGGGTAGAACTGCTTCTAGAATTAAGTTACTGTTGTTTGCCCATATCTTACAGTATTGTGTTCTGGGCGGTTTATCTGTAGCTGTCATTTACTTTACACTAACTATAACTCAGAACCCTGGTAAAGCACGCACTGTCTGGTTAGTCCTCATTGCGTCTCTCCTGCACAGAGGAGTGAAGGGGGGCTGAGACATCCACAGCCAGGAGGGGACGGACCCTGTATTCAGATCCAGGGCGCTCTAACCTCGACTCTCTTAACTTCTTTAGTCCCTGCTGGCAGAACCAAGAAGAGCAGCTGGAGCTCCTGCCGAACAATCCCTCCGCATTTTAAGTTTCATAGAGAGGATGCCCCGGGACAGGAAGGAAGCCAAACCGCCAGCCCTGCCTCCTCGCAGGTGGCTTCACTGTAAAGGTGGCTGAGGCTCTGTCTGCACGCATCTGGTCGCCTGGAGTGGAAAGTGATTGCTCTCTGTTCTCTGCTCTCTTCCAGCCCGTTGCTAGCTGTGTCCTTTGCCACCTGCTGTGCTCTTCCAGGAGTTGCCCTTCTGACCTGGGGGGTGAATCCACTCACAGGAGCCCTGGGGGTCTTCAACATTTTCCTGTATACCTGCTGTTATACCCCGTTGAAGAGGATCAGCATTGCCAACACGTGGGTCGGAGCAGTTGTTGGGGCCATCCCGCCTGTCATGGGCTGGACAGCAGCTACCGGCTGCCTCGATGCTGGTGAGTGTCTCCCATGGTGACACTTCTCTCAACTGACCTGTGGTGTAGGTGCCAAAACCAAGGGATCCGTGGCTGTCCCGTGCAAGCGTTAGCATAAGCTAGTCAGGCATTTCCTGCCCTGAGCTGCGGTACGTGGCGTTAGACTCCATTTTATTCAGCACTAATTCTCCTGGCAATGTGCTGATGTGGCAGTCTGAATACTATGCACGCAGAACGGAAGGAGCCGGGCCCCCTGCTCCTGGGCGAGTGCTCACTTCTCCCTGAGGGAGTGTCCAAGGGCACAGAGGGAGCAGGGCCGCCTCCGCCCAAGATGACAGGACAGGAGCGTGAGCAGAAAGGACCTGAAAGTCCCGAGTCAAGGCAGAAGTGGGGACTAGTGATTCCTGGGGCTGCCCGCGGTGGGGAGGCAGGGCTGGCACTGGGCCTCAGGGCAGATGGTCCCTGTTCGCAACCTCCTGCCTGAGCGCCCCACTCCGCGGAACTCGGTTATCCCCCTATGAAAGAGCACGCTATTCTCATTAGTTTCCAATTTATTTTTATATGATTTGCTTAAATTATTCATGCTGTCTACAATAAAACCATTGAAACATTTCTACATTTTTTTTTGGTAGTGTATCACAACTAAATTTGTGGGGTGAAAATCGCTCATTTTTACCATCTGTAAGGGAAGTTTCACAGTCTAATTAGTCAAGTAATTAGTGTTTTTGACCGACACTTAGGAAGGAAGTGGTGAGGTTTCCTGCAATATATGTAAGTACATATTTTTCACATGAGAGATCAAAAGGCAGTTGACCATAAACCGTTGCCTTGTAAGCCGCATTTCTGAAACTTTTCATAAAAGCTCTTACACTCCCATTTGGCAAGCTTACAAAGTCAATTCCACCTTTACCATGATTGTCTCTTAGAACAGTTTTAATATCCTGTAAATGTTGGAGTTTCATGCATCTACAAATGCAGTATTCTAAAACGCATGTGCTCGTTTGCTCTGCAATGAGCCTAAAGCCAGGGCCCCCTCCATGTGGAGCCCCATCACCACGGAGAGGAAGAGCCGGGACTCTGGCCATGCCCGCACGTCAGCTGGGGGCCCTTCGAGCTGCACGTGGCCTCTACGCTCGTGTCTCCTCATCCCCCTCGTGGGGCTAATAATGGTCCCTTCTCAAGGAGCTGTTGTGAGCATTAAGTGAGTTATTATGAAGTACTCCTCATGCGTACAGTGGATGGATTGATACAGACCAAGAAAGCTCATGAGATTTTACTGGTTTGTAAACTCCGGGTAGTTGGTAATTGTTACCTGGCTGTTGTTTTGCAGACTGTGAGGCGCCTCCAGGCTTGGTGGGAAAGCATCCTGGGGTCCATTAGTGATGTCTGTCTTAAGTGAGGGAGGAGGGGAGAGGATGGATAGCATGGGTTTGACCTCCCCAGACTAGGTGACACCTGAGTTTTCCCCCGGGTTACAATTTAAATTTACAGAGCACACCTGCATACCACCAAACTCTTGATCAGATTCCTTCTCCTCGGTTCTGCCTGGAACTTCAACCTTAACTTGACCCAAACTCCCCTAACCCTCTCCTTCCTGTACCGCTTCACACCTTTCTGCTGATGCCCAGACATTCGAGGTGGAGACCATGAAAGAGAGTGAGTGACTCCCAGGCTCTACATCCTCTAGCGTCCTCCCACCCACACCGATGCACTCTGCTTCAGCACGTGGATGCCCTGCTCCAGGCTGCCTGCCTGTGTGATGGAGACAGCCCCACATCAGAGAGGGTCAGGGCCAGAGGCAAGTGTTGCAGCTCCCGGGACAGGTGTCACTGCAGAGAGGCACGGGCAGTCCCATCGGGGTCTTGGGGAGCTGGCCCCTGCTAGGGCCCAGGTTCTTGCTGAGGGCAGAGGCCTTGGTGGTCCTCCCAGGCAGTTTCCTGGTAAAGAGCTCGGCTTCGGCATACGTCGGCCGGAGCTGTGAGCAGCCAGAGAAAGCCCTGCGGAAGCCCTCCGCTGAAGCGACATTCAGGCAGCAGCCCTTCCCTCCTCGGGGCACTCTGGATTTGGTGAAGCCCTCACAGGCGTTTTTAAGATAAAATTTTTAAACAAAATTTGGGTATGGTCTTTATGTAATTCAAATTTAATCATATGTATACAAACTCATTTATGAGGAACAGCTAAGGGCCAGTTATACCTTGTTTTAGGTAGCAGGATGAAAATGCACATGTATCTTGAAAAATGAGACCCGTCCTCTACCTGGACCTACCCTCTATACAGAGAGCAATCTGACAGATTTGTGTAATCACCAAAGAACTTCCTCTGCCGGTTTTTGAGATGGACTTCTATTATATCCTTTTCCTTTAAATCTTTTTTTTTTAAAGATTGGCACCTGAGCTAACAACTGTTGCCAATCTTCTTTTTTTTTTCTGCTTTTTTCTCCCCAAATCCCCCCAGCACATAGTTGTGTATTTTTAGTTGTAGGTCCTTCTAGTTGTGGCACATGGGATACCGCCTCAACGTGGCCTGACGAGTGGTGCCATGTCCACGCCCAGGATCCAAACCAGCAAAACCCTGGGTCGCAGGAAGCAGAGCGCGTGAACTTAACCACTCGGCCACGGGGCTGGCCCCAGCTTTTCCTTTAAATCTTAAAGATGCATTGCTGGGCACACAATAACGACATGGTTTACTGCCCCCAGAATTCTAATTTACCTCAGATCAAATCATATACCTAGAGTCTTGTCAAATTTATACAGAAAGAGTGATGCTACTTTACATAATGCTTTAAACTGCTTGAGAAAAGTTTCCAAACGTTAATTTGATAGGTAGAGCAGACTTGGGGTAAGCAGTAAATCTTTGAATGAATGAATGAATCAGTGAGTAAGAAGCTTCCATTGCACAGATGAGAAAACTAGGGTAATCCAAGGACAGTTGCCAAATATTAAACATTATATACATTATATATTTATAATTGTATATATGTTATGTACACTATACAGGAGGGAGCAATACAATGAAATAAGGCAGAATCTGAGAGAATGTAGGTTAAAGATTTTTATTGCTGGGATTTTAGGAACTAGGTTGAATATGATTTTATACGGTTTTGTCACCTTCTAGAACTGCACTGTCCAGCGGGACAGCCACCAGCCACATGTGGCTATTTAAATTTAAGCTAAATAAACTTAAAAATTCAGTTCCTCAGTCCCAGTAGCCGTATTTCAAATGCTCACAGCCACACATGGCTAGTAGCTGCCGTGTTGACAGTGCAGATAGAGAACATTTCCATCTCTACAGAAAGGTCGCTGAGACAGTACTGCCTAGAAGGACAGATTGCTGTCTTTATGAACCTGTGTTCCATCTTCCTTGGGTTAGTTTATACTTTCAATCATGGGGCATTGTATGAGGCTGTACCTGTGGTCTCGCCAGAGTCTTAAACAGTGGTTCTCAAACTTTAGTGCACGTAAGAATCACCTGAGTGCTTGATAAAACCCAGATTCCTGGGCCCTGCCCCCGGAGTTTCTGATTCAGCAGGTCTGCAGTGGGGCCTGAGAATTTGCATTTCTAACAAGTTTCCAGGTGATGCAGGATGCCCTAGTCCAGGGACTACATTTGAGAAACCACCAGTCTGAAGAGACAGAACCAGAGAGAGCTCGAGCTGCTAGAATACCTTGGAAATACCTAGGGATTTGGGCAGATGATATTATTTGAGATGCACTGTTGAGGTCATTTGTATTATCCACAGAGGTTATATCCCTCATCTGGGTTCTTATCTTAGGGGACACGTTCTCTTGACAGAGCCCTTCTGAGAAACAATGGCCAAAAATGTTGCCTTTCTTCTGTGGCACCTCCAAACCATTTTGTCTTTGAACCCCCAGAGACTGGTCACTTTGGAGAAGCCTGTGAATAGGGAAGTCTTTGGAATACTCCAGTGAACTATCCTGATAGTAAGGAAGAGGAGGAGATGGAAGGTGAGGAGGCTCTAAGAGGGGCCAGGAGAACACCCACTCAGCTCAACAGCCTGGGCTGGGACCTGCTGGGGTCACCACCTTTGTAAACCGGTCCCCATAACTGCTTCATTGTGCAGGGGTCAGTTGAGGACCTACTGTGTGCTGGGCACTGAGAGACACAAAAATCACTAAAACCCAGTCCCTAGCCTCATGGAAATCATGTCTCAGCTTCTTCAGGGAGAGGCGGGCAGGTGATCAAATGACCAACCGAGCTGAGAGCTTTAGCAGGAATGGTGTCTTCCGAGAGCCGTGGGCTCTCTTAACTCCTCAAATTGGTCCAAGAAGACTTTGGGACAGAGTGACTTCTGAATTAAGTTGTGACCAGTGTACTTGAGGAAGGAAAGTTCTTTCCAAGAAGAGGGAAGAGCATGTACAGAGGTTTGTAGGCATGAAAGCCAGAGCAATAGTATAGGGCAGGGGACACGATCTGAGACGAGCTGCCTTAGTGAGGAATTCACACATACAGGCGTCGCTTAACAACGGGGACACGTTCTGAGAAACTGCTGTTAGGCAATTTTGTTGTTGTATAAACACAACACAAACCTAGATGGTCTAGCCTCCTACATACCTAGGCTGTATGTACCAACCTTACGGGACCACCGTCCTACATGAGGTCCATCGTTGACAGAAGCGTCATTATCTAGCACATGACCACACTTTATTGACAGACCATAGAGACCCACTGGAGGTCTGAGCGAGGGCGGCAGGACCCACTTCCAGGACTGTTTAAGGTGTGCGGCAGGTGGGTTCTCCCCCGGTACTAGAAACCAGTCAGTAGCTGACACCTGCATTTACTGTCTTCCCAAGCCTTGTGTGCCTTCTTTCACTTCCTGCCCCCTCTCCTGCCCTCCCCGGTGAACCTGTCATCCTTTAAGTATTAAGGAAACCATCAGTCTGATTGTCCTTTGAAACAGCAACTTGTGAACACCTACGAGCCTCCAGGTGGGAGTGGATGAAGGATCCATGTTTGAAGGAGGCAGATTCCACTGAACTCATTCCATTCCTCTGTCCTACCCAGGGCCACTTTCACTACTCAGCCAGGACATCAAATACCCAGCACCGACATTTCAGTCACCCTGACCATGTAGACCTGTGCAAAAGCCCTTTCCTGGGGCTTGGTAGATGGTGGGCGACATGCGAGAGGAAGCAGCTCAGGGCCAATGTGAGGCGGGAATCCTGCAGCCTCGCTGAGTGAAGGGCCTGCCTTAAAGGAAGGAACTGTCTGGTTGGGAGGAAAGAGCTAAGATGAGTAGCTGTAGAAAACAGGGTACATCCCAGACGGCCTGCCGAGTGAGGGAATGCAAATGTTCAGAAGGACCTCCTCCCCCTTCTTAACGCCTGGATCTTTTTGTGGTTTTTGTGGTGGCTATGGGGCCAATTCAGACCTCCAGGCGCCCTGAGCACTGAAAAGACTCTACTGCCTTCCTCCTCCAGAGAAGTCACAAAATATAAAAGAAGTATAAGGACATCCATGGGGCTCTTGATTTTTTTCCCCCAACTCCTTTGTTACTGTTTTGTTTTGTTTTTCTTTTTTTTTAATCTTTTTTTTTTCCCCGAGGAAGATTAGCCCTGAGCTAACATCTGCCAATCCTCCTCTTTTGCTGGGCAAGACTGGCCCTGAGCTAACATCCATGCCCATCTTCCTCTACTTTATATGTGGGACGCCTACCACAGCATGGCATGCCAAGTGGTGCCATGTCTGCACCCGGGATCCGAACTGGCGAACCCTGGGCCACCGAAGTGGAACATGCCAACTTTACCGCTGCGCCACTGGGCTGGCCCTTGTTTTGTTTTTCTTAATCAGATAGTGAAAAAGAATTTCTCATCATCTTCAGCACCCCAGTGGCGTGGGTCCGAAGCCTGTTGTTCTGCCCCTGGGGTTACCCACTGCAGGGTGAGCAAGGCAGGCCGTGTGGGGGCTGAGGAAAATGGCACATCAGCATGTGGAAATTGTGAAAGCTAAACGATGTTAGTTGTTCCTGAGATTTGCTGTGTTACAGCTGCACAAAGGTCTGTCAGCAGCAGCTTCTCCCCCAGTGCGCAGCGCAGACAGCTCCAGTGGGATTCAGAGAGGGCCGTGTTGTACAACGCAAGGCCCCAGCCGAGACCGCGCTCTTCATGGCTGCCATACCCATAAAGGTCATCATCGTAATGGGGTTTCACCGGCGTCCGTTTTCCTCCGAGACTCGGGGCTAGTTCTTTTCCTCCCACCTGCCTAATTACTTTGTCTTTTCTTTTTTTTTTTTTCCCCTAGTTTAACTGCTGTTAGCAGAAAATATTAAAAATGCTTACCAACTAAAACTCAGGAAGGCCAAATGAGAGGGCTGCTTTCTGGTCCCTGGTCTCGCCAGCTTGTTGTCTTGAGCTGGAAGTGCTTGGTTTGGTTTTGCAGGCAGTAGACAGCAGCAGAGAAATGACCTGCCAGGCCCCTGGGGCAGGGTCTGCTGGGGGGCGGGGGCACTGCAGATAAGTGCCGATGGCAGACATGGCCCCTCCACGGCCTGGAGCCACACGCATTAGGCCTCTCAACAGTGTTTATCTCCAGAGACTGTTGAGTTTATCTCAGAGGCTTCAGGTTAAAGTCCCTTCCGCTGTCTCCTCCCCAAGGCCACCTCTCTTTCCATTGCCCCCATTTCTTAAAAAGGCACAGGTTCTATTTTGTCATTTTCCTAAATTTGAATAAATCCCAGGTCCTGGGAGCTTATGGAGTGGGCCTTGGTGGCAGTCTTGTAGCGCTGATTGTAAATCACCTTTGGTTTGTAATTCAGATGATGTTGTGTGGTCAACATTAATTATGTCGGCAACATTCAGTTACAGATGAGGACTTAGAAAGGCTCTTATCAGGAAGTGACATTGGCAGATGGATGGTTTAGTAACAAAAAGAGAATGAGTGTTTTAGCCTCAGCTGGTAAACTACAAAATGGTAAATACTGTTTCACTTTATTTACCTCTTTTATTCCAGGATGAGAAAATGGAATGGAGTAGATTAGAATAGAGGGAATTTATTCACTCACTCATTCAACAAATATTTATTGAGGGCTTACTAAGTATCAGGCGCTGTTGAACCCAAGCACTCTGGAAGATTTCCTTTAAAATACTGCCTCAGCTTGAAATCAGCCTCAAAAATGAGTGTGTTCATTTTCTATGAGATTTTTTCCATAACTAGCCTTAGATCTTTAGATTAATTAAGATACATGATATTTTTAAAGACAGAGTGAACAAGGAACATTTTCAAGGGAATATTAGCAAACCAAACAATATTTGGAGCCCTATTCTCTTAAAAGACAAAAAAACAAAAGGCCGAGAAAGAATATACTAGAAATGCGTGGTCAGCCCTGAGAGTGGTGGGATAACGGAGGCCGACTCTGGTACAGAGTGCTCTCCGGCCTCGCCAGCCATGCTGGGGTGGCCTTAGCTGAAAAATTGAGCACAGCTTTGGGGAGCTGTGCCACTGCCTTCCTGAAGGCAGTGACAGACGATGCCCTAATAGGGCAGCCTCTGGTAGACACAGTGCCTGGCACAGCGTCCACCTTTAGTCAGTGCTGTTCAATGAACAGATTAATATTTGTGTGATAAAGATGGAAAAACCTTCAAACATGAACTAAGGAGTAGGGAGCACTTGAATTTCTTAGAGAACCCCCAGACGCCTGACACTTCCCTCCAGGGAAATGGTAAGAAGAGAAAAGGAGAGGGGACCACTTTTTTCAGAATCTGAGCTTTGTGCTTCTTTTACTCCCGTCTTTCTCTTCAAACGAAACCCCCCGGGTAACTCGGCATGGATGGCGGGCAGTGGACAGTAAGGTGAGGACAGGGAGAGCATCTGCGCTCCCTCACTGTGCTTTGTCATTATTCCCAAATCGCTTCCAAAGAGTTCTTCAGGGGCAAGCGGGTATTGCCAGCTCTATTTCCTCTTTTCGGAGGACTTTTCATCTTCCCTTTTGTCGCAGTACGGTTGATAAACTGGCCCCACGTCCTCTTCCCTTTGTCTGCAGCGCCATAGAAGTCTATTGCACTGTTGAGGCTGATCTGTTTCACAAGCTCCTTTGTGTTAACCCTCAAAGACAGGCTTTGAAACCTGTGACCATAAAGCTTCGGGTTTGGCTCTGCTCTCCCAGCTAGCCCCTGGTTTACATAACCATGTAGCCCTGAATGCGCAGATAGAACCAGGCCTGGAACAGACAAGCTACCGAGGGCCGCACTGAGGGGCCTATTGTGCTGGGGAGGAAGACCTCCCACCCCAGCACCGAGCTTCACTGGAGCTGTGTTTCTTTCTCCTTTTCTAGGCCATGCGTGGACAGTGAATGACAATGAATGGGTTCACGTCGGGGTGGGAAGGGGTTGAATGTAAGCCCACCGGGCAGCACAGAAAGCAAGCTGAAACCCTTGAACTCCATTCCAAAAGGACTGTCTCTTGGAAGAGCGCACACAGAGAGTCAGGGCTCCAACTTGAAGATGTTTTTCTCCATTCGGTTGGGAAACCATTTGGCTGGAATTGCCTTGGCTTTGTTTGCCAACAAAATGCTGGCAGTATGCTGTGGACAGGAGTGAGCTGGACCTGCGCAGAGCGGGCAGTGAGTGAGGATCTCCCCCGCCGTTGGTGCGCCGGAGAAATGATTGATAGATATTTTGAGAGAATTTAAAATACATCTGTTTTCAAAGAGTCGCTGGCAGGCATTGGCGAGCCTTGCCCCGTCTGATATATCCCTGTAATCGGAGCAGGGCGCCAGGAGAGGAGGGCTCTCTCCAGCCCGCCACACACAGCACAGTGGGCGTGCTCTTCTCCACTGTCCGCCTATGGAGGGAAATAAAGAACGCCCGGGACACCTGGAGGGTCTCTAGGGTCACCTTTGAGTGGGATTGTGACACAGTGCTCTCAGGAAGTTGCTCCCCTCTGGAGAACCAGGCCCACAGGTGTACCACCTAGTTCACCGATTTCCAGTATGTTATATATTCATAGACCAACAAATATTTGATTAAAAGAAAGGAAGTGGACATGTCTTCCAGATATGATTAAACCAAATATGTACAAAGATTCAGCAGTTAGGTAGGAAAATGAGAAAATACATTGAAAAGAAGCAGAAAATGCATGGTTTGTATGAATGGGTTGAAACCCAGAGACCATCTTCAGATGTCAGTTTACAAATCACCTCTTCCAGGAAGCCCTCCCTGACCTCTCCAGGGCTGACTTAGGTCTTCCTCCTATATGCTCCCCATACACCCTGCACCTAAGGTGACATTCACGGGCTGCAGTCCCGTTTGCGTGGTCTCTCTCCCTGGCCAGACACCAGCAGAGGCCTGAGAACAGACCGTACCTATCGTCTAGTGCATGCACAATAAATATTCCTTGTGACAGGAGATAGGCCAATAAAATAGCCTGCTCTCCGGGAATGAGGCCGAGGTGAGGCCTTTGCGTCAGTAAATTGAGAGCTCTGTGTTTACTCGGCAAGGAAGGTGGGTTCCACTACAGCCCCCGGACTGACTCAGGGCTTCCTGCTCTAGTCCCCTCATCTTGATGAAGAGAGTAATTAGCTTTACATCTTTTAGAGAAGCAGAGGCAGTGGCAGCCCATCAGGTAGAACCGCGTGGGGTGGTGGTTTTCTGACTACGATCCATTAGGGCTAAGCTGTGATTTCTGAAGCACTTTCATTTACGACGTCACCCAAATGCATAGCCAATTTCCTCTCGCACAGAAAGCAGCATGCAACTCTTAGGAAAATGATTTTTTTAATTATGTTGTTTTAAGCAGAAGCATAGCGGAAAATGTGCATTGAGCAAAACAGAATACTCCAGTTGGCACACCAAAAAGAGCTTTTGAGAAAGACAAGCAAGATTCCACCTTTGGGCCTGAGATTTTAACCGTTTCAAGTCTGGTTTCACAGAGCTGTTTCTACAGCAGAACAGCTCCTGTGCTCTGACTCAGATCTGCGCCCTCCCCCGTTCCTAAGTGACCTCGGACCACTGACGTTGTTTTCTTGACGGGACCCGTCTTGGTCTGTGGCTTCCCCCGTGCTGTGGCTGTCATAACTGTGAACCGTCATCTGTTCCGACCCTGTGCACGGAGACCGCTGGTGAGCTGGGGTGCGCTGCTCCAGGGCCACGGGCTCGAAAGCCTCAGAGTGACCCCTGCCCCAGCGTCCTTCACGGTGCTTCCTCTTTGCTGGTCCCTCTGGAATCCAGAGAGCATTCTGTTCGCCCCTCAGACTACTAAGGAGAAGTCTCCTGTCCCCTGTTCACTGCTCAGTTGTAGCTGGGTGGTCCGACCTTCCCTTCTGTCCTAATTCCCCGGGGGTGCTTGCTGTCAAGAAGAATATTGTCTGTTGGCTGTAATTGAAACGAACCTTTTTTTTTTTTAAAGGTACCGGGTCTCTTATGTTAATAAAGCAGAAAGGGCCTCTGCAATTTCTCCTCCGGACAGCCTCCCTGGACTCAGCTCCGTTGGCATTTGAATTACACCCCCATAGTCCATTGTTAACTAATTTGAGTGACATGTGGCAACAGCTTTCTAAAGAAGGTGCTGGTATACTGTGCCAGGAGTGCGGAATGTCCTTGGGCACGTTAATTCAATGGTATCTGCAAGATGAGAGTAACTGTGCCTGGAGGGAGAGTGGTTGTAAGCCCTAGAAAGCAGTTATCTAACTCTACGCATGCCGCTGTAGGACAGCCATGAGGTGGTTCACTGGGATGTCTAATAGGCATCTCAGACTTCAAAGGGCCAAAAATTGACCTCTTCCTGTCTCCACATGAGCACACTCACCTGTGCGTGTCCCCAGCCCCCCTGAGTAAAAGGCATCCATGTCTGCCACCCTCATCTCTCCCTTGGCCGCCTGCCTCCTCCCTGGTCCCCTGCCATCTGTGACCCACCCTCCTGTGGTTACTCCTAACCCGGGTGACAGGCGCCCATGTGACCCAGCCCCCAGCCCGCCAGCCCTGTCTTGTTACTCTCCTTGCCTCACTAAAGCCTCGCGCTGCCCAGAAACAGGCTGGAGGGACTCTGCGCAGGACCCGGCAGAGTTCTACTGCCAGTTAGTTGGGTCATGGCTTAAATGTCACCTCTGGGAGGGCCTTCCCTGAGCAGTCAATCTCCAGTTGCCCCCAGCATGTCACCCTGTTGTGATTCTGTAAATAGCACTCATCACTGTTACTTGTGTCTAGATCCATCTCCCCCTCGAGGCATCGAGCAGGGCTTTGTCTTGCTCACCACTGCCTTTCTAGCATCCACGGTTGTGCCTGGCATATGGCAGATGCCCGTCATCCATTTACCAAGTGATAGATTCAACAAACAGTAGCTACTGCTATTATTATCATTAGAATTGGAATGTGTTTACATGAGCCAAGAGATCTATATATGTTATTTATAGATAGGGTTAAAAATGCGTTTGGGAGATTCGACAGCAACCCTACTAAAATAGGGATTCCAAAATCAAGTCTTTATTGTATTTCCTCCCATGTTGGAAAGCTGACAAGGAATTGATTGACTTATGGAACCTCCAGGAAACTGATGATGGATCTGAAAGTAGCCCCCCTCTTTGGCATTCTGCACCCACGTGAGGTCTACTTGGCCCACTACAATGCCCGGGAAACTTAACTCACAAATGAGTAAGTTTCTGCCCAGAACAATATGAATAAAAATCATCGTTCATTTCTTTTAAATGACTTGCAAAGCCGGCCCCTGTTGTCACGCTACAGTCCCACTGTTGAGGAATCCAGGTAAGAGATTAAAAGAGGAGCTCACTCCTGATCCACGTCGGCATGTGCACAACAGGGCCCTTTGGGACCTCAGAGCCCCAGACTCACTTTCTGGTTTGTTCTGAATTGCTTCAACTGCTTTTTCTCCTGGTGAGTTCTGTGTTAGCAGTAGCCCCCACACTCTCTTTTTCTGCACATTCCCACAGACTAGGGGCTTAAAAGATCCTCATCACCCGAAATAGGATTGTGGTCACAAATTCTCCCCTCTCCCTGCAGGACGGTGCTTCCCGGGTAGATTATGCAGGGGGTTAGTAAGCCCTGCGCTGTCTGCCAGGGGACCCTGAGGCAGTTAGGCATCTGAGAAACAAGGAGCTGAGTCCCAGCACCTGAGACGCTCCAGAGGGCGGAGGGAGGGAGCGTAGACGGAGTCCCAGCAGTGTGCTGTACCAGGCCACAAACCCGTGCTGGGACAGAGGCCTGGGGACCGTTTGCACTCGAGCAAGTGTTTGTGCCCCTGAGCTCCACGGAGGAGTCTGAGCACCCTGTGCTGCGGTGGCATCAGCACTGCCTGTGCTCTAGCCTCTGGAGGTAGAGGGAAGACGAACTTAGCCTGCAGGACTTCCCTTTGGGGCAGGAGACACAGAAACAAGCCTCGCTGACTGGACACCGCGCTGTACTCATGAAGGTCTGAGTAGCCCTCAGTACATGCCGACGCCCAGCGCCCTCTTCACGCGCCCTGTTTGCCATTTTCCCTTGGATGTCTCAAAGGCCTGTTGCCCCGAGCACACCCCGGTGGCCCTCAGGAGCCGCCGTCCCCGTCTTCCCCTTGGACTCGCAGTGAATGGCATCTCCGTGGATCCCTAAGTGCAGGAGCTGCTCCTGACGCCTTCCCCCTCCTCTTATTCACCCTGCACTCACACCCCGTCACTTTGGCCTCCTAAATCCCTCTCTGCGGGATCTCTTTCATCTCTTTCCATCGCCACAGGCACCACCCTGATCCTAACCTCTCTTCCATCTCCCAGCTGATCCGTCCATACCTGCTCTGGGCCCTCCCAATGTGTTCTTTCACAGTCAGGTAACACCAGTGCCCCTTGCCTCAGCAGCCCCCACACACGCACACTCTTACACGTTTAAGATCCTTCCGTGGCTTTCTGTTGCTTTCAGGACAGAACTCATCCTCAGCACGGCCCACAGAGGCGGGAGTGGTAGCCGGATCCAGAACTGGGTTCTCCGTTGTTCTCTGCTCTCCAGCTACACTAGCCTTCCTTTTTTCTTCTAATTTCTTTTTTAAGTGATGATACAGGAAAACTGACCTTCCAGTCCTTTGATATACACTCTGTGAATCCTGGCACATGCGCTCATCTCCTTTTCACACCTCGGCCACACTGTGCCCCTTCCTGCCCCAAGGTCTCTGTGAATCCTTCACGGGACTCAGTCACTTCTCCCACAGAAAGTCTTCTCTGCCCCTCCACTAGCTCAGCCCCTCTTGCTCTGTGTCCTCATTGCATGGGCTTTTCCTGCATCATTTGTGTGATGGTGTCGATGCTCCAGCACGGCCCCTGATCAGTGACCTGCCGGTGAACGGAGGCAGCAGGGACACGTGTGGGTTTGTGCTCACACCGCATCACCGTGCCTGGCACGGTGGTGCCTCTCAGTTGGTGCTTCGTTGTGTGAGTACAGGAGTCAGGAATCCTGCTCAGGAATGCCTGCAACCCCTGCACCCAGCCTGGGCTCCGCAGCCTGGCTGGAGGGAGGTGGCTCAGGGCAGAAGGGGAGCCCAGTTTTCAAACCAGACCGGCTTGTTTTCACTTTCTCCTTCACTGTTTTTTGCAGAACATAATGTCATCTGATTTGTTTGTTTGATTGATGAGTATAAAACCCACCTGAAACCCTATAGCCAGGATGAAATGAGGCAGACTCTGTGAAGTCTCTCTCACATTGTAGGTGCTCAGGAGCTGGCAGCCTTTGTGGGGAGGGAGCCCTGCTCCAGACAGAGGGGCTAAACGGTGTTCAAGACACTAATATGTCCTTGTTGAAAAACGACGAAGGCACAGGCAGGTTCTCGTTCTGCTCGGGGCCGTGTCCTTTATGCCACTTGGTTTACCTAGCACATGCTGTGCAGTCCCTCCTGCCTGCCTCATACAGGCTCCAGGGACTGGGCCAGCACCTGCCCTGGAAGCCCCGCGATCACCTATGAAACAGTGCCCCACGCCCACTCGGGCCTGTTGGTGCTGGCAGGGAGCTGCCGCCTGCCCCGGGCAGGGGCCTCGTTGGGACGCCAAGTGGCCCCACCGAAGCACCGCACTCACAAGGCCCAGCTTGCAGAAACAGAGCTAGAAGCCCTGGCACAGAGCTCCCCAAGGGGCAGTGCTGCCCCTAAACATGTTTGTAAGTGTGTAGGGGCTTCTCTTGTCACCGTGGTTGGACACATGGGGTGCTTGGTGCGGGCAGGAGCCACAGATGCTCAACATCCGGCAGTGGGAGGCAGCCTTCCCTGGGAAGCAAGGGCCTTGCCCAGAAGCCAGGGGCCTCCGTACCCCCAAGGTGGAAAAGCTGGTGGGATGCTGGAGAGTGTTCAGCTCCCCACCCACCTATCTCAGATGTCAGGCTGACTTGGGCAAGCAGAGATGAGAACAAAGACTGGCAGCGAGTCTGAGATCCGGGTGAAAGGCGGAGAGCGCAGCGCGGGGGGCCAGGAAGGCTTTCAGTTGAGAGCCAGCGGTGCCTTTGTAAATCTCTGATGACAACGTGTCTTTGCTTCCTTCTTTTCTCCTAAACCTTTGTACAGGAGCATTTCTTTTGGGAGGAATCCTCTACTCCTGGCAGTTTCCTCATTTCAACGCCCTGAGCTGGGGCCTCCGCGAAGACTACTCCCGAGGAGGCTACTGCATGATGTCAGTCACTCACCCGGCACTGTGCAGGCGCGTTGCCCTGCGCCACTGTCTGGCCTTGATCGGACTGTCCACGGCAGCCCCCATCCTGGATGTCACCACATGGACCTTCCCCGTCATCTCCCTCCCCATCAACTTGTATATTTCCTACCTCGGCTTCCGGTTCTACAGGGATGCGGACCGGAAGAGTTCCAGGAAACTGTTCTTCTGCAGCCTCTGGCATCTGCCCTTGTTCCTGCTTCTCATGCTCACCTGTAAGCAGCCACCAGGTGGGGGAAGTGACAAGGGAGAACCTCAAAGCTGAAACCACATTGACATGTGGGAAAAAAACAAAACATACAGGGAGACACAACAGGTTTTTTTCCTTTTGCTGTTAGACAAGAATATTTTGGTAACTCTGGAGCTCAAGAAGAGAAATTGCTGGGTTTAATACAAGATTGTGAAATGATTTGGTGCTCAGTGATCACTCGACAATTGTTTTTTTCATGATAATATCCAAAATGCTCCGCAAATAAGAAATGGGTTAGCTCAGTAGATTAATGCAAAGAGAGGGTATTTTTCTCTTTGAGGGCCTTTATATATTTTTTCATCCAGCCTTCCCATTGTTTTCCTTCTTCCTCATGTAAATGCAGAAGTGTGACTCTTCCTTTTCTGGCCCTACACACGCACTCCCCACCTGCCCGCCAGAGTGGTAATCGGTGGCCAGACGAGAGGAGCACTGGTACTGTGGTGTCTGTAGTTCTGTGTCCTCAGGTCTGCAAGGCTGTGTCAGAGGGAATGCACGCTGCCAGCCGCAGCACCCCCTTCCCTGTGAATGAGCCAGGGTTCCAACTTTTTCTACCCAACACGTCCCCTACACATATTCCCCCAAACGGTAATAGAACAAGGCTGGGCCGCTGCACAACCTTCGGAGGGAGAATTCCTAACTGTTGCCTAGGGAGCCTCAGACTGGACTGCCGGCCCCCCGCCCCTCACCCCCACTGCCTATCAGCATTTCAAAACCTCCAAGGAATCAAAGGCATCTTTATAGTTCATTTTAAATACAGGAGGTGTCTAAAGCGTTTCTTTCTGGAAGGGTAGTGCCAGCCCTAGTAATGCCAGTGATCCCTCCGGCTCCCAGCCAGCCCTGTCCCTCTTCAGTCACTCCTACGGGTCATCTGCTCCTCTCCTGCACGGCTTGCTCGAGGTCATAAGAGGAGGGAAATCAGAAAAAAAGCTGAGCTGGGCTGGCCAGCCCACATAGCTCTTGTCCCTTTAGTGAAGAACACATTTCCATCCTGGTGTCTTCTGAATTCAGAAATCAGGCTCTGCACATCCAGCAGCTTTACGAGCCATGAGCAGGAGTTGGGTTCAGGGTGGGGATGCTTCTGGTTCTGGGAGTTATGCGGGTTTCCTGGTAGCCAGCGGTGGCCTCAGTCACCTGTCCCCTGTCAGTCCACCTACGCCCACTTGTCCACTGTGAGTCCCATTTGCCCGAAGGTCTTGAAGCTTAACAAGATGTTTTAATTTCTCAGCCTCCAGGGACATTGCTGCTCTGTAGGAATTAATTTGGGGAGTTGAAGCAACATTTAAACAGTCGTTGCAATATGCTCGTTCATTCAGAAATTTCTAAAGCGATTACAGATAGTGTCTGATCCTTGTTTATGCTTATCTGAAATCGGCTGTATCCAGATTATTTACTGCGGGGAACGCGGCGTAGGACTGTCTGGAAAGAACATAAGAACATCTACACCTCGTTGCAGGCCTCAAGTTTGTCCAGCGCCCCGGGTCTCTTTTCCTGCTGCAATAAACGGGTATATGAGAACAGGAGTGTGTGTGGTGTCATTTTATTTAAGCATCTTGTGCTGCATTTGCCCAGTTCCTAGGAGAACTGACAACACCTGACTTGCTCTCATGAGCCCGCAGAGGAGTAGAAGGCACGTCCATGTTTCTGTCTGGAGGTGGCGCAGTGGGCGCCCTGGAGTTAGATGCCTGTGCACCAGGAAGAAGAATAAGCCAAGAGCCAAGACCCGCCTGCCCCGCCCTGCCTTCTGGTCGGAACCGGCCAGTCTCCCTGCTCCTGCCTCCAAAACCATCGCCAGGGAAATCCTCCTAGAGGCCTCTGACCTGCTGTTCTTCTGCCCAGGGAGTACCCATGGCGCACCGGCTGCACACCGGGGATGCCCCTGGCCCTCGGCACCACTCGGACGTCCTCTCTGGGAATCTTCCACGGGGAGCCACCTCACTGACTTCCCGCGCTCCTCCCAGCTCCGGAGTCTACCCTGTGCTCAGACAAGCCCACCCCCTTCCCACACCCTACCCCATGTGTCCCCGCATGGCCATAGAATTGACGCCCCTGTGACCCCCACAGCCTCCATGAGGCAGGCTGCTCCATGCCCAGACTCCTAGAGGCCTGGGGTTTCATGTCACCCCCACCTGGTGGCTCTCACCTGGCCCGCCTGTCCTAAGGCTGCTACTTGGCAGCATGTCCCAGGTCGTGACGCATCTCCCGTTCTGTAAGGAGGTGTCTGCGGGAAATACTGCCTATTGGAGCTCTCTTGGGGAGTCAGAAGCACGTGCACATAGTAGGGCTTCAGGACACTCAAGTTAAAAATATGAAAGCCTGGGTTTGCTTACCTGGTGTTTCCCAGAACTGCCAAGCCCGGAATCCTTTCCCCGGGTAACCCCTCCCAGCTTCGTGGGCTATGCCATGGAGAGCGCAGCCTGGGACATGCTGTCCCCACCGAGTCCAGGGCTCTCCTTCTGGCCCTTCAGGCCACTGACTGGATGTGCAGGACAGGCCTGGAGGCCCTGACTCGGGGTAAGGGCCACACGGGTAGAAGGGGCTTGAGATTTGATACAGGCTTTCCCTTGGAGTTTGGTTATTCCATAATACGACAAACTAATGAAAAGGAAAAGGAACATGTCCAGTCCCTTAATTAGCTTTTTTAAAAACGTGATTCTTAACATAGTATTCCTCTGACTCTGGGACAATTGTACCAACTTCCTGTTATTTTAGTAAAACCACTGTATCAGTTAAGGATAAAACCAAATTTCACCACAGGGCCCATCTTTGTGAGGCTACAGCTGTGATGGGAATGCGCTGGCCTGTTCCCAGGACCAGTTTTTCTTTTCAAACATAAACATAGAGTCTGCCTTGCCTAATAGAAACACCTTCTTCCTGGCTCTATAAATATGCATTGCGTACCCCTCACCCTAAAGCTGGAGGAGAAAAGCAAAACCGCTGGAGGCTGTGCTCTGCTCCCAGTGTGTGCAGGGCTGAATTTCCCGCTGATGGTTTCCTCCTTTCTCTTCAGGCCATCCTGCCCATCAGCCTTGCCTCCTGCTTGCTTTTCTGAGAAAACAGCTGGGACTCAGTGCTTCTCTGCCCAGGGGCAATGCCGGGAACAGACCAAAGCCTTTTCTGCTCGCTGACTCTGGTGTGAAGGGAGACTTGCTCCTCTGAGCTCAGCGGGAGCCAGGGTCTCTGTCCTCTGACACCCGCCTCCCCTCCCTGACACACTCCTAGTGACAGGACACGTAACTGCCTGCAGGAGGAACTGGGAGCGAGAGGTCTGGAAAGTGCCCGCTTGACCCTTCTAACCTGCTCGCAGTCCAGGAGAACTCCTCATCTCACCGAAAGGAAGGATGGACTGGCTCGGGCTGTTGCCCTGGTTCTTCCTCTGGAATTAGAAGCGAGCTAGTGATCACCCACAAAGTCCCTCACCTGTCACTGGCACATTCTCGCCATCTGTCTGGTAGGCTCAATGGTGTCCACCAACCAGGCAACTAGACAAAAAGCAGGTAGAGCACAGGGCCCAGCAGTCACTCGGACGTTTGGCCTGCTTGCTGCTTTTCGTCTGTTCCTGTTAGCTGTCAACCTTAACTAAGCTGCTGTCTACTAATCTACCTAGAGTAGAGGGTGAGCAGAGAACATATTTGCTGCTGCTTTGTTGGAAAACCAAACATAATTGACATCATGCTGGATGGATAACAATTGCCATCATCTTTGGTCTCAATTTCCTGACCAAATATAAGATATAAGGAGATGTTCTGGATCAAAGAACCTCTGACACTCACTTCCTAATTCAGGTTTGATCACTCGGTTGCTGGACCCTGCCGTGCACATCACAGAAGCTCTGAGGGGCATGGCATCTGCCGGCCCCAGCCCTGATCTCACACTGACCGGCCGGGCCCGGGTCCTAACTCAGTTCCATCCATCCCTGAGGCCACCAGGTTGAGCCTTTGTACTGTCTCCCAAGTCTGACCACCGCTTACCTCGTCCACCACCACCAGCTCGGTTTGACCACCCATCTCCCACGTGCCTACATCTTCCTCCTCCTTTTGCCCCTCCCCTGTCTGTGTCAGGCAGCAGCCAGCGTGATCCTGCTGAGGTACCAGGCAGAACAGAACCCTTCTCTTTACACCACAAATAAAATGCAAAGTCCTCTCAGGGGCCTTGAGAGCCCCCACGAGCTGGCCCTGCTTCCCTCTCTCATCTTGGAACTCCCCTTCCCCCCACACCATCCTGCCCACAGGTTCCCTTGCTTCCCCTCAAATATTGGAATCATACCCAGCTTCGGGGCCTTCCCGCCTCCTGTCCCCTCTGCCTGGAGCCCTCTCCCCCCCTTTTCTCGTGGATCCCCTCCTAACTGCGTGAAGTGGCGCTATCAGACATTCTGTGTCTGTCTATCTCATTACCTACTTATTATCTGTCTCCATGAAGGCAAGGACTCATCTTTGCCTCACTCCATCCCAGTATGGAGAGCAGTGCTGGCACAGAGCATGTGCTCAGTGAGTGCTTTTTGAATGAATAACCCCATTTGCATTACATGAGGCCAGCCCCGTGGTCAGAGGGACAGGGTCTGTTAGCCCCATATCAAAAGTGAACTGGTTTGGAAAGGGGTTTATAACATTTGGTGACAGGAGAAAGTCTTGCAACCTGTCCTTAGGCGGCTGCTGGTACAATTCCTGTTCCCGCCCCACCCACAGGGCTCAGCCCCAACCCTCCAGCTGCCAGACCATCAGCCCTCGGTGAGCCCACTACTCAGTTCTGGAATATGCCTTGTCTAACTTTAAACTGCCAACCATCCCCCCCACCACCACCACCATTCCTGCTGTATTGGTCTCCCCGAGCTCCTGTCAGTATGCGACCTGCTGCCCCACCATTAGACTGTAAACTCAACAAGGCAGGAATGTCTGTTTCTCACCGCTGGATCCACAGGCACCCAGGACAGAAGGCTCTCAACAAGTGACCACGTGTTCGCTGTTCCATCAGTGATCAAAGGAATGAGCAAGTGACTTTAGGGGAGCGGCTGGAGGTGGAGGGGGCGGTGGTAGCAGCCGGTTGTCTCTGCTCCACTCACGCACCAGCACTTGAGGGCGGGGAGACCCGGCACAGGCCCTGGGAGACTGAATCCAGGCAGCCACAGCTTCCTGACTGTTTGGTGAAGAAAATTGCCCCAGTTGAGCCAAGCTGAGTTACCATCATTTCTTCCTGGTTTCACTCATTCATCAGTCTTTTTGGAATTGTGGTAAATTGTCACCATTTTCTCTGTCTTCAGGGCTATCCTGACTCAACTGATTAGCGGCAGAGTCCTTAGGCAAGTAAATTCAGTTGGCTTCTTGGCCAGCATTTCTCTCTCTTTCTTTGCTTTTTCAAATGCATTAGCAGGGAAGCTGGCGTCGGGCTCCATGTCCCCCAGCCGCCCTCACTGAGATCGCGTTTTGACTCCTCCCGGGAGCAGCGAGCTCAGCCCTCACCCCCTGCAGGGCAGCTGCCATGAACAGGCCCTGCGAGCTTCCTCACTGGGGACCGACCTGAGTAGCGGGACCCAGAGAGTGGTGCCTCCGAGGGCGCAGAAGGCCGGGAGGGCAGGCGGCGGACGGCTGGCTGAAGGTGGGGTGCAAGGTCTCGGGAAAAGCCCGCCTGTCCTCGCCGGACGGCAGCCGGGCCGCTGCTGGCCGGTCCTTCCTGGACGCGCTCAGGGCCGCTGCTCCTCCGCCCAAGCCAAGCGGACGCAGCTGGGGACTGTCGGGAGGAGGCCACCAGGCGCTTTGGAGGAGTAGCCCCTCCGCGCCTCAGACATCCAGAGGCGCGGTGACCAAGCCAACGACGCGGGCGCCCCCCAACAACAAGCTCCCCCAGCTTCTACACACACACAAGCCCCCCAACTTCCACACACACACGCACACACACAAGCCCCCCCAGCTTCTTCACACACACACACACTCCCCCCCAGCTTCTGCGCACACGCACACACACGCAAGGCCTGGGGGAGAGGAGCGGCGGCTTGCTCGCCAGCCGTTTCTCCCATTGTCCGCTGAGCAGATGACCCCGCGGGGGGGGGGAGCGGCCGGGGCGGCACGGGGACGCGAACCGGGTGCGGCGGGCCCGGGGCTTGGCTCTGGAGAGTTCTCGGGGAGGCGGGCCGGGCACTCGGGTCTCGCCAGCACCCTTGGGCTCCAGGCGGCTCCTCGGCGCCGCTCCTCCCTGGCCCCGGCGGTGTCTCGGCTGGGCGCCGGGGCCCTCCAGCTCGTCCCGTCTCGGGGCTGGGCCGCCTGCAGGCCCGCTCGCTGCTGTGGCCGGAGCCAACCCAGCGCTCCGCCAGCGCCTTGCGCCCCGGGCCACCAGCCCGCCCGTCGGCACGTGTCGCAGCACCGCCTCGGCTGTGGTTCCGGGTTAGAAGGGAAGGATTCGTGAGGCCATCGGTCATCGGGCGGACATGGGGCGGGGGCAGCCCAGCCAGAGGCCAGGGCGGCGGCGGCCTGGGCGGCGGCCCCTGGGCGGCGGGCTCTGGGCGGCGGGGCCTGTGCTGGTGCAGAAGCAGTCCTGCAGGCCTGAGCGTGGGAGCCCAAGAACGGAGCGAGGACACGTCATCCGTGCCTGAGTGAGTGTTCTGGACTTCCCCAAGGACACGGGGAGGGAAGCAGGACCAGGTTTGTGCTTTAGAGAGAAAAGCCAGGCCATGGAGCAGAAGGACGATTGGGAGAATGAGGGGACCAGGGGAGCAAGAAGGGAGCTGAGTCTGGGCAGACGGGGGAGAGGCAAAGGGGTCAGAGGGAGTCCACAGGCCAGCTGGGGGCGATTGGCAGAAAGAGGATGCTGGGATGTTCCAGGGTCCTGTCTGGGGAGACAAGGCGGTGCTGTTCCCTGAAAGGGAGTCCTCTTCCATTGTTCGTGTCCCCTTGTCTTCCGGTGCCTGTGGTCACAGATGGCCTTGATTGCTGGGCTGGCCTCCTGTGGCAGAGCCAGGCTGCCTCGGCCTGTCCCCTCCCCTCATGCACACAGAATCCTGCCTCCCCCGAAACATGCAGACCCCTGGCCACCCGAGCCTCTGCCTGCAGTCTCCCCACCACCTGGCCCTCAAGAGAAAGCTGCAGTCACGGCCATGCTGTGCATGCTGTAAGCACCAGCTTGCTCCAGACCAGGTGCATTGCCCTCAGGCTGACTACATGGCCCCAGGGCCCAGTGCCTCTGCCTGGAAGGTTCCAGAGCAGGAACTCGCCCCACCTCCTCCCCTCCCTCTCCTCACCTCCTGAGTCTCTCCAATCTGAATAACCCACTGGCCTATTCAACCAGAGGATCCAAATTCACTTTCCAGGCAAGAATGAGATTGTTTGCCCTAAAACCTACCTACATCATGGCTGATGTTCGTTCAGGCCTCTCAGGCTGCCATTTGGCACTTGTTCACCTCCAAAATATAGATGATCTACTCAGAACTAGACTAGGAGAAAAAGTCACAGCTAATCTCAAAGCAGAGTGTGTCCTCATTAGTAACCATTAACCAACCTTCCTGTATCAGTTTGGATTCATAATTGCAAGTGACACAAGAAACCCAGCTGAAACTGGCTTAGGAGATGAATGTGTTGGTTCATGCAGTTGAAAGGTCCAGAAGCAGCCTGGCTTCAGGCATGGCTTGATCCAAGAGACAGGTTGTTCTCTCCAATTTTTGGCACCACTCTTGGCAAGCTCTCTCCCTTTAAGATGCAGAAACTCCTCAACAATTATTCATTCCTTTCTTCACAAATATTTATTTACTACCTACCTTGGGCCAGGTGCTGTTCTGGGTGCTGGGGATGCAGCAGTCAAACATCCCAGGCCTCATGCCTAAGATATCTCTAGAAGAAAATGCAGGGTGGGGAATTGGGTGACTGGGAGACAGCTTCTTATTCAAACCTAAGAAAGAAAGTGTTAGAATGGAGATGCTGGCTCTAATCGGCCTAATTTGGGATTCTTGCCCATTCTTGACCCACTCAACCTGGTTCGAGTCAGTCAGAGCCAGTCCGCGGAAGGCGGTCATCCCTCCCATGGTGAAGGGTTGGGAAATCTGGTAAGAAGCAGGTGGAGAAAGGGGAAATATCTTCTGGTTCGGTCCTGAGAGAGGCCATGGGGTCAGGGCTCTGGGGAAGTGGGCCCCGGAGAGAGCCCCAGGCCTTGGAGAGGGGTCCCAGCAAAGGCAGCACCCAGCTGCTATGCAGACCCTCAGACCCTGCCACCCATAACCAAGATGGTGAGCTGAAGCTCTGGTCCTGGGGGGGTGGCCTGACCATATTGCCCCTGTGGTCCCACACCACACTACATACAGGCCCAAGTTAAGGTCAGTTCGTTACAAGGCCACTAACAAGATGGAACCCCAGGGCATTCGGCAACCCGCTCTTTTCACAAGACCAGCCACAGCCCGGGGTTTCCCAGCTAGCGCCCTCCTCAGGGAGAGCAGAGCCACCCTCAGAGCCACAGCCACTCCCCGTGGAGGGTGCTGGAATCATCTCGGTCAACTGTAGCAGCTTCTTCTCCAAATAAAATATTCCTTGGAAGACACTTCCGCTTTCTTAGGAAGCGTTTAGGGCAAACTCTCTGGGTGGAAGAGCCAGAAATGAACCAGCCAAGTCCATTTTTCAAGCTGCCCCCAGCCCCAGACCCTGGCCCTGGATTTCCATGGGAGCCAAGGCCCAGGCGTGTCCCTGCGCCCAGTGGCTGGGGCCCGGCTCATCCCGACACACTAGGAGAGGAAAACCGCGGTGGGCTCCTGCCCCGGGCAGTGGTCTTCCGCCTCAGGATTGTCCCTGCCCCTCGTATAGAAAAGGACACTTGGCATTCTCCATGGTGTATGTTAATGCTAATTTGTTTAAGTCAAAGAGAGGAGCCCAAACAGACGCGGGCCGTGGGGCGGGGACGTCGCTCACTCGCTCATTCGTCAGCAAGTGCAGAAGCCTCGTTGGCAGGATACTAAATATTACCCTGCTATTCACAAACACTTCATATTTCAACAAAGGAAGGGGGGCAAAGGCTGCATCCTATAAATCAGCCTTTCAAACAGGCAGAGCGGGGCAAACCTTTGATAAATCCGTGTCGGGGTGCTGGAGATCAAAGGCCCCACGGTGGCCAGCTCTACAGGCCACGCTGGGACAGCCCATGGGAGCTGGTCTCCGCAGGGGTGGCGGGGTGTCGAGGGCTGAGTTCCCCGGGCTGGCCACACAGCCCAAGAGGTGGAGGGCCAGCGACTGGGCGAGAAGGGGCCCCTTCCATGCCCTTGGTCGTGATGATGGTGCCTCTGGTTCCTACACATGCTCCAGGACAAAGGCCACTTTGAGGCACACGTGACCAGTGAGAGACCCGCAGCCCCCAAAGTCAGGAAGATAAAACTACCGTGGCTGCTGAGTATGGCAGGAGATCAGGGTGGCCAGCCCCATCTGTCGAGGGTCCCAGGCCAGCCCAGGGCTCCTGGGTCCCCTGCTGCCCTCACCACCAAGGGCCCCCCTTCTCTCCCACAGCCCTGTCCCTCTCCTGGCTCCTGCACTCCCTCTGCCTCCCCCCAGCTTGTAGTTTAGAGGGGTCAGTCATTCTAATACGTTTGAACCACCTGTGTCACTTAAACGGCCCTGATCGCCCCATCCAATAGCTCTTGTCCCAGTGGCCAGGGGCCACGATGGCGGTCAGTTTTCAAGCACGGCACACTGTCCAGGTCCTCTTTTCCAGGCCCACATGCTGCTTGGGCAGAGCAGTCCATACAGTTTCCAGAGGAAGATTCCAATGACCTGAGGATGGAGATTCGGGCAGTACATGGAGCCGGGAAGTTGGGAAAAAGACTCACTTCAGACCCAAGCCGACCCCGCGCAGTGGGTGGGTGCTGGGGGCCAGTCGGCTTCCTTGTTTCAGATCCAGGGCACATGTTCCCTCCTTACTGGGTTCACGCTGCAGCTTAACCATTGCCCACAATCCTGCCTGGGCCTGCATCCTGGCTCTCATGCTCACTTGGCGAAAATCTCGGTCCTGGTGAGAGCCGCCTTTCTGCCACACACAACTGCGCCTGGCCAGCTGGAGGCGCTGGAGAAAACACCAGAGAAAACACCAGCGGTGTGCATCGACGCCCTGCAGCTCCTGCTCAACGGGCTTGCGGCTTGCGTGTGGCCTTGATGCTCTGGTCCCCTGGCTCCCCTCTTAGCTGCGCATTCCACACATTCTCCCCTCTCCTCGAGCCCACACCTCCTCCCCTCTGCTCTCGATTGGCTGATGACACTGCCTCCTACTTCTCTGAGAAATGGAAGCAATCAAAAGCGAATTTCCACAGCCTTGTGACATGTCGCCCGCCTCCCGGCATCTGTCTGTTACCACAATGAGCTGCCCTGTTCCTGCCGAAAGCCAGACCGTCTCCATGTACGTTGAGTCCAGACTCCTCTCGTCTGCTCCCAGACATCACCCCGGAAAGTGTCCTCTCCCTTTCCTTCAACACTAATTTCTTATTGCCTACTGGGTCTTTCCCACGAACGTACAAAAATGCTATGTCTCCCTTTTAGAAAGAAAGGAAAACAAAACAAAACCAAAAAAAGTCCCTCTGCCTCCACTTCCTGCGCTGGCTGCCACCCTATTTCTTTGATCCTCTTTGCAGTGCAATATGCGAGAGTTGTCTATACTTTCTATTTTCAATTGTCCTCCTCCCATGCCCCCTAACCCACCAACCAGGCTTCCGCCCCTGGCACTCTGTGGTAACTGCTCTTGTCAAGGTCACCCATGACCTCCACATTGCTAAATGCAGCAGACAATCCTCCACCCTCGCTTTACTTGACTCCTCAGCAGCATGTGACCCAGCTGTGTGCTTTCTCTCCCTCGATTCACTTTCTTCTCTTGGCTCCTAGCACACGGAGGCTCCTGGGTTTTCGTTTGCCCCCATCAGCCTGTTTTGCTGGTTCTTCCTCTTCTCCCTTAATGTTGGAGGACTCCAGGCTCAGTCCTTGATCCTCTTCTCCTTTTATCTCTACTCATCCCTTTGGCGATCCCATCCAGTCCCACGGCTGTAGACACCATCTGTGTGCTGGTCACTCCCAAATGTGTCTCCGCCTTGACTTTTCTGGCTAACCCCGGACTTGTCTATCCACCGGCCTTTCAGTGCTTCCACTCAGATGTCTGAAAGACACTGCAGACTCAACAAGCCCCACTGAGACTCCTGCTCTTCCTCCAAACCTCCTCTACCCAGAGCTTCCACATCTTGGCTGATAGCTACTCCGTCCTTCATTTGCTCAGCCAAAAGCTTTACACCCTGCTCTCTTTCTCTCATACCCCTTGTCCAGCTTGTCAGACTGTACCTTCAGAATATATCCAGAATCCGGCCACCTCTCCCTGGCCAACCACCTTCATTTCTTGCTTGGGTTGCTCCAACCGCTCTCTTTGCTTCCAGCCTTGCCCCTCTACGGGCTAAGTTGACACCACCACTGCAGAGATCATTTTAAATCGTAAGGCAGATCACTCCACTCCTCCACTCCTCGGCTCTCCACCCTGCAGTGGTTCCCCAGCTCATTCAAAGTCAATGGCCTTCCAGCCCCACATGATTAGTACCCCGCGACCCCTCTGACCTCGCCTCCCAACACTCTCCCCATTGCTGTCTCTGCTTCAGCCACCCTGGCTGCCTTGCTGTTCCCCACAGGAACCAGGGTGGCTTCGGTCCGAGGTCTCTGCCTGATCCGCCCCTCTACCTGGCGCTCTCCTCCTCCGACCCCACACAACCAAGGAGGCCCTCCTCTCCTGCAGATCTCTCCTCAGTGAGTCCTGTGAGCTCTGCAGTCTGACCCTGCCCAGCTCCGTCACAGCGCCCCTCCCCTTGTTCTACTTCCTGCCACAGTGCTCAGCACTTTCTAACGTTCTGGATAACTGACTTGTGGATTATGCTCTTGGTTGTCTGTCTCCCTCACTCCCTCCTCTCCTCATTAGATTGTAAGCGCATTAGGCTATGAATCTTTGTCTGTTTGGTTCATTTTTCAATCTCAAGGTCCTAAAACAATGCCAGACCCATCGTAACCTCTCAACGAAGTGTTATTGCATGAAAGATGTTGAGAGAGCGGCGAGTCTTCTGACTAGAAAATGTTTTCATACAGCGCATTAGTCTTCTCTTACTGCCTAACAAATTACCACAGACTTGCAGCTTAAAATAACACACATTTATTATCTCAAATTTCTGTGGGTCAGGAGTCCAGGCACAGCATGGCTGGGTCCGCTGCTCAGGATGTCACAAGGCTGCCGGCAGGTGCTGGCTGGGGCTGCGGCCTCCTCAAAGTCTCCACTGGAGAGCCTTCCAAGCTCCTTCTGGTTGCTGGTAGGATTCACCTCCTGTGATCGAAGACCGGGGTCCTGTCGGTGGGGGCAGCTCTCAGCTCCTGGAGGCCACCCACACTTCCACTCCTCACATGGCCCTCTCCATAAACCCTCTCATAATGTGGCAGCTTGATTCCTCAAAGCCAGCAAGGGAGAATCCCTCCAGTGCAGGACACAATGTTTTCATGGGCATGACGGCTCATCACCTTGGCCGTAATCTGTTGTTCAGAAGCAAGTCACAAATCCTACCCACTTTTATGAAGGGGAGGCGATTAGATAGAGTGTGAACATGGAGACATGTAATTTTTCTCTCCCCTCCTCCAACCTTTTTTCCTCCCTGTATTGCATCCTTTGTCTGCCACACAAAGGACTTTAGAAGGTGTCTCAGCTAGGATGGGCTAGGTTATGCTATGCAAGAAGTAACCCCAAAATCTATTGGTTTATTATTTTTTAATGTACTTTTAAAAAATTTTTTGTTCAAACCACGTGTACCACAGGTCAGCTGGGGGCTCTGCCACATCTCCCTGGACTCTGTCACCCAGACCAATAGAGGAGCCATCATCTTAAACGTTGCTGATTACTGTGGCAAAGAGAAAGAAAGGCCTAGAAGGTCTCCCATTGGCAGCCAAGTGCTCCAGCTCACCAATGTTACACCTCACTTCTATTCAAAATGCCCCGCAAGGGGGCCGGTCTATACAATCTACTGTTTCTAAGGGCAAGAGCTGGAAGGGTTGGAGGACAGCACCCCTGTCGCCCCTAGAAAGCCTCTTTACTGAGATGTGGTCCACAGGGAGTTTGTCAATAAAGGAGGTTCAAAGAAGAACAGTTACCTGAAGGACATTTCATGTCAAGCAGATAAGAGTTACAGAGCTCTCAGCAGTCTGCAGGGGTCCAACTTCAAGGTAAAATGTTCAAAATTAGTACTAGATCATTCACTGATTGGTAATAATGAAAAATTAATAAAGGATGGCTAATTGCACCTAAATGTGCTTGCTGCTTCTTTAGGGTTCTTGTTTTTCATTTGCATTTGCACTTTGTTTTTTTAATGTACCACAGATGTCAAAACTTAGCTTCCAAAGTATCTTGTCATCATTGTTTCCTTAATAAATTCTGATTGCTCCTGAAGAAAGTACGTGGTACCCGGAATGAAATATTACAAATGACAGTCCTGCAATGTGAAATATCTGAGTCAAAGTGAGCAGGGGTCCTTCTATCTCTGGTTGGGACATTGGAAGTCTTTGTTACCTTGTACTGTAGTGGTTGGTTAAATGTTGGGTTAGGTATCTTGAAACTCAGCCCATAGGCTTTCTGGAAGCTACGAATTTTGGGCTACTTTCCAAAGACTTGCTGGACAGAGGAAAAACCTGATACAAAATCTAAAGTTCTTTTCAACTCTGATATTCTTAAATATTCTATTATGCTCATCCTTGAGCAACTCATTAATACATCATCAAGAGAACTGCCTTGTGAATTGCCCTAAGCTAGTTTTATTCATAACCAAATATTGCCATTGTGAGTAAACTTGTAAACTGTCTCGAACAAGATTCAACAGTGACAACAGACCTAGTTGTGAGTTATAACCCTGACTCTACTACTGACACACCAGGGAGGGCAACTTGGGTTTGCCAAAGGTCAGCATGTGCCTTGTACTACATAGGTACAGTGGTCACTAGGTAGACACCCTCTATCCGTTCTACTCCGAGGGCTTAGGCTCCCAACCCAACCATTGTGATCCCACTTCATTGATAAGGAGTTGGTTTAAGAATGGGCATGTGACTTGATGCTGGCCAATGAGATGTGAGGGGAGTGTGCTAGGTGGCTTCTGGGAAAGGTCTCCTCATTTGTAAGAAATGGGGCCCCTTCTCTTCCTCTAGGCATGTGGTACCTGGATGGGATGTCTGTAACTATTGCAGGGAGAGCAGAGCCAGGAAGCCTGCGTGAAGTAAAACTAGGACCTCTGGACCTACTGTTATTTGAGATAATAAATTGCCTATTGTTTAAAACAATTTCAGTCATTGGCAGTCAAAAGCATCCTAATTGACAACATGAAGGGAAATTGCACAGCCCCTTGCCTATCTTCATTTCCACACGGCGACTATTGGAGGCCCCAAGGAATGTGCTCCAGAAGCTCTGAGCCTGGTGCCACTTTACCAGCCAATATGGACAAAGGGACAACAAGGCAGATGGGTAGGCAGCTTCCTCCGAACACTGCATGGTAGAATTGAGAGACTACGCTGAGCCCCTTGGCCGCTCTGCATCAAGATCACAGGCCAGTGCTCACCATCCGTTGTATTAACTATTGCCCATAATCTTGATCTGTAAGATGCCCACTAGGATTTTCCCACCTAATTATTTTGGATCTCATATGGTCACTTGAATGATCACAATTCCTGATATATGGATGGATGGGGCTGGAAGGTTAGCTCAAGAGTTACAGGAAGCAGGGATGCATCTGGGGCCTCTTTTCCATCTTAAAGTGCCAACAGGGATTCATAAACTGCAAGGATGTGAACATGCTCAGCAGACATGGACAGAAAGCTTTTTCTCTTTTCTGCTGAGATGGGTCACAGCTTCCATGGCTACATTCTAGGTCTTAGAATAGGGTTTCTCATCCCCAGCACTACTGATGTTTTGGGCCAAATAATTCTTTGTTGTGGGGGCTCTCCTGTGTATCATAGGATTTTAGCAGCATCCCTGGCCTCCACCCACTAGACGCCAGTAGCATTACCCAGTTATGAAAACCAAAAATGTTTCCACACATTGCCAAATGTCCCCTGGGGACATAATCACCCTCCAGTGAGAACCACTGTCTTAGAATGACTCTTAAGTACCCATGGATAAAATATATCTATGTAGTGGACATCCTGTCATTTTCACCCCCAAACCATCCATTCACCTTTATTCTGTCAACAGCACCCTGACTTCTCTGTGCAGAACCACCCCTCTTCTGCTCTCAGCCCACTGGGCTTGGATGGGGCTGGCTCTAACCAGGTACCACAGGGGACTTGTTACCTGGGCTTGATCAGTGGGAGTACAGCATCCTCTTGGCCACAGTGATCTGTTCAGGACTGGTCATGTGGTCCAACTCACGACCCTGAGAGTCAGGTCCAGGACTTTGCCTTGAACTGTTGGACTTGCACTTAGGAGAATATAAGCCTAGAATTGCTGGCTGTCATCTTGTCACTCCAAAGGGAGGGCATCTCTGAGAAAGTAGCCACCACAGATGAAAGGAGAGCAAAGAGAAGGGGAGAGGCTAATTCCTGACGACATTATCTGAGCCCCTGAATCCAGCAGTGTCTGATGCTAGGTGTCTCCCCTGGAACTTTCTTTTTCTTTTCTTCTTTTTTAATTGCAGTAACATTGATTTATAGTATTATATAAATTTCGGTGTACGTCACTATCCCCTGGACTTTCCACGATGTTCAGCCAATCGATTTCTGTTGGGCTTAAGCTGTTTGTGTTGTGTTTTCTATCTCTCACAGAGGATCCTTCCTGCAGCATTTGGGGAGGTTTGATCCGCTTGCGATCTGTAATCTGGTTTCACCTTCCCAATATCCATGCCTTTTTCTGCACCAGGGTCGTGGATTACCTGAAGATAGCGTGTCTCTCTTTGCTGGCTTCCCTACCTTTAGGCAATTCTCAAGGATTCTTAGGGGTTGAAAGACAAGCTTGAGGACAGGGAGAGGAGTTCACTTTAGAGGAAGCGGGACTCTCTCCCTCTGGGCCTGGAGAGAAGGGAAACCGATGGGTGAAGAAACAGAGGGTATGATGGTTAATTTTATGTGTCAACCTGACTGGGGCATGGGATGCCCAGAAGTGTGGTTGGATATTATTCTGAGTATGTCTGTGAGGACGTTTCTGGAGGAGATAAACATTTGAAGCAGTAGACTGAGTAAAGCAGATTCCCTCCCCAATGTGGGTGGGCCTCATCCAGTCAGTGGAAGGCCTGAACAGAACAAAAAGGTGGAGGAAGGGAGAATTCACTCTCTCTGCCTGACTATCTTCAAGCTGGGACACCAGTTTTCTTCTGCCTTTAGACTGGAACTTAGATCAGCTCTTCTCCTTCTCTGGCCTCAGACTCGGACTGGAGCCACAGTCATGGGCCGCATAACGACGTTTCGGTCAATGATGGACCACATATATGACAGTGGTCCCATAAGATTAGTATCATATAGCCTAGGTATGTAGTAGGCTAGACCATCTAGGTTTGTGTGAGTACACTCTATGATGTTCCCACAATGACAAAATCACCTAACAACACATTTCTCAGAACGTGTCCCCGTCCTTAAGTGACGCGTGACTTCGTAGCCTGAGCTCCCCTGCATCTCCAGCTTGCCGACTGCAGGTCTTGGGACTTCTTATCTTCCATAACCGAGTGAGCCAATTCCTTCTCATCAATCAGTCAGTCTTATTGGTTCTGTTTCTCTGGAGAAGCCAGACCAATGCAGGGAGGTTTGGGCAGCACAGATGTGGGAGGAAGAAATCTGTGCCTTACTCTGACTCTGGTTCTCTTTCCCATGCCTGTTTACACTTCTCTGTTGAAGATGAGGTCACCCTGGCTACTAGCCTTTGCCACTTCACCAAAGGGAGCCTAGTGCCTTAGAAAGAGTCAGTGGAATGAGTAGGGCATGCAGACACAAGGCTTTAAAGAATTTTTCTTTCCTCCCCAAAGCCCCAGTGCATGCTTGTATATCTTAGTTGTAAGTCCTTCTAGTTCTTCTGTGTGGCAGTGTGGCAGCTGACAGAGAGGTGGTGTGGCTCCACTACCGGGAAATGAACCTGGGCCATCGAAGCAGTAAGAGCACCAAACTTTAACTACTAGGCCAATAGGGCTGGCTCTAAAGAATTTTAATAAAGTCAGTACGTAGTTGGGAATGACTTGGTAGCTTCTACATTTGTTTTGGGGGGCACCTTTTATGCCTTTATGTCATACTTACATGTGACCAGAACTGCCTGGACAGGAGTTGCCTAAGCTGAAAACTAGAACAAACATATTTATATGTAAATTTTATAGACTCCTCCCAAAGCACTGTCTTTATTTGTGGGTTATGGGCAGCTAGCATTATATCGAGAAAGACTGATGATTACTCATAAAACCTGGATGGTTTCCTATGTCCAGAGCAGGAAGATTAACAGATTTTGAGACTCCCATAAGAGATGAGGCCCTTACCACCTAGAATATGAACATAGGCCCACACAGGTTTGCAAACAATTTCAGAGCGCCCATGGATTCCCCAGAGAAATCAGGCTACGGGGAGAAATCAGGCCGTCTCTGACATGGTGGGGTGGTTTCTTCACAGAATTTTGCCCTGTTCTTTTCAAGTGCCTTAGTTCCCCTGACACATGCTTTATCTCAGGCAGACTGCTTCAGAAGTTTCAAAGAGCACAGAGATTCCTTCAGTCCACATACTGCCGGAAAAATCATGCATTTAGGAGTCAGATCTGAATTCGAGCTCTGGTCTGCCGCTCAGCCGGGTGACTGTGGGCATGTGCACCACCTCTTTGAGCTCCAGCCTGTTTCCCCATCGGTACTGTGGTACAATTCCTAGCCATTTCAGAAAGTAAAGGAAGGATTGGAATACGGTCATGCACCACCCAACGACATTTCGGTCCATGATGGGTATACCACGGTGACCCACAAGACATAAGGCTACTACCATAGAGCCTAGGTGTGTAGTAGGCTACCCTGGCTACATCTGCGTAAGTACACTCTGTGATACTCACACTATGAAATCACCCGACAATGCATTTCTCAGCATGTGTCCCTGTCGTTAATCAACGCACGACTGTAAATATTTGTATTCTTTCCTCTATACTGTGCTGCCTCCCTGAACTTTAAGTTTGACTAATAATTTTGTCGAATTGCCCAATTGTTTTGGCCTCATGCAGACACAGCCAGAGGCTATGAAGTAGAACAAGATTGACAACAAAATCATAATGCCTTGAAGTGTAGGTGTAGGCGTGTGTGTGTTTGCATGTCAGTGTCTGGCTGGGTTTCCTTGTTTGCATCACCCACTCACGCTAGGCAGCTGGTGCTTTCTCCTTCTGTTTAGGTGCTGAGGTCACGATCTGCCCCCACTACGTCTGTCTTCACACAACAGGGCCTCCTGAAGAGGACCCAAATCTCCTCCACACCCTGTTTCCTCCTAAAGGCTTCACTGTGGCCTTTAGTGCGCCGTATTTCTGTCCTCGTCTTTCAAGGGCACCAAACAACACCTGCTGACATTTATTGAATTGAATCTTCAGCTCTCCAGCTTTCCCTTTCTCTGTGCATGCCCCTAAATTCTCATGGCTCCCCCTTCATGCAGGAGTCATGGTTCAGGGTGCGTAGGCAGCCCTTGCTTCCTCCCCGTGTGTGTTAGTTTCCTGGGGCTGCTGTGACAACACACCACAAACTGGGGGGCTTAAGCCCCAGAACTGTTCTCTCACAGCTCTCAGGGTCAGAAGGCCCCTGTCAGCATCCCTGGGCTGAAGTCGTGGTGTCGATAGAGCTGTGCTCCCTCTGGAGGCGCTAAGGGAGAATCCTTCCTGGCTTCTTCCAGCTTCTGCTGGCTGCCAGCATTCCTTGGTTTATGGCTTATGGCCATATCACTCCAAATTTTGCCTCCTTTGTCACATTGCCTTCTCCTTTGTGTATGTGTGTCTGAATTCTCCCTCCACCTCTCTCATACAAGGACATGTATCCTTAGTTAGCACTTCCCCAGATAACCTCCCCATGTCAAGATCCTTAATTTTATCACATCTTTTGCTATGGAAGGTAATATTCACAGTTTCCGAGGATTAGGGCCTGATATCTCTGGGGGAATTTTTCAGCCTACCACACCATAGACAGCCCCACTGAAGGGGTGTGCCCAGGGGGCTGTGTTATTCCAGGCGACCCTATCTACCTGGTCACGGCTGGCTGGGCAGAAGTGGACTCCTGACTCAGGAGAAAGAATCCACAGGCTGGATGGAGTTAATCAGATAGGGTGCCAGGGGCCCAGTTTCAAATTCCTGGGAAAAAGAGTGTCCCCAGCAGCTCAGACCCATGCATTAACATAGTATACGTAAGGTCAGGAGGTGGTAGGCCGTGGTGGCAGCTTTACCCAGCTGGGTGCCAGCTACAGGTAAGAGACAGCAAGGGCACGAGCAAGGGCTGGTCCTGAGTGGAGAAGGAGCATGGAGGAAATGCACCCGATGGCTCAGACAGGAGAGCCCTTCAGCCCCTGAGAAGTGAAAGCCTTCTTGGCTCTGGGCTTCTGGTTCTCGTCCCCTGTGTGAGCAGCCCACTTTTTGTCTCTGACACATGGACATCCATGAAGTTAGCTCTTGCATCCTTTAAAAAAAAACCCTGCTGTATTTGAAGTAGGTTAAGTTAGCTGCTGTTCTTCGCAATCCAAAGACCCCTAACCCAGGCTCTCCTCTCCATCTCTCGTGGCCTCGGTGGGGCCCCCTGTTTTGTTGAGGGTAAACTCTCTTTTACCTTAAACCTGTCTCTACCTCTTCTCACTTCTCGCTCTAACTGCAGCATCCCCAACGGCGTCGACCCACCACAGGCGCGCTGACGCTCTCCCACAGCCTCTCACAGGGAGAACGGAAGGGTCTCCTTCTCCACCCTTCTCCCCCTTCTGCACATCTAGATCAGTCACTCCCGCCAGTTCCCCATTATTATCACCTGAAATTCAAGCCATTCATCTGTTCAATTCTTGCCAAATAATCACTGCTCACAGGCCCTTCCCACCAGAGCTCGTCTCCACCTCTTAGATCATTTCAACCCTGTGTTTATCCTTCTTTTTCTCTTTACATCCCCTGCCATAATCCGCATTGACAACAACATCCATCTTTAATGAACAGTAACCCCTTTGATCTCACGGCTCCCAGCCTCCCAGCCTTGCTTGATTTCCAGCTCCACTTCCCATCGCCACCCACAGGCAGGGCTGCGTCCTTAGATCTCGTTGCTCGCTCCGTACAGGTCCGGAAGAGGAGTCATATCCGACACACCTTTTGCCCACCTCTTACATCCTTACCTGCCCTCTCTCTTTCTCCCTTTCTGTGGACAGCTCCACCTGTGCCTAGCCAGCCCTTTTGTTCATTTCCTAGAGCTGCCATAACAAATTTCCACTAACTTGGTGACTTAAAATGATGGAGTTTGTTCTCTCCCAGTTCTGCAGATTGGAAGTGTGAAATCATCGTGTCGGCAGGGCCTCACTCCATCTGGAGCTTCTAGAGGAGGATCCGTTCCTCACCTCCTCCAGCTGCCCGTGGCTCCAGGCATTCCTTGGTTTGCGGCCGCATCACTCCACTCTCTGTCTCTGTCTTCACATGGCCTTCTCCTTTGAGTCTCCTCCCCTCCTCTTACCAGGGGAGGATTTAGGGCTCAATCCTAATCCAGGATGATCTCTTCTCAAGATCCTTAACTTCTGTAAAGACCCTTTTTGCAAATAAAGTCATGTTCACAGTTTCCAGCGGGCAATCTTTTGGGAGACTGCTATTCGAACCACTGCACCTCTCCCGTTTCAAATTTGAAAAACACGCCACACTGTAGGGCCTGGGATCTGGCTTCCTACAGCCAACAAGGGGACAGGCAATGCAAGCTGGATGTGTGAGGAAGTAACTCCCAACTGACGAAGCTTGACCAAATGGAAAACAAGAGAAGGAAGAAACCAGGGAGATGAATCTCGCCCTCCCTGGCCCTCCTCCCACCCCGCTGAAGAAGGCTCACGTGTTCCAGCAAGCCTGCCAGCCAAGCTGCCCAGCTCTTCCAAGCTCTTCCTGAAGACAACGCCTTCACACCCTTCTTCTCCTTCCCTCACCTCGCTTCCCACTGCGGCTCATCCACACCTCCCAGGGCTTGTGCTCTCAAATAAATTGTTAGCACCTTATTCCCTGTCTCAAGCTTTGTTTTCTACAGGAATCAAGCTACAACTCTAGCCGCCTATGCCCTGAGTTTCCATTGAACGGGAAGTGGCACCCTGATCTCCTCAGATACGTTCTTGTTTCCTGTGCCCCTTGTTTCCCACCACAGCTGATTGAGTGAGAGGTCTGTAGGCTGCCTCCTGTCCTGTTGGAAGCTGCGTGATGGACACGGCCAGCAGAGTGAGGAGAAGCAGGAAGGCAGGGAGAGGAGGCAGGAGCAGAAACAGATACGAGAATGACACAACGCTGGCGTAGGATAATGGGGTAGACCAGAGAAGAGATCACTGGGGGCTCACGACTGGAGAGAGGCAAGAGGAGTAGGGGGACAGGTTGGGCAGCTGTGCCTAGACCTTGAGAGATACGAGGGTGACTGCAGAGTGCCTCCTGCACCTCCTTGGCCCTCGGAGTCCTTACGTGAACTCCTGCCACTTGAGCTAAGGAGGGTATCCTGACTCCCACAGCCTAAAAGAGCTCACTTAACGCAATCTCCTTGGCCCTTACCCTAGCTGAAGGCCCACTAAACATGCTCTTGGCTCCACCAGATGTTTAATCATCGCGCCCTTCCCCAAATGAGCCACTTTCATTTTACCCAGTTCACCACTTCATGCCACCGTCATTGCCATCCGAGGCTTTCTTCTCCTCTCAACTTTTTTCTACGTCACTCTTCAGTCTTAGATTCATAGATATCTTCTTCCCTCTGCTTCTTTTTTATTGTACATACATAAAATTTAGCATTCTAACCATTTTAAGTGTATAGTTCAGTGGCATTGAGTACATTCACAATGTTGTGTAACCATCACTACTATCTGTTTCCAGAACTTCTTTATCATCCCAAACAGAAAATCTATACCTGTTAAATAGTAACTCCCCCTTCTTCCCCACCCTCAACCCCTGGTAACCTCCATTCTACTTTCTGTCTCTTTGAATTTGCCCATTCTAGCTACTTTGTAGAAGGGGACTGATGCAATATTTGTCCTGTGGGGCCTGGCTTGTTGCACGTAGCACGTTTTCAGGTTCATCCATGTCGTAACACGTAACAGAACTTCTTTCCCTTTTATGACTGGATAACATTCCATTGCAGGTGTGTGCCACATTTTGTTCATCCATTCATCAGTTGATAGACACTTGGGTTGTTTCTACCTTTGGGCCATTGTGACTAACGTGGCTATGAACATTGGTGTACAAGCATCTGTTCAAGTCCCTGTCAGTTCTTTTGGGTATATAGCTAGGACTGGAATTGCTGAATCAGACAGTAATTCTATGTTTAACTCTGTGAGGAACTGCCAAATTGTTTTCCCAAGCAGCTGCACCATTTTACACTCCCACCAGCTGTGCATGAGGGTTCTAATTTCTCCACATCCTCACCAACACTTATTTTTCATTTTATGTTTGTTTTTGTTTTATGCTAGCCATCATAATGTGTGTGAAGTGATATCTTATTGTGGTTTTGATTTGTACTTCCTCAGTGACTAATGATGATCTTTTCATGTGCTTATTGGCTATTTATATAACTTCTTCAGAGACATGTCTGTTCAAGTCCTTTGCCCATTTTTGAAGTGGGTTGTTTGTATTTTTTTTCTTGAGCTGTAGAAGTTCTTTATATATTCTAGGTGTTAATTCTTATAAGATAGATGATTTGCAAATATTTTCTGCCATTCTGTGGGTTGTCGTATTCTCTTCAGAGCGTCCTTTGATGCACGAAAGTTTTTAATTTTGATGAATTCCAATTTATCTATTTTTCCTTTTATTGTCTGTACTTTTGGTGTCATATATAAGAACTCATTGCCAGATCCAATGTCATGAAGGTTTTCTCCTTGTATTTTCTTCTAAGAGTTTGATAGATTTAGCTCTTAAGTTTAGGTCTTTGACCTATTTTGAGTTAATTTTTGTGCATGACATAAGGTAAGGGTCCAACATCATTCTTTGCATGTGGTTATCCATTTTCCCGGAACTAATGTTGAAAAGACCGTCCTTTCCCATTGAATGGTGTGGAACTCATGTTGCAAATCAATTGACCACATAAGAGAGGGTTTATTTCTGGGCTCTCTATTCTATTCCATTGGTCTACATGTCTGTCTTTATGCCAGTACCACACTCTATTGATTACTGTAACTTTGTAGTAAATTTTGACATCAGAAAGTATGAGTCCTCCAAGTTTGTTCTTCATTTTCAAGATTGTTTTGGCTATTTAGGGTATTTTGAGATTCCATATGAATTTTAAGATGGATTCTCCTATTTCTGCAAAAAATTCCCAGTCGAACTTTGATAGAGGATTGCATTGAATCTGAAGAATGTTTGGGGTAGTATTATCATCTTTACAATACTAAGTCTTCCAATCCATGAACACAAAATGTCTATTTATATCTTCTTTAATTATTTTTAACACTGTTTTATAGTTTTCAGTGCACAAGTCTTTCACCTCCTTGGCGAAGTTTTCCTGTGTTTTATTCTTTTTAATGGTATTACAAGTGGAATTGCTTTCTTAATTTCTTTTTTGGATTGCTCATTATTAGCATATAGAAATGCAACTGATTTTTGAGGGTTGATTATGTATCTTGCCACTTCGGTGAATCTGTTTATCAGCTCTAACAGGTTTTTGTGGAATCTTTAGGATTTTTCTACATATAAGATTATGTTATCTGTGAACAGAAATCATTTTACTTCTTCCTTCCTAATTTGGATGCCTTTTATTTGTTTTTGCTATCTAGTTGCTCTGGAAAGAACTTTCAATACTGTGTTAAATAGAAGTGCTGAAAGTAGGTCTTTGTCTTGTTCCTGATCTTGGAGGAAAAGCTCTCAGCCTTTTGCCATCGGGTCTCATGTTAGCTGTGGCCTTGTCATATGTGGACTTTATTATGGTGAGGAAGCTCCCTTCTATTCCTAGTTTATTGAGTGTTTTTTTAATCATGAAAGGGTGTTGAATTTTGTCAAATATTTTTTCGGCATCAATTGAGATGATTATGAAGGTTTTTTTCTCCTTCATTGTATTAATGTATATTACCTTGATTAATTTTCATATATCAAACTATCCTTTCATTCCAGGAATAAATCCCACTTGGTCGTGGTATATAGTCTTCTTATTATGCTGCTAAAGTCACTTTGCTATTATTTTATTGAGGATTTTTGCATCACTATTAATAAGGGATAATTTCATTACATCCCATAAGTTTTGGTATGTTGTTTTTTTCATTTTCATTTGTCTCAAAGTATTTTCAAATTTCCCTTGTGATTTCTTCTTTGCCTCATTGGCTGTTTAAGAATATGTTGTTTGAACCTGTTAGAATGGCAAAAATATCCAAAACCAAGAGTGACAAATGTTGGAGAGGCTGTGGAGAAAAGGGAACCCTCATACACTGTTGGTGGGAATGCAAACTGGTGCAGCCACTATGGAAAACAGTATGGAGATTCCTCAAAAAGTTAAGAATAGAAATACCTTATGACCCAGCCATCCCACTACTGGGTATCTATCCTAAGAACCTGAGATCAGCAATTCCAAAAGTTCCATGCAGCCCTATGTTCATCGCAACATTATTCACAGTAGCCAAGTCATGGAACCAACCTAAGTGCCCAGCAACTGATGATTGGATAAAGAAGATGTGGTATATATATACAATGGAATACTACTCAGCCATAAAAAAGGACAAAGTCATCCCATTCACAACAACATGGATAGACCTTGAGGGTATTATGTTGAGTGAAATAAGCCAGACAGAGAAAGATGAACTCTGTATGACTCCACTCATAGGTGGTAGTTAACATATGGACAAAAAGAACTGATCGGTGGTTGCCAGGGGAAAGGGGGGTGGGGGGAGGGCACTAGGGGTGAAGTGGTGTATGTGCAACATGACTAATAATGATGTACAACTGTAATTTCACAAGGATGTTAACTTGCATAACCTTAATAAAAAAACAACAACAAAAAAAGAATATGTTGTTTGATTTCCATGTATTTGTGAATTTTCCTATTTTCCTTCTGTTATATATTTCTAGTTTCATTCCATTGTGATAAAAAGATATTTTGCATGATTTTGATCTTTTAAACTTATTAAGACTTGTTTTGTGGCCTAACACATAGTCTATCCTAGAGAATGTTCCATGTGCTCTTGAGAAAAATCTGTATTCTGCTGTTGTTGGGTGGAGTGTTCTGTATGCCTATTAGGTCTAATCGGTTTATACTGCTGTTCAAATCCCCTATTTCCTTATTGATCTTCTGTCTGGTTGTTCTATCCATTATTGAAAGTGAGATATTGAAGTCTCCAACTATCACCAGAATTATCTGTTTCTCCTGTCAATTCTGTTAATATTTGCTTCGTTAATTTTGGGAGTGGGGGTCTGTTGTTTGGTTTATCCGTGTTTATAATTGTTATATCATCTTGATGAATTGACCCTTTTATCAATATATAATGTCCTTCTTTGTCTCTTATAATAGTTTTTGGTTTAAAGTTTATTTTATCTGATGATAGTATAGCCACCACAGCTCTCTTTTGGTTACTATTTGCATGAAATATCTTTTTCCATCCTTTCGCTTTCAACCTATTTGTGTCCTTAGATCTAATGTGAGTCTCTTATAGACAGCATATATTTGGATGATGTTTTCTTCATCTACTCTGCTTTTTGGTGAGTTTAGTGCGCTCACATTTAAAGTAATTACAGGTACGAAAGGACATCTGCCATTTGCCATTTGTTTTCTGTATGTCTTATAGCTTTTTTGTCCCTCATTTCCTCCATTACTACCTTCTTTTTTATTTAGCTGATGTTTTTGTAGTGATATATTTTGCTTTCCTTCTCATTTCCTTTTGTGTATGTTCTATAGATTTTTTTGATTATCATGACATTAACATTTAAAATCTTAAAGTTATAACAATTTACTTTTAATTGCCATCAACTTGACTTCAATAGTATATAAAAACTGCTCCTATACTGCTGCTTCTCCACCTCTTTATGTTATTTACGTTACAAATTACATTTTTATACATTGTGGTTCCAACAACATAAATATTTATTTTTATGCATTTGTCTTTTAAAACATGTAGAAAATTTTAAAAGTGGAATTAAAAACCAAAATTACCTTAATACTGGCTTTTATATTTGCCCACATATTTACTTTTATTGGAGATCTTTATTTCTCTACACAGCTTCAAGTTGCCCTGCAGCATCTTTTCATTTCACCCTGAATAAGTCCCTTCATTATTTCTTGTAGGGCAGGTATGGTGGTAATGAACTCCATCAGCTTTTGTTATATAGGAATGTTTTAATTTCTTGCTCATTTTTTTGGGGGGGGAAGATTAGCCCTGAGCTAACTACTGCCAGTCCTCCTCTTTTTTGCTGAGGAAGCCTGGCCCTGAGCTAACATCGTGCCTATCTTCCTCTACTTTATACATTGGATGCCTACCACAGCATGGCGTGCCAAGCAGTGCCATGTCCGCACCCGGGATCCAATCCAGCGAACCCCGGGCCGCCGAGAAGCGGAACGGGCGAACTTAACCACTGTGCCACCAGGCCGGCCCCAATTTCTTCCTCATTTCTGAGGAACAGTCTTGCTAGATGTAGAACTCTTGGTGGACAGTTTTTCTTTTAGCACTTTAAACATATTGTTCCTTTGCCTTCTGGCCTCCAAAGTTTCTGATGAGAACTCAGCAGATGATCTCATTGAGGATTGCTTGTATGTGTTGTCGCTTCTCTCTTGCTGCTTTCAAGATTCTCTCTGTCTTTGTCTTTTGACAGGTTAATTATAATGTGTCTTGGTGCCAATCCCTTTGAATTTATCCTACTTCAAATTTATTGAGCTTCTTGGATTTCTGTGTTCATGTTTTTCATCAAATTTGAACTGTTTTTGACCATTATTTCTCCAAATAATCTTTCTTTCTGCTCATTCTTGGACTCACATAATGCAGTGTTGGCCCATGCATGTGATGGTATCCCACAGGTCCCTTAGGCTCTATTCATTTTTCATCATTCTTTTTTATTTCTACTTCATACTCAGGAATTTCAGTTGTTCTATCTTCAAGTTTGCTGATTCTTTTTTTCTGGTTCTTCACATCTGCTGTTGAACCCCTCTACTGAGTTCTTAATTTCAATTATTTTACTTTTCAGCTCTAGAATTTGGGTTTGATTCTTTTTAATAATTTCTGTCTCTTTAATGATATTCTCACTTTGTTTATACACCATTTTCCTGATTTCCTTTAGTTCTTTGTCTGTATTTTCCTTTAATTCTTTGAGTATATTTAAGATAACTGTTTCAAACTATTTTCCTAGAAAGTCTGATGTCTGCCATTTTGCAGAAACAGTTTCTGTCAGTTTATTTTATTTCTTTGAGTGAGCTATATTTTTCTGTTTCTTTGTATTCCTTGTGAATTTTTGTTTTTTTAAAAAAAAACTATTATAGTGTAACTCTGAAGATCAGATTCTCTCTCTTCCACTGGGTTTGCTGGGATTTTTTGTTTGCTTGTTTTTTGTTTTGTTTTGTTTTAGTGTTGAAGGGTATGATAGCCCATCTATTTTGAGACTTTTCTAAACTATTTTTGCAAGAACTATTCCTTGTCGTGTATGGTCGCTGAAGTCTCTGTTCCTTTTTGCTGATGATTTGACAGAGATTTCCTTGGGTATCAGGAACTAAAACACACACACTCATACAAAAACAAAACACCTCTTCTTGTCTTCACAGATAGGCTCTGTGCTGGGCGCTCCTTCAGCTCTCAGCTAGGCTTGCACTGAGCCCAGGGATCAGCCCAAGGTGAACTCTTAAGGTCTTCGTAGGTCTTTTCTGAGCATGTGTCTTGCCCTGGGCATGTGCATGGCTCTCTAAATCCCTCCACATATATGGAAGCTTTTGAATGCCCTAGTTTCCCAAAGAATCTCACCCTAGCTTTCCCTCCAGGTCCTGGTAATCCATTGTTTGTCTCAACCCATCTCTTGCCGCAGACATCTGTGGGTCTTTAGTCCACCTTTTGGTTTTTATGAGCAGTGTCCACCATTCATCTTACCTGAGCTCCAAGTTAAGTGAAACAAAGATGAGTGCCTTGCATCAGTCCTTCAAGTATTCCCCAGGCAGGTTTAGAACAGACATACACAAGAATTTGTGAATGAGATCTCCTCTGCAACCTCCAGTTTAAAAGATGGGGTATCGAATTGGGAATACAGGCTGCTGCTACTTCAAGACTAAAGCTGTGCTGGGCCAGGGAGGGACTGGGGTGAGGGCAAATAAAAATGCCACAAAACTTTCCTACCACCTTATAGATGGCTTTTCTTCTTTCTATTTTTGATTTAGTGTAAATATTTGACTTTTTTCCCAAGTTCTGACAAAGTTGATTCAGTCAGTTTCTGCTTTTTTTTTTTTTTTTGGTTTTTGTGGTAGAGCAAGAGCTTGGAGCTTCCTAGTCAGCCATTTTTCTCTGCCCTTCCCTCTAGTTTTAGCACTCTTTCATGTGAAAAAGACCAATCACATTTTCTGAGTACCTCCTATGTGACATAAGTACTAGGGAGATTACAGCAAACAAGGTGGACACAGTCCTTGCCCTCATATGGCAAGAGATCATAAAACAAATAACTGAGATAATTGCATTTCTAATGTGCACCGTGAGCTGGGGGAAGGCTAATATAATATAGAGAATGACAGGACCTGGTGGGGTTTGGGAGTGTTGTTTTTCTAGTATGCCAGGGAAAGGCTCCTTGAATTGGGATATTGAAGTGAGAAAGCAGCCCACTCAGTAAAGAGTGGGGACAAAGAGGATGCCAGGCTAATGGGCAGCACTGGTCAAAGCCATGATGTAGAAACATGCTTGCAGGACTGAAAGGCAACCACTGAAATCGCAGGACCCTGAGTAAGGAGAGGAGGGCGCAACATGCAGCAGGGGAACAGGACAGCAGTTGAAGGCCACTGGAAGTTCAATGGGAAGCTGTATTTTAAGCAGAGGAGTGACGCAATTTGATTGACCTTTTAACCTCCCTTGTTGCTGAGTTGAGAACTGAGTGGAGCATGGTTTTGTGGAAGCAGGGAGGCTAGCTGGGAGGATGTTTGTAACAGTCCCAGAGAGATGTTATGGTGGTGTGCACTGAGGCAGTGGCAGTGGAGATGCAGGGAAGAGGGAGATGTGGTTGTGTTGTGGTAGAGGATGTGGCAGGACTTCCTGATGGATTGATTGGATGGATGAGGGGATGGGCAAGGGAGAACTTAAGGACAATTCCTAGTTTTCTACAGGTGATGACTAGATGATGGTGCCACTTACTGTGGTGGGGGAAGTCTGAGAGAGAAAGAGTGCTCTCAATTTATATTGAAATATCTATAAGACCTACAAGGGAAAATGTCGAGAAGGGAGTAGAACATTAAACTGTGGTTCAGAGATGAGAAGACTGGGCTAGAGATGTAAATTTGGAAGTCACCAAAATATAAATGATATTTAAACCCATGGGAATTAATGAGATCACCTAGGGAGAGCATGTAGAGAGAAAAGAGAAGGGACAGCTCAAACCTAACATTTATAAGGCCAAGCAGATGAGGTGAACCAGCAAAGGAACTGCCGAATGTTAGCAGGACCCTAAAAGGTGTCCAGAGCAGAGCCCCTGAGCCTGCATTCACTGAAACAGACTTGCTCTGGAATCACCCAATGGCGTCTAATTGCTCGAATTGCTTAGATGGTATCTGTGTTTACACTCAGGAATTATGGAAGCCGAAGGCAGATGGAAACGCTGCTTTAAAAGGTCAGTGAATCTTCCTGGGTGGGGCCAAGAGATCCCCAGAGCTTCTTCCAGATCTTTGCTGCTATAATGACAACCTGCTGTGCAGGAATTATTCAGGCTTCCTCAGGTGCTTTAGGAAGTAACTCTTTGTGTCTGAGCTACCAAAAAGGGAAAAGAGGGCTGGGGGAGCGGGAGAGAGGTTCCTTGTATACGGCTGTCTCAGTTTCCACCTGAGTTCACTTTTTGTGTTTACGTACTAAATTAGTATGCCTTTTTCCCTTTTATAATGAATATATGCCTTCATAACATCCACATTTAATGCTGTCAAGATTGCTCTGGGGCATAGCAGTTAAGTGCACACATTCTGCTTCAGCGGCCTGGGGTTCACTGGTTTGGATCCCGGGTACGGACATGGCACGGCTGGACAAGCCATGCTGTGGCAGGCATCCCACATAGAAAGTAGAGGAAGATGGGCACGGATGTGAGCTCAGGGCCAGTCTTCCTCAGTAAAAAGAGGAGGATTGGTGGCAGATGTTAGCTCAGGGCTAATCTTCCTCAAAAATAAAAAAAGATTGTCCTGTAGATTGTGAGCTATGTGAATGCCTGGACTGTTTCCTAGCACAGTGCCTAGCCCAGGGGGTAGCTCAAGAAAGGCCACGTGAATGAAAGAATAAACAAATGAATAAAGGCTCTGAGCCAGAGGAGGATCCAAACTCATTTCCTTTAGAATCTAGAGGGTCTAAAGCAGACCACAAACTGACATTTTCCATGAGTATTTAAATTGTTGTTACTCTGATGCAATAATCCAACATGTTTAATTACATTAATTACTTTGAACAACAACAATTTGTTGGCCACTTTAGTGTAGGTCTAGGATGTGCGAGGCACCAGGGCTGGGGTTGGAGGAGGGTTTACACAGAAGCGGAAGGGTTGGTCCCTGGGCAGTGAGCTAAGACACGCACAAACAGAAGAAAAGGAACAATGCAGGAGCGGTCTGGGCATCTCCCTAAGGGGAGTCCTGGGTCCAGAGGCTCTCGGGTGGTAGAACAGAGACATGGGGGAGAAAGTCTGCATGGCCTCTTTTGCTGAAGTCTTCAGTACATAGTTGTATATTCTTCGTTGTGGGTCCTTCTAGTTGTGGCATGTGGGACGCTGCCTCAGCGTGGTCTGATGAGCAGTGCCATGTCTGCGCCCAGGATTCGAACCAACGAAACACTGGGCCGCCTGCAGCAGAGCGGACGAACTTAACCACTCGGCCACGGGGCCAGCCCCCAAAAAGGAGCGTTTTGACTCAGTGCACACAGAAGTCCTTTTGACTCTAACATTGTTATTTTCCTTGTCTTCAGGAACCATCTGGAAGGCACGGGGGTCTGCACGGGCCAGAGGTCAGAAGGTGGAGCCCCACAGGTCTCATCTACTTGTGTTTGGCTCAGATGTGAATAGCCCTCAGGGCTCTTTTTAAATTCTATTTCAAATTTGTAACATTTAAAATCACCTCATATTTAACATGCAGGAAATTTCGCATAAAAATCCAGTTTTCCAGCTTTGCTGGGAATCAGATCTAACACCACCAGGAAATGCTAGCTCAGAGGTGGTGGGTGCTGCTTTCTTATTTACTTTGTGCCTCTCGATGGTTTCTTACCTGGCCTGGCTTGGTCTAACTGTCCAGCAAATTTCAGAACAGGTATCTGGAACAGGAGGAGTGCAAATTTATTGGGCAGGCAAGCGATTCTCATGGGGTACGTGCGTGGGGTGGGGAATGGGAGAGTGCTCCCTGGTGGAGTAGATCAGAATGTCAGAGCATGTCTTCAATCCCAGAGATTCTGCAGGCGCCCTCTTCCCACTCGTGGGGCACCATGAACCTCAGCACAGATGAGAGCATCCAGGTAGGGGGAGGTATGCAATGATCATTTATGTAACGATGAGAAGAGCTGGCATCCATTGAATGCCTGCACAGGCGTGGCACTGCCCTAAGCCCTTACCCCATTTTAAAGATGGAAACTGAGGCACGGAGATTAATAACTTTCCAAAGAATCCTGGGATAGCAGGTGACAGAGCCAGACAGTCTCACTCCAGATGAACTCAAGTTGAGAGCCACAGGTATACACAACCAAGAACCATGGGAAGTCTCTGGGTAGGAAGGTGACAGGTAGAAATTGTGTTGGTGAGCAAGATGAATCTGGGTGGACAGAGCAGAGCCTGGGGGCTAAATACCAGTCGAACTGACAGTAATGGCTAGAAAAGCAATTTCCAGCAGAGAGCCTTTACTCCACTACAGTGTGTTACACACTGTTAACCTCCTCGAGACAAATTCTTAAGGAAACCAAGTAAGAGGCAGCCCTGGGTTTTATAAACCAATTTCATTTTGGGTAGATTTATATTTGTGCTTTTGTGCCTACCATATGGAATGGAGTTGAAAGTCTGATAATGGCCTCTGGAAGTTTAAAAGCTGAGTGGAACACTCTGGAGACAAAGCCCACTATTCAGTAACGTAACTGATTTTCATGGATGGCATATGAAAGCATCTTTATTTTATACTCACACTCTTTAATTCACAAAACGTACCAGGCGTCCCTATTTCAAACAGGTTTCCCAAAAACTCAAAGTTAAGAAACTCATAAAGTGCTAATGGAAGTCAACAGGAAGATAATATTCCTTGTATGGCCGATTTTCCCTTAATGCACTTAGCAAAGCGAGGGAGACGGCCGTAGCATTTATGACGACAGGAAGCTCACTCATCTATTACTTCAGCCTGTTTGGTGACTGTTGGGAATTGAAAATGAGGAATAGGTTAGAAAGGTGATTTCCAGAGGGAGAAAGAGTGGAAAACAGAGAAGAGTGCTCAGCAATGAAAGAGGGAAACGCACTGACAGTGAAGTGGGTGTGGAGTGACAGCAGCAGGGAGAGTAAAGGGACGGCGAGGCATAGTGTGGAAACCTCCGGGATCAGCAGCCTTTGGGATGAGAGAAAGTGAAGGATAGTGTACATGTGCATTGTTTAAAAGCAGGCTGGAGAACCTGCTGACTATTCACAAAAACAGGGTAGCAAACCCCTGGCTGCAGGGAAAATTCCAGGGTGAACATGTTTCAAGATTTAGAAAGGATCACAAGTTACATTTCAATGGATTTGGTTTGAGAAAAATCCCCATATGACTTCAGCAACTGTAGCTGTTGGTAAGTAAAACACTGTGGCCAACAACGTCCTGCTGCTTTCAGAGGAATTGGATGGGAATATCTGGTAACTATATGCAGACCTTCAGGACAGAGCATAGAAGAACCACCGATGCTCACAGACACAACTGAAATTTTCCTTTCAATTAAAACAAGATTTCTTTTTAGCCAATAAGTATGTAGAATCTGGTTCACAGGCTCTCAAACTGCCACCTGTGACTTCAAAAGCTCCTTCAACTCCCTGAGCAATTTACTGAAGGGTGTCTGCACTCCTAGGTATGGTTCCTGCCATTTCCAGCCATGCTCTCTCTCCTGGAAGGAGGGATCAGTCAGTGAAGGTGGGTTTTCAGAATGGACCTGTCCACATAGGTATCTCTCAGGCCTTGTGGCTGTGATAGGGGAAGTGGGGAAAACGTCCTATTTTGATGGCTGAAAAATACTGATAGGTCAGGATTTTAAGGGCATAGATAGGAAATCTGAATTTTGGTTCAATTTTTAAAATTAAATATTGAAGTGACTGAAAATTCCTCATCTGTGTTGCTGCAGATAAGTCTGCTATCCTATAACTGGGCCCAAGTATACTCTAAGGCACACTAATTATTAGGGAAATGAAAACCAAAAAAACCACAATAAGATACCACCTCACACTGATTAGGATGGCCACTATCAAAGTAACAAGTGTTGAAAGGATGTGGAGAAAGCAGAACCCTTGTGCACTTTTGCTGGAAATGTAAAATGGTACAGCGGCTATGGAAAACAGTATGGTGGTTCATCAAAAAGTTAAATATAGAATTACCATATGATCCGGCTATTCCAAAAGAATTGAAAAAAGAGTCTTGAAGAGATATTCGTGTGCACCCTTGCTCATGGCAGCATTATTCACAATAGCCAGACAATGGAAGCAATCCACATATCTATCGATGGATGAATGGATAAACAAGATGTGGTCTACAAATACAATGGAATATTATTCAGCCTTAAAAAGGAAGGAAATTCTGACACATGCTGCTACAACGTGGATGAACCTTGAAGACATTATACTGAGTGAGATAAGTCAGACACAAAAGGACAAATACTGTGTGATTCTACATACATGGTCCCTAGAGCAGTCAAATTCATAGAGACAGAAAGTAGGATGGTGATTGCGAGGGACTGGGAGAGAGAGAATGAGGAGTTATTGTTTAATAAGTATAGAGTTTCACTTTTGCAAGATGAAAAGAGTTCTAAAGATTGGCTGCACAACAATGTGAATGTACTTCACAATAGTGAACTGTACATTTAGAAATGGTTAAGATGGTAAATTTTGTGTTATGTATATTTTGCCACAATTGAGACAAAAACAAAACCCTAAAGCAGTGGTTCTCAAACTCAGGCACACATCAGAAGCTACCTAGAGGTCTTGTTACAACACAGACTACTGGGCCCAGCCCGCAGAGTTTCTGCCTGTTTTTTTCAGCAAGTTCCCACATGATGCTGATGCTGCTGGACCAAGGACCACACTTTGAGAAGCACTGCTCCAAAGGTTCCATAAAATACATCTATTTTTTCTTTCAAAAATAATGGGACTTTGGGGGCTGGCCCCGTGGCCGAGTGGTTAAGTTCATGCGCTCCGCTGCAGGTGGCCCAGTGTTTCGTTGGTTCGAATCCTGGGCGCGGACATGACACTTCTCATCAAACCACGCTGAGGCAGCGTCCCACATGCCACAACTAGAAGGACCCACAACGAAGAATATACAACTATGTACTGGGGGGCTTTGGGGAGAAAAAGGAAAAAATAAAATCTTTAAAAAAAAAATAATAATAATGGGACTTTGAATAGGAGAGTGAGGTCAGCATCATGGCAGAGTGAGATTTTCCCTTAGTCTCTCCCCACTAAGATACAATGAAAAGGACACTATAAACCAACAGAGGACATTCACACAAAATAATAGATGGCTGAGAGATACACACAGCCATACGTCTGAAGGTGGGGGTGCTGGACACCCCCAGGAGGAGTGGAAGGAGGTAAGCAGATCTCCTTTCCCTCCCCAGCAGCAGCAATCTAGGGTATGGGACCTCTCGTGGTGGCCAGTGCATGACTCCAAGAGGAGAGAGGGGAAAACGCAGTCCTCTGCAGGAATGCTTTCTCTCTCAAAGGTGCCTCCCAGCCCATGGGAACACTCCACACCTAGGCAGCTAAGCAACTGCGGGAGCATCTCCAGTAAGCTGAACAGCCCAGGCTGGCAGACAGTGAGTGCAGAGTGGGATCGTGCACATGAAAGAAAGCACCCATCCCCCCTTCCTGCCTGGTGCACCAGCTCAGCCCATGGGCCAGAGCAGGGGATCCCTGCCAGAGTGCCTGCACTATGTGTGTAAAGCAGGGGAAGCCAGTGGGCAAACATAGATGGACCCTAACAGCACAACTGCCAATGGACAGACACAACTGCTGTGGGGCAGTGGGCTCAGAAATCACAGTTCCTGCCCCCACCAGTAGTGGCAGGTGGAATCTATGACCAGATACCATCACTGTGCGATGGCAAAAGTCTAACCCATCCAACAGCATGAAGAATTATATCAACACTCCAGAGTAGAAGGAAAATGACAAGTACCTGAAGTCACAGTAATTTACAATCAAAATGACAGAGAATTCAAAATAGTTATCATAAAGAAACTCAATGAGTTACAAGAAAACTCCAAAAGACAATTCAATGAACTCAGGAACAAAATTAATGAACAGAGGGAAATCTTCACAAAAGAGATTGAAACTATTTTAAAAAAAGATCATAAATGTTGGAGATGAAGAACACAATGAAAGAGAGAAAGAAAAATCTAGGATCCTTAAAAAATAGAGCTGATATTATGGAGAACAGAATTAGCAATTTAGAGAACATAAATATAGAAACACTTCAGATGAAGGAGGAGAGAGAACTAAGACTAAAAAGAAATGAAGAAATTCTCTGAGAAATATCCAACTCAATTAGGAAATGCAACATAAGGATTATAGTATTCTAGGAGGAGAAGATAGGGAGAAAGGAGCAGAGAGCTTGTTCAAAGAAATAATAGCTGAGAACTTCCCAAACCTGTGGAAGGAGCTGGAATTACATGTAAATGAAGCTAATAGCACTCCTAATTACATCAGTGTAAAAGGACCTCCAAGGCATATATTGGTAAAACTGGCAAAAGTCAATGACAAAGAAAAAACATTAAGGGCAGCAAGGCAGAATAAACTAACCTAGAAAGGAACCCTATCAGGCTTTCAGTGGATTTCTCAGCAGAAACGTTATAGGCTAGGAGAGAGTGGAATCATATATTCAAACTTCTGAAAGACAAAATCTTTCAGCCAAGAATACTCTATCCAGCAAAACTATCCTTCAGATACAATGGAGAAATAAAAACTTTCCCAGCTGAACAAAAGCTGAGAGAGTTCATCGCCACAAGACCCCCCCCACACAACAAGTGATCAAGAAGGCCTTCACACCTGAAAAAAAAGAGGGTTTGCAAAGCCTTGAACAAGGAGATAAATAGACAAAATCAGAAAATTGCAGCCCTCTATCAGAACAGGTTAGCAAACACTTAATTATAACATTAAAGATAAAGGAAAGGAAAGCATAAAAAATAACTATAATTCCTTCATTTTAATCACAAACTCACAACACAAAACAGAATAAGTTATGACAACAATAACTTAGACAGGGAAGAGGAAAGGAATGGAACCTGCTTAGACTAAGGAAATAAGAAGCTATCAGAAAATGGACTATCTCATCTACAAGATCTTTTATATAAACCTCATGGTAACCACTAAATAAAAAATCAGAACAGAGACACAAATGATAAATAGAAAACTGAGAAAACCATCACAGAGAATCACCAAACTGAATTGGCAGTCAGAAATACCTGGAGCCAGAAACAAGGGAAATACAGAACAACTGGAAAACAAGTGATAAAATGACAGTAGTGAGCCCTCATATATCAATAATTACCCTAAATATAGATGGATTGAATTCTCCAATAAAAAGACACAGAGTGGCTGGATGGATTAAGAAACAATACCCAGGAATATGCTGCCTCCAGGAAACACATCTCAGCTCCAACGACAAACACAGGCTTAGAGTAAAGGGATGGAAGATGATACTCCAAGCTAATGGCAAACCAAAGACAGCGAGTGTTGCCATACTTATATCAGACAAACCAGACTCAAGATAAAACAGGCAATGAGAGATAAAGAGAGGCAGTATATAATGGTAAAAGGGACGCTCCACTAAAAGGACATAACACTTATAAATATATATGCACCTAACACAGAAGCACTCAAGTACACAAAGCAACCATTAATAGACCTAAAAGGAGAAATTAACAGCAACACAATAATAGTAGGGGACCTCAACACCCTACTTACATCAATGGATAGATCATCCAAACAGAAAGTCAACAAGAAATAGTGGATTTAAATGAAACACTAGATTAGATGGACTTAATAGATATATAGAGAACATTCCATGCAAAAACAATGAAGACACATTCTTCTCAAGTGCATATGGAACATTCTCAAAGACAGACCATATGTTGGGGAACAAGGCAAGCCTCAATAAATTTAAGAAGATTGAAACCACGTCAAGCATCTTTTTTGACCACAATGCTATGAAATTAGAAATCAACCACAAGAAAAAAGCTGGGAAAGTGACAAATATGTGGAGACTAACCAACATGCTACTGAACAACCAATGGATAAATAAAGAAATTAAAGGAGAAATAAAAAAAATCTGGAGACAAATGAAAATGAAAATACACCATACCAACTCATATGGGATGCAGCAAAAGCAGTCCTAAGAGGAAAATTCATAGCAATACAAGCCCACCTTACAAATAAGAAAAATCTCAAATAGGTAATCTTAAACTACACCTAGCAGAAATAGAAAAAGAAGAACAAACAAAGCCCAAAGTCAGCAGAAGGAGGGAAATAATAAAAATTAGAGCAGAAATAGATGAAATAGAAACCAAAACAACAGAAGAAAGGATCAATGAAACTAAGAGCTGGTTCTTTGAGAAGATAAACAAAATTGACAAACCATTAGCCAGACTCACTAAGAAAAAAAGAGAGAAGCCTCAAATAAATAAAATTAGAAATGAAAGAGGAGAAATTACAATGGACACCATAGAAATACAAAGGATTATAAGAGAATACTATGAGAAAATATATGCCAACAAATTGGACAATCCTAAGAAATGGATAAAGTCTTAGACTCATGCAACCTGCCAAAACTGAATCAAGAATAAATAGAGAATCTGATTAGACCAATCACCAGTAAAGAGATTGCAACAGTAATTAAAAACCTCCCAAAAAAATAAAAGCCCAGGACAAGATGGCTGATTTGGAGAATTCTACCAAACATTCAAAGATTTAATACCTATCCTTATCAAACTATTCCAAAAAATCAAAGAAGATGGAATGTTTCCTAACTCATTCTATGAAGCCAGCATCAGCCAGATCGCAAAGCCACACAAGGACACCACAAAGAAGGAAAATTACAGGCCAAAATTGCTGATGAACATAGATGCAAAAGTCCACAAGAAAATATTGGCAAATCAAATACAGCAGTACATTAAAAGGATCATACACCATGATCAAGTGGGATTTATACTAGGGAAGCAGAGATGGTTCAACATCTGCAAATCAATCAACATGATACACCACGTTAACAAAATGAGGAATGTGTGATCATCTCAACAGATACAGAGAAAGGATTTGACAAGATCCAACATCCATTTATGATAAAAATAAATAAAATGGGTATAGAAAGATTGTACCTCAACACAATAAAGGCCATATATGACAAACCCACAGACAATATCATACTCAATGGGGAAAGACTAAAAGCCATCCCTCTGAGAACAGAAACAAGACAAGGGTGCCCACTCTCACCACTCTTATTCAACACAGTACTGGAGGTTTTGGCCAGAGCAATTAGACAAGATAAAGAAATAAAAGCCATGCAAATTGGCAAGGAAGAAGTGAAACTCTCACTGTTTGCAGGCTACATGATTCTATGTACAGAAAACTCTAACGAATCCCTCAGAAAACTATTAAAAATAATCAACAACTACAGCAAATTTGCAGGGTACAAAATCAACTTATAAAAATCAGTTGCATTTCTATCTCTAATAACAAACTAACCGAAAGAGAACTCCAGAATACAATCCCATTTACAATCACAACAAAAAGGATAAAATATCTAGGAATAAATTTAACCAAGGAGGTAAAAGACCTATACAATGAAAACTATAAGACATTATTGAAAGAAATTGATGCTGACATAAAGGACTGGAAAGATATTCCATGCACATGGATTAGAAGAATAAACATAGTTAAAATGTCCATACTACTTAGAGCAATCTACAGATTCAATGCAATCCCAATCAGAATCCCAATGACATTCTTCCCAAAAATAGAACAAAGAATCCTAAAATTCATATGAGACAAGAAAAGACCCTAAATAGCTAAAGCAATTCTGAGAAAAAAGAACAAAGCTAGAGGCATCACAATCCCTGACTTCAAAATATACTACAAAGCTACAGTAATCAAAACAGCACGGTACTGTCACAAAAACAGGCACACAGATCAAGGGAACAGAACTGAAAGCCCAGAAATAAACCCACACATCTACGGACAGCTAATCTTCGACAAAGGAGCCAAGTGTCTACAATGGAGAAAGGAAAGTCTCTTCAATAAATGGTGTTGGGAAACCTAGACAGCCACATGCAAAAAAGAATGAAAGTAGACCATTATCTTTTGCCGTACACAAAAATTAACTCAAAATGGATTAAAGACTTGAGGGTAAGACATGAAACCGTAAAACTCCTAGAAGAAAATGTAGGCAGTACACTCTTTGACATCAATCTTAGAAGCATCTTTTTGAATACCATGTCTACTCAGGCAAGGGAAACAAAAGAAAAAATAAACAAATGGTATGACATCAGACAAAAGAGCTTCTCCAAGGCAAAGGAAACCAGCAACAAAACGAAAAGACAACTCACCAACTTGGAGAAAATATTTGCAAATCATATATCTGACAAGGGGTTAATCTCTAAAATATATAACGAACTCATACAACTCAATGACTTAGCCATAAAAAAAGACAAAATTGTCCCATTTGCAACATGGATCGATCTTGATGGTATTATGTTAAGTGAAATAAGCCAGACACAGAAAGACAAACATGGCATGATTTCACTCATATGTGGAAGATACACAAAGACATGGACAGAGAGAACAGATTAGATTAGTGGTTACCAGAGGGGAAGTCAGTTGAGGGGTGGGCATAAGGGGTAAAGTGGCACATATATATGGTGACTGACAAATAATAATATACAACTGAAATTTCACAATGTTATAAACTATTATGACATTAATAAAATAAATAAATAAATAAAAATTTTAAAAAACAATGGGACTTTGCTGGAATTTTCACAAACAATCCATAGTACCTTCGTAGAAATAGACTCATTCTCAATGAGGTGGAATTTAATTATTGCTAAACCTGTACAATGTGTCAGGCGTATTATTAGGCACCTTATTTTAATTTAATTCTTACAAACTATTTCATTTATTCAACAAATATACATTGAGAGCCTATGCTATCCAGGGCACCATGCCGGGTATTCAATGATAAACAAAGCAGGATTATTTCTAATGGGGGAGAATAATGACACAACATGTGAACAAACAAAATAGCAACATAGTTATAAATTGCCAAAAGTACTGGGAAGAAAAATAGTGGAGTTGAGCTAGAGAAGATAAACTTTTGATTAAAAGATCAAAAAGGAAATCTAAAGAAGTAACATTTAAATTGAAAATTGAAAACTAAAGATTAGAAAGAACTAGTTATTCAAGATTGACCAAGAAAGCAATTATAAGGAGAGACATCAGCACGTGCAAAGGGCCTGTGGTGGGGGAAAAATTGGGGATATTTAAGAAACTAAAAAAAGGCCAGTGTAGCTGGACTGTAGTGATTAACTGGAGTGTATAACAAGGTGAGTTGGGAAGGTCAGTAGAGCTGGAGCACACAGGAGTTTGTAAGCTGTGGTAAAGAGTGGGGATTTTACTTTGAGTATGTTGGGAAGACACTGGTGGCTTGTATTCGAGCCAAGATTAACAACCTTGCCTCATTTGCGGGCTCATAGGGACACAGGCTGCTGTCCCTCCGTCCATCACAGGATGGCCATCACCTTTAGTACCACAGAAGCAGGAACTGAGCCCCACTGAATGGATGTGAAAAGAGAGCAACACACCAAGGGGACTCAGCTGGAGAGAGAAGGAACAAGCAGAACCCCCACGAGAGACCCTTAGCACAATAAAACCATGGGGAGGACAGACAGACTTCAGTGAGGGAGAGCAATTTAGGACATGTAAGCACAGCACAAACAAGGCAGTGTGGGTTTTTAAAACCAACTATTTTGAACTAAAAATTCTGTAGATGAAGGAGAAGATGGACCCTGGGAGTTCCGAACGAGGTGCTCGGATGACCAAGTGAAAGAAATATCTCAAAGAGTAAAGCAAAAGTCCAAAGGAAAAGCAAATAGGAAGGGAAGACGGATAGTTGGAGTTAGACCCATGAGATGCAACAAGCCTAGCACAGGCGTGCCAAAGGGAGTGAAATAAAGGGAGGGAGAGGCAAGAACTCACCTAATAAAGGAAAATTGCCTTCGCGGAAGATCTGACTCTCCCCTGAGGAGCTTTACTAAGCTCCTGACAGGATGGTTGAGAACGTTTTCTATCCTCAGACAAGTCCCAGAATAAAGAGAAATACTTCCAGCTTCTAGACAACACAGTTACTTAAAAGGAGGAAAAGAATCAGAATGGCACAAAGTCAAAAGGTTCTGAAAACATATCTACAGACAAATGAGCTCTTTGAAAAAAAATAAGACTTTCCTGCATCTGAACATAACGAATTTAAGGATATCCATGGTTTCTGTTGTCAATTGCTGCATAACAAATCAGCTCAAAACTTCGAGACTTAAAACGACATTTTAATATTCCTCATGATTCCGTTGGTTAGCTGGGTAGTTTCTTTACTAGTTATACCTGTGTGGCTTGCATTAACTATATTTTCTTTTTTTTTTTTTGGTGAGGAAGATTGTCCCTCAACTAACGTCTGTGCCAATCTTCCTCTGTTTTGTATGTGGGACGCCTGCCATAGCATGGCTTGATGAGCAGTATGTAGGTCTGCCCCTGGGATCTGAACCTGTGAACCCTGGGCCGCCAAAGCACAGCACGGGAGCTTAATCACTATGCCACCAGGCCAGTCCCTTAACTATATTTTCTTATTTTTTGTCTTCTGGATACTCTGGCATCTGGGACCTCACTGAGCTGACTGGGGAGAGATTACTCCTCCCTGGGCTAGCCATTTCTTGGAGACTGCAAAAGACTGCCCAGGAGGGTGCCTATCATATGCAAACCAACCCAGCCACCTCCTCTCTCTGGCTCTTACACTGCAGGAGGCAATATTCCTCTGTCCTAATCACCCAGGGCCAGGTACCAGACTACAAGGGACAGTCCCTATGCCCCAGAGCCCCCTGAGATTATTCAAACTAGCCACTCCCAAGCCTGCTTCCTTGCCTTGCATGACCTTTCCTGCAGAAACCACAATAAAGGCTCTTAATCAAGCTTTCTCTCACTCCCGGTACCTCCTGACCCACACTGGTGCTCTGTCATGTGCCTCCTGCTTCTAAGGAACTGTGGGTAAGAACTTCCTCCTCCATGGCCATCATTCGCATGTCTGCAGGTCTTATAGATCCTGGATATACTTTAAAACATGGCGTCTTCAGTTGGAGGGTCAGCTGGGGGTTGAGCTCAGCTGAGTCTCAGGGCAGCTGGGATGGTTGGCTCTCTCTCTCTATGTGACCTTTCATTATTAGGAGGGTGATGCCAACATTCCAACATGCCCTAATGTGCTAACACTTCTCAAGCCTCCGCTTGAGTCATGTTTGCAGTTGTCTCATTGGTCAAAACAAGTCACATGGCCAAACACAGACTCAGTATAAGAGACGACTACATAAGGGCCCAGATTCCAAGTGGCAGGCTTTATGGAGGACCATTAGTGCAACAGTCTGCCACAACCATACAACACATGTATTCCATCTGGAATTTCCAAATCAGTAAAGCAATAAGGGGAGGAAACAGAGAAGCACAGTCCAACAGAAGATCAGAAATGAGAACAAAGAAGCAAAGATAACGGATGGTAAACAGAATCTAGAATAAAATAGAAAAATGAGTCTGTGTCATTAATTAAAATAAAAAGGCAGACTCAACTGTCTCTAGAATATTTTATTAAAAAAAGAAATTATGCTAAAACTTATGGATAGTGGAGTCAAGGATGTTTCTTATATTATTTTCTTTGTTTTTCTATATGTTTGAGATACTTCCTAATTTAAAAAATATATATTTAAAAAAGAGTAAGAGAAAAAAGCATACCTCACAAGAGGAATGAGTTTAAAAATCTTATAACAGAGTGAGGAGTAGATAACACACCACATGCTAGTGAGGATGTCAAGCAACAGGAACTCATTCATTGCTGGTGAAAATGCAAAATGGCGCAACCTCTTTGGGAGACACAATGGTTGTTTCTTACAAAAATAAACATATTCTTACCATATGACACAGCAATTGCACTGCTTTGTAGTTACCCAAATGAGCTGAAAACTTATGTCCACACAAAACCTGTACGCAGATGTTTATAGCAGCCTCATTCACAATTGCCAAAACTTGGAAGCAACCAAGATGTCCTTCGGTAGGTGAACAGATAAATAAACAGTGATACATCCAGACAATAGAATATTATTCAGCAATAAAACGAAATGAACCATCAAGCCATGAAAAGACATGGAGGAACATTAAATATGTCTTGCTAAGTGAAAGAACCAATCTAAAATGGCAACATTCTGTATGATTCCAACTATCTGACATTCTGGAAAAGGCAAAACTGTGGAGACAGTAAAAAGATCAGTGGTCGCCAGGGGCTTGAGGGGAGGAAGGAATGAATAGATGGGTATGTTTAAGGCAGTGAAATATTGTGTATGGTACTGTAATGGTGGATACACATCACTAAACGTGTCGAAACTCTCTGCATGTATAACCCAACGGGTGAACCCTAATGTAAACTCTAGACTTTAGTTAATCACAATGTATCAATATTGGCTGATCAATTGTAACCAATGTACCACCCTAATGCAAGATGTTACTAACGGGGACCTGCGTGTGGGAGTGATGGGGGGGGGATATGTGGGAACACTGTATTTTCCACTCAGTTTTTCTGTAAACCCAAAACTGCTCTAAAAAATAAAGCCTATTAATTAAATAAAAGTTAGGAATAAGAATAATAATTCTCTAAACTCTCAAAAAATTATAAGTAATAGAATCCTTCTGAAAACAAAGTCAAAGAATAGATTCAAGGGGCCAGCCCAGTGGCTCAGCAGTTAAGTGTGCACGTTCCACTTCGGTGGCCCAGGGTTCACTGGTTCGGATCCTGGGTGCGGACATGGCACCTCGTGGCATGCCATGCTGTGGCAGGCGTCCCACATATAAAGTAGAGGAAGATGGGCACAGATGTTAGCTCAGGGCCAGCCTTCCTCAGCAAAAAGGGGAGGATTGGCAGCAGTTAGCTCAGCGCTAATCTTCCTCAAAAAAAAAAAAAGAAAAGAGAGAAAAGAAAAGCAGCCTGCTGATAGAGACCAGGAAAGAGTGAAGGAGGAAGAAGAAAGTGAAGAAATAGCAAAAAGGAAAACAATTGAATTTATTTTCAAGGCTCTAGTAGATAGGCTAACAGCAATTATACACACATAAAACCTGGAAAAAATCTAAGATTTAAAATCATTGTAGAGAGAAGGATCGGTATGAACAACAAAGACATAATATATGCATAATTAGTATTCTTGAAAAAATAGAACAAAACAGCAGAATACAAAGAATGCTCAATGTTACAAAACAAAGATATGTTCCTGAGAAGATGAAATAAACTGTAAAGCTGAAAAGTTCTGTTTCAATTAGAATTGATAGAGAAAAGCCACTATCAAGATGCAGGCTGATGACGTTATTCAACTTTGGAAGTAGTCGGTAATTGGAATCCAGGTTTTGGACAAGCACGTGTTCCAGACTTTCTCCCTTGAATGAATTCAACCCTGAAGATGCCACAGAAGCAAGAGATGCCAGTACATGGGGTGGAGGAAACATGAGAAAGCCTTAGGAAGGTAGAAGGCTTTTAGGTTCACTTTGGGGGAGGAAGATGGGAGCCTAGGGTGGAGAAGGGACAGGTGCCTCAGGTGGGCTGGAGGGGGGCTCCTTCCCCCGTGTCTGTCCTCCACCACCTCTCTTGACAAGGTAGGCAAACGGCAGTCAGAAACACCCCAAGCTCAGGTCCCTGCAGTTCCCCTGAGAGGTGGAGCATCTGAAGCTGGGAGGGCAGGAGGCTACATAGGTAGTAGTTGAGTCCTGTTTATAACAGCAGAGCTTCTCTTCCACCCTGAAAAACACATGGAGGGGCACAGGCTAGGGCCTGGGGTCCTGTCTTTCCCCAGCTACTTATTATCAGCTGATAGCCCCAAGAAGCATGAGCTCACTGAGAAAAATTAGACAATTGAGGCATGCAAACAAGCAGCTAAAAATAATAGATGCCAGATATAACATATACGATGATTGAAATATCGTACTCAGTAGATGTGCTCAGTCGCAGAATGGATGCCATCAAAGGATGAACTAGCAGCCTTCTATGCCAGGAGAAAGCAAAATAAGTTTCATAGGCTTCTAAGTGGAAAAAAGTGTAACCCAGGAATTTTATACTCAGCCAAATTTTTCTTCAAGTCTAAAAAGGCAACAGACAGACATTCTCAAGCATGCAAGATATCAAGAGGTACAGCATCCATAAACACTTCTCAAAACAATATCAACGATAGCTATTTATTCCATAATTCCAGCCAACTACAATATGTATCAAAGATGAAGCTCTCAGATGTCTTGGTTCCCTTGAGTCACATAAAAATAAAACTAAGAGTAGACAACTCACGGAATTGTGGCTAAGAGTGTAAATATTATCAACCTTAAAGTGAAATAAAGTATACACTAGTTAATTTCTTTAAGGTTAGAGGGGTGAAAACAAGTAAAATAAGTGTGCTACTTTATCTACTTTTCAAAGCAAGGAGCGAATAAAAACTATCTAACAGTAAAATATGTAGTTTAAAAAAATATGACTCCAAACTCATGCATTTTATTCTCTTCCTTAAAGGTACCTTTTAGGAAACCATACTCCCAAGGATAAAGAGACATTTATTACTTCAATAATTCCCTCTTTTTTTGTGTGTGAGGAAGATTGTGGCTGAGCTAACATCTGTGCCAATCTTCCTCTATTTTGTATGTAGGATGCCCCCACCGCATGGCCTGATGAGCAGTGTGTAGGTCCACGCCTGGGATCCGAACCCATGAACCCCAGGCCGCTGAAGTGGAGGGCACGAACTTAACCACCATGCCACTGGACCAGCCTCTATAATTCCATCATTTTTAAATTGAAGTTATATATAAGTTAGCATTTTTAAACACACCCACACACTGATATAGAATGGTCATGGCAGAATGTTACTATTTACTGCTCCCATTAGAAAAAATATATACTTGTTTTTGCATAAAATATTCAGCAACAGTGGTTGCCTCTGGAGAGAGTGACTTGGGGGTTGGGGTCAGAGAGTCATATTCAATTCTGCCTTTCTGACAAATTTGATATTTTCAGTGTTTGTATAAATTTTTCCTTCACTGAAGAAAAAGAAGAAAAAAACTAGCATAATAAAGAGGAAATGAAAAGAAAGTAGAAACTGTACATGTGTTTGGCTATGAAGAGGAGCGAAAAAATCGGACTGTGTTTGGATGCTGATGCAAACCACACCACAGAGAGGGAGAGTCAGGGTGGGTTCCCAGGCAAGGGTACAGGATGTTTGTGAGGGAGCGCCCTTGGGACCAACACCTGCAGGAGGGAGGAGGAGGAAGCAGTGGCAGAGCGAGAAGGTCAGCTGTGATGCAGGCCCAAATTTGCCAATCCTGAAGGAGACTTTGGAGCCGGACTGCCCTTCAGAGATGTCTGGAGTTGGCTGGGATGACCAGCCTTTACCACACCCCCCAGCCAGTCATTGGATGGGGATCACCTGGGGGAGGGGCATGACCTTCAGCTGCTCTCTGCAGCAACACTCAGCAACTGTGGAGGGGCTGACAGTGGAGGCTGTGCGCTGACAGCACATCAGCAGCTGGGGCAGCATGTCCTTCACTGACGGGGTCTGGGTGGCACATCAGTGTCCACCACAGGGAGAGAATGATGGCTCAGAGGCCAGGAGATGGGAAAAGAGACATCCTTGAGGTGGGAATGGCTGACATCCAGAGCACCACTGGCGGTCAGGCTGGCCTGCAGCCTCCTCCAGTGTGGCAGAGGGAAGAAGGGGATGGGGAGTGGGTGGAGGTCAGCATGGAAGTTTGGTGGTGGGAAGGTGTGACAATCCCATGTCAGCATCTACCTTCTCAAAGAAGCTTTGAGAAATGCTGTCTCTTGTGGGAGAGAAGGAAAAAATGCTTGTCTCAGGGATTCAGAAAGTGGGCCTCCTGGAGATGCGTGGGAGAGTTGCAGGGCGCCTTTCTGTGCCCAGAGGAAGTTTGTGGTGGGAAAATTGAAGCGGACCAGTCATCTCTGGAGTGTGACTTCCTCCCTCAATGCAGCGGCTCAGGCCAGGAAGGGTGAAGACAGAGTAGGCTTTGGAGGATCTCCATTGCCAGGAGAGTGTGATGGAGGAGGGGCGGGGCTGCAGGCATTTGCCAAAGAGGAGCACGATGACAGACAGGGGTACTGAGGCTCAGAAGGGTTGTGTTTCTTATTCAAAGTCACACAGCCAGGAAGTGGTTGGGAACCAGATGAGGAAAAGTAATGCAGCTCTGCTGAGTCACATGTCAGGGTCCTGACAGGAAAGCCAGGGCACACTCTGGGGAATTTGGGGAGAGTGTTATGAAAGGACTACTTACAAAGGAGCTGGAGGAGGACAGAACGCACAGGAACAGCATAGGACCTTGGCGCTCTAAAGGGAGCCGCCTTTACGGCCCTGGCCCTGAAGAGGTGAGGGGGACAGCCATTGCAGAGCCTGGTGACAGCAAGGCTGTGTGGACAGGACTCCCTGACACGAGCTGTGTCTTCCAGGAAAGGGAAGCAGCCAACCTTTGATGACCCAGCCAAGTGGGCGCCTGGGGCATAAATACCTCTCCCTCAGTCTTCCACCCCCTTCTCTGCCCAGTCCCCAGAGGGCGAGGCAACCTTCGGCCCAGAGCAGGGCGCAGCGTGGAGGAAGGATTAGGAGTCAGCGCGCAACCTGGACTCCTCAGCACGCAAGTCTCCAAACCAATTTGGGCATCACACTTCTTTTACTTCCAAGACAAGAGCGATCACCCCTCTGGTGTGATTTGCAGAGGGCTCCCCGTACATGGCAGCCTCACTGTGAGGACCGCTGCCCGAAGCCCGGGCCGCGGGGCGCCGGGTCCATCTGCGGCCGCTCCAGACACGTTCCCTCGGGCGCAGATGGAGCTCGGCGCGGGGAAGCGGCTCCTTCCTCGGGGTGGAGCCTCCAGCCACCGCTACGAGGAATTTCTAATCCCCCGTCTGCGTGTGCGGGGCCCACCTCTGGCCGGGAGCTCCCCGTGCGGGCGGCGCCCTCGACCCCGGAAGAGAAGCGGGTACCGCGCGCGGAGACACCCCAGCCTTGGGCGGCCGCAGGGGTCCGGGGGGCGCGGAGGCGCCGCAGGAGCCCGAGCGGAGGGGCGAGTCGCCTCCCCCGCGTGCCGGGGAGCCCGGCGGGCCCCGCCTCCCGCCGGCCGGCAGCTGCCGGAGCGCTCCCTGGCCGGCGGGCGTTGGAGCGGCGCCCGGCCCGGCGCCCTTGACCCCGGCGCGGGGAGGAGGCGCGCGAGCTCGCAGCTGTGAACCCCCGAGGGACGGCCTCGCTGGCGGGGGGCTGCGAGCGGGAAGAGGGTACGGGTTCCGGTGACAGGAACCAGGCTGCGGCCACCGGCTCCGGCAGCCCCAGGAAAGGCATCCTCTGCAGCCCGGCATGGAGGCCCCGGGTCAGGAGGCGGAGCCGGCGGTGCTTGAGCAGCTGGGGGCGCTCCCCTCCCGAGCCCGGAATCAGAGACCCTTCAGGCGGAAAATATCCCGGGGATCTTTTGGCTCAAGTCCCCTCTTTTACAGATGGGGAATTTTAGGGCCAGAGAGTGACACGACTGGGGTCACACAGCGGGTCGTTGGCAGCAGGACCTGGGGGAAGAGGAAAAGGAGATGGCCCCTTTCTAAAGGAGAGGGGCTGCCTGCCAGATTAGAACCCTCAGAGGCCCTAGGTGAGCACCCCCATTAGGTAATCCCACACAAACCAGCCAAAAGAAAACATAAAGCTAGAGGCTGCCTGTGGCCAAGTGGTTAAGTTCGCACGCTCCGCTTCGATGGCCCGGCGTTTCGCCAGTTTAGATCCTGGGAGCGGACCTAGCACCACTCATCAAGCCACTCTGAGGCGGCGTCCCACATGCCACACTAGAATGACCCACAACTAGAATATACAACTATGTACTGGGGAGCTTTGGGGAGAAGAAGGAAAAAAACAGAAGATTGGAAACAGATGTTAGCTCAGGTGCCAATCTTTAAAAAAAATATATATATAAACCTAACAGGTGTGCTGAAATTAAATTCGCTCCTTTCTAGATTTTCCGAGTAAAAAGAATCTGATAAGTTTATCAAAGGTAAACCTTGCTCCCCGTTTGGGTGGCCGCGCTTTGCTGATGGCCAGGCTCTGGCGTGGGGGGACCCGGTACCGCTGAGCAATGGTTAAGGGCAGAGGTGCAAACTGGGTTCACAGTCAGCTTCGCCACCCGCTCGGTGCAGGGCTGGGCCGGGCCTCGGGTTCCGCATCCGCAGAATGGAATGATGCGGGAGAGGGCGTTTGCCAAAGACTGCGCCTGTAACAGCAGCCGTGCGTGGGGATTTCGGGGCCCATCCCCAGCGCAGCGGGCGGAGCAGCCAAGCGGGAGAAAGGGCCAAAGCGTCGGGTGGCGGCCCAGACCCTGTTGTGCCTGCCGCTTCAAAGCCCGCCCGGGCGCTGCTGGGGCCCCAAATGAGCAGCCGACCTGGGGCCGCAGAAACCCGGGCGGCGCTGTGCACCCCGGGCTACCGCATTGTTCCTCGTGGTGGCGGCTGAACGCGCGCCGGCTCGACTCCGACGACGACTCGGCTCTGGGGTGCTCAGCCTTGCGGAACACTCCGGGCAATTTCCGACGCCCACATCTTAGCTTCCACTTCCTCCCTCCCTTCACCCCCGGAAAAAAAAAAAATCCTAAAATACCCAGAAGCCTCTATTTGTAATCGCTCACTTTCTTTTCTTTTGCACAGCACTTTGCTAACCCTTGGGACAGAAACCATTTTTATTCGGATTATCAAAATCTTTTTTAAAAAACAACTATAAGATTCCCACCCATCCAGGCCTGAAGTTAGCCACATGGGAGCTACGATTCGCCCGAACACACACAAATCATAAACCACTACCAACCTCCGCACAAAATCCACCAAAGTCAGCAAACTCGTAGCAACCTAAACATCGAAGACAGTAACTTCATTTCCCCCCGAAATAACGTGAATTTGACGACACACCCTTCGGAGACACTAACGTTTCCCCTCTCACATATCCAAAATAAAGGGTTGAGTAAGGCTCAGAAATAGATTCTCATGTTTTAGAAGTTTAAAAAAAGCAATTAATTAATTAATTAAATTTTAAAAACTAAGGGTGAATAAGTCACTCCGAAGAACAAACACAACATCCAGCGAAAGGGGAAAAGAAAAGCTGAAAGAAATTCCTCCTGCGAATACAAAAGGGGGAGGAAAATCCTCTGCCTAAATTATTTCCCCCTCAATAGTTTTGTAGGAAAATGTCTTGGGCTCAAGGTAGTGACAAGGAGGTCGCGCAGAGCACAGCCCCGGCGTGTCGGTGCCTCGGTGGCCGCTGAGTTATCTGAACCCTCCCGGATCATCGCCGCCTCTCTCGGCACATTTTCGAACCCGAGGCCCTAAAGGCAGACTGGCTTTCTCAGTTTGCTCCCGACAGAGGGGAACCGACCCCGGGTTAGGGCTGCGGGGACTCTGGACACTTGGGTATATTTACTTAGCAGGAGAGTGAGAGCGCGCGGGGCTGGCGGCCGGTGGCCAGTCCGGGACAGCGCGGCAGAGCGACCAGGACTCAGGTCGGTTCCGCCGCGCCCAGCTGCGCGGTCGGTGAACTCCAGCGCGGGCGGCGGCTCTCGGTGAGTCACCTGGTGGGCGACACTCAGCTCCGGGGGCCACAGTGGGGTTGGAGTCGGAGGGAACTTTCTGTCCCGGGATGGCGCGCAGCAGGGTGTTGGAGGCCGGTTGCCCCGCAGGGGACAGGTTGCAGGCATCGAAAACTGTCTGAACACCACCAGGATGAACTTCAGCATCCCGAGTTCCTACCTCCAAACGCCGGGCAAGAACGCAGCAGGGGGCGGCACCCCTCGCCGCGCTTCCCCAGCAGCTCCTTGGAAGCTCAGATCCTCCGCCCTCGCCCCTGCCCGGGGCCGGCAGGTCATTTTACGAAAGGGAACAGGGGAGAGCGGCTTTCAGTGGACCTTTGACTATTCAATAAGTGCAGCTCAGTGATCGATTTGCTCCAAGTTGACGTTTGACTTAAAAAAAAATATCGGTGACCAAAATCAACACCTATTAGAGTAACAGGTCAGCAAACCAAACTGTCCGAAATGAAGGCAAATGTTGGCTTTAATATTTATTAAGGGAAAAGGCAAGATAGAATTTTTTCTTAAACCTAACGTCCCCAACAACCCATGTCGGGACAAAACTTTCTACATGTGACTTTCACTATCACTTTTCGACCATGAAACTTTACCAGTCTCCATCTCCCAGTTAATTCCTCCCTTCGCTCTCCCGACCTTTCCCCAGGAGTTTGGGAAGCTAAGGAAGATTTTTCCTGAGGACAGTTTACACCGATCACAGTTAACCGGCAGCCCGAGAGAGATCAAGTCCTTGCAAAGAATAAGAAGGAAAGACTTAAAATTAAAAAAAAAAAAAAAAAGTTGACAGTGATTTCCAAACATGCTTTCTTTCCATTTAAACTTCCTAAACCGGTGTCTGTCCGGGAACGGCCCCTCTCTGAGTCCCAGCGTGGGATGGGGGAGTTCGGGGGCTGCATACATCTCCGCGTGACTCTCGCTTCTCCAGCCCCCTCCCTACTTCACTACACACACACACATATCACGAGCCCGCCCGCGAAACATCTGGATGGGGATTCGCGTTCCGAAATCAGGGCAACTACAGCCAAGGCTGGTTCCTGGGGAGCGAGCGCGGAAATGCGCGCGGGTGCCGGAGCGCACCACTCGGTAGGGGCAGAACTCTCCCAGCACTGGGTCACTCCAGCATCCTTCCCACCGTCTGCTCCTGTCAGCAGCCTCTGGCTCCGCCCCTCTGAGCCCGTCTCTTGTCCTGCAGCCAATAGCAATCCCGAATCGCTCTCTACCGCCCCAAACTCTTTCCACACCCCCACATACCGGGAGCCGGTTGGCTGCTGAACCCGCAGCGAAGCGCCCGTATTTGCATGGGGCTCCGGGTTTCTGGTAGGTGGAGCGACCCGTCACTCCGGAAGGCCGGGCCCGCCCACTCCAGCTCGCCCCGCGGCTCTGTTCCTGCGCAGTTTTCCTTCGCAGCCAGCGCCGGAAAGTGCCGGGGCTGCTCTGCAGGCACAGTTCGCAGGACGGCGAAGGGGCAGCCCCGGAGAGCGGCCGTGCGCACCGTCTGGAGCGGCGAGGGCGCAGAAGTGCAGCCTTCTCCTGGCCCCGAGCTGGGCGTCGCGCCGCAAGAGCCGCCCCTCGGCCAGCAGTTGCCGCCACCCAGACTTTCGTTCCAGTTGCGGCTCCTCCCGGGCAACATGTCAAAAGCCGCCGCCGCTACGGCTGCCGCCGCCACCTGGGGAAGAGCAGCAGCAGCAGCAGCGGCCGCCGCGGGCGCGCGGGGGCAATAAACCGAACCACCCGGGCGTCCACCCGGCCAGGGAACTCTCTCCGCACTGACTACTCCGGCGGGACCCGCGCCATGTGCTGAGCCATGCCCCTCGCCGCGCCTGCGGGCAGCGCATGGGGCAGCTCCTGAGCGGCAGCCGATCCTGCCTCGATGTCCCCGGCCGGCTCCTGCCGCACCCGCCGCCGCCCCCGCCACCGGTGAGGAGGAAGCTCGCGCTGCTCTTCGCCATGCTCTGCATCTGGCTCTACATGTTCCTGTACTCGTGCGCCAGCTCCTGCGCCGCCGCGCCCGGGCTGCTGCTGCTGGGCTCGGGGTCCCGCGCCGCCCACGCCCCGCCAGCCCTGGCCTCGGCTCCGGACGGGACTCCCCTCAGGCTGCCGTTCCAAGCGGCACCGGCCACCCCGTTGACTGCGGGCAAGGAGACGGCCGAGGGCGCCGCAAGCCAGGAGGAGCAGAGTCCCGAGGCGCCGGACTCTCCCAGCCCCATCTCCAGCTTCTTTAGTGGGTCCGGGAGCAAGCAGCTGCCGCAGGCCATCATCATCGGCGTGAAGAAGGGCGGCACGCGGGCGCTGCTGGAGTTCCTGCGCGTGCACCCCGACGTGCGCGCCGTGGGCGCCGAGCCCCACTTCTTCGACCGCAGCTACCACAAGGGCCTGGCCTGGTACCGGTGAGTTTCCCCGCCAGGGTCAGGGGCGCCAGCTGCGCGATCCTGCCCGGGAGAGAAGAGAGACGTGGCGTGTGCTGGGGAAGTGACACGGGTACAGCCTGGGACCACCGGGGGAGGGAAGGGGAGCGCGGAGGAACTACCGCGCGGTGCTGGCCGGCGGCGCCCAGGATCCTGCCCCAGCCCGGTACCGGGTGCGCCGGGCTTCGCTCTCGCCGCAACCCGTAGAAACTTCTCGAGGTGTTCTGGCGGCTCAGCGGTCCACGGTGCCCTAGAATTCATCAGGCGAGCTCTCCTCAAAAGAGGGGGTGGGGGGGCCAGCGACTGAGACGGCGCTCAGGGAAGGGCGCAACCCTCTAACTGTGGTCGTGTCCCAAACGAAATCAATCCAGTATTGCTCGTATTATATTTTTCCTCTCGGAGCCCGGGACGTTGTGCGCCCCGCCGGTCGCGGTCTCCGCCCTAGACCGACTTCCAGAGCAGCTTCTGCTCCCCAGATGGGGATGGGGGATGGGAGCGACGCAGTCTGCGAGGTCGCGGGGAGGCTGTTAACTTTTTCGTTACAGTCCTTCTCCTTGCTGGAACCCGAAGAGGGTCAGACCGGCTTCGCGGGTGAGCAGCTTGGGCTCGGGAGGGTGAGCTGGGCGAGCGGCCGGCGCCTCCGCCTGGCGGGCGGGTGGCGCGCGGAGCGTGGAGCGGTGCTGGTCCCTGTCGGGCAAAGGCGCGCACTGCAGCCGGCGCGGGCGGCGGGCGGCGGGCGGCGCGCGGCTTTGAAGGCTTCGCGGCGCCCCGGGCGCGACCGGTCCCTTTCCGCCTCCTGCGCCCGGGCGCTGGGAGAACGAGGGCAGGGACGCGTGTGCCCGCAGGCCCTTTACACGTCCGGGCGCAGAGTATTCGGGGGCCCTTTGATTGAGAAATTCGGGTTGCCAGGAGGTCGGGGCTTCCGGAAACTTGGTTTTGGGGTCGTATTTTGGGTCCGGTTCCAAAGGGACAGCAGCTCCCGGGGTCATAATCGCGACCTCTGCCCAACGCTTCCGGCAGCTACTGGTGTTTGGGGTGGGCTGTTGGGATGACCGAGCTTCCAGTGAGGTGCGAGTGGGCAGGGGTTCCAGACTCCGGCCTTCGGAAACCTCGTCGCTAACCAGGGGCCTGGCCAGCGGCTCCCACCCCTTCTTTCCGGTCATCACCCCCCAACCCCTACAAGCGCGACTCCCTCGAGTCCTCAGTACCCCCCCCCCATGTCCAGTTAGCCTCCAAAAGGCTTGAGACTATGGAAAACAAAAGGGAGAGTCGAACCGAGCCCCACTGCCTGCCCCCGTCCCTCCTTTCCCCCTTTCAGGACCCGGAGAGGCTGGCAGTTAAAAGGGGGCTGACCCGGCGGATTAAAACCGCTCTCTTCCCAGCCTCGCCCCCACTTTTGTCCTTAATGTTTTCATTATTATCAGGAGTTGCCCAAGTCTCGAAGTTAAGCCAGCCGTGACAGTCACCCTTCCCGCCGTCCCGGGCGGTGGACACCGGTGGGGGAGAATAGGGGCTCTGGAGTCCGACGCCTGCACTCCCGTCCTGGCTCTGGCAGCTCGCTAGAGGCGTGAGCCTCAGTGCTCTGTTCTCTGCAGAGGGTTCTCCACAGGGCAGGAAGGAGCGAACGCGCGGGTGCGCTAAGGTGCCGCCGGGCTGGCACAGGGGGTTCTCTCTAATTGTCAGCTGTTGTCTTTATCGATTGTATTGTTATTATTACTTCTACCCCCACGCCTCCTGCTCCTTCTGGGATGGTGATTCCGGGTGGATGGGATGGCAGGCTATCGCTAGCTCCCTTCTAGTTGGAACCCACCAGAGGCCGGAGGCAGCCCGAGATTTTCTGAGATCAGACACATTGGGGGCCGGATTGGGAGGAACTGGCAGGAAAATAAGGGACTCCTTAATGTCGGGCGGCTTCAGAGGCACCTGGGGCAGGCTGTGGAAATCCCCACAGGAAGATGCGCGCAGTCTCTTAGGCGGCCGCCCTCCACCTGCCACGTTCCTTTTGATTGACTCGAAAACGCCCAATAAAGAGCCGAGGCGCCCTGGAAACCCTCACCGCGCCTGCAGCGGGGAGCGCAGCCCGGGGCCTCGGGCAGGACAGGCGTCCGGGGCGCCATGCGAGCTGCCGCGCGGGGCAGCTGGTCTGGGGGACCGCGGGGGCTGGGCCGGGCCGCGGGAGGTGGGAAGTTCATCATCCCCCCGAGCCATCGCTCTAAACTGAGGAACTGGACCGTCGGGGCCCAGAGGTCCGGGGTCCGCGGCGCTGACCCCGCGGACCGGGCGGCGGGAGGAGCCAACTGCGGACACAGCGGCTCGCCCCGAACGCTGCGTTCCCGGGGCTGCTCCATCAGCGCCGGGCGTGGCCGCTGGATCAGTGGGTTTTTTTAAGGGAAAAAAAGTCTTTTAAATACCATTGGCTTAATTAAGAATTTTAAATTAATGAATATTCTTGGATGTCTGGGCAGATGTGTGGACTTAATTATTTTAAAGGCCGCCGTTTTAACTTTAAACAGACACACGGGGAGGAGACACTTGATCGAGAACGCTTTTCCTAAAATCCGGTGCCCAGGGAGCCCCCTGTCCCTCGCTGGAGTTCTGGCCGCTCGGCCAAGCCCTGGTGCTCGCCGGAGGTGCGCTCCATGGTGTCTCCCGCTCGTCCTACAATCAGGCAGCAGATTGCAGAAGAGTATAAATAATAATTACCCAGCGAGAGCTGCAGTTCAGAAACGTGGTTAAAACAAGTCCTCAAAACTAGAAAATAAGAGAGAAGGGGAGACATTTTGAAGGCATTAAAAAACTGTGGGCACGGATGGTTGAATGCGAGGGTCATCGTCCTAATGGACTGGAGAACGAGATCTTGGCTGTGTCCGAGCAAGTCGTTAATGGGTCTAATTGGTTGTTACACAGTCTTGGTAGTGGCCTAACCAGTAGCCCAGGGCCTGGACGGATTTGCATGAAGTCTCGGAATTTGATTGCAGTTCCTTCCACTTGACATAACCAGATACCCTCAGCTCCAACAGGAGAGATCACGGTGGGATGGAGCCCACCGTGCTTGCCACGCAGAGCTGACCTTCCCCCGCCCACAGAGAGTGGGAGATTTCTGCTCCCTTATCTGCTGCAGAAGTCCAACGTGCGAGTCCTGGCCCCTGCCGTCCATCTGCCCTGGAACCCAAGTTTGTTTCAGTCTGGGAGTAAGACTCTTGTGGGTTTAGTTGCCAGTTCACCGTCCAATTCTCTCTCTGAATCTGGCCTCCCCAGTTTAGCAGGTGCTGGTGAGCACCTCAAGAGTGGTTTCTCAGGACTTTTGTGAAACTGGGCTTTCTCTTATGCCACGGATGACACCAGCATTTGAGAAATCGGGGCTGTGGCTCAGGAGGACCTCACGTATACGAGGGGAGAGAATGAGTACCCTGTACGTTCATGCTCTTGAATATTGATTTAAACCTTGAATGGTCTCAAATTAAATATATACATTCTTTAGTAAGTTTCTCTTTTTGATTTGGCTTTAGTTTGGTAGATTTTCATGAATTTTAATGACCTCAGTTTGGGAATTAAGTTAGCCAAATGTCGTATGATTATTTTTTTATAGAAGTATGCCCTGGATTTTACAGTGGCAGACACTCCTTCCTCACCTTGACTCCTCTTTCCATTTTTGGTTGTATAAAATAAGCTGACACTTCAATGCTGTGGCCACATTAAAAAAAGTGTAGCGTGTGTGTGGTTTAAGAATGTTGGTAGCTAGCACTTACTGAATGTTTTCCCTCTGTGCCAGGCACTGTTTCAAGTTTTACAGGATTAGCAAATTTAATCCTCATTACAATCCTGTGAAGTAGGTACTTTTACAGATGAGGAAACACAGGCACAGAGATGTTAGGCAACTGGCTCCAGGTCTCACAGCTGGAAAATGGCAAAGCTGAAATGCCAACCCAGGCAGTCCGGCTCCAGAGGTCACTCTGTGCCACATTCCCTCGCTTAAATGACCAAAACATAATGTTGGTCATACACGATGAGTTCAAAACTGGGTTTGCTTTAAAAGAGTTGGAGTTTCCTGATGTGCCTCCAGTGACCTCAGTGTGAATTGCTCACTTGGTCATTCGCTTTAAAAGACGGTATCAGCTCCAGGACAGGCCAGTTCCTCCATCAAAGTGGGTTTATAACTAGAGTGAGGCAAATTTCATCACTGTGGCAGTTTCATTTCTCCGCCTGCTCAGGACAGTTGCAGTCAAAGGAGTCAATAAAATGACAAAAATATCCCTCGAGTAGAAAAGCTGAGAAAACATAGCGAGTGTCCTCACTGAGTAGGTTTATTCTCTTCCATTTGCCCTTTTTTAAGGCTGGGAGGTGAGGGAGGCCATAGGGTTAAATGAGATGTTTCAACTCCTAGGAATGAATTCATTCATTTAAAAAAAGCACAGTGCCCTACTCCAAGACTGAAAACTTGTACTTAGTAACCAGAAGGCAATTATAGTAGATTTCTTTGCAATTAGATTCTAAAACCCAGTAAGTTCAGAAAATACCCTTTTGGAAGCTAATAGCTGAAAATAGCAACTTTACATTTTTAACAAATGCTGAGAAAACTAATTTCTCCCCATTTTCCTAGTCTGTTTCTACAAACTTGGTGGCAAAGCCTGTTTCTGTCTTCACTAAGGGGAATTTTAGATAAGATCTGATTGGGGATAATCCTTTTCAAAGTAATTGCACTTTCTCAGTCCTGGAGTTTAAGCCAAGTATGTCACTCACTTCAGGCTGCTGGGCGAAGATCAAAACTCTACATTTATATGCAACAATTTGAAATACCAACCATCGTGTTACAAAGCTGTCAAGATTTATTAGCAGGACAGAGTAGCATGTGTGGAACTCTGTTTTTAATTAGGCACCTAAATTAGACCATAAAATGGTTGATTAATCCTTTACAAGTTGAGGGGAAAATATAACATAAATTAACCTAATCATAAGTGTTTTCCCAGATGCTCTGAGTTAATAAAGTAGTCAATATTTAATAGCAACCTATTGTTTTAGATAAATAAAATGCTGAAATGTATGAATTAAATTACACTTCTTATCTTCCAAATGATACGTTAGTATTGAAGAGGTCTTTAAAAATTAGGTTGCAGCCCATGTGTTAAAAAATATTTATCAAAATGGTACCATTTGACTAAGCTGATTAGAGTTTCCTTTTTAATGGAGGCTGATTATTGAAAATTTACGATTTAATATAGACTAATATTTTTATAAAAGACATCTTTCCAGCTAAAGTTGTATTATTTGAAACTTTAAAATGAACTATCACAGCTTCTGTTTTTCTAGTTTGGTGTTTTCTTTTGTTTGAAGAAAAACTTTTAGATATTTTGGAAAATCAATCATGTCAGAACCTCATTCTGAATGTGTATGTTGATTTATCTTCTTGTTTAGAACATGTTGTAGGACATAAGCTTTTCTGATTATATAAGATGACTCTGAATCACTAAAATTATTTAGAATTTAAAAGCACACCAGGAATTTAAAAAAACAACCCACCAGCCAGCTAGTGTTATGAATCAGAGCAGTCGCATTTACTTAAAGCTTCAGAAGTGAAATACGTGACCAAGACTGCTCGCCGACTGCTCTGTCAGTAGTTTTTGAATACTTTATGTTCTCACTCTATGAACATGGAAATTAAGTTGATTGACAGAAACACAAAATGTCCACTCTAAAGGCAGAGCATAATGAGCATTTCTTTTGCTGTGAATAGAGTTAGTTTCCAAATAGGGTGCTGCCTCTCTCATTTACCAGTCGGTGATCTCAGACAGTCAGGGAAATTTCAGTCCTGGCCGGTTATGATGGTCAGGAACCCCAGCAAAATGAATTTGCCAAGTATGGGGCATATTTTCAAGGGTAATGAATACAATATGCTGCCTAACTCAAATGAAAACATTTACCGTGACCAAAAAGAAATGAGATACTGATATCTTTGAAAACTACTTGTAAGTGGAGCATGAAACTTTTTTTAATATTTAAAACATTTCATTGTTAGAATTCTCATATTCCTGTCAAACTATACCAAAATAAAAGTAGCATCCAATAGCATTGACGTTAATGGATATTGATTTTTCTTTCTGATTTTAGATTTGGGGAAAAGTTTAGGATGTGAGAAGCAATTACCAGCTTAATAATATGATAATAAATAATTTTCATTGCAGCCAAGAGGCCATGTGTTACAATACTGCTCATGCTAATAAAGCCCCCCATTAATTTTCTTTGCACATAGATGAGCGATATTTAATTTTCTTTATATTATTTCTATATCTTAAATTCTTCCTTTAAATACACATTACCGTGACTTGAAAAATATTAAAAATAGCATAGGTTACTGGGTCATTCAAAAAATGTACTTCATTGTGTCATGGATGAAACATGTTTAAATAGCAAAGCTATTTAAGAGTTTGTTGGCCTCCCAAAGAGAGCTGTGTTTGAAATTTATGAGTCCAGATCGGTGGAGACAGAGCTGGTTAAAGAGTGCTGCCAGAGAGGAATTTATATTTTCTACCTGCATTATAAAATTGTGTGTATACACGCACATACACTTACACATGTTCACTGTGACTTTAAGTTGATAAATTTGTAACGGAAGAGAGAAACTCTTGGAACAAAATATTTTTCTTCTAAATACAGCAGAGGTGTTAAAATAAGACTCGGGGTTTAACATCAAGTTGACTCTCTCAGCCGAGGCTAGACTATCTCTTGCCAAGGAGTGAGTACTTTTAACCTCTTTTGACTAGACTGTGAATGATTGGGGACGGGTGATTCAGAATCCCTGTTTTCTCCCAAATCTTTGTCCCACACTCTGTAACATGGTTACACTTGCTTAGAACCCCATAAAATGCTGAAAGATTGTTCTGGGTAATATGAGGCTTGGGCAACAAATGGAGAGTGAAAAAAATAACTCTGGGAAGGGAAGTGAGAAGCGGCAGATTTTTCACGCACACTCTTGATTTAGTGAGTGGGGGCAGGAGCAAAGGTCTGGTGACAGAAGCGTCCGACATGGCCCCAGACAGGCCCGGGCGCGGCCACGTGGCTCTCCTTCGGGCAGCCTCCGTTCTGGAAGGGCGGCCGAGCGCCTCCGAGGCCAGAGAAAATGGCTCCGCGGCTGGGCCTCGGGAGCCAGTCGGCCCGGCCCCCGTGTGCGTGGGATCACTGCATCTGGTCCCTGGACTGCTGAGCCCCGGAGCCAGATGGCGGAGCGTCCAGTGCTGGGGCGGGGCTGGCGGCCGGGCTGTGCCTCCGCCCGCGCCCACGTGACCGGCCTGCGCTCGGCTCTCCGGCCTCACCTGTTGGGCTGAGCCTGGCCGAGCGGCCCGCGCTCGCGGTGGGCGGTGCCGGCGGACCCGGCCCCGCGCTGATTGGCCCGAGGAGCTGCCGGCACGCCAATGGCGTCCCGCCTGGGCATAGCCCCGCCCAGAGGGGCGGGCGGAGCAGCCCCGGCCCGGCCAGGCCCTGCTTCCCCGCTGCTCCGCGCTCTCTCCCGCGGGCCGGGTCCACAGCCGCCGTCTCTTTCTGAGCCGAGTTATCAGCTGATCTACTGTGCTTCCTTCCTTTTTTCCCGTCTCTTTGTCTTTTGCAAGCCCTCCTGCACAAGTGTCCCTGCCTTCTGGAGGGGAGGTGTTTGCCTCTGTTGGGTAGAGCAGTGGGGACAGAGGCGACTCGCCCTCCCTGCCTCCGTGGCGTTGGGACGTGGGCCTGAATGAATGAATGGATGAATTCTTCAGAGCCAGACGAACGAAGTTTGTCCTTAGAGGCCCTTATTTTGAGGCGGGGAGAGGGTGAGCTTGCTCGCAAGGAAGTGTAGCAATGGAGTCAGTTTTCAACCAGCACATTTCTTTCCTTTCTCTCTCCCCTCCACCCTTTTTCTTTGGGGGAAAGAAATATATAATCGTCAATTCACCGACTTCTGTAATGGGTGCCTGTAATGCGACCCACCAAATTCAGTAGAGAACCATACATAGCTTTATTTCCATAATGTGGGCCGTTAAATGACAGGATGAAGAGAAAAAGTAAGAAAGACTCGGATGGAGAGGAGAGTAGGGAAAGGAAAAGGCAAATAACTCAAGCCCCCTTCCAATTCCCGAATCCCGCTGGACTGGGGCAGAGTAGCCCACTCTCCCCGCTGCTCCCAGGTGCCCTCGGGGTCACACACTCCCCTGCGCCCCCTTCCGCCGCCCATGTGCCCGCAGTCTGTAGCTGCCCCTACCCGGAGCGGGAAGGAATGGCTCCGCCTGGGTGACCTGGAAGCGCCTTTCTGCTCCCCTACCTGCAGGGTGGCCGAGAAGGGGTCTCTGGGCTTACCCTCCTTTAGTGCTGTCGGAGGTGGAATCATGGCCCGAAACAGCCACCACTGAGGATGGGATGTACACAGTGGCCCTGAGAACTCTGTTGTGGGTTTGGTTGCGGCAGCCTCTTTTTCTGGACGTTTTTACGAAGGTGCAGGAGATGGCCTCTATTAAAAGGGCAGGAAGCTCAGGGAGGACATTGCTCATTATTGCAGGAGATGTTGAAGAAACACAGGATTTTGTCCATACTCCATTAAAGTCACCTCCCCTGGGGAAGAGGCCACGCTGAGCCAACAATTAGAGAACAGTAATTCACCCCCAGATCGCGCCGGGTGCCTTCCCCCGCTGAAAGCACTCCCCTCCCGCCCCCCTCCTCGCCGCTCTGGCTGGAAACTCGTCCTGGCTCAGCCCGGCCATTCCTCTTGATGTGTGTTGTTCGGTCCCTGGTGCCCTCCCGTCTGATTGTTCCCGAGTCTCCAGGCACTTAGCATATGCTAGTGCTGCCAGCTAACACAGATACACAAAGAAGTAAACATCCTGTTCCCAGCGAAGAGCTTTTACAGAAGCCCCAAGCGGGTGAGTGGGTGTGTTGGGAGGGGTTGGAGCCAGAGGGTAAGGTAGGGAAGCTGATCGCTACTTTGTCATTGACTCGAAATACTTAATGGAGGAAACAAAAGGTGACCATTTTAAGTCTTTTTTTATAATAATATGTTCTTATAAGTCACATTGACCTATTTTTTTCCACTTATCTAACAAGGATTTATTGAGCACTTACCTTTTTTTAAATATATAGACTTTATTTTTTAGAGCAGTTTTAGGTTCACAGCAAAGTTGAGTGAATAGACTGATTACATATCCGCCTGCCCTCGCACATGCACAACCTCCCCGCTGTCAACATGCAGCGTCAGAGTGGGACATTGTCACTGGCCAGGAACCTACCCTGACACATCGGTATCATCCAAAGTCCATACTTTACATTAGGGTCCACTCTTGATGATGTACATTTGGTGGCTTTTGACAAATGGATAATGACATGCATCCATCATTACAGTCTCGTACAGAATAACATCCCTGCCCTACAGATGTCCTGTTTGAGCATTTCCGTTTATCAAGTGCTGCCCCAGGCCACCCTTGTGGTGCTGAGGAAGTGCTGGAGACACGCACTTGTCCTTCAGGGGCTGGTTTTAGTCAGTGAACTAAAATCTACAGGCTCACACAGGTCTCAAAGCAATTTAAGCACTGATTTAAAAAAATCGTTAGTCCTGCCCAATCACGACTAAACCTAAAAACCATTTGAAGGAGAAGAGGAAGCATATAATAAAATAGTACAAATTAAGAAATAGGATTTTGTATTTTACTTTTCTAGGAGCTTTCCAAAGAGAGCTAAGGTGATAAGAAGGTGAGGGGGTGTCTGCTACCATGTGATGCCATGAGAAAGAGTGAGGGCCTGGGCTCATTTCCGCTTAGTGTGACACTTCTGTGTGATCGTCCCCCCGTTTCCCAGAGGAGGAAAGGGAAGCTGGCAAGGTCGCCTGAGGTCATACAGCTGGACCTGTAGGTGGCTCAGCCTCTTGAACTCAGCGCCTCCCTGAGGGCCCTTCAGACTCCACAACTCCTAGCTTCTGTACTCGGCTGACATTCAACACGATGTTCCTTCTAGACCAGTTTAAGACATCTCTTTTGTCGTTTCTTTCCCCTGAAAGACGCAGACTTTTCCACATAAAAGTCTCCCCAAGGGCCTGCCCGGTGGCACATTGGTTAAGTTCGCACATTCCTCTTCGGCAGCCTGGGGTTTGCCTGTTCGGATCCTGGGCGTGGACCTACACACCACTTGGCAAGCCATGCTGTGGTAGGCATCCCACATATAAAGTAGAGGAAGATGGGCACGGATGTGAGCTCAGGGCCAGTCTTCCTCAGCACAAAGAGGAGGATTGGTGGCAGATGTTAGCTCAGGGCTAATCTTCCTCAAAAAAAGAGAAAGTCTCCCCAGTATTATATTTTTCCTCTCTTTTTCTGTCACTATACCTACTTTTTCCTTTGCTCTCCACGCTCAATCCTCAGGCCCATCTCTGTTCAACGACATCTGTGTTGATGGTGGCAGTCTCCATGCATGTCATCCTTGCACCAACCTGTCACTTTCACAGCATCCCTGTCACCCTTGCTCCACTGGTGAGATCTGTCTATTTGACGCCCCTTTGCTGAGCACCGCCTCCTTTCATTTCTTCATTTGCCAGCCCATCTCTTCTCTCTCACCTGTTCCTTGAAGCAGCCCACCACGACCACACCGCTCAGATTCTTGGTTCTCAGGATGACACCGAAACCCTCCCCACGCCCCACTATGGCCTGTTGCTTCCCTGCTGCATTACCTGACACCCTAAACACCTTTGCCCCTACGGGGCAGATGTGCTGTTAGTACCATCCTGGGCAGCCGTGCAGGAGGTCTGATCATAGAGCAGACCTGGCCCACCCTGACTTACGTCTTTGCCCAAGAACTTGGCCCCCACTCTGCAGCTAGCTCGCCCGCTGGTCACTACCCCTCACCCATGCCAGGACCCACTGTGTGCACTGGCCCTTCTGGATGGCATCCTCTCCCTTCAGGCACCGGTTCATACAACTCCCCCACACAGGAAGAAGCTCCTGAGAGACTGTGGCCTGCAGAGAAACACCACTCTCTTCGCCACTTCTTCTCAAAGTGGCTTTATTCTCTACTTTTCCCAAGACTTCCCTCCATCATTTCTAAGTGTCATGTGCTTTCTTTACTGTATCATTTGAAGAAAATCTCAGGCTCCATATTAGTTTATCTATAAATCTGGCCTATGGGGGTTTTTTTAGTCAAATTTTTATTTCACATATCTATAAAAAAGTTTACACATCAGGAGTGTGCAGCCTGATGATTTTCACAAAGTCAACATACCTGTCTAATGGTGGTTCACGAACCCCCAAAGCCACCTTCCTGCTCCCTTCCTGTCACTGTCCCTGGCCTGAGGATAACCACTCTCCTACCTTTTACCACTGCAGTGAAGTTTTGTGTTTTTTTAAAGATTTTATTTTTTTCCTTTTTTCTCCCCAAAGCCCCTTGGCACATAGTTGTACATTCTTCGTTGTGGGTCCTTCTGGTTGTGGCATGTGGGACGCCGCCTCAGCGTGGTTTGATGAGCAGTGCCATGTCCGCGCCCAGGATTCAAACTGACGAAACACTGGTCCGCCTGCAGCGGAGCGCGAGAACTTAACCACTCAGCCACGGCCACGGGGCCAGCCCCTGCAGTGAAGTTTTACCTGTTGTTGAACTTAATGTAAATGAAATCCTAGAGCAAATATTTGCAGATTTTAAAACCATGTAAATTCATTGCCTATATTGACAAGATTCAGAGATTTCACATACAAATCCACATTTTCTGCTGCTTTTATAAGGATGCTGACAGTACTAGGCCTGCCTTTCTCATGGCAATAATGAACTGGAACTGGAGAGCAGCTAGCCTGTGAATGGGAACACGTTCTCTTCCATTTGCCATGGTCCCCACTGCTCCTTATTGTCTCATACTTAGCCAGCTTCACTTAGTTGTTACCTGTCTGGTCCGAGGACTAGATCAATGCTAGACAGAGTGGGGAGCTACACAGTTGCCCCCCTTTTTTCTCAGGTATGCACTATTTCAGGATTGAATTTCCTCAATCCAGGTCACCATGGGCATTCTTGTTAGATTTTGGCATTAGCATTTTTCTGTTTGACTTAGTTTTTATTTTACACCTCTCTGGGGATCCTGGAAGAGGCTGCATGGAGGTCTGCTAGCTGGGTACCAGTTAAAATCAGAATCACCATCATAAAATCATTTTTAATGACATCCGTCTCCTACTTTTAAAATTCTTCTGTTTCTTTAACTGGTTCTTCTTCCATGTGGCCCCCCAATTGGGGTCAGCCTTTTGCTACAGATATTTTGTGACCTTGAGCAAGTCATTTTATCTCTCTGGTGTCAACATCCCCAAGTGTACAATGGAGATGGGCCCACCCATGCTTCCTAAACCTGTGCTCAGCAGACTCTGGTGCAGGACCACATTTGTTCCCAATCCGTTGTGGACTGATATGCTGTCCTACTGTGCATGACTAGTACACACCCTATGCTATATGCCTCCTGCCACACGATTTGTAACGCCCATGCTGGTCTGTACCCTGTCCCATAATCTCATTCATCAGGGCCTTAGACGTTGTAGCAATGTCAAATTACTTAATAGGTTTAAACGCTTACTCTCAGATTTTATGTTTATCTCCTTGAGGACAGTTTGCAGGTAGTCTGAGGACCATGCTTCTGAGAAGTACTATCTCAGGTTTCCCTACTGAATAGAAAGTTCTGGAAAGATTAATGGGTGACGTGTAGAAAAAAAATGGTTCCATGTTAGCATATTAAAGGCCTTGAGAAGTACTATAGCTCAAAACAAAAAATAACAAAAATTTGCTTAATTTTCTTGAACCCAGTATTTCCTCTTGAGTACAGAATCCTCTTCATTCCATAGCTACTGATAGCCTGAGGAGTCGTGTTCGTCCAGATGCGAATTTGGGGCATGTTACTGGAGCAGGTCTCCAGGGTTCCTTGCAGTTTGAAGAGTTCGACCCCTGACCCCGTGTTCTGTCTGTCCACCTTTCTCTGGGGGAGCAGGCCGCCCCATCTTACCACGTGTAAGACTCCGTGCTCCTCCGGCTCGGGGTGTCATCTCAAACTTCATGTGTCTGCTCCCCCCTTTGCTCCCAGGACGATTGTGCAGAAAGAGTAGAGGAGCGAGAGTGGAGTCGCAGTGATTGGGGACCCCGGGCAGAAGGGGGCCGAGGCAGGGCAGGGCCGCAGACCTGCGGAGGAGGATTTCAAGTCGGGTCTTGCCGCGAGCCGCTTGAGCCGGCTTCTCCTCCCTCCTCTTCCTCAGGCAGGCTAATTGCCGGTTCAGCTTTCCAAGAAGCTTAGGGCTGTTTTCAAAGGTAAGTGCTCGTCTCTGTCTCTGCGCTGTTTACAGACAAGATGTTTGATGGCCCTGGGAAGGCAACGTGTGGCCGGGTCCGGCCTGCTTAGCGGTGACCCGGAGGGCTGCTCACCCCGGACCCCGCAGGACTGAGCTCCCTGCCAGCTGACGATCGGATGGAGAGCCGGGCCACGCTGGCAGCCTCCAGCTGCTCACAAAGCCAATCCCTTTTCCGAAACGTGGATTTCCCCTTTTGTTATCTGGGGCCAAGAGGGAACACGTTAAAGTGTTCTTTCGTCACGCCGCGCGGGAAACGAAGGAAACCTGCAGATTAGGTGTCTCTGGGAAAGGACGCGAGGGGCACCTTGTACAGAGAGACGGGGATCCGTTTACCTGTTTGTACAAAACTTAAGTTACAAGAGGATCTGGCTTTCCCCTCCGAGCGCTCTAAACTTGCTCCGAAGATCTCATTTTCTCCCGATGTGTTGACCGTGGGCTCCTCCTGTTTGGTGAAACTCGAGCCCCTACTTGGCCCGCCCTCGCCTCTGCCCTGAGCCCCGCGTGCATCCGGGGAGGCGGCTGGCGGGGATGTTTCACACGGGCTGAAGGCGGGTGGTTTCACGCCAGAATGGGGTTTCTGTGGCACTTCCCTGACTAGCTTTTCATTCTTATCACACTTCCCTGCCTATAAAGTTACGTATCTCTTAACGGGACATTTAATACCCACCTTCTCTTTCTGCCGGGCCTTGTGAAAATCGGGCTGTAACGACACAGCCTTATCGCCAAGTCATGAGCAGGATGTGTAGATGGCAGTACTAGTGCAATAATGCCGTGTCTACCATTCGTTCGTTCATGATTTGATTTCAGCCCCTGGACAGTTTTGGAACACCTAGAGCGGGTCAAGTGGTATGAAAGCATTTGGGAAGACAACCTGTTAAGCCATTGTGGGAAGCCTCAAGGAGCAGGAGCTCACCCTCTTGGTCAGGGTGCCATGGTGAGAGGCTATATAGAACAAGGTGAGAAATGCTGTGGGAGCAGAGAGAAGGGGGCCAAAGCAGAGGCTGCAACTGAGCCGGGCTTTGATGCATGGATAGGAGTTTGCCAGCTGATTGTCCCAGAAAGCCAATAAAGGCGTTCAGGGCAGGGCAGCACTGTGTGCGAAAGGCCCAGAGAGAGGCATGGCAGAGCGCAGGGCTGCGTCAAGCAGAGCAAGTATGGGGATTGGGGGGTGGGGAGCCCAGAGGCTGGCTGAGAGGGGGATGTTTCCTTGAGGTGGGGCCCTCATCTCACTGGCCACAGGGAGCTTTCCAGGCCCGCGGAAACTTCCATACCAGGGAATTCACAGACTTCACACGTGCTGTGCTTTTCAATTCTTTTCATGTATTTTTGAGGAAAATGAAATAATTTGGTATTTCAGGGCAGAGAAAGCAAGGAAACGTATGGAGAATTTTCCAAGATGAACAACCCTCAGCCCCGCTGGATGATTCGTGTGTGGCTCTTAGAATTCCAGAACAAGCATCTGTCCTGATGGTGCTCATGGGAAGGGACGGGACACGCCTCCTCTCGTCACAGACCCCACGGCTCCTCCCCCTGTTGCCTCCCTGGGTAGCCTAGGTGACTGCTCCAAGGGCTTCCCTTTGTGGTTTGACGTTTTCGGGGAAAGAGAGCCATTCTTCCCCAACTCCCAGCTAAGCTCCAAACGCCAGCTTCCCCAGCGCGGCCCCATGGAGAGACAGGCAGTCTGGAGCCTGCAGCGGGCCTGCCACCGTCCCAACTCCCCAGATCTGCTGTCGCTCCTCAGCAGGGCTGCTCAGTGAGCAGAGGAAGTGGGCGGAGAGGGCCCGCCACCGGGCATCTCAGGAGCTCGAGCAGGGAGCGGGCAGCCCTGTTTGTTCTTGGTTGCCAGTGCTCCCAAAGCACTTTAGTCCTGTCCCCCTGTTCCTGTCATGTGTTGTGGAGGAGCTCCATTAAGTTTGGGAGGCTTGCATGTTAGCATATAAAAGTGATCACAGTTAGTGATCGAGTCTGGCTTAGAATTGCGTCTCCCTGATTCAGGTGCCATTTCTGTTGAGAACAGACCAGATGAGAGGTGGAGAGCTGAGGTGCTCTCATCAGATTCATGTCAGCAAGAACCGTGCTCGGGAGGGCACAGCCGGAGGCTCCTGGGGAGGTGGGCCCTGGCAGTGGCCCTGTCCCCTCCCCATCTCTGTCCCCTGCTGGAATGTCCACTGATTCACAGGTATTTCTAGGGCTGTGTTTTCTTCCAGTCCCAGCTGGAAACAGAAGTGCAGAACAAGTTCGTGGAGTTCTTGTGTTCCATAAAAAGAGCATTTACCAGGGAGCACGTGCGCCAGCCTCCTTGAGACTTCAGCTGTCGTTCATTTTGAGGACTTTGACCAAAGCCACCTCATCTTAACCAGCTGGTGTCTTTGGGGAGGTCAGTTTGAGGGGTGAGAAGTGCAAGAGCATGTCACCTGTTGGTGTGCATCATCATCTGTGGTTGCTCAGCCCCCAGGTGTGGCAGTGGATCTCAGGTCCCAGAAGCTCGCGGTGGGGCCTCACCCCAGCAGAGAGCAGGGCTGGGCTGGGGTCAGGATCCTCCCCAGGGACTGTGCCGTTCACCTTTCCGATGGGCTTAGTGTCTAAATGTTGGCACCGCCCATGTTTAACATGTGACCTCCATAAAGAAGTTTCCAGCTGCAGGTGGCTTGTCAGTTACTCTAATCTGGATCTGGTGCTGCTCTGCCTCACATGTAAAGTCATTTGGCTTGTCTCTAATTGGCGTGTATGGAGACACAGTCCAGAGGGAACTGGCCTTAGGGGCATCCTGGAGCATTAGGTCCATGGGAAACCAGCAACGGGGACAGAGAATTGGGGAGAAATCCAGTCAATTTCACTTAGCTCCTGGTGTCCCTGTATTTGAATGTCCCCTGATGTCAGTTTTGTTCCTTATAGGTGCATATTGATTTTATTAATTTATCGAGCATCTATTCTGTGGCAGGCTCTGGGGATGCAAAGATTCATTTCATGAGTATTATTGAGTGCCTATTTTATTAGCACTGGTCCTGCCCTCGTGTAGCTTATGTTCTACTAGGGAGAGATGGGCAGTAAATAAATAACAAGTGAACTAAGAATAGAAGGCCATTGGTGACAAGAGCCATGAAGAGAAATAAAACAGAGGGAAGGGATGGAGACATATGGGGGAGAGGGCGATGGGAGGAAGGGCTATTTTAGGTGGGAGATCTTTTTAAAGAAGTGATGCTGAGCAGAGGCCTGAATGAAGAGAAGGGATCTCTGGGGGTCCAGGGGGTAGGAAACTGTCCCCCTGAGAAGACACAGTGACCAGAGTGAAGAGATCAAAAGAAGAGGGAGGGGTGGGGGTGGAGAGGAAGCTCTTTATGTTCTTACTGTGTTTTTCCTGTGAAGGGATGCCAGTGGTGGGCTCTGTGAATGGGAGGGACAGGGCCTGACCTACTTTTTAGGAAAACCCTGACCTCTTTGTGGAGGTTGACTCTAGAGAGTGAGAGTGAAGGTGGGGGTGGGATGGCTAAATACAGCAGGGTATGAGACACACAAAAAGAGAAGGATGCTCAAGCCATAAAAATACTGCGGAGGAAGAAGTGATCTCTCTAGGGGAGGGAGGATCTTCACTGGGAAGACTTCAGAGAGGAGGTGCCACCCAAGCAAGGTTTTGACGGATGAATAGGAGTTCATGTGCAGACCATGTGGGGAAGGAGGACTTCTTGGCAGAAGAAATAAATGTGAAAAGGCGAGGAGGTCTACATGAGAAAGCGTGGTGGATGCGGGGAAGGACCAGCAGAGGAGAAATGAAGGCGAGGTAGGACAGCATTGGGGGATTGGTATCTTTCATGAGTCAGCCTTGACATCGTGACTTCAAAGAATAACTAGGACAGTTTATCCTGCACCTTTTTCTTCCTTCTCTCTCACTCAAGTATTTTACTTGGAAGTGGGATTTACAAGATGCTGTTGAACAGCATCAAGTAGGAATTGCTTCTGCTGGCAATCAGAAAAGATGCCACCCAGAAAACAAGGCAAGTGCTGGAGCTCCTCTTGGGCTGTGTTCCGGGCCCGCGTCCTCTGAGCTGCTTGCTTTCAGCTTACCTGGATGCAGCCTTTCATTAGGGTAAAGCCTAGAGCCATGTAATTAGAAATTCCACTTCGCAGCTTCTCGGCCCACAACAGGAACAGCCCATGGACGCTCAGTTCCAGCATTCTTAGAAGCTGAGCAGGGCCAGGCTGCCAGTGCCAAAATGCCCAACCTGGTAATTAAGAGGGGGCTTTACAGGCACACACCTGCTCTGAGCGTGCAATTAATGCCTGCCACCCTTCTTACTGCAGCTTAGAGCTCTGCACAGACCGTGGGCAGGGATGGGGGCGTGTACGTGTGTGTCTGTCCCCCCCCAGACCCCCCATCCTCTCTCTTCGCTGTCACCTCTTTCCTTCCTTTCTTTCTAATCTGAACATTTCTTACTCTGGTTTTTTCTGATGCCAAATTTCTGACCATTTAGTTTCATGAAGCCATCTCTCTGGATGTTTTACCAGGAGTAACCCCGGTGGACCATAAACCAAAGCAAGAAAGTCAGGCCCCTTTTGCAGTGTTGTGTTTCTCGTTGAGGAGAGAAACTGCAGAGAAGGGGCCAGCCTGGAGGAGCAGAGAGGGTGCTCCGGAGGCGTTGGTGGTGGAGCTTCTCCCCAGGATTGCTCATCAGATACTTTCCACTCTGCTCTCCTGGTTTATAGCCAGGCTAATTTAATTTCCAGCTGAGAGGCGACTCCCCATATGATGGTAATCTCAAATAGTTAATGAGCTAGAAGAGGAGGCAGCCTATTGGATTGCTTCTTGGGGCTCGGCTCGGTGGCTTGGCAGCACTAATTCATCAGCCTGTTTGTTGGTTTGAGAGGCTCTTTCAGCCTGGCACAGCTTCACAAATCTCCCGCTCTAAAGATGGATGGAGCTGTGACTTCCGGCCTCTGGACATCTAGAAACAGCTCGCTTTGCCTTTTACACGCCTGGTTTCTTTAAAGGGAAGAAGGAGAGCAGAGGAGGGGATAGCCTCAGATCAGCTCATCTGTCTAAGATTCCTGAAAGCACTTTGTGAAAAATTCAGATTCCTTCCTTTGCCCCACCCGGGTGTGGATGACGGCAGGGCCTTTTGGACCCATCATGCTGGTCCGTGCAAGTGTTTTCCTCCTGCGGGACGCTGACACCTTTGGAAAAATAGGGGCTGAAGTGCGCAACACAGAGTGGGAATAGTGCCAGGAATCAGGGCTGTGCTTGCAGAAGGCTAACCCCGATTATTTTCAGTTTTGTGGTGGTTTGTTTCAGTAGGGCTGAGTGAAAAATGAACTCCCCAGATAAAGTCCTTCGGGCAGAAGTGCAGGCGACTAGCGAGAGACTTAGCTCCCACCTTCTGAATTAATCTCTCTCTCTCTCTATATATGTATATTTATTTATTTATCTAAGTGTGTCTCTTTCATTATAATTTATACCCCATGTAATTCCAAAAATTAATTTAAAACCAAACCTTTTTAGTTTTTATTGTCAGAAAGGGAGGGAAGGTGGCCACCTCTCTAGAAAGGGGTGGTTGGTAAAAGGTGGGTCAGGTGGCTCTGGCGGGAGGGACGATGGCTGTAGTTGAGCGTTTTAATCTTGGAGGCTCTTAGAAATATCGAGAAGTAGGATAAACCTGAGCTCCGGAGTTGAGCGTCCTGAGTCCGAGTCCCTGCTTTGCCGTTGCCCAGTGGTTGGTTGGGAGCAACTCCGTTGAACTTCCCTTAGCCTAGCTCTCCCATCTGTAAAATGGAGCAAACACCCATTGAGAGGTTGTTCCAGTGAAGCAGCGAGGTCCTGGCTGCCCAGTCCTTTCTCGTATGCTAGGCAGGTCTTAGAGTTGACTTTATAATGGCCAACAAAGAGAGAGAGCCATCTTCTGATAAAAAGGAGCCCATTTATTCTTTCCCAGAGGCAGACTTATTTTTCTGTTGCATGAACATTGAGTATCAGAGTGGGCAGTGTCTTTGTGGCTTTACAAGACCACGTGCAGGCCCATTATTTTGCTAGCTCATCATGTCAATGCTTACTCAAATAGAGAGGCCCATCCTATTTGTAGGCAGTTCAGGCAAAGCATTTGGGGGTGAGCAAAGCTTGTGGGGCCTAAATGTGGTGCTGACCTCATACATGGGTGGAGAATGGGTGTCCGCTCTGCTCTGTACACTGTCCTCCTAATCAACCATCAGGCCAGGTTTTGACGGTAGAGCAGCTCACGTGGCTGGCGGGTTGCTGGTGGGCTGTGTCAGGACTCTCATCCTGGGCACATGGATGGGTCTCAAGGTTCTGTGAACCCCCTGAAGCTGAATCCCGAGGTCCAGGTATGTGTCATGTGTATGCATTTGTGGCACAGAGGGTCCATCCCTTTTCTCAGATTCTCTGCAACCCCTAAAAGCCGAAGAACCCAGCTCCATGGGCACCACTCTGGGATTTGCATGCCTGCTTTGCCATCCCCAAGGGTAGCGTTCTATGGTGATATTTAGCAAGCTCCTTTCTGTTCTGAGTAAGAGGAGAACCATCTCTCTTCTGAGGAGGAGGGGAGCCCGGGAAGGGTCCTTCCTTGGACAGGCACCATATTCATTTCATAAAGAAATCTCTCAGAATTCCAGATTCATGGAGACATCTTAGGAAGATCGTTGGGCACCCACTTTAGGGCATCTTCATTCTGTCAATTGATTCCATTGCTGAGTTTGTTAGCCAGTAGTCTTGTCTGCCTCCAAGTGACAAGTTAATCTATGTGCATTTAGCGAGCCCAGGAAAACAGTGTCCTTGCAGGGGTTTGATCTAGATTAATTTCCCAGCCGTGCTAATGGGGCAGCAGAGAGTGCGTCTCTTGTTCTCTCCTTTAGGTGCTGTTTGCTCATGGGCTTAGTACTGTGAGTGCCCAGCCCTGGGATTTGGAAGTGGATTCTTTTGGGAAAGCAGCAGCTTAAAGGTCTTTATTTGGTTTTGTCAGCGAATGGAGAACACCCCTGAGCATTTCAGGGAGAGGTGCCATTATTCTCAGTGCCCGGCCTCCCGGAGAGACCCCCACCCCACCCCAAGCTGACCCATCTGCCCACAATTGGCCTTTCTGGACCCAGGCAACCTTTTCTAGCCTAGAATCTGGAGTGATGCTCACCTCTCAATTTCTGTTTTTACACATGGACACAAAAACCTAAATCCTCATTTATTTATAACATTTCTTGGATGAACACCTAAATCCTGCTGCTGACTCCCGCCCCGAGAACTGTGTGGGGCTCCACAACTTACGTGGGTGAATTCAGGACCCAGAGGCCTCGGCCTCGGTCCATCCTGCTTCAGAACCGAAGGTGGTCCTTGCTCTTGCGTCCTTCCTTATCTCTAACCCGTTACCAGCTTTTCTTTTTTCCTTCCTTCGAAGCGGTTTTGAATTAGCTGCTCTGTCTTTTTCATTCCCACTACCCCCTTCCCATTCAGATCAACAGAATCTTGTTTATTTTGTATCTACCTTTTGAAAACATACTTAAGACAGTTTTTAAATGATACCTAAAGGGCTACAAACACATGCAATGTGAGCGTGAAGAAGAGAATCAGTAGCGGCTTGTAAAATGGAGCCGGGCACTGGCCTGAGAAAGGCCTGTCAGATGACTGTGGGCGTGATCCCCAGCTCCCCACAGCCTTCACTAAAAGACAACCTCAGTCACACAAATCACAAAAATGTGCCATTTCCTCAAAAGAAAGTGTGACTGTTGTTGGTACTAAGATGGGAGGTTGCATAAAGAAGACCCAATGGGGTAATGGCCACTGGGGTGGATAACAGCCTAAGAGGAAGCACACGGTTAATCCAGCCTCTTTCATTAAGGACTATGTTTCCTTAATGATCATGTTGAGGATTTTATTTCACTCATTATTAATGAGAGAACCAGGCAGATGTTGCCATTGGTTCAAGGAAAAGTCACAAGAACAAAAATTTACTTGGAATAAAGGAATGCTAAGATGAACTTAGGAATTGGCAGGAAATGGACTTTTCCATGTGGTGGGAGGTGGAGAGGAAAATCCACAGAACCTCCACCAGAAAGCATTTATTCACATGCCCATGGTCAAGAATTATATTGCGTTGCTATGTTGTTATCTGCGATTTCCAGAGCTGCAAAATATCCCAAAGGTGATAGAAGGCGAGAGTCAGGTGACCAGAAGGCTGTGCTCTCCACAGTGCTCAGCTTTCCACGGGAGACACCTCCTAATCTATTATACTTATTCCAAATTTCTTGATATTTCTTCTGTCCGTCTTCAATAGGGTCACGGAGTCTATCATCAGCTAAAAGCCCAAATCTGTTTCATAGATGCTGCTGGGAAGCCCTGTCTCCCCGACTCCTGATGCATCTTCCTGCCACTCACCTCCTACGTGTGATGTGGCTTCTCATTGCCTCTGAGATCGAATCCCAATCCTGTCTTGCATTTGTTCATTTATGCATTGACCCTTCATTCATCTAACAACCATTTACTTTTGGCACAGTGCCAGTGAGGCACAGTCCAGTGCTCAGCCCCCTCCAGGACCGTGATAGCAGACAGACAAAGGCTATGCTACCTCTGTGTATGTGTGTATGCACATGTGTGTATTGGTGGGGAGAAGACTAGGAGGGGGGCTGCTCGTGAGAAGCAAGCAAGGATTACTATCCCAGACTGGAGAAGGGATGAGTGTCATAGAAATTTATTACAGAGAGGAGAGCTAGAAAGAATATTCCAGGAGGAGGGGAGTCCATGGGGGCAAGAACTTCATGACCCATTTGAGGAACTTCACAGCTGGAGTGAAGCAAATTTGGGCGGAGCAGTGAGAAAGGGAGGCAGGAACATAGGATGCACTTAGAGAAAGTCCGGGACCCTGCCAGGGAGCTGGAATGTCATGCTCAACATTATGAGAGACTGTGAAAGCTTCTAGATTTAGCTTTTGGAAATATGCTTGGCGAAAGAGTCAGGGGAAGGCTGGGTAGGGTGGATGGGAGGACCCCAGCCCATTTTCCAATCTTTCTACCTTTATTTCTCACTATTCCTCAAAAACAAAATCTTCAGTCCAGGCTAAAGGGCCCAATTATCTTGTGTTCCTAAACTTAGGTATCTTTTGTTCTTAACTTCTTCACTTCCACCTACCCTTGGGACTTACTCAAGGAAGATTTGGTTGTCCCAAAGGGCACAACTTCTGGATGCTTCTTTTCCACGTTTCTCATTTTGCATCAAGTATACAATATCTGTTGGTAAACTTCCTGTGTGTATAATTTCTCTCCTAATACACAGTAAGCCCCTGGAGAGCAAGAACCATCCCCAGAAACGATGCCTGCCTGCCATATCGCTGATGCCTTGATCCTCCTTGATACATATGACGTTTATGTTTCTAGTCTGCTTTCTTCCTGCTACCTAGGAGAGAGATGTTTGGGATATCTCAAGCCCCTATCACTTGATGGATGCCTGGGAATGCAAATGAATTTTAATAACATTAAATCAAAACAATAAGCAAAATAACAATTAATATAAATCAGCTAATTAGAGTCATTTTTCTCATTGTTATTAACTTCAGCCACTTATTAGACTGAAGAGAGAAGATGGTTTATTGCCGGCCAGCAGAGGTGGGCCTCCAGATTTTGCTGGTGAGTTGTGCTCACGACTTGCTCTGTCCCAAAGGTGAAACGAGGAGCTCTGCTCCTATGCCACACCTGTTCTTTGCTTTAGCTGAGCATTCAAGTTCAAGACCTTTATGTGTATGGCCTCTTAATGTAAGTGTGTCACTTAATGTAATAGATGTGATGATACATAAACGTTGCTCTAGAGTTAACTTCCTTTGACGTCAGGATACTGAGATTATCACCACTTTCAAATCTGGCCTAAATGGTAATTTATGATTCCAGGTTGCCCCCAGTTCTCTTTACCGTGTTTGCACTGCGACCTCCAGCCATTAGCTTTAAGCATGGCCAGCTCATTCCCTTTCACTCATTCATTTCTGGGTTCATTCAGCGAATTGTTTTCAAGCACTTCCTATGCCCCGTGTTTTGTGGTTTTCTTGTGTTTCTTTTGAACCTAAAAATCTTTAAAATCCACCATCTAAACAAACACCAAATGAAACATGGAAGGCAGTAAGGTTCAACCAAACATTTTGTTCTTAGAAATAGTCATTAGGCTTGAAAATAGTTACAGGGTGAGTTTTTCACCCGGGCCAATGCAGGGGAGCAGGCTCCTCTCACCTGCCCTTCCTGGCAGGCAGCTCTCTCACTAACCGTGTGGTTATTTGATCCCCTTGCGGGAGTCATGGGCTGGGGGAGGGAACGCTTTGTCTAAAGTACGGAAGAATTGCTGGAAATTCTAGGACTCACCAGTCGGGCAGCATCATCGACAAAAAAGTTCTCATACCATGTAAAACATAATGAGGGGACTCGCTCAAATAATACAGAACATTTGGGCACAGCTTCAGCCTCCAACACTTTCCATCTTTCCTAAGTTTGAACGTGAAATACACAAGGCAGGTAGGACTCTGTACAGTAACCTGTTGCAAATTTATTGAGTTTTTATGAAAAGTGGTTGACCATGACAATGTGTGGATGAGAATTTGGGGAGGTTGGACTTCTGCTGAAAATGGACTCTGGGAAGCTTCCATACTTCCCAAGCTGAGAATTCCAAAGAGTGGGAGCAGGAGGGACTTTGATGGGTATCTTTAGAGTTTCCATTGGCATTGCCGTGTCACTTATGTTTTTGAGACACCTTTTGGTCAGCTTCAAGACTAGGTCAGACTGACTAGGAAGAAGGACGTACCGATGACCATCAGGATCTCAGGGTAAGAAACAGCAGGTTTTTCTTTGTCAGCAGTTTCTCCAAGTTTATACACTCCTTTCGCTGTTCTTTCTGGGTAAGAAAGTACTTTCCTTCTCTAAAATGTTCTTGAGCTATTTAAAGCCTGTGATAAGGGAAGTTTATTTGCACTCATTTCCCTTTATTTTAGCTTAACTCAAACTTCTGTCTCAAGATTTTTATTGATGTAATTTCTTTTATACTGTTTTCAGTTGATAACCATAAAATGGGGTTCTGTTTGTCAAGGAGAAGGGAAGTGGAGAGCAGGATGGAGCCGTTGTCTTGGACTTAAGTCAAGAGTTGATGAGGATTTCTCTCATCCCCAGCTCCTACTCGCCCCACAGTCAAGGAGGCAGGAAGGTAACTGATTATATCAAGTCTTCTCTATGTGGATCTGGTTTCAGCATTTGAGTTGTTTCTTTTCATCAGCCTCAGAGGGACCCCTGCCCCTAAGCTGTGGCTGTTTCTCTCCTTGTAAACCTCATTCTGTGCCATGAGAAAGAAAGAGAGAGAGAGAGAGAGAAAGACAGAATCCTCCAAAGGAGGTTGTGTTTGTATTAAAGACTGCCTTGTTTCCCCTTTCTCTTTGGCCTGGGTCATCACATTCATTCAGTGATGTCAGCCCAAGAAGGGGAGTTCGGTTTTCCTTTGTCTCCAACATCCTACCAGGGGACTAAGAAGGAAGATTGAAACATGGGATACTTCCTAGCACAAATGAAGAGTTACAGGAAACCGAGACTCTTTCAAATACTTGTTTTTACATGACCCTTTGAATTTATTTTTTTTTTAAAGATTTTATTTTTTTCCTTTTTCTCCCCAAAGCCCCCTGGTACATAGTTGTATATTCTTCGTTGTGGGTCCTTCTAGTTGTGGCATGTGGGACGCTGCCTCAGCGTGGTTTGATGAGCAGTGCCATGTCTGCGCCCAGGATTCGAACCAACCACTTGGCCGCCTGCAGTGGAGCGCGCGAACTTAACCACTCAGCCACGGGGCCAGCTCCAACCCTTTGAACTGAAGAACCAATTTGGTGTTTCTTTTTCCTTAGCAGTATTTCCCTAGAAATATCGCTACTATCTAGAGCCGTATGCCAAAGGAGATAATCAAGAGGAGGGGGTATTAGTAGGGTGCCTTCCAGCTTACCCTTAGGTAGGGTTTTTGCTGCTTTAAGAGCTATTCACCTACAAACTACATTTGAGTCTCAAAAATTTCTTTTGTCAAATATTTCCATTTTACAGATGAGGAAAGACAGCTCAGAGATGTTAGGCAGCTTGCCCAAAACCACATAGCCTGATGCTGAAACCTCATTTTTCTTTCTACTCCACCAAGCACCAGGCTGCCTAACAAGTGGGTGCCTGGTTTTAGGGTGCAGTTGGCATTGACCTCCATCTGAATTGCACTCTTGGGCTTGATTTATACCAAGGCCCCTGAGGTACATTTTGTACACATTCAACCATGAAATATTCATATAGGTTCTAGCTTACCAACTTGTACCAATCTGATGTTGGCTGGAGGAGGAGGTAGAATGGGGTTGAGGTGGGAGAGATGAGATTCTAAGAATCATCTTACAGAATTTTAGAGCCAAGAACACCCTTTAAACCAATCGATTAATTTTTATATGCAGGGAAACTGAGCCCGATGCTTTGAATGCCTCATCCAAGGTCTTAGGCTCTTGTCAGTGGCAGGGCAGGAACCAGCACCCAGGGCTTCACGTGCCCAGTGCCCGTTGTGCTTTCACTGTACCGGGGAGCCCTGTCCCCGACCCCTGTTTGTTCTCTCCTGGCTTCCCTGGGGTGGGGAGGTAGCGATTTTCATCCACTCTCTGTTGACTGGGGGTGCTCAGTGGTTCAGAAGCTCTTGGGTGAGGAACTGTTTACAAACATTTGCACCATGTTACCAAGGACATGAAAGAAGGCAGCTTTTCTGGGGATGAAGTGGGAGCTGGGAGAGGATTCCCGGAGCATGTGAAATACACAAGAGAGTGCAACTGCCTGAGGGCTGGCCCTTCCTTGCCAGGAAAGTAACCCACCCAGAGCTGGGGCTCCCACCACCCCAGGGAGAAGGAGCTGCTCCTCACCGGAAAGCCAGCACTGATCAGAGATGAAAAGCTGGGCAAGGCTACTCAGAGGAGAATCTGTCAAAAGTGCAGAACCGCTTCAACTGTGGCCTTTCTGCATCCGGACTCTGGTGCCCTACTCTTCTTCTTTCTAGGCCCTCTGCTCCGCCCCCTTGCCCAATGGCAGGGCTAATTTTACTTTCTAAAAAGTCTACGTCCCAGAAAACTTTTTTCTTTCTTTCCAATGATCAAAAAAATATTTTTTTTTTCAGGAAATGGGCCACAGATTACTCTGATTTCACATAATTTGTTCTGGCACACAGTGAGGTCCAATAAACAGGAGCAATGCCCCAGAGAGCTCATCCACAAAAGGCTATTAGCTTTTAATTGAAACCCTCCCTCCAACCCCGACCCCCCAGCCCTTTCCAGGAACAGGAACTCAGGCCTTTGTGAAGCAGAGTCTATAACAGAGGATTCTGCCAAAATGAAAGGAATCTTGAGTTGACCCAGAGGAGCGAGATGCTCTTTTGCACCCCACCCCCTTATGGCATTCAAAGGCTTTTCATTTTCTGAGCAGTATTGAAATTCTAGGACAATGGAGGCCAAATCCTTGTGGTGGGAGTTGGGGGCTGGGAGTAGAGAAAGGAGAGAGGCTTGGAAGAGGAGGCGGCCTGGGGGAGTCCATCCTTTGTTATTCTTCTTTCCTACCCATTACCTTAAAAAAAGGGGGAAAGCAAAAAAGACCGGGTAAACTTTATAATGAATAATGACATCACTTCCGGTAGCCCCACTGCTCCAGCTTCATGACCACAGAGACACTGAGAACAGCCGACTATTTACAATTTCATTTTAAATTATTTTAAACCCTCCCAAAGGAGTTCTTTGATATGCAAACATCTCCCCCAAATGGAGATAATTATTTATGGAGATGTGGCCCTTTGAAGGGGAGCTCAGAACTGGTGGGCTTTGAGGCTTCCTATGAAAGGAAGAAGGTTCCAGATAAGGAGGGGCTGAGCTGATACACATCTTCCTCCCACCCCTCCTCCCGCCTCCCCTGGGAAGAAAGCCGCTTTAAAGAAGAAACTTCCCAGAGTTACAACTTACAGTTCGCGTTTCAGCTCAGGAGCAGGCCTCTGGCTCCTCCATCATTGTCCACAGCCAAGTTTTCCAGGAAAAGTTCCTTTCTCATCCCTGCGGTCTCATCTTTATGTAGGAAATGAAAGGGGAGAGAAAGGCTGTAGCTGTTGTCTTTTTGACCCCTGAAGTCCACTGTAATTTATAAGGTCGTGAGGTAGAAAGGCACCAGGAGTTTTTCCGGTGGATGTTTGCGGTTGGTAGGCTGGCCTTCAGAGGAGGTAAGAAAGGCTTGGTCCACCCTTGCTACTCCGCAAACTCCTGTGACTAGGACTGTAATGACCGTGGGGCCTCCTCTTGCTATCCCCCTGGTTTTTCTTTTGAAAATGCTTTAACTCTTCGGCCTGGAGTACTAAGTGCCCACTGAAACCAGGGGGAGACACCCCCTCCCCGCAACCTGCCGCGTCTTTCACCTCCAGGACTTATCTGGAAACTTGGACATTCACTTCTTGGAAGGCTCACCTCCCCTCCACGCTCCCAGCTGCCCTTTCAAGTTGGCCAGCTGAGTGGGTTCCCTCAAACTCGCTGTGCTGGAGAGATGGTGGCATTCAGCTAATGCTGAGCCTGAAGTAAAGCCTCCCTGCCCCCGCCTCGGCTTCCATTGCCCCGGTTCCGGGTCCCTCACTTCCTTCTCTGGGGAGTAGACAGGGTGGGCCCCAGGGCCTCTGTGCCAAGGAGGAGAGGGTGAGTGAGGGGCCTGGGCAGCCCCAATTCTAGCAAGACGAGGGTGCAGAGTTCCTGGCAACCCAAGGGCATCCTTTTGTATCATAAGACATTTTTTTTTTAAAGATTTTATTTTTCCTTTTTCTCCCAAAGCCCCCCAGTACATAATTGTATATTTTTAGTTGTGGGTCCTTCCAGTTGTGGCATGTGGGACATTGCTTCAGCATGGCCTGATGAGCGGTGCCATGTCCGCACCCAGGATCCGAACTGGAGAAGCCCCGGGCCGCCGAAGCAGAGCCCGCAAACCCAACCACTCGGCCACGGGGCTGGCCCTCATAAGACATTTTTATTTTGCATTTATTTTTGAGGCAGAAGGTTTGATATTTGGTCCCTTGTCTTGCACATCTTAGGTGAAGACATGCTACCTTTTATAAATCTCAGCTTGACCCAGGAGGAAAGGGTTTTCTTTTCTCCTGAGTGGTTGGGCTGAAGGAGCCAGTGCGGATGAGGCAAAGCTGCTGTGCTCCTGCGTCCCAGGAAGAGCTCTCAGCCTGGCGTCGCACAGGAAGAAGTAAGAAATGATGGTGATGAAGATGCCGCACCTGTCGTGATGGCCTGGGCTCAGGGAGGGAGGGTGTGAGCCCCATTCTTCCCCAAGGAGAAAACCATAGTTCATAGAAAAGAAACCAAGGAGAGACAGCACCTCAGTGTTGTTGTTTTTAAATAGATTTTCTTTTTTAGAGAGTTTTAGATTCACAGCAAAATTGAGGGGAAGGTACAGAGATTTCCAATAGACCTCCCCTCACCCACAAGCACAGCCTCCCCCGCCATCAACATCCCCCACCAGAGTGGTCCATCTGTCCCAACTGATGAACCTCCATTGACACATCCCCGTCACCCAGAGTCTCTAGTTTACATTAGGCTTCCCTCTCGCTGTTGTACCTTCTGTGAGTTTGGACACTTGTATAAGGACAAGTATTCACCATTATAGTGTCACACACAGTATCTTCACCACCCTAAACATCCTCTGTGCTCCACCTGTCCTTCCCTCCCTCTCCCCTAACCCATGCGGATCCCAGTGTTTTAGGGTTTAGCTGCTGCTATTTGTGAGTCTTCAGGCACTTTATTTGTTTTACCCTTTCTAAGGGGGCATCCTTATTTCCTAGACAGATGTGGGGTGGTGCAGATGCTAGGAATGAGGAATTCCTTTTAGTGAAAGGGACATAGTGTTCCTAGAAATCTTGATTCTTCTGTTTGTAAAGATTTCTCCTTGTTGCACTTCTGCTTTTTGCATTCTCAAAGGCTGGACTTGGGCTTTGTGGAGAAGCCAACGATGATGCCGAATTACCGTTTCCTGGCCTGCGCCCTGGGGATTATCATCAGAGGAGTTTATCAGAGTGGGAGACCACTGCAGCCTCTGCTCTGCTCATTTGCAGACCAGGGAGCTGAGGCCCCGCAAGGCAGGAATGTGGCCAAGAGGACATGCCAATTAGGAGCAGAGTTAGAAGTGCAAGACGAGCGAGACCTTCATGAACACAGCTTGTCTTTTTATTTTTTAAAGCAACAGTAAATGCATCTATGTCAAATCTTATAAGTCCCTAATTTTCTCTGTCTTCTAATTTTCTCACTTCAATCAATATTTTCCTCAAAATAGTATCAAAACAAGCATTTGGGCAGCCTCTGGACATTCGCACAGGGACTCGTCCTGTGAAAACAGCTTGCCTTAAGATCTTTGCTGGAAAGAGGCAGCGTGGGGAAAGATTTTGGGATGATGGAACTCTTCTATACCTTGATTGTGGTGGTGGTGGTTACACAATTCTATGCATCTGTCAAAATTCATAGAACTGGACACCAAAAAGTGGTATTTTTACTGTCTGTAGGTTAAAAGGTAAATTTAAAAAAGAAGAAAAAAAAATCTTTGTTGGACTTCAGAAAATGGGGGGTATTTCTGTAACCAAGCAAGGAAGTCATCCTCCCAGTGGGAGAGGAGAAGGGACGTGCCGAGTGTCCCCTGGCTCTCCCCAGCTCTCCTCGGCCAAGTGGCAGATGGGCCTGCCCCGCCGCATGGCCTGCAGCTCGCGTCCTCTCTGAAGCGCCGGCTCCTCCGTCGTCTGCCTTGTATCAGTATCTCGGCATCTGTTCGGGCTCAGTGGGTGAGGTTACACCCATTTCAGCAATCCTTCTTTTTATTGTTGTGTAATTTGCCAGTTCAAACAATAAGTTCAGTTGCCGGACCACGGGAGCAGGCGTGTCACCCGGGGAAAGAAAGAAGCAGAAAAAGAAAATTAGGACAACATGTGCTGCTGGAGGACATCAGAATAAGAGGGCTTTATAGGACTTCTCTGGTTCACTCAAATTTCCTATGCGTTTAAGGCATGAGCTTTCTTTTTCACAGTCTGCTTCTAGCAGGAACACCTAGGAGCCCACCGAGACTTGGGATGTTCCGTTGTAAACTCTGGGCTTCTCCAGGGCCCCAGGACAGCCAGTCCCCGGTGGGGAGCTGACTCTGCACACAGGGAGTCGGCCCCCCCCAGCTGACGTCTCCAGCTTGGCGAGAGCGCAGGGAGAGGCGAGCGCTGGGACGTGAGGGTGTGATTCTAAATCCTCACGTCTGACCCCAGCCCTTCTCCTCGTCCACCTGCCTCATGACTAGAAAGAGGAAACGGGCCCGGTGGTCATTTTTGACATTGACTCATCTTAGTTTCGTGGGATTTTTTTGAAAAGGAGAATGTAGTTTCATTTTAAGCCAAGAGCTTTGCCAAAGCATAAATCAGATAATCTAGCTCTAGTCCTGTTCTTCACGTGTTTGTTTTCCTTTCTTCTGTTTATGTTGATATTATCTAACTTTTGATGATGAAAGAATTAGATGCATCTGTTCGCCTTTATTATCACACGAGTGAGTAGAGATGGCCTGGTCTTTCTTCTGGTTCCTTCAGTTTGCCTCATTTTGTTTCACTGGAGCCCGATTTGTATGGGATAACTGTGTGTGTATCTCTGTGTGTGTGTACTCACATGTGTGTTTAGGGGCAACAAACATCCTTTTCTTCTATTTGCGTTAAACCTGACTGTATTTTGTTTGTTCTGACTGTCCTATTTGCTGTCTGCAGTTGGTAGACTCACTCTGGGACCGGGGCTGCTGAGAGAGGATGACCCTGAGTTCTCTAGACTTTACTCTAGGCCTTTGACTCAAATAATGTCTTGGATTAGCTAAACAACTTGCAGTTCCATTGCAATGTTATTCTCTCAGTTTTTCCCCCCACAGTGGCCTTCTATACCCACACAGTGGTGCACGCAAGTATCAGTGGATAAATGGCTGAAGTGGATGACAGGCTCCAGGCCCACAGAGACCCCAGAATCATGGTCCAATCCTGGCTGCACGTTGGAATCATCTAAAAGATTCCCGTGTTGGGGCCCCACCTTAGAGGTCTATCGTTTCGAAATCTGACTCATATTTGAACAATTATGATCACAGTCATCTGAGCCTAGCACTGAAATACCTATTATTCAGATCCTAATCTATGAACAAGAGAAAAAACCCAGGTATCTGTTGAAAGAGAGCACAGATGTGTGGCTGTATGTGGTCTTCATTGTATTAGGAAGAAATGAAGGCAGGTGATGGGAGACAGGAGAGAAGGCGGGAAGGAGAAGCCTCAGAGGGCTGACACTGAGTCCCAGCTCTCCACCCACAGGCCCATGACCCCCTCCGAGCGAGCCACCTGCTCTCCTTTAGCCTCAGTTTAATTGTTAGTAAATTGGGGATTGCAAGACCTACCTCAAAGGCTTGTTGTGAGGGATGAAATCAGATAATGTGTGTGAACGTTCCTCTGCAGGCTTCAGGGCACTATGTAATTATTAGCTGTGACTATCAGTTTAAGGAACTGGCTTTCACAATGAGCAGCTCATTAACCTGCAGCCTCCCTGCTGCTCGGGCTGCAAGGGTTCCTGGGATGGGCAGGTAGGGCCCCTTGAGGGGTTCTTGCCCTCAGCCCCATCCTCATCCTTTCTTTGAGTCACTGTTGTGCTCCGAGAGATTTCGAGGGTCAGGACAGGAGGGTACAGTGAGTAAAGGGGGAGGGAAGAGGCAGGTGAGACCCGGGAGAGAACCGAAAGGGCTTTTCTCCAGGACCAGGTGGTGGCAGTGGGGGTGCGGGTGGGGGTAAGAAGAGCAGCTGAAAGAAAGAAAAGGGACTTGCCTGTAACTGCCCAGAAGGTTCTGGGCCAGGAGCTCTTCACATAATTCTCAGGTTGAGCTGTGTTCCCCTCTAGCTGGACCCGTAGGGGTGTCCTGGGGAGATGCCCAGCTCCATCTGAGCCCAGTGTCCTCCTTGGAAGCGCCCCTGGAAGCCGGTGGAGAGGGCTCAGGAGGTCTTTGCAGAAATGATGGAGAACCCAGTTTTGCATCTCAGCCTTCAGCTACTCAGTGTCTGAAACCAAGCGCTCCCAGGGGCCCGTGGCCCTGGAGCCTCCAGTGCACAAGGCCTGAGAAGTCTCTGTCACAGCATTCGTTCCCCTGGCTCTTATTTTGATAATCAAAGAGAGTACTGAGGCCCTTTGAGCCTTCTGACATATGTGTCCAAACTCCAGACCGTCCTGGGGAGAGGGGTCACATGGAGCGGTGACCACAATGGCTTGGGTGACCAGCAGGCATCGAGTACAGGAACTCTGCCTGAAGCTCAGAGACTCTTCATTTACGGCCGAGGAGGCTCTCCCACTTCCTCTGTACTAGCCCCATTCTGTGGGTTCTTATTCGCAGTCGCCCATTGCACCATGTTGTTTGGTTACCACCAGGCCCCTCTTGAAGGATATTGAGGAAATGCAGGCAGCAGAGGTTCAGAGATGGGTCTGGACCCCAGGCAGGCTGAGAACAGAGTCCGGTGTTCCTGCCTCTTCGCCTCTCACACTCTCACAGGCACCGAGCCTTCCCCATTGCCCTTCTGTGGGGTCAAACCAGGTGAGTGACCAGTCTGCTGTGCACAGACCATACTTCCTTACATCCTTGCCAAGATCCTGTCAACAGAAGACAATTGATAGCATTTTCTTAATACCAGCTAGCTCCCAGGCTTGGTACCAAGGTTAGCTTCACAGTCCTTTCAAAAACCCTGGGTTGTGGACATTGTCATTTTTCTCGTGGTTCAAATGAGAAAACTGGGGCATGGGCAGGTTAAGTGACCTGTGACCTATCCAGGGGTGGGGATGCTGAGAGTCAGACCAATGGCCTGACTTCAAAGCCTGTGCGAGGTCAGATGGACTGTCCGAGGACCGACGCCAAGCCCATGCCTCTGCAGTGGCCCTGGAGAACTTTCGGGGTTGGCTCTCCTTCAGTCATGGTGGTAGCACTTTGGTTCTGAATAGTTTACTCTTGAAAACTGTCTGGTTGCCGAGTGTCCCGTTAACACAGGAAAAAAACCTGGACTTTATCAGACTCAGCCTGCGTTTGAGTGAAATGCAAAATGAGTTGAGAGCCAGGCTCTCTTTAAGCCTTGATCACATTAGACTGACGACACTGCTACATTAATCTAAGTGGTTAATGGGCAAAGTGGGTCAATCCAGCGTTAGTGTAAGCCCGGCTGGCTGCCGTGCTGGAGCAGTCTTCCAGGGAGAGGCTCCTTCCTCTGACTCCCTGTGAAGAAGGAGCTGTCCCCAGGGGGTGGCCCTTGCTGCTCCTGCGAGAGACAGTTTATATCATCATTTCTATAAGTGAGGAGGATGGTCTCAGTAGATTCGGGATGGCTTGAAGCTGGAAGTTTACAATGTCCTACTGAGAGGTAAATATTTAGTCAGAAATGATGTGGAAATTGTCTTTTTTAAAATTCTTGGGCCCAGGTGGGAATCAATCATAAATCTCTATCCCATAGATAATGGAAAATTGTACGTTTGTGACCAGAACTTAGTGTCTGATTACCTAACACATCTCCTTTTGATGTATACACACGAGCCTGTCCACACACATGCTTGACTTTGGTCCCACCATGTCCTGTAAGCTGTGTATAGAACACTATAATAATGATGATAATAACGACGGTAGTAATAGTAGCTAGTATATATCAAGTATATGCTGTTTGTCAGGCGTGTTCAAAGCATGTTATGATCGTTAATTGTTGTAATCCTCATTAAACTCCCAGAGATGGGTATTAGCATCTTTGTTTTTACAGATGAGGAAAAGAAGTCCAGAAAAGTAAGTTGTTGCAGGTGACACAGCTTCTAAGTGGCAGAGCTGGGACGTGAAGCCAGGTGGCCTGACTTGCAAGCCCACATTCTTTGACTGTTAAGCTAAACTGCTTCGGTTTTACAAACCTCATAACAACTGAATGAAGTTGGTGAAAGTCGTTCCAGTTTCACATATGAAGATGCTGAGGCTCAGAGAGCGAATAAGGCACAGTCTTATGTCATTGACTGGTGTTATTTTTTGTCCTAATCACTACCACAAGACTGCTTTTTGGTCCAAATGGCATGGCCTGTATCTCCCGTAGGTTCTGACAGTTTTGTCTACATACTTTTGTTTCGATTGTTGCTGTGATACATATCATGCAAGGTTTTTATATGATTTTTGGCTGCTGTGTGCTTTGTGGCCTTCAGGCATGCTTTTCACAGTAAAAGCAATTTGTCAGTGGTCACTGTGGGGAAGCTGGTACATCCTGACTTGGCTGGGGGTGTGTCCCACAGCACACCCGCCCCAGCTTGGTGAGCACCTGAAGGCAGTCTAGCGAGGGCCCCTGGGTGGCGAAATCTCCAGGAGCCCCACGTGCTATGGTTCAGGAAGGGCGCATGTCCAGAGGCCAAAGGCCTGTGTGTTCTGACATCAGATGTTTGGGGCAGTCTAAAAGCTAGATGCCCTGAAAAGTAAGGGCGAGGTCTCTTCTGTGGGAGGGTCTCTCACAAGAGGATCGTAGAGAAACGCATGGTCTTACTCAAATTTTTCCCTTGAAGAAAGGTGCCTTCACATTTCAGCTGGGTAGGTCTGGTCTCCAAACTTGAGAGGGGACTTTCATGTGCCGCTCAGCCCTGAAATTCTGCTTGTGGTTTTTCACGTTTCTACAACTAGTCCCAGTAAAGAGGGAGCAGGGATTAGAAGGGACGACAGTGAGACGTGTGGCCAAAGACGTGTCACCTTCTGACTGGAGTTTGGTCTGTTTGCTTTGCTCAGGGACCTGATGCCGAGAACCCTGGACGGGCAGATCACCATGGAGAAGACGCCCAGTTACTTTGTCACCCGGGAAGCACCCGCGCGCATCTCGGCCATGTCCAAGGACACCAAGCTCATCGTGGTGGTGCGGGACCCGGTGACCAGAGCCATCTCAGACTACACGCAGACGCTCTCCAAGCGGCCGGACATCCCCACCTTCGAGAGCTTGACGTTCAAAAACAGAACTACGGGCGTCATCGACACGTCGTGGAGCGCCATCCAGATCGGCATCTACGCCAAGCACCTGGAGCACTGGCTGCGCCACTTCCCCATCGGCCAGATGCTCTTCGTGAGCGGGGAGCGGCTCATCAGCGACCCGGCCGGCGAGCTGGGCCGCGTGCAGGACTTCCTGGGCCTCAAGAGGATCATCACGGACAAGCACTTCTACTTCAACAAGACCAAGGGCTTCCCCTGCCTGAAGAAGGCCGAGGGCAGCAGCAAACCCCACTGCCTGGGCAAGACCAAGGGCAGGACCCACCCCGAGATCGACCGCGAGGTGGTGCAGAGGCTGCGCGCCTTCTACCGGCCCTTTAACCTCAAGTTCTACCAGATGACCGGGCACGACTTTGGCTGGGATTGAAGGGACAGGACTGTGTAACCTACCACTTGGCTTATATATTGAGAGAGATTATATGTATGTAAAATGTACAGAAATCTATTTTATAATAATTTATTTTTAATTCATAAGCAATTAATTCACTAAGCTGCCTAGCCACACTCTTTATAGAGTTAGCTTCATAATCTGTTAACATTCCAAAGTGTTTGACTCTAATATTTTGTTCTTTTCCTCACAATTGATGGTGCTTCCATTTTTTTTTCCCTACCCATTATATTTAAAAAGAAGAAAAGCACAACTTGAGATTTTTGTTGTTACGGGTATGCAGCCTTCCATCACCGTCTGGACTCGCTTGCTGTCTCCTTCCAGCTTCCATTCTCTTCTTGCCCGTGTGCCTCGTAGGGGTGCTGCGCAGCCTCAGCAGTGCTGCTCTCAGGAGGGGAGACCTCACATAGCAGCTTCCTTGTTCACGTGGTGACATTTCCCGGGATGTAGACGCCAAGCCACAGCGCTGGGTCTTCCCCCAAGTCCGCTCAGCACATGAGGGACTCACCACCTTTGCAGGGACATCCACATCCGTTAGAGTCTGCATGCCAGGGTCCATTTACTTCAGCTTTTGATTTTGATTTTGAAGGATGACCCTGCATCCTCTTCTGGCCCAGCCCCTGGCTCATTAACCAGCCTGAAGTGTATGCAAATGTTAGCCTCCTCTTTCCAAGGTCACGTGTGTGAGCTGCTTGGGTGCTGCTTTAGAAATAAAGATGATCTCTTCTCCTCTGCAAGAGAGCGCACCATGCACTGTTCTCCAGGCAGACAGCTCTGCTTGGACACACCAAAGAATCCCTTAGGCTAGCAGAGCCACCCACATAAACCAAGGGTGCCGGGTGTCAAGACCCAAAGGGGTCAGGTGCATCCCAGGCCATCTGCATCTACTGAGATGCTGCTAGATGCAGAGCCAGCCTGTGTAGTGCACATCCCAGTAGGCTGGCCACTTCCATGGGGAGAAAACACAAAGACCTCCAAAAGGACAGGTGGGATGCCTGGCCCCCTGCTGGATGTCTGGAACTCCTCTCCTTGGAATTCCTAGCTCATCTCAGATCGACAGCCTGGTCTGTTGTAGCCAGCAGCCAAACAGCGAGAGCCAGGAGTGGCCCTTGTAAGGACAGGCTGGGAAAGCTGGCCCCACGTGGCCTGTGAGCACTGAAGGCTGCCCTTGTGCAGCTCTCCCTTGTCCAAGCCAGGTCTTGGCAGAAGGGTTGCCAACCTTGTGGCTGCTGATGCTGAATGCTCTCCTCATCCCTCTCTGTCAAGATAGTAGTTGAGGATCATTTATGATGACCAGCTAGTGGCAGCTGGGTAACCACAGAGCAATATCACATAATGACATATTCACTTTATCCTCAGTTTTCTAAACCAGAATGCTTCGACCGTAAAAGACTTGTCATTTGACTTATACTTTCATGCAGGAATATGTGGGAAGATAGACATATTTGTCAAAATGGTTGGGTTGTGATATTTACAAAGGACACTTTTATATGTTGTATGGGATATCTTACCTAATAGAGTAACAAAACTTGTATGAAAAGATAAAAAGGTAATTCATCTTTAGGAACTGATCAGAGGTGTTACTGGTCTTTAAGTGATGTCTTGTCGATAATCTGGTTTGTAGTCGCCCACAAGTTTGAGCCCAGATGACGCTCAGCAGCCAAACTCATGTAGCAGCCTACGTCATGTAGGTTCTATGCAGGAGGCTGGGCATCGGGGGCCCAGTGCCTTCCTGAGACATGATATTCATTTCATAGCTTTGCTCCTGCCTCTACCAAGTAGAGTAGAAGCTGCACTTGGGGGAGCACCATGATCACCGCATGGTCTCCCCTCTTGCTGTTTAGGAGTCAAAGACACCTGCATAAGGGTGCTAGTTGGCTGTGCATTTTTCCAATCAGAATGCGCCTTTGAAATAAGACTAAGAACATCTATTTTCAGTTACAGCATAACACTGCCTAAAATAAAAGTCAGTAGTCCACCAGCTGATCCTGCCCGGTCCTCGTTCTGGCCACTCTCTTGCTCTGACGTGGCTCATGATGTAGAACTGCAGGGAGGTTCAGAGCAGGGTTTGCAACACAGTAGGAGAGAAATATGCCTGTGCTTTTCCTTCCCCTTCAGGTCCCTACCATCTCTGCAAGCTGGACAGTTTTGATTAAGTTGTTTATTCCCTGCCTTAAAACTGAAACAGGAAATTTTCAGATAGAAGGAGGGTCCTTTAGTCACGAACACTGAAGTGGGTCAAGATTCTATGCCAGGTCAAATCCTTGAATCCAAACAGATGTTGATAATTAGCACTGATGGACCAGAGCAAATTTTCCTATGGAAGACAAATAAATCCAGCTTCCTGTGCATCTCCTCCTAGGGGTCTGATAGCTTCTAGTTCCTGCCTGATCCGGACACAGCGTCTGCCCCAAGGTTACAGCCCCTCATGTGATAGTTATTAGAAAGCCTGAGCCTGCACGTCCTGCTCCTGGAGAAGTTAGGCAACACGTAAAATTAAGCCTTGAGTTTCTTCCCGTTCTAGCCATCTGCAAGGCCACCAGCTTAACTTGTTAGCTGCTAGAAGACAAACATCATTTCTGTTTTGGCAATTTGTCCTACCACGTGTTTTGGGTTTCTTCCAGTTTACAGGAAAGGCTCTGATATCCCTTGGAGTATTTATTCCTCTGTTTTGTTTTTCTCATTAAAAACAAACAAAAAGGTTAACAAAAAGATTGAAGGTTTTTATTGCTCTTATCTATCCCATGCTTTCTTGCTGGGTAGTCCCTGGAAAGGTATTTAGGTATAGTGACTGAGTAATAGATACTTAATTGGAAGATGGAGGAGGAGAAATTGTCTTGATGGGATTCTCTTTGGAAGTCGTTTTGAGTGACATATATTTTAGACCTTTGGAGAAACACAGTTTCAGGTCCCGCCAGGATATTTTCATAAGAAAGGAAAATGGAAGGTTCCAGTAAACTAGGAACAGTATGTATCTAAAATGCTGACACAGAAGTCAATGTCATTTTTTGGTTTATCAAGAAAGATGGTCAATAAAACGTAAAGGTGTGGTTAGATTTTTTTTTTCACTTTTGTAACATTAATTTATGAGTGAGTTTCATTCAGCCCAGTAATCTGAAATACTGTGCAAATTCTAGCAGTGTGTCTTCTGTAACCTGGGTGTTAGAATAGCCAATATGTACAAAAAAAAAAATCAAGTATTTTGTCCTATGTATAACACAAATTAATTTTACACGGAGAGAGATGTTTCTAGGAAAACAAAATTCTGGTAATTCATACTATTTCTTTGTATGAACAAATAAAATATATTTTACCAATTTGTGAGTACTTTTATGTTTATGTGTTGCAGATGGACAAGGAAACGCTACTTTATTCAGTAACTGATCACACGGGTACACACACAGACACGAGCATTCTGACGGCAGGTGGTTTCAGATTGTAAAGGGTTCAGTCCAAAATCCAACCAATCCACAGATATTTGGAGTGGATTTTTGTAAATGACTCTGGAAGCTACGAGATGGGTGAGAGAGCTCCCGTCCCCTGGAGAACACACCCCTGGAGGAAGGCCTGCCCATTGCCCGGGTCCCAAGAGCACCACAGCCCTGGGTGCTGCAGCCTCGCAGTGCCTCGGTTTCCGGCCGGGTGGTACGTGGGGGCTGCCATGTGCACACCTGTCACACGACAGGTGCAATGTAAGCGGAGCATGATGAGGATGGGTGATTTGGATAATGGGAGCATTTCCTTCGCACACTGCACATTCGCAGCGTAGTCTCATGTCAGTGGTTTGGAGATCCTTATTCGTAAGACAGAGGCAGCAAAGGCCTTGGACAAGACAGCATTTCTGTGTCTTTAACCCGTCTCAAATGACCTTCTGTTTTCTTTTGACACAGCACACCATCTGCATGACTATTATCTACTGTTTTAAACATTTGATTCATTCTTTTATTTTACTTAATTTTTTTTCAATTTTTAACTGATTTTAATTTGGTATACCTCTGAGTTTTTTTTCTTTTTTTGAGGAAGATTAGCCCTGAGCTAACATCTACCACCAATCCTCTTTTTGCAGAGGAAGACTGGCCCTGAGCTAACATCCGTGCCCATCTTACTCTAGTTTATATGTGGGACGCCTACCACAGCATGGTTTGACAAGCAGTGCATAAGTCCACATCCAGGATCCAAACCGGTGAACCCCAGACTGCCGACGTAGAAAGTGTGAACTTAACCGCTGCACCACCGGACCAGCCCTTCTCTGGTTGCGTTTTAAAGTAGCTGACACTAAATTGACAAATTAAGGCTTGAACTCAACAATTCTGACTTTCGTTTTTTAAACCACTTTATTGAGGTATGATTGACACACAAAGCTGTACAGGGCCAGCCCCAGTGACCTAATGGTTAAGTTTGGAGCACTTTGCTTCCATAGCCCAGGTTTGGTTCCCAGGCACAGACCTACAGCACTCGTGTGTCAGTGGCCATGCCATGGTGGCAGCTCATGTGCAAAAAGAGGAAAATTGGCAGAGGATGTCAGCTCAGGGTATATCTTCCTCAGCAGAAAAAAAGAAAAGAAAAAAAAAGCTGTACATAATGTTTACAACTTGATGAGTTTAGAGATAAGTATACACCCGTGAAACCGTCGTCACAATCAATGCCATAAACATATCCATCACCTCCAAAAGTTTGCTTCACCCTCTCTCTTTTTTTTATGATAAGAACACTTAACATAAGATCCACCCTCTTAGCAAATTTTTGAGTATTCAATATAGTATTGATAACTATAGGCACAATATAGGTAGAGTAGATCTCTAGGACTTAATTCGTTTTGTATAGCTGAAACTTTTATTTTACTTAATTTCAAAGGGAAACATCACAATCTTGGGTAAAAAGTTATCTCTTGCCATAAAGAGGAGGTAATCATGAGAAAATGAATACAATGAAAACAAAGCCATGCTAGTAATTTCCAGCTACATATAAATCAAGCCATGCTTGCCGTGGGCTCACCTGCTGCTCCCCGGAAAGCTCTCTCCTGTTGAAGACTCGCTGGTAACTGAGGTTTGCATCTTGCCATGAGGGATGGAAGAGAATTGAAGAGGGCATGACTTGCCCAATGCTATTTGGTGTTGAGTCCACAAATGCCCAAAATATGAACACCGCCCCCAAATCCTCTCTGCTGGCACTCTGGGCTTCCTCGCACTTTGGGCAACACCAGGATTCACACTAAGAAAACGCAGAGAATTGGAAACCAGCCTCGCGTTTTGGGAAGACAGTGAAAAGAACACGCTGCCATGGCGGAGGATGCACGACGGGCAGGTGGGAAACAAGTTTTCCTTAACACTCGGTTTTCAAAGGCCAGCATTAGAGAGAGACGCATTCCTTCAAACCTGGGAACATATCACTAGGTGAAATATGTGTGGGCCTTGAGTGCTGACCTGACTTTGCACCCCATCCCATCAATTTTATGCTTTTTCTACAGCACGGTAATAAAATGGACCTAAAATCTACACATTAACCTGATGGCACAGTTGAGAGCAGTAGTTCTCAAGCTTGGGCAAATATTCGAATGACCTAGAGAGGTCTTAAAAAATGCTGAAGCCCTAACACACCTCAAACCAATCCGAGGAGAATCTCTAGAGGATGAGGCCCCAGCATTCGTCTGTTTAAAAAGCTCCGAGCATGGACCTTGAGGGTCTTAGACTGAATGAAATAAGTCAGACTGAGAAAGACAGCTACTATATGATCTCACTTACATGTGGAATCTAAAAAGGACAAAGTCAGAGAAACAGAGAAGAGTGGTTCCCAGGGGCTGGGGGTGGGAGAAGTGGGGAGATGTTGGTCAAAGGGTACAAACTCCCAGTTGCAAGATTAACAAATTTGGGGATCTACTCTACAGCGTGGCAATTAAAGCTAATGATACTGTATCATATACTTGAAGTGGCTAGGAGAGTAGATCTTAAATGTTCTCACCACAAAAAAGAAATGGTAATTATGGGATGGGATGGCAGAGGCAGCTAATATGATGATGGTAATCATTTTGCAATATATAAATATATCCAGTCAACGCCTTGAACTTACATTATGTTATGTGTCAATTCTATCTCGATAAAGCTGGAAACAAATTTAAAAATAAAATAAAAAGCTCCCCAAGTGATTCTAACATGTAGCCAAGATGGAGAGCCATGGTTCTCAAAGTGTGGTCCCTGGACCACGTCAACATCCCCAGGGAACCCGATAGAATGCAAATGCTCAGGCCCTGCCTCAGACCTCCTGAATCAGAGACTCAAGGTATAAGAAGCCCTCTAGCTGATTCTGATTCATGCTAAAATTTGAGAACACCATGTTAGAGCATAGGCATCATATCATCTTAAAATGAGAGAGCTTGGATTCCTAATCAGACACATTTTCCTCTGTACCATACTCTTCACCACTGAAGTCAATTACTAAGCAGTCACTCCTTGTAACTCTGGATCTCCTTTAAGAGAAACCCTGACACAGTCAATCCCACAGCATTTCAAATAGTGGCCATGTCTGCCCAGCTTCCCTCAGTCCACTGGGCCCTCAGTGGACTGGCAGCCCCCAAGCTGTCATCTATAATATGTGCCTGAAACGGCCTGAAAGTGGAACAACAGACTTATATATCATAAGGGATTTTCTTAAGAGAGCTAAAAATCCTTTAAATCCCCAATTCCATCTTACCTTCTCAATTCAGTCTTCAACAATGTATTTCCAGCACTTTGTATATGATCAATAATTATTTCTTCTTATCTTTCACAACTGAGTATACAATTGACTCCCCGAAGTCCGCTGATGGGCCGTTCAAGGTGAAAGTTTCCGCCTGGCCATGGCGTTCTCTATTATAATCAGCTCCTCTAAGCCTGCAGCTCCTGTCACCACTGTCTAGTTTCATTTGTCCATCCTCACTCATTTTTATTATTACTAGGTGCAAAAGATGATAAAATAGTCATGTTATTGCACAAAGTCTGCCGTAGCAACGCATCTGTGGGCTCAAAGCCTGCATTCCTCATTTGAGAGCTTGGGATGTTTCTGTTCCCATCCAACAGTCTATTTTTGTGTGAACTAAAAGCTGCTTTAGGACCCCAGAGAATAGTTTCCGGAGAAAGGTGACTAGCAGGCATTGAAGACCCTCCCCGACCTTCACACCCGTGCGGAGTATCAGGAACTCCTTCCTATCTTCCCTTTCAGCCCCAGGGCTCCCCGAGCATCCCCCTTGCTGTGTGGAAGCTGTTATAATCCCTAGGGAGTCCTGACCTCAAGACGTCTTGACCTTGTGTGCTTTCTCTTTAGATATACTCAGCAGAAGAGATAACAGGGGACACCCAGTCTCCACTGGAAGCAGTAAACAACAGGAAGGCTCCGGAACTTCTTGAGAAGGGGAGTCATCTGATGGGAGTGGTGTTCAGGAAAGTTTATTTTGGATATGATATTCCATATGAATTGGAGCAAGAAGAAGCTGGAGTCGGAGATAGGTTCATTCATTCGATAAATATTTATTGAGTACCTACTGCTGCTGGGGCTCAACCCTAAACAAGACACACTTCCTGCTGCAAGGAAGTCACATTCCATGGGGGAGCTGAAGGTGCAACTCACATGCAGTGTGACAAGCACCATGACAAGGTGCTGTGGGCAGCCAGGACAGGAGTACCTAGCCTGATCTGGGGCAGGTAGGGTAAGGGTCTGCAAGCCTGTAGCCATGTGATTGGGTGGCAGGGAGACAGAGGGAAAGAATCATGTAGCAGGGAGTGTGGGGGAGGGGGGGAGGATGGTTCTGGAGGGATCAGCATCAGATTGCATTGCAGGCAAATTAGCAGCAGTCCAGCTGTTTTTGAGCTCGGACTCCTCTGTCCATTCGCCTACCCGACACCACTATCTGGACAACTCTATAAGCATCTCAAAGCAAAACATCCCCCAAATTGAACTCTTGGTTCTCTTTCCTAAATCTTCTCCCCTAGTCTTGCCCGCTTTGGCGTGCTCAAGCTAGAAAACTTGGAGTCATTCTTGGCATCTTCACATTCTTCACATCTAATCCATTACTAAGTACTGTGAAGACAACTTCCAGAAAGTCCACCAAGTCCCTTCACTTCTTTCTGTCTCCTCTGACACCATCACCTGGTACAAGCTGCCATGCTCTCTCGCTGGACTCCTGCAGTAGCCTTCCACCTTCCCTCCCACACTTTTCCCCGCTCTCTGCAGTCCATTCTGCTCATGACAGTTTGAGGCATCTTTTAAAAACTCAAATTAGACTGTGTACTCCTCCAGCTAAAAGCCTTTAAATAGCCTCCCATTATGTTTTAGATAAATCCCCACTCTTAATTTGTCTTGGAAGTCCTTACTCAGTCTCATTTTATACCCTCTCCTCCTTGGTGGCCACATTCCATCCACAGTAGACTTCTTTCTCTTTGTGGATGCCTTTCTCCCAACTCCTTGCCTGGCTAACTTAGACTCATTTTTCAGATCTCCCCCTCCCCCCACCATCTGCATGAATTCCTTAGCGAGGTGCTCTCTAACTGCCCGTGGTGGATGGTTACCCCGTGAACCACACCTCCTAGTATTTGTACCCTTGGGTAGCCCTTTCCCACATTGACTGGGTGCTGGGCCTGTGACTGCTTTATCCAACAGATGCAGTCTGTGCCCATTCCAGGACAAGCCTTTCATTGGCCTGGCCACTTGGCTTCCTCTCTCTTAGGGCGCTCACTCTTGGGATGCTCCCTCTTGGAACCCAGCTGCCACGCTATGAGTAGCCCAACACACATGGAAATACCACGTGTAGGCATTTTGGTTAACAGTCTCAGCAGAGCTCCAGCAGACAGCCAGCCTCAAATGCCATCTTGGGTGTTCCAGCCACTTGAGCCTGGAGCTGACTGCAGCTACAGCTGACGTCATGTGAAACAGAAGAACCAGTCAGCTAAGCCCAGTCAACCAACAAAATCGAAAGAGATCATAATTGCTTTTTGTCTTAAGCCACTAAGTTTTGGGGTGGTTTGATGTTTAAAAATAGATAATTGGAATAATACCCAATCTAAATGAACTCCTGCTCTTCTTTTAGCTCAGAGAATCCTCTTCCATCCTAGCACTTGCCACAGTTGATACTCGTGTATGTATCTGTGCTTGCTTGTTGCCTTTCTCCAGCACCGGGCTGCCATCTCCATGACAGCAGAGACTATGGCCTCTCATCCCCCAGCAACGGATCTTCAACGCAACTAAGAGTTACTTAATTGTCTATTGAATGAAAGAATAAGGGGTTTGGATTATATCCTGAGGGCGAAAGGATAAGAATTTTAAATAGTTGAGTGACAACATAGTTTTACATGGAGAAAAAAGGTGATATTTTAAAAGCTAGCTTTTAATGAGGACAGAAGACTTAGAGAAACTTGCTTATGGTTAAGACACAATAAAGACTTTGGGTTTTGAAAAGTGAAGGCTTTGGGCTTAGTCTGGTGGAGAGAGGATGAAACAAGAGAGGTTGAAAGTTACTGAAAAATAATTTAAAAGGTGACTTCCTTGGGCAGTGAAAAATAAATTAAGAGGTTTTAATCTTTTTGAGATAGGCTCTAGAGAGGGATTTAGAGAGACAGAAACCTGGGGGAAAAAGACATGGAGAGAAATTGGTTCTGACAGTGTCCTCCAGGGACGTGGAGAGAGGCCAGGTCCTCAGGAGAGAGGGGCAGATCGCAGGGGTGAAGTGAGGAGCCAGGCCTGTGTGTTAGCTTCCTGGGGCTGCTGTGACAAAGCCCTGCAGACTGGTGCCTTCAAACAACAGAAATGCATTCTCTCCTGGTTCTGGAGGCCAGACACCTGAAGGCAAGTGTCGGCAGGGCCATGCACCCTGCTAAGCCTGTAGGGGAGGAGCCTTCCTTGCCTCCGCCAGCTTCTGGTAGCCCCAGCGTTCTGTTCCTCGGCTTGTGGCAGCAAAACTCTAGTCTCTGCCTCTGTCTTCACGTGGCATCTGCCTTCCGTGTCTCTGACTTCCCCAGGTGTTCTGTGTGTGTGTGTGTCTGTGTCCAAATTTCCCTCTTCTTATGAGGACATCAGCTATATTGGACTAGGGCTCACCCTAATGACCTCAATTTAACTTGACTACACTGCAAAGACCCTATTTCCAAAGAAGGCCACATTCACAGGTACTGGGGGTCAGGACTTTGACATAACTTTTTGGGGGATACAATTCAACCCATAATAGCTTGATACCCGATTTAAGTTGTTCTTGCAAGGCACTCTAATTCCCTCCAACATGCAACCCCAAAGCCTTTCCTAACCACTACACGCTTTGTGAAACTTTGCAAAGGCACGTCGGAGACCACGGCTCTGCTTTGGAATGAAGGGAGGACCTGGGGAACTGAGTAAGAGAGAGACGGAGTACACCACAATGGACCCCCAGGACCCCTGAGCCTCAGAAGGATAAGACGAGAGTGTGGATTTCTTGCACTTAAACATTCTAATTATCTTATTTGGCCATGAAAGGAAAATGTGAGCTCAGAAGGTTGTGGAATTTGGGAGAAACTCATGTTGTGATCAGATTAGCACTTTAGAGAGATGGTGCTGGCTGCTGTGTGGAGTAGATTGAAAGAATCAGGAGTGGAGGCCAAGGGGTCAGTTAGGGGCTTTGCGGTGACCCAGATGAGACATGATGGTAGCCAGCACTAGGGTAATGGATTGGGAAGGGAAAAGGAGGGAAGTCCATGGGAACCACAGAGAGCCAACTGAAGGAATTTAAGGGTGAGGAGGCATCAAGGATGACAAACAGGCTTATGGTTTAAGCACCTGGGTGGATATCAACACTAAAGCTTCGATGTGAAACTAGGAGGAGCACGTTGCTGCAGTAACGCAGACATTACAATGAGGGCCTGGATGGGGTGGCGGCTGGGGTAGGGCTCCGGCTTGCTG